>NC_137900.1:15615658-16815658 GCF_963455335.1 Martes martes | reverse complement strand
ATTTCCCCATTCATTTGGCTACCGAACATTAATTGAGTGCCTACTGTTTTCCTTGCCCTGTGATAGGTAATGGAGATACAAAGATGAGTATTTCACAGGGCTTCTTGAAATACAGCCCCTCTATAGAGAGATAGAGATTTGTAAATTAATGTCTTAAAATGTCACAGGTGCTCATGGAAGTTTATGCAGAGCCCAGAGGAACATAAAGAGGAGAAGGTTAATTCTGGGAAGTGGTCAAAATGCCTTCATGGAACAGTTCATCCTTGAACTGACTCTAGAAATATGAGGAGCTGTTTGATCAGCAGATGGAGACGATAGGCGTGCAGGAGGGGATGCAATTGCAGGCATCAAAGACACCATTTTCATCGATGGGAAAGCCCCTCTAGTATCCAGGTAACTGTTTCTTGCACAGGGTGCAGGGCATCATGGGAAGAAGATGCTACAGAGCTCGCTCTGTGGCCAGACCATGGAGGGTTTTTTGTGTCATGGGAAGGAATTTGGTTCTTTTTCCTGTATACCCAAGGGGGTGTCTTGAAGGTGGTAAACACCTCCTCTCCCCATCCTGCCACCCATGGGCTCCCAACCACAGAAGATACTGGGAGGCCACTCACCTTGCGATGGGGCAGTCAGTGCACTCTTCCCGAGTTGGCCCCCAGCACTTGGCACACGAGGCTTCACAGACTTGGCAGTGGCCATGCTCATCAATGTATTCTCCTAGGGGAAAAAAATCCAATTGTTTACCTCATTCCTACATGGCAGTGCTGCCTGGGCTGTCAGTCTGAGAGCAGCCAGATCTCTCTGTGGCTGCCTAAAAGCAATGGAAACAACACGGCGAGGAGACCTTGAATGGCTTCAGTTCCCGGTCCTAAATCCTGACCTTACAATAACAACTGCTCCTCTCCCAAGGGTCTTGGAAGTTGGAACCTCAAAAAATTATGAGGCAATGACATAATTTTGGATCTAGTCAACATGTGTTACATATTTTATGAGTAGAGAGAAGCCAAGGGGGGCTTCTCACAGGACCCCTTTACTGATCCCCTTCTGACTTTTCTGTTAAAGGCTGAAGGTTCCTGGACCCCAGAGACCCCACTTACAGCCTTGGTTCAAGTCAAGCAACAAGCAGGACCCACCCGCCATTCTGGGGGTATTGCGGTTTCTGGTTAAGAAGGGGAGTTGAAGCTTGGCTAACGTTTGACAGATGTGAGCTGCATCTCACCCTGAAAGAGTAACAATGAAGAGATAGCCAGAGAATTCTTCATTTAATTGCAAAGTTTATCTCTCCCAAGGAAAAACACATAGGAGGCCTTTCCACAGAAGCAAGTCCAACCTTACAAACTCCTTGTGACCATTTAAGAAATTACTGTCCTAGTAAAGGTGGTGGAGACAGGCTAACCTCTTTGGAGGTGATAACCTAGTGATAAACCAATGATGGGTCTCTCTACTCGTTGAATTCAACCCTCTACTCAAGGTTACACACATCCTCCCCTCCCGTTGTCCTAAAAGAAATCGACAGATTTCTTCAGTCTGATCCAAAGAACTACTTGATATTGTTTGGAAATTGATCATGCTCAGAAAATATAGTTTCAGATTTCAGCAGAATCACCCCACCCCCTGTAAGTATGTCTGAACATTGTTGACCTGGGCTTCAGCCAGAATAGTGAGGTACCAGTTACTCACGCATGGTTTAACCAAGCCATCTTACTGAAACCCTGAGGTTTGCTGCCTGATTTATTGTATTTGCTTTGAAGCCCTGGAAACACAGACCTGACTGTTGAGAAATGGAGGAAAGTCCACCCCTCTGCATTGTCCCATGGCTTTACTGAACTAGTGCAGTTGGGAGAGGTAAACCCATGTACATAATTCTTTCCCTTGCACCAGACCACAAAAATGAAAATGAAGAGTAGGTAGGGTTTGTCTTTTGATGTAGAGGTAGTCTATTAGTTTTGTTAACTAAAGGGGAAAGGACATATTCAGAGCAGTGCAATTATCTAACGTTGGCACACCCTTCCCGTCTTAGACTCTGCCCCTCTTTGTCTTCCAGTTGTTGCCGAGGAATTTGATATATAACTTTTAGGATGGAACCATGGTTCTTAGCTCAGGAGTGACTCCCAGGATCTGGAAGCCGGAAACAGTGCATCCCCAATGGGGGCAAAGAATGTAAACATGCAGTTTGTTCACTGCACAAGGTGACTGCCCCAAAGGTCAAGTGGAGGCAGAAATCCAGCCCAAATTAATCTCATCAAGCCATGCACTCTGGTGTTTGCTGCCTCTGCCTCTGCAGGAGATGCCTTTTACTAATTCACACAGAGGTATTAGAATGGACTGGTTGCATTCTTGGTCATCAGGAAGAAAGCTTGGTTTCCAAAGCAAAAAAAGGCTGGGACTTCTGTCTTGAAGGAGTGGGTGATTCCAAGTTGAGACTGTCTAACTCAATGGAGGCAGCATATTTATGCGGCCTTTTATTCAGGTTCCCCATTCCACTTCTTAATTACTGCCCTTGCTGTAATCTCTTCTACTTTTAGCACAGTGTGACCTTTGCCACAACCAACTGAGCAGTAATTATCAGTCCAGACACTAGCAAGAAAGTGAGCAGAGGATCTAGGACAGACCTGCTAGGAAGAAGTAGGTCTTGCCTGCCTTGCCAATGCTAGTCATTTGTGTTTATGGTGTTGGGTGGTAGCTACACATCTTTCAAAAGTGTGCCCTGAATGGAACAGCAATGAGGGATGGGTTTCCCAGAGGCTTCTAAACCCAAAGAAAGTGTATTCTAGAGAAATGTAGGATCATAGATTCTTCATTCATTCATTCATTCATTCATTCATTCATTCTTCATTCTGTGGATATTCTTTGAACATCTAGGTGCTAGGTATTAAGTGAAATTTAGAGATATACAAATTGAAAAGAACCTGCTCTTGGGTTCTCAAAGATTTTTGAGGAGAATGATTTGTTAAGAGAGAGTTATAATTGAAATGCTAGCCAGGAGACTTTTTGACTTCCTTGGACAGTCTAGACTGGGACAGAAGAGCAAGGCATACACTGGACTCTGCTAGACCTAGAGGCAAAGGCTATTACTTTGCCTTGGCATCCATGCCTGTAGGAACCAACACAGTGATTTGGTTTTCCTAATTCCTGATATCCGTCCACCTTAATCTCCATGGTGTCTTAGATCCACTGCTAGGGTAGGAGTTCAAGCTAAATGCACCTTGCACTGCTAAATCAAATGCTATTTAGATGGTTCTGGGAGTTATCCCATATCCATGCCCAAAGCCTCCTTTCTAATTACAGAGGATACATGGCTAGGTCAAGCGAGTGTTATTCAGATAATACTGTGAAAATTTACAATTCTCTAGATCTCTCATTTGCCTCCTCATTGGCTTCCATAAGCCAGTAGGTGGCACTGATACCTTGGCTTTGTACTTGATCTGCTCATCTGGAATGGCCATGATTGACATTCAAAAAGTGCCACCTTAGATACAGTTGTCACTTGAAATCACCCTGTCGCTGAGATCTCAAATAACTGCTCCAGAACACCCTTCTAATGACCCACTATGACTCTAGCTTACCTGCTTGATCACCCTTCCATTCATCTGTCCAGTAGCCCCTTGCATTTCTTACCGGGGCTAGGCCAAAACTTCCCAAGACCCAAGTTCTACTCACTCTTTCTCAGAAGGTGACCTCACTACCTCATTTGCTGATAAGATACTGAGATTCTTTAGGATCCTTTTTCTCGATGCCAAAATCCCTATCTTTTCTGTGATTGTTCACTTGTTTGTTTGTTTTTTTTTTGTAATTTTATTTTTTTTCAGTGTTCCAAGATTCGTTGTTTATGCACTACATCCAGTGCTCTATGCAATATGTGCCCTCCTTAATACCCACCACCAGGCTCACCCAGCCCTCCACCCTTCTCCTCTCCAAAACCCTCAGTTTGTTTCTCAGAGTCCACAGTCTCTCATGGTCCGTCTCCCCCTCCGATTTCCCCCAACTCACTTCTCCTCTCCATCTCCCATGTTATTCCTTATGCTCCACAAGTAAGTGAAACCATATGATAGTTGACTCTCTCTGCTTGACTTATTTCACTCAGCATAATCTCTTCCATTCCTGTCATGTTGATATAAAGGTTGGGTATTCATCCTTTCTGATGGAGGCATAATACTCCATAGTGTATATGGACCATATCGTCTTTATCCATTCGTCCGTTGAAGGACATCTTGGCTCTTTCCACAGTTTGGCGACCATGGCCATTGCTGCTATGAACATTGGAGTACAGATGACCCTTCATTTCACTACATCTATATCTTTGGGGTAAATACCCAGTAGTGCAATTGCAGGGTCATAGGGTAGCTCTATTTTTAATTTCTTGAGGAATTTCCACACTGTTTTCCAAAGTGGCTGTACCAACTTGCATTCCCACCAACAGTGTAAGAGGATTCCCCTTTCTCCACATCCTCTCCAACACTTGTTGTTTCCTGTCTTGTTGATTTTGGCCATTCTAACTGGTGTCAGGTGGTATCTCAATGTGGTTTTGATTTGAATCTCCCTGATGGATAATGATGATGAACACTTTTTCATGTGTCTGCTAGCCAGTTTGTATGTCTTCTTTGGAGAAGTGTCTGTTCATGTCTTCTGCCCATTTTTTGACGTGATTATCTGTTCTATGTGTGTTGAGTTTGAGGAGTTCTTTATAGATCTTGGATATGAGCCCTTTGTCTGTTCACTTGTCTTTTCTCTCTGTGGAAGGTATGTTGCTCCTCGCCATTGTCAGCTGTCCATCTAGGGCTCTGGACCTTTCTTGAGGATGCTTCTCCCCCAGTCTGTCTTCAGTCATTTCTTCACATCTCCCATCATCCTCTGATCTACAAAAGTTCTCCCTAACCTAAGAAGCCCAAGCACTTTTCTTCCCTGATAACTGATTCTGAAGACATGTTTTTCCCTCCTACCATTTGGATGCAAAATGAAGAAAACCCTCATAACCTTGAAGCTTACGTGAGTCAGCATAGGACAGCTAAGCTGTGTATTTCTCTCAAGCCTGCATGCCTCTTAACTTTAGAGCAAGTCCTGGCTTTGGAACAGATGAGAATAGAGGGACTTGTCCTGATTTCCATAATTATGTAGATGTCCAATTACTTACATAAACAACTGTCCCCAGCCCCAGCCCTTCCAGGCCCAAGTTTTCCACTGCACATTTGAAACCAAAAAAAGGCAGATTCCAAGGACATAGTGAAGTTGCTTTTTTTTTCTTTTTTCCTTTTTTTTTTTTTTTTTTTTTTTTGGGTTGCTGGAGCAGCAAATTCTTGTCATCTGTCTTCATTGCACAATGAAACTAAATGTTTATGACAGGCGTGATATACAAAATTCTTGGAAAAAATCACTTTTAGCACAGACTTCAAGGGCCAATATTTTGTTTTTCACTTCATCCTGCAAGCTCTTCCTTCTGGTGTCTTCATCTATTATTCAGTCCAAATTATCTTTCTACTGTGATCAAAAAAAATTCATTCCTTTCTCATCCCATCCTATAATAGTTCAAAGGACATGGAGGAAGTGATGTCTCATGGGGAAAGAGGTGATGTCCCAAAAACTGAAGACACAGTTTAAGAATTAATACTTGGGGAGAGGGTGGTGGGGAAATGGACATTGGGGAGGGTATGGGCTATGATGAGTGCTGTGAAATGTGTAAACCTGACGATTCACAGACCTGTACCCCTGAGGATAAAAATACATTATATGTTTATTAAAATAAAAAAATTTAAAAAAAAAGAATTAATACTTGTCCATTGAAAAATTTACGAGTAAGTGGCTTGCTGTGCTTGTTTCTCCTCCTGATAACATTGCACAGCATATTTGTGTTTGCAAATCTAAGTCCAAACATGATCACGACTCATTATAATAATAATTTTAGGCAGACATGACCAGGAGAACTTCCATTTCTCCTGCAGAAATGCTAGGCTTTCTTTTGCACTTTGTAATATCCTTTTTGGATTAGGGCCATATATGTTGTAATATTTGGGCAAATATATTTATAAATATATATATCTATAAATACACACACACACACACACAAATGAATAAACACAGAAGTAGATAATGATATTAGAGGAGAACAATTTTTTAGCAAGGGTGATTAATAAGAGAAAATGGGAAGAGCATCTGATGAGAAATCAGCCATGTGGTTTTGATCTGGTGATTTCGGTGAGCCACCTTGGGATACTGAATTATCTGTAGGCTTCTGTGTATGTGTTTTCTCACTCAGATGCCCGGAATCACAGAGTGTGACTTTCCTGAGTGACTCTACAGCCACAGGCGCTAATCAAGTAACACTATTTCTTTGCAAGGATGCCAATACCTAGTTTCCAACTTAAGATACTGCTGTGTGAAGACAGTTCTCATGAAAAGAAATCCATGCATTTATTACTTTTCACCAGCTATAATAAATACTCAGTAGTACTTTCAAGTTATATACTAATGAAATAATTCAGTTTTTAAAGCCTTGTTGAGTGTGACATTTTACAGCAAGGCTCAAAATATGAGGCCATAAAGTGAGACCGCAGAAGCTTTACTTATAAGTCTACACAATTATTCAGCCTTAAAAAGGAAGGAAATTCTGACATGTACAGCAATGTGGATGAATCTTGAAAATGTTATGCTAAGTGACTTAAACCTGTCCCAAAAGAACAAATATTGTATGATTCCATTTATATAAGTTGCATGGAGTAATCAGATTCAGAGGGACAGAAAGTAGAATGGGGGTTGGTAGGAGCTAAGGGGAGAGGGAGAATGGAGTTGTTGCTTAATGGGTACATGGTTTCGGTTGAGGAAGATGGAAAAGTTCTGGAGACAGAGGAATGGTGGTGTTGGTCTCATTACAATGTCAATGCAGTTAATGGCACAGAACTACACACTAATAATGGTTAAAACAGTAAATTTTATCTCTTATGTATATCCCCCTCCCCCCCAACACACACACATAAGTCTGTACACTGAATTTGTTCCTTACCAGGTCAATACTTAATTTTAACCAAAAAACTCAGGATGGTCTGCCCTTTGGGGATGAGTCCAAAGGGCACCAACCACTTGGGGGAGCCAGTTTGTTGAAACGAATCTTGGGAGATGTCTTGTGATAATGACGATCAATGGATACATGGGTAAATCCCATCAAAATGGAGACATGTGGTTGATGGAACACTGTTGTTTCTTTCTTGTTTTGGTTTTTGGTTTTTTGTTTTCCATTGGGGAAACAAATGCAGAATAAATATTAAGCAGCTAGAAGGAGAGATCTGTTTCCACAGCCTGGAGATGTCTGGGGGCCACCGCTTTTCTATTTTGTCCTCTCAACTGTGACTTCCACTTTCCCTCCCCCACAGGCTTT
Organism: Martes martes; assembly: GCF_963455335.1. Lineage (NCBI taxonomy): Eukaryota > Metazoa > Chordata > Mammalia > Carnivora > Mustelidae > Martes > Martes martes. Next base: position 16,808,295 of record NC_137900.1, on the reverse strand, counting down.
TCTGATGGACAGAACTTATCTTTCCTAGTCCCATTGCTTTTTTTTTTTTTTTTCCTTTTATTCTCAGGTGCTGGTGTTCACCTGCGTGGTTTTGCAGATGTTCTAAATGCTACTCTGGCCCCCGCCCCACCATGGGTTGACACTCTTGCAAAAAGGAATGGATCCTAAATTGTGGATCCGACACACTTGCAAATGTTTGGTTTCCTCCAGCCTGCACGTTGTCTGAAGAGCAAGGAATTAAGAGCTGATCCTTTTCGTGTCCACCATTGTTTGGGCCCTGACCACAGTCGGGCTGCTAAAAAAAAAAAAATGCATCCCAAGTGAAGTCTTGGCCCCCACACCTGACTACAGTGGTGATACAGCACTCACACAGGCTCCCATCCATCGACAACTACCCTATTACGTGTGCCATTCTATGGGATGTTTAATCCAGACAAGAGCCCTTTTATCAATGAGAAACTAAGGCTCGGAGAGATGCCATATCTTGCGTAAATTAATGCAGCAAGGTAAGGGAGAGAGTTGGGCTGTGACCCAGGTGGGTCTGAGCCTGACGCCATGCCCTCTCTGCAGTGTTTTCCTGGTACGGATTCATTTCCCTTTTTGGTGTTCCAAGTAGCTTTGCTATTTATAAGAAGAAAGAACTTGAGCACAAACCTCATCTAAACCACTTGGTGAGGTAAGGGTATCAAAAAGGAATTCACTGTGGGACCAAAAAAAAAAAAAAAAAAGGAATTCACTGTGAAAACAAATGAACTTGGAGCAGGCATAGTGCACAGAGCAGGTTTACTCCATGATTGAATATGCCCTCCGAATTTATTTCCTTTGATAAAATGGTCACTATTTATTAAGAGGCAATTCTGTTTATGGGATTGAGATTTTACAAGCAGTTTGTTCTTTCCACTAGGTTTGAAGCTCCTAAGAGGAAACCAAAAGATGGGTTTTTTTTGGAGTTTTTTGGAGTGGGTAAAATAGTTTGCGGGAGCTCTGCACAGGGATTTTCTATACTGCTTAACTGCTGTCCAAAAACAAAATAAACTGTCTCCTCAGAAATAGCTTATAACCAGAATTATAGCAACCTCTCTCAGGTCCTCCGATTGATATGAAAATCTAGTATAGGTGGATTGGTTCCTGTAGATCTGTTCCTTCACTAAGAGAATTTTGTGTTGCCTCTATGTTTATGAAAACTCCATCCAAATCCTAGCTTAAGGATGACAAAATTAAAACACTGAACAGTTGGTTGCAAAACCAGACGAGAAGGACAAATGGCGTGAGTGTGATTATTAACTGCAATTAAACAAAATAAAGCCCATCACCCACTCTGTAGAATCATGAGTACTTCCCCGTGAGCGCGGTATGGTAGACAGAGTCCATTTATTACCCATCTGAGGTGTGTAAATGTCTTGCCAGTCTTTATTTGACGGGCTGTCTTCGTTATTCCTGTAAGTGAGCCTAGAATTTCTGCAGGTTCTCTAGTGCACTCAATCCCCCTACACCTTGGGTGTGATGTTATCCCCCAGTGCTCCTGCCATTTGTGGCTGCTGCGGGACCACTCTCATGGGGGAAACTGTACAGTATCTGATGCATTCACAGTGAGGGGATTTGGGGTTCAATACACAGTGACAGAACTAGGTGACCATCCTTTGAAAGAAAAACTCGTTTACTTTCTGGAAAACATTGCAGATTACCTGAGGCAGGTCACCCTCGGGTAAGAGGCACGGAAGCACACTAACTGAGAAAGTGAATGACTTAGAAGATCAGGCCGTGGGCAGAGCTCTTGTGTGCACCCCCGTGAGCACTGTGCCGTGGAGCCCGAAGGGCTGTCTCACATCCTCCTCTAGAACTGATGAAGGATAGCAGGTGACTATAGGACCATTGGGCATTCCAGACATGCTTGAACTAAACAAGGGTCCTAGCATGCAGATCAGATCAGTTAAAGCCCAAAGGCCTTCCCGAGGAGCTTAAAACCTTCAAAATGTTCCCTGTGGTAGAGGGAATCCTGAAACACAGGCATAAATTTGGGATTTGTTACCACCCACTTTCACTTCTGTGGTGACCAAAAGAGCCTCCCTAGCCCTCATTTATTACTTGCTCTTAAACCTTTCAAAGTAGCTGCTGTCCCTTCCCCTCTGCCAGGACCCCAGGGGAGGGAACATCCTCAAATTACCGTTCTTCTCTACCACTGTAGCCACAGGCTGCTGGAACAGCTGGCTTCGTGTTTCTTCTCCCACACTCCCTTAATCTTTCCTTAAGCCCAGTCTGCAGGTCTAAAACATTGCAGCCTAATCGCTAATTAAGAGAAAAGAGAAGCTCCTGGAAAGACAGGGAATTTGCATTCTGAGACCTAGGGCTCCTTCTGCCCTTAGCTGGTAATTGACTGTAGCTGGTAATTGACATTCAGTGTTTTATTGGGTCATCATGAACGCTGCCCACTCACAGGCAGCGGAAACTGCCTTCTAAGAGCTCTGTTGGTTTGCCTAGTGACAGGTCTGAATGGAGCAGGGCACCCAGAACCTCTCAGCCCCTTAGTGACTGGGTAACCATTTGATTATTCAGGATGCCACATGTTTTATTCAGAGCAACCAAGCTGTGCTTTAAAAAAAAGCCCAAGTGTGGACATAAAAAAAGGAAACAAAGTTTTCAGGTGCCCACTGGGTACCAGCATTGTAGGAAGCACTGGGTTGGGAAAATACACACATTTTGGAATCATCCCCACTCCGGCTTTGATTTGGGCTTCCTCCTCCAGCTGTCTGATGTTAATTAAGTCACAGAGTTCCCTGACATTCTTCTTCCCGTACCATGGATCCTGTCTCGGAGAATGTGGTGAAGATCAAATGAGAAAATGGACCTAAGCACCTAGCACAGTGGATTTCAGAGTATTAGTGATAATTATCAGGTACTCATGGTCTCTCATGAGCCTCCAATAATAAGGTGGGGGGAGGGCCGTCAGCTCCATTTGGACCAAAGAAGGAACTTAGGCATCAAAGTGTTCTCTCTCGGAACACCGATCAAACCCTGGTCTGCTTTGGATCCCAAATTGTGCCTTACCTCACCCCCCTGCAGGGACTGGAAAACTGTACTGGCTGCGTATGGTGATAGCAATGGGGGCAACCACTGTTATTGACCCTGTGGATCGAGAACCATGACCTCTCAACGCAGCTCAGCTGCAAGTTACCACCCACGCAAGCTCGTCTTTATAAGCAGCCCTTCCGCGCTAGCCTCCCTGCAGCAGAGCCCAGAGAGGCAGCGTTTCCTGCCCTCTGGAGCCCCGGCAGCGCCCTTTCCAGGCTGCTGAGGTACGACTCGGTCAGAGACGTAGGTGAGCCTCTGTGAGCTGGGGACACAGGGGGCTTCCTCCTGGCAGAGTTACGCCGAGTCAAGTGCAGGACGTAGGATTCTTGGCCCCACTGAGGAGCTGGTACCATGCTTGGACTGACTACCTGCTTCTCCTTTAGGTGAGTGGCCCAGGATGGACCATGCTTCCTCGCTTGGGCGGGAGGGGGGCATTGGGACAAGCTGCAGTTTCCTGTCTGTCTCAGTGAGAGGGGAGCACATAAGCAGGTGAAAATGAAAACGGGCAGTGTTTGGTTGTGAGTGTGTGTGTTCTGTGAGTGCGGAGGGGGTGGACAGGAGGTCCCAAATCCCCAGGTGTAGGAAACAGAGTCCCAGGTGCTTCCTGCCTAGCAACCTCCTTCTACATGGTTTGTATCCCATTCGAACTTTAGGTTCTGTCCGGAGCATGGAATCGAACTGAAACCTCCCTGGGCCCTATCATAGACAGAGTGCTGCCTCTCCACCCCATAAAGATTCCTCCCATCCCCACTATGTGCTTAGATGACTATGGGTCGTGCTCGGCCCGCTCTGGGGAGAAACACGACACAGGTGAAGTGCGTGTACCTGGAACCAGATGTCCTAGATGTAAATCTTTAGGGCTTCCTCGTGCTAGTCATGTAAGCTCGCAAAGCAATCTAATCTCAGTCCTCTCAACTGGAAATAATCACAGCCATGTCATAAAATTGTCCAAAGGTTTAAATTAGCTGATATGTGAAAATGTGCTTTGAAAGCTACCAGCCCACAGTAAGTGCTCAGGAAAAGTTAGCTGTTGCTGCTCCTGTGAGCACAACCAGGTCCCTTAGATAAGCAGCACAAGAGAATAAAAAAAAAAAACAAAAAAACCTTTAGAGACCACCAAGCCTCAACTCCCTTCTTACTGTATGGGTGGCTTTGAAAAATTTATTTAGCTTTTCTCCAGCTTTATAAAGCAAGTTCAGCTGCCCCAAACTTCTTAGCTCCCTGTTCTTTACCTGCCTAAGAGCGGGTGATAATGTCCTGCCTTCTACTGTGATTGGCTTAGAACTGCATGATAAATATAAAAATATCTCGAAAAGATTTCCTTCCTCTCCCACGGTTCAGGGGTCACTTGGAAGAATGGACTCCAATTGGGTTAACCATTTTGTTAACTTTTAACAACTCAACAGGTGTGGTCCTGTAGGATTAGGACCAAAGTGCAGTCTGTTTTAGCCAAGAAAATGGCAACCCTCTGTCCTTTCATTCTCCACCCCAAGTCTACAGTTCTAGAACTATTAACTTGCTAAAAAATTGTGGGCACCTCAAACCAATATTTGACAGAAAAGGCAGGTCAGCTCTTCCTCTGCCCATTATTATCCCTCTCCTTGCCTTTTGGTGATATTGCTTAGGAATAACATAAAATTGTGACTTTAACTGGTCTTTACTCAGCTTTTAACATAGTGGTCAGGAATTGGTTATGAATTAATTCGCACAACTTCAACATAAACCCAAGAGACATCTCTTAGGCATTATTATTATTATTTTTTAAAGATTTTATTTATTTGACAGAGAGATCACAAGTAGGCAGAGAGGCAGCCAGAGAGAGAGGGAAACAGGCTCCCTGCTGAGCAGAGAGCCTGATGCGATCCCATCGAGAGAGGCTCGATCCCAAGACCCTGAGATCATGACCTGAGCTGAAGGCAGAGGCTTAACCCACTGAGCCACCCAGGTGCCCCTAGGCATTATTAATATCATGAGACGGTTCTGGCCCTACCAGAAAATTCCAGAATATTATGACTCAATGTGCTCTTTTCTTACCTTGTGCCTTAATGCCTTGCTGTCTCCTCTAGGTGCCCAGTGTGCATTCCTGCACCCTAGCCGTGCCACAGACAGCCTGGTTCTGCAGTGAATTAAGCCCTGCATCCCTCCACCATTTAGACCCGAGAACTTGCCTTCTCAAGCTACTCAGACAGAGAAGTCCTATAGAGAAGAGAGGAGGACCTTGCGAAAACCCCTTGCATCCCGCCAGAGACCAACAGCTCTAGGAAGTCTATAGGAGCCTCAAGAACGATTCAGCTCCCCTGGGAAAAGAGCCAAATTGGCTGGAAGGCAGACCCCTCCGTATTTAAGGTAAGTTCGAAGTCCTGCCCCTTTGGCCTAACCTCCGCTCTCTGTTGCCCGGCTCACCCTGAGCAGACTTTTGGCATCTCCCCAAGGGACCATAGCACCTTCCTGCTCTGGTTATGTTGCTGTCTAGGGGGTGGGGGCTCTTCAACACTTGTAGGGAGCAGGCGGTCAAGGCAGAGATCTGGGCCCCCTTTTTAGGGCCTTAGGGCCCAGCCCTTGGCTCAGGTCCGCAGCTGCCAGGCAGCAGGGCGGGGCTCGGTGTCCCGAGCTCAGAAAGCCTGAGACTCCCTGGCAACCCGGCTCCCATGATCTGTGCAGGCAGAAGTGGTGAGTCAGGCTCTCCTCCCCTTCCCAAACTCCCCGCAGGGGCTGTCTGACCTGCTTTGACTCCTTTTTGCTTTCAACATTGTTCCTGATACTCATCTTAACCTGATTTTACACGGTGTGATGTGCCTGGGGCCCCAAACCTTTCCCAGAGAGGGCTGATTCCTCTCTCCTGTGGCAGAGATGGGCAGGGATGGGCTGCGGAGGAGCTGCCTGTGGGCTCGGGGAAACTCGAACGGTCTTTTGCTTATGCAGTCTTTCAGCGTAATGAGGTTGTCATTTTCTAAAGATGGATTTGTGAGAGGCCCACATTTTCTATGGGATGAAAACAAGCGCTTACTATGGTAGCATGAATGATGGAAGGATACAGTTGCCAAGAGGAGAATCTCCTTGTGGTGTTGGGTGATTAGAAGCCCAGGCCTTGAGTCAGAGATAAGGGAATCTTCTTTGGTAAAGCTAGGTGGTTTCTTGGTGCTTCCACATTTTTTTAAAGGAATTTATTTATTCATAAGAGAGAGAGAGAGAGGCAGAGGGAGAAGCAGGCTCCCTGTGGAACAGGGAGCCCAATGTGGGATTTGATTCCAGGACCCTGGGATCATGACCTGAGCTGGAGGCAGAGGCTTAACCCACTGAGCCACCGAGGTGCCCTTGGTGTTTCCACGTTTAATTCTCAGAGCAGCTTATAGTGATGAGAACTGTTCTCATAAGGATGAGAAGATTAAGGTTCAGAAAATTTAGCTCATCGACCCAAGGTCACTGAATTAGTGCTAATCAGAATAGCTTGCACTTAGTGCCTCCCATATGCTACGAATTGTCCTAAACACTTTATGCAGATGCACTCTCTCCTTACAATAATAACCCCGTGGACTGCATTGTGGATCAGTGTGGGCCTCATTTTTCTGTTGTAAAAGTTGAGGCAACGAGTTACTAGATGAATGATTATTCTTGTGGCAGAGCCGGCACCTAACCTCTCAAGGTCACACTCTACCCCTCTAACTGGGGTTTTGCTCCACTTGTTTTCCCCAGAAGGTGGTGGTGATGGGGTTTCATTCCAGGTCTGTCTGACTTCAGGTATTGTGTGTACCTTCCGCTATGCTGGAAATCCAAATAATTGGGTGTGTGTGTGTCTCTGAGTGACTACGGGATAAGTTCAGAATAGGCAGCCCTAGACCCCTCCCTCATCAACCCCTAACTTGCTTGCTCATTAGTTTCTGGAAGCTGTGTCAGAAGAGCTCCACGTGTACGCTTCATGAGACCAACAGATTCGGCTCGCATATCGAGGAGCATAAGCTGATGTAGAATCAAGTGTTCAGAATCTAACGGCTGCACAGAGCAGCTGGTTCTGACTGCAGTCTTCCCAGAGGGCACAGCCATTTCTTGTTCATTTGGGGGTCCCCATGGCTTTGCTACATGAGTAGAAAATTGTTCTTAGACTTGATTTGTGTTTAGGGGGGCGAAATTCATTAAAGTTCTCTGTACTGAAACAAAATTGACTTGGGCCTGAAAAAAAGTGGATATGGTTAGGCAGACAAGGGGAAAGTGGAAAATTTTCTAGGAGAGTAGAACAAAGGATTGGAGGTGGAAATAAGCATGATGTCTCTGACCCAGGCCGATGATTGTATTGACAAGCAGAAATAGAGTTTGAGCAAATGGAAAATGAGTTTGGATAGAGGATGTAGATAGGTCATGGAACATCCGACAAAGATGTGTCAAATGGTGTGGTTGGCCGGAGAGCATCATTGGCCATTTAAGAAGAGAGTCGGTGATGGGAACACATTTGGTGGAAGATCACCCTGGTGAAGCGAAGTTGGATGAATGGGAAGGGGCAGCTGGGAGTTCAGCTAGGAGATGGCTTCAGTGGGCCAGAGTGAGGGGATGGAGCTAGAGTAACCAAAATGGTCATGACACGGTGATTCCCACAGAACATAGTCCCAGGATCTCAGGGAGGGCTGGGCTTTGGAGCACATCTGCTCTAGCGGCTTCCTTTCCCCTCCCTCCCAGGGATCAGGCTTAATTGTCTCAAATACATTCTAGTCTAGTGACTGCCCAGTGTTTGGGTGAAAATGGAGAGGCATGGAGAACTCACTACTGCCTCTTCCACTCTTGAAGAACTGTATCAGAAACGTCTCCATATAAGGCCAAAGCTGTCCTTCTAGGGAATTTCATACATTGGTCATTTCAAAAGAAAGTACCAGCTGCTCTAAGTGAAAAGCACGATATTTGTGGGAATAGGAAAAACAAGTCAGAAACTGAGTCCAGGGCTCAACCAGGATGGGTTTGAGCAAGTCAGGTTAACTGTGTGAGTCAGACATCTGCAACAGTGGTGACAATCCATGTCCTGTCTTGTACTCTGGTCTGTTTGGATGGTCAATATGTCTTGTGACAGTGTTTTAGAATCTTCAAAGTGCCTCATCAAAGAAAAGGACATAACACTTTTAATGTTCCATGGAAGGGAATGGAGTACAGATGAGTGGCGGAGAAAGCGGGATCCAAATTCCAGCTCTGTCACTTTCCGGCACTGTGATTGGGGTTCCTCTCCTGACCCTCATTTCCACAGCTGCAAAATGGTACAAATACAGTCCTACCTCGGGAAGTTGTGACAACCAAATCTGATCAGACATTTGCAAGCACGTAGCACAGGGTCTGCCTGACCTATAATAAATGATGAATCAATACTATTAGTATTATTGATTACATGATGACTGCATGTAGGAGATGAGTGAAAGAAGTGGAGTGCAGTCCATGGCCTTGAACTTGAGTGAGTAAAGAGACGATGGTAGTATTGATGGTCTGAGAATGGGAGGGAAGCTGATTGTGACAATCTGGCAGATGTTTTGAAACTGCAACTCCTGGCATGGCTCTTATGTTTATACACATGCCACAGGCGCTCTTTCGACAGTGGCTGTTTTTTGGGCCTGCTCCATATCGAGCGGCTGGGCTCCCTCTCTGACACCCACATAATGAGAGTTGATGGACTCAAACATAGTGCAGGCGTTCACAGCCCATTCTGCCTAGGGCCATGCCATAAACCATTGGGAGCTTGTCGCGTTGTTACCAGATAGAGTGTCCTGTTGAGATGCCAAAAGGGTGAAAGAAATGTCATCACCTGTGCATTCCTAGGGAGGGGCCATCCCGTTCTTGGCCAGGACAACTGTTTTGCAGAAAAGTCATGCGTCTGTAGACACTCAGAATACCCATGCAGAAGGAAGGTAAATTGTCACAAGGGGCATATATCCCAGTGGTTTCAGCTGCTTATTTGGATTTTGTGATCTTACTAAAAGGTGGTTTTTCAGTTGGTAACCAAGTCTTTCATAAGGGATGAAGTAGTATGATCAGGGTAAAGGTGCTTGCTAGTGGGGGCAGCGCTTCCCCCTTCTGGGGGAGTGTCTTCTACCAACCAGGCTAAGTGCCTAGTGAGTTAAGGGCTTGAGTTTGATAACTTCTAGTGTTCAGGAACAAGAGCAAGGTTTGGAAAGTCCTTGAAAGTTTCTTCAGACAAGCAGATCTCCACCTAGGAGGTCCCCTTTCCCCAGGGAAGAAGCCAACCATAGCGTTTATACAACTTACCCCAAATCACACAATTTGTCTTATTCCTTCTTCCTATCCAACTATCCTGAGGTGGGGTGGGGGGGACCATTACTGTGAGACTATGCAAAAAATAATGGCAAAGCCAGAATGCCATTTCTAGGTGGGGAAAGGACTTGCTATTAGAAGGATATTGTAGTAATATTCAATGAACTCCTCTCCCATGGTAAATGCCTAGTTCTCTATTCCAAAACGTCTTCTGCTTCCCTGTTTCCAAATATCTTCCATAAAGTGGAAATTCCTGACAAGCTCTTCATAGTCCAGCTCCGTCTAAGTTCAATAATCCGATATCCATGGCCTACCAGCCTCTGTACATGTATACTTTGCAGGAATCTCTAATTCCACATGCTCCACAAGACGAAGCATCTTACTCCGGCACCCGTATCCCTACTCTACTCCCCATCTCAGGGAACACTTCCAACCATCCACTCAAGAGAGCCGGCATAGGGAACTTCTCTGCTCCAACCTTCCCTACATCAAATCTCAAAATTTCTGTCCACTCTGTCTTCTGAACATCTGAGTTCTGTCCTCTCTTCCCTGTCTCCAGCACCACTGCATGAATCCTATCTCAAGTGGGGGATTTCTCTTCCATGTTGGTCTCCTGGGCTCGTTATCTGCTCTACCCATCCTACCCCCATTCTGTAACCAGAATGATTTTTTACCAATTCAAACTTGGTACTACTCTCCCACCTAAGCTTTTCCAGTGCTGCTCCCTCAGTACAGAATAAAGCCCCAAAGAATGAGTGTCTTCAAATTTTGGCTCTTGCTTCAGTTTCTAGCCTCTCCCCTGCTGCTCTCATTTTTAAAAAAAGATTTTATTTACTAGAGAGTGTGAACGCAAGAGCATGAGAAAGGGAGAGGGAGAAACAGACTCTGTGTCAAGTAGGGAGCCTGATGCGGGGCTTGAGCCCAGGACCCTGTGATCATGACCGGAGCTGAAGGCAGATGCCCAACCAACTGAGCCACCCAGGCCTCCTGCTTTCCCCCTTGTAAGCTGCAGCAGACTCTTTTGGTGCTCAACACACATGACTCTACCATGTTAGTGTGCAGAAACCAGCTTCTGGGGAGAACACCTGCTTGTAAGAGTGTCAGACCTTCTCCAGTGCCCCAGAAAGCTGCTCTGATGAGTACACATGGCTGACCCGAAGAACCAGGTTGCTGACGCCTAGAAGTTTTTCTCAGCCGGTGTTGGAGATTTGGTGATTGGAGTCCACAGCTCCATTGCCCCTCCGGTGAGATAATGGAGGCCTGTGTTCCATACCATTTTCCAGAGTTTCCCTTGAGAACTGAGTTCTTGTCACCTCCATGGCAGCTGGCTTGACAACATAACTTTCATCGGCTATCTTTTCTTTCTGCTCTCACTTTCTCACTCTACCCTTGGCATTTTTGTTCACCTCCCAAATAAACCTCTGTACTTGAGTCTTTGTCTCAAGTGTAGCTGGGGAATTGGGAACAATTGAGACACATCTCTAGGCTCTGGCGTTCCCACGGGACTTCCAATTCTCCATGCCCATTATATATTCCCATTTAGAATATCCCTTTGGTTTGTTTCTACTCCCTTCTCTGTTCTCCCAGAAAACTTCTACTGCTTTACAACCCAAAGCTGCCTCCACTATGAGCTTTCTCTGAATCTTCTGTTCCACACTATTACACAGCTGAATTTTTTTTTCCTGTGCTCTCTAGTGCTTTATACATATTTTTAATCTATATATCAACTGGTATTTCTGCCCACATGTGTCTCCTCCTTGGAGCGAGGTGTTCTCTGAGATCAAGAATAATTTCCCACGATCTGGACCACTAGTTGCCATGTGAAAAAGTGATCCCAACATTTTGGTGCATTAATAGATGGACACGTTTAGAGCTGGGAATGCGATTGAGTTATCTGGTAGCTGATAGCTCCATGGGAATATATTCATGAACATTCAACATGGTTATGTATTTATTTTTAAAAGATTTATTATAGAGACAGTGTGAGTGGGAGGAGGGGCAGAGGGAGGAGGAATCCCCAAGCAGACACCCTGTTGTGGGGGGGAGCCTGGCTCGGGGCTGGATCCCAGGACCCTGAGATCATGACCTGAGCCGAAATCAGGAGTCAGCTGCCCAAACCACTGAGCCACCCAGGTGTCCTACAGTCAACATGGTTCTTGAGCACCTGCCACACACTAGGCATTATTCCATGTATTTGAGATATGATACTGGGCAAAACACAGGTTTCCTTTCTGGTGGAGCTGACATTACAGTGCATGATAAATGCAATAAACTGGCACATTTTGCATAGTTAATGTGGTTAGAAGCTAATATAAGCCATGGTGGGGAGGGGGTGGAAGAGAACAAGCAAATGAAGGTGTCGGCAGGCAGTGGGAATGGGAATGCAGGTTGTAAGTAGTTGAGTGTAATAGAATCCAGAACCCACAGCAGTAGAACGCCAGAAGAGAGTGTGTGATTAGGCTGGAGTCGTTCTGAAGGTTAGTTGACAAGGTTAATTACCAACATGCAGTACAGTGATCTTGCCTCCAGTAGGATAGACATTGGTGCTTCAAGTACACAAGCCCTATTCTATCCAGGCTTGTAATATCCTTAGTTAAAAATGACTGCTTTCCTAGACACGTGCTCCCCAGGCAGATTGCCTGCTGTGAATCCAATTTTTAATGCAAAATGTCTTTCCAGCCCGGAAGTGCCCTGCCAGTTTATTAAAGTTTGTGGAGAGAAGGCTACCAGTAGACAAAAGCATGTTAGTGAGGGGTGCTAGACTTGAGATAGAGTGGAGGGGTGAAGCAGACTGGGGATTCTGCATGGAGGAGAGCAGACATTCTCTCCACTCAATTCACATCTCCTTTATCAGCAAAACCATTCGGGTTGAAAGGAAAAATATTGCATGGGCGATCGCAGTGATTGCGCTGTGCCTAATGTGCTAATAATACATTGAATTTATCTTTTGAACTTTCTCCAAAAGAATCACAGAGTAGGGGGTTAAATGGGATCCAGGGGTGTAAGAAGAATTTTAGGAATTGATGATCTCAATAGGCTGGCAGAGATTCTAGGGGAGATAATGGCTCACCATAACAAGAGGCTCTAAAAATAAAAATCTGAAAATCTATCCACAAAGGATCTCAGGAAGGAAGGAGAGGCAAGAGGCCCTTCAACCAGCACTGCGTCGTAGAGAACTCTGCCAAGTTTGGTGTCTGTCAGGAGGCTAGAGCTGTCAGGGTGTCCAGCTAGGAGCCCCCACATCCACAAGAGATGGGATGCTAAGGGGGCTGATTATAATTTTTAGGGCTCCCTGTGCACATGATAGCATCCAGATCCTTACATGGTGCATTCACACTCAACCCTGGGCTGCACTGTTAGCTCGTCTCTCTCCCACTGTGCCTTAGCTCCTCACACTCAGGCTCTAGTAGGGAGAAACTCCTGAAACTTTCCAGGTGTTCTAGGCTATTTTGCACCTTCCTGTCCCTTTCCAGTCCCTTCTTGCAACTGTATCCTTTCACTCCTGCCTCCTGTCCTGAGGACTGACTACCCACTCTGTGACATCTGCATAGAGCATTTCCTTGCCTTTCTTTTCATAGCACATCAGGGCATTTTCCTGTAGCATTTGTCTGTCTTGGTCATGTTATAAAACCCATACAGGCAAAGTTCCTCATTACATTATATCTCATGTGCCTAACGCACGACTTGGCATATAGTAAGCATTCAAGAAAAGCTGAGTAGATGAATAGAGCTAATGAATTAGTGTAACAAAAGAGTAGCAGGAAGCATTTATCAATCCAATGTACATTTCCTTAGTAATTTAAAGTGTACCACATAACAACCTTCTCACGAGGGTGTATTATTATTTCTGTTTTTCTAATGATGGCTCAGAGGGTTAGGCAGTCTATGTAAGGGTATTAAACTGAATAAGGGGTCCCGAAGATAGCCAGGTCCTCAGCCCTGGGACCTACGCATGTTACATTCTACATGGTAAAAGGGATTTTTTGCAGATGGGATTAAGCTAAAGATCATGAGATGGGGAGATAACCTTGGATTATCAAGGCGGACCCAAGTATCCTTAAAAGGAGGAGGTAAAGGGAGACTTTCTGCAGAAGAAGGCAAGTAATGACCTTAGTAGAGAGCTATCTATCTACAGAAGCAAATGTTGGCTTTGAAGATGGAGGAAGGGGCCACAAGCCAAGGAATGCAAGGCAGACAGTGCTGGAAACTGGGAGAAAAGGAAATGTTCTCTCTCTTACTCTTGGGAGAGGGGTCTAACTGACACCGCAGTTTCTACCCAACGAGACCCATTGCTCACTTCTGACTTCCAGAACAATACATATGTATTGTTTTAAGCCAAACATTGTAGTCCTTTGTTATAGCAGCTAAAGAAACTAATATACCAAGATTCCAAATGTCAGTCAGGAATAGAAGATGTATTGTCTTGACCTGGGAGCTCTGCCATTAAGAGCTGTGTGGTTTTGGATGAGTCTCATTTAACTTCTTAGTCTCAGGGCAGAAAGCCACGTGGGACCCAATTTGCAGGAGTAGTATCATGCAATACCCTTGTTACCTTTTTGTAAGGTGGGCTGAGGGGCACCTGATGGTTACCTTAGGACTGCCCTTGTAGGTAGGACACTTCCGGAGAGAGGTAGCTGGAAGCCAAATTCACTGTGCCTTGCCCATCACCCAGATGTTTCACAGCAGCCCTGCTGGGCAGGGGTGGGTGGGGGGAGTCACAGGGAGCATCCTACAGCCCTGGGAGAGTAGAGGCTGCGGATGGGATAGGGAAAGGGGTTCCCTCTTGCTGACGGGAGGAACAGCACCTTGCATCATCTTTTTGAAAGCTCAGCAGTGGTATCATTATTATTTTTAGAGGAGGAAAATGAGCAGTAGGGAAATTAAGGACTTTAACCAAGGTTACGTGGTTAGTACTGAGCTGGGACTAGAACCCACATCCCTCTAATTTAATTACTAGGTTTGCACCTCACATCAGTACCATGGTTCTCAGGGTGGGACGAGCAGCATTAGCAAGACCTGAGAATTGAGAGATGTGAAGTCTCAGCTTTTCTCTAGAACTTACTGAATCAGAAATCCTGGAGGTAAGGGAGTAGGGAGGAGGAATCTGCATTTAAACAACCTCTCCGGGGGATGGTGAGGCCTGCTCAAGTCTGAAAACCACTTCTCTCTGCTGTTCTTCTTGGCGTCCTTGGGAAGGATGATGGCCACGTTGGCCCAGGCTCAGGCCGCTTGCTTCTCTAAGTCACCACTTAGCACAAGCAGTAGAAAGTGGCCAATGTACAGGGTGCAGGAACATTCCAGATTTGCCATCCTGAACAGTGGCTAAGGCATAAGGCGTTTTGATGGAGGGCACTGGAGAGAGGAGGAGGAATCCAGCACAGATTGAGAAATTCTGCCTGCCTAGAAAGTGACTTTGACCTGAAACACTTGGTAAGATTCGAATACCCATCTGCTGTCTTCTGTTTTCAGGTTGTCTGTTAGCTAGCCTCAGGCAACAAAAGGAAACTGACGTTGTTTCTGTTGACGTCATAGCTACGTATTTACAGCACCTGCTTGTATCTGGAATTCTGGGGGCTAGATATGGTCCCTGCACACCAGAGAATGAACTTCAACGATGAGAAGCCTGGAGGACACCCATCACAGCATGGGCAGGGCCTGAGTTAGATTCCGGGTGAGGGTTTTGGGCTTGTGTGTTCTCCCAGCCTCACTTGGCGACCTTGGTCGTTCTTGGATGATCTATCTCAGATATTAGAGGTCACGTTGCCCCAGTCCACCCCTAGAAAGCTCTCCTGGTCTGCAGATGTCTGGCCACCTCCTCATGCTGTGTTCGGTGGGAGCAGTGTGCATGGGTCTGCATTCTAAATCACTGTGTTTGACTCCCCCAGAGCTAGAGGGGGGAGGTGGCAGGCTGCTTAAAAGCAAAGAAACAGCGAGGTCTAACCTAGTCATGAGATAGTAGTAACCCGAGGTGTATATATTTTGGTGGGAATAAGAATCTCAAGATAAAATCTTTCCAGGCAGTAGCCCCAAAGAAATAACAGTGAGTCGGGTGAATGGAGAAAGACTGTATTTGCGGCCATTTGTTCCTCTGGGCTCACTCAGCTGCTTCCAACATAGTTTGCAACGTGCCGGCAAAGGGTACATCTGCTTGACAGTGACCCAGCCAGTGACTGAAGTTTTTCATCTTACCTCGTGTAATCCTGTCCTCTCTGTCCCCAAGCTGGAGTCAAACCCACGGAAGCACCAAAGCCTTGCTTATCCTGCCTTTACCGTTGTGCCACAGTACTTTCATCCATTCATTCATTCTTTGACTCATTCAGAAACTAATTAGAAAGCAAGTGTTGTGGGCCAGTAACTGTGCTAAGTATGAGGGATACAATGGGTGAGAAAAAGCAAATGTCCTTCCTGCCCTCATGGAGTTTACAGTCTGGGGTGGGAGCCGGACATTTTAGAGAGAGAGCATGAGTTGAGGGGGGTGGTGCAGAGGGAGAAGGGGAGGACCTCAAGCAGACTCCCTGCTGGGTGCAGAGACCCCGATGACTTGGGACTCCTTCTCAGGACCCCAAGATCATGACCCTAGCCGGAATCAAGAGTTGGGGGCTTAATGGACTGAGCCACCCAGGTGGCTCAGGAGATATTAATAATCACAGAACCAAATGTAAAACTGTGACACCAGCAGTGTCGGGGGAGGAGTTAACTGGGCGTGGAGGGTACGGAGGGTGGGAGTAGGGACGGAATTCCTGCGGAGACTGCATGTGAGAAGAGACTTGGAAATGTGAAGGACGGAGAGGCCAGAGTGCACGGAGGGGAGATAGGGCGAGAGGGTGATAGAGGAAAGAGGAAAGAGGAGCAGGAGAGGGAGAAGAAATTGAGATGAGGGGTGCGTGGCAGAACTTTCGGGGTGTTACAGACCTTAAAGGGTCCCGTCTTTATCCAAAAGGCATCAGATTTCAGCAGGAGAGTGTTGTGATCAGATCTGCGTTTTGAAAATACCATTTTGGCTTCTTTGGAAAACCAGGGGCTAAAGAGGGTGCAGGAGACTTGTTCGCAGATTGCTCTCGGCAAGTGGTGATGGTAGCTAACCTTGTGTGTTAATGGAAAGGATGGAGGTCAGATCTTTTTTAAGAAGTACAATGAACAGGATTTAGTGATAGTTCTAGAACAAGAGGGTAGGATCAAGGATGAATCCGGTTTCCGCTTAGGCAATAATAATGACACGTACTGGGTCTGATACATACAGACACTCTTCTGAGTCTTTAGTCATTGTAAGTCAATCTTCACAATGTCCCTAGATGAGAAATATGATTGTTATCCTTATTTACAAATGGGGAATCAGTGGCACAGAGAGATTAAGTGTATTTCCTTAGATCACACAGCTAGTAACTGACAGTATCATGATTTGGATCTAGGTACTATCCCTCTGGGTTCTGTGATTGTAACTATCTCTTAACATTGTAGATATCTCTGACATTGAACTATCTCTTGGAAAAAAAATGGATAGAGACTCCTTTAGATAGTCATGGATGGAAACCTACCTAGTAAATTATCCTAGGTTCAGCCCAGTCTCCACTCTTAACTACATTAAAGAGCAGGGACAGTGGGAGATCTGCCTGGCTGGAAGGACTTGGACGCCTGGGACGTGGAAAGAACAGGAACAGGGGCAGCTGTGCTGCTAGAGGAAGGGGGATGGAATCAGAGCCAGAAGGTATGATTAATCCTGTGATGGGAAGAGAGCAATTGACCGCTCTAGTCCTCTGATTCCTGACCTTGAAGAGGGGGGCAGCCACACTGAATTGCTAAGTAATGGACCCAGCAGGCGTAGTTCAGTGCCTGACCTGAAGTAGGTGATCAGCAAATGATACGTACTCTCTTTTTTTAATTGAGGTAGAGTTGACACACAATGTTCCATTAGCTCAGGGGTACAGTGTGGTGATTCCACAAGACCATAGGTTATGCTGTGCCCACGGGAAGTGTAGCTTACCATTTGTTGCCCTACAACCCTATTAGGGTGTCATTGACTGTGTTCCCTATGCTGTGCCATTCGTCCCCATGACTTCCAGTGATAAATTTGAGTTTGCAATAAGGGAAGCAGAGAAGGATATGGCTCATACTTGTCCATCTTTCAAAAATGTGGTTAATTGCAGCACTTATTGAAGAGAATAGGTATGGAAAATGGTCATAAGGAGAGAGTGACTCGATTTCAGTGAGCACAAATGGTACTAAGGCAGAGCTTGCTGGTGAGCTGGCTGTTTCTTTTCTTTTCTTTTTTTGACTGAAATGTAGTTGACATACAATATCATATTAGTTTCAGGAGTAAAATGTAGTGATTCAACATAAATTACCAAGGGACCACCACCATACATCTAGCTGCCATCTGTCCCTGTACAAAGTTGTTACAATATTATTGCTATATTCCCTATGTTCATTACATCCCTGTGACTTATTTTGTAACTGGAAGTTTGTACCTTTTAATCCTCTTCCCCTATTTTACCCGTCCCCACCTTCCTTTCCCTCTGGCCACCGCTGGATCGTTTTCTGTATTTGAGTCTCTCTTGTTTTGTTTGATTTTTAGATTGCACATATAAGTGAAGTCAAAAGTGTTTGTTTTTCTCTAACTTATTTCACTTAGCATAATTCCCTCTAGTCCATCCCTGCTGTCTCAAATGGCAAGATTTCATTCTTTTTTATGGCTGAGTAATATTTTACTGTATATTTACACCACATTTTCTTTATCCACTTATCAACTGGTGGAAACTTTTTAAAAAGATTTTATTTAGTTATTTGACAGACAGAGATCACAAGTAGACAGAGAGGCAGGCAGAGAGGGAAGGAGGAAGGCTACCCGCAGAGCAAAGAGCCCGATGTGGGGCTCGATCCCAGGACCCTGGGATCATGACCTGAGCTGAAGACAGAGGCTTTAACCCACTGAACCACCCAGGCACCCCCACTGGTGGAAACTTACATTGGTTTCATATCTTGGTTATTTTAAATAATGCTGTCATAAACATAGGGGTGCATATATCTTTTCAAATTAGTGTTTCCCCATTCTTTGGATGAAGACCCAGAAGTGGAATTGCTGGATCATATGGTAGTTGTATTTTTAATTTTTGAGGAACCTTCATACTGTTTTCCATAGCGACTGTTCCGTTTTGCATTCCCATTAGTACTGCATGGGGGTTCCTTTTTGTCCATATCCTCACTAATACTTGTTATTTATTGTCTTTTTGATAATAGCCATTCTGGCAGGTGTGAGGTACATTTCATTATAGTTTTGATTTGCATACCTTCATGATTAGTGGTGTTGAGCATGCTTTCATGTGCTGGCCATCTACAATTTCTTTTTTGGAGAAATATCTATCCGCATCCTCTACCCATTTTTAAATTGGATTTTTTTGCGGGGGGGGTATTGATTTTTTTATGGATTCTTTATATATTTTGGATATTAACCCCTTATTGGTCAGGCTATTTGCAAATATCTTCTCCCGTTGAGCAGGCTGGTTTGTTGTTGTTCTTGATGATGATGATGATGGCTTCCTTCACTGTGTAAAGGCTTTTTAGTTTGATGTAGTTCCATTTATTTTTGCTTTTGTTGTCTTTGCCTGAGGAGACCCAACCAAAAAAAATATATATATATATTGCTAAGACAGATGTCAAAGAGCTTACTGCCTGTGTCTTCTTCTAGGAGGTTTATGATTTCTGGTCTTGCGTTTAAGTGTTCAATCCATTTTGGATTTACTTTTGTGTACGGTATAAGAAAGTGGTCTAGTTTTATTTTTCACATAACTGTCCAGTTTTCCCAACCATTTATTAGACCGTCTTTTTCTCATTGTGTATGCTTGCCTCCTTTGTCACTGGTTAATCGACTGTGTTAAGTGTGGATTTATTTCTGGACTTTCAGTTCCATTCCATTGATTTGTGAGTCTGTTTTTGTGCTAATAGCATATTGTTTTGAGTACTATAACTTTATAGTATAGCTTGAAATCAGGAAGTGTGATCCCTCCAGCTTTGTAGTTCTACTTTTTTTTTTTTTTTTAAGATTTTATTTATTTGAGGGGTGCCTGGGTGGCTCAGTCATTAAGTGTTTGCCTTTGGCTCAGGTTGTGATCCCAGGGTCCTGGGATCAAGCCCTGCATCGGGCTCCCTGCTTGGCGGGAAGCCTGCTTCTCCCTCTCCCACTCCCCCTGCTTATATTCCCTCTCTCGCTGTCTCTCTCTCTGTCAAATAAGTAAATAAACCTTTAAAAAAAGATTTTATTTATTTGACAGAGGGAGAGAATGTGTACACACAAGGAGTCAGAGTGGCAGGGAGAGGGAGAAGCAGGCTCCCTCTTGGGCAGAGAGCCTTATGCAGGGCTCAGTTCCAGGACCTTCTGATCATGACCTGAGCTGAGGCCAGACATTTAACCTACTGAGCCACCCAGGTGCCACTTTTGCTTTAGGATTTTATTCATTTGATAGAAAGGGATAGGGTGTGCACAAGTAGGTAGAGTGGCAGGCAGAGGGAGAGGAGATCCAGCTTTGTTCTTCTGTCTCAAGATTGTTTTGGTTATTCAGAGTCTTTCATGGTTCCATACAAATTTTAGGATTATTTCTTCTAGTTCTATGAAAAATGCCATGGTTATTTTATTAGGGATTGCTTTTAAATCATAGATTGCTTTGGATAGTGGATAGGGTGGACATTTTAACAGTATTAAATCTTTCAATCCATGAACATGGTATATATTTTCACTTATTGTATCTTTCATTTCTTTCATTAGTGTTTTACAGTTTTCAGAGTATAGGTATTTTATTCCATAGTTAAATTTATTTTCAGGTATTTTATTCTGTTTGATGCAATTGTAAATGGGATTTTTTTTTTCTTTAAGTCTTTATTTTCACTCCAGTAAGGTAACATATGGTGTAATATTAGATTGTGGTATATAACATAGTGATTGAACACTTCCATACAACACCCAGTGCTCATCACAACTAGTTCACTTCTTAATAATGGGATTATTTTCTTAATTTCTCCTGCTACTTTATTACTACCGTATAGAAATGCAACAAACTTCTGATTATTAATTTTATATCCTGCAACTTTAGTGAATTTATTTATTCTTATGGGGTTTTTTGGTGGAGTCTTTAGGGTCTCCTATATATCCTATAATGTCATTTGCAAATAGTGACTGTTTTACTACTACTTTTCCAATTTGGATGCCTTTAACTTCTTGTCTGATTGCTGTGGCAAGGACTTCTAATACTATATTGAATAAAAGTGGTAAGAGTAAGAATTCTTGTCTTGTTCTTGATCTTAGAGGAACAGCTTTTAGCTTTTCACTGTTGAGTATAATGTTAGCTGTGGGTTTATTATATATGGCCTTTTTTGTGTTGAGAAATTTTCCTTCTATATCCACATTGTTTTTATTATGAACAGATGTTGTTTTACCAATTGCTGTTATTGCATGATCATGTGATTTTTATCCTTATTTTTGTTAAATGTGGTGTGTCATGTTGATTGATTTGTGATATTGAACCATCCTTCCATCCCTGGAACGAATCCTACTTGATCATGGTGTATGATCCTTTTAATGTATTGTTGAATTCAGTTTGTTAATATTGTGTCGAGAAATGGCTGGGTTGTTTACTCATGTCTGGACAGACTTTGTTACCTGATCAACTGCTGAAAGCCAGTTTGGGGCCCCGATAAACAAATTGCTAATTCACATCTTCAGCCTAATAGCTCTGGTTGATCAGTCTTACAGGCTGGGGATCAGCCTCAGTTACTTTTTAAAATTTTTAAAGTGCCACTGACTTGCCTCAGCTCTCCCAGTTAGTGGCCAGCCAAAGACGGATACTCAGATGCCTAATTCCTGGGTGTCCACTATTTAAGAACATGAAATTTGCAGTAATGGCTCTCAGTAAATCAAGAGAAGGCTTCTCAAATTCAGTATCCATCTGTGACAGGGCTTCTTAAACTTCGATGTGCTTGTTGATCATCTTGGGATCTTGCAAAAGGGCGTATTTTGATTGAGTAGGTCTGGTCTAATGGTATTAGTTTTATTTTTTACAATTAAAAGTTTTAATTTAAATTTTTGAAGTTTTAATCGACATAAAATTAGCTTCAGGTATACAATATAATGATTTGATATCTGTATTTATTGCAAAATGATCGCCACAATAAGTCTAGTTAATACCCATCACCGTACATAGTTACAAAACTTTTGTTTCTTGTGATGAGAACTTTTAAGATGTGCTCTTAGCAACTTTCCAGTATGCACTAGAGTGTTACTAGTTATAGTCCCCGTGCTGTACATTACATCCTCATGACTTATTTATTTTCTCACTGGAAGTTTTTACCTTTTGACCCCCTTCATTTAATCCTACCCCCCCACCTCTGGGAATCACCAATTTGTTCTCCACATCTAAGTCCTCGGTCTCTCTCTCTCTTTTTTGGTTTTCCATATTTAAGTGAGAATATGTAGTATTTGGGGAAGCCTGGATGGCTCAGTCAGTTGGATGTCTGCCTTTGACTCAGGTCATGGTCCCAGGATCCTGGGATCAAGCTCTGCATCCGGCTCCCTGCTCAGTGGGGAGCCTGTTTCTCTCTCTGCCTGTTGTTCCCCCTGCTTGTGCATGCGTGCATGTGCACACTTGATCTCTCTCTCTGTCAAATAAATAAATTCTTAAAGAGTATGCAGTATTTGTCTTTTTATATATGACTTATTTCACTTAGTACAATGCCCTAAAAGTCCACCCATGTTTTTACAAATGGCAGGATTTTCTTCTTTTTTATGTTAAATAATATTCCATTGTATATTATACCACATTTCTTATATACATTTCATCGATTAGTGGACACTTTGGTGTCTTTTATACCTTGGCTATTGTAAATAATGCTGAAATGAACATGAGGGTGCATATATCTCTTTGAGATAGTGATTTCATTTCTTTTTTAAGATTTTATTTATTTGACAGAGAGATCACAAGTAGGCAGAGAGGCAGGCAGAGAGAGAGGGAGAACCAGGCCCCCCGCCAAGCAGAGAGCCCAATGGGGGACTCCATCCCAGGACCTTGAGATCATGACCCGAGCCAAAGGCAGAGGCTTAACCCACTGAGCCACCCAGGTGCCTCAGTGATTTCATTTCTTTCAGTTATATACCCAGGAATGGAATTGCTGGGTCACAGGGTAGTTCTAGTTTTAATTTTTTGAGGCACCTCCATACTGTTTTCCATAGTAGCAGCACCGATTTACAGTCCCACTAACAGTGCATGAGGATTCCCTTCTCTCTACCTCTTCACCAATACTTGCTATTTCTTGTCTTTCTGATAAGCTATTCCAACAGATGTGAGATTATATCTCCTTGTGGTTCTCATTTGCGTTTTCTTGATGATTAGTGATGTTGAGTGCCTTTATTTGTACCTGTTGGCTATCTGTATGTCTTTGGAGATATGTCTAACCATGTCCTCTGCCCATTTGGGGGGGGGGAGGGGCAGAGGGAGATAGAGAATCTTAAGTAGGCTCCACACCCCCAGTGTGGAGCCCAATGCAAGGCTCCATCTCACAACCCTGAGATCATGACCTGAGCCAAAATCAAGAATTGGACAATTAAATGACTGAGACGCTCAGGCACCCCCTCTGCCCATTTTTAAATTGGATTTGTGGGTTTTGCTATTGAGTTGTATAAGTTCTTTATATATTTTATATATATTAGCCCCTTATCACATATATAATTTATTAACCCCTTATCACATATATAGTTTATAAATATTTTCTCTCATTTAGTAGGTTGTCTTTTCACTTTGTTGAGGTTTTCTTTGCTGTGCAGAAGATTTTTAATTTGATGTCCCATTTATTTATTTTTTGCTTTTGTTTCCTTTACTTTTGGTGTTAGATTAAAAAATCATTGCCCAGACCATTGGCAAGGAGCTTAGCAATTCTTCTTCTTGGAGTTTTATGTCTTAAATTCATTAAAACTTTAATCTATTCTGAGTTTTTTTGTATAGTGTAAGATAGTGGTCCAGTTTTGTTATTTTATATGTGGCTACCTCATTTTCCCAACATCATTTATTGAGGAGACTGTCTTTTCACCATTGCATATTCTTTGGCCTCTTGTGAGAATATTATTGACCCTATATGTGTAGGTTCATTTCTGGGTTCCATTGATCCATATGTCTGCTTTATATGGAAATACCATACTGTTTTAATTACTATAGTATTTAATTACTATGCTATTTAATTACTATAGCTTTGTATAAATACTATATGGTTTCAAATCAGGGAGCATGATGCCTCCAGCTGTGTTCTTTCTTACGATTTCTTTGTCTATTTGGAGTCTTTGGTGTTTCCCTTACAATTTTAGGATGGATTGTTCTAGTTCTGTGTAAAGTGCCAATGGAATTTGATAGGGATTACATTGAATCTCTACATTGCTTTGGGTAGCATGGTCAGTTTAACAACATTAATTCTTCCTATCTATTTGTGTCATCTTCATTTTCTTTCATCAATGTCTTATAGTTTTCAGTGTATAAGGCTTGGTTGAATTTATTTCTAGGTTGAATTTATTTATTTTGTGGCTATTATAAATAGGATTGTTTTCTTAATTTTTCCAGCACTTCACTATTAGTGTATAATCAATATATTTATGTATATTGATTTTGTATATTGCACATTACTGAATTTGGCTCTTAGTTCTGAAAGTTTTTTGGCATGGAGTCCTTAGGGTTTTCAATATATAATATGTCATCTGAAGATAGTGGCAGTTTTACTTCTTTCTTTCCAGTTGAATGCCTTTTATGTATTTTTCTTGCCTAATTTCTCTGGCTAGGATTCTAATACCATGATGGATAAAAGTGATGAGAGTGGGTATCCTGTCTTATTCCTGATTTTTGAGAAAAAGTTTTCAGCTTTGCAACATTGTATATGATGTTAGCTGAGAGCTTATCATATATGAACTTTATTATGTTGAGGTATCTTCCTTCTATACTCACTTTGTAGAGAGTTTTTATCAAAAATGCATGTTGAATTTTGTCAAATGCTTTTTATACAGATATTGAGATGATATGATTTTTTAAATTCTTTGTTTTGTTAATGTGGTGAATCACATCAATTGACTTATAGATGTTAAGTCATACTTGCATCCTTAAAATAAATCCCACTTGATCATGGTGTATGAACCTTTTAATGTGTTGTTGAATTCAGTTAGCTAATAGTTTGTTGAGGATTTTTGCATCTGTAGCCATCAGGGATGTTAGCTTGCAAGTTTGTTTTCTGTGGATTCCTTGTCTGATTTGTTATCAGCTGGTTTTATAAGATGAGTTTGGAAGTATTCCCTCTTCTACTTTTGGAAAGAGTTAGAGAAGGGTTATTATTAAATCTTTAAACATTTAGTAGAATTCATCTGTGAAGCAGTCTGGTCATTTAGTTTGTTTTGTAGGGAGGTGTTTGAGTACTGATTCACTCTCCATGCTAGTAATTGGTCTGTTCAGATCTTCTCTTTCTTCATGATTTAGTCTTGGTAGGTTGTATGTTTCTAAGAATTTTTCTGTATCTTATAGTTTTCCCAATTTGTTGGTGTATAATTGTTCATAGTAATCTCCTATGATCTTTTGCTCTCCATTATTAGTGTTATCAGTATTTCTTATTTAGGTCTGTTAATATCTGCTTTATATATTTAAGTGCTCTTTTGGGTACACAAATATTTACAGATTTATTTATTTACAAATTATATCCTCTTGTTGGATTCACTCCTTTATCATTATGTAATGGTCTCCTTTGTCTCTTCTTACAGTCTTTAAAAATCTGTTTTCTCTGATATAAATATAGCAACCCTAGCTTTTTAATGGTTTCTATTTGCATGGAATATGTTTTTTTAAGAATATTTTATTTATTTGAGAGAGAGAGAGACAGCAAGAGCAGGGGTAGGGTTAAGGGGAGAGGAGAGAGAAGCAGGGAGCCTGAAGTCGGGTTCAATCCCAGGACCCTGGGATCATGACCTGAGTGGAAGGCAGATGCTTAACTGACTGAGCCACACAGGTTCCCCTGGAATATCTTTTTCTATCACTTCACTTTCTGTATGTGTCCTTACATCTGAAGTGAGTTTCTTGTAGGTAGCATAGAGTTTGTCTTGTTTTCTTCTCCATTCACTCTCTGAATTTTGATTGGAGAAATTAGTCTGTATATATTTAAAGTAATTGTATATGTATTGACATTTTGTTGTTTTCTGACTCTTCTGTAATTCTTCTGTTCTTTCTTCTCTTGCTCTTTTCTTGTATGATTTGATAATTTTCTGTAGTAGTATGCGGAGGTCCTTTTCTATCTTTTGTGTATATATTATAAATTTTTGATTTGTGGTTTTCATGAGGCTTACATATAATAACCTATATTTAAAATAATGTATTTTAAACTGATAGAAACTTAAGTTTAAACAGATCCTACACTCTATATTCTATCTCCATCCCTCCCATGATTTGTTTTTGATGTCACAATTTATTATTTTTTTTTTAAGATCTATTTATTTATTTATTTGACAGACATCACAAGTAGGCAGAGAGGCAGGCAGAGAGAGAGAGAGGAGGAAGCAGGGTCCTCGCTGAACAGAGAGCCTGATGCAGGGCTTGATCCCAGGACCCTGGGATCATGACCCGAGCTGAAGGCAGAGACTTTAACCCACTGAGCCACCCAGGCACCCTGATGTCACAATTTATATCTTTTTATCTTGCGTATCCCTTAAGTGGTTATTTTTGTTATAGTTTTTTTTTTTTTACTACTTTTGTCTTTTAACCTTCATCCTAGCTTTATAAGTGATTAATACACCATCATTGTAACACTAGATTATTCTAAATTTTACCATGTATTTATCTTTACTAATGAGATTTATACTTTCATAGGTTTTTCTGTTTCTAATTAATGCCCTTTATTTTCAGTTTAATAAAGTCCCTTTAACATTTCTTTTAAGATCAATTTAGTGCTGAGACACTTCTTTAGGTTTTTCTTTTTTTTTTTTTCTTTAGGTTTTTCTTATCCAGAAAACTCTTTATTGCTTTTTAAATTCTGAATGATAACATTGCTGGGTAGAGTATTTTTGGTTGGAAGTTTTATTTTCTTCCAGTACTCTGAATGTATTATGCCACTCCCTTCTGATCTATAGGGTTTCTGCTGAAAAATCTGCTGATGGTCTTATGAGATTCCCTGGCATGTCCCTTGTTTTTCTCTTGCTGGTTTTAAGATTCTTACCTTCCCTTTAAGTCTGACTCATTAATTGTAATGTATCTCACTGTGGATCTCTTTGAGTTCATCTTATTTGAAACTCTCTAAGCTTCCTAGATCTGGATGTCTGTTTCCTCCTTCAGATTAGGGATGTTTTCAGCCACTTTTTTTTTTGAAATATGTTTTTTGGCCCTTGCTCGCTCTCTTCCTCTGGGAGTCCTGCGATGCAAATGTTGGTCTGTTTGATGGTGCCCCATGAGTTCCCTAAGCTAGCTTCACCTTTTAGTGTGTTTTTCATTTTGCTGCTTTGATTGAATGAGTTCTGCTGCCCTTTGAGATCACTGATTGTTTCTTCTGCTTCATCTTCTGCTTCAGAGTCTTCCCTAAGCTAGCTTCACCTTTTAGTGTGTTTTTCATTTTGCTGCTTTGATTGAATGAGAATGCAAGCATAACCGCCACTGGCTACCAGAGCCACATGATCCAGAGGTGTCCCCTGGGCAACAGTTACAAAAATCAGGTCGCCAGATGAGTGTACAGATTCCTTTCCAGGAGATACCAGCCATCTGAAGCAAGGCAGAGGGAGAGTGCAAAGATGACATCCACTAGCTTCTGTCCCAGGAGTGCCTCTAAGTAGGTCCCTAAATGTGTGACAAACCAGAAGCCTGCCCCTCAGACCTCAGCTATGAAGATACACAAATATGTACTAATTTTTGATTGCTGCTATGACAAGTGACCATTTTGTCATGGCTTAACACAACACCCATTTATTGTCTCTCAGTTCTGTAGGGCAGCAGTCTGGACACAGCTGCTCACCTCCTTCCCTGCTCTGGTTTACAAGGTTGGAAACAGGCAGCATTCTTTCTGGGGGCTCTGGGAATGTGTCTGCTCCAAGTTCATGTCAGTGCAGAATTCAGGACTGAGATCCCTGATTTCCTTGCCACCCATTGGCTGGGAATTATTCTGTTTCTAGAAGCTGCATGTATTTCTTGTCTCATGGCTTCCTTCCTGCATCTTCAAAGCCAGTGACTGTAGGTCACCTTCTTCTCACATCTCGGATCAAAATCTGTCCTCTGCGTTCATGGCTTCCTTTCACTCCATCCCTCCGACTGACTTTACCTTAGGCCCTCACGGATAATTCAGGATAATATCCTTATTATAAAATTAGTTGATAGTCACCTTTAATTCCATCTGCAAAGTACCTTCATAGCAGTGGATAACAAGCAGACAGGAATCTTACGGGGACACCTCAGAGCCCTGCTACCATTCTGGCCAACTCACAGCTTCTGTTGCTGCTGTATGCTTTTAGTGGCAAGGTCCCAAAGCATTAGCTTTATTGAGTGTGTGCCTGAGATGTTACATGTGTTTTAGGTCCAGGGACAGAATCTCCCTGAAATCTCCTGGGATTTCCCTTTTCCATTGAATAGAAGGGTTGGAACGGTTTACAGGGTGAGGCTGAAAATGGGAAAAACTGAGGTATGGACACATGGAGAGCTACACTGATGTAATTCAAGATTAGAACTTGGTTGTCTCAGTTTCTGGGCCAGGGTGGTTTCATCCCTGTCATTTACTCAATTATTCTCCTATTTATTCATTCATTGGCTTATTCATCTGTTGACCAAAGAGTTATCAAACACCTACCCTATGCTAGACATATTGCTAGCTTTATGCTCTATAAGGCATTTACAGACGTTACCCTCATGGAGCAAACTTTGTAGTGAGCATCACATACATTAAGCAGATGCTCCTCTAATTAAGTAGGTATGTGTAGTTGATATGAAAGTAAAGTAGAGGCTTCCATGAGAGCTTATAATGAAGAGATCTTCAGAAGATGAAGAAGTGACATTTTAAATTGAGGCCCAAATACGTAAGTGCTAGCCAGGTATAGATGATTAGGAATGGGCTACCGTTAAAGTAGGGGGAATGGCATGTGGGAAAGGTCTAAGGCACAAAGCAGAATAGAAAAACAAGGGAAAGTCAGTGTGGCTGGAAAATACGATGGGAGGGAGAGAATGGCAGGAGGTGAGTTTGGAGCAGGGGGGTAGCTCAGATTGACCATGGACTTGATGGCCATAGGAAGGTATTTCTTCTTTATCTAAGGTGGAATGGGAAGCCATGGGAGGGTTTTAAACAGTAGAGTCTTGTGTGAGCTTTGAATTTTTAAGAAGAGCACTCTGGCTGCTGTGTGGAATGGATCAGAAGAAAGTAGGAACATGAGGTGTATAGACACAAGGGGTGCATTAGATGAAGCTAGAAAGGAAGTTTTGCAATAGTCCAGGTGAGAAGTAGCTTCGCTTTGAAGTAGCTTGATTAGGATGGGAGCAGTAAAAGTGAAAGGAGAAAATGAATCTGAACCACATTTTGGAGGAAGAGTTGTCTTGACTTGCTGATGGGACAGATCGGGGAGCTGGGAGAGATGGTCAAGATAATTCCCGGTTTCCTTCATGTTTGTGGCTCTTCTCATGACACAAGTCAGTTACAGATCATCTTCTTATACATAACAGAAAGTTCACCTTTTCTGAATAGTTTAGGTGCTGTTATAACAGTTAAGATTCAGGTGGCACGAAAGTCTTGTGTAATACCACCTGGAAGGAATTTGTTTTACCAAATTTGTCGAAGGAGCTCAGGGAATTTGTATTATGTGATGATTTCAACGTTGTCATGTTTTACTCTGTTCCCCATATCTCCATTCTAGTTCTTTGTCATTTCATCTGGGACTAGAAAATGCTAATGATGGCTCTTCAGACAGAGAAAAATTAGCGTGAAAGGAGGCATCATATCCTCATTTCTTAACAGCCACTGCCTCATTTCCCTTAGGTCCAGTCTAATTTCTTTTGCCCACATGGCCCATTGGTCGCTACTAATTCTCATGATGATATTGATATCCGCTCCTGGCTTGGCTCACACAAAGTGCAGTGTGGCCATGTGTGTAGTCTTGGGTAGAATGTTGCTCTATTCACAGGAGACAGCAGGGGTCCTGAATCAGACATCCCCAATGAAAATATATAATCCTCATGTAAGCTTCATGGTCATAACCTGAAGGTAGGTTTGACAGACATCTTCTTTGGCTCTTGTACTTTTCCTGGAGACTCTGATGTTGGATTGTCTGGGTTTGAATTAATCCCAGATCTTCCATTTATCAATGGGATGCCTTAGGCATTTATCTCCTCCTGCTTTCCCACTTGTAAAAAGAGAAGAAAATCAGGCTATTGGTAGGAATTAGTGGAATAACCCATACAAAGCAAACAGCATAGAACTTAGCACATAGGAAGTACTGTGTACGTGGGAGTTGTTGTTGTTATTTTCATCATTAGGGAAGAAAGGTGCCAGCACATCACTCTTTCCTTTTGCTCTTCTACCTGCAGTCAAGAAGGGGCTCTTAACCCCTGCCTTGCAGCATGTGTAATATGGGCTTAGTTTTTTCCTCTGGCATTCTTGACAAGGAGGTAATTTAGAGGGAAAAGTTCTTTGTTTTTGTTTTGTTTTTTTCTTAGGAGGAGAAGAGGATTCTGAGCAGGCCCTTGTCTCCAGGTATAGTCTTACAAACAGACCATGACAAATTTGTTGCTCTGACCATGGACGTCACAGTAAAAAGAGGCTATGGGCTGCCTCCTCTCATTTGAGCTATGCTGACAGCTGAGCTCTGCTTAGTTCCCTGACCCATTATTACCTGGCTCAATGTATCTAGTCCTCTAGGGACTGGAGCAAATATGATCTCCTTAGCATTTTGTCTGAACGAATGCTTTCCAAATAGGTTGGCAGGAGGCCGTGAGTTGACGTGATGGGGTCCTTGAGTAAGTCATTTAGCCTCTCTGGAAAGAGGGGTGATGACTCTGTCAAGGAGCTAGAAGGAGGGCAATAACCCATCCATGGCTTTTATAAGTTGACTTCTGTGATCTTTCTATCCCCACCCTCCAGCTGCCTACCCTGCCTACCCATTGCCCTGCCCCCGGGACCCTTTAATGGTTTTGTGTCCTTGAACCAGTTCTCTCTCCAGAGAATCCTTCTTCAACATCCTCAACTTCATTGACTTAAAATTCCTGCTTATCTTCCAAGACTTGGGTCAAATGTCATTTCTCACTTAAGCCTTTTTATTCATTCAATCTGCAAACATTTATCAAGCAAGGCACTGCGTTACACATACCAGCTAGGGCTGCAAATAAGACAGACAAAGCCCCAGCTTTCACTGTGCTGACGTCCTAGTGGGAGAGACTGCCAGTACACAAGTAAATGAACCACAGAATGTCATGTTGTGATAAGTGCTATGAAAAAACCAGAAAAGGTGGGCAAGTGTGGGATGAGTGGTGGGGGGAGCTACTTTCCAAGGGAGGCTTTTTTAACTAAGACCTGCTGGATGAGGAGAAACCAGCTCATGTGAAGGGCAGGGATCTCGATGCACAAACAATGTTAGTTTTGTTGGAGGAACAGAAAGTTGTTATGATTGGAACAAGAGTAGCAAGGGAGAAGGGGTACGGGAAGAGATGAGAAAGATCTCAAGTAAGGAGATCAGATTTGATCCTGAGCAAATAGGAAGAAAGGGGAAAAATCAGATTTTGTGTTGGTGATAGCGCTGCTGGCTCTGCAGAGAGGGGCTGGGACAGGACAGAAAAAGAAAGGAGGGGAAAGGAGCAGGAAGCCCAGTTGGGAGGCTTCTGCAGTAGTCCTAGATGGAGAGGATGACCCAGAATGGCAATTGTGGGCAATTGGGAGGTTTATGGCGAAGGTGCGGTTATTGGGGCTCTACTAACGGATTGGATTTGGGGGCAAAAAAAAGAAGACTTACTAGGTTTTGGATTTGAGCAACTGGGTTGTAATAATGGGTTGTAATGCCATTTGTGGGGTGGGAGACATTTGGAGATAATAATATTTGGGAGACTGAGCCGTCTGCAGTCTGCTTTGGACATGTTAATTTTGAGATGCCTGTTAGCTATCCGAAGGGCAATGTCCCGTAGCTATTTGGAACTACAGGTAGAAATCTGAGGGAAATGAACAGGAATATGTATATATAGTATATGTGTATATATAATTCCCCACCCCCAACATGAATAGTGAATTTCTACCTCCTTTGCAGGGTTATATTAAGATCCCAACAGATCCTAGGTTCTCCTGCCTCTGTAGGTCCTATATCATGTCATATATATTAAAATTCACCTTTATCCTACATTAAATTTAGTTATATGTGGTTCCTTAAGAGCTGAGTTGCAACTGACTAGTTTGACATGTTGCATTTAGTAGACATTTAGTTAAAACCTCATCTGATTTTGCACATTTCAGAGGTACCTGTATTTTTAATGGAGCATGCTATTTTTGGAAGCCCTTAGAAACTTCTCATGCAAGGGTAGGGAACATTTAGCACTTAATTGGGAAAGTGAACTTGCTCGACTAGACTGCCCCCATGATATTTTTATGCCCTTTTAAAGGCACTTAAATAGCTTCCTGTTACAATCGTGGTTTTTTTGTGTCCATGCCCCCCATTAGGCTATCGGCTTGTAGAGGGTGAGAAGGACCTCAGAGCTTGTATATGACAGGGACTTCCTGTTCATGGAAGCAATTAAGCTGAGCTCATAAAGAGGAAAAAGCCAAGTCAAGGGAGCCAGTGGGTCTTCTACCTGTGGTCAAGAAAGGGCTCTTAACCCCTGCCTTGCAGTGTGTGTAATATGGACTTAGTGTTTTCCTCCAGCATTCTTGGTTGGCAAGGAGGCAGCTTTGTGCAGGTTGACGTGGGATCCATTCCCAGCCACACCCTTCACTAGCTGTGAATCTTGCAACAGGAAGTTAATCTCTATCGGCCTCTGAGTGTCTTTGGGCCAAATGAAAGCAATTTCAGTAAAACTCCGTCTGCCTGAAAATACTAGATTCTTAAAATCATGTATTCATTCCAAAAATAATAATAATAAAAAAAGGTCATACACTTTAGGCCCCAGGACATGTTTCTGGGAATTTTTCCAAGCAGAGATGCAACATATCTTTGGTTGCCTGATCCCTGGCTTTGAAAAAGCAACAAGTGGCCCTCGGATTTGTCTCGGATGGAGGGGAGAACTTGTGAGAAAATGCGTCAGTAAGAAGACAAACATCCTTCTAAGTCCTTTGCAGTTAGAGTGGAAAGGAGCTGCTGGCATTCCCAGATCCCAGACTGGCCCTCTGAGACTTTGTGATGCTGCCCCACGCATCCTTCTTGCCCACGAGTTGACTCTGGGCCAGACGTCCACCC
Source organism: Martes martes (assembly GCF_963455335.1). Taxonomy (NCBI): domain Eukaryota; kingdom Metazoa; phylum Chordata; class Mammalia; order Carnivora; family Mustelidae; genus Martes; species Martes martes. The sequence continues at coordinate 16,775,594 of NC_137900.1, read as the reverse complement.
CTCACGATGAAGAGGAGACGTGACGGTATGCATCACAGCCCCGCCTCTAGTGCCAAGCAGCTCCCATGAGCCACAGCGACATTAAGTCCTGCTTGGCTGTGCCCTTCTAAATTTGTCAGTGGCTCCGGAGTATCCTGCCGAGAACTTTGGATTTTATGGATTTGCCACAAAAATAACATTTGGACATGGCAGTCACCCAGAAGCAGGTTACTGCTTTCTGTCGTTGACATATACTGATTTGGGGGCCCAGGACCCAGCTGCCGCTGGCCTTCGCGTTCCCTCCACGACTTTGGGTTAGAGGGTGGAAGGAGGAGGGAGTGTTGCGCTAGGCAGGTCGCAGTGTGACGTTGCCTCCAATTTTCTCCAAGTGCATCAGGCTGCTGTCTGTCATTTCTCTCTGCGTGAAGCTGAAGGGTGACAGGAAAGGAGTTAAGGATACACGCCTGCTTCTGCTTTCACTGCCTGAAATTCACTTGCACACAATTGGCAGGTTCCTCACAATGAAGAGTAGAGTGTCGAGTGGCAAACAGTGAGTCCGATAGAAGAGCTCAGCAGCATGATGCGAAGCCCCCAACCCTGGGCTGAAACGTGAGGCAGGTCTGATCCATCCGTGGTTGGACACTGGTGATTGGCAGGGTCTGCCATGGGTGTGGGGGCTGAGGACGGGCACCCTACTTATTTTTTGGAAAGCTTGGAAATGTAAATCTTTCCTGACTAATCCGTTAGATGTTGAGTCACTGCTCTTTGTAGCAATTAGATTAAACCATTAAGACAACTGACTTGCTTCCCTGAACCCTGTCTTCCGTAGGAAGTTCACTGGTGATGTCCCCCGTGCTCCTGTCCCATCTCCTTAGTTAGGCCTTCGCTGCCGAGCTCCAGAACCAGTCCTAGTTCCACTTACTCTACGAAACTTGCCTTGACCAGTTCAGTTCAAAGGCATTTCTGCCGGCCTGAACCTGACAAGTTAGTGTCCCATTCAACTCAGACTTAGAATTCACTGATGTTAATTGTCTTACTGCTAAGCTTTGTTTTTATTGTTCTGTCTGGTCGTGTAATCCCAGTTCGCCTATTTCAAGCCCCTCTGCCTCAGCCTCAGCTTTCCGGTTTGTAAACAGAAGGTAGTGATAGTTTGCAAACTGAGCATACTTTGCTTTAGAGTTTTTGTGAGAATTAAGAGAATTTACATCAGTATGCGTATAGTCTATATTCCCTCATTGTGCTGTACATAGTAAGAGTTCAGTACAATTAGTCCCCGCCCCCCCCTCCTCATAATGGGGTTTCATGACAGCAGAGGCTCTCTCTTACACCATTTTGTACCCTCGATCTCTAAACCTCATTGGAGTTCAATTTCCATGTCGCTTGCACTGATTTCTCATTTCTCTTCCCAAAAGGCAGGGCACTGAGCCTTCAGAGCTAGTGCCCGCTTCACACGCAGGGTTCGCAAAGATCTGTAATCCACGGTGGGTCTTTGCCAACTACACAGTCCCATGCCGTGGCACGGACTGGAGATTTTAGACCAAGTTAGCTTCGAGGCACCCGGGGCTACACCACTGTCAGTTTCACACAGGATATCAGCAAATTGAACAAAGTCTTCTCCCCTTTCAACAGCTTTCACACCCCACCCCCACCACCTCATGCACTGCCCTTTGGTCCCCACCCCTCCAGACACCCACTAGTGAGTGTGCAGCGGTCCATATCCTGGGGGAGGCACAGGACAAGAGCCCAGATGGCCCAGACCCTGGGGCTGGCTTCTGTATGATCTGCTAACCAGTGTGCCAAGCTTTTATAGATCTTTCTCTCCACTTGCTTTCTAAAAATGGGAGCTAACCTTCACTCAGGACCAACTCTAACCTCTTCCTTTCTTAGCCTGCTCTTACTTTGTCTCTCCTTTTCCACTGCGTCCTCTGCTCACCCTCGCCTTTCCAACTTTATTTAGATGCTCCCTTCACTTCCATCCTTCCCTTCGTATTCGGCTTCTGTGTGAAAACAGAAGGTTCTCCTTATCTCGCCCTTTCAGAGATATTTACACATGGGTAGGAACAGATCAGATAAACAGGAACTTAGGTTAATTTAATAGAAAAAATAAAATATGGAATAACATTGATTTTGGCCAGTATCAATTACAACCATTCTACTATATTTTACAAAAAAACAACTGAACATTTTACACATGTACAGTATTTTTCAGTAAAAGTGGATTTGGATTTAACAGTGGATCACTAATTAAGAATAAAAAAGACAAAAGAAAACAGAAGATAGGACTTTTGTCTCCAGAAGGTTAGAGCATTTGTTAAGTCTCCAAACTTTGTACTATCCATTACATATATCTCATTATGAATATATATATTTATACATAATATATAACATTAACTTAAACTTTGAAAGCATTATGTCCTAGTTAATAATATTCTGTAGATAAACGAGGCAGTAACACACTAGTAGTTAACCCAGTATTTCCATGATGTGCGCCTGCATGGTCGGTGGGAATGGAACACACATTGGTGGACCTCGGTGAATTTGGCTGACATTGTTGATGGTTATTTGTCTAAGAACACAGACGTCATTTTTTATCTTTCCTATCATAGTAACTTTGTGCCTCATCTAATACGGGCTGGTTCAGTCAAATGGATTCCTTTGCAGGCAAATCTGGTCTTGCCATCTGCTTGACTTTGCTTTCGGCTTGCACTTAAATTTGTCCATTTAGAGACTGTGACTTGAAGTGTGAGACTCTATCTGCCATCCCCTGGATTAACTTACTTTCTTCAGGTCAGAAGGACCTGCAGTGTTAGGAAAATGAAAGTTGCTCAGCAAAATCAATGGAGTCCCTACTGATGAATCGTTCTGTGACTCGGTGTTACTATAATGCTATTAAAGAGGGTCATTAGACTCAAATTATTCTCAAATTAAAGGTTAGACTTTAACTTTGATGCCTAGGAATGAATATTTTCAAGGTAGGCTTTTCCCTAGCTTGTTGTTTGGGTGGGGATCTTAGCATCCACTTCCCAGCCCCTCCCCGCAATCATCCCTATTGATATCATCCCTGTTCTCAGCTGTGAAGCCAGTGACATCTGGGAAGTGAGGCTCTCACAGCATCAAGCCTGCGAGATGGCTGGTCACTCCCAAAGAAAATGAGGTCACCAATGGAGTTTTGATATGAAAAGTGAAGAAAACTGATATGAGTCTATCCTTCCCTATATAGAGAAACTCAGAATCGGTAAAAAGATCAGGCATCATTTCTAACCACTGATCCAAAATAGTTTTCACATAATTCAGTCTGCTAGATTCCAGGATGTACTTAAGAGTTGGAGAAAACCGGTGAGGATATTTCCAAGAAAACAGACGATCTCCTTGACATCCAGTGGACAGATGTATCATAGCACGGTTATAGAGGGACAGAGGAATGGGAAATAACAGAACCAGGAGGGTACAATCATGCCACCCATCTTCAATTTCCAGTTTTATTTTCGGCAAATGACAAAATGATAAAACTTCTAATAAGCACCATTGAAAAACGTTGCCCGGCCGACTTGGGCACGAGCTTAAATATTATTTAAATAATTCCATTTCTTAAAAAATACAGGACCTTTTAGAAACTTGACTCCAGGAAGAAATTTCCCGCATCGTATCCAAAATGCTTCCCATCACAACAAATGGAATTTCTGATGGACTTAAAAGAAAAAAAAAAAAATGCTATGGGGATAATGGCCATATAGCACCAGGAGATTGTGCAGGGTCTACAAAGTGAACACTCCAGATTTCAGGGGAGCTGGGTGAGGCCCAGCTATTTTGTGTAACTTTGCATTCTGTCCATCACCAATCTGACTATGCGGAGTGATCCCATTTGACCAGCTGTGTGTAAAATACCCCAATCTGCAAAGCCAAGGCCAATAGCAGCAAGTCTATCTGATGAAACCAGTGCAGCAGACTTCTCGAGTGAGTATAATGCCAAAACCAGCACATAATGCATGAAGTAAATTATGTGTGGAAAGGATCAATGTTCAGCTGTGAAAAACTAAGACAAACGACATTGAATACAATTCTGAGGGATGTTCTTAATGCCCTTAGGTCCGCTTTGCTGTCATTTCCCCCAACGGTGGACTCAAGCATGAAAAATGACAGATGCAAGAGCTTTCTCTTTGCTTTTGATCTATGTCTGCTCTTGTGATGTTTCTGAAAGGTATTTTTAGGCGTCTCAAAGGGGAAACAAGCAAGTAAATGCAAAGGGGAAAAAAAAATGGACCTTCAAAACCAGGGCAGGAAATCAAATCATTACTTTAACGTCAAATTTTGGCATCGAATGCTTTGGTCATACAATACTGCCTCTGTGGTTCTGGCTGTTTAGCACTAAACACCCAGGTATAAAAGGTAGGCTTGTTGTAGGTTTATTTTTTTTTTTTTTTCCATTTAAGTTCTGACAAAACAGTTCACCATCTCCCTGCACAAATTTGAGAGAGAGAGAAAAAGAGAGCGAAAAAGAGAGAGGTGGCTTGCTTTTTTTTTCTTTTTTTTTCTTTTTAATAATAATATGGAGTAATCTATAAGTCTACAGGAACAGAGAAATCTAAGATGGCCGCTCAGCCTTGGAATGTACATGTTTTGCAGCAAAGTTGTTGAAGAACCTTCCTCTGGCACAGATTGTTCTTTTTCACTAGCATACAGAAGCCTCCTTCGGCCCAGGACTCTTCCGTTGCTTTTCCAGGAAGTCAGCAAGACAGAGGGGGAGGTGAGGACGAGGGCGGCATGATGTACACGTGGAAGAAGGTTTTGATTGGCCAGAGAGGCAGATGGGGGGATTGGAAGAGATCATTGAGGAGCAGTCAACAAGGAGGAAATTGGGTCCACGCAAAGTGATTTCAGTCAACAGCATTGTTTTTCAAGGAGAGAGATTGCGGTCCAGTGGTGAATGTGATTGGTGTCCATTTATGAAAGGAAAAAAAAAGGATTCGAAAAAAAGAATAAATTAGAAATCAATAACAATATAAGCAAGGAATCTCAGAATTACCTAGAGCAGAGAGTATACAGTCATTTATACTATATTTCATTGAGTCCAAGACACTGGATTTAAGATGCACCATTATTTTATGTACTATCGAGAAAAGAACGTGCTTCATGCATCTTATTACGTGGTGACCCAAGAGTCTCCTCAATTAGAATATTAATGTTATGCTTATGGAAATATTAGTTAAATATTAGTTCTATAACAGGCTGTTTTGTTGCTGTGCTTATAAAGAAACTCTTCCTTTGATTATTAAACAATTATTTGAAACTATTCCAAACTCTAGTTCAGTTCAACACAGGAAGTAGTAACCATGTACCTAAGTCCGTGACAAAGTCACAGGCAAGGACAGCTGTGTCACATCAACCTAGCGGACAAAAGTGGCTGTAAGCTGCCATAAATTATAAGATGCCTCTGATTGCAGGGATGTTAAAATGTTAAAAAAAAAAGTATGTCTTAGAATCATTGAAATATGACAGTTGAAAGAGAATAAATCACAAACTCATAAATGCAATTGCTATGTGATTTGAAAAGCCTGGTGAGCCATCGGTGATTTCGTGATTTAGCTGACCTAAAATGGGCTCATTACCAGAGACGGTTCTTCATTTTCTACTCTTGCCCACAATCCTGGATGCACCCCTTCTACCGGCGTGCCATCTGGCATAACTTATCCCAGGTTTAGCATGCTTTAGAGAAGACAGTTAAAGCATCACAGACATGGCCATGCCTGGCACCAAGTGCTGGGGGTGAAAATTTCAAGTGTCTGTGGATCTTCTGAGTCTAGAAAATCGTCCTGTTTCCTGTCACCAACTTAAAATTCTGGTCAGATCCAGCTACGGGGGTACCATGTTTTTAAGTAAAAAGTGATACTTACATGGTCCCTGAAGTGCCATCACCCCAACTCTGTGCTGTGTGGTGAGAACACAGAGCCTGAGTGGGTCTGGCCCATCCCTGCTGGACCAATCCTATGGCCAAGAAGCCATGAAGACGCAAAGTCACCTATGATGCTCTATGGAAATGAGCCTGTTGATGATGCTCTAGACGTCTCATCATGTGCCCCGTTCTTTTGGATGTCTTTTCGAAATCCCTCATAGGAAGTTTTAGAATGACCATACAAGGTCAGTGGTATTAGCCTCCTCATTTTTACAGAGGAGGGAAACGAGGCCCAGAGAAGTTTATCACCTGCCCGAGACCTGGAGCCCAGAAAGGAACGACAATCTTCTGACTCCTGAATCCATACTCTCCCAACTATAGCACTGTTCTACCTCTTGTGAAATTTCTAGAAGAGGGTCCGTTCAAAGGAAGGCAGAGAATAAACCAAGGGAAGTGCCCTTGTCCAGGAAGCCTATTCCAAGTACAGAGTTTTTTATTATTCTATTTTCAAACAATCCAGAGGTACTTAAAAATAACAGTGGTTCAAAATGATGTCTTTCTAGGTCACTGAGATGTGTGTCTGCATAAAGTCCAGACTCAAACTTTAGGGCCCCCTCTGTGAATTATACCGAGACTCAAAGTTCACAGAATGTTAAAGTTGGAATAATTTAGCTTCATTCGGTTATAAATGGGGAAGCTGAGGCTAGAAAACTGAGAGGACTTGGCATTTGCCAAGTTGTCAAGGGGAATGGAGTAAGCCAGAGATTCCCAAATCTGGCTGCACATCAGAAACACTTGAGAAGTTTCTAAAAATATCCATACTTAGATAGCACCCTCAGACCAATTTCCCAGGAATCTTCAGGAAAGGTGTGTGGTCCTGGCATTTTAGTTGAGAACCACGTATGCAAAGAAAAGAAAAATGGACCAACATTTAGAAGTCTTAAGTTCCACACTTGGGTCTATCATTCATTCCTTGCCTCTCAGGTTGAACGAAAAATGCAGGTACCATTTGATTACAATTTACTTGTCAAAACTTAAAGTAATCCAAAAAGGAGTGGCAATAAACTGGCATCTTCACATGATAGAATTTTATGCTGTAATTAAAAATGAAGGTTCTGAGGACTTTTTAAACACAGGATGATGTTTATGTCTAATACTTAGTACAAAAAGCAGGATACAAACTTCCATATACATGGTATTTTAAAAAATCTGGTCAAAAGTACATATAGCGAAAGACAGGAAAGACACACATGAAAAAACTAATTAGAAAATGTTGCTTATTATATTCCAAGTATATGGCATTGTGGAAAAGGTAAATCTATGGAGACAGTAAAAAAAAATTAGTAGGTTCTGGGGTGGGGGGATGGGAGGGAGGGAAAGGCGGAGCACATTGGCTTTTTAGGGCAGTGAAAGTGTCCTGTATGATTATTACAGTGGTGGATATGTATCCTTCTTCATTTGTCCAAACTCGTAGAATGTACATCACCAAGAGGGAACCTTTATGTGAACCATGAGCTTTGGGTGATAATGGGTGTCAGTGAAGGTTCACTGATTGTAACAAATGTAACTAGTCTGGTGTAGGACGCTAATAGTGGGGGAGGGTGTGTGTGTTGCAGGGGGGCAGTTGGCATATATAGGAGATCTCTGTACTTTCTGCTCAATTTTTCTGTGACCCCTGAAACTCTAAACCCACAAGGTTTGCTGATTAAAACAAACAAACAAACAAACAAAACAAGCATAACTAGGGCCATCTTGGCCAATGGAACTACAGGTGACTTCTTTTAATTAAAAAATAAATAAACCCAAACCAAAACCCACCGAGGGTGTGAGTTCAAGATGCATGAATGCTAGCAAGATATTGGGCACGTTCTAGCTGACTCATGCTTGATAGTTTATGTGGAAATATACTGGATCTCAACAGAAAACGAGGACCCTGTGTTCAGAGGCTGGAAAGGAACAGTCTGTACTCACCGTCCTTGCAGATGGCTCCCATCTGACACGTCCCTAAGTCTAAGAGATACCCGCTGAGGCAGCTCGTACAGTTCTTGAAGCCCGGACCGTTGCATGTCAGGCAGCTGGCATCACATCTACGGGGAAAACGTACAGTTCGTGCTTTCACGTCAGGCACGAGAAAAGACGTTTGCTACCCACCTCTTACGGACGTTTTAAACTCAATTCCCCCTTGGAAGATGGCCCAGAAGCATCTGGTTACCGTAACTGCTACCTTTGCTGACATTAAAGCCCAGCAGGTAGACGGATTTTAAGTGGGAGAACGCACTGTACTTGAAACAGAAATATTACTTTAAAGGTTTTATTTTATTTTTTTAAAGATTTTATTTATTTATTTGACAGACAGAGATCACAGGCAGGCAGAGAGAGAGAGGGGGACGCAGGCTCCCGGCCAAGCAAGAGAACCCGATGCGGGGCTCGATCCCAGGACGCAGGGATCATGACCTGAGCTGCAGGCAGAGGCTTAACCCACTGAGCCACCCAGGCGCCCTAACTTTAAAGGTTTTAAAGTGCTCCTGGGATGGAAACGAAGTATTTGAGAGACGCTAGGTGAAAGCTGCAGGGCAGAGTCTATAGGAAAAATCTGGAAAGTCGGGTCAGCATAGTAACTGTTTGGGTCCAGCAAGGAGGCCAACGCTCCCGTGCTGGGCGGAAGGCGCGGGGCACTTACTTCTTGCAGGATTTGTGTCCGTTCTCTGCCGAGCGGTCCAAGTAATAGCTGAGGCTACAGGTCTGCACGCAGCGCCCGTCCTCCATGAAGTAGGCTTCGGCGCAGCTGCTACACGCGTCCGCGCCCGGCCCTTGAAAAGAAGAAAAAGGCGGGAAACAGAGACCATCTCAGAACAGCTCGCATGATGGGCTGTGGCCTGCGTGGTTGGTGACAAGGGCACAAATATGTTGTCATTTTAAGAGTCACAATTTCGTATTGTGCTTTCCCTCACATTCTGTGGGGGGAAAAAAAACACCAGTCACTCCCCGTTTAAATTGAACCCATTTGCCAACACCATCAAATGCCCTCGGAAGGAGGCGGCGGTCTCCCTGGCATGTGTCAGTGTCGCGCCAGGGATGGAATGCCCACGGCTGGCGTTCTGAGAATCCAGGCAGGAGTCCTGGAGGAGAACTGGGTTTCTCCGGCATTTACTTTAACACTATCCGGTGGGGCTGCGGGAGTGACGGCTGACCCCCAGGCAACAAGCGCCAAACCAGAGCCAGAGAAATAAACCACAGGACGGGGGACAAGATACCAGCACAGGCGGCACAGAATCGGTGACAGGGCTGGCAGTCGTGGCCGTTGAAGTACTGGCCATCCTCACAGGCGACGGAGCACTGGGACCCCTGCAGGCTGAAGACAGATACACGGACACTGTGATCGAAGCAACGAGGTCATGACTCCCTGGCTCCCCGTGCAATGCTGCCACACCTCCCGGAGACCCATGGCTTGGCCAAGCTTCCAAGCAGGGGAAATCGCTGCGTACCCCTTCTGTTTTCCTTCCCGATGCCTATCCTGCTTCTCTGTGCCAGTGATGATGTCTCTAGCCTGTATGCGTGCCCCGAGCTCCGTGGACCGTTCTCTTCATCGTCAGGCTGGCCGGCGCCTCCCTTCCTTGCTCTGCACCTTAAATCCCCCCACCCTGGGGGTTCTTAAAAAGATCTTACTCACAAAACTCATTACCTAACAATACGTCTGACAACTCTGATAACCAGCCCTATGATGAAATAAACTTAAAAGTTGTTTTGTTGGGACGCCTGGGTGGCTCAGTTGGTTAAGCGGCTGCCTTCGGCTCAGGTCATGATCCCAGGGTCCTGGGATCGAGTCCCACATCGGGCTCCTTGCTCAGCAGGGAGCCTGCCTCTCCCTCTGCCTCTGCCTGCCTCTCTGTCTGCCTGTGCTCACTCTCTCTGACAAATAAATAAATAAAATCTTTTTTTTTAAAAAAGTTGTTTTGTTATTATAAAATGCAGTAGGAACATCGGGTAACATGAGTTCCAACTGAATAAAGGGCACAGTGAACTCTAGCTAGCCCGCTCTCCTGGGAGTAGCTGCTTTTGTTTCTATTTCTGGTTTTAGTTCTTCTACTGGTTCCCATCAGAACCACACCACTGCAATACACTTTGCCTCTATTTCCTGATTTATTTTAAATGCTAATGAATAAAGTTGTAAAATGACCTGCCTGTACAGCTGATTCCCTAAACATCCCAACTTTTCTTAATTGTATTATTGTTTCCAGGTGTTCTCTCTACCCTATTTTTCTCTTTCTGGCCCTCTTGGTATCTATTACAGTTGCCAGAATGTTGAATGAGGAATGCGTATTTTTTTCTCTTTTCTAATATCAATTATGATAGTTTTCATAGTGAATAGATCAGTTCTTAAAATTAAAAAACCCCAGAATTTAGGACCTTTAATCTACAAATATTGCTCACTGAATCAATAGTGTGATTGCAGCCACAGATTAGCCCCTGTAATCCTATGTCACCAAAGAGATGATCCTACAAGATGGGTATCTAAGCAACAGTTTCAATGGTTTTTATCTAAGCAACAGGTTCAAATGGTTTTTACTCTCCGAGACTCTATATTGTTCCAGTGCACATCTTAGTTGACTGTGCTTTGTATTTGGATCACACTAGCTTGGAAAACTAGAATTTATTTTTCTCTATTGGAAAGAACAAAAACAGATAAAAACAGATCCCAAACAGTCCTGTTAACATTTTAACCCACTTCCTTCCAGTATTGGATGCACATGTATTTCTGTTTGTTCTTAGCCACTCTTTAAACAATGATGATAGTAATAATAATAATTTAAATAATAGGTCTCTTGAGGCAAAATGGTCAAGCCTCACATCCTCTAAGGAAAGGGCAGGGAGTCTCAAGGACACAGAGGGCAGCGTAACTCAAAGTGTACTCCATTCACAGACCTGACTGGTCAGGGAGCAATGTCATTTAAAGAGCCAGTAAGAAAATCTCTGCCCTTCCCATGGAACTGGAAAAAAGGACATTGTATCAAAAGTATCCTTTTGTGGGAGGCAATAGGACACCAAAAAACTTATCAAAGTTGGAAAAAAAAGGTTGCCTCATTTTTCTAGTAAAGGGCATTCCTTCTGAGGTTGGCATGTGTTGAGAGAGAGGCGGCGTTGTGTGAGGAGGGGATGAATGTACCGTGGGTTGTGCAATAGAGAGCAGGTGCTGTATGTACCCCGAAGCTTTCTGGTGCTTCCAAAATACAGTGGTAGTGTGGCTAACCTGCCTGGTACAGGGGACACCTGGGTTCTTTCTGTGATCTATTAGCTGGGTTGGAATTGTGCTGTCCCACATACTTCGGTGCCTATGGCTTCCGAGCACTTAAAAATGTGATTAGTATGGTCCAGGAATGGGACTTTAAACTTTATTTAGTTTTAGTTAATTTCGGTCTACATTTTACAAATTGGCCCTCGATTCAGTTACTGGCAAAACTGAGTAAGTCTGGCACAAAGCTGGCTATATAAAATCTCCTTTGACTAAATTTTGTAAAATCCAAGTACAGAGCAAGTATTTCTCATAAAAAATTACTGTCCAAGTTGAGATGTGCATTGTGCTTTCCGGGATCAAATGCACCCCAGATTTTGGTATAACAACGTAAAACATCTTGCTAGGTCTTTTCTATTGATTACATATTGAAACAATATTTTGGATATATTTGATTAATATTTTTTTAAATGTTACCCGTATCTTTTTACTTCCTTTAATGTGGCTATTGGCATATGTGAAATAAAATGAACATATGGGGCTCTCATATTTCCACTGGAGAGCGCTGGTTAACGAATTCTGTAAAATGTTCCCTAAGAACCACAGTTGACTGAACTCTTGAACAACATGGGTTTGAACTGCATGAGCCCACTTCTAAGTGGATTTTTTTTTTTTTATAAATACAATACAGTACTCTAAATATATTTTCTTTATAATTTTCCTAACATTTCTCTTCTCTAGGCTTACTTTCTTGTACAAGTACAGTGCAGAATACATAGAACACAAATGTGTTAATTGACTGTTATTTGTAAGATTTCTTTTCAACCGTAGTAATTGGTAGTTACATAGTTAAGAATAACTTAAGGATTTAAGATTTATATGTGGTTTTCATCTGTATGAGGTTGGGACCCCTAATCCCTGAGTTGTGCAAGGGCCAAGTGTATAGAAAATAATCATAAATAATCTGTTTCTCAAGGACCAATTATGTGTCTGTTATTTGAAGAAGTACTTTACAAATATTATCACAGTTGATCCTTTTCATCATTCAGCAATGTGGGAGTTAGTATCTCATTTTATAGAAGACAAAACTGAAGTTCAGAGTGGCTCAGTGACTTGGCCAGGATCCCACAGCTGACTAATAGAAGAGGGTTTGAGCCCACATCTACCTTGTCTCCCTTCTTGTCTCTGGCTCCTTGTCCTAAAAGAATTAGGGGGCTGACTAGACTCATATTTATCAAGGCCCGAAGTCTTGAGATGAAAGGTACTAAGCCAATTACTACTGAATGCATTTATGGAAAAAAGCCGAGTTAAAAAAATATATATTAGAACATGATTTTTATTTAGATTAAGGTTTCATTTATTTATTTGAGAGAGAATCAGAGCATGAGTGTGGGGAGGGACAGAGGGAGAGGGAGAAGCAGACTCCTCTGGTTTAATCTCAGGACCCCAAGGTCATGACCTGAGCTAAAGGCAGATGCTTAACTGACTGAGTCACCCATGTGCCCCGATGCTCTGATATTAAATATAAACAATCACCTGCCTGGAGCCTGCTGAGTCCACCTTGCCAATTAAAGGCAGAAACAGAGGTGTTCTCAATACCTAAAAAGATCTGTGTGCAACAGATTTCAGGCCCTCTACAAACTCAGGGTCCAACTCCTTACCCAACAGAGGATGGTCTGACCTTCTCTGTGGCTATCCAGGGGCTACCTAGTTCATGTGAGCTGTGTCTTGTTCTCTTGCGCAAGCTATCAGATATCTGGCTTTAGCAATGAGCAAGTCATCCAGTTCAGAAAAACATTGCCAGGTGTTAAATCTATGTGCATACCGGGGCATAATGGAACCAAGCCTGAGGTACTTAAGATAAGAGCATGATTGGCTATATGGAGAGAATAATACAGATAAGGGAAGAGTTTCTGACCATCAAAGGAATGAATCAGGAGGATTAAATATAATTCATTGGTATTACCTACACAGTAATCCTTGACGGGGGCGCTGTGCTGGCCAAAAAGCACTGAGAAAGCCTCTCAAAAAGCCGTTTTTATTTATGTGTATCAGAGCCGTCTTTTCTGAAGAGAATTTTCCTTGGTGTGTGAACCTCCCTTAGCGAAGATGGCATCCAATATTTCACATATAATGGTAAAGATAATGCAAATAGCAAATCAGCTGTTTGAATGGGAGTCAAACCAAGGCTGATGGTAAGAGGATTACTTTTTTACATATTGTATTTATATTGAGAAACTCCCTGGGCTGTGTGACTTAACAAGATCCTTCACTCTCTTACCTTAACCCATCCCTGCATTCTGTACAGTTGTGGAGTTCAGTACATGTCTTGCAGTTTTCACTGCATTTCCGGCAAAGATTTTTCTCTGTTAAAAACAAAACAACACAACACAACACATACACACAAAAGTAACAGTTATAAATCAGTTGGTCATTGGATTCCATAAAAGCAGGTGGAGACATTCTGATGTTTGCTAATATACACGACAGTACACATACGTGGCCTTGAGCTGAATATTTCACGAACAGCCCCACACTGGACATTTGCTCTCACTTTCCAGCAAAGCGAACAAAGGTAGGAAAATGCAGGATGGGACGTGCCTCGTATCTTCCATTTTGCAGACAAAGGAACCATAGCCCATTGACTTCTTAGTTGAATAGCTGATGGGCTTTTTCCCCCCTCTTCCTTTTCTCTCTCCCAAGCGGGGTTTCCTAACTTCTGACAATGACAGTCCCACTAACAAAGACGCTGGGGCAACACTAGGATGTAAGGGTCGAGAAGCAGTGTCTGGGGTTGTGGGATGGAAATGTGGGCCCCCATGCTCACAGCGTGTAGGACCATTCTGAAGAACGCCACCAGAAAGGGGAATCCGTATTTAACACGGCAGGGTAAGGGTTGATGATGTATTTCTTGTATTGTCTAGAATAGTGTTGCATACTTTATAGTGGCTGTGACATTGATATGTTATTATAGTTCAGATACGTCTCTATTCTGGAGAACAGAAATATACTGGATTAAAACAAATACACCATGAATATGGTTTTCCTGTTTAATCCCAAAGACCAATCCCCATTGGAAAAAAACTGCAAATGCATGCTGATGCAATAGTGAAAAATGGTGATTCTTAATACCATCTCTGAGATGCAGGTGAATTATAACCACGTGTATGTGTAGGATTGAATGAGCTTTGTTCATAGCCTTCTTTTCCTCCACCTACTTCTTAAATATTGGTGTTCAAGGTTCCATAGAGGAATACTGCTTTAATGGATTCCTGTAAGGACCTCCCGAAGGTCCACTTCCTTTCTCAAGTCTGAGCCTCCCCTGCCCTTCCCCATGAAATACGAAGCCCTTTATAATCTTATGGTAGTCTCCACACGGTCTTCCCTTCACTCTGCCGTTGAGATTCCTGGACATGGCACAGGATCTGGAGTCCAAGGACCTAGATTTGAATTCTGCTTTTAGTACTTCCGGTGGGCAAGTTCAGGGTCTCTGTTCTCTGTTCCACAGACATTTCAGTGATGCTGACCTTTCAGGTAACTATCTTGAGGGGATAATGAAATTACTCAGGGGAACTGTATGAATTTGAAAGCACTGTAAATGTGTCGGCAGTAATTATTACCAGTCATGATCATATCTGATCACGATGTCTTCAAGAGGAAAATATAACAAAAGTCAGTTACACAGAAGGCGAGAGAAGCAGAGACCACTCGTATCGGCACAGCCACTGTCTCAATAGCCTTCCTTCACTACAAATGTCCCAGGCTCTGGGGGACACGACTGACTCTCAATTATCTCTATCCCTAACCCTAACCCTCAGACCAAATTTCTTTGCCAAGATTCCGCCTGCTAGATAGAATTTTGAATTTTTTCTACAAGAAATACTGCTTATTTCTGGGGATCCCTCACACTCCCCTCCCTACTCTTATTTTTCCTTTCTCTATCAGGTTGAAGCTCATGTTCCAAATTTTGGGGGAAAAGGAACTACACGGAAATCCTACCCACCATTCTATAGGGTAGGGTGAGACTCCATTTGCCTTCTGGAAAAAATGCTTGCCTTTGAGTCAGGGGACTCTGACTTAAGAAAATTGTTGCCTGATTTCTGAAACACAACTCTTATTCATTTACACTTGGGGCGTCGTCTTTCTTAGGTGGTGCAGAAACAGGAGATAATCAGTGTCATCATGCACCATGGTGTGACACGCTTGTTAGTTACCGAGAATTCAGAAATAAAGCAGAAGGGCGCTACCGGAGCACTAACAGGTAGGAAAGCCCAAGGATTACTTAATTCTCCAGTGAATGTACCTTTGTTTGTTTCCTAATGATGACTGATTAGGGCCCAGACTCCTGAAGTGAAGTGACATGTTCATTTACAGATTTTTGTTTGTTGCAAAAGATTTCTGTGTGGAAAAAGCCCCTCAAATTCAATTTGTACTGCCTGGTAGGAAATTATTCATTTCTTAATTGAAGTATAATTAACAATGTTATATTAGTTGCAAATGTAGAATAGATTGATTTGATGATTCCATATATTACTCACTGTTGACCACAGTAACTGCAGGCCCCATCTGTCACCGTGCAGTGTTATTACAGTATTATGGACGATACTGCCTAGCTGTACTTTTCACCTCTGTGACTTCCTTATTTTATAACTGGAACTTTGTACCTCCCCTTTATCTTTTCTGCCCATCCCTCCATCCACCTCTGCTCTGGCCACCACCAGTTGTTCTCTGTATTTAAGGGTCTTTATTTTTGTTTGCTTGCTTGCTTCCACATACAAGTGAAATCCTATGGTATTTGTCTTTCTCAGTCTGATTTATTTCACTTAGCATAATACCCTATAGCTCCATCCATGTTGTCACACAAGGCAAAATCTCACTCTCCTATATGGCTGGGTAATATTCCACTCTGTGTGTGTGTGTATGCCACATTTTTCTTTTTTTTACAAGTTTTTAATTCCAGTGTAGTTAATATACAGTATTATATTAGTTTCAGGTGTACAATACAGTGATTCAGCACTTCCATATACCACCCAGTGCTCATCAGGACAAGTGTACTCAGTAATCCCCGTCACCTGTTTCACTCTTCCTCCCACCCCCCTCTGGTAACTATCACTTTGCTCTCTATAGTCAAGAGTCTGCTTCTTGGGTTTGTCTCTTTTCCCTTGGATCATTTGTTTTGCTTCTTAGAGTGAAACCCTGTGGTATTTCTCTTTCTCTGACTGAGCATTATACTCTCTAGCTTCATGCATGTTGTTGCAAATGGCAAGGTTTCATTCTTTTTAATGGCTCAATACTCCATTGTGTATGTGTGTGTATATGATGAATGGATAATCCTTTATCCATCGGTGAACACTTGGGTTTCTTGCATACCTTGACTATTGTAAATAATGTTGCAATAAACATAGGGGTGCATATATTATTTTTAATTGGCATTTTTGTATTCTTTGGGCAAATTTCCATAGTGGGATTCCTGGATTTTATGGCGTTTGATTTGAATCTTTTGAGGAGCTGCCACCCTGTTTTCCACAGTGGCTGCACCAGTTTACATTCCCACTGCAGTGCATAAAGGTTCTCTTTTCTTTCCATCCTTGCCAACACTTGTTACAATTTGTTTCTTGATACTGACTAGTGTCCTTTCTTGAGAGCTATTCTAAAATGTGTGAGGGGTCTCTCATTGTGGTTTTGATTTGCACTTCCCTGATGATGAGTGATGCTAAACATCTTTCCATATGTCTGTTGGCCATCTGTGTATCTTCTTTGGAAAAACTTCTATTCAGATCCTCTGCCCATTTTTTTTTTTATTGCATTATATTTTCGGTGTTGAGTTGTATACGTTCTTTGTAGGTTTTAGATATTAACCCCTTATCAGATACATCATTTGCAAATATCTTCTCCCATTCACTAGGTTGCTTTTTGATTTTGTTGATGGTTTCCTTTAGTGTGAAAAAGCTTTTCATTTTGGTGAAGTCCCTATATAGTGGCTGTTGCTTCCTGGGCCTGAAGAGACCTATCCATACATATGTTGCTAAGGGCAATGTTCCAGAAATTACTGCCTATACTTTCTTTTACAACTTTTATGGTTTCAGGTCTCTCATTTAGCTGTTTATTTCATTTTGAATTTATTTTTGCGTATGGGGTAATAAGGAAGTGGTGCTGTTTCCTTTTCTTGCATTCAGCCGTCCAGTTTTCCCAGCACCATGTACTGAAGAGACTGTCTTTTATCCATTGTGTATTCTTGTTTCCTTTGTCATAGATTAATTGACCAAATAGATGTTGGTTTATTTCTGGGATTTCTATCTTGCTCCATTGATCTCTGTGTCTAATTTTTGTGCCAGCACTATGCTGTTTTGATTACTATACCTTTGTAGGAGATCTTGAAATCTGGGATTGTGATACCTTCAGCTTTGTTCTTCTCTCTCAGTATTGTTTTGGCTACTCAGAGTCTTTAGTGGTTCTATACAGAATTTAGGATTATTTGCTGTAGTTCTGTGAAAAATGCTTTTGGTATTTTGATAGAGATTGCAATGAATCTGTAGATTGCTTTGGGTAGTATAACAATATTCTTCCAATCCATGAGCATGGTGTATCTTTCTACTTGTTCATGTCATCTTCAATTTCTTTCATCGGTGTCTTACAGTTTTCAGAATACAGGTCTTTTACCTCCTTGATTAAATTTATTTCTAGGTAGTTTATTCTTTCTGGTTCAATTACAAATGGGATTGTTACCTTCATTTCTCTTTTTGCTACTTCATTATTTACACAATATGCAGATATCCGTATATTAATTTTGTATCCTGAAACTTTACTGAATTCATTTATCAGTTCCAATAGTTTTTTGGTGAAGTCTTTAGCATTTTCTATGTATAGTATCATGTCATCTGCAAATAGTGACAGTTTTACTTCTTCCTTACCAATTCGTATGTCTTCGATTTCTTTTTCTTGTCTGCTGCAGCTAGAATTTCCAATATTACGTTGAATAAAAGTGGTGAGAGTAGACATCCTTGTCTTGTTTTAATTCAGTTGTCTTAGAGGAAGAGTTCTCAGTTTTCATTATTGAGTATGATATCAGTTGCGGGTTCATCATATATGGCTTTTATTATGTTGAGGTATGTTCCCCTGAACCCCACATTTTTGAGAAGTTTTAACATGAATGCATGTTGTATCTTGTCAGATCCTTTTTCTGCATCTGTTGAGATGATCATATATTTTTTTATTCTTCCTCTTGTTTATGTGATGTCCTATTGATTAGTGAATACTGAACCACATTTCCCTCTCTGGAATAGATCCCCTTGATCATCCTAAATGTTTTTGTTTTTGTTTTTGTTTTTAATGTACTATTCAGTTTGGTTTGTTATTCTTTTGTTAAGGATTTTTGCATCTGTTTTTATCAGAGATATTGGCCCGTAGTTTTCTTTTTATATAATGTCTTTGTCTGGCTCTGGGATCAAGGGAATGCTGGCCTCATAGATGAATTTAGAAGTTTTACTTCCTCTTCTATTTTTTGGAATCATTTGAAAATAGGTATTAACTCTTGTTTAAATGCTTTGTAGAATTCACCTGTGAATTCTTCTGGTCCTTAATTTTTGTTTGTTGGGAGTTTTGGACTGCTGATTCAATTTCATTACTAGTAATTGGTCTGCTCAGATTTTCTATTTCTTCCTGATTTGGTTTTGGAAAATTGTAGGTTTCTGGGAATTTATCCATTTCTTCTAGATTGTCCAATTGTTTGGCAGATAATTTTTCAATGTTTTCTTATAATTCTTTGTATTTCTGTGATATTATTTCTCCTCCTTCATTTCTGACTTTGAGTCTCTTCTCTTTTGATAAGTCTGTTTAAAGATTTATCAGTTTTGTTTTCTTCCTGAAAAACCAGGTCTTGGTTTCATTTATCTTTTTTTTTGGTCTCTATTTCATTTAAATCTGCTCTAATCTTTATTATTTCCTTCTACTGGCTTTGGACTTTGTTCTTCTTTTTCTAGTTCCTTTCTCCTTTTTCTAGTTCCTTTAAGCTTAAGGTTAGGTTCTTTACATGATATTTTTCTTGTTTTTTTAAGTCCCCTAATAGCACTATAAATTTCCCTCTTAGAACTGCGTTTGCTAATTCCCAAAGAGTTTAGATTATTGTCTTTTCATTTGTTTCCATGCATTTTTGATTTCATCTTTTTTTTTTTTTCATTGACTGATTGGTTAATTAGCATTTTGTTTAACCTCCATGTATTTGGGTTTTTTTCCTTCCATTTTACTCTTGTAAAATTGATTTCTAGTTTCATACCATTTAAGTTGGGAAACATGCTTGATATGATTTGTCTTCTTAAATACAGTGAGGCTTCTTTTATGGCCTAACATGTTATGTATACTAGAGAATGTTTCATGTGCACTTGAAAAGAATGTGTCTTGCTACGCTGAGTTGTTCTTTTTTCCACTTCAATTTGCACGGCTTATGTTTTCTCATCTCTTCACTTGCAGTATGTGTCATTATGTGTGAAGTGAGTCTCTTGTAGGCAGCATATAGATGGGTATTATTTTCTTATTCATTCTTATTCATTCACTGTATGTCTTTTGATTGGAGTATTTAGTTTACTTACATTGAAAGTAGTTTTTGGAGTTCTTCCTGATTCCTTCCCTTTTCCCTTGCTTACTTTCCTTGTGAGTTGACCGTTTTCCTTAGTGATATGGTTGGATTCTTTCTCTATTTCCTTGTGTATATCACAGGTTTCTCAGTTGTGGTTTCCACTGGGTTCTATATTGAGTTGAGGGTTGCTTGAGTTCAACACATTGTAAAACTACTAAAATTAACTCCCACTTCCATGTTTTATGTATGTGATGTTTTATTTTATATCTCCCTTGTCTAATTTTTCTAGATATTGATTGTACTACTTTGCATTTTAAACTCCACAGGGGCTTTATAAGTGATTATTTTTACTCTGTTTAGCTTTTACCTCTAAAACTTTTCTGCTTTTATAATTTTTTCTTTACACGATGGCCTATTCTTTCCATTTAAAGAATTCTCTTTAACATTTCTTGTAAGCCTGATTTAGTGGGATGAACTCCTTTAACTTTTCTTCTTCAGGAAAACACTTCTCTCCTGTTTTGAATTCTGTACTTTCTGGGTAGAGTATTCTTGGTTGTTAAGTTTTTTTGTTTGTTTTAGCACTTTGAATATAGCATGCTATTCCTCTCTGGCCTACAAAGTTTCTGCTGAAAGTCAGCTGATAGCCTTATTTGCCTTCCCTTGTATCGTCACTTTTTGCCATTTTAATTATTGTGTCTTGCTGTGGACCTCTGTGGGTTCATTTTGGCAGGGGTTCTTCTTCCTGAACCTGGATGTTGCTTCTTTCCCCAGGATTGGGAAGGAAGGTTTTCAGCTATTATTTCTTCAAATTAGTTTTTTGTCGCTTCTTCTCTCTTCTTCTGGGATCCCTAAAATGTGCATGTTATTATGCTTGGTGATGCCACAGAGTTCCCTTAACCTGTTCTCATTTTTTATTCTTTTTTCTTGCTGTTCAGCTGGGTTGTTTTCCGTTACCATCTTCCATACCACTGATCTCTTCTTTTGTATCTTCTGAGCTACTCTGGATGCTATTTAATGTATTTTTATTTGTTATTAAATTTATCAGCTCTGATTGGTTTGGTTGTTTTTGTTTTTGTTTTTACATTTTCTGTCTTTCTTGGAGGTCTCACTGAGATCCTCTGCTCTTTTCTCAAGTCTAGTGAGTATCTCAGTGATAATTACTTTGAATCCTTTATTGCGCATATTGTTTGTTTCCATTTCATTTGGCTGTTTTACTGTGATTTTGTCTCTGTTTCACCTGGGACACATTCCTCTGTCTCATTTTTCTCTCGGTGTTTGTTTTTAATGTAGTAGGACAGTCAGCTATGTCTCTTGGTCTTGAAAGTAGTGGCCTTGTTTTCAAAAGAGCTCCTGTGGTGTCCTATAGTGCAGCCACCCCCTGGTTACCAGAAAACCAGGCATTCCAGGGGTGTCCTCTGTGTGGGCCGTGTGCGCCTCCCTATTGTGGCTGAGTTGCAACTGCCTTCACCCTTGCCTGCTGCACTGATGCTCTTTGCCTGCTCTCAGTGTCCTGGGTAGGGCTGAGGGCGGTCTAGAGCAGCGACAGGTTTGGTGCCTTGGGCCAGCAGGGAGCGCAGCTGTCTGCACTCAGTCCCTCTGACTCAGTGACGGGTGCACTCACAGGCAGGGCTTGTTTCTCCTGCGGCCAGCTGTGAGCTCCACTGCGGAGACTGCAAGTGTGCTGTTAGAGAGGCTTCTCTCCCATTCCCCAGGGCGTGAGTCGGTTTGGAGTGGCACCCTCCAAGTGGGTATGGTAGGGCAGGAGCCACTTTGAAGGGAGGACTGCAGAGTTGGCGTGGATGGGGAAGAGCACACAGCGCTACAGCAAAGTAGACGGAGAGTGTTAGCGCTACCTTTCACCAACATCCAGCTGTCTAGGGCTTGGGGATGGGGTGGGGGTGGGTGGGGAGAGGAATGGCATCTACTAGCACTTTCTTTCTAGAGAAATATTCTGTGCCTCCCTGCCTGGGGACAGATCTCATCCGCTCAGGACAGATAAGTCAATGTATCTCCTTCACATATAACCACAGACACTTCTCAAACTGCTTCTGCTGTGCTGTCTGGGCTGAGTTATTTAGTATGCTGGATCTTTAAGGATGATGAAGACTCCATTTCCTATTGCCTTCAGGCTCTCCTGGAACCAAGACCCACTAGAGTTAAGATCTCCTGGTTTCTAAAGCCAGACATTGGGGGAGGGTACTCCTCTTCCCAGTGCTGGGGATGCCCGGTGTGGAGTCAGATCCTCTCCTGCACGCTCATGATGTCCCTCCTGTTTGTAGTTAGGAGCACCCGGGGTCTGGTTTCCAACTATGTCTCCATCCTACCCACCCTTTTCAAGGTGGCCTTCTCTCTACTGTTAACTGTGGCCAGTCTGGTCTGCCAGACTCCAGGGGCCTTTCAATTAGGTGAACAAACGTAGCTGTTATCTCAATGTGTCTGAGGGACGAGGCGAGTTCAGGGTCCTCCTACTGTACTCTCTCGGGAAATTCTTCAGTTTTGTCTCTAACTCAGCAAATGGATTTCATTTTGCCTTTCCTAGTGGGCTGGGATACCTGATAGTGTTTGACTCCATTTATCACTTTAAAGGTTTCCTTCTTAATGGCCCTTCATTGGTAGTTTTTGACACAGGTCTATTTATAAACTTTCTGAAATATAACACTGATACCGTACCGGCCTGGTTCCTTTGGTTAGTATATGGAAAAGAGCAGGCTCGCCTGCTATCTTTTGAAAGCCTGCATCTGAAGCTGGCCAACGGCTAGCATCTGGGAGTTGGATTTCAGGAGGGTTTCCACCATCCTAACTGGTAAGAGTGGCTCACGGTGCCCAAACTGTACAAAAAATATGGTTTATGCTGAACATCTGCTTTCCTTGTAGGAGCCTGGAATTTTGGTATGTGCCGGCTAGATGGTGTCTTCGTGACGACAATCCAGGGCACTGAGGCTCTAAGGAGGTTCCCACATTGAAAGGTAGCCTACATTTCACACATGTTGTAACCAGTTGTTGCTGGGGGATTTAAATCCATCCTGGGAGAAAACTCAGAAGCTTGTGCTGGTTTTCTGCGTCCTTTGTCCTATGTACCTCTTCCTGATCTTACATAGTAACTATGAGCTCATGGGTGCAACTACATGGTAAGTTTTGTGGGTCTTCCTAGCACATCACTGAATCTGGGGAGGGGCCTGAGGACTCCCTGACAGTTAGTTATAAGCATTTTTACACAAATGATGTTTTATTTTTTTTTTTTAAATTGTTACAAATTCATTTTTATAGCTCTAATGTATTCTCTTAAAACCTGGCTAGAGCCTATTAGATATAACCAAGGCCTCAATTTCCCTCTTAATGTCTTAGTTCAAAGGAAAACCTTCTATTTCCTCTCTAAAACCCAAATATTTGAAATCGACTCACTGGGGTCTGGGTATGATCCATCAGGGCAGTGGAGAACACAGCTGTTGATTTCTTCATTTAGGAAGTATCCATATTTACAGGACAGGCATTGGTCACCATGGCTCCCAAAGCAGGACTCACAGTTGGGGGCGCACTTTCTGCATCGCTTCTTGTCAGCATGGTAGTGGCCAGAGGGGCAGCTGGAGACACAGATCCTGCATTGTGGGATGATAAGAAAGAAGGGCGGCATCACCAGAGACGGAGTCCTAGGCACTCTGGGAGATGCTCAACCAACAACAGTCTTGATCTCCAAATCCTTTTTAAAACACGACGGTAACACCATATCCAAAGAGCCAAATTCTGCTGGTTGAAGCTCTTTCCCGTGTAGGGTGCTCAGGCAGCAAGGCAGCCTCCCGATACCAAGTCCGCTAAGGAAGGCATGTCTTGGTCCAAACCATTTTCAGGTTCGGGACTAGCTCTTTGAAGGGGATGATGGTTAGAAACTAGAGGCTCAAAAAGGAAGGTCGTGGCATGGGGTTGAGGGAAACTGTACGGGAACCACCATTTTATACAAAAAAGGTTGCTAATAAGGGGTTACTTCTGTTTGTGTGTGCTGTCCTACGGATCCTCTGAGCTAGGGGCAGTGGCTGTAGGTTATTGTCGAAATTAATCTAAATATATTTAAACTTGGTTGGTTATGATACATTAAAAAAAAAAGAACTTCCTTAACTGAAGGACAGCTCTTTGTTTATTCATTCAACAAATATTTACTACTGAGTACCAAGAAAAATGTCAGGCATTTTGCTGGTCTCAGCAATGAGAGGTCCTGCAGTAGCCAAGGGCCCTTCCTTTAAGGAACTGAAATGCCAGCACACATGTAAACAGGAACTAGAACGTGTCTGGGTCTGTCTGGATGGCTCAAGTGTGGACTCACGGCAAGTCAGCTCCTGTAGTAAGTCTTCCCTGAAGGAGGAGGGAAAGGGGGACAGGGCTCTGAAGCACATAGCCTCTGACGGGCCATCACTGCCCCAGGAGCCTCCCTGTGGACAGATCTGCACAACTCAAGGCAGAAACCAGGGGCTCAGAGTTATGGTGACCAAGCAGGTCCGCCTCAGTGCCCAGAGTGGAATAGGGAGGATGAGCAGGGCCTGGCACCTCTGCCACACAGGAATGCGGGAAAGCATCTGTTGGGCTGCATGCTGGCATTTTCATGAAGGGCCAACAGAGCTCTAGCATCAGATATCCGTGGGGTGGAAAGGTCTAGAGGGAAGAGGAGTCGTTTGTGGAGCTAGTCCCTCCCCTACGGCCCTTCCAAATGTGAGCAGAGACATTTGCAGCTTGACAGCATACAGGAACACTTAGTATAGGTTTCAGCATTTGGAATGACACCAGGAGGCGGTGGCTAGGGCAGCAGCCTCTGTTCTCAGCTTAGGTCCTGGGAGGAAAATGTCAGCAGATATGGCTGCAGTACAGCCCGTGGGACCACTGGGAGCACGCTGCGGCGGGGATCGGACTCAGGCTGATTCTTACCTCGTGTTGTTTTTCAGCTTGTAGTAGTAGTTTAAGCAGTCATTGCAGTGGTCCGGTCCTGGCCCGTCACAGCCCACCTCACTGCACTCAGGGTCACAGGGACCTTTCCAAAAAAATAATAATTAAAACAATACTTGGAAAACACGATTTTAAAACAGGTCTGTTTTACCTTGAATTTGGTATAAAAGGAAACTTTTCCTCTTCCTTATGCAGTGAGAGTTTTTAAGGTGGAGGAATAATGTGTACCATGGCTCTGTGCACGGAGATGAACTCCTAACGTTTTAGGGGGAAAAACTTCAATTACCTAAGTATCAGGAATGGAAATCCAGTCATGGCCTGGGCTTCAAAAAAGCACATATGGCTGCCTTGTGGGAGATAACACATATCTCAGAATTCCAATGAACAATGTCATTGTGGCAACTGGAAGAGAACTGATGGCAATTAAATATGCATCATGATAAAAATGTTGGATTTACAGAAAAATGAGAAGTTAAGCTGTTGACAGAAAAAAGAAAAAAAGTTGATTATTCCACGCCTGGACCAGATTGTCTGGCTTGCCCATGGTCATTAAAATCTCGGAATACCTCTGAGATGCTGTAGCCAGCAAGAAACATCATTATGGCATCTGGTGCGAGGTTATCAGTGTCTGGTCTGGGATTACAAAGCAGGTACTTAAGACCCAGATTTAAAATTGTGTCCTACCCACAGGCTGGTGGGCAACTCAACAAAAGAAGACTAGACGTACTTTTAAAAAATGCAAGCAAGCTTAAAGAATTCCAGACCTAGGATGAAGGTTGCTAATCTTTCATGACATATTCTTTGGTCTAGAGTTAGAATTCACAGACAGGAAGAAAAAATGCCAGAAAGATGGGAGATTTTTATAACTGATGAAAAGCTTTCTAATGACAAGGGCTAGACCTTTCGCTTGCTTGAACTAACTCCCTTTTTCCTTGTTGTCCATACTTTAGGACATTTGGGCTTGTAATCTTCAAGCTCTTTCTGGTTAAAAATTCACATGATTTTAACTAGTAATAAACATGCATAGAATGTACAAACAGTAAGTTGATATGTTGGAAATGTCTGAACCATACTTTTTAAATCAAAAGGATTTACTGTTGAACCTTCATCTCCTTTGGTCATTACAGGACTCTGTTCTATGGTTACTGAAATGGTAGAACCTTGGAGGAATGACTTAGAGAAAAATCTAGTATTCAAACACCCTCATTTACCTGGTGAGAAAACAGACTTTTAAGAATTAGAGTGGCTTGTCCAGCATCATCAACATGGGTCCACCTTCTTAATCCAGCTCCCCTGTGTTCTCCCAAGCCTTAAAACTGATCTCTAAATTGAATTCCAGAGCTAGTGTAACTTAGGACCTATCAGCTCTCTGCTATGATACAGCAGGAGAGAGTGTCTCTATGTAAGGGTTGGAACTCAGCCAGCTGTGGGTTCTACAGCCCCTGGAATTTGATGAAACAGTACTAGGGATCTGGTGATGATAATGCTATCTGTGCCTTTCGCCAGGCTGACTTTTTCATGAAGGTTAAAGTCTCAGCTCTGAAGAAAAGGAAACATGGGTGGCCCTAAATTTTCACCAGATGATTTCTGCAATTAACTACCCCCCCCCCCCACTAAACTTATGCTTTATACATGCCAGAGGGCTCCGTATGGCCAGTTCACAGGCAGTGCTGTTTCTTTTGTAATCTTAAACTGTCCCAGATGCAGTTTAGCATTTTAGGTTGCAGGGTAATAATGAAATAATTGTCTTCGTTCTCTCACAAGTGCCAATGTGGACATTTCGGAGAGGTAATGGGAAAAACCACAGAGATAGAGAACCGTTTGTTTGGAATTTTGAGATTCCCAGAATGTGAATTGGAAACCTACCAGAAGGCATATAGCAACAGGTTATTAGGCTCAGTTTATGTTTTTGGATGTCCTTTCTCCTAACAGAAGATGAAATGGTTTGCTAGTTATCATGGGAATAGTAATGTTACAAGCTCAAAACAAAATGAGATAATCTAACACGATCAAGCTCCAGTTAGCTCAGCTTGCTTGAATTATTCCAGCTTATGATGGACTCTGGGATACTACCTGTTGGGAATAAAAGGAACTATGTGCATGTTTACGATATTCTGCTAAGGTGATTAATGGAGTACTTTTATCTTTAGTTCATTAAGTGTTATGTCATATCCCAGGAGCACTGAATGCTCCTTTAAGTGGTAGTCAGTGCAGCAAGACAGAAATCAGAGGGGTGCCTGGGTGGCTCAACTGGTTTAGTGTCTGCCTTTGGCTCAGGCTATGCTATCATGGGTCCTGGGACCGCGCCCCATGTGGGGCTCCCTGCTCAGCAGGGAGTCTGCTTTGTGCTCCCACTCTCAAATATATCAAATCTTTTCAAAAAAATACAGATGATATGGCTGTAATACCTATAACTGCCCCAGAAAATC
Organism: Martes martes; assembly: GCF_963455335.1. Classification (NCBI taxonomy): domain Eukaryota; kingdom Metazoa; phylum Chordata; class Mammalia; order Carnivora; family Mustelidae; genus Martes; species Martes martes. Next base: position 16,748,565 of record NC_137900.1, on the reverse strand, counting down.
AACTCTAAAACATAATTAATAAAAGTTGAGCAGAATGGCCTGATAGAAGATAAATATGCAATGGCCAATAGATTTCCTAGATACCAGCAGATACTAGTTAGAAAATACGGCATCTTTTCCATTATAACAGCAACAAGACCCCAAAATATGTAGGAATAACACTAAAAAGAATAGAACATAAAATTAAAATATTTTGGTAAAATGGGACATGGTCTGTGTTTTGGATGGAAAGACTTGTATATTATAAAAGTAATTCTTACCTAAACAATTCTTCCCATGGGATTGCATGTAAATTCACATTAAATTCCAATGGAATCTTTAGAGATGGACTTAAGAATTACTATGAAAACGAAATGTTCAACAGAGAGTAAAATATAGTGTGGGTGTTACTGGATTAAGATTAAAAAACAGAAACGGGGGTACCAGAAGATACCCTGGTTTAAGAATTTATTCTACTATTATAAAGGAAAGACCCTGGGGTGCCTGGGTGGCTCGGTTAAGCATCTGTCTTCAGCTCAGGTCATGAGCTCAGGGTCCTGGGATTGAGCCCAGTGTCGGGCTCCTTGCTCAGTGGGGAGTTTGCTTCTCCCTCTCCAATAAATATTTTAAAATGGGATGATAACCCAGCCAATAATGTTAGTCTTTATGGAAAATAAAGGCAATTTTATCTCATACTATATATCATAAACCAAAATAAGTTCCAGATGAATTAATGGCCAAATGTAAAAAGCATAGATTAGAAAAAAATGCATGGGGATATTCAGTTGATTTTAAAGATTAAAACTTCTTTAAAAAAATAAAAGTGAGATCTGAAACTATAAACCTTACCCTCCAATTTTTTTTTTTTTTTTTGTCAAAACAACAGAACACAAAACAAAAAACTACATTTTGGAAGCAAGCAATAACTGAGGAAATGTTTTCAGGAAATATAATAGTTCCTCCCCCCACTTATCTGCAGGGGATAGCTTCTAAGCCCCTCAGTGGATGCTTGAAACCATGATAGTACCAAACCCTATGTATACCATGCTTTTTTCCTACACATCCAAACCCGTGATAACATCAAATTTTTAAATTAGGCACAGTGAGAAACTAATAACAGAACAATTATATCAATATACTATAAAATCTTGTATTTATCCATCTTCTTGTGACAATGTGAGATGATACAATGCCTGCATGATGAAATGAAGTCAGAGCAATGGTACAGGCATGGTAATGTAGCATAAAGCTATTACTGACCTGATGATCTATCAGAGGATCATCGGCTTCCTGACCATTAATAATGGGATACTACTTAGTAGTAGTGGTATTACTACTAGGAAACAACAAATAAGGGGGAACTACTGTATAGAAGAATGTGAGAGATAAGAAAACTGGTGCCAATTTGAATGGAAAAATGGGTACAATACAATTATGTTTAATTCCTAGAACTAAGGAAGAGAAATGATTTACTAATAATAAAGCTATAAAACTTTTAAAATGTTCTGTTTTTTTGTTTTTTTTTTTACTTTTTTCTTTCTACTCCATTTTGGCAGAAAGGAGTATAATAAAGGCACAGCTGGTCACAGCAGAGACTGGTACATCTTGTCTGGAAAGGAATGTGACAAAATGTATCCAAGCTCTCAAACTGATTATTCCCTTTGATGCAGTAATTCTCAGAACTCCATTCTAAGGAAATAATTAAAGATATGAACAGGGACTGATAAAATAGTGATGTTCATTCAAACCTTATTTAAAAGAATGTAAAACTCCCAGCAAACTACACATCCCTGATTATGTATTAAATGTAGTACAATCGTGGGATGGACCGTTACGCTGTCTTTTAAATATTTGCTGTGAGGATATGTGACAACAGGGAAATATGCTCTTAATAACCACAAGAGAAAGAAAAAGAACATGGAAACTCTCCACAGTGTGCTTTTCGCTTTGAAGAAAACAGTGCTGTGTGAATATACACGTGCAAATATTTGGGGAGGACTAGAAAAGAAGATGGAAGAAAATATATCAGAGTATCGCTAGAAGCTGATCTGTGCGTGGTGGGGTGATGTACAAGAGCTATTTCCTTAGCCTCTGTCCCTGTTGGAAGCCAGCTCACCTGCATAATCGTCTGTGCCGTAGTCATCGGTGGGGTCTTCGACTCGGCTGTAGCGGACACGTTCTACTTTAGGAAACTCGTTGGTTGGCGAGTATGGCTGCACGGAGGTACCATAGAGGACCAAAGACCATTCTTTCAATTTCCCTGGAGAAACAAAAACGAAATCATAGCATGAACGCACACTCACTCTTGAGCTTTACAATTTAATTCCTTCTCATTAAGAAAAAGCAACAGAAGTGTGTGCTAAGCATTTTCATATGAATCCTAGCATGAGGTGCATAGCTAGGATTGCACATTTTCCACCAGTGGAAGAATAACTGACATATCACATATGTACTGACTATAGGATAAGCCTTAATCTAATCAGCATTTATAAGAAGACTGAGAAGTGAATGCCTCTCAGCTGGACCAAGGGCTGATTTCAAATTATGGGTGTTTTAAAAGAGAACCCCAGAATTTTACAGAGGCCTTTGTTTTCCTACATATAAACACCATACTTAAATTTAAAAAAAAATTTTATAGAAAAGACAACTTTGTTCCAACTAACTGAATTAGTCATTTAAGCTTAATAATACATCACTCTACCAAGCTATAGACCTGAGCTGTCCAGTGATACCCTCTGGACATGTGGCTACTTAAAATTTAAAAATGTAGTTCCTTGGTCATACTAACCACATTTTAAGTACTCAACAGCCACATGTGGCCGATGGCCACTACAATGGATATCGCAAAGACAGAGTATTTCTGCCACTGCAGAATGTTCTAGCAGACAGTGCTGCAATGAACCATTTTCTGGTCAAGAGTGCCTTGAGACAGGAGCCACAGGTTTTAACTCCTTTGCAGAGAAGGTTCTCAAGGAACATTTTGCTTTAGTCCTTACTTCTTTTAAAAACTGCTCACAGTGGGCACCTGAGTGGCTCAGTGGGTTAAAGCCTCTGCCTTCAGCTTGGGTCATGATCTCAGGGTCCTGGGATCAAGCCCCGCATCAGGCTCTCTGCTTGGCAGGGGGCCTGCTTCTTCCTTTCTCCCTCTCTGCCTGCCTCTCTGCCTACTTGTGATCTCTGTCTGTCAAATAAATAAAATAAAATCTTAAAAACAAACAAACAAAAACTGCTTACAGGTCACTAAGCTTATTAAGATTCACATAAAGAATCAACCATAAGCCAAAGTGATTAAGACAAAGAGGGACCTCGCTGAAGGTCCCTCTTCCACTCAGCCAAATACAGACAATCCAGGCATGGTGGGGTACAGGGTTCTGCCACAGCCCCAAGACTGGTGAACTTGAGGTGTCAGTTGATCCGTTTATTAAGTTTGAATCCATTCAATGTTCACAACAATTGGGAGGTAGGCACTTGAATTCCCAGTACAGAGATGAGGAAACAGGCATAGAGGTTGATAATTTTCTCAAAGGCAATTAGAGTGCAGACGGCTATTAAAACCCATCTGGGGGTTGACAGTGTAGGAAGATCCTGAACCCACCTCTTCCTACAGACTCCCTGAGACTACAGCTACATAGGGAACAATCTCCTCTGAAAAAGAAAACAAAACCAACAGGCTGAGTGGCTCCTACACAAGAGGCAAACAAAAAACCCACATGAAAGCAGGTAAGAGGACCAGACACAATCTTGCAATAAACCCCACCCCAGGCACTGTGACCCAGAGGACTCAAAACTCCACAAAGTTTCTCTGCAAGGAGCAAAAGGTTTGAATATAGGACACCATAATTTTTAAGACCTGTGCCTGAGACGAGTCCCCAAGACCTCAAGCTTTGAAAACGAATAGGGCTTGAGACCCACAAGGCTATAGTGAACGGACTAGTTTTTAAAGAGCTTGCCTGTGTGAACCCGCCAGCTCCAAGGCTCAAGGCAGAGGCAGCCAATTGAAAAGCACGGACTTTCTGTGAAAGAGGCTTATTTGGTTATCTTTACGTACAGTTGGGGCCTACTGAAATACTCTCCAGTGGGCACCATCTTGGCTCTCTCCCTCAGTCTTGCTCCAACTCACTAGTATCTCCCAGAAGGAACCTGGACTCATGTGGGACCCAAATTTTTATGGCTGCCTTCCAGGGGACACCTCTTGGTTGCTGGTACTGGTGGCCAGCAGGACTTATGTTTACTGGTAACACAGGACTGTAAACAAAATGGACAGATCTATGCTTCAGCTTGCCCAGAAGAGAGAGAATCAAAAGCATCTAAGTCTTGATTTCAGCTCAGGTCATGATCTCAGGGTGGTGAGATCAAGCCCCACTTTGGGCTTCATGCTGAGCATGGAGCTTGCTTAAGATTCTCTCTCTCTCTCTGCCCCACCCCCAGGGTCATACATTCTCTCTAAAAAAACAAACAAAAAGGAGGCGAAATTATAACCAAAATAAAAATAAAAACCATGAAAATATAAAGTATTAAACTATCAATTACAAACCAACGAAATGAACAACCTAGAAGAAATGGGTAAATTTTTAGACCTATACAACCCATTAAGACCAAAGCATTAAGAAACAAAATCTCATCAGAGCAATTACTAGTAAAGAGATGGAATCAGTAATAATGATCACAATAAAAAAAACCCTCCCAACAAAGAAATGACCAGAACTACATCTTCTCTGGTCAATTCCACCAAATATTTAAAGGAATACCAGTCCTTCTTAAACTCTTCCAAAATATAGAAAAAACATTTCCAAACTCATTATATGAGGCTCGCTAGCATTATCCTGATCCCCAAACCAAATAAGGATGCCACAAGAAAATCCCTGATGAACACAGATGCAAAAGTCCTCAACAAAAAAATTAGCAAACTGAATTCAGCAATACCTTGAAGGGATCAAATACCATCAACAAGTGAGATTTATTCCAGGGATAAAATAATGTTTCAACATTCATAAACCAATCAATGATATTCACAACATTAACAAAATTAAGGATGAAAATCATATCATCTCAGTACATACAGAAAAAGTATTAGCCTATTTCAACATGTATGATAAAAGCTCTTAATAAAGTATGTATAAGGGGAATAATAAGCATCATAAAGATCAGGAATAAGACACTCACCTTTAAACAGAGTATTAGAAGTCCAAGCCAGAACAATTAGGCAAGAAAAAGGGCATTCAAATTAGGAAGAAATTTGTCACTATTTACACATGACATGCTATTGTATATGAAAAACCCTAAGGGTGCCACCAAAAACTATTAGAACTAATCAACAAATTCACAAAAGCTGTAGGATACAAAATCAAAATCTTTTGCATGTGAACTATCAAAAAAAGAAATGAGAATTCTATTTATAATCCCATCAAAAACAATAAAATGCTTAGGAATTTAAGCAAGAGGGTAAAAGACCTGTATACTGAAAGTTATAACACATGATGAAAAAAATTGAAAACACAAATAACTGGAAAGATACCCTGTGCTCATGGATGAGAAGAATATTGTTAAAATGTCCATACTACCCAAAGCCACCTACAGATTCAATGTAATCCCTATCAAAATTCCAATGGCATTTTTTTGTATAAATAGTACAAACAGTCCTAAAATTTTTATGGAACCACAGAAGGCCAAGTCACTCTTGAGAAAGAAAAATGAAGCTGGAGGCATCGAGCTTTCTGATTTCAAAATATAAAGCTATGGTAATAGAATAGAATAGCACACAGAAATAAACTCATGCATATAAGTTCACTTAATTTACAGTAGCCAAGAATACACAATGGAGAAAGGATTTTAATAAATGATATTGGGAAAACTGGACAGCCAGATGGAAAATAATGAAACTGAACCACTATCTTACATCAGACACAAAAAACAACTCAAAATGGGGGCACCTGGGTGGCTAAGCATCTGCTTATTGCTCAGGTCATGACCCCAGGGTCCTGGGATCCAGTCCCATATCAGACTTCCCGCTCAGTGTAGAGTCTATCTGTCCCTCTCCCTCTGCTCCTCCCTCTCACTCATTCTCTCTCTCTCTCTCAAATAAATATAATCTTAAAAAAAAACTTTCTAAATGGATTAATGATTCAAACATAAGACCTGAAATCATAAAACTAGAAGAAAACATAGGTCATAAGCTCCTTGCCATCAGTCTTGGTGATAATTTTTTCGGATCTGACCAAATGCAAAACCCAAAAAAGGAAAATAAGTCAGACTATATCAAACTAAAAAGCTCTGCATGGCAATGGAAGCCATCAAGATGAAAAGGCAACCGGCCTACTGAATGGGAGAGAATATCTGCAAATCATGTATCTCATGAGAGGTTAATACCCAAAACATATAAAGAACTCCTACAACTCAGTATCAGAAAAATAATCTGATTAAAACATGGGTTGGGAATATGAAGACATTTTTCCAAAGATGACATACACGAGGCCAGCAAGTATGTGAAGAGATGTTCAACATCACCAATTAAGGAAATGCAAATGAAAACCACAATATCCCCTTACCCCTATTAAAATGGCTATTACCAAAAAGACAAGATCTAGCAAGTGTTGGTGAAGATGTGGAGCAAAGGGAGCCCTTGTGCACTCTTGGTGGACACGTCAATCAGTGCAGCTGTGATGGAAACCAGTATGGAGGTTTTTCAAAACATTAACAATAGAACTACCATATGATTCAGTTATTCCACTTCTGGGTATATCTGAAGAAAACAAAAGCATTAACTTGTAAAAGTATATGTACTCCCATGGTATTTAAAATAGTCAAGATATGGAAACAACCTAGGTGTCCATTGATGGATAAATCATAAAAATGTGGTATTTTTACCAGCGGTAATAATACAGTAGAATCATATTCATAAAAAGGAAGGAAATGTTGCCATTTGTGAAAACATGGATGGATCTTGAGGGCCTTTTGTGAATTGAAATGTCAAAGACAATACTATATGATCTCACTTGTATGCTGAATCTAAAGAAAACCCAGAATTACTGTGGTGATCATTTTTCAATACGTACAAATATCAAATTATTAGGTTGTATGCCTGAAACTAATATAATGTTACATATCAATTATATCTCAATTTAAAAAAAAAAAGAAAAGCCATTCAGAAGCCAAATCTGGTTTTTTGTTGTTGTTGTTAGAGAGATTGAGTACACAAGCAGGGGTGGGTGGTGGTGGGGAGAGAGGGAGAGAGAATCTTAAGCAGGCTGCATGCCCAGTGTGGAGCCCAAAGTGGGACTTGATCTCATGACCCTGAGATCATGACCTGCACTGAAATTAAGAGTCAGATGCCTAACTGACTGAGCTACTCAGGTGCCCCAAATGCTGTGTTCTTAAACCATTATATGAAACAACCTTCCTGTTTATTTCCAGGAGTTTAGAACCTTTAAGTTTAAAAATGAACATATTCTATGCCACATTCATTGTTGTTTGACATTTGCACTGGGCCAGCCCATTGGTTTATATGTGATTTGACCTCTGCCAGCTTTTCCTTGGACTTACATGTTAATGACTATGCTTTTCATAATTAGGGTGCCGTTCAGTCTCAGAATTCCAAGAGTTATACATTAAGTAGTGGCAAGAAATGAATGTCTAACTGAAATTCATGACCCGCTTGGCTTTACATAGCAATGCAAAAGAGAACACATTCTCCTTTGGCAACTTTTAGGTATACAAATGGAGCATATAATGCAAGGACACTATCGGAAATCCAATCCATCAGTCACCCTAAAACCTGGCTCATTTAACTTAAGATCAGTTTGGATCTAAAATTTACCCTTGTATAATACTTGTAAGAATGCTGACTCATAATTGATTATTTCCATTTGTGTCCTTTCTGAAATGTCTTGTAAGCCCACTGGGGACATACTTGTTGGGCAATTCATCCCTTTATGTTTCACTTATTATGTAATCTTATTTCCTTAGAATCTAACACAGTTCACATCAGATATTGCCATATTTGGGCCATCATGTTTCCCTTATCATAATGTTTTCCATTTGCTAAATTACTTAGGAGATTTTGCAGTTGATGATGCAACTTTCTGTTAAGAAATCACTGTGTAAATACAGAATGAGAAAAATCTATTGTACATGTTGGTACAAAAGTGCAATCTGCCCAAGGAGGAAAACCCAAGATAGGTCTAATGTCTAACAAAACAAAGACAACGATTAAAAAAAAAAAAAAATCCTTCCTATGGACTTCTAATTCAAGATGTGGGAAGACCCTGAATTCACCAACTCCACAGACACACTCAATCTCTTCCTCCTGAAGTAGAACTAAGTGCTGACTGAATAGGTTGCATACAATAAAAGACAGACCACACAGAGAGTGGCAAGAAAGATGGAGACAGAGTCATGAAGGGACTCTGCCCTCCCACAACACCTTTTAAACTGCAGCAGTTTTAAAGGGCAACTAGAACATGTAAGATCCAGCCCTAGAACTCCACCAAATGGCAGGGGCAGTTGTGGAAATATCTCCAGGTTGGAGGGGCTGGTGATTGCCACGGTTTGCATTCCCCCTCCACCTTGATAGCACAGAGAGGAGCAGGGTCTAGAGCCAATGCTGTTCTGCTGCCTTAGTGAGCTCTGGGCCCTTAGCCCACACTTTTAAACGTTTAAAAGAGGAACTGGAATATAAAGGATCCAGCTGAAACTCAGCCAAAATGTGGGAGCTGCTGGAACTCCCTCTGGCTCAGAGAGGCTGGTGAGTGCCATGGTCTGTGTTCCTCTTCCACCATGATAGCATAGACAGGAACATGGTCTGGATGCCTTTGTCAGTTACTACCTCCATAAACCCCAAATCCCTAGCTCACATCAGCCCCAGCTGTCCCACCAAGGCAGTCCCAGCGTGCTGCACACTGGGATGCCTGGATCAGTGCTCACTATAGCTCTGGCCATCTCACCAAGGTGACACATGTGCCAAGTATCCAGGAATACTCTAGGCCCACAAGTTGGCTCACAACTTGCCAGGACTTCCCTGATGCAGGGTGCCCCATGATCTCCTGGCCTGAGCCTTCTGGGCTTCAGATGGAGCTTGGATCTACTTTAGCTTCAACTGTCCTCCCAAGGTGCCCCTCAGCACAAAGACCCCTGGCACCCCATAGCTTGTAGCCACTTCAGCTTCTCTGCTCAAAGAATGCTGTGACCGCCCAGCTTACATGTACTTTGGTTTCATCTGCTTTGTTGGGGCACTCTCTATGTGGAGAAAACTGGGACTGCCCCAGCTCATGTCCACTTCAGTATTAGCTATCTTGCCAGGATACCCTCTGCACAGAGTGCTATGATCCCTAGGCTGGTACCCACTTCAGCTTCAGCTATTAGACTGTGGTGCCCCCTGCACAGATTGCTTCAGGACTGCCCTGACACAGCTCAGGCCAGTCCACCAGGGTGGTCCCAGCATGGAGTGACCTGGGACCTCCAGCCAGCCAGCTAAAGTCACCAGGCACATACAGTCTGCACAGCAGCTGACCATATACAAGATCAGTTTAGGATAAGTAGCTCTTCTGTCTAATTCTTAGAAACAAATGCAGAAACCCAAGCAAAATGAGTAGACAAATGGAAAGAGTGAAAGAACAGACAAGCCTCATAAAAATAAGAGAGTGAAATGTAAATAAGCAATATGCTTGATAAACAGTTCAAAATAATGGTCATAAAGATGCTCAGGGGACTAAAGAGAGGAGTGGAAGAGCTCAGAACTTCAACAAAGAGGCAGGAAATATATAGAAAAATCAATCAGTTGAAGAACACTAACTGAAATTAAAAATACACTATAAGGAATCAATAGTAGATTAAAGGATACAGAAGAATTGATCAGTGATCTGGAAGACAGGATAACAGAAAGCATCTGAGCTGAACAGCAAAAAGAAAACAAAAAATTAAGAATGAGGATAGGCTAAGGGAACGCTAGGAAAACATAAAGCAATCAACCATTCACATTATAGGGATCCTAGAGGGAAAAGAGAGAGAAAGGGACAGCAAACTCATTTGAAGAAATAATAGCTGAAAACTTCCCTAGCCTTGGGAAGGAAACAGATATCTAGGTTTAAGAAGCAGAGAGAGTTCAAAACAAGATGAAATCAATGAGATTTACACTAAGACAGATAACAATTACAATGGCAAAGATTAAAGATAGAGATTATTAAAAGCAGCAAGAGAGAAATAATTAGTTATGCACAAGGTAAACCTCATAAGGCTTTCAGCTGATTTTCAGCAGAAAATTGCATGCCAGAATAGAGTGGCATGGTATATCTGAAGTGCTAAAAGGAAAAGCAAAACAAAACAAAACTCCACATCCAAAAGTACTCTACCTAGCAAGATTATCATTCAGAATTGAAAGTGAGATAGTTTCCCCAAACAAAACATAACCATTAAGCCAGTCTTACAAGAAATGTTAAAAGGGACTTTTTTAGTTGAAAAGGCCATAATCAGAAGAAAATTATGAAAGGGAAAAATTTCATGAGTAGAAACAAACATACAATAAAGGTAGTAGAACAATCGCTTATGGAGCCAGTATAGAAGTTAAAAGACAGAGGTAAAGTAAATTATATGTTAAAAAAAATTAGTTGAGAGGAATCACAAAATAAAGAGATGTAAAATATGGCAGCATATATGTTAAATGTGGAGGCGGGTAGTAAAAATGAAGTTCTTTTAGAGTGTGTTCAAACAAGTTATTCTCAATATAGATTGCTATATACTTCAGATGTTATATATAAACCCTATGGTACACACCAACTAAAAACCTTTAACACATACATAAGAAGTAAAGACAAAGTCAAGCATAACACTCTAAAGAGTCATCAATCACAAGAAAACAGAGCAAGAGAAAAGAAATAAGAACTACAAAAACAAGCAGAAAATAATGAACAAAATGGCAATGAGTATATACCTGTTAATAAATTACTTTAAATGTAAATGGTCTAAATACTCCAATCAAAAGATAGAGGGTAGTGGAATGAATAAAAAACCAAGACCCATCTTTATGTTGCCCACAGGAGACTCACTTGAGACCTGAAGGGATATATAGACTGTAAGTGGAGAGATGCAAAAAGATATTCCATGAAAAGGAGAGCAGGAAAACAAAACAAAACAAAATAAAAACAGCCAAGGTAAAAATATGTATATCAGACAAAATAGACTTTAACACAAAACTATAACAAGAGGACAAGAGGATATAATACTTGTAAATATCTATGTTCAACAATGGAGCAACAAAATTCACAGAAAATGATATAAAAGAAGAAACTGACAGTAATACAATAATAGTAGGGGCCTTCAACACCAGACTTACACCAATGGACAGATCATCCAAACAGAGAATCAATAAGGAAACAGTGGCCTTGAATGACACCTTAGACCGGATGGACCTAAGAGATATACAGAGTAGTCTGTCCAAAACCAACAGAATATACATCCTTTCCAAGTGTACACAGAACATTCTCCAGGATGGATCACATGTTTTCTGACCACAATAGTATGAAACTAGAGATCAATTACAAGAAGAAAAGTGGAAAAAAACCCCACAAACACCTGGAGGCTAAACATCATGCTACTTGCCAACCAATGGGTTAACAAAAAAACACACTGAGACAAATGTAAATGAAAGCACAGTGGTTCCATATCTTTGGGAAACAAAGAAAGCAGTTCATAGAGGGAATTTCATAGCAATATAGGTCTACTTCAATAAACAAGAAAAATATCAAATACACAATCTAACCTTACACCAAAAGGAAATATACAAAGAAGAACAAACAAAGCCCAGAGTTAGTAGAAGGAAGGAAATAATAAAAATCATGGTATAAATAAATGAAACAGAGACTAAATAAACAATAAAAAGATCAGTGAAATCAAGAGATGGTTCCTGAAAGGATAAACAAAATTGATAAACTTTTAGCCATCCTTATCAAGAAAAATGAAGAGAGGGCCCAAATAAATAAAATCAGAAATGAAAGAGAAGTAACAACTGACATCACAGAAATACAAATGATTACAGGAAACTACTACAAAAAAGTACAGGTCAACAAATCGGAGGACCTAGATAAAATGGATAAATTCCTAGAATCATATACTCTTTCAAAACAGAGTCAGGAAGAAATAGAAAATCTGAACAGACTAATTAGTAGTAAAGAAATTGAATCAGCAATTTAAAAAAAAAATCTCCCAACAACAAAAGTCCAGGACTAGATAGATTTACAGGTGAATTCCACCAAACATTTAAACAAGAGTTAATACCTATTTTCCTCAAACTATTTCAAAAAAAATAGAAGAGGAAGAAAAGCTTCTAAATACATCCTATGAGACTAATGTTACCCCGATACCAAAACCAAAGGCACTACAAAAAAAGAAAACTACAGGCCAAAATCCCTGATGAACACAGATGTAAAAATCCTCAATAAAATACTAGGAAACCAAATTCAACCATACAGTAAAAGGACATTCATGGTGATATTGAATCTACGGATACAACGGTGGTTTAGTATCTGTAAATCAGTCACTGTTCTATACCACAATAATAACATGATATAAGAATCACAGGATTGTCTCAGCAATGCAGAACAAGCATTTGACAAAATTCAACATCCATTCATAATAAAAACTCTCAACAAAGTGGGGTTAGAAGGACATACCTCAACATAATAAAGGCCATATATGACAAACCCATAGCTAATGTCATACTCAATGGTGAAAAACTGAGAGCTTTTCCTTTAAGATCAGAAACAAGACAAAGATGCCCACTCTTGCCATTTTTAGTCAACACATGGTACTGGGATGTTTTAGCTGTAGCAAACAGACAAGAAAAAGAAATAAAAGACATACAAATTGGTAAGGAAGAAGTAAAAGTGTCACTATTTGCAGATGACATGACATTATAAATGCAAAACCCTAAAGACTCCATCAAAACTCTAGAATAAATGAATTCAGTAATGTTGCAGGATACAAAATTAATATTTGGAAATCTGCTGCATTTCTATACATTAACGATGAAGTAGCAGGAAGAAATTAAGAAAACAATCCCACTGACAATTGCACCACAAAGAATAAAACACCTAGGGATAAACTTAACCAAGGAGGTGAAAGATTTAGAGTCTAAAAAGTAGAACACTGATGAAAGAAATTGAAGACAACAGAACAAATGGCAAAAGAGTCCATGCTCACAGATTAGAAGAATTAATATTGTTAAAATGTCCAGACAGATAATACTAAAATTGGTGTGAAACTATTGAAGGCCCCGAACAGCCAAAGCAGTCTTGAGAAAGAACAACAAAGCTGGACGTATCACAATGCCAGATCTACTACAAAACTGGAGTAATCACAACACTATGGTCCTGGCACAAAAAGAGACACATCCATCAGTGGAAGAGAATCGAGGGCCCAGAAATAAACCCACACTTCTATAGTCAATTATTCTACAACAAAGAAGTCAAGAATATATAATGGGGAAAAGATGGTCTCTTCAATAAATGGTATTGGGATAAGTGGACAGCTGCAGGCTAAAGAATGAAACTGGGTCACTTTCTTACGCCAGACACAAAAATAAACCGCAAAAAGATGAAAGACATAAAATATGAGACCTGAAACCATAAAACTCCTAAAAGAAAACACAGCCAGTAATTTCTCAAACATTGCCCTTAGTAACATACTTATGTATGGATATGTCTCTTTAGGAAAAAGAAACAACAGCAAAAATATACTATTGGGACTGCACGAAACTAAAAAGCTTTTGCACAGTAAAGGAAACCATCAACAAAACAAAATGACAACCTAGTGGATAGAAGATATTTGCAAATGAAATATCTGGTAAGGGGTTAATATCCAAAATGTATCAGAACTTACACAGCCTGGCACACACACACAAAAATCTGATGAAAAATGAGCACAGAACCTGGACAGATAGATATTTTTCCAAAGACACAGATATGGCCAACAGACACATGAAAAGATGCTCAACCTCACTAATCATCATGGAAACGCAAATCAAAACTACAATGAGGTACCACTGCACACCATTCGGATTGGCTAAAATAAAAGAGACAAGATACAAGTGTTGTCGAGGATGTGGAGAAAAAGGAAGCCTCATGCATTGGTGGTGGGAATGCAAACTGCAGCAGTTTGCACTCCGGAAAACAGGATGGAGGTTCCTCAGAAAATTAAGAACAGAAATACTGAAGGATCCGGAAATTTCATTACTGGATATTTACCCACAAAACCAAGAACATGGATTCAAAAAGACAGATGCAGGAGTGCAGGGTGGCCTAGCTGGTTGAGCATCTGACTTAATTTTGGCTTGGGTCATGATGTCAGGGTCCTGGGATCAAGCCCTGTATTGGGCTCCATGTTCAATGGGAAGTCTGCTTGAGTTTCTCTCTTTCCTCTGACTGTCCCCACACTAGTGTGCTCTCTCTCTAGTACATAAATAAATCTTTTTTAAAAAGATACATGCACCCCTATGTTTATTGCAGCATTATTTACAATAGCCAGGAAGTAGAAGCAACTTATGTGTCCACTGATAGATGGATGGATAAAAAAGATATGCTGTATAGATATAGTTGCACATACGTGTGTGCAGGCATGCACACACACACAGTGGAGTACTACTCAGCCATAAAAAGGAATGAGATCTGGCCATCTGTAACAACATGGACAAATCCAGAAGGGATTATGCTAAGTGAGAAAAGTGAAACAGAGAAATGCAAATACCATATGATTTCATTCATAAACACAGACAACAAACTGGTGGTTGCCAGAGAGGAAAGGGAAGGAAGCAACATCAGAGAAGGAGAGTAGGAGGTACAGGCTTACCGTTATGGAATGAACAGGTCACAGGGATGAAAGGCACAGCATGGGAAACAGAGTCAAGGGTCCTGTAATAGTGCCGTGTAGTGCAGGTGGTAGCCACACCTATGTGAGCCGAGCTAACACAGACTTGTCGAGTCACCATATTGTACACCCGGAACTAATGTAAAGTTGTGTGTCAACTACACTTCAATTAAAAAAAACTTAATATGTGCTTTAATAATAAACAATTGGGAAGAAACAAAGAGATAGGAGCTCAGTTCGGAATTAGGAACCTATATACTTGGGAATGATTCTACCATTTAATTGGGCTAGAAAATTCTAAGTCTCTAACTGAATTTCTATTAGCTTACTAAAAAAATCCCTCACTAATTAGAGAAGCATTCCCTAGGACTGTACACCAGAGAAACAATGATACCCACACATAGAAAGCAGCACACATGCCCACACATAGAAGTACAAGTCCCTTTTCAATGTTGTGACTAATCCTAAACAGGAAGGTTGGTTAAAGGAAGGATATCCAAAGACTGTGTGAATTTATTAAAGGCTCCTGACCCCAGGTCAGTAATAGCATTAGGCTATCTCTCTTCTGGCAGAAAAGAACATCTGTAAAATGCCTAGAGGTGACTAGAATTACACATGAACATTTAAACGGTGTAAGTGGAAGCCAGTGCTGGGAAAGAGACAACTCTAGATTATCTGGGCTACTGCTGAAAGCCTCTATCACAGATGATCGTCACCAACTCTGGAGGAAGTCTGAACTCCTGGAGGGCAGAGAGATTTACATTCACAGCCCCTGACCCTTGCATAAATACCAGGTCTACCAGGAGTGTGCCCCTAGGGGTAGTTTGCTCTTGGGGGGAGAAGCATTTTATCACCGACATTCTTTAGAGTTGTGTGGTGACAGTAAAGAATAGTCACTTTTAGTCTTATATTCTCGATAGTGTACCCCTATGTCTGTGCCTTAAGGCTTCATCCCCCAACCCCCGGCCCTTGGTACACAACTATCATATTTGGACAGTGATTATTTCCCTGGGATCTCTTGAGACGTAAGAGCCTTCAACTGTCACCTGCCGATGGATCCACTGGGGTTGGGCAGCACAGCCAAGTCACCAAGCCACCATTGCCCCTGAATGCAATACTGAATACTGAATACCCAGTGTATCTCTATCACATGAACACTGAGCATGGCTTGGAAAGAGGAGGGGAGGGGAAAGGAATTTCCTGGGGACTAAGTAGGTCAGGAACCAATGAAAGCATCTAGAAACCAGGGGCTAGCTTATTTTAAAGGTTTCCTTCAATCCTGCCTTGTTGACCAATTTTTGATTTCTCGATCACACTTTGGCAAGCGTTATATTCATGACACATGGTGGAGGACAGCTGGAACTGGATACCCTTTAATAAATCTTATATCCCGATTCGTTGTGACCTTGCCACCTGAGTGTGGGTCTTCTGGGGCAACGCAGAGGAACCACATCACAGAATTAGGGAGAAGAGATCACCAAATGCATGGCCAAAAATGGATCTCTCAGAATGAGTACCTTTCCCTGACCGGTGGGCAAAAATATGGCAAATGGCTGCTTCATTTCTCTGTTCTGCCATGTGTCTCCTTTGCCCTATGCAGCACACAATTCTCTGAGTAAAACACACCCTTACAATGAATTACAGAATGTCTGGGTTAATTTCTTCTGTGATCGGGAGAGGGCTAGAACTGGATACCCATTAGTCCCATTAGTCCAAACATGCCCTCAGGCCTGGATCTTCTTCAGATGGGCTGCAGAGAGAGAGCGCTGGGAAGCACGGATTTCTTAGATGGCTGCAGATGTGTCCACGGCTGGGTGGGAGCTGGGGTGCTTGTGAAACAGATCACCTGTCCCCGAGCCAAGTACTATGTAGGGCTCCATTGTGGACAACACAGGTGCTGTGAAAATCTTCAGTCTCCCGCCCCAAACTACATTTGTACTTTCCCTTATTTTATGTTACAAACAAGCTTCATATATTAGCAGGCAGATGGAGGCAGGCCATGTGCTTCTGTTAACATTGTAATTTCCACATTTTACTTATCTAGAAAGTATTCCTTTCCCTTAGCTCTTAGGCTCACATGGGGCAGAATACCAACATTCATTTTTCTTTACTGGTAACCAGTGTAGCTTGCACAGGCCAAGCTCAATGTCTTGTGTGCACTAAAAATTAATTTTAGAACAAATTCAGAGGAACAGATAATTAAGGAAACCATCTCTAGATGAGGCTGGCTTGCTTCTGGGGGAAGCTGGCTAGATGGAGCATGTATTCTGAAATGTCAATCAATAGCTGTCACATTTTATCTCATACTTAGATCAAAACATTTATTCTTTGAGCCTTCAATCATTACCCCTCAAATGGTAATACTGAGAACTGGAATATGTACAGATACTCCAACTACAGGATCACATAAGAAAGGATGATGTTGATATATAAATAAAAAAACCTTCCAGGCCAAAATAGATTCCATCACTGGTTTCTGCAGAGTAAACCAAAGGATAGAAAAGGGAGTTCCTACCTGGAGTCTTGAAATTCCTCAGCTGGGAGGGGGTATCATAAACTTCAAGGATCCAGTCACCAGTGGCTCGCTCTCCCCAGCAATGAATGGTCATGAACTCCCAGTTTTTAAATCCTTCCATAGAATGATCAAAAAGCCTGTGAGATAACCAGAAAGCATTGTTTTCTGTGTTATTTAGAATCCAGTGAAGGTCAAGTCAAGGCCATGATCAGTGATCTTTTCGTACCCATCAGCAGGTTCAGCTCAAAACTGGAGGCCGTTTTCCTCCTGGACATTGACAATGAGTAGACCCAAATGCATGTCATCATTCTACCACAGGCAAATAGGCACAGTGGTGGCCTTGTAATAGCAACTCTGGACGGGGTAAACATTTGGATATCGGGAAAACCAGACTATGACTCTACCCATAAGAGTGATAATACCAAGTATTAAAGATGTGGGACAACTGAAACTCTCTTACACTGCTGATGGGAATGCCAAACAGAACAGCTGCTCTGAAAACAGTTTGGTAGTTCTTACCATGTAACTCAACAATCCCCCTCCCAGACATTTACCCAAGAAGTGAAAACATATGTTCATACAAAGAACTCCACATGAATGTTCACAGCAGCTTTATTCGTAATTCTTGAAAACTGTTAACAACCCAATGTCCCTCAACTAGTGAATGGATAATCAAGTTCTGGTATATTCATATGACAAAATACTACCCAGCAATAAAAACTATTGAACTGCTAATAAATGCAACAACATGAATTAATTTCAAAAGCACTGAAGCTAAATGAAAGAAGTCAGACATAAAAGACTACGTGCTGTAGGATTCAATTTCTAGGATGTTCTAGAAAAGGCAACATAAACAGAAACAGATCAGTGGGTGCCAGGGGGTGGGAGGGAAGAAGGGGCATGGTGGAAGTTCCAGGGGTGACAGAATTGTTTTATATCCTGAAAATAATGGTGTATGGTTATAGAGCATTATTTATCACTAAATTACTCACATTAAAAAGTGAACTGTATTGTTCATAAATTAGGACTCAGTAAAAAGACCCCGTTCACTCATCTTAACCAGTTGAGGGAGTTATGCCTGTAAGTTCAGCCTACATTCTGTTCCTCTACCTCTTCTAATGATTTTCTAAGCTCCAAATTTCCTATATGAGCTATATGAAATAGCTAAAATTTCCTGTGATGTAATCTCGAGGGATACAAAACATGAAGGAAAAGAAGAAAACAGGATTCTCATTAAGAATAAAGAAATGTCAATAGATAATGTATAAAACAAGCACGTGAAGAAAGAGGCATGTCACTTATCTAGGCACATTATACAGAGTTGATGACCCAAAGAAATATTAAGAAGATTTCTATAGGGGGTGCCTGGCTGGGTCAGTCATTGGAACATGCAACTCTTAATCTTGGGGTCATGAGTTCAAGCCCCATGTTGAGTGTACAACCTACTTATAAAAAAATATTTCTATAGAGATGGGACAATAGAAGGTTAAAAAGTTAAAGATAGGGCAAGAGACAGTTTTTTTAAAATTTTTTATAAAACTTAAAAAATTATGTGTGTCTAGAGAAAGAACTTGACAGCTAGAGAGGCAAACAGGGAAGCAAAAATATCTTTAGTACGGTCTTAGGAGCAACCATGTCCTGTTTCTGGGACATATCTGTCCTTCCATGGAGACAAAGTTCATGGCAACTGGATGTTGATGGCTATTCAGAACATGCAATCAACTCTCCTCGCTTTAATTTCATGCTCACCAAGGGAATTGGTGGCTATAATCTGCATGCTATGTATATCTTCCCAATGGGAGAAAAAGTGCCAAAAATAACCAGTTTAATCTCCTTATAATTTAATATACTAGAATTCTAATTTTTTACATACAAAAGCATTCTTTCAATATGTTTGAGGGTCCCTCTAAAATGACAGCTGGATCCTGAAACTGAAGGGGTGGTTGGCATAACGGGAGCGTATCAGGTAAGTGGCAGGCACTTGGCAGTTTTCTCTAGAGAAACACGATAAACGGGAAAAATCACCTCCATGTGTTCCTCAGACCTTAGAAGAAGAAAAAGGGCAAGTACTTATCAGCATTCCCAGTGTCCCATGGTCAGAAAACTGGGGAAAATCTGGGAAAGGCTGAGGCAGAGTCCAACAGATCTCTTTACTGGAGAACATCCCAGATGTCTGGGATGTTCAGATATGTTTTGTTAATTTCCATAATGGGGTTAACAGTAGGAAGTGATTTTCAAAGCTTCTAAGAGAGTCCCCTTTTTCTCTTTTTAGAGTATCTGTATACTATGTGTAAGGGTTAGTTCTGAAGAGAGGAGTGGCATTTCAATGAGAGCCATATTGAATGTGGTGGTTTACCCTCATGGTAACAGGGATGGAAATAGTGTCTCCTTACATGAATATCTTCCTAGTAGGAAAGATCTATAAAAGAGCTTCACTAGATTAGGGATAGTACATTTTGTGGAGATCCTGTAATGTATGCATTACCACAACAGGGCCTGCTTCATAAGCGGATGGCTTAAAACTAGACTTGGCCAGGAAGAAATTGCTGGCCCATTATATAACTGACTTACATACAGAGAGCCCTTCACATAAACCTAAAGGGGGGGGGGCATGCTGGATGAAAAGGAGAAACAGCGGTGGGGAAGGAGGAGGCTTTTCAAATCGCCTTTCCTCTCAGACATATGTTACAAAAGGGAGTGTGTTGACTTGGAAATGCGTGGAAGCAGAAACCAGTCTAGAACCACTTCTTAGCCCACAGAATTTAGGCTTGAGATCGCTGAAGCCATTGTGCCGTTTGAGGGCACCGGAGCAACAACTTGTCACATAATACCTTTCCAAGAGTGCCAAACTTAAAAGCAATTCCCAAACAGTTTAGACAGAGCATTTGGCTCTCTGCCTCACGTCCAAAACTACAAAGGAGACTTGAGGCTGCCATCACATGAAGGGCAGTCTTGTTTCCACAACCCCAGCCAACTTCTAATTACTCACGGGTCAATTATTTGACTGCTGGATTAGCAGACCCTGTGTTTCTCCCCTTCCACCCTTTCCTGTCCACCTTTGAAAATCATTCCATTGCTGCCAATCACTTTTAAATCACATTTGGAACCCAAATTAAATATAAACTGGGTGCCAAGAAGAAATACCCATAATCGGCATTCAAATAAGTGTTTCAAAGCCCGAATATAAATGGGCTTTGTCTATCGGGCTAAGCGGTTTCCCACCCCAGTCTCTTCCCTTTATGCAGAGCTGAATGCTCATTAATTTCATGTGGACATAAAAGTTGAGGAGAGGAATTAAAAATGCAGCCAAACACGATCATTGCATTTTGCTAGAAGAGTTGATGGGGAAAGAAATAGACACTGATGACTGCTGTTGGATCGACTAGCCTGACCATTCACGTTTCTAATCTCACCCCGTTCTTTATTTTCTTCTGATTCAGCACTTAAACTCGTCCCGAGTTTTTGGCATCGTAACAATGAACAACCCGGCTTCATCTGTGTATCACAAAAGGTAACGCTGGTAGTAGATTCGATTTGTGTTGCAAACAACACACTTGCTCAAGACAAGCAAGCGTCCAGCCACACTGGACACCAGCTAAAGAGATTCTAACTGTGTGGTCTCCACTTATCGGCTAAAAAGTCCAATGCCCAGTCTGAATGTCCGTGCCGGGCCAACAGTGAAGAAACCCAACACATGCCAACGTTATCAGCATGGATGAAATGTCCACAAAGCAGGGCCAGTGTGCAGAAGCCTGGAGTAATTACCCCCGTGGCCTATCCACATCGCCTGCTGCAGCGAAACCCTGTCTGTCGAAGTTGACTTCATAATCGCCTGCTCTATGAAATGATATATACCTGTGGTAGCACAAGTTACACATCAAGTTATTAAAATGGTGCCCCACAGCCCGATCCCTGTGAGTGGTTTTCAAATAAATTACTTTGGATGAAGGCTGGTAGAAAAGACTGCCATTAAGTGTAGCACATCCTTTTGAGGAATTAACTCAGGAAATAACTCATATAATTAGTGTAAGCTTTCTTCCCCCTTTTGCTTAAAGAGTCTAGCCAATGTGTCAAGGCTACAACATTCTTCAGTGCTGTTGTGGCAACTAAATAACAAGACATTTTATAAGTACTGACAGCTATGTGTTATCATATAATTATTGCTCAAGTTATAAATGGATCTTAATTTCAGAATCATCTCCTACTCCCCAAACAGTATTTATGTTCACTACAGAATTAGACTTTAGACAGATATTTTTAGAAGTTTCCTTTTTTTCTCTGTCCCTGAAAATACTTAATTATTATTTTCTTTTTAGTGCTTTATCACAACTTCACGTGGGACTTACAGAACGCTTGAAGCGCTCATTTGGCTTAATTGTCATGTGGTTTTTTATTTTCTTTAGCTGCTTGGCTTTTGCAAGTTTTAAATGATTTGCTTCTGAAATAGGGTGTTTAAAACACACTATTAAGTTTTTCTGTCTGTCCTCATAGAAATTACTTCTTTAAGAAAGGCTGAGAGAGAGAGAGAGAGAGAGGGACTGGTTCTAGAGCTCTGAAATACTAAAAAGATGAGTTTTTAAGAAAAAAGACTTTCAACCTGCATACTATTACTTACTACTGACCAGGCCCAACACGCATTCCTTGTTGTGGATCTATGATGTATGCTTGTAATCTTGCAGATTTATTCCATTTAAGAGTGGATGGCTTTTATCTAAGTATCTGTTTCTGATTACAGACGCCTTTGTAAATTACTCACACGGCACCCAGCAGAGTTCTGCCTGCAAGTCTTTTGAGGACACGAACGTAACAAGAATGTTGTATGAAAAGCTGGGTGATCTTTTAAACCAGTACTATTGAAAATGTGGTCTGTGGACAGGCAGCTTCCACATCATCTGGAAGCTTCTTAGAGATGCAGATACACGGACCTCACCCAGACGTGCAGGATCAGACTCTGGCAGAGGGGCCCAGCCATCTGTGTCTGATGGAGTCCTCCACCAGGTGCGCTGAGCAGCACTGTGTAAATCAGGGTTAGCACTTACTAAGTGCTTACTGTGTGTTCCAGGAGTGGTGCTAAGGACTTGCTGTGAGTGATCTTACTCAACACTTGTGACAACCGTGTGAGGTGGACCCTAACCTTGGCATCTGTTTTCTAGTGGAGAGACTCACTTTTCAAAGTCAAACATAGAAATTGGTGAAATCCAGACAAGCCCAGCTCTAACTCCAAAGGCTGTACCTTCTTTTGGAGCAAGGAAGAGGGTTCTTATGGGGAGGCCTTACTGGAATGCAAAATTTTCACTGCCTAAGTGTAATTTTTACTGCAAGCCACAAATGCACTTACATGGCGTGATCCTTTACGAATGTCAATAGTCTGTCATTGAACATTTGGGCAGCAACAGAAATGACTCAAGTATAAACACCACATTTAAACACAGTTAATTATAGAAGCTTATAGGCTTTGCAGACTCGAAAGTGTACCTTCTCTCTACTTAAGACCATAATTAGAAGCAGAGATATTCGTCTGTAATCAAATTTAGAAAGAAAGGCAAAGTTTCAGCTTTCAGTCAGAAGCCAAAATTTGGAACAGAGGGCCAATAGAGCTACATTAAATCTCGAACTCACTGACTTGGGGGGAAGGGGAGACTTAGGGGGAGAAAGACCGCTTTTCATAATTCTAACAAATGCAGCTGAAGGAAGAATCTGATGAAGCCAGCTTTTGTTGCGAAACTTTTGCAAGGCAGAATTTGAATATGTGGTGTTATTAAAAAAAAAAAGGCCTATCTAAAGTTATGCTTGTCTAAAAACATGTTAAAGGAGCCGAAGCCCACCTAGATTCCCCCCGCCGATTCAAGACCTCCAGATTCTCCCCTGAAATAAATCATTTGTGCTGATTATTCAGTGCAACTTTTTGCGAGGCAGGGTGCACAGGCCAAGAGGAGGGCTGGGAGGGTGGGAGGGCAGGAGAAAACAAAGGGATTAGAAGAAACTGACCATTTGCCCATTCCAGGCCTGCTCTGTGTACTCCACGCTCCCACCCTCTAAATTATCAACCTGGCTTGCCAGGGGTGCTCACATGCTGGGCTAATGGGGCATGCTCACGTTGGACTAGTTCTGAACGCTGCTGTGTGCCTTCCAGGGTCCAGCACCTGCAGGTGCTTGGGTAAGCGTTCTTCCTCCAACAGCTGTTCTCCACGGGAGTTCTAGCAAGTGCCCGTCAGCTGGGACGGGGGAGGCACTGAGGGGTTCCAGACGGCCCACATGGGCAAGTGCTCAGCGACCTCGCAGAAAATCGATTCCCAAGGAATTGCTGTGTGGTGGGGATAAACAGCACTGAAACACGCGGGGATGGCTCTGGGCCACCTCAGCTCTGCCTCTTCGTCTCAAATGACCCTCACTCCGGAAACTTCCTGTTGTGACCTGTTGAGAGGTCTCTTTCAACTACATGCCATTCTTTGTTTTAACGTGGTCCTCCTTAGAAATCTTGACTTCTTTGAAAGAAAGGTAAGTGTCCAACCGGGGTACCATTTATCGCTCTCATTAATAAGCTCTGACACACAATTTCCTTCCAAAACTTGACCTAGCCCCTTTTTCTCGTAGAAGTATTATTGCCTTGCAGGCCAACGTGAAGGACACCAGGAGGGGAGCAGGCCTTCCCTTCGGCCTGTCCCCACCCCTCTCGTATGCTGCTTGTCCTCAGCTCCCAATCCAGGGGATGGGCCTTGAAGCAGGGCCAAGGTGAGGGGACAAAAGGACCCTCGGCCCCTAGGTCAGAGACTAAAAGGTTCTGAGTAGACATTTCCTCTCACAAAACGAAAGCTTCAGAACATGCCAGAAAGGAAAGAAAATGCCATAACGACCTTTCTCTCCTTAGCCACTTCAGTTGAAGGAATGCTCTGGGCATCAAGCACAGCAAGCGCAGGGGAGTCTGGCCTCAGGGGGACACGCTTCTGGGACTGGGGTGCCACTGTTTTACGCTTCAGGGGTCAGCTGCTCAGAGTGATGTGATCGGGGAACCGCGGACAAACGAACTCATAACATGCTTTACATCTCTGGGGTGTCTCCAGGCCTTCTGCTCCCCAGGTCCACCCACCTCCTTCCTTTCAGCAACGAGATGGAACACACACAAAAGACCAGCCCTTGGAGAAAACGTTCCAGACAGAGAAGACCCACGCCGAGTAGCAGCTGTATTCCCAGGGAGTCTTGATGGGAGAAACTGGGGTCAACTTCCCCACCACTGGTCACGGAGGATCTGAAATACCTGTTTTTCCCCTCGGGCACAAGCCTAGCAGTGGTGTTGGGTTCCGCACTTTGCAAATGGCAAAGCAGGCCTCCGCCGCTGCGCATGCGTGCCGGACAGAAGCCTGCGCCTGCGCAGGATAATCCACCAAAGTCGGTGATGGGGTCCACAGCTCCTTGGCTTATCAGCCTCCTCCCGGAAGTCATCCCGGGCTGAGGCCAATTAGAAATAACGCCAGAGGCAGGAAAAGCCCAGAAAGTCTGAGGACCCTGAGTTTTCCAAGCCCCCAGCGACCATGAAGGGGCTGTTTTCTCTTCAACAGAGGAGGCTGGAGGGGTCTCAGCCGCACATGCGTGAAGCAAACCTTTGCGCCTCCGTGTCTCACCTGCGTATTCGTTCACGTTTAACGCAGACGAATAAAGGCAAAGAGAAGGAAAGAACAGGGAAAAAGGTCTTCCCTCGCTTCAGTAGCAGCAGCTGGTGTGACCTCCTCATCACAGAACCAGCCACAGGAAGGCCTCGCCTACTGGAAAGAAGCATCTGGCAGGCAGTAGCTGAGACCCCGGTTTGCGGCGGGAGGAGGGCACGGGTGGCACGTCCAGGGATCTGAGGCCAGAGCAGCCTGCCCTTCTTTGCACCTGCATCCCCTCATTCTGGTAAAGCTGCGCTGCATCAAGCACTAAGCCCACATTTTCCTGTGCACTGATGGAGGATGTGAAGTTTTAAAGAACACAAGTCTGCCAAGCACAGATGCGAAATGTAATTGAAGATTTCGGATTCTGTACTCCCAGTTACTATCATCCAGAACTGCTACTGTTCTCATTCTCACAGTCCTGGAGTAGATGAATTTGGGGATTTTGCAAAGCAACTGGCACTTGCTCAATCTCGCTTTAGGTTCTGTAGGATTGCGTCGGCCCCAGGCCTCTCAACCCCACTGGCCTATGGTCAGCCCTAACAAAGACCACCACTGCCACGGTCACCTGGCTATGTGGGCAGGTGGCTACGTCTGCATGAAAGACTGGCTCTCATATATATGCCATTCATGATAAGACTTCTGCTCCCATTAAATGTTCGTCTTGGAGGAAAAAATATCAAATTAAAGAAACATTTAGGTTTCTGGCTGTGGTTTACATTTTAGAACTACAAAGGGAACAAAGTGTATAAGACAACCTGACTTGTCCCCATTCGGGTCCCACTTTTTGATAAGCACCTGCTACCCATGCTCCCAACCATCCAAAAACCTATGCAGCAAAAGAAAACTGGTGCTAGAACATTCTGGAATTTCAGCAGGATCATGGCAGTGCAATTACCTCCTGGATCAGTGTTTGGAGGGAGCAGGGAAAAGGCAAGAGGCTAAGACAAGAAACTGAGTACCCTCTTGGGCAATAAAGACTAAAGGGCTAAACTTTTCAGTCAGTCTTCAAGCCAAATCCAGCCTGCTGCCTGTTTCTATAAATAAAGCTTTATTGGAAAACAGCCACGCCCATTCATTCACACAGCCTAGGTGCCTTTTTGCTCCGAGGCAGAGTTGAACAGTTGCCACAGAAACATGGCCTGCAAAGCTCAAAACATTTACTAACTGGCTCCTTGCAGAAAAAAAATTTGCTCACACCTGTTTTAAAACACATAGAATGGGGCGCCTGGGTGGCTCAGTGGGTTAAATTAAAGCCTCTGCCTTCGGCTCGGGTCATGATCCCAGGGTCCTGGGATCGAGCCCTGTGTTGGGCTCTCTGCTTGATGGGGAGCCCACTTCCCTTCCTTTCTCTCTGCCTGCCTCTCTACCTACTTGTAATCTCTGTCGAATAAATAAATAAAATCCTCCAAAAAAAAAAATTAAATCTTATAAATAAATAAATAAATAAATAAAACACATAGAATTTCCTTTAAGCTTGGACAAGGACTGGGCCAGAGAATTCAATTAATCTGTAACAAGCGCTGGCAGACGTTTAAGGGCAGGGGAGACAATCTCAAAGGCTCTTTGGACTCTAAGCACTACCTCTAAGGAGGTAGTGCTCTGCAATTCTTTGTTAGGGTAAACAACAGGGGGCCTTCTTTCTGCGGCATCACTGCAATATTATCCAAGCATTAAATGTTACACTGTCCCTTTCCTACAGATTCTAGGCAGTGTTTCATCCCTCATTTTTAAAAAAGGATTCTATTTATTTATTTTGGGGGGGAGGGGTGAAGGGAGAGGGACAGAGAGAGAATCTCCAACAGACTCCCTGCTGAGTGCAGAGCCCAACATGTGACTTGATCTCTCGACCCTGAGATCATGACCTGAGCGGAAATCAAGAGTTGGACACCACCACAACCCAGGCACCCCTATACCCCTTCATTTATGTATGGGCAGTGAGAGCTCTGACTGTGCCATCTTGGCATCTAAGTGCACCCTAAGCTGGTTCTTAGGGTTGAGTCAAGAGCAGGTGACACTCTCTACCTTCCACAACAGCAGAGTGTTGGTGTCGCCTGTATGCACCGGTGGCCAGAAGCCATCACAGTACCTGTTGGCCAGAAGCTGGGACCTGGTTCCTGAGGGCGAGGTCAGGTAGATGGCCAGGTCTCCCCTCCTGGGATGGGTGATGGTTATGCGTACAACTACGTGCTCCAGGTAGTTGACGTGGTGGTTGGGGTTATCGGAACAGCCCGAAGCTTTGTAGATGGACCTCACCGCACTGTTGGGGCGAATAGTCCTGCAAGAGAGAGAGACGGAATGTGAGCAGAGCACTGGAGGGGCTGGGCTGGGTAAACCTGTGGGCCCGGAATGATGACGCCATGTCACACAAGCCGCTGTGGCTGGATGCTAAAGGACACAGTGCCGTCCCCCAAGGTCCCTAACCTTCAAGGATTAACCCTGGTCATCAGAGAGCAGAAAAGATGCAAGTGAGAGAAAATGGAGGAAGTGGGGTTCTTTTATCTTCATGCAGGGAGGGCTATCGAACTTGAGGGTATCCCCTTGTTAAAACACAGGGAGCTGAGCCTCTGCCTGCAATGGCTGATTTAGTGGGGCTGAGGTGGCTCTAAGAACGTGCATTTCTCACAAGTTCCCAGGTGGCAGTGATGTTGCCGATCTGTGGAATATACTTTTTGGACTACTGCTAGCGAGTATGGCGGTATGGGGAAGGCTCGGGGGTTAACATGACCTTGGTTCAAATCCCTGGTCTACCACTTCCTTGCTCTATAACCCACGTTTCCTCTGGCCTGAATGTGCCTGGCTTCTTTAGTAGTTTTCTCCTGTGCCACTGTTCCCCCTGAACACAGGGCTCTGGTCACACTGACAACAGTTCAAGTTGGGGGTGATTCGTTTCCCACCTCAGAGACTGTGCCTGAAGTTTGTTTTTGGCTGGTGTTCCTATGGCTGACCCTTCTTCTTCCTTCATGCCCCCTACTTCTCATTTTCTATCCATTTTACTTCCAACCTATTCTTATTTTTATATACTATAAATATAATTCATTATTACACGTTACAGAGTTCAGTTTCCAGAATATCAAGTTTAGGATTTTGCAGTATGCTGACTTAGGGAGAACATTTGCACCATGAAATAGAAATATTGGCTGAGTAGAAACCTTAAGAATGCCCATTTGTAAGGGTCCTCCAAATCCCCTGTTGCGAGATGCTTTTAAGGATCCTTGGGTCCTATTATGTGGATTTAACAGCTTAGCATCCCAGACATTCTATGAGAATTTTATAATTACGCTAGGAAAAAAAAAAAAAAACCACACAACACAAGATTTCGGCTTCCATGGACAACAAAGGCTGTCTAGAGCACTTGTGCCGGCCTGATCTCTTTCAGGAAATTGCTATGCTGACTGCTTGCCACGAGTATTACTTGATTTGCCGGTCTGTGCTCTCCACACACACGTGCTGCTGGGGAACGGTGGTCCACTTCTCGGCTTCCGTCACCATGGCTTCCGCATCCATCAGTCCAAATCCATACAGGTGGCTCACTAGGGGAGGCAAGAGGCTGGTCAGGTTCACGGAAGTTAGAATCAACCTAGGCTGTCTATATTGAGCTCTGGCCAAGAGCCCAGACACATCCCTATGGGATCTTGGCATTCTTTCTAGCCATGATTAAAAAAAAGAAACAAAAAACAAATAAAACAACACATGTGAACACACCGAACAAGGTCATAAAGTGGATGTCTCCTGTTCAGCGATGATGTATCAGGACTCGTAACAGGACTCTCGTGTATGGATTATTACCATGTGGCAGGCACTAGACCGTCTTTTTCCATGAAACCCTCTCCATGATGTTAAGATGCTGGTGCTATTGTGATCGTCATTCATGGGACAAGAACGCTGAGAAACAGAGAGAGAACTAAGACCGAGTAGCTGTGGTTGAACTGGATTCTAACCCACGGAGTTTTGTTCCAAGGCCTTACCTGGTAACCCCTGTAAGCGATGACCTCATCAATTTTGTAACATAATGAATAGGTTTAAAGAAAAAGGACAGTGTCTACACCCTCTCCTGGCACAACAAGAACGCACATGCAAGAAATGCCAGTTTTCTGACATATCCAGGAGTAAGGCCGGACATCTCAGAAGACAACAATTATATACCTTTCCTCCAGCATAGGAAGAATTGATTAAACTTTATGCATGGAATATTTGGAGGCCTCTAGATGTGTCTTCCAATGTTGTAATCTTTTGGTTCTCAGTAAGAATACCTTTTGATCTAAATCTGCATTTGACATAATGGTCTCAGAAATTTCAGTCACATATACGAATATTTTTTAAATTAACTGATTGTTACCCCTCCCATCCCTCCAGTGACCCTCTGTTTCCTGCATATAGGAATATTTTAATGATAATACAGCAATATCCACATGTGTAGTTCTTTCTAAAAAATACTCTAAAATCCCAGCAAATACTTAAAAATCTCTACCCTGTATCAAGCCATCTCATATTTTTATATTTAACACGAAGTCACATTGCTACCAGATTTGTTGCCTATAAAGCATTTTCCTTATAATATTATTTTACACGAAAATATCTGTCGCTACCCGTGCTTATGGATTATTTCAGTACTTCCACTTGAAATTCAAGACGCTCTATGATAGAGTCCCACTCTACTTGCAAAACAACCTCTTCACCAAAATCTATGCTTTAGAAAGGTCATTCCTTTACAGTCCCCAGTCATACTTTGCTTTTTCTGCCTTACTGCTTTGGCTTACGCTGAGACCCTGGCCTGGAATTCCCTCCCTCCTGCTCTCTGCAGGGTCACACTCTACTCCCAAGTTCTGGAAGGCTTCGCTAACCTATCTTCTCCTTGAAATATCCTCTGATCAATAAAAGTCCATAGACGTTTACTGAAACTCAGCCATCTGTCATGAAGGAACTTTTCTCTTTACTAGTCCCTATAACTCTAATAAATTTGTCCATCTGTCTGAGCTTCTGCCCATCTAGCCATCCAGCCACCCATCCATGCATCCATCCAACATTTCTTGAGTCCCTTCTATGTGCCAGACACTGTCTTACACACTGCACTTTTTACTTATGTCTTATTAATTGAACGGCTAACTCCATGAGCAAATGTTGTTGTACCCCAACTATACTGCAAACTGCTTGATGGCAGGAACTAGGACTTATATTTCTTCATATGCTTCATGGGATTTAGCAGAAATTCATACATATGGGGAAAAAAAAGAAATGACTGCATATATATATATATATATATATGATTTTATTTATTTATTTGACAGACCACAAGTAGGCAGAGAGGCAGGCAGAGAGAGAGGGGGAAGCAGGCTCCCCGTTGAGCAGAGAGCCCGATGCGGGGCTCGATCCCAGGACCCTGGGATCATGACCTGAGCCGAAGGCAGAGGCTTTAACCCACTGAGCCACGCAGGCACCCCAAGAAATGACTGCCTATAAAAAAGGAAAACTGTGTTAGGATTAGGAAATACTGCTTTATCCTTGCTATTCATTAATTACATAATTCTTGGCAAAAAAGGTAAAATAGCTAACGCACAATCTCCTTGTGATATGATTGTCTACCCCATCACCATTACTGAGTTGATTAAGTACTGCTATTTGTCCCACGTGAGAAACTCTTCATCAAGACCTATACAAATGTAAGGGCTCATTATTATAATATCAGGTACTCAGCAGGACAGGACATACTGAAGGAAACTGAATAAACCGACTTAGGGATAGCAAGAATATATGTGGGATTCTCCTACGTGTACTTTTGTAACTGCTATTATAAATGGCTATTTCTTGATTAGAAAGAAATGTATATGTATTGTAAAAACCTGGAAATACAGCCGGAAAAGAATGAACAAAGCGAATGAAGAAAGCAAAACTCATCAATAACTTCATGATAGATTGGTAACTGTATATTAGCAGGTCTGTATCAACAACTTAGTTTCAGTTACAGGACATGACATGAGGCGATCTCACCTCCTTAGTTAAAACAGAGTCAGAGTGATCCATGCGTTATAGGAGGAATGTCGAGTGTGGGTTTAAGGAAACCGAATCGTGGACATCTCTTATGCAAGTTCATGGATATCCCAGATTCTCACTTATCACTTAACCATCGATACAGGCAATGATCTGTATCATTTCATCATGAACATTCCAAGGCATTGTTTTCCCTAGAGGGACTGAAATTATTGCCAAACACGCTATGCCATGCCAGGCTCTCTGACTCCGCCCAGTACCCAAATGTCCCCATGATCGTATCAAGCGGTTTTAAAGTAGCGCAACTTATCGTTTGATCTCAGTTTAGGGAAAAAAGATGAAAGATTCGATTGGCAAGAGTGGGGAGGGGAAGAGGCTGGGTAGGAACTGGGGAGGGTCGGGGGGGCAAAACGAGGGCTGCCTGGACTCTGGCTTAGGGGCTCTTGCTGCCTGCCCCCATCCCCGCCCCCAGTAACTGTCAGCCTAACAACCCTTAGGACATATATTAACACCCAGAGTCATCAAATACAACAAATGCTTCAAGCCTGAGAAACAAACACTTGAGTTAAGTAGAAAAGCGCCTTGAGTCTTTATGAAGGCTCTAAATTTGTTTCCTTTTCTGAGTCTATTCCTACCCTCCAGAGATAACGTCCATTCATGCATCTATTCCAAGTAGATGGTCAGAAAAGAGGCTGGCTAGTTCCAGTTCCACTACAAACTGGCAGGTGAATGGAAAAAGCATCGTATTAATAGAATATTAATAAATGAAGGCATTCCATTAGATCGGTAGAGGCCATTCACTCATGGAGATGTTTTTTATTTTAAAATACTGGAAATTGTGTATTTGTCCACAGTCACGATACCCAGCCTAAGAAAAAAAGAAAATAAATGTGTATCTTTCTAAGAGGGGGTTGATGTTGTCAATATACCAACTTCATGTATTCTGACTGGCGATTACTTGTTTGGCTTTCAGTAAATACTAATGAGAAAATAATCGCACAATGAACACGTTAGGTGGATAAACTCTTTTAAAACATGATGTTAACCAGGGAAAGAGCTATTAAGTAGTTTGGAAGCATTAATATTTTTTTTAAAGATATGATTATAACTGAACACAATTTTAAAAATATAATACAGGGTTTTCATACCTTAAAGTGACCTATAAATTCAGAAACATCTTTTTTTTTTTGTAATTTTTAAAGATTTTAGTGATTTGCTTGAGAGAACATGGCGGGGAGGGGCAGAGGGAGAGAGAGAACAGACTCCCCGCTGAGCAGAGAGCCCCACTCGGGGCTCGATCCCAGGATCCTGAGATCATGACCTGAGCTGAAGGCAGATGCCCAACTGACTGAGCCACCCAGGTGCCCCCAAACAGATCTTTTTTTGGTAACTATCTGGGTCAAGTTAGTTGGCCATCACACGGTTACCGGGAACAGCCACCAGTGTCTACAGAGCACCTGTGCTTAGAGGAGAGCTTCTGTGCGTACTTGTGTAGTGAAGGAACACAACTGATAGAGGAGAAATTTTACTTAATTCACCAAGCGGCATAAAGTGTTTATGTGAGAATTATAAGGGAAATCTAGAGCTCTATTCTTTTTATCACCGACTTCTGTAAAGTCATCATTAATGCACCATATTTATTCAAGTATAGAACCAATATTCACATTTTTTAAAAAAAAATTACGATTATAGCAAATATACCAAGAGAACAACTTGCAGTGCTTATGGCCATTCGTACCTAAATTAGTTTTATTTGCGTACATCTCTCATGCCAAGCTCAGAGCAAAACCTGAGCCTGAAAATCACTTTATGATGATCAAGCAGAGCCGTGTCTGGGCAGCTTTGTGTAAAATGCAAAACTCTATAAAGTTAGATACTATAATGGTGTGAGGAGGAATTCAAGCAGCTCAAACTGCATTTTTCATTTCTGCGAGTGTGGGCAGCAAACATTCAATTAATAATTGGAACATTAATTAAGATTCAAAAATCAGGGGCGCCCGGGTGGCTCAGTGGGTTAAAGCCTCTGCCTTCGGCTCAGGTCATGATCCCAGGGTCCTAGGATGGAGCCCCGCATCAGGCTCTCTGCTCAGCAGGGAGCCTGCTTCCCTTCCTCTCTCTCTGCCTGCCTCTCTGCCTACTTGTGATCTCGCTCTCTGTCAAATAAATAAATAAAATCTTAAAAAAAAAAGATTCAAAAATCAATATTTAGAAAGCTATCAAGGGAACAAAGCATGTTTACAGAGTAATTAAAGATCTTGAGGCAAAGTTATTGAGGTAGATTTCACAAAGCAGAATGATGCCGGGCAAGCTGAAAAAAAAGCGAATCTGCAATACCTGAAAAACATTATATTTGCCTCATTAGGCTGCATGACTGTTTATGCAGATGAGTCGAGAAAAGTGGAATTGTCTTGTGCCCCAAGTATAGCTAGTTTTTATTCCAAGGAATCTGAAGGCCTCCCTTGCTTGCACCAGCCAGATGAATGAGAGAAGGCAAGAAAGTAGATAATGTTCTCCAGCAGGTGTGTTTCCACTTTCTGATGAGACTCAAGTGCTGAGGGAAGCTAATCGTTATGCACGTAAGGAAATGACTGCAGTTTGGAAGCACATACACTTAGCTGAAACAACAGCTCTAGCGAGGAGGCCTTAACAATTCCAGAGAAAAGCTAGAAAGCTCAGCAGGGGGGAAACAAAAAAAGTTCCCGAGCACAGGAAGCTATAACCAGTGACTGAACCTTGGGATACTTTTATGTCTTTTTAGTGGAGTGTCCTTCCTGGAGCCAGCTATTTTTTTTTTTTTTTTTAAGATTTTTAAGAATGTATTTATTTGACAGAGCAGAGGGGATGAGCGAGGGGAGCAGCAGAGGCAGAGGGAGAAGCAGACTCCCATCTGGGCAGGGAGCCTGAGGCAGGGCTCCATCCCAGGCCCCCGGGACCGTGACCCAAGCAGAAGGCAGTTGCTTAACTGATTGAGCCACCCAGTGGAGTGAGTTATATTGAAGCTTTTTCTTTCTTTCTTTCTTTTTTTAATATTACACCAAATGGAAAGTTCATGCTGACCCTAAAAGTAACAATTTAGTTATTTATATTTATTTAGTTGTAAATAAATAAGGATTTAGTTATTTATATTTATATTTAGTTATATTTATAAGGATTTGGTTGGTTAAAAAACATTTTTTGTTTTTTAAGCTTTTGAGCTTTCCTATCTTTTAATACCAATAATTGAATGACTGGAGGGTGAATGGGCATGTTGGACTCTATTTGTATTGGTTACGATGCACATAATCACCAAGATATGAAACATGGTTGATCAATTAGGTTCCCTTATTTGATTATGAGAAAGGGTCAGTTTCAATACATCCAAATAATTGATCTGATTAGTTACCCTAACACTCATGGGGGTGTAAGGCAACTACTCTATAGTCACCTCGGTGAGGGCCCAGAAGAAACAGAAAATGATACGGATTCTTAGGCAGGCACGAGATAAGGGCAACTTAACAATTTCACCATGAAACAAACAAATGCACTGACTGAGTAACAAGACTTGAAAAGGGCACAAAATCCATGGGTTAAAAACAAACAAACAAACAACGGCGATGAAGGAACCTGATAGAGCCTGGTGCAGAGAAAGTGCTGGATACACGTGAGCTGAAATTTGGAGTCAGGTTAAGATGACCCAGGAGGGGAAGATGGTATTTGGATTGCGCTTTGTCACCTGGTAACTTTTCAACCAGGTGGAGATACAGGGAGGGCCCTATTCCAGGGGCCAGGACGCAGCCTCCCGGACCAATGATCACCAGGTCTGCATGTGGTTTCCTGGGGCGAGGAGGAAACCAGCAAGCCCAGAGTGGGTGGTGTGTGGGGTGAGTGGTCAGAAGTGGGGTGAGTTGTCAGAGGGTCAGAGTGGTCAGAAGTGGGCGTTCGTGGTAAACACAGGGCAGGAAATAAGGGGGTGAGAGCAGACTGCGGGGGAGCTGAGAGCCAACCATGATGGGGGGGCGTCCTTGCCCTTGGGCTGCTGTGGTTCTCATCTACCTATAAGTAAACCACTAGACTGAAAGGGAGGTCCGTGAATTCCTGTCTTGAGGGGCACTGCTTGATCTGTGTGGGGCTCTAGAGCCTCCAACCTGGGATTAAAGAGGTCCTGCAGCTGTTGGAGGCCTCGCACCTTTGGGTTCTTTGATCCTTGCTGTGCTGAACCACCTGCTCTGAGATGACTGCTCCCACCAGGGCTCCCCCCCCCCGCCCCCTCCCGAGACCCCCCCACCTCCCGCCCCGCCTCCCGATTAACTGCCTCCAGAGCCAGTTAATCAAACCGAGCCAAATGTGCGAAATAGGGGGAGGGGGTGAAACAGGAGAGGGTCCATGACACTTCACTTGCCTTAGATGGCCGCTGCAGGACGGCCCTTTTCAAATAAAAATAAAGAGCAAAATGGGAAAACATAAGATGTAAGATTCCTAAGGATGAAAAAGTGAAAGCAAAGCTCCTCAGTCCTCTATCAGCATTTCGACACCTAAATATCGCAGATGGAAGGAGGACGCTTCCAGAATTACCCACATCGTCCCTTTCCTTAATCCCTTTCTCCGACATCAGTCTCTTCCTTTCATACTGTTTTAAAAGATTTCAGGGTGAAAGGTACCTAAGCTTCTTAGAAAGCCTGAGCGACAGTTACAGCGCTTTCTTCTGTCCCGTGGTGCAAAATGCAGACTCAGGGGGGAGCAGGAGCCGACACCTGCCTTATTGTGCACGGCTTGTTTTTATCTTTCCCTTGCTCTTCCTAGAAACTCAGACTCTACTAACCACTCCAGCCAGATCCAAACATGCCAGCCATCACTGGTGCTGCTGAGGCCTTGCATGTGGGAAGTTTCCAGACACTGCTACCTGGCTGTCTGCGGGGGGTCTGCACTTCAAAGCTCCCGGAGGGATGGGTTTGGTCAGCATCTGCAGGAGTCTGACAGGCTCATCACTGCACAGACACAGAGTAAGAAGGGTTGAGGAAAACACTGGTGAGCCCTTCTCCATGTGCAAGGGACTTAATTACATTCGGGAGTATAGACACATGATGTATTCTGTCACATATGCATATGTAAAGATATCTTTCTATTAGATTTTTTTTTTTTTTTTTTTAATTTACAGAGTTAAGGAGATATGCCAGCCTTCTCTCGAGGGCCCTTTTCTATTTTAAGAAAAGAAAAAAGTCTAATTATTTTCTTTTCTCTGGCCATTCCCTTTTAATTTGCTTCCAATGTGGTTATAATAAGCAAGTCATTTGCTTAAGATAATTGGCCAGTCTTTCTCAAACGGAGGTAGGAAAACGTTCTAGCAGCTTGGAGAGAGCTAGCCATGTATCCCAGGGTCCACGCGGATCACAACTGTGATTGTTTTCAGAAACTAAGATCGTTTGGACAGAGATGAAAACAAGATCTAAAATGTACTCCAAAAGTCTTTGGGTAAAAGCTTATTGAAGATTAGACTGACCATTTATTAGCTCACCAGCCTAGATCTTCTTGGTGTGTAATTTGAGCCAACAGTTACCACCCCAGGATCTTGGTGAACGGGCAGCCAAAATTCATATTTGTGAATCATTTACATATTATTTTTAGGTAATTCTTCATGTAATTTTCCTTTATATTTGCTTTGTCCTTATATTCTCATAAAAGGAAGGAACAGAAATTCTGATTGATGTTTATTTCCGGTGAGTGCATTTTCACAGGTAGTGGTTAACAGTGGTTGTAAAAACATGGTTATTTCATCCATGGTTCATGTGATACGGAGCCATTACGCACTGTTGCTTTTTTTTTTTTTTTACTATTGCTTTGATGGTCACAAAACAGAAAGCAGAGGGACAACAAAGAAGGTATTCCTTGCAATTGGGAATGTCACCATCTCATTAGGAAGAAAGCTACCACTTATCTTTCTAAGTTTCAAGTACTATGTAAGGCTTCTCACGAACATTCCTTTTCATTTACATAAGAATCAAATCATTTTTAAGTTTTAGGGACAATAACATGGAAATGCCTGTGAACTCTCAAAAAAAAAAATTGGCCATTAATGAGGACTGTGTATTCTCTTAGAAGAAAAAGATCTGAGATAGTTCTTCAATCCTGAAATAAGATGTGGACTCATGGAGGTATCTTTGGGGCTAGGTAATGAAAGCAGGATATCTGGAATGGGGCTTCCTCAAGAAAGCTGTGTGGCCCTGAAAACCCACGGATGGATTTTGACCCAGGCAGTGAGTAGCCAATGATCAAGGAAATGGCAATAATTCAACTGATATTCTAGAAGGAGTGATCTGGCATTGGTATATAGGATATGAAAGGCTAGAAGGAAGGAAGCAGGAAACTGGTTATTTCAAGGGTGCGGGCATGAGGGATCGTAAGCCAGGTTATGGACACAGTGACTGAAACAAGAGGTCAACTTAGGAGGAGGCAATGAAATGTCACAATGCCCACATCGTGGGAGACTGAGGAGAGGGAGAGGGAAGATGGTGAACAGGGTGATCTAGAGAAGAGGCCCCCTGATGACCAAGGTACATTTTGGGGGAGAAGATGTTTTGTAAAAGATGACGGAACCCTGCGGAGAGATTTTAGATTGGTAACGGATAAAGACAATGTTGAGGAGGACGTAGAAATGAAAAACACTAATAAGGAGGTGATCCTTGTAACTGAAAGAAAGCAGAGATGTCGGGGGCGGGGGAAGCTGAGGAATTAGGAGGTGGTGGGGGGGATGGTTTGGGGGTAGCAGAGAGAGGAGGTGGGGAGAGTGTGCACTGTTCCCTCCAGAACTCTCCAAGCCACAGAATTTAGGGAATGGCTAAGGTAAAGGAAGGGAGAGAAAGGCATCACTAAAGCAAGGGCTCTGGCTTTGCATCACAAAAGACAAGGAAAGCGATGTGGACTGGGTAGATCAAAAGCAGGAAACCTCACAGAAAAACAAGGGGCTTCTGATTTGGCAAGCAGGAGATGGTTGAAAGTCTCACAGAGTAATTTCACTTCAAAGGTGGAAGTGGAAACAAGATTGCAGAGAATTACAGAGGGGCTCACCAGTAAGGAAACGGAAACAGCTAATTGAGAGGACTTGCTGGGCATTTTTAGTTGTATAAGCGAGGACCAAATGAAGGCAGTAGGATGATGGAAAAGGTTTGTTTTGGGTTTTCTTCCAAGGGTGGGGGGCAGATACAAAATTTGAAAACAGAGGGTTAGAGTCCAATTGGCAAAAAAAAGCATGAGTGCCCCTGGGTGCAAAAGGCACTTTTCAGATTTAGGATTCCCTATCCAAACTCTGGAAAAAGAAATGATTTGAGACTTTATGTTTTCATGTCTTCTAAGGGCAGCCCCGGACTGGTAGCACTTAGACGTGCAGGAAAAAAGGTGATTCACTATGTGCAGGGGAGGACTTGGGTCAGCGTTTCCCGGACTAGCATGAGCATCAGAATCACCCAGAGGACTTGGGGAAGCCCACACTGCTGGGTCCCACTGATTAGTGGTTTTAAAGTCACGTCCAATATAAAGAACTTCTGCAACTCAACACCAAAAAAATCCCAAACAATCCGATTAAAAAATGAACAGAGGACCTGAACAGACATTTTTTCCAAAGAAGACATACAAACGGCCAAGAGACACGTGGAAAGACGCTCAGCGTGACTCATCACTGGGGAAATGCAAAACAAAACCACAATGAGATCACCTTACACCTGTCAGATTGGCTAAAGTAAAAAACACACAAAAAAACCCAGCAAGTGTTGGCCAGGAGGTGGCAAAAAAAGAAACCCTTGTGACCTATTGGTGGGATGGGAAATTGGTGCTGCCACTGTGGAAAACAGTAGGGAGGTTCCTAAAAAAATTAAAAAATAGAAATACCACATGATCCAGGAATTCCACGACCGTGTATTTACCCAAAGAAAGGAAAAACACTAATTTAGAAAAACATACGTGCCCATATGTTTATCGCAGCATGATTTACAATGACCAAATTATAGAAGCAACCCAAGTACCCACAGATAGATGACTGGCTAAGGAAGATGTGGTACACAGACACACATGCACACACGCACATGCACACACACACACACACACACACACACACACACACACACACACACTGGAATATTACACAGCCGTAAAAAGGGATGAGCTCTTGCCATCTGTGACAACATGCCGAGTGACGTAAATCAGACTGAGAAAGACAAATACTATATGGTTTCATTCATATGTGGGGTATAAAAAAACAAATGGATGAACAAAAAGTGGAATTGGACCTATAAATACAAAGAACAAACTGATGGGTGCCAGAGGTGGGGGGAGGAAGGGGAGTGGGAGCTACAGGTTTCCAGAGAGGGAATGAATAAGTCACAGGAGCAAAGGGCATGGCACCGGCAGCACGGTCAGTGAGAACGTAATTGCATGTGGTGACAGATACACTTGTGAACAGAGCATAACGTATTGAGAAGTTGAATCACTTGTTGTGTATCTGAAACAAATGTAACACTGTGTGTTAGTTCTACTTAAATACAACTTAAAAACAAAAAAAAACAAAAAACCGACAAAGAAGAAATTAAGGTCCAGAATTTGCACTAGATTCTAACCAGTTCCCAGATAAAGTTGATGTTGGTCCTGAGAACCACTCCCTGAGGATCTTAGGGCCGGCATCTCTCCTGGAACCCCAGTTAATAAGGCCTGGTTAATTAGGCTGCCATCTCCAACACAGGGTCTGATTCTCTGGGGACAGCGTTCCTAATATCCTTGCCCTCATGCTAGCAGCACAAGAAATGAAAGCTGACTCTATGGTAAATCATGCTAATGTCTTTTCATATGGATTACCACACACATTTTGGCTTCCCTTATAGAGATATTTTAGGGAGATAAGTTCCCTTAATTAACCTATAGATATCCCTCACTCATTGAGCACGGGTTGCTCTAGGTAGTTCCTCCTTCGGAAGCACATCACTCAGGGAGTTAAACTCTGTTCATTCCCAGGCCAGAATCTGAGCTTGACAGAGTTGAGATACAACACCAAGCTCAGTAACAATGTTGAAAAACAGTAAATGCTCTAAAGGTTCTATTTAATGCATTTAAATCTCGTTATTTTATCTAATCTTCCCGTCTCTATAGTTGAAGAACATTTAATGTATCAAGCATGCTTCCCAAAATAAGATGCCCAGAAGAAATTTTATATGGGAGGTAAAAATAATATCTCACATATGCTTTTTATTACGTATTAACTAATGAAATCTTTACAACAGTCCTATTGGCAAGATAGTACTATTCACATTTTACAGCTGAAAAAGTAAGCCTCATAAACATTAAAAGAACTTGCCCAAAGTCACACGGACTCAGTCCCAAGTGTTCAGAATCTTTGCATCACGTACGTATCTGTCGATGACGGCAGACTATGTGTCTATAAGACACATAGTATTTCTTGCAACTCATTTCTCAAATCAAGCATCATCCTCAGAATGACGAGGTGGCCAAGAGGGTAGAGACATCTCACAGCTTTCTCTGTCACAACTCTGTCTACCACAAACGAACACAGCAACATTTTTACCCTCTTTGCCTTCTGCAACTCAGCAGCATGAAAACGGCTCTCTTCTTCAAAGCTCATTAAAATATCCCGGGCAGAAAAAGATATATGTGGGGCTTGGGGGGAAAGTTAACATCTGGCCCACACCCCCTTTCCCTGTTCTTCCTGACGATGACCTCCTTCAGTCGTGTCTATCAGGGATTTTCTCTGAGGGTGAAGATATTATTAACATGGAAAAGATCCTTTATTTTAGAGTCAAGCCTAAACCTTTTTTTTTTTCTCCCAAATTAGAGCTAGCCAGGCACGCGCAGGTGGCAAAACAGCACCGAGTAGCAAAGAACGACTTCACATTTGTTAACACCCAGCAGTGATCATAACACCCTTTTCCTCTGGCTCTTGCAAGGACGACTCATGGGTGTACCATATCTTCTGCTATAATACCATAAAACGAAGCCTGTTGAAGCCATTATCAGGATGTGCGATACAAGTTTAATTGCTTTGAAATGCCTAAGGCTAGCAAGATGTGAACATGTGTAAAGAGTCTGAATTGAGATTTGAAGGGGGGGGGGAGAAAAGTCTGGATCTGTTTATTTCACAGAAGATGTATCCAGATGGGTTCTGCAAAGCCATCGCCCGGCATGTAACTGTACCTTGCCGGATGCCCTGGCCTAAGGAAGTTACCCATACAGAGAGGGCAGGATTCATTTTCAGGATTTCCTTGAGTTTTTGGGTCTGGTTTGTATTGCAGGCACTGGCACTGACATAAAGATCTCTCTGGGGGTGGGGGTGGGGGTGGAGGATGGGCTACGCCATCTTTACTAAAACCATACTTTAAAAAGAGTCATCAGGAGGCCCTTTTTCCCTCTTATTTACTCAGGCTCTCTTATGGATCCTAAACCGGTCTTCATAGCTAATGCAGTGCCCATTTACCACCAACTTAGTGTGGTCACAGGCAAGTCGGATTTGGGGCAGAGAACCGGTGCTGCACTTTATGCTGGGAAGACTGACGTCGGTGTCCAAGCTGTTATGTACAAGTTCCTACCAGAGTTTCTCCCGTGTGCCTCAATCACGTGGCTCCTTTCACATTTAAAACTCTATTTCACAGACGGGAGACAAGATGGTCCGTGGGGAGCACCTTCACATGACAGCTGGATGCTAATCACAGAAACTTCGAAGAAAGCCTTCACCACTGCTTTATGTCTGTGCTCAGGCAGCCCCTGTCTGTCAATATTTAAAAGGACGCTTCACCCCGAATATGAATCTTCTACTGACCCCAAATGAAAGTGATTATACATTTGAACTCATGAAGCATCAATCATTTTTGGTCACAAAAATGAAAGAAGGTAAAAAGACTATGAAAAGAATAAAGGATTTGTACTTAGCACTCACACTCACTTAAAATTCTAAGATTTTACTTCGAACTTTGTCTAGAGAGCTCTGACGAAATCATCACGGGCACTGGAAGGCTCTATTTGACTCTAGTAACACTGAGCTAGTTCGCTATTGGTGGTTTTGTGAATGTCAAGGTTGAAGCAACAGCTGAAGGTGAGAAGGAACAAAACCATCTCTGGGTCGGTATCTTTTAAAAGATATTCATGCCTCCGACAATTCCGAGAGGAATTACAGCAGAATTCTGTGCAATAGGGCTGGGCCATGTGGGATCTCCATGAACTAGAGAAAGATAATTCTTTCTCTAGGTGGACATCGTCTCCCTCTGGGGCACACAGCTTGGTGACTGGGTCACAGGCTGGATTTCCATCTCTACCCACCCTCTCAGTCTGGTTCCCCAGTGTAGTTAATAAGCTGTGCAACCAACGATGGCAGCCCATCAGACAACCCCAGATATTTCTTACATTTTTGTCTATCTGCTTTGATTCCTTAGCCAAATGTGGCTTGGAATTCGACAGGGAATTCTGAGATGCACGATATTAAATTCTAGAACCAATCTGAACGCATATCTTCTGCCTTGGCTCGGAGGATACTTCTGAGGCTACAACATGAAAAGAAGCAAATGATTTCCAGACAAAACCATCTCGCACAGTACATTAAGAAAGTATATAGTGGTAGCCTCTGATGGGTCCAAATGAGCAATGTAGTTTCCTAGGATCATAGACAATGATTCTAAATTTGCTTCATGGCAAAGAAAAAATATATTCATGTAAACCTTAAGCAAAAGTCATTTATAAACTGTCACTGCTTCTGTCACACAACCTGCACCCGTCTTAGAGCAACTCAAGAGGCTAGCCCAGAATTATGTTGCTTGCTTGCTTGCTTTTAATTTCTGCAAAGTCACATGGCGAATACAAAGACTATAACTGCTTGTGAAAAATAATTTGAATATTGGAAGTTAAGTGGCTTTCGGAAGGTCACGGTGAACGAGGATGACCAGCGAAAAGATTCTGGTCAAAGAGGATGTGTGAGGCCTTCTGGAAGCACAATTACTGGCCTGACATTTT
The DNA here is from genome assembly GCF_963455335.1 of Martes martes. NCBI lineage: Eukaryota > Metazoa > Chordata > Mammalia > Carnivora > Mustelidae > Martes > Martes martes. The sequence goes on along the minus strand of NC_137900.1, from coordinate 16,705,614 downwards.
TCAAGGAGCCATCTTGTCCTCACACTTTTTGCCCTGGGTTTATTAAAGAGTCATTTCAAAAAGAATTTCTTCCCCTTCTTTAAAAAAAAAAAAAAAAAAAAAAGCCAAGATGATTATATATCTCAACTCTAGAACTCCCCTCATTTAGAAGGAAGGCAAGAGATGATCAAAAATTTCACTGAATGTCACAGCCTTTAAGGTCAGGAATACACAATTGCATACTAAAATAATATAAAATGATCGCCGTGAGAGAATTCACACCCATTTTAGCAAATCGGTTTCTTACCTAACATGTCATTTTGTAGGACATATCGTAGGACCAATGGATTTATACCATCAGTTTAAGAAATAAAACTCTTTCTGACATCAGACAAGCAACTAGAATCAACTTGCTTGGACGTCATTACTATTACCAACTCACTTTCTCAAATCCCTGCAGTGTCTCCAAAACGTTCTTCAAATGAAACGAGAACTCCTAACTGTGGGACTCAAGTAGCTTTGCTGTCAGTTTCCTTTCAATTACTTTCCTCATCACACCTCATCTGCCCCTTTATACACACTGGTCCCTCTCCCTTCTCCCCGTGACTGTTATTTTCCTCGTGGAGGTCTCATCCATGTTTAATCCCAATCCTCGGAGAAATGCAAACAAACAAAACGTGTAGCCACCCCAGAACCTATTTCAGACCAGCCTCAGTTCCCAATGGTAAGTCAAGTTCTCCAGAGTCTTCTGCCCTCTAATTATAGTTATTTATGCTTCTGATCGAGTTTATATATGTGACATTAATACAATTCATTAGCGATCAGCAGATTATGCTTTTTCTCAAAATGTTCAAGCCCGTTTACTGAAATCCAAGTAGTCTTAGAGAAAAACAGAGCACGCAAACGAGGAAGTTAACCCTTCATCCAGAATCATCCACTAAAATCACTGACAAATGAAAACCATAACTCAAATCAGACTAAAAAGTTGTTGCGAGAGAACTGATGTGTTACAAGAGAAAAGCAAATATAAAGCAGGGTGTAGAATATGTGAAAGTGGGAGGGGAGCCCGCTGCATCTCTAAGCTACCCCCACCGCATTTCAATGGCCACAGCTTGATGCACGGCCACACATTCTATGCTCCATTTTTATCATACAAAAGTCTTAACAGAAAATTAACTGTTTATTATTAATTCAATATTAAACATGAGAACGATGCATGACCTACAGATGGCAGTTCTAGCTCCGTGCAAACTACGAATGAAGGACTGTGCTGAATTCTGTCTATAATACTGTTTTCTTCAGCCTGCCCTTTGCCGCACATGCCAGCTCTGACGGCCTCCTGCTTTTTCCTTGACCAAATCTTTGTCTAAGTTGCCTGCCTTGTCTGAGGCGCTACACAGCTGGTTAGACGCGTGCGCAGCTCCTCCCTCCTCAGGGTCGCTGTTTAAACTAGAGTTTTTCTGACTGTCTCACGTTTACAAAGCTGTGTCTCTCCACACCCTAGAGCTGTACGTAGATACTCATACCAGCTCAGTGCACAATCCTGGACTGGAAACCACAAAGTCATCCATGAAAAATGAATGAGTAAATAAACTGTGGTACATTTCCACCATAGGCAATCACTTAGCGATAGAAAGGAATTAACTCCTTATATAACTAATAATTCAGAGGAACTTCAAAAATACTACACAGAGAGGAAGAAACCACTTCTGAATAATTCTACTTACATAAAAGTCTACAAAAGACAACATAATCTCTAGTGGATACCAGTTGCATCGGGTAGGACGGGGGGTAGGCAGGCGATGAGAAAGAGCATGAAATACCTTTCTGGTGTGATGGAAATGTTCTATCCTTGATTCCAGTGAGGGGTACGTGGGCATACACATTTGTATACTTAAAAGGGCACGTGTGTGGGTTTTTTTAAGATTATTTATTTGAAAGAGAGCGAGAGACCAGAGCAAGCAAGAGAGAACATGTGAGGGGGGAGGGGCAGAAGAGAGGGAGAAGCAGACTCCTCGCTGAGCAGGGAGCCTGATGTGGGGCTCCATCCAGGACCCTGAGATCATGACCTGAGCTGAAGGCAGACACTTAATCAACTGAGCCACCCAGGCACCCTAAAATAGTGCTTTTTATCATATGTAAACTTACTCTAATAATGTGGTTTAAGAATGTATACAGATGACCAGATATACTATTTGTTTGTCTACATAGCTGAGAATCATTCCCAGGCTGTCTGACTTGGGAGCCCAGGTTCTGAAGCACTCCACTGAGTGAGTTCTTTGTTTTGTTTTAAACAAACCACCAAACTCCAACTAAGAAAATGGTTGTTGAATTTTAAAAGCTTTTCTAAACAAACAAACAAACAAACAAACAACAACAAAAACTTTTCTAAGAGAATGTGTCTGTGTGGGTATATATATTCTGATAAGACAGTCTTGGCTTAAATCCTTTTTGGGTATCTTATTTTGTAACTGGAGTCAGAATCCAATTATTAGCGCTTCACAGAAATCCATTTCATTACTTTTTAGTCACAACACACTTTTGGCCTGAAAATAGCTCTGGCCCTGGTTGATGGCATTTTGATCATCAGGTTTAGGACTTGATGATTTTTATCTTTGCCTAGAATATCAGTTGTAACTACAAAATACCAAGATTGGCAGCCATTAATAGCCAAACTTATATGCTGAAGGAAGACTTTGAAAAATACCTGGGGAACTCCAGCCTCATTAGAATTAGTGAAATTGATTTTCATCAGGTGATGACATCAACTCTCTCTGAAGTGTACAAGCTTTTGCATATTGTTAAAAAATAATATTTTATGCTCACAGCTTGCATACTGTATATTAATGACTCAAGAATCAGTAGGACATTGATGGCCGCAATCAGTTCAGATTTCTATCACTAGTTCCTATGTTGAAGCAATTAATTACAACGGTTAAGATTTAGTAGGTTGAAGCCAAGGTGACATTTAAACATTAAAGCTCATTTGCAAAAAAGAACTTAAGTGTAGCTGTGTTTGATATATGATTATACTACAGTCATATTGATATGTGATTATGGGATTAAAAAGTATATGATGTATTAATGATGATTTTATTACAAAGTCCTTAATTCATTTTTTCTCTTGTCCCACTCAAGGTAATTTAATTAATTTCAACCTCAACAGAGCATTCTGATTCACAACATAGTTCTATATTTGTATCCTCATTTCAAGGAGCAGGAAGCTGTGACATGTGAAAATACACACTTAAGACCCCCCCCCCCCCTTTTTAAGGACTCTTTTCATGTTTGGTATTTTCCATTTTCAAAGCACTTTTCATTCAACTCAGCCTTCTCATTATGTTTGGTATGAGCTACCCACATTCTACAAAACCAAGATACAGAAACTTTAATTGGCTTCCTCAAAGGCCACAGAAAATATCAATAACAGACTGTCTACTAGAATTTAAAGGTTCTTAAGATTGTGGCAAAGCCACAAAACTACTCCGCACATAATTCCCTTCATTAACTAATTATATCTGGTAGAGAGATAATAGTCACTTAGAGCAACCATCATTTTAATTCCATTTTGAAGACGGATTTTAAGTGTGAAACCACATGCATTTAAAACTTATGTACTTAGAGATGAGAAAGCCAAACACAAGTGAACAAAACGTCCCCAAGTCTAACGAAGCTAACGCCACCGCTCAAAGATCAACATGAAGAAAACACCATTTTTCATTGGTAGAGGGCATTTTTAAACCTCCCATGTTTAGGAAGCATGAGTGGAACACTCTGATGGGACAAGTGGTATTTTGGATACAGGACTCTAGATTAAGCAGCGATCAAGCAGTTTCCTGTCAGGTGTTCCATATTACTGTTCTCGGGTAGATATTTAGGTAAATCATCTACCAGACAAATGGCTAAAGATAAAATCCCAAAATTACGGGTTTCACATCTTTTTTTTGGTGAATGAGCAAGAAGATAAGCTCATGTATTCAATGATCAGTAAAAAGGAAAAGGAAAGGAGTTAAGTTAATCATATTAAATGAAATTGAGTTCACAGAGTACAACAGTATAAAACATGGAACCTTGAAAGAAAATCAGGGGTTATTTCCAATGAGCACATTTTATTCCATAGAATCAAATGTATTTACTCCTGTTTTTCTTTGCATTAGAAGAGAAGAACTCAATTACTTATTTCTATGGATTGGACGGGGACTGGAATCAAGTATCTGATTCTAATACCACCCCTGACACTGACCAGGTGAATAACATTTCACTTTGACCTTTCTTCAAAAACATGATGTGCAGATTACCAATTAAGGTGCATTATGTAGCTTTATTCATCACAACCAACATCTCATGAATGTGCTAAGTGGCAAAGATGAACTATTATTTGTGCAGTGAAATAATAACATAAAATATAGCTTTACCCTTTCAAACGGTAATATATCAGAAATCACTTCACACCCTCCAAAAAGAACACATTTCAAAACCTTTAGTTTCAATTCAACACATGGCATGCTTAATGGTTTCAGCACGGCTAATTCTTTTTAATAAGTGTTACAAACTGAAAGCAAGACAGGTAGGTATTAAAAATATATTGGAACATCTTAAAATTACCAGCCCTGCCAGTGGAAATAAAATGATGGCAATTAAAGGTAATAAAGGTTATTAAAAGTTAGGGCCTTGGAGGCTAAGAAGTCATGTTAGACTGTCAATTGTTTTCCCATGGTGGGAAATCAGTTAGAAATTAAAAAAAAAAAAAAGTCTAGTAGTTTAGTGGTGGTCAAAGAAAGAGTCAGTGGGGATGGGGAGGTTTCAGCAACATGCTGGTAGAAAAAGAGAGACTTACATAGTCTGGGAGGGCAGTGAAATGGAAGGCGTGGTAACCTCGCTCACTTAGTTGTCATTTTTGATTTTCAATGACATTTTTTTCATTCTTTCGCCTAGTAAAGATGACAGAAGGTCCTAATTTATTATCTGATGTCTAGTCCTGTTCCTAAATTTAAGAGAGTTTAACTGTATACAGTCATATAATCCAAATACAGACACTTTGAAAAAAACTAGAGCACCAGTGTTGCATGCATTCAATTGTACTTGTAAGTGTGTCCACAAACCACAGGTATGAACTGGGGGGGGGGTGGTTGGAGGGAGAGGAGACAGGGGAGGATCAGCCTGTAGGGCACAGCCCAGGCAACTGAGGGAGATGGGAGAGGTGGGTTTGCAAGTTCCACAGATTAAAGCAGTAGAACAAAGAGCTAAGTGCTTCCTGAAATGACAGGAGCCAGGGATTCTAGAATGCCGAGTGAAAGTCCTCAGCATGGTGGGCTGGGTCCATGGATCCTCTATGCACAAACAGAGCTGGTCAAAATATCTGTGACTTGCCACAATAGATAGTTGCTACATCGGATGCCTTTTCCTGGTGAGGTTAGGCTGCATTTTTGATGACCAGGGAAGTTTGCATCGACACTTTTTATAAACATGACCTGGCAGATCATTTGGGCTTGACGGAAGGGAAGAAAAGAGCAGCGTAAATTTCTGTTTCTGTTCGTAAGTCATTCTGTGGCCAGATCAGACTAGACGATGCCATGGGGCCCCCCGACATTTCCTTTTGCTTGTCCTTTCTGGGTGCACCTCATGTGTGGGGCTGGTGTGCTGAAGGTACCCAGCAAGTATTTGTAAATAAATAAACGAAGAGACTGCATGAATTAAGTCCTGTGAAGAAAACCGCTCAAATAACAAAAAGCCCTTGCTTCTACAGCTGATTTGTGCATTTTAAGGAGCATGGACGGGGTATTAAAAAGCGTGGAAAAGACAAAAAAAGAAAAAAAAAAGCCAACCAAAAAACAAGAGAAGACTTTTCATAAGAGGGAAAAGAAGGCATCAAAGGAGAAGGAAATAACACTGGGGGAAAAAAACCCCGAATAAATGATTTAATGCCAAAGTCATCTCCCGGCATTGCAAATGCTGATCGGTAGCAAAATACGGGAATTCGGATTTCAGTTTTCTAGTGGCAAATATCACATCTGTTCATCTGGCCTCATACAAATACTTTCCTACCCTCATGAATAAGCGCAAGAAGATTCTTTGATAAGTGCATGGCATTTATTCCATTTGTTTTTAAGGCAACTATCGCTGGAGGAAGTTTAAAGTCAGAATGTGTATGAAATTTAGCCAAAATTATTCACACAATGAGCCATCCAAATAATGTTTAGTCAGTTTCCATAGGTATGCATTCCTTGGACTACATTTACTCTGAAAAATGGATCCTGGGCAAAAGGTCTTTTAACTAAACTATAAGAGATTATTATTATTATTTACAAAGCAGAAAGAATCATCTTAGTTCGCTTAAAATTGTTAAAAATTAAGATACCATTAGCGTAAAAATATTGATGAGTAACTTCCAGCTTGAGGGGCTCCCTTCGCTGTGAGCTAATCTATCTGATGGTTTATAGCATGTTTCTATAAAGAGAATGCAGAAAAAGGAGGAGGAGACTCTGTGTATCCAACTCATCAGCATGTAACTCCAGGGTAATCCTACTCTTGGAGAAACACACAGATGAGTCAGCAGAGTCACATTCCTTGGTTTTTCAAGGCTAACCTCCTCGCCTGTGCCCGTCAACAGGAAGCCAGCAGCTGCATTTTCCAGGTCCGTAACACATGTGGATTAGAATGCATCAAGTCTGCCTGGCGGAGAGGCCCACACCAATCCAGCTGCTCCATCATCTGGTTCTGCTCTCTGCCTGGGCTGTCCTACATATGGCTATGTCTGAAGAAATGTAAGGACCCTGCATGCAGAAATGTAAGGACTTGGCAGGGTCTGGTGAGGAATTGTTCTTTAGGGTGTTGGCTTCTCTGAAATTATCAGTGATGACTATCGAGTGTATCGATGACAAGACCCCCATACTGAATTGGTTGCTACTCTCAGTGGCAGAAGGAAATTCTCAAGTTGATATTGACATCCCCAGTGCGGACGTGCACCTACCAAGCCATCCCTGAAACTCTTCTCAGGTTTTTTTTTCCTTGTTTCCCCCGCCACCTCCCCGTTTGTTTTTGTTTTTTAAACACTCTTCAAACAAACTTAAATTGCTCAACATTAAGGGAACAAAAGCAAGCCCCGGGGAGCACAGATGTGTTTGGATGCCTTTCAGGCACACACCTCACTCTGCATCAGGACTTAAGTGGCACAGAGAAGAGCAGGCAGTGGCCACAGGCTCCTGTTTGCAGGCAACTTCTGGGCTTCTCCCGTCTAAGGAGAAATGGGTGGTCATGTGTTCCTGCTAAGCGAGGTCTGCAAAAACTAGCTGACCTCATTTAAAATACGAGCTCTCATGGAGCTCTCGTTGCATGAAGCCCTTCCAAGCATTAGCTTTTTCTGTTTGTTCAGTTCTTATTTCATAAAAAGCCGCCCATCTTTGTTCTATCCCAGTGACCTGCATCCTTTCCTTCCCTAAAGCACGTGGCTTCTCCTGCGAGCCTCTGCCTTAATCACTTTTATTTGTGGGACACCAGGGAGGGGATGGTAATGCTTAGGGTAGGGAAGAATATAGCTCTTTAAAAAAATTATTCTGATCATGTTTAGATGAAATATGGGGCTTGCCATCAACAAAATTACAAAACAATTCCACTGGGAGTCCAGACCGTTCCGGGTAATTCATCTATGAAAAAGCGAACTTTAATTGTTACTCTTGGCAGCAAGCTAAGAGAAGGGCGAAACAGTATACTAAATATTGCCACGTGCAATAGTAAAATGCTCTTTCCTCCTTGCCAGAGCACTGCAGAGCCCCCTTCAGACTCAGGTTTGGATCTGGGGAGTTAGTCTAAATCTTCTGTTTCCCCCTCTCCAAAACCAACAGAGGTTTTCAAAAGAGCTACGTTTTTTATTAGAACCATTTGCTCTTTTTAACTTGCCAAAAAGGAGTAAGTAAAACTAAGACTTTTATTTGGGTTAAAGTTGATTCCTCCGCTTCATGGAGGTCAATGTACTTAGTCTGTGAACCTTCTGCTAAAAAGTTCACTGCAGAGCCCTGAACCAGCCAAAGTTATGTTTTGGTCCCTTCTTCCCTCTTCCCAGACCCACCTCTCAGCCTCATGGATTTAGATAGTAAGAGCTGGGAGGGTGCGGAGGCTGGTCAGAATGAAACATCCTATGGCAAAGCACATCCTGGATTTTCTCCAACAACTGAAATTGCACATGTTTTTGATGCCACGCGAAGCAATTGCTATTTTGGGATCCAGTGTCGTGATTTGGGCTTCAGACAATGTGTCCCAACAAGGATTTACAACTCTTTAGATTAAAAGCTCACTGAACACTGCTACGTTATATAGTTTAAGAGTAAGGAGAGTTGTCCCCTACTACTCAAAAACAGAGGGATATTCTTCTTTTTCTAAACATGGAGTGAAGTCTTTAGTGATGTTAACCAAAGAAATATTTTATAGGACACTGTTTATCTGATGTATTTGGCTAAGCATGAGACTATAAATGCAAGTAATTTTTAAAATTACATTTTACATTTGCAGCATGGATATTTGCATACATTGGGTATAATTCACTGAAGATATATTAAAATCATATTTAAGAAACTGTATGTAGGTAATATTATTCAGCTTCTAAAATGTTCAAGATGAGGAAGTTAGGGCCCAAAGTACTTAAATGACTTGCCCAGAATTATTCGACATGTTACCAAAGATCTGAAGACCAGAACCTCAATTATTAAGCCGATATCCCCTATGGTATGGGACGCTTGTTTTCATCCACAGGGATATATAATGATACCAACATTATTTGGGAGTAAATTTAAGTCTGCAGATATGACCGAGAGTAATCTTTGCTATAACATATTAGTGGATTAAAATTTAAGTCACGTGAAACTTTAGGACATCTGCCTTATATGATTATTTTCTTTTTGTTATAACGTTTATTATGGGTGATGACAAACTGCCCACCATTAGTAAGACAGTTTGAGGGAACTATAATCCTCAGCCACCGGAAAAATAGTCAGCACTTGTGATATGATGTGCGTAATTGTATAAAGACTGTATGTTACAAAGTTGCATAAGCACTTTTCATTTGCATAAACTAATGTCTTAGAGTTAGGTGTTGGTGGAAGTTTAAGAAAACAAAAACAAAAACAGAGCAAGCATGGCCTAGAAACGAACAGTGAAAAAAATATACTAGTCTTTACTGAAACGGAAGTAATCACTATAGAAGAGGAGGACGTTTCACATACATTGTTACAAACACCACTCAGGTAACCAATGACAGCAACCCCAAACTAATTAGAAGCCCCATAGGTCGACTATACTTGGAAGTTAGTTGTCTTTTAAGAAATTGACCTATGATGTGGGAAGCCAAGGAAATCTGCCTTTTATGTGTTGTTTGAATTAAAAAAAAAAAAATCCATCTGTCTTTTAGTTACTCCAAGGGCCAGCTCTCTGTGTGTTAGCACACAATTTCAAGTTTCTCTGGAGGGATTCTACTTCCAGCTGTCCATTTAAAATGGGGGAAAAATAAAAATATTTTGCCTGTGACAGAATATGAAAGAAATTCTCACCCTTAAAACCAGCAGCATTGGTTTTCCAGTCATTAGCGTTCAAATGTCCCGCACGGGAAGTCCTGACAATAACATGCTGCACGTCTCTCCAGGTCAGAAACGGACTGGGGAAAGACAAGGTAAGAATCATTGTACCAAAAAAAAAAAAAAGATGGGGGAAGCAGAGAGTCACAAGCAAATTAAAAAAGCAAAAGCAAAATGGCAAAGTACTAAAAACAAAGGGTCAGTGATTTGGGTTTGGGGGGTCAACAGAAGCCAAATGCCGCTGCGCTTCTTTCTCAACGTGGAGAAGTGACGTTAGTCTGAGGGAGGCAGAAAACGTAACCCTGAATTTAGGAAATAATGTGGGATTAGTCAGCTGTCACTCGGTCTTTTAAAAGCATGAGGATTTTCAGTTTCCTCAACAAAATGGCCCCCAATTCTGGCCTGGTGGTCCTTTGTGTAGATGCTTGCATCATCATCTGAAAATTACTATCAGCTAAAGTCAAAAACCAAAGTCTTCTGGAACATTCCTCGTCCAACTGTGTCACCAGGCATTTGATTTGTCATTTAACGAAGAACTTAGTATTCTGCATGGATGTATGGGATATGGGAAAAAACCTCAACGGAACCGAGTCCCCAGGTGTCAATGCTCTCAAAGAAAGAGAATTCGGTACAGAGCCCAAAGCTGGGCTCCAAGACACAGCTATGGGAGTACCCTTACTCTGCAATAAATAGTTGTTATATTAAGTTATTGGATACCTACTTCTTGTGATTGTTAGCCCAAGAGCACAAAGACACGGAGCAGAAGTCGCTTTCACTGGAGAACCACAATACCACTCCTAAACAGACAGAAAGCAAATGCAGGTGCAGGGACTCCTGTTCTCTTTCAAAGAGTACGTACACACTGGAAGGCATCTGACTCAAAGCATGCATGAAATTCGCATCATGACACCTCTTCATTTCAGTCTTGAATGTCAGGGTGACAATGTTTTACTTAACTGGGAAATATGGCGGTTGTCACGCAGCCTGGATAGTTACTCTGCTTCTCGTCCTCCACTTTCATTTTAGAAGGCTGTTTGCCAAGGCTGGGTCAGAACATGGAAGGGAGGGGGATGAGGATTTGCTATCTTCCTTGAAGTGTGACAGGAGCACGTGGTAATCCCTATGAGCCCTTATATGCATGCAGATGGACGTCGGCATCTCCCAGGTGGAGGGGAAACCTGGTATCTTAGTTATAGCTGATTTTCGATGACGGAGCAGCACACTGCTTGACTTTCTACTACATTTTCCCATCACATGCACCACGTTCATGTTCTTCAGAGTGGGGGCCCAGTGATCAGATTCTGGCCTTTTCATTTCCTACTTATGTGAAATTGACCTCTCAAAGTTTCAGATTCCCCAATTAGCACGCAGACGCTAATATCTACTTTACTTCATTGTATTGATCAAATGAAAGTGATGGCACGTACTTAACCTAGTTCCTGATGCGAAATAAGCCATCAAGAAGTGGTAGACAGTACAACATTCTGCTACGTTTTGAGCCACGGTTCCCATGTGGTGGCTTGAACATGAAGGAGATGGGGAGAGAAAAGTACGATAGAGTTCTGATACCATTTTGCTCTGCCCCTAGATTAAAAATAAGAGAGACACTACCACCATTTCCAAAGAGGGAGCAAGACTGGATGTAGACTATTTTGTGAGGTTGCTTTCATAACGTAACTTATACAAGGAAATTGAAACCCAACCTTATGAATTTTAAAAATATAAGAACAAGGGAAACAGACTTATTTCTGTTTTGTTTTACACAACACTTGTTAGGAACCAAGTTCAGAACCTGACAATGCACCGAACTCTAGAGAAAGGGAGGGAGGTTGTGGGATGCGGCCCAGGAGGTGGGGAAGTTTTGCTTCTAAAAACCAATAGCATGATTTGGCCCTTTGCTGATTGATACTGAACCCACATAATCATTCAGTAGAGACCATGCACCACGGTTAGAAAAATTAGGAAAAGAGACAAGGGATAATTCTGCAGTCAAATGCTCTACCACTGAGCTATACCCCCTTAAGGGATAATTCTGAATGCTAGGGTCACATTAAGATTTTTTCCCTGATCTGTCGGAGATGTAAAGCTCACCTCCTTTCTCTTTCCCAGGGTAGTTATTTGGGTGAGGGGCAAAAATCAACAACAAAAAAGCTGTCTCACAAGACTTTCCAGCCGCTTATTTATGGTACAGCAGAATCCTCTCAAACGGACAAGCGTATTTTTTATTTTTTGTCTTTCTCATGAGCAAACAGCAAGGTACCTAAAAGTACACTTGGATTTGATAAATATGTCTAAACCAACCGAGTGAGTTTGAAATAACATTTAACACACGGCTAAAATGTCCTCATTGTAAATATTACTCTTTATGGAAAACCACCAAAAAAAAAAAAAAAAAAGGAAAAGAAAAAGAAAAAGAAATGAAACAAGTTTCCTATGTTACCTATCGGCAGGGAAAGATTCCTTTGGAAATAAAAGCACAAGATGTGACACATCAGGAGACCATTTCCTTAGTGACCCTTAGCACGTAAAATATAATGATGATGACGACGATGACAGAACAGGGACCATTTATCCCGAGCCTTAAGCAGTGGTATTCAGGCCGATTCAGGAAGTCAGCCTGAAGAAACGCGAGTTACTTGCTCTCATGCTGGGTTATAAAAACTAGCTTTTCTTGGAGTACTTGTAATTAGAAGGAAGAAATCAGCATCCGGAAATGGAAACTGTGTAATTCAGGTAATTTTACTCTGACATATGATAATGCCCAACTTCAGAAATCATTTAATTTCAAAATTTCCTGAATGTCGCCAAAAGCGAGGAAGTTAATACGGGAAACCAAGGAATTTTTGCCTCCATGGTGTTTCTACCCGTGGGAGGGTAACTAATTAGTGGCTCAGGAAAGAGCCATAGGTTAATTTGTTGGTGTCCTGAGAGGACTTGTATTTAGGGGGAAGTCTGATTTCTATTTTATGACCTATTTGTATTTATGCTTTCAGGGATCTGTAGAAGTGAAGTCAGACTAGGAGACTTCTAGAATGTCATATACTGAGTGAAAGCAAAGAGAAGGCTCTATGCCTTGTGCGGGGAACTTTCCAGGCCACAATGGTGAAGTAGGAACCCCTAAAATGGCCCTCCTTCTGCCGGTTACCCTGGAGCCACACTACCCTGGCTTCTGAGCACCAAGACCCCCCTCACCACCAAGAACAGAAGATGGAAAGCCAAGAGCTTTGGGGGCGAACGATAATCAAGAGGCCACAAGTGTAACGGACCAGGAGGAAAGGAGCAGGTCCTCTCCATTCTGAGCCTGGGGACCACTGAGCCCATTAAAAGCCACAAGGATCTAGGCCACATACCCCTCCCCCACCCCCTTAGGCTTCCTCCCTGGAATTATAGACAATTACCTTTAAACCACAATATATACTAGAAGGGGAACATTTATAAATGCCTGCAAATCTTGGCTAGCTAGCTATGAGCTTTCCGGGCAATAAACAATCCATGCTTTTCTGGGGAGGTCTGTATGTGTAATCTTTTCCTGTTAGGAAGGTTTGCCTCCTTCAGGGGCTTCCAGTCAATAACCAACATTGAATGAGCGCTCGGCCAGGGCCAGGTCGTGCGTGTTGTACACGCATTATTACTGTGTAATCTTAAACATCCTATGAACAGAGATTATACTTTCATTCCCATTTCACAGATAGCAAAATGGAGACTCTGGGTTACACACAGTAACTCAAGAGTACACACAGTAGTTGGTGGTAGGGTTACCATTCAGACCAGCTGCACCTGGTGGGCTGTGGATCCTCTGCTCTTACTTATTATTTAATGCCATTTCCAGATGGAATCCCCCCTCCCCCCAACGTGGAACCGTGCGTCGGGTGGCTCTTTGATAACTGGATCAGGAAGCCAAGTGCGGCATGTCACGTCCTCGTGGTCACATCATTGTCGTAACTGCGCTCTCTCTCAACTCAGTTGGTGGATTTTTGTTTGCCACCAAATTCAGGAGATCCTCAAGTCTTAATTTGGGTTTTAGGTTCCGAAGGCTTAACTTCAGCCCATTCTTTCGAAAGTAAATGGAAAGATACCAAACTGGGACATATCAGATTATTTTGATAACAGTATCTACTGTAAGTTATAACATTGTATCATGTAGCATTATGGTTATGAACTTGCCACCTTCCTTGACATGCTCACACTTTGATGTGGTTTATAGTCTGGTTGGGTAATACTTCTCCAGTCAGGGGAGCTCATCTGAACCCCATCTCAAACACTTCTAGATTCCAGCAGCAAAAACAGGATAATTAATGACACGATTGCTACCTGGTGTCCTATTTTCGTTCTGAGCGTATTCAGAAGTATTCATGGCCCCAACAGCACATTTAGAAGAAGGAAGACACATCCCAAGAAAGACACTTTGTCCAGTGCTTCTTGTTGGGCTCCTAAGTTCAACTGCTAGCACTTAAATGAAAACAAAACAAATTTTCTCCCCATGAGTTTTCTCAGCTAATTCCACACCCGTGTGAACTGTTCGAAATCAAATCTATACTTGGAGGTGCTTCAAAAAAAAGGACCAATTTTGGAGCCTCCGTGACTGACTCACCTGCATTTATTAAAAAGAAACAAGAAATAATCTTCCCCCACCCCCCAGATGGATTGATCATCACAGGCAGTTAAGAAGCAACCAGTAAAAAGGACACCACACATACACATCTTGGTACAGAAAGAGAATTTGTCAACATGAGCAGCAACAGCAAATCCAGATAATGAAAACTGTTTCCTGAATGGGGCAATCTTCTTTACACAGAAGAGTGATTCTGTCTAATGCAATGATGAGCAACTTCATGAACCAGTCCTATGGGGAAATTGCACGACCCATCAGCCATCATCCAATTGACTAAATATTCAACAAAAAAATCCAAGACAAAAAACAGTCTCGTTTTATGTTCCTTAAGATGGTGTAAAATAGAAATGTAGCCAGAACAAGTAGCCAGAAAATTAATGTCACTGTACAGATGCTAAATAAATCAGCAATCCTGGGGAAAGAGTCATTGTGAGCTGGAACAAGAAAGAGGAGACAGAAAGTGTTTGAAGCCCACAGAGATTGGTAAAAACATTATTCTGACTGTACCGAGTGCATGCCAATGATGATTCTAGAATAAAATACTGACCACCCAACAAAGGAAACCAATCTTCTTTTGTCAGGTAATGAATCCGCCAAAAGGACCATCAGACCATTAGTCCCACTGCAAAGAGGAGTAGATCCTGCTAATGGGAACGTATATTTTTTGTTCTGTTGCGTTGTGCTGGACCCTGTACTCTATGTGAATTCAAAAGCTCCAGGCCTAAAATTGGGTGTACTAACAGAAAACACAGTTAATACTACCTCCAAATATGGAAATATGACTTCTCCTGGTATCACCGAGACACCTACCTAAGATCCATCCATACCTAAACTGAGATAGAAAAGATACAAGAAAAGAAAAAATGGGTTGAGGACTATCCAAGTCAAATTTATATTATACTCTTTCATATACACCATTCACAGATTACCTGAGGTGAGTATAAACCAAAGGTACAGAAACTGGGTCTCTGAACACACTTTAGGGAAGGAAGTCCCTAACTGACAAAGAAAATGCTGCCACTGAAATTGAATTGTCTTCTTTCCTTTATACATTATTATCTTCAGGATTTGTCATTACACCAAAAACACATCAATTACGTTTTCTGCAGCTTTACAAAAAAAGTGGTATTTTATTGGTAAGCTCAATAATCATTTCCCTCAAATACTTCGCTACCTAAACTCTCAGGGAATATGATTTGATGAATGGTCACACAAAGGTATGCTAACTTGAGATCACATAGACTGAAATCAATTCACAACAGTGGAACTCAGTCCAACTTCTCCCTGTACACTCAATTCCCTCCAACGGTATCACCCCAAGGCCGTAAATCCTGGCCATTCTAAAATCCTCTCTCTCTTCATGTACCCCACAACCTCAAATCCAAGTCTGACCCTCATTTTCATCTCTGAGCTTTGAAATCTTTTGAAGTAGATAAAATGTGACAAGATGAGAGCTTCCCCCCAAGGTTACCCCAGTCAAGCTGTGAGCAGCCCAAGTCTAGGAAGGAAGCCGGAGGACAGCGCTCACTTTCTGTTTTCTGCTAATTTTGCAGGTTGTCCAGCACTCAGCATGAATAAATGTATAGTTCTAAGTCAATTGACCTAATGCTGCAGGAAGACATTGCCACCCACATTATTTTTATTTCTCATTTAAATTTGTTCTCAAAAATAATAAGAAACATAGCTCGTAGTCACATAAATATGATGCTTTAGAGTCAGGAAAACTTGGGTTAAGTCATACCTGCTACCTAAATCTTCCGGAACGCTAGACGATGTACTGACCCTCTCGGGGACTCTGTTTTCTCGACAGTAACATGCACCCTGCAGGCTGGTTACGAGGACTCAAGGTAATGAATACAGAGTGCCTGGCACATGACAGACTCCCAAAGACAACAGTCATCACAACTGACTGAGACGCACAACCTCTCATCCCAAAACGATTCAGAAGGACCACCTGAAGTCTATCCTATCACTTGATGAATCTCCATTTAATTAAGCTGTTTTCTTCTATTCCAAAATTCTGATGGCACGTTTTTTAGTTCTTATAATGAGCAAGTGAGCAAAATAACATCTTTGACACATTGGTCTACTTGTGCTTAGTGAACTGGTAATGCCACTAAGATCTGACAGAAGGATCTGGTTGTAATGAGCCCATGGTGTAGGCAGCAAGCTGACTGGTTAGGTAAACAAGTACCCGGACCCAGTGTGACTGTAACAAATCCTCTCTATTTGTGGAAATATCTTCCCTCTTGATGGTTGGCCACTGAGGTGATGTAGAGGAGGGTGGAAGGTTCTTTGGGGGGACATCAGTGTGCTGTATGGTACCAAATGTTAGGATGAAAGGCTGCATGTACGCATTTGCTTAACTGAACTGCGGGATGGCAGTGTTTTTGAAAGTTTTTTTTTACCAGAGTTCAGGGATTTGCAGAGTTCCTGCCTCAAAAGCCAGAAGTTGAACCCTTGGACAGGCAACAGAAATACTCGGCTGCATCTCTGTTATCACTATTATCCTAAATCACAGGGTTTTCTCTCATTTTTTCCCTGTTGAATACAAGGGATTAAAGTGATGCCTTTCTACCTGCTTATCAAAGAAGCATATGTTAAAATAGGGATTCTCAATGCTCACCTGCGTTTTAAACTTCAATGAAAATCAGTATGCATTTTGTCTAGAATTTTAAGTAAATGTTATCCTATTTTAGAAACTCCTGGTTTATCATGTCAACTCCTAACAGTCTAATTATTAGATGTCAACGGTGACAGAAAATATTTTTTAAAAGTCTTATGCACGGCACACACACACTAAGGGAAAGATCAACTAAGATTAATGGAAATCTATAACAGAAATTTATTTCAAGTAACCTTATGGCTGATGTGACTGGAATAAGAAAAATAATGTTTAATGTTTCCACACTTTACATTAAGAAAACAGAGCTGACTTATCACCTAAAGGGGGGGTGGGGAGAAATGACAAAAGACACCCTAAAAGTTAACCCTTGTTTCCCCATCTATCTCCTGAATTAAAGACCCAAGATACTCATGGCCTAAAAAAGTACACACATGGTTCTCCACTAGACCTGTATTTCTTTTTAAATTTTCAAGGCAGCTCAAGCATTAACTCTACCTCTCCTGTCCCCATTGTCAGACTCTCAAGTCCTAGAAATTATGACAGGAGTTAGGGGGTATATTCCAAGTTTCTTTTTTATAGCCTCCCTTACCCCTCATGTGAGATGCCAAAATCATGTCCCCCAGACTCACCAGTAGGGAGGGGATACACAAGAAATAGAGTTATGAGTAATAAAGCATACGTAAGAGTCCATTGGGTATTTCTGAGAAAGCCTTCTCTTTCTTCCTATGGGCATTCTCCAATTATCCTTCATTCTTTCCTTCCTCCTTTTACCTGAATGTGGACGTGATGGGTGGCTCATTTGGCTGGGCGACTGCCTTCGGCTCAGGTCCCAGGATCAAGACCTACACTGGGCTCCCTAATCAGTGGGGAGTTTGCTTCTCCCTTGCACACTCTCTCTCATATAAATAAATAAAATCTTAAAAAAAAAAAAAAAAATGAATGACGGCTAGAACTACAGCAGCCATTAAGAAAAGATGGAAAGAAGGGCACCCGGGTGGCTCAGTGGAGAGTCTGTTTCCCCCTCTCCCTCTGCCCCTTTCCCCACTTGTGCACGCTCTTTCTCTCAAATTTTTAAAAAATCATAAAAATACATACATACATACATACAAGAGAATAACACAAACTCAGCTTTGGTAGCTTTGAGTTTCTGAACGAAGATCTTGTGGATTTCCTGCTGTACTCACTATACTTTCTTGGTATCAAATGTAATTCCTAACAGATATATCTCCAAAAGTATCGAGTATCACATGACATGTATTGCGTGCTCACTGTGTGCCAGGCACACTGTGAGAAGTACTATATTCGTGATTTCATTTATTCCTCCTGGCAATCCTGAGAGATACTATTACTTTTATCACCCAAATAAGGACATCAAAGCAGAGAAAGTGTCAGGATCCTGCTCAGGGTCACAGGATTAGCAAGGGCTGAATCCACAGCCTGGCTCTGGTCCACTCCAGCCCCGCCCACTTTTACTGGAGGAGGGGCCACGAGGGAGAAGAGCCAGGTGAGTGCTGCTTGCAGGGACTGGCTGGCAAGCCTCTGCCTAGATCCTCTCCTCCCCTGGCACTCCTCACTGGATGGATCTCCACCAGGACCTGAGAATTGACCACTGGCTCTTGTCTATCATCCCATCCTTCCAGGGCAAGTTTGAATAGGTCTGTACTTGGGTGGTAAATAGAGCAGGGATAGCAACACAGCCTTTCTGAAGCCAGAGTTTCTCATTGAGAGTAATTTAAAAAAGGGCAAAAATAGGAACCGAGGAAGAACCAAGGGAAGGAAAAAGAAAAAAAAAACAACAACAACAAGAAATTTAAGAAGGAAGTATAGGGACAAGAAAATGAAGAAAAGGGAAAGGAAAAGAGAAGAAAAATAGTACAGAGCCCGTGGAAAAGAGAGTGAACAAAAAGGGAATACATCAATACAGAAGGTAAGTGTAGATGACAAAATAGAAGCTGAGAGAAAGAAAGAGTAGAAGGAGCATAGAGTAGTATCAGCAAAAGCCAAGTTGGCACGAGAGGGAGTCCACTGATAACGGATATGGCCCCTGTGGAACTGAGAGCGTGGAAAATGGGGTTAATGATATGGACTACAAATGGAAGAACATCCCCCCAGTTTTTGTTTGTTTGTTTGTTTGTTTTTTCAAGGAAAATAATGAAGTGATGACAAGGAAAGACAAGATGACAGATCTGGAGGCCAGGAAACAGAAACCCACTTCAAGAGATGAGCTTTGTCTGCCCCTGAGGACCAACAGGCACTGCCTTTACTACCTCTTTCCAGCTGTTCTACTGGTGCTTTGCAGTAATGCACACAAAACCACTCCATGAGGTCAACAACTTACTATTTTCTTCTTACAGATGTGGAAACTGAGGCTTTCCTAAAGTCATGTCACAGTGAGAACAAGAACACGGCTCTGCAACCGGGTGTCTCAGACTCCAGGGCTCAAGCTCTGAAGCCCATGGTACGCTTTGTTAGTCATCACAATCTTACTTGATTAAAAATGCCCAAGGGAGGCTCAAAGGACTTGGTAGGTTTCAGGAAATACTAAGAATTGCATCCCCAACACTCATCCTGATACGTATGAGTGTATGTATGTGTATGTGTGCAGATAAATAATTTCAAACACAAATGAGAAGTATCCTTAAAGCAATTTAGGAATTAAAACAAAACAGAATTTCTGTCTTAGGACTCACTGCAAAGCTCATTACAAGAGACAATGAAAAAGGACAGTTAAAACCACTGAGGGGAAACAAGCCCAAGAATTTCTACTATACTCCTGTCCTTTATGAGTAAACGCAGAAACACACATTGGTAGGACTAAGCCAACTAACCTACCTCTCTACAAACACATGCTCTGAAAACCAAAATAAAGCAAACAGATAACTTTAAGATCTGTTTCAGCTGATGAATACATAAATCAAAATTAATAATCCTACAATATGTTGTTACAGAAGACCTTCTAAGGGTTCAAAAATCAAACACAAAGGGAAGACTTAATAAGTCTTTTAACACAATTCTTCAGAAAAGAAAATTAAAAATAATGGTAAGAAATAAATTAATTAAAACAGCCTGTTGCATAAATCCGGATTATGCTATTAAACATGCAGGAATAACTACAGGTGGGGAAAGCAGAGTAAATTTAAACCAAGTTCGTATAGCAAGGAGTCAAAGGGGTAAGACCCTAATTACAAGATTTATTTATTTTTAAATATCAGCTTTATTTAAAAATGGTATCTAAAAATTATTGACATTATTTTAAAATCATTTTTTAACCTAAGAAAATAAAATGTATAAACAAAAAAAGAAAGGGCACAGATTTTTCCACAACACACACGTGAATGTATGGATGGCAAGATTAGTCGCAAATGATGGAACATTTTAGACATAAAAATACTGAAAAGAACAAGGAAGTACAATTTGGCTGAAAGATAAGGTAGTATCTATAATAAATATCTAACAGGATGAAATATTTTCATCAAAATGTATGGATCAAAGACCATAAGAAAAAAGAAGTAACGGAGGGACCCAGATTACTATTCAGGTAATTTAATCCATTTATTTCAGGGGAAAGACTATAAAGGATTTGTTTATATAGTAGATATAATTTAATAATATTAAAACATATCTCCTACAAAGAGTTCTTTCTTTTTCTTAAGAATTCATGGATCAACTAAAGAGCTTTGAAAAAGTTGCTGATACACTGAGCCAACAGGAAATCTCAGCTGCCCTAAGGAAAAACAATACCTCACACACCACTAGTGTGGTTGATTATCTAGCTTCATTATCTGACCAGCATACAATGGAAAAAAAGGTCAATAATAAATCTCAATAGAGACAAAGTTTGTTAAACATTTGAAAGTAGTATTCTCAATTGTCATTCTACCAAGGAGGTAGCCCAAATATCCTTAGAAAGTAATGACAGTCAGCCAAAAGTGTCTTCAGAGGTAAATATGCAGTTTTGAAAAAAATCATACTAACATAAAAGGAAAAATAAATGAACCATGATTCATCTAGTAAGATTAATAAGAGAATGAAGAGTGATCCTAAGGAAAACAGAAAAGATATTAACACAATAAAAAAAAAAAGGACAAAAGAAAAACAGCATTACTCATGGACAAAACCAAGAACTGGCCTTTTGAAAAAAATAATAGCAACAAAACATCTAACAAAGAAAATAATACATAATATGTATCTTATATTAATATTAGATATATATTAAAATATATTATGCTATAAGTAACAAAGTATGCCATTATATCATCGTTATCTTTATAATTATATATAATTACTAATTAACAAATTTGAACATCTTATGAAATGGACACAGTTCTAGAGAATATAGGTAGAAAGAATTAAAACTGAAAAATTTATCAAAGAATTACCTCTCAGATCAGTTAGGGACAGATGGTTTCATTCAAACTTACAAGGATAGTGATCACAAGTGTCTCCAGAGAAAAGAATAGATACAAAATTTCACAGTTTGTTTTGTGAATTTAACATCACTTGACATATTAAAACAAAAACAAAAACAAAAAACCAAAAACCTGGCAGAGATAGAGGCAGAGTACACACAGGTCAAGTCAATCTGGATTAGGAAGCTTCCCTCTTCATTTACTACTTATGCTACCATATAGTTGAGGGATAAATGGGAAAAAAAAATAAAGAATACTTTACAAGATTCTCTTTATATTCCATTAGTACACAATATTAGCTAGCTGCTGTAACAATACAGAACACACACATACACACACACCGACACACACGTTATTCAGTTAAAGAAATTATAAATGTCACTCAGGAAAATAAACACAAGGCCACATATAAAATATTCTAATACTAAACCAATAGCATACTAAAGAAGACAAATTTCATTCATAATATAAACAGAAATAATATTTAAAAATCAATTATTCTAACAAATCCCATAAATGATTCCAGTATGAGAATCTAGATACTAAAAATCTCAACAGATACTGAGAAAAGACCCAAATTCCATTTTTAACAAAACCTCTGTAAAACCAAAAATGCTGCATAGCCACATGAAGAAAAGCACACATCAACAAAAATTTAAAAAAAGGTTAAAAAAAATCCAGAGAAAACCAGGACCTAGACATGAAAGCTTATTGTCATTCTTAATACTTAATATTTTAAATGGTTAACTAATATAATAGAAACACTAATCATGATTATATCAGCTTCCCTATTTGTAATACTTTTCCAATGCCCAAATTTATTTCATCCTGGCAACAATCTGGTGATTCTGGGCAATTACCCCAAATTTCAGGTGAAGAAACTGAAATTTAACAAGGTCAAGAAACACAATTTTCACTTGTTGATGGCTACCTAGGTAGCAATGAGGTGGAGGAAGGATCGAACGGAAGCCAGCCTACTCCAAAACCTGAAGTCATAATGACTACTTTGTACAATAAAGAAAAACACTGAAAAACCTCAAATGAAGAGATAAGTATTACTATAGCCAGAAGCCATATACATACACCAAGAAACAAGATGATCAGTTACAATGTAATGTGAATTAAAGGGGCTAGAGAAAAGAAAAATATACAAAAAATTGTAAGTGTTAAACACAAGCAATAACTAGTTAAGGGCAAAATGGTAACAGCAAAGCATACAAACATTTGCCATTCCAAAAATAAGTCTAAACCAAAAAGTATGGAACTAAGGACAAGCCTGAAATGTTATTTTGCCAATAAAAGAGAGATCTGAATAATTCAGAGGCAGATTTTCTTGAATGGGAAAACCAACTGTTATAAAGAAGCCCAGATTCACACAGTTGTCATAAATTGTCACTCAGACTGTTTTGGGGAACATGGCAAAAGGGTTCTAAATTTTTCCTGGAAAAATAAATAGGTAAAAACGCTTAAAGAAAAATTTAAAAAGTGGAATGATACTGAAATGTCAAAAGAACTGACAGAATAATAAACAGAAAACTCAAGGGAGACCTTGATAAATTCAATGGCTGGAACACAAAACAAATTGTTTTTGGAGACGGATTATATAAGAAATGGCATCGAGTTAATGGATCTCTATAAAAATTCAACTTAGATCCTCATACTGAATGCCAAAATAAATTCTACTGAAAAATGAAATGATAAAACCCTCGATGAAAATGGAAGTTGGTAATTGAGATAGGAAAGGACTTTCTAACCTGAGCTCTTAACTTGGGATCTATAGATTACCCTGGGGTACAGCAAATCCTCTGCTATATGTATGTTTGGGATCATTTTAGGGGGAAAGCATACATAGTTTTTATAAGCATATGTAACATTCTTCAGGACGTACCAAAAGATGAGTCATGACTAACTGAAGAATTTATCAAGGACACAGAGAATTGACTAATAATAATGAAAGAACAAAGAAAAAAGTCCCATCTGTCAAACAATCTGAAGCAAACTTGAAACAAATGACAAATTGATAAAGTATTTGTAATAACTATGGCCAGAGGTAATATATGGAGCATATACTGATAAGAAAAATATTAACAAAAAAGATTGGTATGTGATTTATAGAGGATTCACAGCGTTACATCCGTTTTGAGTGGTTTGGAACCATGTTTTTGTAATTCAATTTGAACATTAGTTCCTAGAATTCAGGAATTTCTCAACACCCAATTTCCAACAAGGAGCCATAGGCATCCACAATGACCTAAAATCTTCTTGATTCTAAGCTTGCTTATGTTGGACAAAGCATTATGTAGGTAAAACAGATGGCAAACAAACAAACAAACAAAAAAAAAAAAAACAACTAATGGAAGAGGGAAGACAAAATGAACACAGGATCTGAAAGGAAGGTGACAGGCAGACTGAAGACAATAAAGTAGGAAATAATGTTGCAATAAATACATTGTATACATTAAGAATATTTGGAATCGGCATCATAGTATTATGGAGTTACTTTACTATTCAAGCATAAAAACGTTGCTGAGGTGTTGAAAGTTGTGTAGGGAGAGTTTTGATTTTTGCTTCTATATTTCTATGCTCTTTATAGTCTCTTTTTTACAACAGGTATGTATTATTTTAGTAATAACTATCTATTTTTTTAAATGGTTCTATTGCTAGCAATGTTGGTGGAGATAGGTTTGCTCCTCTGGGATCTTTCAGTGTTCAATATGTTCAATATGTTCAATATTTTAGTGCAAATGAAATCAGTGGAAGGCTGGTAACTTAATTTCGCCAAATAAGGACCGCATCATTTCACACAATTAAGAAAATTTTATACCAAAATAGTGCTTAATTTCCAAATAAGCCACTTAATTTTTTTTAAACTCAAAAAAAAAAGCCCTTTATTTTTAAAATAACTTACTTTACATTACCAATATTATTCTCCTTTGCCTGGTGATCCTTGAACATTCTCACTAAATAGCATCTCTACAGACCAGATGGGCTCTGGGCAACCTTCCAGTGTTATGATTTCTCAGACAAACTGATCACAAGTATTTTATGTTTCAGGTAAGGTATTGCCTATAATGGAGAATTTTAGCACAATGAGAATTATAAAATGGAATACATCTGCTATGGTAATGAGGCTATTAGATGTCAACTCCAATGGCACCTAAATTCAGAGCGATGAATAAGAATACAGCTTGACTAATATGATCACTCCCAGATCATACTCTCTCCGGGAAGCTCCCTCTTCCATTCTTTCAAGTCGGTTATAAAGGTCTCCAATGGCCAAATAACAAGCAGACTCCTCTGAGAGCCTGCCTGAAATTTCCTTCAATTCTCTTCCCTCCTCCCAACATACCCCGGTTGTGTATCAAGTTTTTCAGATAAACTGGCATGCCCACCAAAAATAGAAAATTGAGGGGTATCTGGGTGGTTCAGTCAGTTAAGCTTCCACCTCTTGATTTTGGCTCAGGTCATGATCTCAGGGTTGTGAGATCAAGCTCTGCATTTGGCTCCATACTGGGCGTGGAGCCTGCTTAAGATTTTCTCCCTCTCCCTCTGTCCCTACCACCCCCCCACTTCCCCGTCTAAAAAAAAAAAAAGATAATTAAATTTAAAAAGACAATTGTCAAAAACAAACAACTAATTGTCTTTTAAAAAAGACAATTGAATTAAAGCCTTCACTGGATTCTGGATGAATAATTTTAAACTTTGAAGGGATGTCCAGTTTCCAATCATGTATGGGCATATTTCTAGATATTGGTAGAAATAAAAAAATATGGATTATTTCTCCTCTTCATTTGGCCTTCTGTTATCTAAGTCTTGGTCATGATGTCAAGCAGCATTGGATAAGAAAGGGTGAAACTCAGTTAATGCTGCAATCAAACGATAACTCAGGAAAACTAAAAAAAAAACAAGTATAAGCTGGATCACCTTTATGACTTCACTTTCAGCAAAAATACTGTCATCTCATTGGTGGCCCTCCCTAATCCTTTCCTTATTTGCCATCATGACCCTTCCCTACCCTTAGCCCATCAGCACATCCTATCACAATATCATCCTTTATTTTTTTTCTTTCATAGCACTTACAGTCAGATGTAATTAACTTGTATGCCTCCCTTCGCTGGAATGCATGTTCTTGGGGAGCTAGGTTCAAAGCATCACATGCATTTGGGATGAACCTACTATACCATTTCTGGGAGATCAGGCATGGAACATCCATGTTTTGCTCACAGATATATTCTAGTTCTATGCACAGTGCCAGACACACATGGAGTTACATCAGAATTCTGATGCTAAAGATTCCAACAATGACTATAAGTGTATTGCAGTTTCCAAGTTGGGGAAGAAGGTGTTTCAAAATAGAGATGATGGTAACAAGCATGACTCTAAGTATTTCTTGAATCAATCAATCAACATTTGGAACTAAAACTAAATTTGTTGGCATGGATAGCCTACTATCTACAGCTACCTTAACAGATACCTAATTCATACTTTTCAATAACTAAAGGGAGACTTCCTTCTTTCCATTGATTCATTCCCTCATTACATGAATATCTGATTGCCTACTATGTGCCCAATATTATTCTTGGTTCCGTTGGGGCTTCTGCACATCTTCACTTTCAAGACAGCTGACAGGCTAGGGGGATGGTTTCTTCCTGTGGTCTATGGACCACTTGTAATCGAATCACCCAAACTATATTGAGGGCTTCAAAATCTGCTTTTTAAAAAAGGATTTTATTTTTAGGGGCGCCTAGGTGGCTCAGTGGGTCAAGGCCTTTGCCTTCGGCTCGGGTCATGATCCCAGGGTCCTGGGATCGAGCCCCGCATCGGGCTCTCTGCTCAGCGGGGAGCCTGCTTCCTCCCTCTCTCTCTGCCTGCCTCTCTGCCTACTTGTGATCTCCGTCTGTCAAATAAATGAATAAAATCTTTAAAAAAAAGGGGGGGGATTTTATTTTTAAGTAATCTTGATACCCAACCTAGGGCTTGAACTCACAGTCCTGAGATCAAGAGTCACATGCTCTCCAGACTGAGCCAGCCAGGTGCTCTCAAAATCTACATTTTAAAACAAGATTCTGTATGACTCATACATACTAAAGCTGAAAAAAATAATCTTCAGAGTATAGCTTGAATTCCTTTTTTTCTATAAAGTCCTCCTAAATCATCCCTATTCAAAGTTTTGTCACCCTTCTCCATACTCATGGCCCTTGTACTGCCCGGCAGCCTTTTGCAATAAAGTATATCTTATTATAGCTGTTACAGCAGAAAGGTGATGTGGTATAATAATGCGACCTGGTGTCACGTCACCTTGAATTCCATTTCTAGATCTACCCCTTTCACCTGGATAAACTTCTAAGCCTCTTCCCACATCTTAAATAGGAAGCTAGTGCCCACCTATAGCACTGCTTTGAGGACTAAGTGAGATAACCAATAAAAGATCTCCGCTCCGTATTTGGCACAGAACAAGCAATCGGTGAAAGCTGTCTGCTGTTTTTATTTTTCATCATTTTATTTTTTGATTTTACCTTTTTGCTCTCTGATGCACTATTTCCACACTCAACTGAGGCAACAAGAAACTTCTGTGTCCTATACAACATGTCGCAGTCAGATGTACTATGACTTTATGGGTTGGAAAGACACTACGAGGCCTCACAGGAATATTGTTTTTCCAGGATATGCAAAGAACATAAAAGTTTACTTTGCCTTGGTCACCCATATGGTTACTCAGTAAGTTTCAGAATCATCACAAATGGAGAAAAGAAAAATCCAAGATGGCCAGAAATAAGCTAATCCTCTACACACAAAATATCTTTCTCTTTGTGTGCAGTTGCCTTCCAGAATCCCAGATTACTTCACTATGAATTTGTTGCTTTGAGCTCATGACAAATCAAATGCCATCATCGACTTGTTGAGGTCAGAATGCATAAATCTTGTATGCTAGTGAAATGACATGCTTTTCAGTCTGTTGTTTCTACTCTACATTTCTCTCCTACGGATGGCAAAATGTATTATGATTCTTCAAAAACAGAGTAAAAAGAATGCTGGGATCAGCTAAACACAGAATAATAATAATACTGTCACTAGGAACAATTATTCTCTTCTGAACAAATGACACAAAAATACCCTAGAAGTAAAAAATTATAGGCTAAGACAACGTGACCGTATGCAAGACTGATTCAAAACTCAAGAAGACCCACTATAAAAATAGCGTTGAGTTCTAACTGGGTTTCAATACAGAGTTTAGAAATATATCTGAGAATGTTCAAATACAAAGATAGTGATATTTGATGAAGCCATACAGTAAGTCACCTTGCAGAATGAACTGAAATATACAGTGATTAAGTTAGCAAACTATGGTATGAAACTATAATGGATCCAGGGTTGGTGGGAAGGGAGCTACTCTTAATCTTAGTAAGAAAAATTATATTTGATAGTTTTTAGGGTGTTACCATAGACATTATCAAGAACAAAAATTTCCTGGCAATGGACAAAATCTACAAACCTTCAAGGGATTAAATTTAAATACTAAATTTTAGATATTTCTTGAAAAACCCACTAACTCATTAGGTTTTCTAAGCAATCTGATGGGGTAACTGCATAAAAGTCAATTTGCTATTATCGCCCTCTTAAAATTAAAGGATAGAACAGTAGATGAGCAATTTATAATGTAAATAAATCCATATTCTTTATTTTCTCTCTTTTTAAAAATGCAAATGATCTCAGTCCTTTATAGCCACCATGATCTTAGTGAAAAGCATTTTCTAAGAAGAAATAAATTGCTGGGGGAGCCAATGCACCAAAGTGCAGTCAATAATTGTAAGAGAAACTGGCTACTGGCTACAGGTCTTGTTGCAAGACCTGGAGGCCCAGAGATCTTGTCCCATGGGTATTTATGCTTCTTTTATTTATTTATTTATTTATTTATTTATTTATTTATTTAAAAGATTTTAT
This sequence comes from Martes martes, assembly GCF_963455335.1. Taxonomy (NCBI): domain Eukaryota; kingdom Metazoa; phylum Chordata; class Mammalia; order Carnivora; family Mustelidae; genus Martes; species Martes martes. Next base: position 16,677,483 of record NC_137900.1, on the reverse strand, counting down.
TTATTTACTTATTTGACGGAGATCACAAGCAGGCAGAGAGAGAGGAGGAAACAGACTCCCCACTGAGCGGAGAGCCCAACGTGGGGCTCGATCCCAGGACCCTGAGACCATGACCTGAGCCAAAAGCAGAGGCTTTAACCCACTGAGCCACCCAGGCGCCCCTATGCTTCTTTTAATTCTCAGAATCCCATGGAAAGAATAAAGGGTGTCTATTTCAGTAAATGGTATATAATCTACCCAAGAGCTCTGCTAAAAAACTAGACCTCAGCCTCGAGTTTTTCTTTCCCCTCAAGCACATTATTCTAATTCATTCCCTGTTTGCTGTCTCTGCAAAATGAACATCAGATCTATCCATTTCTTTCTGTCTCCATCATCATCACCCTGACCAGGCTACCCTAATCTCTCCTGAACTATGGTACTAGTTTCCAAAACGGTACCTGCTTTGCTCTTACACCAAAAGTTCTTCATGGAGAAGCTGGAATGATCTTTAAAATTTTTAATCAAATCATTTCTCCATCCTTAAAAGACTCTATAGATCTCAGTCATGCTTACTGGTTATGATGCCTTATAGGATCTGGACTCTTCCAAACCCTCAGCTCACAGTATCCATGCTTATCTTCCCATTTCTCAAACCCAGGAACCTTGTTCCAATCACACGGTCTTCCCAACTTGCTCCTCCCTCTCCGTGCAATGCTCAGTCCAGGTCTCGACCAGCAAGCCTTCGTATATTTCAGGTCTCAGCTAAAACATCACTTCCTCCAAAAGGTCTCTCCATCATCACTCTAGATAAAATGGTTCCCTTCATCAAATTACTCTCCATTATTCTACTCTGTTTGTGTTGTTCTTAGTACTTATCATCTATAAGTTTGTTTATTATAGACGGCTTTGCCAAAGAGGACAAAATTCCATGTCTGCCAACCAACCGTTCAATTCACAATGTCTAGTGTAGGAACGGATGAGTAGACCATTAATATAGGTCTACTGAATGGATGGATGGTTCCATCTAAGCTCACTGATACCAACACCCATATTCTCTTTACACACCTTTCAGAGATGAGAAAAATGAGATTAGAAGTTTCCTTTCAAAAATCCCTTCTCACACACTCCACCCCACTGCCCCTACCCTAGACTTAAACCAAGAGAAGCTTTCTATGTTGCTATTTTCTCAAAGTGGTATCATTACTTATAGAATTCTCAGGCATAGGGTCCTTTGAGAAGGAATTCTTGTCAAGATGGTAGAGAGCCTGGCATAGGATAGATAATGATATAATTATTATAAAATGAGTAAAGTCCAAGAAGACACCATAAAGGTCTTTCCCACCTTCAATCTTAAAGCAATCCTGCTTAGGTTAAATCACAAATCAGATACTTACAACATGAGACATTTCTAACGTAACATATGACACCTGGCAAGGAAAAATGCTGGCAATCGCAACTGAACCGAGAACTACTCTTCCTAAGAAGCAATCTTCATTATTACAGCAATAAGAGCAAAATACGTTCGGTGAATCCTATATTTTTGAAAATAAAACTAAGCAAAAGCAGCAGCTAACAATCACCTGATGACTTCTCTGTCTTCAGTTCAGTCTTCGGGCGACTCAACTATCCATCCCTTCCTCGTGTCCCCATCTCAGGAAGGGGACAGAACACATCAGGCTTAATCTCAAGACAATACAGGCTGAAGAAGCCTCCTGACCAGGGCTTTCGCTGCAATACAGGACACCCTTGGAAGCTGCGTTGTTTTAAGCCATTAACCGCTAGTTAGGTACAAAAGCTGAGTCCGGCGAAAATTGGCTTCCACATAATTTGAACTCGAAAAGTGCTAGAGGACACAGTGTATTGTCTGTGTGTGTGTAGACATAACAAAGCTATTTTCAAGCACAGGGCTGGCAGAAGGCCCGCGGTAACTGCTCTGTGGGTCTGGTTACAATTATTTCACTATAGGGAATCATCCAGGACTGTTCATCCCTTCTCTGTCCGCTGGGCCTCAAGTGGAAATGTGCGCTGTTTCTACCTCACAAACCTTTTCAGCTCTCCTCCCTGATCACATTTTAAGTCTCCCCACCCTCCTCATGCTCCGATCCCACCCCTTCATGCCAGAAATCTCGGCTAAATGCTAAGCCCAAACTACAACATTACAGGACTCGAGAAACTCTGAGAGTGTAGGGGAAGAGGGAGAGCGTGTTAACTCCATCCCTACCCTCGTCATTCTACAGAATCCGGGCTCCTGGCCCGTATTCTCACTCTTTGTGCATGTGCTTCTGAAGTTCTATGTGAAATAAGTAAAACCCTCCTAAAAGCTAAGAGTTGATACGTTCTCTGCTGTTTTACCTCAACAACCAAATGCATTTGCCTCCCAGCCTGCTGCAGCATTGCGTACAGGGGAATGTGGCCCTTGGGAGAATTTCTGATGGAACATTTTATACTGAAATGTCTTTTTAATTAAAAAAAAAAAACAAAGAAGATAAGAAGAATTTATAAGATATCAGGCCTAAGATGCTAACCCCAATATTTAGAAATGTTTATGTCTATCAAGTCCTTCTTATGTGGGCTCCCCACACAATGGTCAGTTCTAGGACTTTGAAGGCCCCCCATTAGTTACTTTAACTCAGCTTATTAAAAACTCCAGGCACCATCTCAACTGTCCCAGGTATGTATTTCTCTCAATAATTGAATCTCAAATATTTGAGGGCATTCCCTCATATTTTTCCTCCATTGGAAACATACATGGGTAAGACAGAGGTTATAACGAAAGGCAGAGCAAAGGCATAAGGTGGTTGATCAGTAGGAATGGTGTAACATTTATATAGATGGACTTTGTAGGTTTATAAGAAATGTAGATGGTCAGTTGAATTTCCTGAGAAGAGAATTTTCAGAATGGTTTTTCTGCAATCAACAGCATATGGTGTGAATCATCCTATGGCTCAACACATCTTTAATTCTTCACACACTGACCTTTCTGCGTCTTCCATTATCCCTTTCACTAAAGATCAAAGGTAGAGGGACTTCTCTTGGAAGCGAAGGGAGGGAATAACATCATGCCTTTATTTTACCCGTGTTAAGCCCAGTTTTAAGGAATAATCAGTAAACTGGGTAAGGGATGAGTTGATGTGGGTTGGGGAGAAGTCACTAATCAACACCAATGAGAGGAACTAAGATAAAAACAACGAATATATGAAATTGAGCAATGCTGTTCACCTCATTTCCTGGGTACAAAAAATAAGAAGGCTGGACTAGATGGATTGATCTAATGTTTGTTCAGAAATGACCTTTTGCAAAACACTGTGCTTAGATGTCACGGAGGATATGAAAGCGTCATGGAGCCAAAGTTCCAAGTTGGATCATGGAGCCTGGCCATTTCTGTTTTCGGCCAAATCCTGCATACTCCCCCCAAATGACTGCACTGGCTTTTGTAAACAATTCATGCTATATATTAGTGTACATCTGCCTCCCTTTGAAGGCAAGCAACAGGTTTTGCAAATATCTGAATTATGTCCTGCCTAATTCACTTAGCATGTAGCATGATGCTTTAATATTTTTTTTTTAGTATGTATCAGATATTTGTTATATGCCTATAAATAAAGACCGAAAGGTACAACCCTTCGTCTCAAGGAGTTTAAGCCTCATTTGGAAGAGAATTCATATAAAAACATCTGTAGTACAACAACAAACTAAGTTACCTAATACTATATCCTCTCTCTATACCTTCTAGGACCTGTGTTCTACAAATATGTATATGATATGTTCCAATGAGACATCTGAACTAGGAGAGAACAGACAGGTAATAAGAAGGAGACGAGCCTACCTAGAGATGTGTGTGTCTGTCTGCCTGTGAAGCTAGCGTACCAGAAGCAGCAAATGCTTAATACACTTCAGGTATATTTCTAGTACAGAATTTGTGTATTTTCTGCCACCCTAATTTGTATATTCTCTGAAGTTAGGTCCAGATACATGAGATGAGATGTTCTCAAAGGAAGGTATCCCTGAGGCCCCTGAGATCTGAAATCTGAGGAAAATGCTTCCAGGTCACTTAAAACAAGGATTTGTGGAATGTTCTGTGTATCAGTTACACTCCTTCTCAGAGTCCTAAGTAATTTTAGAAATTTCTACCCAACTCAGTCCCCTTTATTGACCATTCGTTGTGTAACAGTTCTTGATTGCTGAATATAGATTATTCAAATTCCCAATGAGAGACCATTTGCAACTTAAGGCCAAAAGGTTTCTTTAGCAAAGTTAAATTCTGAATGTCCTGAGCTAATGCTGGTAATTGAACATATAAAAGACTCCAGTAAACTAGCTTCTCTTTGCTAATAGTTACAGACTCAGATCAGGGAAACTTTCAGTAAAACATAGTATAAGAAACTGAATAGTAGGGGCACCTTGGTGGCTCGGTTCATTAAGTTCTACCCTTTGCTCAGGTCATAATCTCGAGGTTCTGGGATCAAGCCCCACGTCGGGCTCTATGCTCAGTGGGGAGTCTGCTTCTCTCATTGTCTCTGCCCTTCCCCCATTCATGTTCTCTCTCAAATAAAGTCTTAAAAAATAATCTGAACAGTATCTTTTTATGAACATCAATTATTTCCATTTTTATTTTATAAATCATTTAGTAGGAAACATCATGTACTAACAACTGTCTTTTCTCTTCTCAGGGGCTAGAGGACCCGCAATATATATATATATTTGTGTCAAGATGCAAGGCTGTTTTTACATGTGACCTGGTGTTCTTTTAGGCTGCTCCCCTAAAACCATGAGTCATGTTTCACTACTTTCTTCATTAAAGAACACTCATTTTACCAGAACTTTCTGAGTTACGCTGTACAAAAAGACATTACTTGAAGCAGCAACAGCCCAAATGATAATTAGTTCACTCCTAACCACTGATACACATTCCCACTCTGCTGAAAAACCCAAAAATTCCTTGCAAATCCACAAAACCCCCCAAATTGAAATATTCTAAACTGCTGAACTAATACAGAAAAAGAGCACCCCAACACAAGAAGTTGTCTCCCCTCTCTTTGAAGAGTACAGTTTTATCTCTTATTCTGAAATTGCTTATAGCTTTTAGAAAGCTAAGAAATGTACAAGTGCCCCAGCCACGTCCTTGGGAGCAAAGGAAACTACCTTATTTACTAAAAAGGCAAAGTTTGTGATGAGGCTTCAGAGGCAGGAGAGCTCAAACCCAGAAAGAGCAGGAAAGGTGGCAGAGTTTTAGAGCCATTCCAAATCCCTCCTGTCTTGGGAGGATTCACTTTACCTGAGATCTGGGGTGCGCGATGGGGGAGTCTGTTATGACACACGTTCCTACAAGGATGGTCTGGGCCGGGGGTTGGGGGAGGGGTGTCTGTCCTGTGAGCCGTCACACAGCCAAGTTAACTCATGACCCAGCTTTTTTCAGGCTGGGATAAGAGATCTGCACTCTGGAAGCTTATCTGTTTCTGTGGTTTGCATCTGTTTTTGTTTTCTCTCCCCTTAGATTCCTAACAATGTGTTTTTCGGGTTTTTATCCGTTTGTTTTTTTGGGAAAATCTCCAAGGGGAGGGGAGCAGGAAGAATCCGAATGGCAGAGAGCCCATCGGGTCAAGGGGCTCCAAAGGGAGATCTACTGTTCTGATGCAGGCAAGCACCTGCAGGTGCGGAGAAATCAGGCTGCGGGGAGCGCCGGAGGTGGGAGCTTTCCCTGAGTAGATACTGTAGTCTAGTGACCTTCGGAGAAATGAAGCTGCTTCCCTCCAGGGTTGGGCGATGCCAATCAACAGGGACCGAAGCCTGAGCCTCACCCTTCCTCACTGACCGGCGCAGGGGATGCGTGTCTGCAGTGTCCTGGGGCATAACTCTGCCTCGCTCTGCCTTTTCCTCCTCTCTTCTTACAAGGGACTATCTTGTAGATGAGGCTTTTCAGTTTGTGAGAGGAGAGGCAGACTCTCCAAATACCAAGGTCTAAGCATTGCTGGAAAGTACGAGGATAAGAGGAGATCCTGGGGAAAAGGTGTGGGGGCTGCGGAGTGGGTGAGGTTGGCGGAGCTCCTGGCAAAAATTTCTTAGTTCCAGGTCCATTTTCCTTATGTGGGAGGAAATTATTGATCCTCGTAGATCAATCATGTCTGACCCTTTCATTTAATCCTCAGACAGCTTTCTCCTAGCCTCCACCTTCACTCCAAGGCAAAGACTGGCCTGTAGCACAAGCCAATGGAGTTAACAGCAAGGCCGATCCTTTCTTATTTCATCAGATTACTGGCCATCTACTTTGGCCCCACGATCAAACTGAACTGCTTAAAATCTTAACCTACAGTCGATTTTTCCAGGTTAGGGTATATCCTGCAACCTTTCTTCCACCCATCACACTTGTGGCAAAAATTAGTCTTTAAAAATGCTCAAAACGCAGACAAAGAGAAAACAGACCAAGACTTTCAGAGTGTTCCCAGCCCCAAAGCGAATTTCTCCAATTGAGTGGGCTGTTTGGGGCACAAATGTTAAGGATTTTCCATTTGAGCTTAAATAGTGCGCAAAAGAATTGTTGAAATATTAGTGTTACAGCAATATCTCAAGGAACTGAGTATCACATAGGTCTACAGTCACAGACAGGACCCTTGGTTGCTGAGTTTGAGATGACAACCATTTTTGGGGGGAATGGGGAGATGCAGGAAAAGTTTCTGACTTTTCTTTCCCTTTGGTATTCTGTGCCTCGGGAAATACTCCCGAGAAACACCCCAGAATTTCAGGATGAAGATAATATATTTTCAAAACTCCAATCAACAGTGACCACTTTAAAAACAGACAGTTAATGGAGACTTCTGGGGGCAGAACTGCCCAGTGAAATGTAACAGGGTAAGTGCAAGTTCTTTGCTACACCCGAATTTCCACCACGTTAAAAGATAGAATATTCTACCTGCTTGTGCGTGCTCTCTTTCTCTAGAACTGACAAATAAATAAATAAATAAAATCTTCGAAAGCTAGAATATGCTGAAATGATTAATAATTAGCCTCCTCCAAAAGGAAGAAATACAAACATCTGTGGGAAGCTGGGCTTCCCTTAGCACCAATGCTTAGGCAAGAGGCCAAGAAGAGGTACGACACCCGCCATGTCCGGAATGTTTCCGTCCCCACAAAACTCTTATGTAGACACCTATTGCCCACCATAATGGTACTAGGACGTGCGGCCTTTGGGAGGTGATTAGGTCAGGAGGGTGGAGCCTTCAGGAGTGAGATCAGTACCCTTTTAAGAGACCCCAGAGAGCTCCCTCGTCTTGCCCCTTCTTGCTACCATGGGACCCACTTAGGAAACGGACCTTCACCACACACCGAATCCGCCAGCATCTCGATTTTAGACTTGCAGACCTCCAGCAAAAGCAGAAATAAGTGTCTGTGGTTTATAAGCTACCCCATTTATGGTATTTTGTGACAGTGGTCTGAACAGACTACAGCAGCCCACAACCAAAGCTCTGTTTTTCTGCCTGTCTTACTTCAAGGCTTTCCACGGCTTATAATGTACCCTTTCCATATCACTTTAAGGCCCGAGAGCCTTTACCCAGGCCCCCTGCCTTAAAAAGCAGCAGCTGTGAATGTACTGAGAACGAGCCAAAACCTTTCTTATTGAAGTACCCGAGTCTTGTCATGATTCTCGCACTCTTTTCGGTCACCTACTATTGCTGTACATCAGGGTAGGACTAAATCGAAGGATCTTTCCCTTCCTCCCTCAGGCAGGGGTGCAAGGCTATTTTTGGAAAAACACTTACGTTATTACTTCAGTTGCTTTTATGGTCCCCTTGTAGGAGGGGTCAGAGTGCAGGCCCACAGTCCCTTTTCTAAAATCTTTGGACCTGATGCGCTTGGAATTCAAAAATTTTTTCAGATACGGCATCCAGAGCACATATTACACAAAATTTCCAATGGAGGTGGCAGGGAAGGGGAGGTCTGAGCCAGCACCTTGTAATCAAATACATTGATATTTCTGCGGTAAAATGTAGGAATTTTCACAACAAAGACTGTAAAAGGCCTCACACCAGTTCAGGGCAAGCTTTGCCATGAGAGGACATTGTGTGTCAAATGTGCAAAAGAACTTCCAGTTTTCTGGACGTTTCGGATTTTGAAAGCGAGGGTAAGAGAGTATAGATCTCTATGAGGTTTTGAAAGAATTAAGGTCAATGATTTCAAAGAGTTAAGAGAGAAAAATCTGTTGGTGTTTAGAGAAAGGTGAGACCCACTGCACATCATCCAAGGGTGCCTCTTCAAACGGGTCTTTCAGACACAGAATTTGACCGTGTTGAACAGGACAGAAGGTAGATGGGTTGTTCCTGTCCCTGCACCTCTGTCATAGGACCTGGACACAGTCTGTCCCCCAGAGGGAGCACTATTGTCCTGGAATTTGAGCTGCCTCGCTGTCCCTCAGGGAAAGGGCCCCTGACTGCTCTGAGACGCACAGGAACATTCCCAGACTAGAATAAAAACCTCAACAAGGCAAGAGTGTTGGAGCCAATTGGCACGCTTGCGCTATGACTCCATAATAAAGTAATTACACAGTTTGATTTTTTAAGGATATAAAAACCAAAAAAAAAAAGTGGTTTTTTTTTTCTTAATATAGGGAAAACAATTCTTGCTAAAACCCTCATCTTTGGCATTTTAAAGGTGGGACTTAGAAGGTTCTATTCTGGGTTCTTGTGCTAGGGATTCTATCGTAGGGGATGGGTAAGTGGTCCTTGAGATGAGGGGCTGTCGTCAGCAGAGACATAGGGAGATAAAGGCTTACTTGGCTTCCAGGGCCAGTGCGATGATGCCCGCGGCCATGGGGGCCGAGGCCGAGGTCCCAGTGTGGTTGTCCGTGCAGCGCTGCCTCAGATCTGTAGTAATCTAGAAGACAAAAATGAAAAATTTAGGGTTCTAGGGCCATGGGAGTCCCATGCAAGTTGAATGAAATTCCCTCATAAAAGTTGAACGGGGGGGGGGGGTGTTGAAACAGTTGTTTTAAATTCCTTGTCCCTGCACTCCCGTGACTGTATCACTTCTAGAGAATCGCCTGTGTAAGTCAACTTTGAACAGAGAAGCATCTGGAAATCAGACTCCACTTCTGTTAAAACCGGGGTCAGGACTAGGGCTTTGGCTTGGAACATAGGGGTTATGCCTTCCATTTTCCCCCCAAACCCCCGCTTGCCGCTTGCTTCACCCCAGACCCAGCTCGAGTTAAAACTAAAGTTCTCTCATGACCCCAACATTTTTCATGATCAGATATGTGGAAGCAACCAGCAGACCCTGAGGTGGGCACTGCAAGCATGAAAGCACACGGTCCGGCCCTGCTTTTCCAGAACGGACACCCCGGGAGAGGCACGGGTGTTAAGCAAAGGCGTGCTCTGCCATAGACCTCCTCAAAGATTTAACGTGAATACCCAAAACAAGGTCGAACCCAGGGTGCCTGAGGGGAAGTTACCGCACTGAGGGCCTGGCGGTATATTACAGAAGGAGATTTCGCCATTTCTCCATTTTTGCAATCAGAACGCGAGCACCAGATAATTTTTTTTCTTTCTTGGTTTGAATCCAGTTTGCTTCAGCTGCGGCTGAATAACATTCCTATCAGCAAGAGCCCTGCTTTTAAACCTTCCCTTCACGATCATTTCACTCAGGGAGAAAAAGTTGAAGTGAGAGTCTCCTTAACAAGACAAATAAAACACGCTGGGGTAAGATTTTGCAAACCAGTGAAATATCTAAGATTTAAAAAACCCTCCCTCCCTAAGAACCGTCTACTTTTGCCTCCTTGGGACTGATATCGCTCCTGCTAGGAATGCACAAGCCTTGTGAGGGGAGCTGGTGCCCTTCTCGAAGTTACTGGAAGACAGCGGTCAAGCTTTGTTTGGCATCAAGACAAATAGGAAAACTGAGGTGAAAGTTCATCAGAAAGGTGTGGGGGGGACAAAGGCAGTTGAAGGCAAAGTCCTGTGGTTCTAAGGTGTATCGTTCCAGAGGAGTGTGGAGGTTGGTTGATTTGGAAAGAAATCTGATCTTCACAGGAAGATAGTGCTGCGTAAGTCTTCAGAAATGAGCCTTCCCCTAATAGTTACCTCAGAGTCCCCTCAGGATGTCTGAATGGACCTTTAATTATCTGGTATGGATCTACATTGACAAGCTAGCTGACCTAGTTTCACACAGGGCCAACAGTTCTCTTTTCTTTGTTCCTTTTGACACTTTTAATGTCACCAGACCATCCATACCAGAGAGGCACCGATACCCAAGGAGTGGCAGAATGAACAAAAATATATAGAGCCATAAGACATGGTGGTGGGAGAGAGGAGGCAAGCCTTACCCTCTTTTCTTAAATAAGTGAATGGTGGCTGAGAGCCCCCACAGTGTGTCTGGCAAGCCAGGGAGGTTGTTTCTTGATGAACAGACGTGGTTAACTAGCCATCTTCTGAACCTCCGTGTTGGATGCTTATAAGATATCTGGGTAAACAGAGCCTGACCCACTCCTACATAAGAAACTTTCTTGATTTTTATTCATTGACTTTAAAAGGTATTTTTTGAGGTTTTTTTTGTTGTTGTTGAGGTAAAAAAGCACATAACACAAATTTACCATTTCAACAACTTTTTAAGGGTCGAGTATAGTATTGTTAACTATATGCACGCTGTTGTACGAGAGATCTCTTGAGCACATTTTTATCTTTTATGAATAAAATTCCACCCACTAAACAACTCCCCATTCTTCCCTCCTCCCAGCCTTTGGTAACCACCATTTTACCTTCTGTTTCTATGAGTTTTACTACTCTAAGGTACCTCATATAAACATAATTGTATGTATTTGTCTTTGCGCGCACGTGTGTGTGAGATCTGGCTTATTTCACTCAGAATAATGTCCCCAAGTTTCGTTTTGTTGTAGTACATGGCAGGATTTCCTTCTTTTGAGGCTGTATAATATTTCATTGTATGTATTTACCACATTTTCTTCCCTCATCCACTCATCAGTGGACATTTGGGTGCCTTCCATCTCTTGGCTCTGGTGAATAATGCTGCCAAGAGCACGGGGAAGCAAAGATCTCTTCACAATCCTGTTTTCAATTCTTTTGACTACGTGACCAGACGTGGGACGGCTGGATCATTAAAGGGCCGTCTACTTCATTTGAAATTGCTGGTCAACGCACAGCCTTGTTTTCCAAAGTCCTTGGTCCGTACGTCAAGGCATAAACACCCCAGAAACAGTCTGTTTCCGAGTCTCCAGATCCTCTGTTGTTGAGAGATGGCCCTGCCTGCATTCTTCTCATTTTACCTCACCCTCATGGTCACATTCCTTGGCCAAATTTTCTTTTTTTTTTTTCAATGACTTGTGCCTGGATTCAAGATTTTTCACCAAGTCTTCCCACTTGGCTCCTTTTGCTTGTCCTTCTGCTGTACCAGACCCTTGCCGTGCACAGAAACCCATCCAAAATAAACACCCCAAGTGTGTGTTTAACGTTTTTGAGTCGAATCAAGAGCCATCTCCCACCAACCTCCAACGTGAATGATAAAAACTTTGGGACGTCAGGTCCCCAACAGGAAGAAGGCTCATCCCTACAGAGTCCCCAGGTAGAGACGTACATGCTGTATGCGTTAAGCAAAAAGGCGCCCCGTACTTTTCTATACAGACACCAACCGCATGTTACGTGTTCTCAGTACGGCCACGCTTGTGGAATTCCCGACCGGCGCTGGGCTCTCCTTTATTTATTTATTTTTCAAGCACTTTATCTAAAGGAAACCTAAGAAGTGAAAAAAGAGCAAAAACGGGGTGAGGTAGGAAGACAGGGAGAGTGGAAGGGAGAAAGGAAAGAAACAAAAGCCATCTCCCTCCCTCCCTCCTTCTCACCCTGCTTTCAGGGAAAATTCCAGCTGGGCCATTTCAAGAGGAAGTTACTGTCACTGGTGGAAATATTTAAGCGTCAATTACTGGAAAGATCTAAGGCAGGCTTTTCATCATTAAGAGAAATCACAGTATCAGGGAATTTGGAGGTCTCCCTTTAGAACGAAAAGGCAAAGACCACCAAGGAGAATGCAGTCTCGAAGAAAAATGATGTCCCCCAAACAGGAACCACATGGGGGACCCCATTAATCACAACGCGTGCACGCAGACCCTGACAGCGTAATTTAAAAAGCCAAGTTGCGTGGAAGAGTTGGCCCGTGTCATGGAGGCCGGAGGCTCTACGTGTGAGAACGGAAAACTAAAGCCTGGAAGTTTCGATGCCGTTTTAAAGCAAGTCTCGAAATTTGGTTTTCATCCCCGGGGATGCATCTCGCGCGCTCCAGACTCCCTCGGTTCACTACCCAAATCAGAAACAGAATTCTCCTCCACGCAACTTCTCAGATTGCTCAAGAAAACATCCTCCCTGTCCGTCAGAGTGGGGGAAACAGGAGAGGACACCAGGCCTCGAGCCAGATCAAAGCTATCCTGGTGAGCAAATTAGACGTTTGGCCTGTCTCAGGATGAAGAGCAGACAGTTTGGGAAACACCAGCGCGTTAGGGATGTCCTCTGTGTTTGGTGAGAAGGGGTGGGCGTCGTTCAGGTCTAGTCTCACTCCCTCTGAGCAGAGCCCTGGCTTTTTCTCATCCTAAGCTCTTATTTCCTATTATTTCACATTTCATTAGCTGGGCTGATTGGATCTTTTATTCCAGCCTGTTGAGGAAATTCTCCAGGGAACCTCAGCTCAGGCTGACTTTGGCCATGAGTGACAAGTCTTAATAGCAACCCTGGAGTTAAGAGTTTCTATCTCCCTGATATCTTGCGATGTTTTATTTTGAAGGGGCCATATTGTCTCCTATCTGTTAAAAGAGCAACCAAGCAGATATTTTTAAAACATGAAATGATTCTACTGTCTGTTAGGTTGAATTTGTTTCTGGTGTGGAGTTTGATTTGGATGAGGAATGTGCCAGAAAAGCTGTTTCAAACACAGCGATGGGGGAATGAAGGCAGAAAATAAATCTTCAATGTGTCAATGAATAAAACAGAAGAAGCTGATTTATTAAGCACGGCAAAATAAAAGGCAATGGAGGACCAATTCATGCTCCCTGGGTTCAACCAAAGTCTGGTCTAAAATGCAGTCGTGACCGAGGAGGCCACACAGCACTCCAGCCCCGTGTTGCTAGGGGAACCTGGAGATGAGACGTGCAAACGTGAGGTTCTGCTTACAAAGGCGAGGCCACCATCACTGGAGGAGTCTGCCGTCGTCGATGATTTTCGCATTTCTGTCATGTTCAGCTCTGTGCTAGGTAGGGAGCAGAAGCACAGTATTTATTGGCTAAGCTGAATTATTAACATCAAGCTCCCTCAGACTCTACTTGAAGGCCCTCCAATTATTAAGAAAGACCTCAAGGTTTTTTTTCTGTTGTTGTTGTTTGGTTGGGTTTTTTTTGGGTTTTTTTTTTTTTGGTCAAATCTCCAAATAAATCTCCAATAAATCTCCAAATAAAGCTCACATACACTTAGAAGCCACCTACAAAAGAGTATGTGTATATGTGTGCATCTAATCCAGGGTCTAAAGTAGAGCTCTTCACCACCGCTGTTGCTACCCCAAGCTGGATGGCTTAGAAAAGTGTCACCACTTGCAACAAGGGGGACGGCACACAACAGGTGTTTACATGGGTGCACATGCATGTGTGTGCATAAAACTACATTGAAATCCACAGGACCCCTGCGCACTAGATACACTATTAACTCAGGAAGTGGGAGGCTCAGAGGGAACAACTTGCCCAAGGAGGCATAGCTACTAAAGAGATGGGTAAGTGGTAGAGGATAAAATCCTGACATGGCCCCAAATGGAAAAGCTGAGTCACAGGGGGTCGCCGTCCGTGAAAGCCAAGATGGCCGCTCCAGACCACCGCCGGCCATGGCGGTGGAACTGGCCTTGAGATCCAGTTCCCATCAGCAAGTGGGCATCTACGCTCTCCTTCAGGCCACAGTGGAAATTAGAACTTTTGAGGAACAAACTGTCTTTTCCTCTTTTTTTTTTTTTTTTAAGATTTTATTTATTTGAGAGAGAGACTAAATGAGAGAAAGCAAGCATGATCAGGAGAGTGGGGAGGAGGAGAGGGAGAGAGGGAAGTCGACTCCCCGCTGAGCGGAGAGCCTGACGTGGGGCTCAAACCCAGGACCCTGGGATCACGATCTGAGCCAATGGCAGACGCTTAACCAACGGAGCCACCCAGGTGCCCCTGTCCTTTCTTCTTTTTAACACTCTCTAGAGACGATGTGTCCAACTTTCCAAACGCACTACAGACATCTGGGTTTGCTCGTCTTCTGCTTGAAAAATAATAACATTTCTCAAATCGAAAGAAGAAACGGAGAGATGATAGAAATCAACCCCAGCTTGAACGGTAGCTGTACTGGAATAACGACTGGGGTGGCGGGGGAGGGCGGGAGCGGGGAGCGGGATGTTTCTGCAAAAAAAGAAAATGCGTAGCTGCTTAGGAACACTGAAAGCAATAAGAGAATTCCTCCACATGGAGTGGGTCGCTCAGTCCAAGCCTGAGATACTCCAGGCGGCAAGTATGTTTTGAACACAAAAAAAATAACATGACGTCAGGAGAGGGCTGAGCACAGCCTATATTCTCAACCCTTGGCTCGCGAGACCCCTCCCAGGGGGAATGCGATCACTGCCATACGCCAAGCCCTAAGACAAATTACTAGAGGAAAAAGGGCAAAGGTTGAACTAGTCCCCAAAGAAAGGGATCATTTAATGACAGGAGGGGCTGGGGAGAGAGGGAAGCTTTATTCCCCAAACAGAACCAAGGAGAGATTTCAGGAGGCAGTGAAGGGTGACAGGCGGGACCTTTGATGCCCTTCGACCCGAACAAAGGTTGTAGGTACAGCTTTATCACGTAGCAAGAGTCCTGTGGGCCATTTCCTATGCCAAATATTTTATTGTCAAATGCCCTTTGCCTTTCACCGACGACGGACCAGAAGGAGGAGTTTCTCTTAAAGAAACAGAACATCTCCCTGTCTTCCTGTAGCTATACAAACAGCTCGTGAAGGTGCCATCCTTCCCAGTGTCTGATGGTGATTTATGCACCAATATTTACTCAGCTCAGGCTCTGGGAAGGAACAAGGCAAAGTCTTCAACCTCACGCCGTTTCCAATCTAGTGTTTCACAAACAGTTTCCAATCTGTTTTTCCAGAACAGACAGCAAGGAATCGTGCAACGTCCTAAATTGTTCTAAGGACACGAGGAAGAAAATTGAACAGATAAAAAGAGTGGGAGATGGGAGTGCCTGACTTTAAGGGAGGTGGGAAAGAAAATCCTCCTTGAGCTGATGCTCTAGAAGAGGCACGAATTAAGGGCTATCTGGGGGGAACGGTGCCTTAATAGATGACACTTGCTGCAAGACAGAGGGCCCTGGCTGGGAGGTCACACAAAAGGCGTAACCTGGAAGAGCTCAGCACTGATATCCTGCCACAGCACCCAGCAACACAGACTGGCAAAGAGCTGCAGGTTTCTGCGAGAGCACTGATGGTCTGAAGGGATTGTGAGAAGGTCTTCCAACACGAGAATTAAAATAAATCCGCCGAGTAGTGAAAAATAATAGATACCTATATATTCTCTCTGGATATACACACACATATACATACATACATACACACACGTGTGTGTGTGTATTTTATCACTGTGCCAAGAACCCCACATGGGCCAGAGCAGCACCATTGCTCACGGATACCTCCAGAGCAGGTGTCCTTTGAAAGAGCCCAGAGCACGACCACATACTGGTGACAAGACAGGCGTGGGTGTCCATCCTGACTTTGGTAGAAATCCAGGCTCTACCACTTCCTGCCTGGTTTTCTTTCACCCTTTCTAGCACTAGTTTCCTCATCTTTAAAGGCAGGACGGTATCTGGTCATCCTGGGCGGAGTTTTGAGGATACTAGGAGATGGTCCATTTAATATGCACAGTGCAGTACCTGGTACTAATTAGAAGAATAACAAAAATTCCATATTTGTGGCATGTTAATATCACAGTGAATGTATGATGTATTCAACATGGAATAAGATGTATGATTATTAATAAAACCATATTATTTGATCACATGGCTGTAGAATAGCCGAGCATTTCAACTGATTTCTATTTAGCTTACAGGGAGTTTCTTGTTGTAGTAGTCTTAGTATTTTGGATGCTTCACTTGCTGTAAAGAGACATAAGGCCATGACTGATCTCAATCTGTTAAAGCATGAATGAAATACCAAGGTCCACACTATACTAATAGCAGGAGCAGGAAACCAAGAGATAGAGGTCTGGCTGTTTGGAAACCCAGAGCAAGGTTTTCCTGCTTGCATACCATGACAAGACATTCTGTTGAAGACAAGTGAAATATATTCAAAGTGCTTTTCCAGAAGCAGAGGGATCTTTCCTCTCTTCTGAATCCTTGGCATTTGCCTAGGTCAAATCACAAAGATGCTCTACAAATAAGACATGACAACCATGCTCTCCCGAAGAAGCTGCCAATGGCACAAGAAAATGGATAGCCGCGGGAGGAGAGCCCCAGAACAAAGGGAGACAGACGCCGCCATTTCTACAACACTCAATCACAATGCCATGGCCAGGAAGCGGGCATTTCCGAGGGACCCAGGGCATCTGGTTCAAAGCCTGCTGAAGAAAAGGTCCCAGGCACGATGCAGGATTATTTGTCATTCTGACATCTAGGAGGAAAAGGGGTCAGCTGGACCAGAAAAGGCTGACATCGTTGCCAACTCTACTCATGTTCAAACTGTTAACATGTTCATGTTCAAAGTGCCTTTCTTTATGGGGTAGGTGGTGCAGATCGTAGTATTTTGTAGATTGGAAAAACAGAGGTGCCACGAGAGCCCTGATTAACAACAGTTGGAAAAATGGCCAGCCTCGCCTCCCAGGATTCAGAATGAGACACTGTCCTAGGGAACAGTGGCACCAGCCAATCCTGAGTGGCTCGTTGCGCTGGTGCAGTGTGAGTCCCTTATGTCCAGCACCTCATCTTCCCCCAAAATCAATGAGGCTGGCAAGGGTTTTGCCTGCATTCTACAGACGGCGCAACCAAGACTCAGTGAGGTTCACTGAGCCACTGAGACGTGTCTGAAGCCAGAGACTCTAGCTTGGAAGAACTACCAAACTTCCTCTCCAATTTATGGTGATCTGGGGAGTCTCACAAAATAAAGAGACTCTAAGAACCGGATGGAGAAAAATTACTAACAGATTGCCGTGATGAACATGGGAGAAAGAGATCGAACAGAAGGTAGGAACAGGTTTAAGTTAAATACATAGAGTGAGTCAGTAAAGGTTTTGGTATCAGAAGTAGCAAGTCCGGAGAAAGTGAAGTCTGGGGCACCTGGGTGGCTCAGTGGGTTAAAAGCCTCTGCCTTCAGCTGGGGTCATGATCTCGGGGTCCTAGGATCGAGCCCCGCATCGGGCTCTCTGCTCAGCATGGAGCCTGCTTCTCCCCCCTCCTCTCTGCCTGCCTCTCTGCCTACTTGTGATCTCTGTCTGTCAAATAAATAAATAAAATCTTTAAGAAAAAAAAAGAAAGTAAGTGAAGTCTATTATGACGGGCTGGATTCACCCAGTGACTGGATCACTCTGTCCTTTCCCAGGAGAATCCTAAATGACCACCTGTCATTGTGGAGGCAGGGGCAGTCATAGCAGCGATCACAGCGTCATAGCATGGTTGGGGGCCCAGGAAGGTCAGGTCTGGGGAGTAAATCTCACATAAGGATTTTGAGGTCCCTCTGTCCATACTGCAGTCTCCCATCCAGGACCCAGAAAACCCTTCCTTCTCCTTGGAGATTTTGCCTGCTTGATTGTACATTTCTCTTAAGAAAGGCCTTTATGAACTTCACAATTCCCCCTCCATGGCAACCATCCCACAAGCAAAAACAGGAGTCGATGGCATATTTGCTTCAAAGCAATGGCAAGTTTGCCTTCAGATCTGAGAGGTACTGGAAGATAACTCTTAATCCAGAGAGTTCCATCAGGATTTTTATGGTGCAGAACTGATGGATGCCACTCAGATTTAGAGGACCGTGACCCCAAGTACTGAGAGACAAGCAAATCTGAGAGCATAAGGGGTCCTGCTGGATTATAACATTTTCATAATGAAGGTAAAACATGGAATGTCACTTTTCATTACAAAAGCCAGGACACCGTGAAACTTGTCACCTCCCTATTTTCTCCTTTTACATTTTACTTTGTACTGCAGGGTCATGTTTACTAAGGAATGATGGAGGTACTTAAAGGTGGACTCATGCATGTGTTGTTGTTGTTGTTTTTTAAGATTGTATTTATTTATTTGAGAGAGAGAGACAGTACAAGCAGAGGGAGGAGGGGGCTCCCTGCTGAGCAAGGAGCCCGAGGCAGGATTTGACCCCAGGACTCTGGGATCATGATCTGAGCTGAAGGCAGATGCTTGAACGACCGAGCCACCCAGGCATTCCCAATGCATGTTTTTTTAATCCAGTTATTGTGCAGGAATTAGGGAAAGATAGGGGCAGATGGGATATGCATATAGGTAGGCACTTTCTACTTAAATCAATTAAAAAAAAAATGCAACTAAAGAAGTTAGTAAAAAATAGCCGAAAAGTCACATTGACAATTACATAGAACCAGGAATCAAGAAGAACCAAAAGGATGTGAATGAAGCACTACATAAAGCAAGCTGTGTCATATCCCCTGTCTCTCCACCGCTGTGTGAAAGTCAGAGGTGACCCAGATTTGCGTGAATCTCTAAGACTTGTGAGCAGGGTCTTAGCCACGGCTGAAAAGTATCAAGGGAAGCAGCCTAGCTCCACTTTAGAAAGACAAACCCTGAGACAGTTTATAAAACTATGATCAAGAGCAAAGGTGTTTGAAATTTTCCATCAGACGCACCCGAAAAGCCAGAACCTCCCTTGAGCGAATTATCAAGGAACTGGTAATGGTATGGCAACACTTAAAAATACTTGGGTTGAGCCAGCAGCTGACTCCCACATATTACTCGTCTAGTTCCGTATACTGCTTGTGCATATGAGTTTATGGTTCTTCCTTTGTCTGTCACCGGGAAAGATAAATGAGTAAGTCATGACGGACACTCAAATGTTACGTACTATTTTCTTGTCGTACGACTCTCCGCTGCTGTACGTGGTGGCCAGTGTGGACGAACACTCTTCCAGGTACCAGGGCTTCTTCCCACTCTCGGCCGTGCTGCTGATGGAGATGGTGTAGATGCTGTTGGTGTAGCCGTCACAGGAACAGTGGTCTTTGCTCCTTCCACCGTTTCCTGAGGCCCAGACAAAAACAGAGCCGAGGCCTCTCCGCCCCTGTTCACAAACAGAAAAAATTAAATGACAGAAGACACAGATCACAGACTCTAAGTGCAGAAAGCAATAGCAACAGGGCACATCAAGCAGCTGTAGGAGGGGTGTGATGCTATTTTAGTAATACGCTGGATGTACGCTGTTTTTTGAGGTCAGAAGAATTGCTTTTTATTACCTATCTATATATTTTATATATATATGTATATAAATATATATATATATATATATATATATATAAAATTTTTTTTTTTTAAGAGAGAAAGAGAGCATGAGCCTGTGGCAGGGGTGGTGGGGAGAGGCAGAGGGGGAGAATCTTAAGTAGACCCTGTGCTGAGCATGGAGCCTGACCCAGGGCTCGATCTCATGACTCTGAGATCACGACCTGAGCTGAAATTAAGAGCTGGACACTTAACTACTCAGCCACCCAGGTGACCCAAGAGGAGTTGCTTTCAGAAACTAAAATAATCTGGATGTAATGTACAGCCCAGTGACTCCAGTTAATAATCCCGTATTGTTTATATGTAAGTCGCTAGGAGAGTAGATCTTAAAAATTCTCAACACTAGAAAAAAAAAATGTAACTCGGCATCGTGAAAGACTATGGTACTAGATCCACTGTGGTATTCGTTTCCCAATATATACAAATACCAAAGCAACATTTTGTATGCTTGAATATAATGTTATATGTAAGTTATATCCCAATAAAAAACCCTAAAATAATCCTTCTCACACGCCACAGTCATAGAGGTCACAAGAATACCAATGACGACAATAAGAGGGCCGACATTCACTAGGTACCCACCACGCACAATTGTATTTGTTTTACATGAATGAGACTCAACTCTTCCAACAACCCTGTGGGAATGGTACGATTTTGTCCCTATTACACAGATGAAGAATTGAGCTACAGAAATTAAGAAATGTTCCCAAGGTCATATAGCTAGAAAGTGGAAAGACAAAATTTGAACCCACACAGCCAGACCGCAGAGTGGGCATGTCATTAGCTGTGATTACTACAGACCTATACTAGGGCTATGAGTCTCCATGCACATGAAATGGTGCTCTTCTGCTCCCTCAGTTGACATATGAGCAACATGAGGAGTGGGGAGGTTGTGTGATTTATTCTTAGGTCACACTGTTGGTGAGGAGCAGAATTAGGGACAATGAGTCTTCCAGAGCTGTGCCTCCCCTATGTATGCAATGGACACTAATTATGAAGGATGTCAATGGGATGCTACCCGAGACGAAAAATAATTTCAGTATTAAGTATGTTTGGGAAATTCTAAGTTAAGCAAAATGAAACAGATTCCCCTACTGTAGAACTCAGTGATTGTTCTTTGCAAAACTCTATGGGAGATACAATCCGATGATCTTTTCCAAACATATTTGACGGTGGATACTTTCTTCCACCCGATCCGTGAAATTTTTCTTACAAAGCTAGGAGATGGGGTTACAGTCTTCATGTCAAAATGTGGCATCCATCCGCGGCGTTTCCTGAGGTCATAAAATAATTAAGGAGAAGAAGCAAAGTAGAACATAGATGTACCGAAGCATAAGGACTCGTTGGTTCCGTAAGATAAGATCTTCAGAAGAAAAGAGAGAAGTTGGCCAAAGTGAAGTGTATCTTTCTGAAGAGGCGGAATGGAATCCTTTAGAAATTTTACCTTTTAAAAACTGAAAGTCACACTGAAGGACACACAGGCCAAAATCTATCATTTGGTAATTAGGGAGTAAGAACCAAAGTCACTAGCTGGGGATGGCCGACCCTCTTTTTTGCTTCCAGGCCCTAGATTTTATGGTCTCAGGTGGAAGTAAAGTAGTTTGGGATGTGGTTTTGGAATTTTTGGTAAAAGAGCCAAGGAAAGAGAGACGACAAAGAATTTGAAATATCCTTGATAAACTGTCTCTGACCTTGAAACCTCAAGAAACAGAATATTTATGACATGATTTGACCTGAACATGGATTTCTTTTTGTCTTTCAATGTGGAAAAATGCAATACGATCGCACAGGAGTGGGAAAAATTCGTGAAGAGAGAGGGAAAGTTCTGGATACTACTGCCACTTGACAGCTGGGTCTGGTTTACCATCCTTCAGGTTGTCATCAGACTATTCATGAAATGTACAGAAGGATGCAGAATTCACTCAGCCATCATAAATGAAGGATTTTGTTCAATGCTTTGCAAATCTCTAGAAGGAAGTACTGCTCACTATGGTGTGGATGGCCAGACTGAGAAACTCCAGTGACTGACTCATACCCTCACCTCAGAGAGAGAACATCATAGGCAGAGAAGAAAGGGTCCAATTCATCATCAATATGTACCCTCTCTATCACAGACTGAGGGGCCTTGTTGCTGGCAAAGAGCATGGTCACACAGTAGCTTTATCTGACAGGTCCACAGAATGTATGACATAAGCAAAAACCACTCCTGGTTTAAACAGCACTGGAACAGATAATAGATTAAGAACCACAAAACCATGAGAAAGCACGTCTGGCACAAACACACACACATACCCATTCAAAACTATGACTGGGTGCCTATGTGTAAAATTCACTGAAAAGATCTTTAAAAATGTACTTGGTTTTAAAAGAATATTTAATAAGAAAATATTTAGAAGGTAGTTTTGACAATGTAATTACAAACGGAGGATACAAAATGATGTAATATGGTCTCAGTTTAGAAAAAGAATGTATGTGTGCCTGTGTGTGTGCGTGTGTGTGTGTGTGTGTGTGGTGTGTTTAAAAAGTTAATGTGTATAAAGTTAAATGCATAAAGTTACCATAAAGTGACAATGTAACAGAACTTAATTCTGTTTGGTAAGATTAGGAAAGATTTTTTTTTTCTTTCTTCTTCATTCCATCCTTCCATGACCATATGCGATTTTTATAAACAGAAACAAATGCATTTATTCCCCTCTTAGGAAGGGAAACACAGGGCCAATTCTTAAAAGATAATTTTTACTTTATGATCACAAGAGGTTTTACACACAGAAGTTTCATTGTGCACTAAAGAGACTAACATTTATAGACATTTATTATGCACCAAGCACTATACAAACATTATTCTGCACGATTTAAGTCTATATCATTTCACAGATGGGTAAACTGGGGCTCAGAAATGCTCATGAATGCTAGGACCAGACCTTGAAATCCAACTAGAGCTAAAGCCTGCACTCTTCACCCTCAACAACAGTCTTCTTTTGGGCAAAAAGAAGGCTGGTGGTTGCTGTACTATTTTTAGCTAAAGCTCCAGTGTCTCCATTGAAGTTCGGCTTTCAAACCTAAGAGCAGACCAGCCCTTTAAGCTCTTTCCAGATTGGTCGCAGGATTAAAATGATAAAGAAAGGAGACATGTATGGTCCTGAGCATTCTAAGGGAGAAGGACATAGGTTCAGACACAAAATTCTGCCTAGAAATCCCAACCTGACCAGAGCTCCCTCAGAAGTAGGACCACAAGTCATTCCATCATGGCGGCATCCAGAGGGGACACCACTGTAAAGGAAACAGGACTTATTATGGAGTCCTCTGGAGATTCACTGAGTTGACAGAATGAATGGCTGAAAGAACAGTGGGTTGCCACTGCCCTCCAAATGCCCTTTACAGATAAAAGTGACATCCCTCTATCAAAGATGATTTGAGGGAATTACTTTATAACTGGGTCTGGTGAAGGGAAACATCAAAGGACAGTATGAGATCAAGAACTATCCCAACCCTCATAGGATAGAAAGAAGCTGGAGAGTGGTGGGGAGGGGTTGTCATGGGAACTGGAAACAGAAGGGCTAATAGGAGTTGAGTCATGACCAGGGGACATACCAACCCCTGCTGGCCCTGCTGGGAGGGGGCCAGGGGCATATGTACTGAGACCCTCATCTCTTTCTTCTCTCCCATCCCTCTCCCAGAAACCAGAGGACCTGGGAAGTCATACGGATCAGTATCCCTGAGCATGGAGCTTGTGGAGAGATGGGGGGAGAGCATCTGGAAAATCCCATGGGACACAACTGGCATTGTCCTTAAGGTGTGTTATGGAGTGAGCTGCGTCCCCTCCCCTTCAAATTCATTTGGTGACACTATAACCCCCAGTGTGAATATATTAAATACAGTGAAGACAAGCAAGAAGGTGGCTGTCCCTTAAGCTGAGGAGAGAGGTTATCACTAGAACCCAACTCTGCTGGCACCCTGAAATCACGGGCTTCCAGACTTCTAGCCGCCAGACTTCAAGAAAATACATTCTGTTGTTAAGCAACCCAGCCTGCAGTATTCCATTATGGCAGGGCAAGCTGACTCATACAAGAGGGGAGGAGGAGATAGAGGGTGGCCTGCCCCCCAAGGAGGCAACAGAATATATAGACACTGCTGTTACACTATCCACCAGGCATTCTGACCCTTGTGCATGTGTGTAGGGTTTCTGATTAAAGTCCTAGAAATAAACAGGCTAATTTGTGGGCTGAAAATGCCATAAAGATCTGTGCTAAAGATCTATGGGGTTAATCTGAAACAATTAGCAATTCAAAGATTTATTTACTACAGATGCACAGCAGATTCCCATTAGAGTGCAATATTCAGAAAATCAAAACATATGTGGCAAAAGAGAATCTAGACATTTCTCCAAAATTCAGAGTAATTGAAGAATTAAATCCTAATGTGGGACATAGGGAGAAAGGAAGGTGGGCAGAGTAGAATAAAGAGTAAAGAGTCTTGAGACACATATTTTTCCAAAGTGTAGGAAATGACATTTTCAAGTATTGTGATTGCAACTGGTTATTTAAATATGGCTTTGGATGAAAAAAAAATCTTCCAATTTAGTTGAGTACTAAGTTAAAAGTAAACTCAAGGCAAAATATATTGTGAAATCCATAAAAGACCCATTTGGCCAAACTCTATTCTTTTTCATTGTGTATTTAATTCTGCATGTGTTTCTTCTCATGTACGCCCTACAAACATCAATTTACAATGCCCATAGTTTTATTACTAAAGGCTAGAAAGGAACTGAATTTCTTGTGTTCCTGGAGATCAGAAAAGGCTACTTTATGCTGTGTTACCAATTAAATCCTATGCCCCAAGCCAGGTTTTGAAATCTAGAGAGTTGAGAGAACCACATTTCTTTAAAATGCTGTGATAATTTTCCAGCCGATGCAGTTAGATTTTATTTCGCATTTTAATATTACTTTCTTTCCCCTATCACTTAGAAAATATTCTTGAGGGGCGCCTGGGTGGTTCAGTGGGTTAAAGCCTCTGCCTTCGGCTCAGGTCATGATCTCAGGGTCCTGGGATCAAGCCCCGCATCGGGGGAGCCTGCTTCCCTTCCTCTCTCTCTCTGCCTGCCTCTCTGCCTACTTGTGATCTCTGTCAAATGAATGAAATCTTAAAAAAAAAGAAAGAAAGAAAGAAAGAGAGAGAAAGAAAATATTCTTGAAGGGGCAAGAATAAGTGAAAAAAAAAATTCTTGAAGGACCATGAATAAGTGACCAGAGACTTCTGAAATACAAAAAAAAAAAAAAAAAGAAATAAAGAAAAAAAATCTGGTGCTTTCACAAATATTAGTTAATTTAGAGCAATTCCAGCAAGTTAGATATGTATTTTACAGATTAGAAAACCAAGTAACACCAAGTAATAGGTAAGCCGTCATATCACCGGAATGTAGTAGAGACAGAGGATGGAGGTCCCAAGGATGCTGATCAGAAGGCGCGGATCTGTATGTGTCAACACAAAGAGACAAGATGATACAACACATGATAAGGAAATTTCCTTTATCTGTGACATCTTCCAAGCATAGCCTGTGTACCCAATTACTAAAGCCTTTTACCATTCCAGTTGCCATCTTTTCTGGGTGTTCGTTCTCTCAGTGAGAAAAGAGTATCACCCTCCAAGGAAGCTCTTCCACACTCGGATAAGAGATAAAGGGGCTTGAGACCAGAAGAGGCAGGGGAAAGACAAGGACACCTACAATATGTGGTAGCTGAGATATGAAGAACTGTTCATCCTTTTTAAACAAAATCAATCATCTTTTTAACAAAATCAATCTGGGTCCTCAACAGAGCAGGTTCATTGACAAAAATAGGTCTGGTCTAGAAACATAATATAAAGGCAAGATGACAACAACACACTTCTGAAAGGTTTTTCTAGTTCTCACACAAAATGTCCCAGAATTCTAAAATACGTATTACTTTTTAAAGTTAATAGTTAATAATTCTTTGAATCATTATCACCTGTAGAACAGATGATTCATATGGAAACAAAGGCATCTTAAAGGTGACCTAAAAAGTAATCCAAGAAGAAAGACAACCCATAATTGAGGACAAGTCAGGAGCAGAGAGTCACTCAATGCCTGGGAGAAAACTTTGGTGGAACTTGGTGGGACAAAGTCTTCTTTGGGAATGCAACAAGAAAATGTAGTCATGATATAGATTCAGTAAGACGTCTTTGGGAAAGACTAAACCCTGTGACTTGTTTCTTCCATCAGTTCCTTGGAGTAGGATGGGGATTAGGGTAGGAAAATTAATCACAGCTGACCCTTGAATAACTCGGGTTTGAACCGTACGAATCCACTCATATGTTAATTTTTAAAATAAATACAGTACAGCAGTGTACATTTATCTTCCCTTCCTTATGATTTTCTTAATAAAATTTTCTTTTCTCTAGCCTTACTTTATTGTAAGAAGACAGTATGTAATACATATAACATACACAATGCATGTTAATTGACAGTGCTAACAATAAGACTACTGATCAAGTAGTTAAGTTTTGGGGGGAGTTCAAAATCATACATTGATTTTGGATTGTGTAGGAGTTCAGTGTCCCTCATCTCCACATTGTTCAAGGGGCAGCTCTAGGTGAGATTCATCTGGACCAGGGAAGACAGTGGGTCACTCCCCACCAAAACACAAGGGAATCCAAGACGAAAGATAATGAGATGTTCTTAAAGAGTAAAAGGAGATGGTCCTCTGAGGGTTAGGAATCTAGAGGTTAAGTGATGCTTTGTCTATACTGTGCCAGAGTCCTAAATTTGTTAGAGTGAGGACTCTATTGCAATGTCTTCCCTCACCCGGAAAATACGCAAGTGCAACCCTTATTTGTATGATCTACTTACTCTTCGAGTCAGAGTGCCTGATGTAAAGAGTAAACAGGGTTTCACTAGATTCTACTTCTCCTCTCAGAATATTTCACTCTTGTGCTCTCAGAATCATTAAGTGAAACAGAAGAACTACTTTCAGGAAAAACCCAACTGTCATCAGTGATGGTTTATTTGGTAATTGGACTGCAGCCAAAAGCTCACTAATTCCACTCATTTCCAAGCAAACGTTCTAGGATTGAAAATGCTTAGCAATGCTTCCCAAAGACGATTCAACAGATAGCCAACACCTGCTGATGTTCAACCTGGGCCCCAGTACCTCCCCCAACTGCTATTCTTAATCTATTCATACCCACTTTAGCATGTCCACCCCCCAAGCTGCCATGTTGCCCTAATTCCAATTTGGAGGAAGGACTGTCGAAACATCTACAGACTGACTTACAAAAAACACTCTGGGGGTGGGTCTTCACTCTTCTCATTCTATGCTATTTACCCTGTCCAAGCATGGTTGGTGATTGAAAAATACTGAAAATACATATGCAGTTATTTTTTTTTAAAGTACTAAAAAGTGACGTGAAGGAAGGCTTTTGTGAATGTAAGCTGTTTCCCCCCATTTTTTGTCTTCCTAGCTTTTCTTTTTTTTTTTTTTAATATATATTTTATTTATTTATTTGACAGCCCACCAGTAGGCAGAGAGGCAGGCAGAGAGTGGGGGGAGGCAGGCTTCCCGCTGAGCAGAGAGCCCGATATGGGGCTCGATCCCAGGACCCTGGGATCATGACCTGAGCCGAAAGCAGAGGCCTTAACCCACTGAGCCACCCAGGTGCCCCTCTTCCTAGCTTTTCTTGTGTGATAGGACTTCAGCCTCTCTTCCCCTTCATCTCAACCTCACCCATCTTTTCTGCCCCCAGTCAGGCTTTCTCTTGTCTCATTTGCTGTGTACATGATGGGTGGCTCATCTGTGAATACTAAGCATTTTTTAAATGTTTTGTAGGCTTTTTAATATGTTGAAAATATTAGATGCAGTTATTAGCGATCATATTAATTTAACAAAAAGCCATTTTATATGCTTTCTAAGTACACCAAAGGTAGCCAACTTCCCTTGTAAAGGAATACAGAATGCAATTTGTGATTGTGGACTTGACTATTGGTGACAATAGTTGCAAGCATTTCTGGTGAAATGATAAATTCATTTATACATATAAGCTACATCTTTTTACAACATTGTTCACATTCTAGTACCTGAACGAGCAGCTTGATGCCCTCGACTCAGGGAACCTAAAGGTAACTTTGGCTCAGTTTTATAAAAGGAATTTGGAAAAAATGGTCAAAACAAACACAAAAATTAGTCAATTCTACAAATTCAGAACTTCCCCAGAGGCAGGTTACTGATAAAAGGCTACATTGATGTTTATCATGTGATTAGAAAAAAATTTTTTAAAAAGTGAGTTGCTTATCCACCCTATCTGCCAGAATATAAATTCAGTAGAACATTCACTCATTAAAGGCTTGGTAGTACCAACCCTGTCCTAGAGCTGCCTCTTCCTCAGAACGTTAACTCTGAGGGTTTGTACACATAATACAGCTTTTGACAATTTATCACCAAAGTGTGTGTGTGATCCTTGGCTTCCAACAACAGTATTATAACAGTGTGGACGTCTTTCACTTTGTTTATTTGTAAAGTATAACTGGAAAAAGAAAATCAGTCTTTCATGGAGAAAAGGTAGAAGATCTAGGAGGAAATAAAAACCAGGTATGTTTACTAATGGAAATAAATAAGTTTTCAAGCAAAGAATTTTATTCCTATGATCCTTTAGATAGTCTGTACATTTGGGAACTTTATATAATGAAAATTTGGAGCTGAATAATGTGCTATAGATATTACTTAAAACTGGACCCATGAGGGGCGCCTGGGTGGCTCAGTCGTTAAGTGGCTGCCTTCAGCTCAGGTCATGATCCTGGGGTCCTGGGTTCGAGCCCCGCGTTGGGCTCCCTGCTTGGTGGGAAGCCTGCTTCTCCCTCTCCCATTCCCTCTGCTTGTGTTCCCTCTCTCACTGTGTTTCTCTGTTTAAAAACAAAAAACAAACAAAAAAAAAAACCAGACCAAAAACTGGACCCATGAGAGGTTCATCCATCGAAATGTTAAATTCCTACATTGGAAAATGAAGGAAATGAAGTTGGCAGAGCCAGAACTAGATGGGTCCACTCCCACCTCGACTGAAATGCTGGTCCCGACTGACTAGGAATGCAATGGGAATGTTCCTAAAAGTGTAATAATATGATTTAGGGAAACCTGCTGAACGGTAGTGGATTGGACAAAACAAAACTCCTTTCTCTTCCTGCCTTCTCTCATTTGCCAAATCAACAATTCCCAAATAATTGTCTGCTATTAATATTTTTTCTATGGTCAACTCATAATGGTCAATCCTCCATTTTTTCTCAGGCCTTGTCTTTCTCATCGGACTCAATGAACCTCAGCGAACCCAGGTTATTATTTACTTCTGGTCACTCCCACAGCCTCCAAGATTTGAGACCTGCTCAAGCTGTTTTCCCATGGCTGGGGGTGCCTGGAAAGCTGGCTCGGAGGAGGAACATGCAAATTATATTTCTCAATTCCTCATTCCAACCCGCTATAACAATACCTGTGAATCTTATATGCTCTCTGAACTAATCACAATCAATAATTTTTAAAAAGATTTTATTTAGGGGCACCTGGGTGGCTCAGTGGGTTAAGGCCTCTGCCTTCGGCTCAGGTCGTGATCCCAGGGTCCTGGGATCGAGCCCCGCATCGGGCTCTCTGCTCAGCAGGGAGCCTGCTTCCCCCTCTCTCTCTGCCAGCTTCTCTGCCTACTTGTAATCTCTGTCTGTGAAATAAATAAGTAAAATATTTAAAAAAAAAAAAAAAGATTTTATTTATTTGAGAGAGAGAGAGTATGAGCGGTGAGGAGAGGCAGAGGGAGATGGAGAAACAGATTCCCTGCTGACCAGGGGACCTGACACAGGGCTTGATCCCAGGACCCCCACATCATGACCTGAATGGAAGGCAGCCGCCTAACCAACTGAACCACCCAGGCGCCCCATCAGACCGATGCAGCCATTCTGGGTACACCCACCATTTCCTCATTCCCACTTTGGGGAGAAAAAGATGGCATATGTGAGAAAAGTTTCTGTATCTTGGATCATCCCAGAGCAAAGGCAAAATCATGCTCAGGATTGTTTTAGCAGAGACAGGTTTATGAAATGGAGAAAGACATTTCCAATATTAATATTAGGTACCTATTATGAAACTGCCCAGGAAGATACCACACCTTTAAATTTCTATTAAACGAGTTAAATATGAAAGATTCCTTTCAAAGAGAATAAAAAAGTATTTACTATCAGCAGGGGTATGAAAGGAATTTATTGCAAATGTTTGGAAAGGCATTTGGAAAGGAAGACAGAGGGAAACTCTAGCTGTAATGAAAGGTTTCTACTCTTCTCTATGTTAGGTTACAGAATGCCTTACCATGGTGGACTGGTCCCAACTCCCAGCTTGGGAGAGGGCAAGTAAGCTGTCCACGACCCCCTCCGCAAACTCCCCAGGGGATTTGAAGGTCACAGCCTCAGTCTTTTGTGAAGTAGCCCATAACATTTCTGAAACACAGAAAATCAGCCCTTCACAGTTTCTTCCCATAAACACAATCCTGATATCAATGAAAGCAAATCACACTTCTGAAAAGATTACACTTGACACTAAGCTTCTATTATTTACAAGATTCTGCGGTAGATACTCTGAGGTCCTTAAAGATTCATCAAACATGGCTTCTCTTCTGAGGAGAAGACCAGCAGTAGGTCTGAGCACTGCACATGCGTGATCTCAGTCAGTCTTCATGAGGGCTCCACAAAGTGGCATTATAGTAGTCTTTCCTTAGGAAAGCAGAAGCTCTGATAACTTAGTAACTTAACCCGGGTCAAAACACTGGAGGGAAACCAAGAAGATTTCAATCTGGCTCTCTGTGACTTGAAGGTCAGTACTTTCTACCTTGTCACAGCTTGTATCCGGGGAGGGAGAGAAAGAGACAATACAATGAAGTTGAGAATATGCCAAGTCGGTTTGTCCCAACCAAGCTTCCCAGGACTTCAGGGAAGCGAGAGGTCCCTTGGGTAGCGTCCACTTCCATGACCATAATGACAGCTACCATTGACAGAGAGCTGAATGGACACAGACAGGCCCATATGACACACCTGACAGGAATGGATTCACACAACATGGTGGTGAAGAAGACAGACTGAGTCAGGGCCACACTCATGCTTCCTACTGGTCAGGTTGCCTACTTTGCGAAGACTTAGTTTCCAAGTCTATAAACTGGTGAGGTCCTATGAAGAGCATCCTTATGCCTAACCCAAGTGGTTCTCAGAATTAAGTCCTCATAACGTTTACAATCCTGAATATTAAAGTTTGATTGTCTTCCTCTTAAAAGAGGAGAACCATAAGCTCAGGACAAATGAACAAAATCTGTTATAAAATCCTATGTACTTTAAAATCATTTGTTATTATCAACCCAGTCCAATTTATCCTTGTTTATTTCACAGTGGCCTGTTTTTTTTTTTTTTTTCTTTTTAAAAATCCCAGCTACTTCCAAGTTTTGTTAAAGAAAATTTCCATTACCTTTCTTAAATTTATGCTCTGAATCACAGAAAGTCAGGACTGGTCTGGACCTCAACTTGCCCTAATCCAATCCCTGTATGATTTTTGTATTTTCCCTGTAACTAGGAACATCCAAACTGTAGCAGGATGATGCACATGATAAGGGCTTCACATCCTCCCCTATATGTCAGTATATATAGAATGAAACAAAAGAAAAGAAAAAAGGATTGCTACCGATATCTGGTTAATCCCTAAGTAGAACAGAGGCAATTAGAATGGCATTTGCTCAAGTCAGTATTAACTACTCACAGAGTTAAAAATGAATCTTTTATAACTGAAAAGAAGGTGACAGTAAATATTTGACCTTTGCACCTACACAAGGCTAGGAGAGATTTGTGCTCCTGTCCATATAAATGCATCACAGTTCACAATAACATAGGAATCGAAATCTGATCCTTGGATAACAGATAACTTGGTGAAGATTACAGAATGTGAAACCACATATGTATTTATAGAGACAAACAATTCTTTGTTTCCAAGGTGGAAAACGTTAGGTTGGGTCCATTTGGCAAATCACTTCTTAGCTTTGTTACAGCCCTAAAGACACACAGTTTCCACCAGGATACAGTTAAATACTAATGGAGGATTTTTAAAACAAACCCCAGTTAAAGTCAATTTTGATTACATGGAGCCAATATTAAATAAACTCCCTTGTCTATCTTTGCCTATCCATAGACTGTTCCAAAGTTTTAAAACATTCGCCAACTAATTTAACAGCAATCTGTCATTTATTAAAATCCAAACTGGTACCAAGCCTGCTACAGCTAGATGTGTATCAGATAAAAATATATTCTTCCCAAGTGGAATTGGTTAATTTTATTATGATTATTATTACTGCGTTTATTATACGAGCTCATTATACCTCTTCTCTCCCCTTCTGGTGAACATATGCCTTTAATTTAAGGGTGGAGAAACGTGTGTATGTGCACGTATGAGCATATAAGGGCCAGGGTGTGCTTGTAAAGCAACTGTGTGTTTTCAGCAAATATTCCAAATATCCAATCAGGTGTCATATCTGGTAAAGTGAAAAAGAAATTGATGATGGGAAAGGGATACATTAATCAGAGACTTCATAAGAGGCTCAACAGCCAGGCATATAGTAATAAATGTTCATCAAATGTCCTGGTTTCCATCTGGAAGTCCTGAGAAGAACAGAGAGAGGATGGCATGAAGGGAGATTAGGGGCCAGTGATCTGGATTTCCCCCGATTTTGTTTCCCCACCCTTGACATTGGTTCTGTTATGAATGCCCTGGAAGGCTTTCACTGATAATCCCAAAGAAAAATGATCTGGAATTGAAAGAATACTTGTAGATATAGCATGGTTAAGTGAAGTCTAGACTCTATGCTTCTAGAATATGTCAATGAGCCACACGATTTCTCCAGCTCTGAGTAAAATAAATGCCAAATCAGTGCTTGGTATGTAATGGCGACTCAAGAATTATTTCTTGATTAAGACAATAAGGGAAGTACTGCTAATCTGAATAAAGGGTTGTGTGATTATGAAAAAAGGAAGAGATTCAGTTCTAATTTTTTGCTTGTTTTCTAAAGGATGTTATGCAATACCCTTGTCAGGAAATCGTGAAAAGCTGTCAGTGTGCGAGATACCTGCTGACAAATGTAAAAAGGTACCAAGTATTAATAAATTTAATAACTCAAATGGGGGGAAAAAAGAAAGATGACTGCAAGGCAACTAGACTGAACACAAAAAGTTTTGTAATTACGTGCTGTGTAATCTGTCCTTCTCATCGCTTACAAGATTCTAGCCACTGAAGGGACTTGGGGAATTTGCTTTACACTTTATTTAAAACATTTATTCAGCATTACATGGTGAGCTTCCCAAAGGCAATAGCTCGGTGTTATTCTTCTTTCACTACCAGCTAGCGAAGTACCTGGAATATTGATAATCACCCAATGTGGATGTCTCCTGAATGCAATCAGGAATAAATGAATGAAGAGAGAGCCTATCCAAGAAAAGCTCAGGCAGTTAGCTTCTTATTCTGATACCAAAACTCGGGTCACTTACATCTGAAACACTGTCAATGGACTCATTCACGTTATAAAACCATTTTCCTATTTAGAACCTTCTGGGTGGACAAAGCAAAGAGTTTCCCCTGAAGGAAGTCTTTGCCAGACATACCGAGGAGGAAGGCCAAAGGTTCACCATGGTAAGTGGAATCGTGTCAGTTTGAAGGAGAGCAACGTTTCAATGGTCCTTTCCTTTGATGTCATGTAAGACTTCGATTCTGAGACCCTTGGAAAGATGGTGAAAGACCTTTGTGGCCTTCTAAGCAGCTTAGAATATTCTTCGTCAATCCTAGGGAGAAGTGAGTTTTAAAGAGAAGACAAAGGACACGATTTACATACGAAAAAGTACTTCTTTGGCTGCAATGCTCATGCTGAATTGAAAGTTGGAGCCCAAGCGAGAAGGATGGAAGCTTTGGAAGGATGTTGTGGGCTCAAGTCCATCTGAGAGATTCTGGTTTGAATTGTGAGGACAAGAGGACACATTCCATAGACTTTTAGGAAGATAGGAAAGAAAGACTTACTGGATGAAGAAAAGAAGAAATCACACATTTTAGGAAGGTAGATGGGGCGAACCGGAGTGACATCAACCAGCAAACAAATATACAAATGTTGGTAAGAACAATTCCGCCCCTCAAACTGTTTCCAGTTCAAACGTTCTGTTTCTTAAGGTCTAATGGGTTTAGCTGAATCTTTGTGAAGCAGTTCCAAACCATGTAAAATGAAATTAAATTTAACACCAGTTCAAAACAAGTCCCAAAAATAAAAGCTTTTGGGTAGTTAAAGTTTAGAATGTTGAGTAAACCAAGTTAGACATATCTCTACGGCGGAACTTCTCGGAGCCTTTAATATGCTTTCAAGTTTTGAAAGGGAGGAAATAAGAAGTGGTATTTCTTGAGCCTATTTGATAGCAAAATCCTTCACCCACCCCCACCCCTCTTTGAGGTATTTCATTAATTAGTGTTTTGTGGAATAGAATTCAGAAAAAAATCTCTTGGCTATTCCGTCCCATTTATTTTGGCCATACCTTAATAATACTCTCAAGACTGCATATTTATCTTCTTTAAGGATCACTCAGAAATACGAAATGAATTAATCCACTAACCCAGAGATTTTAGACAATTAAGGCTTTTTACAGTATTCTACACGATTAACTGGCATTTCACGTTTATTACCCTGGCCTTTTCAGAAGTGATAGCGATTAAGACTCATAACATAATTAGAGACTTTACTATGTTCCAGAAACTCTGCTGCGTATTTTACAGGCATTAATCATATAATCCTCACAACAGTCCTATAAAGTAATTACTAGCAGTTAGCTCCATTTTATAGAGGAACAAACTGATCCTCAGAGAGGCTAATTAACTTGAACACGGTTAAGAACGTACTGGAACCCGCCGGAGAGTCTGAATCCATGGTCTGCGTGCATTAATCCCCAAAATATACGATGTATGTTAGTAACTCATTTCCATATTACAAATTAAAAAAAGAAAACCAATGCAAGTGTGATCCTGAAATAAATTCATTCAGTATGTGCAGCCAACGGGCATGGAATTCACCCACATGTTTGCTCACCTATCACTCAACAGACCCTCTTGCCGGTCCTTGGGATCTAGCACAGAACAAAACATTCTATCTCCGAGCCTTTATGGGGGGGTGGGGGACAATTCATCAACAAGATAAGGAAATATACTAAATAGAAGGAGAAAAGGGGTCTGAAAGGTTGGAGCGTGTGTATTTTATTGTGGACCAGAAGCAGCAGGCAGGCCTCCTTACCAGGACAAATGACACAATGGATCAGAGAGGAGCCCTGGGTTTCACATAGGAAGGTCATGGTGGCCTTGACAAGAACAGTCTCAATGCAATGAGGGGTCAGGGTTCTGATGAGTGGCTTCAAGAGACAGTGGAAAAAGAGCTTGTAGAGGACAAGTGTGGACAATGGTTTCTGGAAATGAGTAATTGGAAAAACAGAAGAAAACCACAGAGAGAGTCTCCCCTCTGTCTTCTGAGAGAGAACTGACAGTATGTGGACGACAGTAACACACGGGAGAGGGAAGTTTCGATGACGAGCTAAGACAGAACTGATTGAATCGCGTCTTTAGTTGAGGCAAGAGGCTGAGGCATCCAGTGAAGAAATGGATGAGCTAGAATTAGGCAGAAGGTGAGAAATTCATTCACCACAGTAACAGGGGAAAAGCTCTGCTATGCGGTCACGGATGATACAGGGAGGTCAGGTGTGTTGAATAAAGCAGAAATGGCACGCAAAATAATTTATTCGATTGCTTTGAGGCCCGCATTCTGACTTGTATAGCTCTGCTGAGTATCTATTTTCTGTAAAACTGGGGAGAACAGGACCTATCTTAGGTGACCACTGTGAAGATTAAAAATTAGAAGTGAGTTGGGGGAAATCAGAGGTGAAGAAAAACCATGAGACTGTGGACTCTGAGAGACAAACTGAGGGTTTTGGGGGGGGCGGTGGGGTGAGCCTGGTGGTGGGTATTAAGGAGGGCATGTATTGCATGGAGCACTGGGTGTGGTGCATAAACAATGAATTTTGGAACACTGAAAAAAATAAAATAAAATTTGAAAAAAAAATGGTATCTATTTTGGGGCTCAGAGGACTGATCATATGCTAACAGACTGACAAATGTTGAGTGTTTTAGGATCATTATTATTAGGATGATTACCACTACTGGTATCATCATCATTATTAATTGTACACAACTCAAATTATGGACCTCTAATTCCTGCATTTAATTTTACAGCTCCTTAGCATCAAATAAAATACAGTCTCTGGGGAAAAGAGCAAGTTGTCAATTGTAACTTGATTTGTTCAACACAGTTTTGTCTCAGGCTGTAAATTGAATCAATTCTGATTTTGTTAGTCTTTGAAGAGTGTTACATTCTACTGAACCCAATACTTGTGTTATAGAAAAACAAGTAGGGAGCATTTTGAAATCCAATATTTGCTACATTTTCTGATTAGCAAGCAGAAGGAGTGGATGTGATCAATACTTGGATTCCCTGAACAAAATATATTTCCTTTGTGAAAATTTGTCTTGATACGTAGGTTTCTCCCACTTGCCACCCCCCCCCCCGCCCCACTTGTCCTGACGCTGCTGCCCCCTCCCCCCAAGTCCGGCTCATCATCACCTCTTTCCTGGACCACTTCAGTCTTCCGCTCCCGCCTCCCCGTCCCTCTCCCACAGAGTCCATTCCCTGTACGGCACTGACCCTTGAAAATTTTGTGTCCCAATGGGCCACTACTTAGACTACCTCCGAGGGTTTTCCGCAATGGAATAAATCGCAAACACCCTCCATGGTTTACAAAGCCCTGTGGAGCCAGCCCTTGACTACCTCTCCAAACCATCTCCTACCGCCTGCTTTGGGCTCATATCGCTCCCATCACCCAAGTCAGCATTTTGTTTCGTGAACACACCCCAATCACCCTCCACTCGGGGTGTTTTCCTCTTGCTGTTCTTCCTGCAGAACTCATTCCTTCCACAGGACTGGCCTCTTACTCCTTATGTCCCCATTCATGTACCCCCTCCTCAGAGAAGACTCTCTATCCTCCTGAACTACAATTCTGTCCTGAACGACAATTCTGTCCTGCCCACTCACCCGTTCTTCTCATTTCTAACACGTATCATTAGCTTATCATCTTGATTGTGTCTATGTGTGTTTCCTGTCTTGTTGCTCGAATGTACAGAGTTTCATGTGTTGCATATAAAACTTAGATGTTGCCTTCATTGCTTTATCCATGTGGTACAGAAAGTGGGAGCTCACTAAATTTTATAGGAAGAATATATACATTTCAATTCCTGTATTTTTGTAAGTGATGTAGTTAAAACCCTAACAGGCCAGAGTGACTTTAAGCTATCACACAGGGTTTTACCCAGCTACCTGAGGGACTTATTTTAGTAGTTATTTACTCCCTCATTCCTTAAGTCATGCAGCCAATAAATCACTCATTTCTAAGTTGCACTTTATAATCTAACTTTGTATAAAGTTTTCACCCTATCATTTTCTACATGTTTGACAATTATATAAAGAACACGAATTAGAATAAAATCTCGAAGACTATAGAATGTACTGTGCCATCTGGTGCTTGGTAATAAAGAAGTGGAAGGTTTCTTTCTTCCGGAAGACTAATATACTGCTTTAAAAATGTTAAATTATATATTCATAGATATTTAGAGAAATCTCCCTTGGGAAAATATAAATTAAATTCAAGATGACGAACATAGATAAGTAGAATGAATTTATGTATCAGGAGGTTACCTCAAAATGGAAGAGGTGCTTTTAAGGGCAAATGAAATTGAAGGTGAGTACAGACATAGGAAGAAAAAAAGTCTATGACAGGCAAGAACACAGGAAGTCTATGCTGATTGCTACATATTGTTTCTAATCCACCACTACAGGTAACTCTACGGTATCATCTAGAATTCTAGTGCAGAAATGGTACACAAGGTTCGGGGACTGAGGAGAACTAGAAAGTTTTTTGAAAGGACATGATCTCTTCTCTGAAAAAAAAAATGTATATTGACATGCACAGATACCTATAAAGTGTATTTCTTGAGCACCTATTATATTCCAGGGATTGTGTCAATAAATTTAGAAGCATTATCATGTAACACTCGTAACATCTCTGTGAGAACTTTCATTGCTTTACTTTAGATGAGGAAATGGGAGCAGAGGTCATTTGATCTGTATCGGGCCAGAGAGCAGGAAATGACAGATCCCGGACTCAGGCTGGCTGAGTTGGAAGCCTACGTGTAGTAAACACACTAAACCTCTATCCTGTTGATCTAAACACATTTAAATGGGTCATTGTTGGTCTTCCATAATTGCATGTGCCATGATAGCAGCCAGAGAATAGTCTGTTGTTTTCCAGAGTTATTTCTTTTGTTGCTACCTTAACTCTAAAAATGAATAGCTAAACGCCCCCCTTGCCTTTTTTGGATCAAAACCTTGAAAGATCTTCAGTGAAATGTTGAATAAATTATGGCATTGCCATATTCTAAAAAGGGTGAAACATTATAATACAAAAGAGTTCTATCATTATGAATTACCCTGGAAGAATGTCCGTCACACACAGTTAAGTGAAAACAGCAACACACAGAGGCACGTGGTCCTTGTTTGCTGTGGGAATGCACACGGAAGTAGGGAAAGGTGGAATCCATACTCTTAATAATGGCTATCTAGGGGGCTCCTGGGTGGCTCAGTCAGTTAAGTGTCTGCCTTCAGCTCAGGTCATGCGATCAAGCCCCGCATCAGGCTCTTTGCTCAGTGGGGAGCCTGCTTCTCCCTCTCCCTCTGCCTCTGACTGCCGCTCCCCCTGCTTGTGCTCAGTCTCTCTCTCTCACTTCTTTCTCTCTCTGACAAATAAGTAAATAAAATCTTAAAGAAAAAAAACCACCAAAAACAATGGTTATCTACTTGTGTGGGGAATCTGTTTTTAATTTCATCTTTGTAGTAGGATTTATTTTCATAAGCATGGGTTACTTTAGTACTTAATAGTGAATATAGAGTAATTCTTTTTCACAACTGTTTGTTTCTAAATATAATCTTCCCATAAGTTTGAATAGCTTCCTCATATGATCTTCTTTCTTAACCCTTTCCTCCTTCTACCGAAGTACCAGCTTTTTAATTTGTTTTACACATTGAACTTCCAGATAAGATTACCACTGAATGAGAGTCCTGAGCAAAAACTTGAAAAACATCGGTTTCCATTATCTCAAAATGTACACTACTGAGATTAGTAATTACTAATTACTAATACATTATACCAATGAGAAATCCCAGCCTACTCTTTTTATTATATCAAAAGCCATACACATACAATCTGAAAATTAAATATGAACTAAGTTTGATTTCTTTCACTTGAATGACCACTCAGTGGATGGCCTGGAGAGACTACTACTCTGCAGTCTAGGGCTTTGGTAATGCAATCACCAGATTACTTAGAGCACATTCATTTGGTGTTCAGACACCTTGAAAGGAAAATTCTAGGCAAAGCAATTTAAAACACTATTCTATAGCCTTAAAGGGCTCTCGAGTAGCTAAAAATGGACAGAACTAGAAAGGATGTCTTAACCAAGCCTGAACTATCCTTCAGTTAGGAAGTACATTCTGAACGAGTACGTAAGTCTTCCCTTCCAGTCTGTTTCAAAAGAACCAGGAGGGTGCCTGGGTGGCTCAGTGGGTTAAGCCTCTGCCTTTGGCTCAGGTCATGATCCCAGGGTCCTGGGATCGAGTCCTGTATCGGGCTCTCTGCTCGGCAGGGAGCCTGCTTCCTCCTCTCTCTCTCTGCCTGCCTCTCTGCCTACTTGTGATTTCTCTCTGTCAAATAAATAAATAAAATCTTAAAAAAAAAAAAAAAAAAAAGAACCAGGAGACAGCTTGGCTTTGTCTTGCGAGTTCACCCCAGCACAAACCCCACTAAGGTGGAGGCAGCATGGTTACTTGTACTCCAGCTGCCAACACTGCATTAACCTGCTGCACGCACTCCACCACCCCACATCTGGGCTGAATGGACAACTGTCCCATGGCTGGCGTAATTCGTAGTAAATTAAATGAAATTCAGCAAACATTTACTGAGCACTCCCTAGAGTTCCGTGCACTCCGTGGGTTTTGCAAAGCCTCTCAAGACGGGCATAAGCCCTGCTATCCCAGGACACAGAATTTAATGAGGAAGACACAGACCTGAATAATGGACATAAAGCACCCTATGATAATGACTTTGTGTGACACTGGGAAGAATACACAGTTTCGGGCGCAGGGTAGGGATTGCTGGTGCTTGGTTCTAGTTTGGGCAGTGACAAGGCTTCTGGGGAGAGGCAGCATTTTAACGGAGGCTTGCTGGTGGACGAGAATGGGCTGTATAACCGTAGGGCGTAGGGATGAGGCACGGATGAGCTGGGAAAACAGTACACGGTAAAGGACAGGAAGAACCGACTACGCTTCCGTTACAGAAAACGTAAAAAGAGATGATGAAGGAAAGGGAGGATGCGGCCAGATCACGATTAAAATGCATGCTTGAAATCACCCAAGGTCTCGTTCACAAGTAAGAAACAGAAAGGAATTCTTCTGACGGAGCGCTCCTCTTTCTGTGATTACAAGTGTAGGGTGACCTTATTTTTTATCTAATGAAAATAAAATAGGATTTTTTTTAAGAGCTGTAATTTGAAGGAGAAATTTTATTACAGTAGATTACGTGGTCAGTTTTTGAGGGGAGGAGTGGTGTGTGGAATTTCTTAGTGAAATCAAGAAAAATGCTGATGGGTGAGGAGCCTGGTTAGGGAACTTGGGAGCCAGGATAACAAGAATGTTGTCCTGGGAGAGAAGTGAAACCTGGGAAGGGGGTACGAAAGGGAGAGGCCCAGAAGGGCACTGCTGGATGACCTCAACTGGAGAGATTAAGTATTTTCATCTCTCTCCCATCTCGCAGAGCTAAGAATTTATTGCTTCAAAAGCAAGATTCACATATTGATGGATACATTTCCTTTGAGCAAACCTAAGCAGCCAAATACACCTCTGTTCTTGTCAGGAGAAACTCTCTAGCTCTTAGCTCATTTGCAGAACGGATCCAACACACAATACTAAGGGTTTGTCTTAGTCCCTCTTTCTATAAACCTGTCTTCTGGCTCAGCTATGGACTCTGTCCGTTCCTCTCGACCCAAGGACTGGAACCCACATTTGCAGAGATGGTTTCCCAGGAGAACCATCACCGAAGGACAAAGTATGAGCCGAGGAGCTTTCAAAACCTACCATTCTAACGCCGTTTTCAAAGGCTTGGCGGGTGAGTGGAGCCGGTCCATCCACGGTCTTGCCATCATCATCCGGGCCCCAGCTTGCACTGTAGATATGCACGTGCTGGGGATTGAAGCTAACCGATTTCGCTTCAACCATGTCCGTGACATCTCCATCCAGCATCCGAACCCCTTCCAGACAGAAGGGAATTACCTTGAATAGAGCATTCACCATAGAACCCCCAGACAGCCCAAGACATATTCCAATTACAGCAATTGGGGGGCAAAGAATCAACGTTTAATCAACACTTAAGTGAGTACCTTCTCCCCCCTGAAAAAGATAATGCAGACTCTTCCAAAGTTTTCTTGGAGAGAAAGTAAGTTACGTCGTACGTGAGAGAGCAAAACTTCTTTTTTTGATCCATTATTCTCTTTTTTAAAGTTCCCACAATCTCTCCCTTCTCTTTATCCCTGTCTTCAGAGAGTACTTGACAGAGAGCCTCAAGCAATCCATCTTCCCTAAATGTCTCTTTATTAGGTAACTTGTGTTCATAATTGGTATAAAGCATTCTGACCTTAGCGGGCTGACAAAATTTGGACAGCTGCCAAGTTAGGTTGGTCTAATTTCCTCTCTCCTTAATATTATCTCCTAATCTGTAAGACTGATGTGAACTTAATATATTATTTCTTTGCCAAGTTATTTATAAATCAAATAATAAATGAGAATGCTCTCTGTGCATGTAACACATCAATTATGTCTCAAAGGGTTTTAACCATGTTCAGTCATTAATCTTCATTTACGTATATTCCCGCCAGACAGACGGGGATTTGTTATTAACCTTAACAGGAAAAAAATAGACACAGACACCCAAGAATAAATTACACGTCAAATGTCAGGCCCTCTCTCTGTCCTTCTATTCTGGAGACTCTGAACAACAATGAAACATCTAATTGTGAAGTAAACAAGTATCTCCTCCTTCAGCTTAAGCTACAAAGCATCCCTGAGACGCTGTATTATTTTACAATTCTGTCTTTACGGCTCAAGTTTACTCCTTAGAAAAATCTTGTTCTCTAGTGGGATTTCAAGTTTTTCTGGCCACCGACACATGGGGCTTAAATAATAAAATCCCTAATCAGGCAGCTTTGATACTAGGAGGTTTGAGGTGGGACTTCTGGTGGAAAATCAACAAATTCTTGAAAAGACTACACCTTCTTCGTGCTTTAAAAAAATGTTTAACTTTAAACTCTAAAATTTGCAAACATACAAAACAGAAGAAATGACCACGAGGCCGGAGACAGACGACACTTAACTGGTGACATTCTGCCATATTTCCGGGGGAACCTTTCTCAGCTACATGACAGATAGGTCACTATACCCTTGAATAATTACTTCCAAAAGAACAGTGGAAGTCAACACTCGGGACACATTACATTTCCTCCAAGCGCCCCTAAAGACACTGCACTTGCTTGTAATATCTCCTGACTGTCTTTTCCTTGAGACCTTTGGATTTTAAAAGCGATGTATAGACAAGTGATGTGGATCACAAGGGTAAGAATACATTACTTTAAAAATTATCAAATGGAAACTGTACTTAGAAGGCTTTTCAGCACTCTGTTTTAGGGGAGTAGAATGCCCAGCCGGATGCTCTTTGTGTGTACTGGGTCCTAAGCAGCCATTGGTTTGGTTTAATTTAACATGAATGTTCAAAATTCATCTGCACGGTTTTTACTGAAAACAAGAACTATTTTGTATGCCTCCATTTTTACTTCTTGCTATTTCAAAGGATAAAATGGAACCACAGTTGACCCTTCAACAACTCAGGGTTAGATGCGCTAACCCTCCCCCAACACCATGCAGTCAAAAATCCATGTACAACCTTGACTCCCCAAACACGTAACTACTAATAACCTACTATTGCCTGGAAGCCTTCTCGATAACATGCAACAGTTGATGAACACATATTTTATATGATATGTGCATTACAGATTATATTCTTAAAATAAAGTACGTTTGAGAAAAGAAAAGGTCATTAAGAAAATCCTACAGAGGACATAGTCCGCTTATAGTACTGTACCGTATGTACTGGGAAAAAAAATTGTATTTAAGTGGACACACGCAGTTCAAACCTGTGCTGTTTAAGGTCCAACTGTATTTTATCAGTACAAAGAAATAAATACTGGGTTGTACCAGTGCCTGAAAAAACCTAACTGGAAATTCTAAACACCAACACAGAGGAGCAGTTACACAATATTTGGGTGTAGTTTCTAGGTCACGCAATTGATGGAAGTCTGGGAAAAAAAAAAAGCTTGATGAAATCGTATCTAGAGGGTAATATTCCTTTTCTGACCAAATATTAACAAGTAATTATTTTTGTTTCCTCAAGTTTTAAGATGAAAGGCCCATTTTTCCTTATCTGACTGTAAGCCTTCATGCTTTGGGACTGGGGGGTTAATTTATAATTCAGAATGTT
This sequence comes from Martes martes, assembly GCF_963455335.1. Lineage (NCBI taxonomy): Eukaryota > Metazoa > Chordata > Mammalia > Carnivora > Mustelidae > Martes > Martes martes. The sequence goes on along the minus strand of NC_137900.1, from coordinate 16,634,230 downwards.
CCTGTTTGGGGGATGACAGAACATGGGTGAGTCACTGCCATCCGTTCATTTTCTTACTGAAGTCCTGTTTGGCGAGATCGGCAGCTTGTCTGTGATTTTGTTCCTTCAGTCCCTCAAGGTCAGTGAATGCTGGGTTAGCACGGGAGAGGGAGGACGCGGACATGGACGTGTGTTGGTGCATGTGAGGGGCTGTGTGTGTCGTGTCTGGGACAGCAAGCAGGGTTGATTAGGAGCTACCATGGTCACTGGACACTCTTGAGACTATCAAGGGTGTCCGGCACCCTCACCGTTCTTCAGGGGAAGTTTCTGTCTCCTTTCCTTAGCTCTCTCATGAACTTCCCCTTGACACACAGCAGATGCTCTCAGAGTACAACTAATAACTGGTTAGCAAGCTGCCATACTCTAAGAATTCAGTGTGAAATAAAGGACACAAAGAGGTCAAATGTAATGAGCACTGATATTCGAGGTAGTGTCAGGAACCTTTTCTTAGCACCGTTACTAAACACCCCCAATATGTCACATTATGAGAGCTTTACATTTACTCTAGGAAGGACAATTATTTTTATTTTAAATCCAACTCTATACACCACTTGGCAACAATAGTGTACTGGAAATGAAGATGTCAGTCTAGTTACCAGGAGGGTCATTCATCTGCGACACTGGTTAGGAAAACCCCCTAGGGGACACCTTCGAGCCACTAGGATCTATCGTGTCTCTTACCATGTGCCTGCGGTATCAGGTGACAGCTGACGAGGATGATTACAAATGCGAAGGAGTTTGCTTCTGTCAATGCCTACGTTGATACTCCTTTGGTCAGGTCCTTATAGTAGGCATACGTATATCTGAGTTTGTACATGTGCGTGTAATGTACATACATAATCTGGGATTAATAATGTAATGTACATACATAATCTGGGATTATTAACAACAACTCTATTGCTCTATTATGGATCTACAAAAGGAAATGATACCATTTCCCATTTTAATTTCCATTAAAAAGGAACTTTTGGTAAAACATAAGGAAAAAGGAAAAAAAATGGATTTTCTGTTCTGACATTACTTTCAGAATGTCTCTCGCCATAGAGACACTATGGGCTGGTATTAAAGGTGATCAGTTCTTTCTGACCCAGGCAGCCACTGGATAGATGGGGACAGATGTCAATGACCCCAGATTCATGACTGGGCATGTTCTTCATGCCTGTTTTAAATCAAGAAACATCTGTGCTCGCACCCCCAGAGGGGTACCGTCTCAAAAGCCCTGAACTTTATTTAATAACACAAGTGAAGATGTCATTTTTGGCAACAGTTGAACACTACTCTGCCAACGCAGCCCTGTCTTGAGCTCTGAAAGAGTTCTCCATCTACCCACGTTTGTTTCCCATACCTCCGATCTTGGCATTGAAAGCAATTCCGACCGTGCAGTGAGAGTTGTTTGCTGCGGCTGCCACTTCTCCAGCACAGCGGGTCCCGTGCCTGCAGGGAGAACACACACACGTGCTCAAGTAAGACACTCCATTCTTCCCAACTCGCAACGTCATCTCCACCAGCTGGACTCCAAAGGCGTGAAGCTTGCATCAAGCTGTGGATGTTTCTGGAACTTCTACCCAAGTAGCCCTTAGCCTGCCCACTGCCAACTTTTAATTATATTCTGTTTCGGATTCTGACTGATATATATATATATTCCTTATACCTTGATTTCCCAACCAGGAAATCTCTCTGAAAGCTAAACTTGAATACTGTGTTTCTTCGTATTCTCTAAACTTTGTATTGTCCAATATGGTAACCACCAGCCATCTGTGGCTATTGGGCACTCGAAATGCTGCTTGTGTGACCTTATCTCAACTTTAATTTTAATTAAGGAACTGGCACTCAATTCAATTATTACGAAATTTAAGAATGTCAGTATATGTGAATCTGCTTCTTACTGTAAATTTAAGTAGAGATCAAGTATCTCCGGTGAAATGTCATTTAAATACGATGTGCTGTAACTATACACTGGATTTCTATGATTTTGTATGAGAAAACAACGTGAAATAGTCCACGATACTTGTTTTATATAAATGACATGAAATCTGTTATTTAATAAAATGTATCATCAGTATTTATTTCACCTATTTCCACCACTTAAAAAATGCGGCTACTAGAAAATCAGACGCCTTTTTCTGGAAAACCTTCCTTTTATTTCTCATCACAGTGATTTTGTTCCTCAGAAAAATCCTTTTGTTGAAAGGACCCTAAGACCAACCCATGCAAGGATAGCAAAGAAGTTCCAAGTGCAAAGTACAATCTGTTTAGAAATGTTGACCTAACGCTCTGTTGAGAGGAATCCCGAGGTCTGGCTGAGCCCAGGGAAAGGAGACTAGGGCTGATGGCTACTATCTGCCCCAGATGCAGAAGAGGGTTATGAGGCATATGACAACTGCTACAGGTGTATTAGTCATTGCTAATGAAGTCTAAGGCTCAACCCTCGCCTTCATTATTAGAGATGAGGATGCTTAAGGAGCCCTGAGATGTAAGGAGATAGCGTGAAATCAGCCTAACAGTGATTAAGACTCAGGTCCCCCAAATACTATGTCATTATTTTTTATTTTACAGCATAGACTACGCTCGTCATGGGCTACGACTACCATCTGTGCAACTGTAAATGAGTTACTGCTTACAAATGGACAGGTACACACGCAAGTTCATACAACAGAGATATGGTCCGCTTAGTCCACTTACTAACGTCACGCTTATCTTCCTATGTCACTATTAGCCTGTATGTCATTTAAAAGCTATTACCCCGTCATCTTTTTTTTTTTTTAAGATTTTATTTATTTATTTGACAGAGATCACAAGTAGGCAGAGAGGCAGGCAGAGAGAGAGGAGGAAGCAGGCTCCCTGCTGAGCAGAGAGCCCGATGCGGGGCTCGATCCCAGGACCCTGGGATCATGACCCGAGCCGAAAGCAGAGGCTTTAACCCACTGAGCCACCCAGGCGCCCCCCCCCCCCGCCCATCATCTTTTAAATCGTACCCCGCCCGTAATCTATTTCTCAAGTGCTTGATTTCTGGAAATCGAACCCAGTTTTTCACTGAGAGTAACGAGGCTATGAAAAACCACCTTGAGCCTTTATATACTTTGATAACTTGGGATAGATTCTACAAGTGGAATGACTGGATCAAAGAGCACAGAAAATATTGTCAAGTTGTCAATGGAAGATTAAAGTAATAAAACCAAAGCTCAAAAAAAACCCTTGCAAGATAGATAAATGTTATTACAAAACATATTTTTATGCATGACCAAAAAAAAAAAAAAGACCATAAGCCTACTCGAATGACAATACAAAGAGTGGGGAAAATATCTGAACAGACCCATGTCTCTAAACCGCTAGGTAGGAGTTTTTTAATCTTTTCATCTTTGCCAATCTGACATGAAAAATGTTATCTCATTGCTGCTTCTCTTTTTATCCCCTCAGATTACATTTGTTATCTTTTCAAATATTTATTAGCTATTTCTAGTTCTTGCTTTGAGAATAATCGTTTATGTCTTTTGCCCCAAATTTCTTATTGTTTTCCCATCATAGCTATTGTATATACATTTCCATATGTGTTATTTGGAACACAGCAATCTTATTTATGGCCGTTTTAGGATATTCTGCACAGCAATGAATTCTGATGCACTCAATTATTTTGTCCTACTGATATCTGGTCATACCACTTTCATCATCAAAAAAAAAAAAGGTCCATTTTTAAAAGAAAAAAAAAAAAAAAGATTTCTTTTGTAAATTACAAGCTGAACTACTAATTTTACCCCTGAGCTCAGCAAGTATTTACTGTGATTCTTCATTAGTCTCTGATTACATATTACTTCATGGTGTAAGTTATTTTTTCTTTACATGTCAAATTCCCTTTATGAGTCCATTGTTCTTAAATTTCACTATATCGTTAACTAAGAAAAGTGTTATAGGATCATAAGGATCTGATTCTCATTCTCCAATTGTTATTTATGAGTCCATTATGACAAGTTTGTTCATTGTATTGTGGATTTGATATTGTTTTCTACAGTTCTGTCAATTTTTATTTTATTTAGAATGGAATGATTAAATCTTCCTAGTGAAACTATTTATGAAAATGCAGTAAAACTCTGGGATTCCTGCAGTAAAAACAAACAAAAAATTAAAGAAACCAGGCTAACAATTAAATTGTATACCTCTTTGTCCCCTTTACTATCAAACATTCTGTGTTCATATCAGTTATACCTCTCTCTCTTTTTTTTTTTTTTATTTGACACACAGAGAGAGAGAGCACAAGTAGGCAGAGCAGCAGGCAGAGGGAAAGGGAGAAGCAGGCTCCCTGCTGAGTAGGGAGCCCAATGTGGGGCTTGATCCCAGGACCCAGGGATCATGACCTGAGCCAAAGGCAGCCGCTTAACCAACTGAGCCACCCAGGTGCCCCAAATTTCTTGAGTACTTTTTTTTTTTTTAGAGAGATTTTATTTATTTATTTGAATGAGAGAGGGAGAATGGGAAAAACAGCATGAGAGGGAAGAGGTCAGAGGGAGAAGCAGGGTTGCTGCTGAGCAGGGAGCCTGATGTGGGACTCAATCCCGGGACCCTGGGATCATGACCTGAGCTGAAGGCGGTTGCTTAACCCACTGAGGCAGTTGCTTAACCCACTGAGCCACCCAGGTGCCCCTTATATCTCTTATAAATAGAATATAATTACATTTTTTTGAAGCTAGGCTACCTTTGTCTTTAACTAAAGAATAGGTCCATTTACAGAGACTAAATCCCACTGTTACATTAATGCTTACTGTAGCTATTTGCTATTTGCTTATACCTAACTTCACGAAGTCTAAAAGACATCAATATGTTTTTCAATTTTTCCCCAAACGATACAGAATAGAATGTTTTATTTATTTATTTATTTATTTATAAGACTTTATATATTTGTCAGAGAGACAGAGAGCACAAGCAGGGGGAGCACAAGGCAGGGGGAGAAGCAGGCTCCCCACTTAGCAAGAAGTCTGATGCGAGACTTGATCCCAGGACCCCGGGATCATGACCTGAGCCAAAGGCAGATGCTTAACTAATTAAATCACCCGGGTGTCCCACAGACTAGAATGTTTTAATTGTGATTACTCTTTAGCACAAGAAATCCCCATGATTATAGTTATACATTGGAATTTTTGACTTTGGAAACTAACCCATTAGTGTCATTATTTTGAATAATCAACGTTTGTTTAGATAGATATTCTTTGCTCTATTTGTTTCTTTAGTTATAACTCTTTCTAGGATCATGGATTTTTTTTTTTTCTTAAGAATATTGTATAAATGCGTCCATCAGGGAGTCTCTTGGTGGCCTTAGAAAATGACTTTATTTTACTGTTGTTTTTGAAAAATAATTTTACTGGGCATAGCAATCTAGACTAATGGCCCTTCAAAAATGCCATTCCACTGTCTTCAAGCTTCTATTGTTTCTGATGAGAAATCAGCCATCTCGGCGTTCTAGTTCTCTCTGGGCACTTTTCAGATCTTCTGTTTGTCTTTTCTACTCTGCAGGTTCATCAAGACACTGAATGTTTGAATTTTTAAAAATTCTTTCTTAGAATTCCTAGACCTGTGATTTAATGCTTAAATCATCAAGTCTCAGCTGCTACCTTTGAAAGCTATCTTAATCTTCCATTTCACCTTCAGATTTCTCATAGCTTTCTCTCTCTAGGCTGCTCTCCCCGTAATCTGCTCAGTTCTGTATTTCACTTATATTCAGCCATGCCTAACCTGCTATTTAGCCCATCACTGCATTATTCATGTTGAGTGTTATATGTTTTATTTACTTTTTTTTTTGAAGTTCTTTTTCAAACCCACCTGGTTAATTTGAATAGTTTCTTTAAAAAAAAAAACTGTTCAATTCTATGTACTGAAACATACATTTCTTGATATATATGAATTATATGTAATAATTCTCAAACATTCAATCTACTTCTGCTCTTTTTGCTGCTGGATTGTTTTCATGGTGATGTTTTCCCCATGTGGTGGGTGAATGGTCCATTTAGGTGGTCATGTTGTTTGCTTTGATCTTTGTGAATTCTTTGAGGCTGGACTGGATGATGCATCAAGGGTTCTGTTTTATGCAAGTGTTTTCTCACTTCACTGCCATCCTTGTGCTTTTAAAAATCCAGCTCCAGGCTGGCTGGGTTTAGCTGATCACTCTGGAAAATTCCTAGTGTCCACCTATCGCCTACACCCTTTACAGACCTGAGCTTTCACAGAGAAATACTCTGTGTGGCCCATTAGCCCAACCATACATAAAAAATTCTTTAATATTTTCCCAGGAGTTTTATATGTACTACAGTTGGGAAGATTTAATTAAATATCTTTTCTACCATAATATTTTTAAAACGTAAGAAGTAACTTGGCTCTGTATTCCTAAAATTCAATAAAACCCTGCAGTTATTATGTGCATCATTAATGTATGGTGAATTCTCCTATGTGAAGAGAAAGAGTGACTATTTCCTTATAAAAACATTTCTTGCAAAGATTTCTGTATATCGCTCTATATCATGACCAATGATGAACCATCTTTGGGAAACAGGGGAGTTATCACTCTACCACTGATGTATATATTTTAAATATCACTTAACTAATAGACTGTAACATGCTATAATTGAGTGTCCAAATTGCTAATTCAACTACATTTAAACAGCCCACTCTGCTCAGATGACAATGATCATTACCCCAAGTACTAGTCACCTATTTCTGTACCTTAGTAGGATTCAGTGTTTTGATGGATTTAAAACAGATCATAGAACAATGGATATCATCAAGACCTGTTCAAGAGTAGGAACAAGATTCAATTTCTTCCTTAAAGAATAAGGGTGGTCAGCATTAAGTATATTCATGATGTCCATTAATTATAAAAGTCACAAAAATAGACAAACGTCTTTGCTTCAGATGTATTTTTCTTCAGAGACAATAGAGGATGAGCATTTAGAGTATTTTCAGTGTAAGTAGGACCATTTCAGTAGATCTTAGTCCAAAAAATGATAGGCTCATTCTATTACATTCTGACCTACATGCACCTGGATAGGAATTTACTAGCCAACTTCTACGTTAACACCTCTTGGAAAATTAGTTAGCTGTTTAGCTTCTTTGTATATGTTTATGCTACTGCTAAGACACATTCTTTTCTGAGACCCCCAGAATATAACCCAATGATAATAAATTATAATGGATATTTAGACAAGTGGCAAAGTAAGTTAGACATTATTAGAAAAAAAAAAAAAAAAGGAGATGCTCACAAACTAGGAAGTGAAAAATGCATCCCTTCTCCAATTCTCTTAAGCATATTGTTATTGCTGCCGGGCTCTAGTAAGTCACAAAATGCTCTTTCACATAATTTTTACTTGAATAAACTGTTTTGGTTCTTAAAGAGCATCTTGACTGACAGATCATGAGAGTCCTTGTTCTACCATTCCACGTCTTCTTATCCATTACATGATCTGTTCCCAACAATAAACCACTGCAATTAAAGATCTTAGAAGTTTTACCCAGGCTCTGTGATTGAAAACAAGGAAAATGAGATCAGAGAGTACCTGCTCATTCATTTCCATAATATTGTGAACTCATACAAGTGAAGTGAGTACAGAATATGAATTCGTAGTTGACCCCAAAATACTGCCTACATGTATTCTCTTGCTTTCTCCTAGCCCCAGACTAGTCACAAAGTCCCATTGTTTTGTGAACTTTGTTTCTTCTGTATAAATGAGTGGGGATGAAAATACTAACGTACTTGAGCTTTACTGTAGTTGGGAAGATGCAAGTCAGCTCAGCAATGAATCTGAGACATCAGGACACATGGAAAAGGTCTACCCCTACGTTGCTACCTCATTGCTTGCAAGTCAGAATTACACTTGTCTGAATCAAGCAACAACAAGTTGGAGAAAGACTATTTTTTTTTTTTTTTGAAAGACTTTCTATTCCATTTCCTTCTTGAAACAAACATCTTCAGCTGTTCATGGATTCGGTCTACCCCCTCACTGAATAGAAAATCCCTTTTGACATCTGGTGTGCCCATTCTCTTTGGCGTATTTTGGTTTGGTTTAAATCAGAATGAAAACTTTCCATTTCAAAGACTCCCTTAGAAAGCGAGAGCGAGAAATAATGATGTATTTGACGTGTTCTCCAAACTATCACTTCGAACTAATGTTTCTGACGGCTCACATCGTTCTTGGTAATATTCCCACCCTGTGTTTACATCACGCCATCCATTTCTAAGTATTTGAACATCAATGGATTCTCACCTCAACCCTCTGAAGCAAAATGGGTATCACTTCTCTAGTTTGACAAATGAGAAAATTCCAGCAGTCAGATGGGGACTGGAAGGTACAAAACATGGCAGGGCAAAGACTAGATCCAGCTCTCCTGAATCCTTATGTGAGGTCTTTTCATGGTTCCAGCAAAAGTCACAAGGGCCCATGGTCCTGCCTTTGAATAGCTGCCAAGATTTCATGACTTCTTTGCCGGCTCCCCGACTTATTCCATGCCATAGTGGCGACTTTATTCCTTCGTTACTATTGATGACAGGATATTTGACAGTATATTTTATAGAATCTCCCTAATAAATTATTCACCTTGAGTGAGAAGGAGGAAATGCCAGGAATCTTAAAAATGAAAACTTAAGAAGAATGGAAAAGAGCTGAAAACAGATTATGGCCCTGTCTTCAGCAAAAAGCTTTACTAAAGCTCACAAAACATGTTAGAAAAAAAAAAAAAAGAAAAGGTAAATTAAAACTTTTAAAAAGTAAAAAAGAAATCATCCATTCCACTTTTTGGTGATGGGTTTTTGTGAGACAATTAAAATCCTAGCTTCTGATGTGACTACAATTACATGCAGTCCCTGAGGCTTCCATAATATTACTTTTTTTTTTTTTTTAAATACAAGGAAGGAATTCAGAAAAACTCATTCAAAGTAACTCCTAAGGGCTGAATGTTTGTGGCCATCCCCACCCTCCATTCATATGTTGAAACCCTAATCCCAGTATGATGGTCTCTGGAGCTGGGGCCTTGGGGAGGCTTTTAGGTCACACAGGTGGAGGCCTCATGATAGGATTACAAACAGCAGAGAACAAACTTCCTTTCTTTCTCTCCATCCTGTGTGCACACATTGCAAGCAGAGAGAGAGCCCTCCCTGGAAACTGAATCTTGGACTGTCCAGCTTCCAGAACTGTGAAAAATAAGTATTTACTGTTTCAGCCACCCCCTTTATGGGACTCCATTATCACAGCTTCAACTAAGACAATAACCAATAGCTATATAAAACAAGATATTCAGAGACACTCTGATTGCCTAATACTGGAAGAATCTTCAGCATAAACTTTAAACTATCACAGCCTTTATACTTAGCTAGAGACATTGTGAATCTTCCTCTCAGTCTTCAAGAAGAGATACACAATATTTAAAGAAATTAATAAAAGTTAGCATTCATCAACTGTTCCAAAGTTGGAACAGATATGTTGTGGGCAAGAGAATAAAAAATATATAATATTAACTAGTAATAGGCCACTACTAAAAGGCATCAGATATATCACAGGTCAGTGACCAGCAAAGGATTTTAAAAAGCAGATTTTTTTGAGAGGTTTAAAAGTACTGTTAGTTTGACACATACACACACAGGCACACATCAAGTACACACAGAAACTGGTGAAATCTGAACATGGTCTGCAGAGTGTATTAATGCCAATTTCTTGGTTTTGGTATTTCACTGTCATTGCGTAACTTGTCATCAGTGGGGGAATCTAGATGAAGGGTATGGGGGTCTTGTACTATTTTTGCAACCTCTTGAGATTTGTAATCTTTTTAAAGTTAAAAATGATTGTAGGTCTGAAGAATCTATAGTTATCTGAAATACTGGCTATAATTCAAGATGGGTATTTTAGAACACAAAATATTGACGACAAAATAAATAAAACCCTAGGGGTCAGTATACTGCCTTTTTAACATTTTTTTAGATTTTTCATAAATTTTTAAAATTATTTCATTTTTTTAAATTGAAGTATAAGTAACACAATGTTATACTAGTTTCAGGTGTACAAAATAATGCTTTAACAATTCTAGACATTTCTCTGAGCTCACGATAAGTGCACTCTTAATCCTTTTCATTTATTTCATTCATTCCCACTCCCCTTCTGGCAACCATGTTTGTTCTCCAGATTTAAGTCTATTGTCTCTTTTTCCTTTGTTCTTTTGTTTCTTAAAGTACATACATGAGTGAAATCATATGGTATTTGTCTTTCTCTGATTTATTTCACTTAGCATAATACCCTCTAGGTCCAACCATATTGTTGCAAAGAGTAAGATTTCTTTCTTTTTTATGGCTGAATAGAATTCCATTGTGTGTGTGTGTGTGTGTACCACATCTTCATCCATCCATCTATTGATGGATCCCTTAGGTTGCTTCCATATCTTGGCTATTATAAATAATACTGCAATAAACACAGTGGTGTTTGTAACCTTTTGAGTTCGTGTTTTACTTTCTTTGGCTAAATACCCAGCAGCGAAATCACTGGATCATACGGTAATTTCATTGTTAATTTTTAACAACCACCATAATGTCTTCCACAGTGGCTGCACCTGTTTGCATTCCCACCAACAGAGCACAAGGGTTCCTTTTTCTCTACACCCTCGCCAACATTTGCTGTTCCTTGTCTTTTTGATTTTAGCCATTCTGACAGGTGTGAGGGGATGTCACACTGTGGTTTTGATTTGCATTTCCCTGATGATTGGTGACGTTGAGCATCTTTTCATGTGTGCATTGGCCATCTGTATGCCTTCTTTGGAGAAATGTCTATTTAGGTCCTCGATTTTTTTCAGGTTATTTGTTTATTGGTATTAAGTTCTTTACATATTTTGGATATGAACCCCTTATCAGATATATCACTTGCAAATATCTTCTCCCATTCAGTAAATTGCCTTGTCATTTTGTTGGTGGTTTCCTTTGCTGTGCAAAAGCTTTTTGCCTTGGTGTGGTCTCAATGTTTATTTTTACTTTGGTTTCTCTTGCCTTAGGAGACATAGCTAGAAAAATGTTGCTAAGGCCAATGTCAAAGAAATTACTATGTTTTCTTCTAGGAAGTTTATGGTTTGAGGATACACATTTAGGTCTTTAATCCATTTTGAGTTTATTCATGTTTATAGTGTGAGAAAATGGTCCAGTTTTCCTACCACCATTTGTTGAAAACACTGTCTTCTCCCCATCTTCTATTCTTTCCTCTTTTGTTGTAGATTAATTGACCATATAAGCATTGGTTTATTATTTCTGGGCTCTCTATTCTGTTCCACTGATCTCTATTTTTGTGCCAATACCATGCTCTTTTGATTACTACAGCCTTGTAGTGTATCTTGAAATTTGGGACTGCGATATCTCCAGCTTTGTTGTTCTTTCTCAAGAGTGCTTTGGCTACTTAGGGACTTTTGTGGTCCCATATAAATTCTAGAACCATTTGCTCCAGTTCTGTGAAAAACGTTGGTATTCTCATAGGGATTGCTTGAGATCTGTAAATCGCTTTGGGCTGTATGAACCTTTTAACAACACAGGTTCTTCCAATCTACAAGTATGGCGTATCTTTCCATTGGTTTGTGTCATCTTCAAATTTCTTTCATTAGTTTTTTATCATTTTCAGAGTACAGGTCTTTTATCTCCTTATTTAAGTTTACTCTTAGCTATTTTATTATTTTTGGTACAATTATAAATTGTTTTCTTAATTTCTTTTTCTATCCCCTTCGTTATTAGCACATATAAATGAAACAGATTTCTCTATATTACTTTTGTGTTCTGAGACTTTACTGAATTCATTTATCAGTTCTAGTATTTACTGGCAGAGTCTCCAGAATTTTCTCTATAGAGAATCATGTCATCAGCAGATAGTGAAACTTTTATGTCTTCCTTTGCAGTTTAGATATTTACTTACTGTTCTTGTCAATGTGCAGTTTTAAAAGTGTTCTCTTACCTCTGCCACGTCCCCTCTTCTTTACCCTCTTCCAGCCTAGACCTTTGATGACTTTTCTTTCCCCCTCCTCCTTCTGTCTGCCCCAGCCTAGGAAAATAGCTTATTCATTACTACCTGAATTCATTGTTAAGTATGGTAGCCTATATATCAAAGAGAAAATAGCTTGGTTTATCAAAAAATCTAGTTTGTTACCTCACTTCTGCTGCTTTCTCAAATACAATGTTGCGTGGACTGAAGTCCACTAAAGCCCAGGACAAGCACATACAAGTGTACGTATATAGTCCTGACCAAGATCTCAGAGCACGTCCGTATTAGCATAACTCTCTTCCTACCCTTATCTTAAAGATCAACACCATCATCAAAGCCATTGGGTATGAGAGATCCTTGTTGATGAAATCTACTAATTATGAGGGAATGAGGCCCTTTTTCTTGGCTCACTGGTTCTCTATAGATTTACCTAGCATGCTTTTCAGTTCTTTTTTTTTATTTTAATGATTAGTTTTTCCTGCCATACATGAAATTATTTCTAAGAATTCAGATTGTCTGTGCTTATTTATACTCCCCGGTGATTGCGTGCTGCTATTTCTCCCCCACTGGGTCTATTAAGAGCTGACAACCCTACTCTCCAAGCTCTCTGACTTCTACGAGAGGGTTCTGTTTACTGTCTGAAACTCAGATCTACTAGTTTTCACTCTATGTAGTTAGAACTTTGGGAACAGCTTGCTCTCATTTTCTACCACAAATGGAAGACTGCAAAAACTGTCTCCCTTACCCTTTGACTATGAATAGACAGAAATTAGTCATTCCTGCTGATTCATTTTAGGTTTGTTCTCAGTGAGCATGGAGTCAAGTCTTTTCTCTTCCAAGTTCATAAATGTGGATCTGCTTCCAACTCTTCCTCAGAACCAGAGGGTACAATGTGATGCTGATCTTTTTCACTGGACATCTGTCTGCTTTCCTGGGTTAAGTACTACCTATAATTCTGGAAAACAGAACTGTAACATGTTCTTTTTATGAAAAGAATAAACTGTCAAGAATGTTTTCTTGAAAATTATCAAAGTACCTCCCAAGAAAGATTCTAGTTAAGAATATTAGTCCCTTCCTCGCTCCTTCCCTCCTTTCTCAAGCCCAGAGAATTCACAGCCTATGTCCCAGGCATTTTCTAAGCCAGGGATACACGCATTTGAATAATCTGAGGCTATGGTGCTCACGATCTTGGTGGAGAAGACTGAGTAAAGGATGAACAAAACCTCTTTTCCTTCTCTATGGGAAAACTACTTTGGTTTAACTTTCTAGCTCTGTTCCCCTTGATATTGGGCAAAGGTGAGATACCAGCTACCAAGGATCACCACTCATGGTAAAAAGGAACCCTTCGATGCCATAGGCTATTTATAGGAACAGCATTGTTCCTAATAGCATAGGGCTTTTAGGGCAAAGTGACTTTTCTACCCACTCACATGGCTCTTTCTTGTACAACTGAGGTGTCATTTGGGCACTGAGGGCAAAGAGGAGAAACAGAAAATAGTCTGGGGACTGGTCAACACCCTTGCTAGAGAAGTACAGCTGATGTTAGCCCACAGGTACATTATATTCTTATCCTCCTAATGACCACTAATAGTTCTAGGAGTTCAACTGACCACCAATTGAACCTACAACCATGGATGGGGGTGTCGTAAGATTTATGCAAGTAATTAACCAAGTACCGAGGTCCATGCTAATCAAGGTTTATGGACAAAGTGTTATAGGAATTTCTGCTCCAAGGGTTCTGGCTTGAAGTTGGTGTTTGCGAAAATGCTTGGTATGCAATCTAAACAACTTTCTCCTCCTTCCACCCGAACTGATTTTCCTATAATTTTGCAGCATCATAATTAAAAGGAAATTTCATAATTAGAACTCACCAAAGCATGAAATATGAAGTATATACGAGTATATACGCTGAGAGACTGGAGGAAGATCTATAAAGATAATGAAAGAAATAATGGCCTGTATCAAATTATAATTTTGATTTTCTTGTGGTCTAGTTCTTTCCATACATATTTCTCTTCTCCAAATGTATACTGAAAGCCACCTCATTCCTATAATTCTAAAGTAGCAAAAATCAGAGACCAAAATGCTAGAATGTGCTCTACCTAGACAATATTTCAACTTGACACCTTCCTATATATAGGTAAACTTCCATTTTTATGACTATTCTTATAATGACCTAGTTAACTAGACATAATGAGGCTATTCTCATATACTGGCCCATAATTAATTAACTTTTCTGAATCATTCATTCAGCAAATATTTATTGAGTACCTACCACATGCTGAGGAATGAAACAGTCACTAAGGAATCAATAGTGAGAAAAATAGACATGATATAATATAGTTTCAATGAATTCCACTGGCCTGGAAATCCTAAATAAGAGGCAATAATTCACAAGTCTCCGTTCACTTAGCGGTAATCAATTTAATGATTCTGCTTCTATTTGTTTTTCCTCAACTATTTCGGTAAAGATATCATTCAATAACTATACACTGTAAAACAGGCTAAAAAGGTTTGGTATTTTGCTCAAAATCTGTTCCTGACTAACTGATAGCAAAAGGTGATTCTGTAAGTGTTTGACTTCACTTAGCTCGAGACTGTTTCCAGATCATAAACAAACTGTCAAAACACTTCTGAAGACTTGAGTGTTCCTTTGCAGGGACAAACGATCTAAAAGAAGCGACTACTACATAATCCTATTTGTCTGAAATACAGGTAAACTGTGGCTCCAGAATGAGGATCCAAGAGGCTCTCTTGGTGTTCCTTCTTGCAATGCACTCAGGGTTCTGAGAAGTCTGGTGGCCCGTGGTCCCGGGGTTCTTGGCACTCAGAAATGGGTCCTCCAGTAGAGATAAGAAGCTTACACCCCTTGAGTGCCCGGGTGGCTCAGTGGGTTAATCCTCTGCCTTCGGCTCAGGTCATGATCTCAGGGTCCTGGGATCGAGTCATGCATCGGGCTCTCTGCTCAGCGGGGAGCCTGCTTCCTCCTCTCTCTCTGCCTGCCTCCCTGCCTACTTGTGATTTCTCTCTCTGTGTGTCAAATAAATAAAAATCTTTAAAAAAAAAAAAAGTAAATAAATAAATAAAACGTGGACACACCTTTAAAAAAAAAAAAAAAAGCAGCTTACACCCCTTATATTCACTGCGCTGACCTCATTTCAGCTCAGCTACACCAAGCCACTGCCAGCCCTTCCATTCACTGATAGCTGCTCCTGGTTTTCCTTGCAGAGCTCACCCGAGTCATGTCCTTACACACTGGAAGGTTCTCAAAACTAGGGTACTACAAAAACGACAGTGAAGGAATGCCTCCCTCCCAAAGCGTAGATTTAGCATATCCCTAATTATCAATTTAATCTTTTAGCATATACTTATTTTACTTGGGTGTGACACAAAGAGTGGGTTTTTTATGATGATCGTGTTTGCATGAGTATGTGAGCGGGGGTTGGCAAACATCTATAATGGGCCAAATAGTAAATATGCCAGGCTTTACAGGGCCAAATATAGTCTCTATCACATAATCCGCTCCCCCCCACCCCCGTCCCTTTTTTAATCCTTTGAAAAAATAAAAAACATTCTCAGAGTCACCGGGCAGATCTGATGTGCAGCCAGTAGTTTGCTAACCTGTGGTTTCTAGGCATGAAGGGTAAATACAGTCCTAGCTCCTTACGACTTCTGGGGAACCAAGAAACATATGCTTCTGCCTTTTCTAACTCCACTTCCTTTGATTTGATATTCACACTGAATTCTGTTTTATGTAAATTAATCACCCCAACAAATATAATGTATTGGTTCATCTCCACTGATATAATAATTTCCATCTGAAAGAATGCGTAATCCAATGAGCAACTGAAACATCAAATCAGGGGCGCCTGGGTGGCTCAGCCAGTTAAGCGTCAGCCTCTTCATTTCTGCTGAGGTCATGATCTCAGGGTCATGAGATCGAGCCCCAAGACAGGCTCCAAGGAGCCTGCTTAAGATTCTCTTTCCCCCTCTCACTCTGCCCCACCCCCGACCCTGCTCACACGCACAGACATGCTCTCTCTCTCAAAACAAACATCAAATCAATAAAGGTGATAAAGATGACTTATTAATGATTTGCCAGGTAGTTTTACTTGCCTACGTTCGCATACTTCATTTGCTCTCTCCAATAATCTTGCACACATCACATGTACCTTTATCCGTATATCAGAGGTAAGGAAATAGAAATTCTTATGGGTAAGTGGCTTCACCAAGGTAATAGAGCCAGCTTACTGCCAAAGAACATGAACCCAAATCCCCCGACACCGAGTCCTAGTGTTTCTGCAACAGTGAAGGCACAATATGTTTACAGAAGGACACACATACGTCCTCTGGCACGCATATACTTAGTGGGGCGGAACAAAATAAGGATGACTTGAGTCCTTTCCTGAGAAGAAGGCTCAGAAGTTGCATCTTTAAGCTTTTTGGATCACTGCCCATGAGTTTTGTTTTTTTTTTTAAAGGGTATCATAATTACTAGGTTTCCTAACTAAATAAGTAAAAAAGATAACTCACGACTGATCCCATCACTAATGAAATGACTGCTGACTCAAGCAGCCCTATCCTCTCCCAGTGCCAGAATTTTCTCTCTCTGCGTAGACATAAAATGCAAACAAACAATACAAGGCGAATCAAGCAAATCAATTGCCTAATGAACTTTCAAAAGACACGGGATTTCATGCAATCAGTGAGTTTCAGAGCAGCTTTAATCACACTGAGAGCTGAGTCGAAGAAGAATCCATAAGAGCGAGATTTAGTAAAAATGGGACAAGGTTGGCGACGTGACAGTGGCTTTAAACGAGAATGATTTGTCAATAAAATGATTCCAAATGGCCCTTAGAAAACGGATAAACATTTTGATAAACTGAGTCCGTTTACGACTCTACTAAAATTCGAATTTTGTAATATTACAGAAAGACTACAACTTTAAACATGATTCATTTTTGTTTGACGTAAGAATAGCTATAGCTACAGATGCTGTTGGTAATAAACTACATGTATTTTCATCATTTGGGTTTTATTGTTTAAAATAAAACACCATTTTCATCGCTCATTACAAGACTCTGGCCTCAATTTGAGTGGATTCATTTTTTAATGTTTTCTCCCCCATCTCCCATTTATCTCTGTACTGAGTCCCTCCCGGCATGACTTCTCCAGTGCAGGAAAGCTGTGGATTAAGTAAGAGACCCAGGGACCAGCTCCCCTCTCCTGGGAAGCAGAAGCAGTCACAGAGGTTATGCAGTCCCTGTCATATCCCTTTTGGCTTGCAATCTTGAACTTCAGTGTATATTCTAAGCAGGCTCCTTTCTGTACCCTAAATGCTTCTTCCCCAAGACACTGGAGCACACAAGCTGTTTATGCCAAAACAGTTATCACGGTGATATCCCCCCATGAACACAATGTGATAATAGAAAATGTCAGGCCCTGAACTGCCTGCCTAGCATCTGGGCAATTTCCCCCCCAGGATTCATGCAGTTTCGCAAGCCTCGGATAAGGATCATATTTCCTTAGTTGACACATTACTTGCTTTGGCTAGGTGTGAGACCACACTTAGAGACGCAGGGGCAGCCCATGGCTGGAAGCCATTATGTCTGGTTTCCTTTATTAAATTTAGACTTTGGGACATAGAGAAACTCCTTCGTATGCCCCAAGAGAAGTGTGCTCATAGAACCACGCTGGGTGATGTTTAGGAGCTAGAGTCACACTGCTGCTGCATCTAGTATCTAAACATCTTAAAATAGAAAAGAAAATATCATGGGTTAAGGTTATTAAAGTTTTATTGTAGCATTTACACTGATTCAACTTTTCAGGCTCCAAAAAAACAAGACAAAAGAAAACAACTGTATTGATAGGCAAACATTTTATGTGAAAGCCTCTGTTATAATATTCTCCACTATCTCCCCTCATGGAAAAGTTTCAGAAAATGTAGTCTAGGCGACGATTGCTCAGAAATGGAGAATCCTAATGGCAAAATTAACTGACATTCTCTCATGAGTGAGGATTTTGTAAATTGTTCCCTACTCACTCCCCCTACCAATAGATTTTTTTTTTTTTTTTTCCCCTTCGGGTCATAGATCACTGAGAACACTGAACTGTCTCTTTCCGACATTTTGACCACTTTCCTACTCATTGCCCATCCCTGGAACAGCAGGTGGACAACCAGGAAGGCAACCGCAGGCCAGTTAAATCCCAATGAGGTAAGGAACTCTTTGAAGGGTGGAAAAGACATTCAAATTGATTAGCCGGAAGACGCACTACTAGACCTTGTATGTGTCCGATAACTGTCAGTCAATATCTCAGACGATCATAAAATTGTGTCCTTTTCAGAGGACGAAAAGCAAAATGACTTGGCAAACATTTTCTTTTCCTCTCCCTCTGCCACTTTAAAATGGAAGAATTCTGGATCCTTGCTGTTAACCAAATGGCATTTACAGCTCTCAGTTGGCATAGGGCAGCTGAGAATCTAAAATGAGGAATGCTTATTCCATTTCTATTGCCATGGAAACTAGTCACCAACTGGTGAAAACAAGGTAGATCAAATTTTTGAACAAGAATGTTGAAATAATCACTCTTTTAAAACTTTTCTCTTGCATCCGGACGAAGAGCGTAGCTTAAGCTCAGGAACACGCAGAGATGTCTGGGTGGGCAAGCAATTCACCACTGGTTTACTGTCGCAACTCTTCCCATATCACAGTAATTACGGTATTTGTGTGTGGTTTTTTTTTTTGGTCACTCTTTAGAGGATGAATTGCGGTAAGTCCCATAGATGAATAGTATAATAAAATGTGAATATCAAATGAGTTTTAGAGGGTGTTTATTAAGAAAAGCTTGGAGTAATCCACTAGATCTAGTAACTCTTCTCAAAATTTATGATCATGTTCCTGTTCTATCTTCTCTTACCAAACACAAGAGGCAGGATATGGAGATTTACAGAGAATGAGTGTACTGCAGTCCATTTTCTTTCCTTAGAAGGAGTATTCCATTTTTTGGAACTCCGCAATGAAAAACCTGACTTTGGAAAGACCACTGAGACAGCCAACCGTAACACCGCAGAGATGATCTCTGTAACTCTTAGGTCCATGTAATCTTTCCAGGAGAATTTCAGACCCATGTCCTCCTCTGCCAGAAAAAAATCCAGATTCCACTCCCACGGTTTGCACATGTAGAATATAAATGTTCTAAATTGGGTGGAAATAATTTCCTCCAGACAAATAACAGGATGAAAAGTGTCGATGATTCATCTGACTTGCATCTCTGTCACTAGGCATTCCTGGTGACAAAATCTTTACATTAACTCTAATACCATCAGTTAGTATGAAGGTTAGCTGGGCTCAGGGTATCCTGAGCCTTCAGAATGCACTATCCCCAATTCTCAAAGCAAACTCCAAGTAGCTCATTTCATCCTCATTTTATATGCAGAAGACAATGAGGTCTCCCAGTGGCCAAAAGACTTGCCCCAAGTCATCCCGACAATCACTGAGCTTATTTACCTGTTTCAGACTTTGATGTTCATAATCCTCCTGTCCAGACACACTTTCCTATTTCCAGTTTGTAACCCCAATTAAAAAATATCACCACCTCTATTTCTAATCTCCTCAATTCTAATCTTCTCATATTAGTACAAGATAAATATATGCAGAAATGCCTGACCTCAACCACTGCTATTTTTCGAGTATGCACAATTCATTCATGATTATTATTATTTCTAAGTTTTCAGCTAACTTTTAGATCTGAAGGTGTTCCTTAAGCGGTTCAATTATTTCTGATCGCTTTCCTACTTAAGCTAAATATTTAAGAGTTTGACCTTAATTTTTAAGATCAATGTTACAGCTAATAAGAATACAATTTTAATAAGAAAGTAGGGGTGTGTGTGTATGTGTGTTTGTGTGTGTATATATGAGGAGACAGAAGGAGAAAGAAATTGATTTTCACTAAGTTTCAAATCTCTCAAAGAATTATCTTAGAAGTTTTGCTTATTAGTAATTAAATGTGCATGGCCCATTTTTACCTTCTCATCCTAAAATTACTTAGTAAAAACATTTTTTTAAAGGTTCTACTACTTGATTTACCTCCTTATTTCAAGAAAGGCCTGCACACAACACCTGAAAGAAAATTAAAACCTAAATCAAAGTTTAATTAATTTATAATTTCCTTTCTGTTGGCTAAGAATAAGAATCAGTTGATGTTAATGAACACAGCCCCAGGTAATCTGCAATATTTTATTCCCCTGCAAACAGCACTCTGTTTTTCAAGTCTAAACAGAAGCTTCTTAATTTTAGCCACAGAAAATACCTGCAACAAGTATTTGGTATAAAGAGGTTTTTCCCTGTTACTGAAACAATTATTTATAGTTATTTAAAACAAAAAGAAACAAACCCAAAAATGGCAGGGCAATTTTGCACAATAATTTGGATTATAAGGATAAGAACATATTCACTTTCACTCAAAACTTTATCTCAGGCACTGGTTTTAGATTCTTCAACCATAAAGTCTGGTGTTTTACATTTCTTGGCCTTTTCTGCTTCCCTGTTTTCTCAAGTGAAAAGGGGACAGTGAGCCCGCCACAGAGCAGGGGCGCAGCGATTCTCAGCTTCTGACTGGGTTACACCAGTAATGGCCACAATGCACATCAAGATTACATCTATTTAACAACCAATAAGCATGGTAGAATGATAACAACATAACCACTTATGGAGTGCTTACGAGTCACCACTCTCCAGTACAAATGAAGCATGCTCTTTCCAGAGAGCTGTAAAAAGATTAGTTAAAATGAGAGCGTAATGCAGTGTTAGGTGGTGAGGCTAAGAGACAATGGATCTATTATAAATTCTCTGCACACACCTAAAGACCTGGTTGTAAAGGGTTTGAAGGTAGAGGGAAAACATGTTCAGATTTGAGTTTTAGATAAAAGGGAGGCTCTAGGGAAAATGAAAAATGTGTGGATTTTTCTTTTAACAAAAAAGAAAAAAAAAAAAAAAGCCAAACCCAAAATGGCCAAACAAGAGGATGCCTTTTATCCCAAAGCTTGTAAGGAGCTCACTAATACCGAGACATTTTCAGCCATTACAGACATTCTCTCGTCACAATTACTACCTTCGATCAGTCCTTTTCCAAAGCCCAGGTCAAATGCTACCCCCTCTAGAAGCCTTCCCTATAATTTGTGCCTCCCTCCAGTAACACTCCCTCCAAACCCACTCCTCTGGCCTGTAGCACTAGTTTACCATGGTTTGTTTTGTATAAATAGAGCTTGTTACTTCAAATATAATCTTAGGAGAAATCCAACAACCCAAAATAGATTTTGGTGTAGATTTTAAAAAGGGGTGTGACTTGGTTGAGGAACAGAGGGCTCTACTCCTTCCATATGGTCACCTGAGTGACACTTGGGCAATCTGAGAGATCCATCAACAGACTCTAGGGTTCCGTGAAATACTTTTCAAAAACCAGTGGTCTCCAGTCCACATCCTGGCTACTGGTTTACCTGTTGTACCTTATTCGTTAAGTGATGGATCAGTGTTCAATGTCTACATATCATCCCTATGTCACTAGTTTGATTTTTAAGAAATAACCAAAGCAAAATGCTATTCTCCTGTTAAGTATTCAAAAAGTCTTTTCTGAATGAAACTATACACCACAAAATAAGCACTAAATTCGCATCAACTTACTACATTTACATGAATTAAAAAGTGTCTATTGTTTATGAATACTATATTCAAAAAAAGAACATCTAGTACCACGCTCCAAATTAGAGTATATTACGTGATACAGAGAGCGTGATTTTTGAAGCCAGACTCACTTTAATAAGTTATGTGAATCTGCCTCGAATTTCACTTTCTTCCTCTGGAAGGAGGGGCAACCATAATGAGATTTAATTACAGTGTCTTTCCTGTAACTGGCTGAGTGAAGGAGAAAAGTAGTTTATTAAAAAGATGTTGGGAAGCTCAGAATTGTTAGGAGAACAAAGTAACCAAGATGGAGGATAAGGGTGAAGAAAAACACAGCTGCTCTGCTGAGAGAGAGAGAGAGGGACAGGGAGGAGAACCCAGGGAAATGACTGAGCCTGGCCTTGAGGTCACTAGCCTGCACAACTGGTACTGATTTAGAATCAATATCCCTTAGCCTGGGCCCTAGAATAGAGCAAGGGAGGTTGAGCAAGTTAATAGCATCCGCCATTTTCAGCTGCCATACTAGAAAATAGTCTTTGCTCTCCACTGAGACAGAGAAGTCTTCCTATGTAGAGAATTCAGATACCAGGGCTCCAAAACAATTACCTACTATTTCTCTGACATGAAAATTTTACAAGTCAAGCGAGAACATGTGTAGGCATGCTTTGTGAACTGTAAAGTTCTAGATAAGTAATTATTTTTATAGGCGACCCCTCTGTATTCGAAACAATGAGCTCTGAGATGACTTGGAAGGATTAATGCATTTCAAGGGAACTAGAAAACCTCCTCTTTTTTCTCATTCTCTCATGGAAAACATATAGTGACCCCCACTGAACTCGATTTTAGAATTTGCTGAATGTCTAGCCCAAGGCAAAACAAGTCAAGGGTTTCTAGGGAGATGGAGTTGTTCTCTGCATCCCCCACCCAAATCATGTACCAAACTTCTCAAAGCTATAGAACTGCTCACAGGAAGCCAAATAATTTTAAAATTATTATAATAGCAACAGAAACTTTCCCAATATGAACCACATGTATAGTGTTTGTCCATGTGTGCATAGGCTCAGTTCTATAGGTTATTTGCTCAAAATACCCTCTCAGTGGATAAAAGGATTATTCTATTTTATTAAACAACTTACCTAGCAAGCAGTTATTTGGACCTCCCTCCCCATATACACTGTCCTGTTTCACTCCAAATATACATGTTAGAAATCTAAACGTATTATATTCTCATAGACTTCAGAAACCCATAAATCTTGTAAGAAAAACAGGTGAATAGGAGTACGGATCCTTCTTAAAGTTTACGTAGCATAAGAAGAATCTCCCTAATCAAAGACAAAGATAAAACATAACAGAGTTATAAGTATTTTTCTTCCAACCAGGATGGATTAAACATTAGCTAGTATCCCCTATAACTGAAATCAGTTTTATAATGGGGATTCTAACAAAAGCTCATAGAAACACAATGAGAAAGTTGGATGAAGATAAATGGAATCAATGGATGTAAAATAGTATGCGAGATCACAAAACATGAAAGAATGGACATCCACATAATTTGCAATGGCTTCCCTGGTACCATCTCACTGCATTTGAGCTACAAAGATTTCAACAAATTTGAATGAATACTCCTATAAATACACCAGTGAAAGGGCTCTTGTTCTGTATTTCCAGACTATGGAACTTGGTTCCATTATGATAATGCCACTAATATTACTCCCCACAGGGAACCAAAGAGTTTGATATAAATTCAACCTTCAGAAGAGTTTGTCCACAGCTCCTGTGGCATCTCCATAGTGGGAAATATTCTAGTCACAACTGGGGCCTCTGCCGCCCCAAGAATGGTATGCCTCGAAGTGTGGATGATCAGGCAAATGCACGGTTGTTAATGGAGCTGCTTCTGAGATCACCCCTCATTTGAAGACCCCATTTGTCTCCATTTGAATTCAATTTCAACAAAGCCAAGGCCTCTAACTCTTTGCTCTTCTCAACTCAAACCACATCTCCTTCTCAGATGTTCCGCTGCGTCATCCCCCATACTCCCCACGTGAGGCATGAGATGGATGGACAAGAAACAAAACACAACCAAGAGTTTTCGCCTCCTATACTGCCACTCCTTTGAAAAGCATGAAAGGGACTTATCATTCTGTTATGAGGAAAAATAAATAAGTTTTATGAAAGAGTTGATGTTCAGTAAAAGTAACAACAAGGGTTGCAATTAAGATTACCGAACAACTTAAGTTCTAGTCGAATCACCTCTAATACAAACTATATAAATTGGTGCCAAGACTGGGGCCATTGCTCGAGGCAGATGTGTGCCTCCTCCATATGGAGACAGCATCATGCGGGTGTCTATGGGAAGACCAAGGTATCAGGATGGTGAGAAAAGAAAGGGATCTGTAACAGCCTGATACAGGTGGGGCTGCAGGGTGGTGGGGGAAATGAGTCTCTATTTGGTACTGGGGATGGGGGTGGGAGGGAGTGTGATCCTGTAAGGATGAACCTCAGAAGGAGCATAACCAGCCAAGAGCAAAAAGGTCATAGAAAATCCTTAGCAGTCAGCTGATCTCTGCCCAGGGTGTCACCACAAGGTATTTTATCTGCAATTCATGCAAATTCAAATGCATTTACTAGCATATGTAAATTATATGCAGATGGTGTGGGGATATCTAAAAATAGGAAGAGGTAAACTCTCCTAACAAAGGTCAGTCTTTTTTAAAATTCATGAGATGGCAGCTTGTGATGAGAACATGCTGCAGAGAAAATGGGGATTCAGGGGAATTTGCTGGAAAACCTCCAGTAGTCAACTGTTCTTCTCAATTTCTTCAAGCTATTTTTAGGTGCAAAATGATTCACCACAATTCCCCAAAGCAGGACACATCCTCAAGACCCCACACCCTTCTTAAGGCAGGAGAAGACTTCTGATGTACTTGGGCTCAGTCTTGCCCTCCTACAGAGAATCTTGCACAGCCCACATTTCCAGAGCACTCTCTTGGGGCTGTCATTTAAATACAAAAATTTCAGGAAAGTGTCTATTAGTTACGTGATTCCAACTTCAACGAGTCCATATAGAGAGATGTGAAAATCAACTCCAGCCCTCTGTGAATTAGACTAAGACTTTATTTCTTACTTATTACCACCTTAATAATATTAGTAACATCCATACCTTTGACAATTTCATATAATTTCCCAAAACATTTATTTACATTATAACCACCTGGTTCTCATTCAATTTTCTTTCAAAGCTATCAATATACACCAGAATTTTAGAGAACTAAAACTGCTTGAGATTCTAGCTGTGTCTTCTCCACGCCAAACCCTGATCAGAACATACCTGAAACCTTCCTTTTTTCCCTTTCTTTCCTTTTCCTTCAATGATAAAGCTTTCCCAGTCATGTGCCTGCTCTTACGTCCCTTCAAGGGATGGTTGCTGAGTCCCTCGCTATAGCAAGCTGTGAATAAATAGCCCCCAGATTCATTTGGATGGCCTTCATTTATTTCCATAGAACAAATACCATTGTAAAGTCAGGTCTATACTACAATCATGGTCTGTAATAAACAATCTCTGCCCCTTGTTCAAAGTCACATGTACCCAAGGTGTTGGCGACCTTCGTGGCCCAATCCCCTCTCTGCGGAGAAATGGCTCAGAATACCAGGACTTGGGAGAGCCAACCTCCTGAATATTTACGGAGCACCGTAGTGCAGCATTCCAGTGATTACAGTTTTCCCAAGGTAGTAAAGTTACTGGAGCACGGGCTCAACACGGGAATTAATTTCTCACCTACTTGACCATGGATTAATTAAGCTACGCAGGTAAATAGATTCTGCAGGAATAAATGAGCTCGAATTTTGACTGTCACCGGGTGACATTAGGCATTTTACTCCACCTCTCTCGACTTTCGCTCTGAATGTGGGCTGCTGTGAGCAGTCACTGAGAGAGCAACCAGATGTGTTAATTTTATGAGCAGTTGCTTACACCGCGTTCAAATATAGTCAAGGAGCAACCCTGCAGACGTTCAGATCTTTTTTTTTGGTTGAGTCGGCCAGGGACACTGACATACTGATGTGGGCAAGGGAGTCTCTGATAGGGATGCTTCTCCAAGTCCACCCAAAAGCAGGACTTTTATTTTATTATTGTTATTTTTTTAATCTCTATCACCTTTCCTTCATTGGTGACCTATTTTATGAGAACTAATCAAATATATTCTGACCTAAAAGATCTATTTTCTGCCTTTCCACTTTTTATTGAGGATTGTAATTGAAATACACACTTGACTGCTGATATCAAACACACATACCTAGGGCGCCTGGGTGGCTCAGTGGTTAAAGCCTCTGCCTTCGGCTCAGGTCATGATCCCAGGGTCCTGGGATCGAGCCTCTCGCATCAGGCTCTCTGCTCAGCAGGGAGCCTGCCTCCTCCTCTCTCTCTCTGCGTGCCTCTCTGCCTACTTGTGATCTGTCAAATAAATAAAAATCTTAAAACACACACACACACACACACACACCTAAGGCTATCAGAACAATAGGCATCTACTATAGTTAGCCGAATTGCTCAAACATAAAAATTACAACGTCCCTTTCAGTTAGTAAAAAAAAAAAAAAAAAAAAGAAAAGAAAAGAAAAGAAAGAAATTCTAACTTGAGTCCTTAACTTAGAAAGCATTTGATCTGAATAGGAAGACAATCAATATTTAAATAATATCTTGTTAATACTAAAATGAACAATTAGCCACCCTGCAGTTTGACAACATTTCAGCCTCTTCTAGTATCCATACATGGAGCAAGATAAGCAGAACATGGCTCTTTTTCTCCAGAGTTTGCCTTCTTTTTCAGCATCTAACACGGGTGTCCATTGGCTGAACGCACTTGGAGCGTCAGGGATGACTTCTCCACAGCTCTCAATAATACACGCAGTGCACTGCTCACAGTGACCTCTCAAGGTCTTCGTGTTCTCAATTTTACATATTTCAGGGTATAAAGAAAGAAGAGAAAATAGAAAGATCCAAGGTGGAGGTTAGAGGAGAAGAGGAAACGAGAAAGATAAATAAATACACCTGTCTGGAAACCGTGCTCAAATTCTTAATCCATTATTTAAAAAGGATACTTATCTTTCCCTTACTGCAATTTCCATCTGCTTTAGAGGCCTCAGGAATTTGGGAGTTTGTTTTTTAAATAAGAAATTTAAATTGAAGCAACTATCAATTATTCATGTCAATAGTGTACTGGGTTTGCATAAATTATACCCAAACCTCATTTTAACCTATAGCATCAATCAGCCTCTTTATTAAAACTGTTACTGAGAACCCCAAGAGACCATATCCCCAAATCCTGGAGGAGAACACACCGAAATCGACAAAGAACAAAGGGGTCCGAAGCCTGCCTTATCACGGTTCTAATCCCTAGAATAATTACTGCATTGTTTTATAAAAATTAATACTTATACTTCAAGTGATAGGTATAGAGGAGTTCTAGATTAGATAACTATTTTTTGTATTTATCAGTTCTCATTGAAAAATCCACAGCCCTTTACATACCTCCTAAGAATCTAGTTATTTTCTTTCTTGGAAATGCCTGGACATTTTTTTCTCTTAGTTGACCAAGGATACCAGGCTAAAAAAAACTCAGATACCTGTGTCAGTCAGGGCTGATCAGGAAACACTGGGCATTTTTACACTGGGTAACGTGAGAATAATTTACTCAAGGGACTTTACATAAAGAGGCAGGCAGGACTTGGAGAAACCAATAGCTCTGAATTAGAAACCCCTAGATCTAAGGGGCTGTGGGGAATGAGTGGTTACCGATGCCCATAAAGGACAGCCCTCAGCAAGTCAGCCTTACGGGCCACCTGACACTAGCTAGGATCTTCAGGCACCCAGCTAGTCCCCAGCGGTCCAGTGAGGAGGATGCGGAGAAGAAATACTCCTTCTTTACTCTTTGGTATCTCAGTGATCTCCTACTTGAACCTTCCATTGGCCTAATCCAATGGGAAGCCAGAAGACAAGGGAGTCTATTGATACAGGCCTTAGAGGTCAGGTTTCTGGGATACATAGCAGGGAGGAGGGTCAAAAAAAAAAAAAAAAAAAAAAAAAGAAAAAGAAAAAGAAGATATTCAGCACAAAAGCCAGTGTGTGTGTATGTGTGTGTGTGTGTGTGTGTGTGTGTGTATCACCTTTTTAATAGTTACCATTTTGGGATACATTTCACTAATTCATCTATATGAGCAATCAAGGTTGATAGTCTTCTAAGACCTAACAGATATAGATCTTTTAAGATTTTATTTATTTATTTGACAGAGATCACAAGTAGGCAGAGAGGCAGGCAGAGAGAGAGGGGGAAGCAGGCTCTCTGCCAAGCAGAGAACCTGATGCGGGGCTCGATCCCAGGATCCCGAGATCATGATCTGAGCCGAAGGCAGAGGCTTAACCCACTGAGCCACCCAGGCGCCCCCTAACAAATATTTTATACCCCAAACTAAACTGGAAATCTCCATATCTCTTCTTGCCTCTTGCCTCTCTATCTTGGTAAATGCAACCCTATCTATAACGTGAAGGGTTTCATAAAAGCAGTAAATTCACAGGTGCTTTGACAACGCACAGGAGGGTATCTAGCTCAGATGAGGGAGGTGAGAGAAGGCATTACAGGGCAGTGACAGGAGCCAGAGGGGGAGGAGGGATCACACAGGTGCAGATGGGTAGAAGGCTGGATTGTTGCAGCACAGGAAGGGAACTCCACAAGTCCTGCAGGGATGATAAATACACTGGGAGAGGAAGGGACACATGGGGAAGAGCAGGCTTAATAATGAGGGAGGAGTGGGGGGACAGAGTGTCTTGTACTTTCAAAAAAATGTCAAGACATTAAAGAATTTTTAAAAAATCTGTATTTATATATTTTTATCTTATTTTATTTATGTATATTTAATTTTTAATTTATATAATTATATATTATTTTTAGAATATAGAAACTATTTTTATAAATTATTTATTTATAAAAATAATTTATTTTTATAATGTATATTTTATATTTATAAATTATTTATATAGCGGGTTGGGGTGAGCCTGGGGACAGGGAAACCATTGAGGAGATTTTACAAGGAGGCAGGTGGGAGAAGGGACAAACCAACAGACAGCTCGAGTGGAGGGATGGATGGAGGCGTGTGAGTCTTGGGCAAGATACCGAAGAGGAGGACTAACATGCTCAGGAAGGCAGGGCTCGTGACCAACGGCTGGTGAGGGTGGGCTGCTTTCTTGGCTGAGAGAAGCCTTTACCTGCTCTATTCCAACTTTGTGTGAGGCCCGAGACCCAGCCACTTTCCAGAATCGAGAAGATGGTCAAAAATTCTACTCATCTCTGGGACGCCTGGGTGGCTCAGTTGGTTAAGCAGCTGCCTTCGGCTCGGGTCATGATCTCAGCGTCCTGGGATCGAGTCCCACATCGGGTTCCTTGCTCGGCGGGGAGCCTGCTTCTCCCTCTGCCTCTGCCTACCACTCTGCCTGCCTGTGCTCGCTCGCTCTCTCTAACAAATAAATTAAAAAAAAAAAAATTCTACTGATCTCAAAGTATGGCATCACGACGCCACCATGACAGAAACAGATTTTCTAAAAATATTTATGGGTGTTTTCTTTCCTGGACAGAGAGTGTATGCCTATATATGAAAAGGGTCAGGCATTTTTCACAACTATCTGCTCTAGGTACATTAAGCCTCTAGCACTACAATTGTAGTCAATGCCATGTGAATTCATTTGATAATCACAGATTAAGTAACCTACTGTGTAGTCTATTACAGTGCTCTTTTGCAAGAAGACCAGAGGAAAAATGTTGGAAATATTTGGAAAAATAAATCGGCCACTGATACTGGCTCTGCTTGTCTTTGGCAGATTTTTTTCTGAACTATTTAGCTATAAGATAATTTTATCCGAAGTGTTTGGCTAAATCCTGGGTATAAAGGAATAAGGCTCCTATGGAAAAATGTTTCTTTGGGTACTCTTTTTTTTTTTTTTTTTTCATTCCATTCACTGTTTTTTGGTTGGTTGGTTGAGTTGTGTAAGTTCTTTATATTTTTTTGATATTTACCCCTGAATGGACACAGTATTTGCAAATATCTTCTCCCATTAAATAGGCTGCCTTTTTGTTTTGTGGATGGTTTCCTTTGCTTTGCAAATTTTTTTATTTTGGGATAGTCCCAACAGTTTAATTTTGCTTTTGCTTCCTTTGCCTTAGGAGACACACCTAGAAAAATGTCACTAAGGCTGATGTCAGAGAAATTACTCTTTAGGTTTTTGTCTAGGAATTTTATGGTCTCAGGTCCCACATGTGGGTCCATTTCGAGTTTATTTTTGTGTTTCACTCTTTTGCATGTGGCTGCCCAGTTTCCCCACTACCATTTGTTGAAGAGACTGTCTTTTTCCCACTGTATATTCTTGGCTCCTAGGTCATAGGTTAATTGACCATAAAAGCGTGTGTTTATTTCTGGGCTCTCAGGGTTGGGTTCCATTGTTCTCAGTGTCTATTTTTGTGACAGGGCAACAGTGTTTTGATGACTATAGCTTTGTAGTATGTCTTGAAATTTCAGGTTGTGATACCACCAGCTTTGTTCTTTTTCAAGGATTGCTTTGGCTATTTGGGTTTTTTTGTTGTTGTTGTTGTTTGTAGTTCCATGCAAATTTTAGGATTATTTGTTTTAGTTCTGTGAAAAATGTTAGTATTTTGATAGGGATGGCATTAAATCTGAAGATTGCTTTGAGAAGACATACATACAGCCAAAAGACAAAACATACTCACCACCACAAATCACTGGGGAAATACAAATTAAAACCCCAGTGAAATACCACTTTATACCTGTCAGGATGGCTAAAATCAAAAAGACAAGAAATAGCAAGTGTTGGCGAGGATGTGGAGACACAGGAACTCTTGTGAACTACAGGTGGGAATGCAAACTAGGGCAGCCACTGTGGAAGACAGTATGGAGGTTCCTCCAACAATTAAAAATAGAATTACCATATGATCCAGTAATTGCACACCTGGGTATTTACCCAAAGAAAATGAAAGCACTAATTTGAAAAGATACATGTACCTCTATGTTCACTGAAGCATTATCCACAATAGCCAAGATAGGAAGCAGCCCAAGTGTCCACTGACAGATGGATGAAGAAGATGTGACACACACACACACACACACACACACACACGAATATTATTCAGCCATAAAAAAGAATAAAATCTTACAATTTGCAACAACTTAGATGGACCTGGAGAGTATTATGCTAATAAGTGAATTAAGTCAGAGGAAGAAAAATACCATATGATTTCCCTCATGTGGAATTTAACAAACCAAAGAAGAAAGAAAAAAAAAAGAGACAAACAAGAAGCCAGACTCTTAAATACAGAAAACAAACTGGTGGTTGCCAAAGGGGAGGCAGGTAAAGGCAATGGGCAAAATAGATAAAGGGAATTAAGAGTGCCCTTCTACTGATGAGCACTGAGAAATGTATAGAATTGTTGAATCGTTGAAGTGTACAACAGAAACTAATGTAACACCGTATGTTAATTGTACTTGAATTTTAAAAATTTACATAAATAAATAACGCTTCTACATGTTAAGGTTATAGATCAAGAGATAAAGTCATAGATCTAGTTTCTTTCCCCTCTAGAATGGAGTTAAAATATTTCCTTTATATTTAGAAAACACTGGTTACATTCATTGGCTTTGCTTGGGAACACTGTGTCCTGAAAACAGTCCTCATCTGCAGGTATGAGGAAGAGAAGGCCACGCGCACTTTGGCTTCTACAACATGGTGACATTCTTAAAATCAGAAATGACATGTACAAGGAGACTAAAGAACCAGAAAAAAATGTGCTTCCATCTGCTCTGCTTAAATCTTCCTGAAAAACGCGATCAGAAAGAAAAAGGAAAAAAAGATTAATTCCTTTTAAAA
Source organism: Martes martes (assembly GCF_963455335.1). Taxonomy (NCBI): domain Eukaryota; kingdom Metazoa; phylum Chordata; class Mammalia; order Carnivora; family Mustelidae; genus Martes; species Martes martes. Next base: position 16,602,611 of record NC_137900.1, on the reverse strand, counting down.
AATGAGTCTTCTACCTATGGATTGGTTCATTTTCAAAAGGAATTAGATTTTGGGCCCACATATCACCCATTCAAGATACAATGTGTGCTCTCACCTCCCACTAAATATGTTGCTATGACTTTTAAATGGAGGGAACATTTAACAAGAAGCAACCTAGGGAAGGGAAGATCTAACACAGACATCAATAATTCATTTATCAGAAATAGGAGTAGTGGTATGAAATGCCAGGAGACTCTTTCATTTGTAGGGAGGCATTTTCTATTTTAAGCCTAGAACAATGCAGTCACCTTTACTCGACAAGCTAATATGAACGCAGGCAAAGCTGAATGGAAGGACAGCTTTTATGGTCCCTTCTACTGAGGCTATTTCTTTATGCAGCTGTTATGGGGGATGTGAAAAGTGACAAAAAAAGGAATTTTTATAACTTTTGTACTTCTGGGGTGATTTCCGTCACTCAATAGCTTTAGCACTGGAAATGTAATCCTGTCAGTCTAAAAGAGATGACTGGCATGGAGTTTGAGGGTGATTTCTCTCGTTGTACTAAAACCCATCAGGCATTAAGGCTTCTCAAGTCACCTACCAATTAAATCCATTAGGTCGGAGCCCAGGTTTTTTCATCCCCGTAACCCCCAAGCATGTAGCACGGAGCCATTCACAAAGTAGGATCTCGCGGAGTGCCGTGGAATGAATGGACAGATGTAGCCAAGCAGGAAATTATTCCAGATACACTCTGGAGCCTACTGGTCAGATCACACAAAGAGGACGTATTCACACAGCAGATGCCTGAACTGCTTCATTCTGACGACGATTAGAAATTTCTCCCCTTCGCTATCTGGCATCAGATTCAAAGACTCATGCTCTGCTCTAGGAGGTGGGGAAATGGAACTGCAGAAAAGCAGATTTACTGTAGACTGAGTGAGTCACAGCTCTCACCACCTAAAGCAGCCGGAAAACCTACCGAAACCACTAACCTCGGAGATAAAGACCTCTAAGTCTTACATTAAATTTGAAATATTCATAGGTACATATATTTTGAGATGACTGTGATTTTCAATCGATTATTTATCAAGAACTAGATAGAGGAATAGAACACATAATTTATAGTAACAGCTGTAATCATAATTATAAATTATCTAACGCCTAATACGTAGTCAGTTGTACGTTTGGTGTTCTAGGTATTTTACTGCTAAACTGCGGAAGTATTATTTTAATAATTTAAGAGATGAAAACAACAACAACAAAGAGGAGGAAAGCTCAGAGGACTCAGGCCCCAAGATTATAAAGCTGATTCAGGAGACCCTAAACTAACCATCAGCTCTTCTGAACTACAAGGTCACTGCTAATTTCCTGATGCCAAGTGACTTCTATTCCAACAGAATTATCTGGCTTAAAGACAGATCCATCAATCACATCTATAATTATGGTCTAATGAGCAGAGAGGATATCTTAACCCCAAATGCCAGAGTAGATGGCTTGGGTTTGGCCAAGAAAAAATCAGGGGGAACTTCTGAGAGTAGGTAAAAGGACGTCTGTTGTCCCAGGTCACGGCTCCTAAAACAGAGGTAGGGAATGCTGGTGTTTTACCTCTGGAAATGCCATATTTCACTGTCAAGACTACAAAGGCAAGCACATATCAGGGACAATGCCCGTGTGCTCCAAGAACCAAACCCACGTGGCACTCAATGATCCTTGGACCATACTTGGAAGGGGTTAAAACAGGGCACACTAGAGTAAGCCAGAGCGAGCAGAACTATGGCCATGCTTCTTGAGAACAGGTCTTGGAGAGGGCCAAGTTTGAAAGGAATCCTCGCAAAGGCTACACTTTCATAAAGGGAGTCTGTAAAAAGGCATCAAAGCCAACACTCCAAGAGCTGTCTCTGTGAAGCAGAGCCTCTGTGGTTCGCAATGTTAGTCACACGTCTGACATGCCCTGGGAAACAGTCACCATCACCACGGAGAGTTTCAATGCAAACACTCACCACATGCGAATTCAGACAAGATGGCCTATAGGATACGATTTGTTTCTGGTTTCTATCTGTAGCCCCCCTTGCCCCTCAATATCCTGCCCCCAAATACTCTGGGTGTGAACATGATCGAGTCTTTCCTGTAGCTTTCCTGTCCCTCTTTGCTCTCTACAAATGTTGGTGGAATAAAGCAAACTCATGGATATAGTATCGTACAGTTCTCCTTAATGCTTGCCTCGGAAACACAGATTTCTCCCGACACCCCTGATGGACTGGAGAGCAGTGCAAGCGTAATGTGAAATTTACATGTGTCAATGCACAGGTTTGCCCTAGAAACTCTCAGTGAATGTAGAAAACGCATCGCCCTGGGAATACAAACCCCGCACAACTACACACCCGAGCAGCACTGTGCTCCACACTTGTCCACATTTGAGGCTGCTACTCCCTGACTTCGAGTACCTCACCTTCCACCTTACGGTAACTGCCAAGTTGCCATGATTCCCAAGGCCACCCGGGGGGGGCGGCGGGAGGGGGTGTCCTCCACTCTGCTACATTATCCCCTCTCCTCTCAACTGATCAATTTTCCTCCCTATTCTTTGTTCTTTTTCAAAATTGTCATCTCTTTTTCCTCCCTCCTTTTTTTCTTTTGCACACAAAGCGGCAGGCGTGGGAGAAGGGTCGGACGGAATGTGCGCACACTTCCACAAGCAAACTTCAGGTGTTTTTCTAGATAAAGTGGTGTGTTTATTATAATTTTACATATCTCATAGCCATTTAACATGGGTACAACCGGGTTATTTTTTTTCAATAGGTCCCTACCATTTTTTGTGTGTGCATCACCGATGAAGTCTTTGAGGGCTGAGCTCAAATTTCACAGTCTTATTACTTGGCAGTTTTAGATTTTGCAGAGCCCTGGTGTTTTTAGGGAGGCCTATGTCGCACTATAGCAGAATGAACTGTATAGCGAAACTTTTTAGTGGTGGCTTTTTGGTATTGAAGCTTCAAGCTTTGGGGCACCTGGGTGGCTCAGTAGGTTAAGCCTCTGCCTTTGACTCAGGTCATGGTCTCAGGGTTCTGGATTGAGCCCTGCTCAGTGGGGAGCCTGCTTCCTCCTCTCTCTCTGCCTGACTCTCTGCCTACTTGTGATCTCTGTCTGTCAAATAAATAAATAAAATCTTAAGAAAAAAAAAAAAAGGAAGCCTCAAGCTTCTTTATCAGTGTTTCAGGCTAGTTCATAAATTAAATACATTAGCTCACATTGCCTCACATTATAACCCTTGGTGTGATAGTCACTATTAACTTTAAACAGTGTAATCTGGACAGCAATGGCCAGGACTGAAAGAAAGCTATCCAGTTTATTCAGCCTCCCTTGTTTTTTTGTTTAGAAGGCTCTGAAAAATTCTATCAAAATCAAATTACGCATTAATGCTCTTACCGCTGAATCTGATCTGTAATGTTTACCGAATTATTAACAAATGGCACGCTTTCCACAGTAACTTTCTTGAGCCTTCTTTGGAGATGGTGAAAAGGGGAAAAAAAAGACAAAGAAGAAACCCACATGCAGTCACAATTATCTAGGTCAGATGATTTTAGCTAAACTTATTGAGTTAGTTAATCAGATCATACTTGCTGAGAAATTTTTTCCTGAAGAAAAACACAGGCTGGAAATCGTATGTAAAAAATGGGCAAAATACCCCTTTTTGCTACTTCTGAGATTCCAGAATAAAACATGGAAGTAAAAATCAAAATGATAGCATTTCAATCATAGCATTATCCTGGAGGAGGTTTGCAGTAAAGGAAAAAAGCTAATGTGATCTAGAGATTAGAAATATCTACTAATCCTTTAAAGAATCTGGGTCATCTTAAGCAAGAAAAACCATTCCCATTTACTTTCTGAAGAATGTTAAGATATTCCATGGTACCAAATGGATGTGCGTTTTCATCTGCTCTCACAAGAACTACTGTACTGACTGGAGAGTGGGAAAGTGCTTAAATGGGTTTCTATGACTCTTGAATGTGAAGATAAGAAAGGTAATGGGTTCTGTACATGGTGAACCTTATAGGTATTTCACATCTATTAGTGGAACACACAATCACTACAGAACAGAAGAACAGAGCAGCTAATAAGAAAGCCCCTGGCAGAGACCTCAAGCAAAGGAGTCAACCAAATTTGTTGAATTTAACCCAATAAAGTAACTTTTGGGGGTATACTTTGTTTTGCCTTTCCCTTTAGCACCCCATCCCCCCAAATGGTTCATGGGCCAATTACCTCATGAGAGGCAGTATTCCCCAGCTGTGCCCTCAAGATATGGAAATGCTGAGTCATTCCCCAGGGTTCTCTGTGATCATTCTTACCATGGAGACCACCCCCTTTTGATTACCCAGAAGCTTCAGTAGAAAGACACCTGTTCACCTTGGAGCAAATTTACGGATCATTTGTTACCAAGGCTTTCTGAGGAAATACTTCCCTCAGCAAGAGTAGAAAACAAACATCCTTGGCAGCCACAGGCTACCGACCCTTCAGCTGGGCCTTACTTGTTCTCGTTGCTTGCATCGTATCGAGGCATTGGGTCCAGGTCATTCCCATTCACGTCACAACTTGCCAGGGCATCCTACAGCCACAGAGGAGAGAGCAAGAGGAGGAGACAGACGTTTAGTAATTAGCCATTAACCTGAAGGCTCATGCATTCTTAAACACATTTCTGCAAGAGAGTAATTAGATTAAATAATACATTCATGGTTCGGTGGTGTCAGGATGCCTTGTTCAGTAATAATCACTGTTGTATTTTTTTCCTTAAGGTGAAGACATACTCTCCACAGACCGAGGAAGAACCCAGACGATTGTTGCCAACACATTTTCCCTCATCTCTGGAACTGACCTCTCACCCAATTCCTCTGAAGAGGTCCCCAGTGACCACCAAGTATTCTTGGACTCTCTAGAAGCCAAGTGATTTATTTTCCAGGGATTCTCTCTCTATTCCTTGCTTCATTTCTGGAGTGTGTAAATTCCTGATAATTCAAAGATTTTGGAAGATAATTCACAAATAACTGGCAAGCCACTTAAAAATCAGTATTAGAAATTTATTATATTGGGTTATCATCGTATCTCCATCAGGCAAGAGTTGTCTGGTTCCAGATGTTGTAACTATTTTAGAAGAGTCTGTAATTCAGACTTTTTACTAATAACCAGTGACCCTCTGCCCCAACCAAAATAAAGAACACAGTTTTATTGTAGGTCAAGGCTTCGGAATGAGGCAAAAGCATCTGTGAAGCCAAAGCTGGGTCTGTCTGCTTTTAAAAGTGATTGTGAAACATGTCTGGATTCCCATATTTCTTTCTTTCGATTTTCTAAATTTCCAAAAACAAATTACTGGCTTATACTTTTACTCCAATTTAAATTACAGTAGGTAGGACTAATTTAGAAGGTTTTGTATTTTCTGACGCTTTAGGGTAACTCCTGATTTCAGTTTTAGTGAAAGTCAATGCTATCTTTGTTTTCTAGCTTTATCAAAGGCTCTGGTTTCTGGAAATAATGTGTAGTACCAAAGAGTCTGATAGCGGGAGAAATTATGCAAAATCCACTGGACATACAAAGGTGATAGGTAAGTCCCTGCTTCTCATACAAAGGTGGCCCCACAGGCCACCTCCCCCGCCCCATACTGGTCACTAGAGCATGAACGGTATCAAGTGTAATCGACTAATTTTACTTGCAAGGAAAGAGAGGCTTAACACAGGCTAAGTAACTTGGCCAAAGGCATGAAGCCTACCAGCCTGTGGAACCAAGACTCGAACCCAGGCCATGTGCCCCCTGACCCCATCCAATGTGCTTTTCTCTATACTTCACCAGATCCAACATAGGACAACTGAGAATCATCGGTACTGCTCACCACACAGATATGTTCTAGAGAATTCTGTTTCAAGGGGGGAAAAAATGAAAGGGGCAGGGAATGCAATCACAATTAGGTTAAAGCTGTGTTTCATCAAATACATTCCTAGCTCGTTGGGGGGGGGCAGGAACAGCCCTCAAAAAACCCACACTGTGTATGACCAGAAAGACTTCTCTGCTGGGAGAGAGGTCCCCACAATTCTGTTCTTTGTTCGACCTGGGCTCACTCACTGTAGCCGTCAGGGCCCAGCTTCTACCGTTATCAAGAGAGGACATGAACAGATATTTCTTTTTAGCTCTCAAATTCTATGCTGTGAATGGCTGTGCGTGCTTGGAGGCAGGGTGAGAGCAGCCACTCAAACATTTTGTCCAAATGAGAAGGAAATGAATTTGCAGTTCCTTCTTTCTCTCTCTCTTTTTAACCTTAGGGAAAAATCATCTAATTTAGTGGAAATTGTTTCAGTATGTCATTGTAAAAAATTAATTTGTGCAGTTTCTTGGCTGAATATTTGACACGAAACGGCTGACAGGGTGGAAGACTGAGGAAAGATTCAAGTGTGAGGTGACGCTGGGGGTTCGTGTGGAGGAAGGTCTCCGTGGGTCAGAAATATGGGTCACTGTGAGCCCGTGGGAGTTTCCCGGGCACCAAAGAAGTGGCTTGGAGGTATTTTATTTGCAAAGATAAAGTGGAGTCTCTTCAGGAAAATTAATTTGAGAGTCAGTATCTTGAAAGAAGTGAGACTGAGCGAATGAGACAGGAACATTGGAAACAATATGGCGAGCTCTCTCTAAATGGTTTCAGAAGCTGGAGCAGTAGGTGAGAGAGAGAGAGAAAGAGAGGGAGAGGCACAGGGAGTGGGGCCAGAGAAGACATGGAGAGGATACCCGTGGTGCCCCGAAACTAAACCTTCGCATGCTGAGGGAGATGGAGATGAGGAGAGAGAGAGAGATTGGATTTCAAGAAGGCATCATATCCCTGTCTCTGAAACTTGGCCTTCAGGAAAAAGTTAGGTCCGTTCTGAGTGAGCCCAGGACAACATCCCCCAGGGCCACTCTGTGTCCACTGAGGCAGCAAGCAGGCCGGGATGGGAAGTCGTCTGTGCCGTTGGGCAGGGGGAACCGTGGGGCAGGGCCCGCCTCACCATTCTCTGCCAGCTCAGGCACAGGGTTGGGGGTTGGGCTTGCTGAAGTCACTCCTTGAACCACCATGAACTGGAATATACAAGACAAAACTCTGCAGAGATGGGTTCCCCCCAGTCATATAGCTCAGGATTCTCTACGGGTCCCCTCCGTAAACATGGGGCAAAGCTTCCCTCCCCGACCTGTGACTTTCCTCCTTTGGGGTCAGTAAGACTCTAGCAAAGGGTAGCAAAGTAGACTTCACCATGATTTAGAGCTGCTTGTATTTCCGGGGATAGGAGAGGAAACTTTAAGTGGCTAGAAAATCACCGATTTTAAGAGAAATTTTTTCAGTATCAACATGAAATATCATTTAGGGACACTTGACACAGCCCGGATTTTGGAATCAGGAAGGAAGGCAGGGTGAGGGGGTCGTTAAAGGGGCATTCGGTGATATCAGTGTTTCTGGGTGGAAACAGCTGTCACAAGAGGAGTGAGGGAAAGTCAGAAGACATGGGTGTGAGTGGGATCCACGGGATTTTCTGCTGAGCCGTCATGGGAATCAGAATTATATTTGCAGATAACAGGGGATTGTTGCATGCTCTATATTTTACTTTTTTTTTCCCTTAAGATTTTATTTATTTATTTGACAGAGATCATAAGTAGGCAGAGAGGCAGGCAGAGAGAGAGAGGGGGGAAGCAGGCTCCCTGCTGAGCAGAGAGCCCGATGCGGGACTCAATTCCAGGACCCTGGGATCATGACCTGAGCTGAAGGCAGAGGCTTAACCCACTGAGCCATCCAGGTGCCCCCACACTTCCTTCTTAAGAAAGGGAACTGACTGCTTCCTAGGACTAGTAGGAGGCTGATCACTATTGTCCTTTGAAAAAGGAGAATTTTTAAAAAATAAGAAGAATTAAAAAGAGATAGAGAAACAGACCAGTAGAAAAACTTGAGAAAAGTTCTAAGTACATTTTCCTCCATAAGAGAAACAGAGCCCATTGCATGGCTGCATGGCTGAGTCTTTGAGAAGAGCGGTCATTATCGGGAGCAGACAGTGGTGGGGGTGGGGTTTCTGCCGCCTTATCCCCTGCTTTGTGTCATCAGAACATCAAAGGCATTTGAAAGTTGAAAGCAGTAGCTCGTGCTCCCTGTACTCAGAGGGCATGTCTTTTCATAAGACGAAGCGATATGCAGAGCCTACTCTGTTAGCTGACTTTTTCAGTAGTATCCCTCCTTCCTGACAATCATCATTGGTGTCCCCTTATTTCCCAGGAGGGAAGGGGTTCCGACCACAGCACACACTCACATAGTTCTGCATCAGATCCGGGTGGGTTCTCTCGATGCCGTCATCCAGGATGGTCACCACGATGTTCTTTCCCGTGTACCCTCTCTTCCAGGCTCCTTCGATGTTCATGTCTGATTGGCAGGGATGTGTGTTGTCACTGCAGTGCTAAGGAAGAAGGAGGGAGAATTAGCGTGGCGGACTAATCATCGGAAGATGGGAAAATCACCTCCTTGTGGAGGTAATGGAGCGTGTTAATGGAAATGTGGGGGTGGCCCACGGAGCAGGAGCACGGGTCTCTAGCATAGTAACAAGAGAAGGTGGGAAGGGTAGATGTGGGGAAGGCAAGGGGGACAGAAATCTTCTGCCAGCTCTGCCCTGTCCTAATGCCATAGATCCTTTAGAAAAAATAGAGTCAAATAAATTACATCCCAGTGGCACAATTGGGGGTGTGTCATTTTATCATAGCACGTATTAATGGCACGTAAAAAGGCATTGTAACATTTCTTTTTTTTTTTAAGATTTTTATTTATTTGACACACAGAGATCACAAGTAGGCAGAGAGGCAGGCAGAGAGAGGGGGGGAAACAGGCTCCCCACGGAGCAGAGAGCCCGATGCGGGGCTCCATCCCAGGACTCTGGGATCGTGACCTGAGTGGAATGCAGGGGCTTTAACCCACTGAGCCACCCAGGCGCCCGCATTGTAACATTTCATTCATAAACCCAACCTAGGCTAGGGAAGAACATGCACTTGATCATTTCTTAACCAGGTGCCTGGAAGCCAAACAAGCCAAAGCTGAGAACTCAGGCAGCTTTTGGACGGTGTCAGCCAGAGAGGGGCTACTGTCAGAAACCCATGAATGAGAAACAAAGTAACAGATTCATCATATCCCTTTTGCAGAATTAACCAGAGCTGTCACACCAGGACAGGTAGGGGGCAGGCACACTTGGTCAGCGGTCCTTGGAGAAGGGAACGAGCAAGGGGACAGGAATGTGTGCCAGGGATCAGAGGGCAGGCTGGAGAAACATCGGATCTTAGCTCATTACGTTCAGAGTCACTTCGTTCCACAATGGCTACAACGTATAAACATAGTAAGAACTGCATGAAACCAGCAGCTTTTCCCGTTAGACTAACATTCATCCAATACACACAATGACCCCTCCAAGTCCACCTCTTTGAAATATCCCTAAGGGGTGTTGTTTCCCAGGTTCTTAAGACTTCACAGAGGAACAAAGGAGAAAAGATGTGCTGTAACATAATGCTGTCATGACATGGGCCACCCTGGACCTTACCATTCTCCATTTTCTTGTGGCCTTTGTAACAGTTCAGCTCTTCGGGAAAGAATGCCAGCCTTATAGGCTCTGAGTATAATGGAGACCCCACTGCCCCTGACTCAGTTTCCTGAGCACCTACTACCCGCTGGGGTATGGCGGCAAGCAGGCAGATAAGGTTCCTGTCCTAATGAGCCTTCCAAAGGAGAGACAATATTCAGAGCCCTCCTTGGGTTTTAAAGGAATGAAAGAGGGTATGATAGGATACCTAATGCCAGGGGACCAGGGCACATGACTCTTTGGTCTCAGGAAGCGAAATCAGAGCTGACGCATGAATGGTGAGAAACAGCTGCTCTGCCCAACAGCCTAGAGATTCGTCTCTTCTCCGTAGAGGACACAGTCAATGCCAGGGTCACATAAGGTGGGGAACAGCTTAGCGCACTGAAGAAAGAGAAAGAAGATGGCGTATGGCTGAAGCTCAGGGAATGAGGGACAGAATGGTCTGGAAGACAGCCAATCAGAAGCAGAAGAGAGGTCAGACCATCCAGGGCTTTGTAGGTATGACTGGGCTTTTATTCCAACAACAACCTAAATCAACGGAGCTCATCTCTTTCCGAACTTCATCCATCAAAATCTGGTGCTAATGAGAGACAGATGCCTCTAACAGCCTCTGATAAGAATTTGTAAATTTATTCTCCAAATGAGACTGCCTTTCGTCCAATGATATCAACACACTTGACAGTTTCAAGGATTCATTCTCACAAAGGGTGTACCCACTTTTCACCACAGGTAATATCAATTTCATGGAGGATGAGAGCTTATATATTTTTTTAACATCTGTATCTTTTCCTCACCTTCTTGGCTTCTTTCTGGCATTTGAGGCTCTGCACACACCCACACATTCACTCTACTACGGCATTGACCCAAATTCCACTCTCTCCACCTCCCCCCAGTTTTCTAGGCATAGCCCAGCTCCCACACCTCTTCTCACAAGACTTCTCATGGACTTCAGCCGACTCATCGGTCTCTATCCCATCCCTGAACTCAAGGATATAGACAGACAGACAGACACAGACACACACATTCTGTCCTATATAATCCAACCCCCTAATAAATCCAACCCCTTAATAAACTCTGAACTGCTCTTGACCGTTGGATCTTGTATGTGAATTTTGTCTTGTTGACTGTAAGCCCCTCTAAGACTATGCATTAAACCAAGTCTAACCTAGGACTGTGGTAAATATTGCGCTGACAGATCACATACCTGAAGCGAGGGCATATCCTCAACCTCATTTCCAAGTACACAGCTGCTGTGATACTCGCTGCTCCAACCTTGTCAGAGATGCCTGGCCAGCTAATGCTTAGTTAATGGAGATAATCGTGAAAGAAATGATTTCCGAAATGTCTACGTTTTCCAGAAGTCTCCTTCTGGCCAAGAGTGTGGGCCTCTCCTCACCAAACACTTTAATGTAACAGAAAGCAACCTTGACAGGTTTCCATGTCATTTTCCCTTTCTCAGAACCTGTTCTGGCCACCTGTGGTATTGTTTGTGACATGAAGTAATGTTAATGTGGCCAAGAGGTGGGCTGGAGGAAGGAAATGTGCAGGAAATGGGTAACCCACAAATGGGATAGCCATCCTGGAGTGGAGGGATGCTGCCTGAAATTGTAATTATGAAAATTGAAGAAAACCAGCCGTCTATGGAAAACATGTGTGTTAAAAGTGAAGCAATTAGGTTTCTTTCTTCCACCTCTGCCCCTGTTGAAACCGACTTTAACAGATTAAATATTTTTGTACCATCTTTTATTCTTTTCATCTGCTAACATGGAAAGGGAAGGAGGGGAAACAGCCAATTCATTCGGATCATCTAATATAGCAAGTGGCCAAAACATGTCAAAAGAAAAAGAAATCAGGGCCTGGGGTGTTTCCTGCAAATGGGTAAGAGGACCCTTAAATCAGAATCCTAAATTCTGAATGTGATCTTTAGATTTTTTTTTTTTTTTTTAACACACATTTCCAGTGGTTGAGGCTTCCAAACATGTTTCTGATGTGGTTGTTTCATACACCTAAGGTATCCAGAGAACAAAGACTATGGAATATAGTGGTGCCAGTCAACAATGACCCAAGAGGAGAATGAATTAATCACTTCCTTAACTGCCTCACTGAAATGGTCTCTAAACTGGGCTCTATTTCCTTGACAGGAATCTATGCTATAGCATCACCCAAAGGCAAAAAGAACATAGATTAGTCCGAATTTCCTCAGACATAGTCAATCAATGTTGAGAAGATCTCGGCCAGAGCTGGAACTCAAGGCTAGTTTCCAGAAATGTGTTACCACATATGTGGTCCATAGACCAGTATTCACAAAAGAGTCCACTCAGAGCCTCCAGGATATCTGAAGATGATGCAAACCACATTTATGCTCAGTATATATAAATACTTACAGTAAATGTACTCACCTTCATTTCTGAATAATGTACTGTATTTTCAATGATGTCCTAAGCGCAAGTAACTAAATATTTAGAGAAATGACACAGAAGGGAAAATAGGAACGATGCTTGCCACCTGCGTCTCTCACTTCCTTATCCATAAAAGCTTTCATTTGGGAATGCAATTTGAAAGAGTTTGCTCTGTGGGCTCTAGAAATGACCTTTTCCATACCCGGGTTATGAGCTGTTCTGCTGAAGGACTAGCACAGAGGACCATAGGGGAAGGGAGGGAAAACTGAAGATAAAGATATCAGAGAGGGAGGCAAACCATGAGAGACTCTGGACTCCGGGAAACAAACTACGGGTTATAGAAGGGAGGAGGGTGGGGGATGGGGTAACCAGGTGATGGGCATTGAGGAGGGCACGTGTTGTGATGAGCACTGGTGTTATACGCAACTAAGGGACCACTGAACACTACACTAAAAACCAATGATGTACTATATGTTGGCTAACTGCACATAATAATAGAAAATTAAAAAAAAATAAATCACTCTGGGTGTGTCTGCTTTTCTTGTGTTTTCATGAACACATCACAGTGTTTGCTCAATGAAAGAACAGTTTCTACTAAAAATAAACACTTTTTTTTATGTTTTCACCATCCTTTTCTTGGGGGATGGATGGGGCATGACTCTCAATGTCATTCTTTTTAAACTTCTCCAAGTTCTGAGGGTCTTCAAAGGACTGCCGATTTATATGCTGCCAACAGCTCACTCCCTAACATTGAAAACATCTATTGTTATTATCAATACAGTGGCTCCAAAGACTGCATCTCTGAGAATACATGCTTTGTGAGAATGCAGAATACACAAAAATTCTGTTTTATAGACAAATTCAAAAACATAGCTAGTCAACCTAGTACAGTGTATACACACTTGAAATTCTTTGTAGAAGCTGGAGTCCAAAAGGTGTAAGAAATTGAAAAAAAAAAAAAAAAGCAAAACAAAACAACAAAACCCAGAATCGATACTCCCTTAGGGGAAATAGAACTGACACCTACAAGAGTCTTATCACGGCCAAGCATTGGACTAATTACTTCATTTAAGACTCAGAACAACTGTTTGAAGGAGGGATTCCTACCATTTACTTTTAACAGATTAAAAAAAGGGAGGGGGCTTAATCAGCCTCAGTAGCCTTCCAGAGTTCACACAGCTAGTCGATATTAAAATTAGGATTCAAAAGGAAACAGTCTGACACCAGACCACAGGGTTATGGAAACTCTTCTGTTAGAAGTTAAAACAGAAGGGGCTTAGAGGAAGATGTAACATGTGCGAAGTCAGGAGTAGGTTAGGAGTGGGTGTTCGACAAAAGAGCATCGGTAAAGGCATTCAAATCACAAATCTCACTTGCCTTAGTGCTGTGATCAGTGCGGTCAAGGGATAAGGTAGAACACAGCTGAGTAAGACCGTAGGGACCTAATTTTTCCCTAATTCCACGTATTCCAACATATCTTTCAGGAAATCGTAAAGTTTCTATTTTCTTAGTTGCAGTGACAGAGAGCTCACTTCTTTGCTAAATAGCCAAAGACTTGCTGGCAAATCAGTTTTTAAAAGATTTTATTTAATTCATTCATCCATTCATTCACTGAGAGAGAGAGACAGAGAGAGAGAGAGAGAGAGAGAAAGAGAATCCAAAGCAGATTCTGCACCGAGTGCAGAGCCCAACATGGGGCTCCATCTCATGACCCTAAGATCAGGACCTGAGCTAAAATCAAGAATTTGAGGCTCTACAGACTGAGCCACCCCTGTACCTCTCGATTCATTAAAAAAAAAAAAAAAAAAAAGAAAAGAAAAAAAAAGAAAATTCCTTTGGGTCTCCAGGCTGCCTCATCAGAAGCATATGATCTTGATCTTGGGGTTGTGAGTTCGAGCCCCATATTTGACATAGAGATTACTAAAAAAACTAAATAAACTTAAAAAAAAATCCCTTATTTGTAGTGTTTGCCAATTTCCATGGTGTAAATACCCACATCATGTTGAGTTTTAAACTATCACACTCCACAAAATTCCTGAATCTGCAACAGTAAGTTCTCATGAGCTCTCAGAAGGCATATCCAAAACACCACAGGAAATGGCTCACCCCATGGTAGCCTTGCTCCATTTAAGATGAAATTGTCCCTTCCAATGGATCTGACATCTGCTTCTCAGTACTTGGGAACTACTGGTAAGCACCTAGGTTTAGTTGTCCCCTTCACAATTTCAGACAATCATTTTACTTCTTCTTGTATCTATTTGGAAAAGGTCTTTCTTTTACTTTTCTTTCTCAGGGCTAGCTAGAGATATTGGACTTTGGACTTTTGTGAGGCCATAAACTGATGGGTTCTTCTTGGGATACATGAAGTAGAGATTCTATAACTCCAAAACCAAGGATGACTTCATAGATTTTTGAAAATCTCAATTAAGTTAGAGCCCTCAAACATGTACTATTCAGTTTATGGTTCAATTTGATGGACTTGACGTCCTTTGTTATCACACATATGGGGGCCAAAAAAAAAAAAAAAAAAAAGCGGTCCCTGGCCAAAACAGTTCTAACAATCAATTATTCAAGGAGGATTATTCAATTTGTAGATTTTCCAGAAATTCCAAAGAAGCCCAGTCTGTTTTAATGACACGAAACTCAGCATAGCAACTACTACAGCTGGAGTTATCAGAAAAATTAAATCCCACCTCTGCCACTTTCCAGCTACATGAGTTTGTTACGTTACCTACATTCTTAAAACCTGATCTATAGTTTGAATATAGAGAATTGCCATAAAGATTAAAGAAGATAAAGTACATAAGAAATGGCTGCTGTTATTACAATACTTTGTTGATGAGAACACAGTTACAGGAGGCATGAGTGTATCTGAGAGTTTAGAAAAGAACACTAATTACGGAGAGGGAGAGAGAGAGAGAGAGAGAGGGGGAGAGAAATATTACTACAAAAATAATATGCTAACGGTTTTCTTCATTGTATGGAAAGGCAGGTCAGACAAACTTGAAGGGGCGCTTGATCCTTTTTGTTGTTTTGTTTTGTTTTGTTTTGTTTGGCACTTGGTCCTTTGTAAAGATGGCTAGGATGACCTGAATATTTTACATTTGTGGCTGCAGGTCTAGAGACTAGGGATGAGATGTGCGAGTAGAAAACAGTGTCCAACTCTTCCTTGTTACACTGGTCAGATGGCCTCCATGAATCATCACGCATTTTTTCTTTTTAAACTCCACACATTTATACCAGTATTCCAACCCTTCCAGAACCATGGTTCACATTTACTATAATACTGTTTGACAGAGGATCATTTCTCAGTTATAAAATGTCAAGGATGTCCCACATAACACCCAAGAAACATCAGAAAACAGTGGACGTAAGAAGAAGAAAGGCTATGGGGGTACAAAACATGCCTAGACAGAGGAAAATGAGGGAAAAAAACCAGTTCCAAAAATTCTACTGGTAACTGGGGATCAAGAAATTGAGGCAGTATAGTCAACCCATCTTTGGCAAAGGAACAAGGGCACTACAATGGACCGAAGATAATAATGGTGCTGGAACAATGGGACATGCACATGACTAAAGTCCATCTAGACACAGTCCCTACATCCTTCACAAAAATTCACTCAAACTGGATCTGAGACCTCAATGTAAAATGCAAAACTAAAATTCTTGGAAGATAACACAGGAGAAAAGCTAGATGACCTTGGGTACAAGGATGCCTTTTTAGATACGACACCAGACGCACAATCTGTGAAAGAAATAATTGAAAAGCTGAACTTCATTAAAATTAAAAACTTCTGCTCTGTGAAAGATAATATCAACACATTGAGAAAATGATCCACAGACTAGGAGAAAATATTTGCCAAAGACACATCTAATAAAGGACATGTCCAAAATATACAAAGAACTCTTAAATTCAACAATAAAGAAGCAAACAATCTTTTCAAAAAGTGGGCCAAAGACCTTAACAGACACCTCACCAAAGAAGAGATACAGAGGGCAAACAAGCATATGAAAAGATGTTCCATGTCATTGGTCAGCAGAAAAATGCAAATAAAAATGAGATACCGGGGGCACCTGGGTGGCTCAGTGGGTTAAGCCTTTGTCTTTGGCTCAGGTCTTCATCTCAGGGTCCTGGGATCGAGCCCTGCATCGGGCTCTCTGCTCAGCAGGGAGCCTCCTCCACGCACCCCTCCCCCCATGGCCCCGCCTGCTACTCTGCCTACTTGTGATCTTTCCGTCAAATAAATAAATAAAATCTTTAAAAAAAAAAAGAGAGATACCACCACACAACTATTAGAATGGCCAAAATCCAGAACATGGACCCTGTCCAACACTGGTGAGGCTATGGAGAAACAGGACTGTCATTCATGGCCGGCCGGAAGGCAAATGGCAGCCATACTGGAAGACAGTTTGGCAGTGTCTTACAAAACTAAACAGGCTCTTGCCATACAACTGTTACACTCCTTGGCATTTACTATAAGGAGTTGAACACTTATATCCATACACCAAAGCACTGCACATGGGTGCTTATTTACAGCACCTTTATTCACACATGCCAAAACTCAGAAGCCACCAAGATGGCTTTGAGCAGGTTAACACACAAACTGGTATGCCCAGACAATGGAACATTACTCAGTGCTAAAAAGAAACGAGCTCTCAAGCCATGAAAAGCCATGGAGGAAATTTAAATTACTCAGTGAAAGGAGCCGATCTGAAAAGGCTACACCCCAGAAGATTCCAACTATAGAACACTGTGGAAAGAGGCGAAACTATGAAGACCGTAGAAAGATCAGTGGTTGCCGGGGATTGGGGATGAGAGGCCGGGTACGTGGAGCACAGAGAATTTCCAGAGTGGTGCAAATGCTGTCCGTGATACTCTCGTGCGGGATACAGGTCATTATACGTTGGTCCCAAACCACAGAAGGCACAATACCAAGGGCGACCCTAGTGCAAACCACGGACTTGGGGTGATTACGCATCAGTGTAAGTTCACTGACTACAAGAAAGGGGCCACCCAGGTGGGGGACGGTAAGAATGTGGGCAGCTACGCAGGTGTTGGGGCAGGGGGCATAGGGGAAATCTCTATACCTTCCTCTCAAGTTTACTGTGAAGCTGAAACCACTGGGGAAAAAAAAATGCAGTCTTGGGAGAAAAAAAAAAAAAAAGAAGAAGCACTGAGGCAGAACCGCCAAAGGATCACTGGACAGTCTGTGCATTTAGGTGAGCGGCCGTTTCTCTCATGTGTAAACTGTGGGATCCTCTTTGCATCTGGTCGCCCCTGACGCGTCTTGAATTAGAAACTTTCAGTCCTAAAGATATGTATCAAAGCGAAACCCAAGAAGCCAACAAACAAATCTTTTCTCCTTCCCAGAACGTCTACATGTCCTGTCTTCGTGTTCAGAGAAGGGGTCTGAGCTGCATCACCCAGCATTGTTGCTAAAGGGTAACCCGAATCCCTAAAACTCACTGGACGTTTCCAAGACCCTGAGACCAAGCTTCACTTGACGTGTAGAGCCCGCTGCACTGCTGGGATTCACACCATTCTTGAATACAGCAAGTCTAAAAACACTTGGGTTTTGGAAGCCTGGGTGTGAAACCTCCACCCCTTCCTCTTTTCTTCCTACAGTTCTGCCTCGTTGCCCTCAATGTTCACAGAGCCTTGAAGTGTAGGCTGTTGGCCCCGATCCAGGACTTTTTACCTCCCTAACCCATCTTAGGTTTCCACTCTATTCCCCTGTCATTTATTTTTTTTTAAAAGATTTTATTTATTTATTTGACAGACAGAGATCACAAGTAGGCAGAGAGGCAGGTAGAGAGAGGGGGAAGCAGACTCCCTGCTGAGCGGAGAGCCCGATGTGGGGCTCGATCCCAGAACCCTGAGATCATGACCTGAGCTGAAAGTACAGGCTCAACCCACCGAGCCACCCAGGCACCCCTTTCCCTGTCATTTAAAAAAATATTTTTATCAAGCTCTTACTATATTCTGGTCACCCTACGGGGGCTCAGACACTGTCCCCGTGCTCAAGTCCTTCAAGTCTTGTCTGTGTGACCACCAAGCAATTTCACAAAAACACCTGCCTAGCACTAGAACGAGGGTTGCCAGAGGACCGTGGGAACGTGGAACTTAGGGGGAGGTGAGGAGAGCCTGAGCGCACTTCCTAGAGAAAGTGACATTTCAGCAGAGCTTCCAAAGAGGAGCTGACTGAGTTGCGGGGGGGGGGGGGACGGGGACGCAAGGGATGGAGAGGAGGTGCTCATCCAGGGAAGGGGGGAGAGCAATCAAAGAGAGACTCCAGCAGTAAAGGAACCGAAAGAAATCTGGTACCACTGCCGCGTACAGATGGGAGAGGGGTGGGGGAGGAGAGCCTGTGGACTGAGGTCAGACGGCAGAGACACTGGGGCCAGGCCGTATATGCTCTTACAAGCCATGTTTGTTCGTTTGTTATATTTGAAGTTGTACCACAATTCAGTGTAAAATCACTTAAGGGTTTTAAGACAGGGATTAATGTAGTTTGGATGTCTGAAATGCATCTCAAACTGGGGGCGCTGGGTGGTTCAGTCAGTGGAGTGTCTGACTCTTAGCTTTGGCTCAGGTCCTGATCTCAGGGTCCTGAGATCAAGCCCCGTGTCGGGCTCTGTTCTCAGTGCAGAGTCTTGGCGTCCCTCTCCCTCTGCTCCTCCCCATGCTCTCTCTCTCTCATAAATAAAAATCTTAAAATAAATGTAAAAAATGTATGTCAAACTGAATTCCAAGAAAACCACTTGATTTCTCCCTCTGGCTCCTACAAAACTGTTTGTACCCAGGATTTTCCACGCTCCCCATGCCAGTTTACACCACCTGGGCCTCCTCCTTCCTTATAAATGCCCGTCAGCAGATCCTTCAAAAGAACTCTGAAACCTGACCTCTTCCCGCCATCTTCAGGGCTACACACGGATTCAAGCTACTATTCCCTCTTACTCCTCTACAGCCTCTTTTCCATGTAGCAGTAAAGTGGTCGTTGTAAACGAAGTCAGAGGTACTCTCAATAAATATGCCCAATCATTCTCCAGTTCCAATGACTTTCCCCTCACAGTTCCAATAATATACCAAATCCATCCCACGGACTAATGGGAAGCCATTCTCCTGCTCTATTACTCAATGAGTTCCACTAACTACCCTTTTCCATCCCAACCCTACTCCTATCCCAAGGCTTTGCAAATCTTGCTATTCGCTGACACGGACTCAGATACCCACACAGTTCCCTCTCTGATGTCCCACAATCACCTCCTGAGATAGGCCTTCCCTAATCCAGCGATGTGAAATAGCACTGTGTCACTCTCTACTCTTGACTCTAGTTTCATTTTCTTCACAGCACTCCTAATTACTGGGTCATCTATCAACTTGTCTCTATCACGTCTCCCACACCAGATTATAAACTCCCTGAAGGCAGTCACTTTACCTTGATTTCTGTATCCACAGAGTCTAACACATAGTAAAAACAGTCATTGGACGCCAACTGGATGATCATTTAGTTTTAAGAAGTCACAGCGGGTCCTACAGAACATGAAGGAAAGCATGGAGACCAATTAGTTGGGAGACAGCCCTACTGAGGGAGAGAGGACAGTGGTCTAGATTAGCGGGAACAGGAGACACTCCAGCATGTGATACATAATAGGCATCCCAAAGAGTTGTCGTTAGTAACAATGACTGAATATGGTGAGAGAGAGGAAAACCAAGAATCATCAGATGGGTGGCTTGGGCTACATCGCAAACGGTAGGGTCACTTCCTGAGAAAAGCAGCACGGGATGAAGTTTGGTTAGGGAATGAAAATACCGACTTCTGTTCTAGAAATATGGAAATTACGGTGACATCCCCATAGCAGTAGCCTGTAACAACTGGATATGTGGATCTCAAGTTTCTGCTCAGATCCACAAGTGATTTCTTCCCACAGTTTTGGCATCAGGCTATTTCCCACCTCAAATCTGTTCATGTCTATAAAACGTTAACATCTTTGCCCCTCAAGTCACTCCAACATCCGGCGGTGAGCACACTGTCTGGTGCCATTTGTTGCCTCAAAGTTAAACAGAGCCTAAGGGCAGCATATACTGTGCAAATGTAACGGTCTTAGCAAAATTTGGGGTCATTATCAGATGGGTTTGAAGCTAAAATGGACATAATTCTCCGCCGCTCCCCTACACCTGTGGCACTTGGAATTCCTCCCATCAAACTATGGGGTTATTCCTTCCCCCTCGATTTCCGGCTGGCTTGGTGACTTGCTTTGGTCCCTAAAAACGTAACAGAAGTGACAGCGCTCCAGTCCCACACCTCCCACGCGCTTTCTCTTGTCACCCTTCCCGGTGGCCATGTGAGCAAGAAAAGGGGGCCTGTTAAAAGCTGAGTGACCACACTGAAGAGATGAAAGCTGTCCCAGCTACAGCCGCACTAGACTCTCGAGCCCACAGCAGACCCAGAATGGCGCAAAGTCATGAGTGAGCCCACATGAAACCAGAGAGTGGCTCAGCTGAGCTCAGCCCCAACGGAGGACGTGAAGAATCATAAAAAGAATAACTATCGGGGCGCCTGGTGGCTCAGTGGGTTAAGCCTCTGCCTTTGGCTCAGGTCATGATCTCAGGGTTCTGGGATCGAGCCCCACATCGGGCTCTCTGCTCAGCAGGGAGCCTGCTTCCTCCTCTCTCTCTGCCTGCCTCTCTGCCTGCTTGTGATCTCTCTGTCAAATGAATAAATAAAATCTTAAAAAAAAAATATCTGTGTTTCTAAAGCACAAAGTTTTGAGAGTGGTTTTTAGATAGCAAAAGCTAATGGGCATATGAGGTTATCAGTCTGAAGGAAGTAGGCTGAACCCAGAAAGGAAAAAATCAGAGCATTTGGTTGGCAGAACTTATGCGGAAGAGAAGGGTTGTCTGTGTCATCACAGACACATCGCAGAGGAACAGCCACGAGGATACGTAAATGCATCACATATGGGATTCTAAGGTGAATTCTGGGATCGCTGTGCATTTGTTCGAACCTTCCCTTCAGAGAGCCCGGCATTTCCCTGCTTCCCCCGTTCAGCACTCACACCAGAAATCTCTGATGATATATGGGTTTTATTTTCGCAATGAAATAACAAGACTCTTGAAGAACTAGAGTCTGTATTCTGTGTCTCTGTAACCTCTAGAGTTCACGGTAGAAATACTCGATCATCGATAAGTTCGTATTTATTGAACAGAGAAGGCAGAAGTAAACTAGTAAAATGCAGAAGGTAATCTACATAGTTAAGACACGTTCTGCACGTAGCAGGTAACAGAAAAGGTTCAAGTGGGATCTAGAAATCTTGGTCTTCCACACTCCTAATAGGGCGCACCTGCTGATTCAATTTGGCCGGTGAGAAGATTCAAGAAACCACATAGGAAATGTGCAGGGAATGAAGGCTTCACAAAGAATTATAGGAGAAGAGAAGACAACATTCACTTGAGGGTACTGATTATGCTAATGGGCCACTGATGACGTTCAGTAAGTAGTTCTGGCAGAACTCAGAAGAGATACAACACAGGGACAGACGCGCTGTTATCTCCTTACAGGCCTGATGGGAGATCTCGCCAGGCTAGCGAGAAGCTCAGGGCACAGGTCTGTTTCCTTTGGACCAACACATGGCACAACGGACATAAGCACTTCTTGACTCTTCTCCAGTCTTGGGTCAGTGGCTCACTTTTAATATGGTCTTGCCTTCTGGTCAGGAAGTAAACTCTTCTACGAGTTGAGGAAAAACTCAGTTTTACTAAATGTCTTTCTTTCTGGCTGACTGTGAATCAAGAACCTAGGATTCGTAATGCACCACTCTTGCCTCAAATGGTGCAATTAGTAAATTAGTTGTGTTTACTTAAGGATGATCTCAATTAAAATGTTTTCCCTAAGCGCCTATAAAGCCAAGAAACAATTTCTATGTTGGAGCTCATGAAAATGAATTTTAGAAGCAACGGAGTAGCATTATTTAATAATTATGCAAACATCAATAAGCAGGGAGCCTTATTCTTTCTAAAAGGTAATTTCTTTGTTTACATTGTGTACAAAATTCTGCTGGCATGAAGCTCTTCACCTTCTGAGTCTCTATGCACAAATCTGGCTCAGAAACTTTTTCTACCTTTTTCCCACTGAGATCCCAGGAAGAGGAGTTTTAAGAGATTGCAGGACTGTCCCCCCTGCCAGGAGCAGAATGTAGTATCGTTCAGGTAAGCGTAACAACTGACTTCAGAAATCAAGCGCCCCTCTCTTCATCTTTTCAAAAATCACAAAAGAAATTTGGAGGAAAAACAGTAAACAATTATTTCTATACTGGAGACATTTAAGGTCAGGGAGGAAGAATCTGAATATCATTTGAAGATATTTAAACACAACCTTACTAAGGGGTCATGTCTCTTTATATATATTACTTCAAAAATGGCAATATTCTCATGAAAAATAATGGTAGCGGCAGCTATTTTTAAGGTGAGGGAAAAAATTCATTTTTCAATTAAAAAAAAAAAAAGAAACAATAAAGAACAGGGACAAACTTATACAAGATCCTCCCAAACCCTCCGTTGTTCTGTGGTGAGGTTTGACCACATCAATGGTTTCTCTTAAATAGATGTGTGGATGTACAGATGGACAGACAGAAAACAAATAAATAATACATGCAGGTAACCTTCCAAGTCCTACCATGCTTTGACTTCTGTCAAAGTTTTAATGAAGGATGCGCCCCTTTCTAGAACTCCGCAGAAATTCCGAACAGTAAAAGCTACTTCAGCTTCACTAAGTCGCCTCCCCAAATTCCCACAGATTGGATGCTCTGAAAGGAAGTTGTCAATCAAGACCGAGTCACAAAAATGATACGTACGTGGAAGAAGATACAGAGGAATGGAAGAAAAAGAGAGATAGCGAAGGCTCCCATATTCAAGTGATGTCTAGAACTATTATATAAGCTCCTCTCCTTCCAGAGTAAAAACCACTTGAACTTTCCCCATAAAACACAAGCTTAACTTGTCAAAATTTAACATAGAGACCAGCAGAAGTTTGGCCTTAAACTTTAACAGTGGCTCGTTGCCCTAATTTTTGTCTCAAGAAAAGGCATTGAAGTAGATACCGTTAAAGGACAAGTAAGATTTGGTGGTCTGTTAGAATTATATATAAAAACTAATGTGAAGTGGAATTCCAAACAGCCTTTTGGATTTTTAGCTTTGTTTCTCTCTGGATAGATTCCTGACTCAACTTTTTGAACATTCTCAAGTCTCTGAAGGGTTTCACCACACACTTTAATAAGTCATTACCTCAAATACATTTATTTCTATAAGAAACCTGCAGTAATTGTGGTATAGAAACTCCCAAAAGATGGAATAATAATATCAGTGTGTCAAATTCTTATTCTTAAAAATCAAGCAATCGTATCCGGAGAGAGAGCATGGTCAAGATCCACAGAGTCATAACCAGTTGCAGACAAAAATCGCAATTCCCCTTCACTTTCCCACCAAGCCAAAGAGCCTGTGTTGACAAATGCACATCTTTTCTTTTTCCTAGTAACATGAATTCTCCAAGGGTCATCTAGTCTTTATGTTTTTATATGGTCAAGGAATAGGCTTGGTATGTACAATGGAACCAAAAAAGTTGTGCCACTTAGAAAAAGAGGAAAGTCATTAGTATCAATAAATGCAGGTTGTATTGTCAACTTTCTCTCTTTCCTACACAGTGTAAACCAACTACCCCAAAACTTAATGGCCGAAAACCCAACTACTCTGGCTTATAGTGCTGTGCTCCACGAGGGTCTGCTGGGTGGGTGGCTCTAACTGGGGCCTCCAATTCAGTTGCCGCCAGACATCCCTGGGGCTGTAGGTCCCTGAAGGCTCGACGGATGTGGAAATTTAAGATGGCTTCTTTATTCACGCAAACAGCTGGAGAATCTTCAACCTTATGTGTAAGATTTAGTTATTAAGGTCTATTTGTCCCGGTTGAGTGATCTCCAAGTCCTTCCAAAGGACATGTATCTATTGTGTAATGATGCTATCCCATAATAGCCAGAGGAATGGCAATTACATTATACCATTTCTCTACAGCTGTTAACTGTCAAGACATTTCTTTCATTCACTTATGTTCTATAAGTTTGTTTTTAACTTCCCAAGCAATACTAATTCAACGGTTTTCTGGAGGTTGGGTCTTCACCAGGGAATGAGAAAACAGGGTCTGGCCTTCACCAAGTTTCCATTCAAGTTAGAGTAGACAGATTATAAACAGACAAATGAGACACACAGTATAATGAGAGATTATGGTCATAGTTACAGAGGAAACAAAAGAGATTTTGGAAAACATCAAGGGAAATGTGTTATTAAATGTATACATTGAGGTTTTTTTTTTTTTTTTTTTTACCATTTTGCTATTACTAAGCTGACCTTTACTCCACAGAAACTTCATTTTGAAAAGAGATCTTTATGAGGAGGAGGCAATAAACCCCAGTCTGAAAAGAGAATGCTAGAGCAAAATTGAGGTTCCGGACCTACGGCCATTTAAAATGAAAACAACAAAAGCAAAACAAAAACCATTCCAAATACAAATTTAAGAACAAAAAATTTCCCAAGTCAAAGAACCCCCAGCGACGTAGAGTGTGAAATGTGCTATTACTGTGATGGGTCCAGAGAAAAATAAATCTATTTTTACTGCCAAGCAAAAACAATCTCGCCTTTGACAATCAACAAAATCAATTCAGATAGCTACCGAAAAGCCCATTTTAATATTGTTCCCTCTAGACTGAGTCAAAATAATTGTCCAAATCTACCTGACATCTTTGCTTTCAATGTTTACTTAAAGACGCCAACTAGAATAAAATCTACAAAGTTGTTTGTAAGGACCAGGAAACATTTTGCTTGGGCAGGCCAATAATAAATCTAGTGCTTCCTCCACTATGGCACAAGCAGTAGATGCTGCAGAAAAGATGAAGGATTCCATAATATATTTGATGAGCTACTCAATAAAGGAACCCACAGCAAAGAGTGTTTCTTTGACCTGGTGAAGATTCTCCCCAGGCCCAGAAGTATAATGAGGAAGAAAACAAAGTCATTTTTATCCTACACTAGCAAGGGTAATTGCAAATGTTCTTCTCACTTAAAAAAAAAAAAAAGTCAAATCCTTTAAAGAATCTAACTAAGCAACTTGCTTTAAGAGCATCACACAGAATTTCTTTGCTAGGAGAAAAACAGTAATTCCTGGAAAGCACTGTACAAATATAGTGAGACATCTTCATTTTCAGGGCATGGACACCAGACCTTCTCTGTAGCAACAGGGTACACAGGGTAACTACCTACCACAGGGTAACTCTTAGAACACTGCTCCTGTAACACAGGTCACTCCCCACCCCATTTACTAACAGGAGGAATGTTTCATCAGTTAAATTCTACACTAGTGTTTGCACTTTCCATGGACACACACGCCAGGACTAGACTATGTATCTCACAACACAGTTTCCCAAACATCTGTTGTCATATCTATCTACTCAGTTAGGAGGCTCTTCATGGAGAACTAATATAAATACTTCACAGTTGGTCTTGATCCCAAACACCCCAATGTCCAACAGTGGTTATGTTTCCACCTTTGATTTAGGGGAGAAATTTCCAACAGTGAGAAAGCGGAGAAGGATCTTGAAAGATGTTAAATCGGTGTTGAAGAGATTCAAATGGCTGCTTGATGGACAGGAGAGAAAACCTACCCTTCTCCATAGTTTTAGTAGGAGGGAAGAAAAGGCCAATAAACGATAAAGTGAAAGGTCACGGTTCCCAAGAGCCTGGGAACTAAAACAAACAAAAAATAAAACTTCCTATAAAAAGATGGGTTTAACCTTTAAAATGTCTGCAGTTACTTTCTAGTTGGAATGAGCTTCTATTAACCTGGAATGTTTTCAGCTACAAAGAAAAGAAGACCTAATGAATCATAGTCAGAAAGGTACTTAATTATAATTCAAGAAATCAGGTACTAGGGGATTCCAAGTTTGGCACAGCGGCTTAATGGTATCATTACGGAACCAGGGTGTTGTCTGCTCAGCCACCATGCTTAGCTGACCTCTGCCCCCTGAAAGTGCCTCCTGGTTGCAAGAAAACTGCCACAGCTTCACATCTGACACCTCTCACTAGTATCCCATGCAGGAAGGAAGGAGGGAGTCACAACAAGCTTTTCCTCACAAGAGGAAGAAGCCCATCAGTATCAGACCCATCCTTTGACCCATCCTTAACTTGACATACTAAAAATTATTTATCTGAATTACTATTTATCAAATTTCACTAGGTTTCCTATATTTTTATTAGCTAAATCTAGCAACCTTTAGTACCAGAAGTCTGGTAGAAGGAAACTCTGTGGGATGATGATAATTATCTATTATTGATTATGATGTCTCCTAGTGCAACCAATTGCCTCTGTGTTTCCTAGAGAAGAATTAAGATTGCTAGAGTAGGAATGCATAGAGAAGAAAAAACACAGTGTTCCATTTTCTTCATATCCAGAATAGGCTCTGGGAATCTAATGCTGGCTTGACTATAATGATGAAAACCACCTAAATTGTAATCTCTTCACACCTCCTTCAAAAAGCATCTATGTGGAGTAAGGAGGCAGCAGAATCCCAATGGTGGTAGAACACAGATGCAATTATCATGTAATGAGAAAGCTTCATCTGCAGTAGAGGAATGGGGACAACAGATCTGAAGCCTGGCCAGGGTTCAAAATGCAAAGGAGCAGAGATGGCTGTCTTGGAAGGCATCACTTCTGGGTACTAGGGAGCACTTTGCGGGGATGGGGGGCACTCTTTGAGGACTTGATGGAGAAGGAGACGATAAGAAAAAGATAGAAAGAGGAAGTTAAAAAAAAGAAAGAAAAAGAAAGAATGTCAGAAGACCATCTCCTCTTAAAAACTTTGATCAAAACAGGTGAACAAAGCCTGCCAAAGGCCAGTATGCTCTTGAACTGTAGAACTTAACTAGTCGTCTAAACTCCCACCTCCTTCTACACACAGCTGCTACTAATGGTCTCAGAAAATAAAACAGTTCAAAATGAATGGAAACCAGTAGACAAATATCCATGCAAGGTTTATGCAAGAACAGAATATGAAGGGAATCAAAACATTCCAGCTTAGGGAACCTGGGTGGCTCAGTGGGTTAAAGCCTCTGCTTTTGGCTCAGGTCATGATCCCAGGGTCCTAGGATCGAGTCCTGCATCGGGCTCTCTGCTCAACAGGGAGCCTGCTCCCTCCTCTCTCTCTGCCTGCCTCTCTGCCTACTTGTGATCTCTGTCAAATAAAAAAAAAAAAATTCCAGCTTAGTGTCCTGCTCATAAATCTGCAACAGAACAAAACTGTAACACCTGAACCCAAATGAAACACACCGAAATAGAACCTGCAGATATGAGACTATAGCTCCAATTAAAAATTTAAAAGCATATGGGTAGGGGAAAAAAACCCAGAAAGATGTGAAACTGTGTTGATTAAAACCCTGGAAATAAATCAAAGATGAAACTATACTAAAAATAATAATAAATTAAAAGGTCTCCAGCAGAGACTGGATTCAACTGAAGCTATAATCAGGAGCACTGAGGAAACGCATAAATGTGTAAAAAGAACAAAACATACAGCATAGTAGAGGTCAAAAGGATCCAAGGGCAAATGACTAATAAAGAAAATAGGCAAAGAAGATCCAATATACTTATAACTGTGTCAAATTTTTAACACTGCTCTAAAGGAAAAAAAAATCTGTGTCTCTGGATCAAAGAGAGAGAGAGAGAAAAGAGTCACTAGCAAGGTAAAAAAAAAAAAAACAAAAACAATCAATCAAGGTATCTTTCATGTATCAAGTCCACAAAAACGATTTTATATAATTAAGAACTTAGGGAGTATGACATTAGTGTAGCAAAGGGTATGCTTCATCCAACCAAAACACAACAGGCAAAAGAACTGACAATGAGCATGAAATATATTCAATTGTAAATCTTACACCAAAAGCAAAGGTAGGAACAAGGATGGAAGAAAAGTAAGTTTATGGTATGTGCTCTGACAAAGCAGGAGAAGTGAACTGAAATGGCAAAAGAAAAAATAGAAATGATAAAATAGAATAAACTAATGAATCATTGGATAGGTAAGAGTTGAAGAATATCCTTTAAAGCTGACAATCCAAATATAGGAGCCTAAGGGAGGAAAACAGGAACTGAGAGCACATAAATGTTATTTGTAATAATCACTAAAATAGAAACCTTCCCCAAAACCAGAAGTTATTTTAAAAGAACAAAAACCATACAAGGAAACATAGTAAAAATAACACATTACAGATTAAATACATATATATGTATATAATAATATAATAAAGTAACATACATATATGTATATAAAATGTATATATGTAAAGTATATGTGTGCCTTAAATACATATTTATGTATGTATATAAATGTATATGTATATAAAACATATATGTATGTTATAGATATAGATATATATAAAGTACTATAAAGGAGCTGAGACTTTTTGGTCATATTTATAAATGTCAATGAGCTTAAAGGTCACCACTAAAAAAATATGTTCAAATTGGCTCATAAGACAGAATCTTACTCC
This sequence comes from Martes martes, assembly GCF_963455335.1. Lineage (NCBI taxonomy): Eukaryota > Metazoa > Chordata > Mammalia > Carnivora > Mustelidae > Martes > Martes martes. The sequence goes on along the minus strand of NC_137900.1, from coordinate 16,574,043 downwards.
TAAAACAGAGTATTTCCAATGTTCAAGAATAAGGAATGGCCAAGGCAGCCACTGTGATCCTAATATCAGATAACATACACAGAAATCTCATTTCCCAAATTAGCCCAGATCACAAGTGAGCACAGTCAGACGGGGGGAGCAGGTCCTCCTAAACAGAACTGATGGTGATGTAAAGTCTTCTAGCCCCGGCTTGGACAGTGGTGGAGGAGGGGGAGCTGGTTAGGCAAACTCTAACCCTTGCTTCTGCCCTTTTTTTAAGATTTTATTTACTTATTTTACACAGAGGGAGACAGCAAGAGAGGGGACACAAGCAGGGGGAGTGGGAGAGGGAGAAGCAGCCTTCCTGAGGAGCAGAGAGCCCGATGCGGGGTTCGATCCCAGGACCCTGGGACCATGACCTGAGTTGAAGGCAGATGCTTAACCGACTGAGCCACTGGGCACTCTTGCTTCTGCCTTTTTTTTTTAAAGATTTTATTTATTTATTTATTTGACAGAGAGAGATCACAAGTAGGTAGAGAGGCAGGCAGAGAGAGAGAGGAGGAAGCAGGCTCCCTGCCGAGCAGAGAGTCCGATTCGGGACTCGATCCCAGGACCCTGAGATCATGACCTTAGCCAAAGGCAGAGGCTTAACCCACTGAGCCACCCAGGTGCCCCTTGCTTCTGCCTTTTGGCTGAGCACTCCCACAACTAGGAATTTACTCTGAAAATAAAACTCTAATAACTGACACGCAAGGTTACCCAGTATGGAGTTACTTATAAAAATGAAATACTGCAAAGAACTGAACTGCATTCATTGATGTCTAGTTAAATAAATTACGGTAACTCTTCTGCAACGCAGCTGTAAGGAAACAAAAAAGATCTCTATGAACTAATATGGAGTGATTTCTTGGGTATATGAGTTGATAAAAGCAAAAAGAAAAAAATACATGTATAGTATCCTATGCATTTTACTTTGAACCATATGTTTTACACATTCTGAAAGAAAAGAAATAAAATTAAATATACGAAGATGGGGGAGAGAGCTCTAAAATGGAACAAAACAGAAACAGATTAACCTAGCTATATATCAAATTAATGATCAAATCATAGAGGAGAAAAGTATTTATTCAAGCAACTTTTGATTCCAGTAGCCTGACTGTGTTGTTTCTGTGGGATTTATTCTAACAACAAAAAGAAATCTTGAATTTTACTACAGTCTGTCATTGGCAGTGGTATCGGTAACGTAATTTCAGTACCATTTCTGTGTACAGTAGTACATTTATTATAATGATGAGAACCAGAATTCTCACTGTGGGAGGGAGGGGACAGAATCTGAAATCGGCTCACAGTGGGTCCACGTGTGCTACTGGATCAAGCCTGGGGTGAAACAAGGAAACTCCAGATACAGACCTCTAGGCCCTGTCCATTGATAAGGGGCCTAGAGTGAAGGACCCCCTTACTACCAAAATCTGGACTTTAAAATACCCTTCCTCAATAAGAGAAACCATCTACCTGAAGAAATGGGTCTCTCTAGGTCGGAGGTAGAGAAAATACAAAGTGAACATTTTGTTGTTCCATTCCAGAGGAAGAAAGCGCTGCAAATCTGATTGGGGACTTCCCAAAACGACACGGGAGTCAATGTGAAAAGTCACCCACTCCTCAAACTTGGCACACTTTAAGAACCAAAAAGAAATCATGTCAGTAATGAGTCATTATATTTAGAAAGAATCCGGGGCGCCTGGGTGGCTCAGTGGGTTAAAGCCTCTGCCTTCGGCTCAGGTCATGATCTCAGGGTCCTGGGATCGAGCCCCGCATCGGGCTCTCTGCTCGGCAGGGAGCCTGCTTCTCCCTCTCTCTCTCTGCCTGCTTCTCTGTCTGTCAAATAAATAAATAAAATCTTAAAAAAAAAAGAAAGAAAGAAAGAATCCATGCGCTCCTAACAATATTGAAAAGGAAGAGTAATGAAGAAGGGGTTACAGAATTAGAAAAGCCTCATCTTGCAATCACTGACCTAGTGATTAATTTAGGCAGGAATCTTCAGTGGATGTTATAGTCTTGGGGAGAAGTTGACTGGCAACATGATATTCACAAGACTTGAAATAGTACTGCCCAAAATTGTGATTAAAGAGACAAAATATACATTTACAATGGAGAAATCTAGCAGAGACTTTGACCAACCAAGTAAATAAATTTACCACCACCAAAAATAGGACTTCTACCCTTCTGACACGAAGCACTGAAAAGGGTATAATTTCACCTGGATCATTTTTGTACCAAAAATGGTCAAGCCTCCTTGTTGTCCTGAAAACAAAAAAACAAAAAACCAAAAAACCCCAAAACCAAACAAATCCAAAGTGTTACTTACTCTACAACCACCGACATGGACTCATCAAAACCATCAATATGAAAGAATACTCCCCACCCCCAGTAAAGGGAGGGGAAACTTTTAGACTACAAGAAATAAAGACATGGAACGAATAATGGGAATATAGGATTCTAAGTTTCGGATCAAAAGGAATAGATTGACAAAAATATATTTTGTGACCACTGGGGAGATCTGAAGATAGTAAATTGGGTAAGATCACATTCATAGACGTGAGAAGAATGATATTGTGGTTATATGGGAAAGTAGTCTTAGGAAAGGCTCTTTGAAATATTAAGGGGTGTATTTTTATGTCTGAAACTTTCAGAATTCAGGGAAAATGTGTGTGTGTGTGCGCGCGCGCACGCGTATGTGAAGAGAGACAGAATATTTACTTCTGGTAAATCAAGGTGAATGAAATGTACACATTCCTACTAGTCTTTCAACTCATGTATAGGTTTCAAATTTATCAAAATGAACCACTGGGGAGAAAGTACTACAGGCACATTTTTTTTTTTTTTTTAATTGCGAAGCCCCAAAGGGCATAAAGCAAGGAGATCCTGCCATAATGACAGACTTCGAGATGGTCCAGGGAGAGGCAGCTGGCATCTGGCAGCACCAGGAGCCAAGTGGCTGTGATGCCAAGTGTCCCGCAGACCACCCACTGCCCTCAGAGGCTGCGCCCTGGCTGAGGAGGCGTGCCAGCTGTCTCTGCTTTAAGCTGTTGGGTGAGGGATTTGTAGCAACAGCTGCTTTCACTTGGGCATGGAACATGCATGACAAGGATGTCCACCCATGCCCCATGATTTTGGACATGGTGGAGAGACCTCCTTCCTAGAGCGTCACATTTGTTAGTCTTGCTGTTTAGTTTCTGCTCTCCCTCTAAGTCACGTCCCAAAGCAGATGAGGCTCACTGGTCAGAAAACAAGAATAGACTAGGGAAGGGGGGAGGGAGGAAGGGGAGAAGGACAAGAAGGTGTGTGCCCCCAAGAACTTTTCTCAGAATTATCAGAGCAAAAGCTCTCATTGTTCCAGTAGATCTGAACTAAGAGTTACTGACAGCTATCTTGTAACCATGAGCAGAAAGCTTGGTGGAGAATGAAACCAACAAGTGGAAAGAGCAGAGCTAACACTGAGCGGCAGGAAGAGCCGGCGTCCTATATAGCCGCTTTATCTCCTGGATGAAGGGAGGCGTGCCAGTCTGCAGTTACATGAGCCCATCAATTCCTTCTTTTCTATTACTTTTCCTTCCCCCAGCCTGGACTGAATTTTCTGATAACTTACAGTTTAAACAATATCAAATGAAACATTTCGTTAAAATGTATTTTCGTGGGGGGCGCCTGGGTGGCTCAGTGGGTTAAAGCCTCTGCCTTCGGCTCAGGTCATGGTCTCAGGGTCCTGGGATCGAGCCCCACGTCAGGGTCTCTGCGCAGTGGGGAGCCTGCTTCCTCCTCTCTCTCTGCCTGCCTCTCTGCCTACCTGTGATATGTCTCTCTCTGTCAAATAAATAAATAAAATCTTTTAAAAATATATATATAAATATTTTCATGGGACAAATAAATTAGAGAAACTATTTATTTACATCAACATCCCTCTCTTACCAACTCACAAAATGTATTAGGATAATAAAGGCCCGCAGTAAAGAAACATTTTTAAGTTTGTTCAGACCAGTGTGTCCCAGATCACTTGACTTTGGAGATAAATATTAGCCACCCTTAAAAGTTGTGTTCCATCAGAAATAAGGTTTGTAATGACCGTGGCAATTATTCATTTGCCTGAAAAAGAAATCCTATCATGTACCATCACTTAATCTCAATCACTTCATTTCCACACTAGAAATTTGAGACCTAGGTACTGAAATGAAAGATTGTAGCTCAATATCAAAGACCTTAAATATACTTGGAGGGGTCCCCACAGTATTCGTGCGTGCCCGTCCTATACTGTTAGCACAGAAATTTAGCGATTGCTTAGTCTGTTGATGACCTGGCCACGGAGCAGAACACACAATCTTTTCATACTTGTATCCCCTGCAGGTTGAATTATGTCTGATACATAGGAGGAGCTCTATAAATGTTGTTGAAAGAACAAAATCATTACCAATTTACATTTTTCTGTGGGAATTAGTTTTCCTGTTCCCTTCCTTCATTTTCCCTTCTGTTACACACTGAATTAATGCTTTTATTGAACAGTCCGTGGTAACTCCCCGTTCTTAAGTCCTGGGAGGACAGAACTAATTCAATGTTCATTAGTGTGTACAAGAGTTTAAATGATTTGTTCATTGCACATTCCCTTTTTCTTGTCCAGATTGAATCAGGTTTGATCATTACGGATCTCTTTAATCTTTCATTTCCTTGGACAAACTTCTACAATTAGAAATGTTTCTAGTCCTGTTTTACTTCCTCTTTCAAACTAATAAAGAATGGCAAGTTTAATATACTCTTTTCTAAAGTGGGCACATTAGGAGAAATAATTATACGCTATTGTGCATAGACATAGTAAAGTTAATTTCATTCCTTCAAAATAGAATATTAATTCCCAGACATCAGGTTGCTGGAACAGATGGTTTTACTCCTCTCCATCTATTGCCTGTACAAGCTAGAGAAATGCATGTCTTTGTAATATTTCCTATTCTTCCAATGGCAAGACAGAATGTGAAATAAACTAAAACATGTTAATTAAAAAAAAAAAAAAACAACTACGATGGTAGAATAGATTTAAAGCAGTGGGGAATTCGGTTGGCGTCATGGAGAACAGAATTGTCAGCCCGGGAAAAGATACAGATGTAAGACTCATGGGGGTAAATAAACTCTGTGGAATGGCTTTCAAATCGGATATATCTGTATAAACTCAGGGTATATTTTACACATAAAAATGCACATTTCCTAGTGAGAATCTCAGAACTCATATTGTGGTCTCTAAATACTAATTTAATTTAAAAAGGGGGGGAGGGCGTGCCTGGGCAGCTTAGTCGGTCAAGTGTCTGCCTTCGGCTCCGGTCTTGATCTCAGAAACGTAGGATCAAGCCCCGCATCAGGCTCCCCGCTGAGCAGGGAGCCTGCTTCTCCCTCTCCCTCTGTGATCTCTCTCACTTTCATGCTCTCTCAGATAAATAAAATCTTTAAAAAAATAAAATAAAAAATAAGAAAAGGGGGCAGTAAGAGGTCTTTGGAGAAACAGTTGATTCCATGTCTAGAACAGGAAATACACAAGACAAGTATGGAACAGCTTGTCATACCTCAGAAAAAGAACACTGGGGTCATGTCAAAACTTGAGGGGCTCTCACTGACCAAAGATGGGGCACTTCAGCAAGAACAAGGCTTACAATGTCAATGAAATAAAACCCACGAAATATATTTATATCCACACATTTGTGATGAAACTTAAAAAAAAAAAAAAAGACTTACTGGTAGCTTTCAGTGAACACTAGGAAAATCATCTCCAATAATGAAAGAACTGTAGGAACTCTATGTCATGATGCCAAAGAATTGAGGAGTCATCCTGCTCTATTAAAGTATTCCAGCCAATTAAGTGAAGAAGGGATCACGAAAAGAGAAGATCACTATTTTGCAAACCCTAAGAAAGAACGGAAGGATCTAGGCGACAGTGCTGCTAAGATCACAGGCAGACACCCTGCACCTGCTGAGGGAGCACACACACCAATGAGGTAATGCTCAGTCTCACGTTCACCCTCTCAAAAATAAATTTGAACTTGAATCTGATGGAGCCTTTACCTCCCTCTTACTACCTAGCAAGTTAGGGGTAAGATTAGCAACAGAACATGCTCAAGGACCCCACGAAAACGCAATCAGCAAAATCTCAGACACACCGTGCTCTGAATAACCTACATTCTCCAGCCCCCCCCCAAAAAATTTTCAAAATGGTGGTAAACTACAGAATCAAAGAAATTTAAGAGAAATACCAACCCCTCACAAGGCATGAGCCGTATTTGGATCCTGACTCCAACAAATTACAAAGCAAAAACTTAGGAGGCCACAGAGAAAATTTGAAACAGATGGGGTGTTTGAGAACATGAAAAAATTATTGTTAAAAGTGATAATGATAGGATGATTGTATTGGGGGAAAAATCAGCCATTATCTTACAGAGATACATGCTGTAATATTCAGTGGTGAAATGAAGTGTATGAATTGCTCTAAGATAATCAAGTAGAGGAGGCAATAAATGAATGGACATTGGTCTTGAGTTGATCATCATTGCAACTGGTGATGGGGACACGGTGTTCATTATATTATACTCTCCACTTTTGCTTTCAATTTCCACCAAGTTTCTGTAACGTTTGCAGTGAAAGCTGGGGAAATAGGAATCAGATGTGATCCTCAACCTGAAATTTCGACCTGGAATTTAGGAGTGTGTAAAGGGACAGGGACATCAGTTTCTGATCAAGCGCAAGGAAGTGTTTTTGAACTAAACTGTTCATTATGGGAAGAAAGGGCTAGCTGAGGAGAGTACACTTCTGGCTAGTGAAAATATACAAGGTAGGTATTGAACATGAGCTGACGGCTTGCATCAAGTTATTTTTCAGATTCATTCCAACGTGGTGGTCTATGAACTCCCCTCCCCACCCCCGCATCTTCTTAAAGACCACCTGACTCAGACTGCTAATTGCAAAAACACGCACAGCACTGGTCTCTGTGTGCTTTTGTAGGTCGTGTGCATGGATGTGAAGCAGAAGGGCCTGGGATTCAGGGCACAGGCATGAAAGAAAAATGAGAACAGGCATATAAAACATTTCAGCAGAAAAGGAATGATCTAAAACCACATTTACGTAGCCCTGCTATGCTTAACTTATGACTGCTGGGAGTCCTGGTGAATTTCTTTTAGTTCCCTGAAAAATAAAAATGGTTTCTCTATCACTAGGTAACAAACCCAAACATCAGGCTTTGAAACACTAATTTAACTTGGTTTCCGGAAACCACGCAAAGAGATCATTAAACGAACTCAATCCTGAGCTACCTGGGCATAATTTTCTTTACTTCAGACATGCTAATTTAGTCTGTTTAGATCAGAACTTCCATCCCAGTAGGGTTTTTACAAGGGTCAAAATTCGACTCACCAGGAAACTAAAAAAGACAGACCAAAAAGAAAAAAAAAAAAAAAAGCTACATTTCTTCCAAGTAGTCGTTAGAGACTATCCTATAAATTTTATACTAAGGATTTGAATAGACACCATCCAAACTGACTTTTTTTTTTCTTAGCATAAAGGAAGAAATTATCTACCAGGTTCTTCTCCTTTTAATCAAGAAAAGATTAATCATTGAACGCATTCTTTCCTTGGTCCACGTCCTCTCCAGTCACGAAGAGGAGCTTCGCATTAGAACCAAATTTTGACTCTGACCTACGCGATTAAGTAATCAAATTCTCTTTCTGGAATTTCTAGGTTCAATCTACCGCTCTCCCTGTGACTTGCCTTCATCTGTTGGGCAGTGAGTCTCTCGGTGTGTACCATACCCATATTGGATTATCCACTGCTAGCCCAGAATCCCATCCCATCGGCTGAGACAGTCGACCAAGGATTTTCTCACACTTGAGAAACTGGAAAAATCACATCGATGTGCATGTGTATTTTATTTGAAGACAGTTACTACTTTCCTCTTCCCCAGGCGGCTGGGGTGTTTTGATTCTTCTCATCCCTGCAATGCTAAGAATCATTTCTTTTACTCTGATTTCCAGGCCAAGTTCACTGCTAACCAAAATGAAGGAAAAATAGCATTCCAGATGCCTCAGATAATTGTAGCATTTGACTGCTCAACACAGGACATTTGAAGGCATCATCATCATCTTTTAGGAAGAGCCAACTCCATCCTATGAATTTGGAAAATTTCAGATGAAGGCTGAACCACTGACCCTCTCCTCACTTTCTAACGACATTTATTGAGTACTTACTAAGAGAATCCTACTTATTGGCAGAGAGAGGAGTAAAATAGGCCAAAAGTATGCTTTAATCACTGGAATGAGCTCTACCACGGGGTGAAAAGTAAATGAAGTGAGGAATTCAGAGAAAACGCTTTGATAAAAGAAGTTGTCTTCAACCCGTTAAGAAGACAACCACGGATTAGGTGAGCTCAAGGGTCGGTGGCTATCTGCTCTCTAACAGAAAATGAGTTACTAATTAAAGAAAGGGTTTGCCTAAAATCTTGATAAACACAACTTTGTTTCTGTGAACAGACCCTTCATCACCTTGGAGTGGGGCCCACAGGACCAGACTACCCACGGATTTTTACTCTTCGAGAATAAAGCAGAGAAGATAAGTGACCAATACAGGCTAAGTTCTAACTTACTCAAGGAAATTCATCAAGATTGTCATATTTTGCACCTGCCAAGAATGAAGATTAGCTGAAGCGTTTTTTTTTTTTTCCCCAAGTGGATCACGATCAATTACTGGCCTCTTCTAGAAGCACTTTGACCAGTTAATTATAGGTTAACTGCATATTCCTAATAGAGGGACTTCCATCACAACCATCATGGGGGATGTGACATCACATGAAGTCCTCACAATCGTCACGATAATAAGGAAGCAACAGAGTTCTGCTACGTCAGTCTCCGCAGACTACCATCAATTGATTAGGCCAAGTAAAATAATCCAAATTTCTACCCATTAAACGTTGCACTTATTCTTCATTAAAGAAGGCATTAAAGTGGCCACCTTATTTTCCATTTTATCCTCGGTGTTGGAATTATTTTAAGTGCTGGGAGGAAAGTGCATCTCTGCTAAATAGGAATGACTGAATCAATGAGTCAATGAATGAATAACTACAAGAACTTTGATTCAGCTGGATTTTCCAGTCTGTAAAATAAGTACAGACCATACTGGGGATTTAGGTAGCTTTTTGGGAGGGAATACTTAGGAGTTTTTTTCCTTAGTGTTAATTTATTTGTTCAGTGAACACGAGTTTTATAAATTTTTTTTAAATTTTTAAATTTAATTTAATTTAATTTTTAAAAATTTTTAAATTTTTTTAAAATTTTATTTATTTAATTTAATTTTTAAAAATTTTTAAAATTTTTTAAAATTTTATTTATTTATTTGACAGAGAGAGAGATCACAAGTAGGCAGAGAGGCAGGCAGAGAGAGAGGAGGAAGCAGGCTCCCTGCTGAGCAGAGAGCCCGATGCGGGGCTCGATCCCAGGACCCTGAGATCATGACCTGAGCTGAAGTCAGAGGCTTTAACCCACTGAGCCACCCAGGCACCCGAACACAAAGGTTTAATAAAGCTGGAGCTACTCTTCGACCCATCCACTTGTGTGCTTGGCCCCCTACATAACCTTGGCTGGCATCTGGGAACTTGGATTTGGGTAGAGTTCTCCCTGCTCCTTCAACAAAATGTTTCATCGTGCCTAAAGTGTTTATATAAAGCAAACAACATGGTCTACTTTACATACCTTCTGAGAACATGGAATTTGGGTACATGGGAAGCGCTGGGTTTCTATACAACCACCCCCAATAAAAACCCCTCAACATGAGTTCCTAATGAGTTTCCGTGGTAGGCAACATCTCACACGTCATGTCACAATTCATTGCTGGAGGAATTAAGTGCTTCCTGGATGACTCCACTGAAATAAGTCTCTTGGAAGCTTAGACTTGGTATCCTCTGGACTTTGCTCCATGAGGCTTTTTTTTTTTTTTTTTTTTTTTTTTTTTTTTGCTGATTCTGTGTTGTACCCTTTCACTGAAATAAATTACAGCCATCAGTGAGACTATATGCTGAATCATGAGAGTCTTCCTCATGAATCACCAAACCTGGGGTGGTCTTGTGGAACCCCCAACACAGGGGACATAGTGAATCTGAAGTCATCATGGAAACCAAGGCATCGTCCGTAACAGCTGGGAGTTCATGGGATTCATCTGAGCTGTAAATCAAGACATGGGCCCATGGGTGGTGTGTGGTCTCCCTTCACCCAGGAGCCAGCTGAAGTTGCCATGTGGAACTGGAGAACGTTCAAGCAAGAATGAACTGAAGAAAATAGATCCAGTCCACATGGCTCATTTTTTCAGATGGGCTAAGGTTGATCTAAAATACCTTTTTGCAGGCCACAGAGCGAGTTAGAAATAACTTCAAGTGTACCAAAATTGTGTCGCAGCCCCCACTAGTTCCGATCAGGACCTCATTTGTTGCTTGGCTGGAGTCCGTCCTTTCTCAGAAGACCTCCTGTTTGCAGCAAGACGCACCACATGGACGCTGATCTGCACCATGTTGCATTTTCAATTAAACCCGCTAAATGGGGAGTTTTAAAAGGATGATTTCCAAGCTGCCAGGACAATAATGCCACAAACTCCACCAGATTTTATTAGAGTCAAATGACAGTATAAATCACTAGGAAAATGTGTGCCAACCACAGAAACAGCAATGTCCCAAACTCTTGGAGTACTGAATACCATCCAGTTGGCTGAGAACAAATCATGTGGCTTAAAATCATTTTTCACAATGACTATCCTAGCTAGTTCATCATTTTTGGCAGATCTGCCGCACATCCATAGTCGAACTCAGCTAATTTTCACTCTGCTGTTCGACAAATATAATCCCCCCCAAGCCCTGCATCAGAAAAACCACCCAGCAAGCTTTCAGGAAATCTTGAGGTGGTACATCAAAAAAAGTGAGCCCATTTATTAGAGCCTGGCTTGAAAAATGCATATTAAATAGGCCACCCTAGAGTCATCACATAAAATTCTACTGTGCTAACTAACATGACGAGTTCAGAATCTCAGTCATACTAACGACTGGAGTCTGAAAGTCAAAGAGTGAGATTTCACAAGCCCTTCTTTACTTTTCTCTTTTGAACTGAGCCTGCCTTCCATAAAGCAGAAGCAAAAAAATAAATATAAATAAAAAATAAAAGTTTATTTACTATGGGCTTGTCTAAAATCATTATTAGTTTTTTTTTCTTTTCAGATTTAATAGTTCCATAAGTCAGACAAGAGATCATACAATGCAACATCAATTTCTTGACGTAATAAAATATTTACATGACAAAAATGAACCAAAGACCTTTTCTATCAAACTTAATTTTTCACCCAAGTTTCATGGAAAGGTGGTCTTCTGGGGACTGCTCGTCAAGAGCCCAAGTGTCGAATTCTATCCACGAATGGGTGTTTTAGGATGATTTCCAATAATGCTAATCTGCTGTAAATTGAATCTTCTTCCCACAGAGAGAAGCAGCTGCCCACAAGGGGGACCTCCCCCACGTACTTCAAATCGAGCATCTGCGCTCACTCCATGGGGTGTGAAGGGATGCTATTAGGACCCGGCTCACAAGGGGCTTCGACAGTATCATGTTCTAGTCCTTAGTTCGGGAATGGGTGGTTAGGCACTTGTGGTATTCTTTACAATTTCTGTGTATCAGAAATATTTTACAATAAGTTAAAAAATATTTAACCCCCTGGATGGGTTTGATAGGCATTTCTAGACTCCTGAGGGGGGCAACCTTACTTAGCCTTGCTGTCTCTAGAGCCCCACTGAATTTTCTTTAGTAGGATCAAAATGATCCATTATACCAAATGGGTACATTAAAAGCATTTCTCAGGTGCCTGGGCGGCTCAGTCAGTTAACTGTCTGCCTTGGCTCAGGTCATGATCCCGGGATCCTGGGATCGGGTCCCCAGTTGAGCTCCTTTCTCAGCAGGGAGCCTGCTTCTCCTTCTGCCAGCCACTCCCCCTGCTTATGCATTCACGTGCTCTGACAAATAAATAAAAGCATAGATAGAGAGATAGACAGACAGATAGATACTCTGTTATACTGAATTCTGAAAGACTTGGCCAGATCTTCACAACCTTTCGTGTCAGATAACCTTTGTCTGTGGAGCATCTTGAAAGAATATATAAGCCAAGAGTATTTTCAATCAGTGCAAGCAAAGTAAAAGTATCTTCTCATATTAAAGCTGCTGGTTTCCCAAATAGAAAATGTTGTACAAAAAAAGTAGAAGATCAAGAAAAAACAAGTTGAATTGACCAAGTGTGCTTTAAAATGTCCCCTAAGTTTGAAAACCCCTCCTTACCCCAGCTGAGGACGGGAAGACAGAAGCCAGCTGTGTTCATATAACACTCATGTTTGAGGTAGGGGAGACCAAAGAGGTCTCAAAGGGGTCCCGGGACTTTAACATCAGCAAAGATTGGGAATCTGTTAGAGACACAAATTTCCAGATCTGGGCTAGGAGGTGTGGGAGAGGTGGACAGCAATCCCTCCAGATGATGCTGACCCTGCCAGTGTGCAAACTGGATGTCAAGGTCAGAAGTCTAGCCTCTGTGGTCAGAGGGTTTGAATACCAGGGCCTATCCCTGGTAAATAGGGTGACTTTGGACAAGTTACTTAATTTGTCTCTTCTTTAATTTCCTCAGCTGTGAAATAAGGACAGTAGTCATCCCTAGCTCACCGGAACACTGGCAGTAAGATGACACACACAAAGGTTTGGCAACATGCTTAACACATACTAAGCACTCAGTAAGTGTGAGCCATTATTTTCTCTACTATGGAGATCATCAAAGATTTGCTTTGAGTTCACTTTGCTCAACTGTTGATTTGCTCAGCATTTATTGAGCATTTCCTACAAACCAGATTCAGGGCACTGAGTAACACAGCGTTCTGACCTAGCTACCACGCGTCTCCGTCCTGAGTGAGTGCCGATGAAATCCCACCACTGGAGCCCTACTCCTGAAAACACCAAGAATCTCCGATGGGGGCCCCAAGCTTGGACAGGTTTGAAAAAGCTACTCAGGAAGTTTTAGTTTCTTCCAAAGGAAGTAGCAGACCTCTAAGCAAGAATTATAGCCCCAAGCCCAAGGAGCAGAGGCTGCATGTATGTACATGATCCCAGAGAAACTTCTGGAAGGGATGCTTTGCCCAGCAAGCTTTCCTTTGGGCTTATATATTCCTCTCCGCCTTTATTGACCTTCAGAGGAAGCACAAATCCTGTTTTTCTCAATCCTCAGGGCTTGTCCCCTTTGCCAGACAAAGAGTGGTACAGAATGAAGTCTGTCAGTGTAACGAGCGAGAGTGCTGTTTTTAGGATCGGACCCTCCCAGCTCCGGGAAGCTTGAGCACCGTGTTTCAGGACCGAGGGGTAATTATACAGCCATCGTCTCCTCTGTAACCAACTCCTATAGATGCCGATGTACACTTTCCTGCATAAATTGCCCAAGCCCCAAGGCCAGACATAATGGTTTCACACGCCGGTTTCCAAGGGGAGGAGCAACGGGGGCAAAGCTTTTAAATTAATTAAAAGAGACACTCAGGCACACTTCATGCCATTCTTTAATCTCCACTCTCCTGTGATAAATATAGAATGACAGGTCCAGGCCCAGGCTAATGAGTTGAAGGCAGGACCCTATGGAGACTCGCCAAGCAGCCCTCGGAAACACGGCAGCAGGGCCCACGGCTCAGAGAAAGGAAGGAGAAAATCAGCACCTTGCCTCAGCTGGGTCACTGATGGGTCACCAGAATGCTCTGAAGAGTTCCCATTGGACACAGGATCCCCCGCTTCCTTGACTAGCAGCGGTTTAAACAACAGATAAAAGGAAACAGCATGTCTTACATTAAAAGGTCAGAGAGTAACAGCAGTTAAGATTTATTGACGGTTTTCTAGTGTCCAAAGAGGCACTGTGCTAAGGGCTTCTCTTCATTTAATTGTGGTGACCAGCTTCCCAAACAGTGCTCACACCTTCTAGCATACATGCCCTCACCACACACTCCCCTCACACACTGAGTCAGAGCTGGCACATGCGACCGATAGAAAATTCCAGAAGAAACAGTCTGTGACTTCTGAGCTTAGATGAAAGAAGACGTCACCACTTCTAACATGATCTCTTGGATCACCTGCCCTGAGGGAAGCCAGCACCACCTCAAGAGGACACTGGGGCTGCCCTGTGGTGAGGCCAAAAACTAGGCCACTTGCGAGTCAATCCTCCAGCTGAGGCCAAGCCTTTGAGTCGTCCAGCTAAAGCCCCAGACACCCCAGAAAGAGAAGCCATCACGGCTGGGCCCCGTCTGAGTGCCTGACCCACAGAACCCATGAGGCGATTGTTTTAAAAAACTACGTTCTGTGATTTGTTACACAGCGATAGCTAACCAATACTTAAGAACCAGATACGCTTATTTTATAGTTGAGGCAAGTTAAAGTGATTCACTCATGGACACAGTGGGTGAAACAATGGGGATCTGCATTCGGGTTGGCGGACTTGAAGTTCTAGTTCTCATTCTGTCCTCTTACTCCTGACAGATAAACCCAAGGTGTGTGATTGATTTCCCATCCCTTTTGTTAAGGGAAAAGCAACTACTTAATAGGAAACTTTTTAACCCTTGAGTTGTTTCAAGAGACTTTGTCCACCATGGCACCCACTCCCTTCTGCCTTGAATTTTAGCCATTTCTCTGTGGATAGAGGTTCCCGGAAGGCTGGAACAGAGGGTCTTTCTTCTGATAGTGCTCGTCAGTAGCAAAGGGTGAGGACAGGAGGCCGCGTCAATCCCACAGACACCAACCACCTGCCTAAAGGTCCGGCAGCTCTGCTCTGCCACTTTCAGGCTGCGTGATTTTAGGCAAGTTGTCTAAATTTCAGGAGCTACCGATTCCTCACTCTGAAAATGACCAATATTCATACACATACTTGTGTTCACACTGCATTACAAACATACTCAAAGTATGAGCACATCTGCCTGGCGCACAGGAAGGGCTCCATAAAAATGTGACCCACTTGAATTATCAAATAGGTATTGAAAAACACCCAACATTTTAAATGCCCAGGCAAAAGCTCTTCCCTCAACCTTTTATTTCCAAAGAAAGAGCGATGGTTCTTGCGGCAGGGGGCGGCGGGGGCGTGGGGTAGAGATTTCACTCTATGGGCTGGTCAGCTTGTTATGCCTTGACCATGGTTCCTACCAGATCCCAGGCTGCCCTTCTGGAGTGATGAGAGGGTCAGGGAAAGCTGCCATCCATGTGAACCATCCAGTGGCACACGTGCAAAGAGCTGTCTGGCTCTTCCTTGCAAGAAGAAATGGAAAGCGGGGACGATCTGCCTCTCCTGGCCTGATGAACAGAGGTGGACAGGGACTTCGCTTCCATCCTGCCTCTTAATCCCACTGCACTCTTATCATTTTGTCAGCCTGGACAAAGCTCCTTAGGTCCTGGCAACACTCATTCTAATGCCTTCCCATGTGGCACACCCTTCCTTGGTGTTGGAGCTAAACGCGCTGTCAAGTGTCTTACTGTCCCCTCAGGTCATTTCTACTCAAAGGCTATTTGGAGTCCCACCTCCCTTTGAGCTTAGCTTTAGGGAACTCTCTTTTTTTCTGTTATGCCTGAAAGAGTCTTCTATGTAAAATTTTCTTTGGGTCCAAAACGTTTCCACAACCCTCCACTTCTAGGTAAGAGTGAGAAAAGGGAAACGGGGAAAGGCCGACCAGGTTCACCACCATCTCACACTAAGCACAAATTCCTGGCATTGCCAGGTGCTGGGTCAGGTTCTCTGGGGGATAGGAGACCCCAGCCCTCGCCCAGTGTAACAGAGGAGTACGATTAAAATATTGACAGCTAGGAAACAAAGAGCCAAGGGAAGGATGCCGTGTGTAGCAGAGACAGAAGACCCAGGACAGTCGAGGAAGGAAAGAGTGGACGGGGGGGGGGGGGGGGGGGGCAACGGACACTGGAAGCAGTGGGCTGGGCCTCGGGCGTGTGTCCTGCAGAATGGGCTAGTGCCTGCTAAGGCGGAGGGGAAGGGCAGAAAGAGCCCCCCAGGCAGAAGGAATGAAAAGCGTGAAGGCAGGAAAGCACAAGACAGATTCACACAATGCTATGGATTTGCAGGGAAGGAGAGACGGGACTGCAAAAAATAAAATACATGAGGGGAGAAACCCCTGGCAATAATGAGCAATCAAGACTTCCACAAAAAGATAAAGGTATCTTTGTAGATTACAGCGTAGATTACTGGAGACATGGGGATTTCATGAAGAAGTAACACAGTTCTCAGTGACCGTGACCATAAAACCCTGAGACTAAAGACATAGGTCTTCAAAGGAAGCAAGGTCAAGTGGACAGGCGGACCGCTCTTCCCCACACTTAGGGACGTTCCCCTCACTGACAGTTTTTGCTTGAACCACTGAACACTCACTTTCCAACTCATTTTATCCTTACTTTAAAATATTATTCTCCCTAGTTTTTATCAGTGATTACCTCCAGTGAGCAGGCACCTATCAGATGACGTAAGTCAGGACTCTGCTCCTTATAGGCAAGGTCATTTCAATAAATCCAACGAGCCAGTATCCACTACCCAGCCTGGTTTCAAGGCGGAGAAAACGGGTATCAGAGTGGAACGGGACTGATGGTAGGTCTAAGGGTGTCTGTCGGCACCTCAGTATATCCTTCTATCCCCTGGCTCAGATTTAGAAAGCCACACAGAGTAAGCTCTCAAACAGAAGTTCTGTAAGTCCCAAATCCCTTCTCTTCCTCCTTAGAACCAAAGAGCTAAGCTCCAAAAAGATCCAGAAAACAGCATGAGCCATCAAGCGATCTCATGTGGCAGGTCTGGAAACAGGAAAACGACCCTGCGCGCTGCTTCTGTGTCCTCCCAGACCCCAAAGACGCCCCCTGCACAACACCGCCCCAGGCCAGGCCTCACCATATACCACATGCTTGGCCACTTGGGATCGTTGAAGTAAGTCGGCTGGGCACGACTGAAGTCATAATCCCTCTTTGTCCGTTTTTTTACCACTTGCTGTTGGATCCACTCCACCTGCCAAGAAGAAGGACATGTGGTGAGTGTTCAAGTTCCACCAGGGTTAGCACAACACAAATGACAGTCGGGGGCAGGTCCCCTCCTGAGCCAAGGCTGTTCAAGTCACAGACTTCGGGCCGGCAACTCGATGCTCAGTCTAGGGGCTCCGAGTCTCCGGAGACCTTGTTCACCTTTATTTTCAATGCAGGTCGACTTTTTAGTCTTTAATGACAGGTCATCCCTATCTCTCAACAACATGCTAACTTTTTAGCTTCTTCAGAAAGCGTATTTTATTCAAAATTTGTTGCAAATTGATCGTGTTAATTTTTTTTTTTAAAGATTTTATTTGTTTATTTGACAGACAAAGATCACAAGTAGGCAGAGAGGCAGGCAGAGAGAGAGGAAGGGAAGCAGGCTCCGTGCTGAGCAGGGAGCCCGATGCGGGGCTCGATCCCAGGACCTTGGGATCATGACCTGAGCCGAAGGCAGAGGCTTTAACCCACTGAGTCACCCAGGCACCTGATCATGTTAATGTTTATACTAAATATTTTTTTTTTTGCCCTTATCTTCTATGAAGGATCAACATACTTTTTCTAGAATGGTCCAGGTCAGAAATGCTTTAGGCTTTGCAGGTCATAGGATCTGTAACTACTCCTCCTGCTGTCCTACACCACAGAGACACATAAATGAACAGGTGGGACGACGTTCCACTAAGTTTACTTAGAGAAGCAAAGGACAGCCTGGATGTGGCCCACGGGCCACAGTTTATGACTTTGCCTTATACTACACACCACATTTTTTTTTAATGTTCTGGGATTACACAGCAAATTTTAAACCTATCCTGGGATCAAATGCTCTAGGATCACTTTTTTTTTTTTTTTTTTTTTTTTTTTTTAAGAAATGGCTTTCTACAATATGGTGTGGTGGAAACAGCAATATTTGGGGAATTAGACAACCAAAGCCCCAAAGCCCTAGACCATCTCTGGCACAAAATTGGAGAAATCACTCAATTGCCTGAGCCAAAGGCTCCGTGCCAGCTCAAATTCAAACCTACCACCCTTGAGCAAGTCAGAATATTAAGCCACAAATTTGGCTGAAGCAAAGCAATTGAGCACTTCTGAGTTTAATACCGAATTGTAACCTAAATGTTAGGGCTACGTATGGGGGCACTTATTTAAAAACAGGTCATTACTATGGCAACATAAAACTAAGCGTGTTCTTTTTTGTTGTTGTTGTTAAGATTTTATTTATTTATTTGTCAGAAAGAGAGAGGAAAGAGCACAAGCAGGGGGAGCGGCAGGCAGAGGGAGAGGGAGAAGCAAGCCCCTCTGCCCCACTGAGCAAGGAGCCTGATGCGGGACTCGATCCCAGGACCCTAGGATCATGACCTGAGCCAAAGGCAGAGGCTTAACTGGCTGAGCCACCCAGGCGCCCCAAGCATGTTCTATTTTGACTGGTGCCTCTGAAACGACCTATCAGCCCTGGTGGCCTTCTACAATTTGTTTCTAAGTTCTCCTGTGTTCGATCGCTCCTGCCGTTTTAGCCATAATACTCTAAAATGTTCTGTTCCACCATTTATCCCTTCTCTACACAAAGGGATTAAAAATTGAGGGCAGGGAGATTTTGTAGTGCACTAGCGATTCCACATCCATCCATTGAGTAAAAGTCTCCAAACCACTTTTGCCCACTTGATTAAAGATCACTGGAGGAGAAGGGCTAGTAAGGCACTGATTAACGGGCTCGAAATGCACTGCTCGACACAAGGTACTAAGGCCAAAAGCCAAGTTAATAAATTCCTCAGATTCTCGTATCGGGAAATATATTCAACGAGACTTCTGGTACGCAAGACGAATTTAAATAGCGAATTCCTAGTTATAGCACTAACAAAGCAAATGGAAATACACGGCCTCCTAAATAAATAAAAAATCCATTTATGATTAGGATCACAGCTAAGCATCATCTATGTGCCTTCCACGACAGGTAATTTAGGCAACATTATCAGGACAGCAAAAAAGCCAATAAATGAAGAATAATATTCTAGAAAACGAAAGCTGCTTCTGCTCCTGTTTTAATTAATGTGAATTAAGCGACTCCCTAGCACTGAACAATTCTCCACACCACCACCCCCAACACACACACCTGTGCACACTGGGGAGAAGGGGTTGTGTATCTTTCTTTGAACCACTGGACCACGGTTGTCAGGGAAGCAAAGAAGGATCTCGTTTTTTTTTTCTTGGACTCGAGAGACTGCTCTTTAGAAACCACATCATGACTAATGTGGCATTAACAATGCGTGTAAAATTTTTTCTCAATGAAGAGGGTAATGTTTAAGTGACCAGGCTTCCAAAAATACAGGGAAAAAAATCAATTTCTTTCTCAAAGTGGAGCGGTGAGCATGGGCATACATGCACTTTTTCTATTTCCAGGAAACATTTTAATCTCTTCCTTTCAAATAATCTCGCTATGGAAGGAGTTTCATTCGCCCACTTACTCATTCAATGAGCATCAAGTGTCTATTCTGCACCGACACTGTGCTGGGAACATGAAGACGAACAAAAATAGTCTTCGGCTTTGAAGGACTTAACATTTTACCAAGAAAGATTTAGCGAATATTCCTGGGGCACCTGGGTGGCTCAGTGGGTTAAAGCCTCTGCCTTCAGCTCAGGTCAGGATCTCAGGGTCCTGGGATCGAGGCCCACATCGGGCTCTCTGCTCAGCAGGGAGCCTGCTTCCCCCTCTCTCTCTGCCTGCCTCTCTGCCTACTTGCGATCTCACTCTGTCAAATAAATAAATAAATAAATAAATAAATAAATCTATCTTAAAAAAAAAAAAAGATTTAGCGAATATTCCACAATTCTCCACTTTGTAAAAATGTAGTTATCGTCATGAATGACACCCATCGCTCTATTAATTAAAGCATTTGTGAACATTTTGACCAGGCGGATTCTACGTGCAATCCTTACGTTGCCATTTGAGGCATATCCCAGTTGAGATTCAACTCGTACATGTTTGCGCGCGTGATGATCTGTTTAGACGGGACTCTTTCCAAACTACTCCTTCATTGGCAGTGACTTTTCCTAACGGAGCCTCCATAAATTCTGAATCGCCACCTAGATGTGTACCTAAACCAGAAAGTGTCAAATCCCGGGGTGTCATCTCAAACAGAGTGCTAGAGAGCAGAACAAGTCTACACTGGGGTGGGGGGGGTTGGGGGTGCGTCTCGTTGTGTATCATTGTTTCGGCAACAACCCTGGAAGCCAGTGCTTCCCCGAAGCACACACGTACACACAGACAAATGTGGGATAAGTATGTGAGAAAACCAAGTGACAGCCATTTTCCGAGATGAACTACAGGTTCAAAAATAGAACAAAATATCTTACAGAACAGCATCCCTTCTGTAATTTAACCAAACAAAAGTGCTTAGTTACAGGCTTGGTGGCTGGAAGGTGGCATGCACGTTGGCATCTAGATCTGACTACAAGTCACTCCGTCTGATCACAGGGCTGAAATAGTCAAGAAAAGTACAGTGGGTTTTTCTGTTTTTTTTTTTTTTTTTTTTTTTAGTGTCAGATATCATGTATTTTGTCTTGGTGCTTTATGAGTATAAGTATATGGCCCTCCACATTTTGGAAAGTGGGAAAAGCACCTCTTGGATCGGAAGATTTCTATGACTGGAGAGACTAGCTTTATATTTTTAAGCCATTATCCATATGTCTGTCCTTGAGCCCTTTAAGAAAAAGCTCGGAGGTAATGCGTTACACAGATTTCGCTTTTTGCCAAGAAGCCCCAATGCATAGAAAAGATGCTTAGAAACTCATTTTCATAAAACTAGGGCCAGCCCAGGAAAATATGAAAACTGTGTGCTTTCCCCCACTGGTGCAACTTCGGAAGGTTCTATTTCTTGTATATTAAGGAACTACAGATAATCCAGACCATAAAAACCACAGGACCTCTGATGTCATCAGTGTATCCTCCATGAACTTCAATATACGTGCGCTCCATGGTTTTAAGGACACTCCCTCCCTCCACCAATACAGCTCTCCTCCCTATATGACCCAAGTGAACAGGAGGCATCCGCCTCACCAGAATCTTTGTTGAAAGGGGTTCTCTTTCATGAGATTTCACGTGTCAAGCAATGCACATTAAGTGATCATTCTGGGAAACCTAACCTCCCCTCAACCATCTCAGTTGAGCTCCTATCCCATTATTTTGCAACTTAACAACTTTTTGAAATAGGATAAAAAAGAAGTTCTAGGAATACAGATTATGGAAGTTATTATATAAATATTCTTGGAAAACAAACTGTGATAGCACAAAAAAGACAAACACTGCACGGCATCACGTATATGTAGACTCTTTAAAAAAAAAAAAAAAAAAAGCCAGACTTGTAGAAAGAGTAGGAAAGGGATTTGCCAGAGGTTGAGGGGTGGGAGAACAGGAACAGGTTGGTAAAAGGGTACAAACATTCAACAGGAAGGGGAGTAATGTCTCCAGGATCTAATGTGTGACTGAAGATTGAATATAATGGTGATGACAGTTGATAACACTGGGCCTATAATTGAAATCTGCTAAGGAAGTAGAACCTAAATGTTCTCACCAAAAAAAAAAAAAAAAAAAGAAAAGAAAAGTATGTGTCTATATACACACAGATATATATATATTTATATTGATATATATATTTTAATATATATTAATATAATATATATTTATATTTTTATATATATATATGGGCACACATATATGGTGATGTCAATTAACTAGATGGAGGAAATCCTTACATTATATATATAAAAATATATATATTTATATACATATATAATCCCTACAATATACACTTTAAATACAATTTTCTATGTTGATTATGCCTCAATAAGGCTGAAATTTTTTTTAAAAAGGTGTCACTTTAAAAACCTTTGTTTTTTAAAACAAAGTCCTCCCTTGTAATAGGGAGGACTTAGCCCTTTAGATAAGAAAATATATTAAAACTAATGAATAAAACTTATACTGGTAGCAAATGTCAACATATTTTAATGGAATGGGAAGTCAAGAAATTGACCCCAAATATATGGAAATATAGTACATGATAAGGGTGGTATCCTAAATCATGTGGGGAGAAAGAGATTACTTCATAAGTGATGTTGCAACAACAACCAACTGGGGAAAAAATAAAATAAAAATTGAAATCATGCTACCATCTTACATCAGGACTAATTCCAAATGAATGATATTTAAATGTAAAAGTAAACAAATAAAACCATAAAAGTATCCTGAGAAACATGGGAGATTTAGAAAAAATCATCTTAGAGTGCAAGATGCTTGTCAAAGTAGAACGCAAATCAAAAAAAGTGATTGAGAAAAAGTGATACATTTAACAATGTAAAAAAATAAATGTGGCATGGCCAAAAAAACCCTCAAAAGTGAGGCAGATGATAAACAGGAAGTGTTTCTATCTCCTACTACAGACAAAAGGTGATTTCCCTAATATATAAAGAGTTGCTATAATCAGTAAGAGAAAAATTCAGTAAGAACACAGGCAAAGGATAGGAACACAGTAATCTCTGAAAAGACAAACAGGGAAAGTTTCCAGCCCTTATACAGACAAAAGGCTATTTCCATCATATATAAAGAGTTTCTGCAATCAATAAGATAAAAATTCAGGAGGAAAACAAGCAAAGGATAGGAGTACAGTCATCTCTGAAAAGACAGTTTCTTAAACATATAAAAATAAGCCCAGCCTCATGCATATAAAGACAAAAGTAAATGAAAATCACACCAAGATAATAATTTTTCTACCTTTCCGATAAAACAATATAAAGAAATAACATCCTACTAGCGAGGGTATGATACAACAATCATGCTCATGTAACGATGATGGGAATGTAAATCTGTCTAGCTCTTTGGAATGTAATTGGACAATATCTAAAAAAATTTTACAAGAACTCATTCCACTTTTAGGAATTTATCCTACATATTTATTTACACATGTAAACATGCAAGGCTATTTACTAAAGCGCTGTTAGTAGTAAGTGCAAGTTGTAAACAACCTGAATGTATACTGAAAGAGATTAATCAATCATGACATTGCAATACAACGGAGTACAATGCAACCATAAAAAAAAATGTAACTAAGTTATGTACTGACAGAGAACAGTCTCCATGATACAACTTGAAATGAAAAGAAAAACACAGGGGCACCTGGGTAGCTCAGTGGGTTAAAGCCTCTGCCTTGGGCTCAGGTCATGATCCCAACCACACTGGCTCTCTGCTCAGCAGGGAGCCTGCTTCCCTTCCTCTCTCTCTCTGCCTACCTGTGATCTGTGAAATAAATAAAATCTTAAGAAAAAAAGAAAGAAAAGAAAGACATAGTCTGTAAAGAACACTACAGTCTTTCCATTTCTCTGGTAATGATACACAAAACCCCTTAGTATAGGAGGGAAACCTTTACTACATGCCCTTGAATACTTTGTTACCTTTGGACTACTTAAACATGTCATCTACAAAAACAACTTAAAATTTCTTTTGAGTTAATAAGTTCCATTGAGGGCAATCCTTTCAGGGCCCCTCCCTCTTCAGGAGCTTCATATTATCGTGCAATAAACTTTGCTTAGCTGCCCACCAAATATGTATTTATGTCTGTATACAGACACACACACACATACATATTGTATTGGTTGATTACTATCATATAGTCCAATGATCTCAAATGTGACCAAATTTGTGAATTACAACACATTTTCTTGAAGACCTGAGAAAAATAGTATATAAAAAATATCTCAGGGGCGCCTGGGTGGCTCAGAGGGTTAAGCCGCTGCCTTCGGCTCAGGTCATGATCCCGGGTCCTGGGATCGAGTCCCGCATCGGGCTCTCTGCTTGGCGGGAAGCCTGCTCCTCCCCCCTTCTCTCTCTGCCTGCCTCTCTGCCTACTTGTGATCTCTGTCTGTCAAATAAATAAATAAATAAACAAACATCTCAAATGGCTTTGTATAATGTTTTAACATGGTGAGTATTGAGAAAATGTAGGTAAATAACAAAAAGAAGTGGCTGGAATTTGGGGAAACTGGCTTCTACTGTTAGATTTGTCACCACCCACCTGTGTGACCTTGCAAAAATCTTCTTGGACTCTTATCTGTAAAATGAGAGAAGACAGACAAAATATGCCCTCTAGTCTCCTTCTAGCTTTGAAATTTTATCTATATATTCTATTCTATGATTTGACTGGGAATAAAAAGTTTGTGCAAAATGCAATAAAGGTACATAGGTGCTTCAGGTGATAAATGATCTTAAGTCATTCCGTGAAGATATGAGATTAATATTTAGAAAGGAGTGAAGTAAATTATATTATTCCTTTCATGATCTGATGAAGCAGTTGCTTCATAAATATGTAGGATTCCATAGTTTGTATCCTTCTTTGAGTACCATCGACAAAACAGGGTGCAAAAAAAGAGCATGTACTGATCTCTCCCCTCCTTTTTTCTTCTCTGACTGAGAACAAAATATCCAGAGTTGCCTTGATTAAAATATATATACATATATCAGTTAAGTGCACGAGGGCTGTGTACTTGTTCATTGTGGAAGAGAACGGTCAATGAAGACAACTTAGTACTGACAAGTCACTCCCAAACCTTAAAATCTGAAGCCAACATACCCCCAAATTTTTCTAAAACTCTGATCCAGAATTCAGAGTTAACCAGTAAAAGAAGCAAAGAATCTTGTAAAAGTATGTGCTTAAACGAGGGTATTGTGGTCTTTAAGCCTTACCCCAGTTAGTAACTACCCAGTAATTAGCAAGTTACTCAATATTGACATCAGTATTTCATTCGAGCCATACTTTAAAAAGAAAAACAACAACAACAACAACAAACCAATTGCTTGGAGCCTGCTTATTTCAGAGAGCTACTTGTGAACAAAAGGGAGGATTTTACTTGATGTGCTTGAGATAGGCACTTTGAATCTCATTTAATGACTGTTAACATCAGAGTCTTATATTAGAGAACCATCTAGCCAGGGATACGAGGAATCACACCAGTTTTGGAAGGTCGTTGAGAAGAAAGTTGTGAAATAAACACTGCATGTGCGTTCAGACCAGTGTAATTGAAGACAATACAGGCCCAAGTGAAAAACTTTAACTGCTGTAACATTTTCCAATTAGCTGGCTTTCTCCAACAGCACCAAACTTTCAGAAGTGGGTCATCAATTTCACCGTACTCTTTGTTTAGTGGAAAACTCATAGCCTCCTTGGTCTAAACACTTTACGTACTTTCAGGGAATTGGACTCCTACTTTGCGCCTTAAGTGATTCCACTAACATGTGCATGCTTCTAAACATTTAATTTCCTAACTTGTTTCCAGTTTTTTCCCCCTCCCCACTTCTGATAAGAGGACACGTGGAACGAAAATATAAATGTTGCATCCAATTAAAGTAGTAAAATTTATTCTCACCTTCAAGACCCTTTGTCTATTCACTCCAAAAATACTATATAAAGTAACTACTGCTATAGGATGGCACCGAACAAAATAACCAATTTCCCACCTTCGGGCAGTTTCCATTCTAATAAAAGGTAGGCATAAGCACGTAAATGAATAAAAGATTATACAACAGACTTTCATAGCACAAAAAGTAATTAGCATACGGTGATAGAGATTGTCAAGGAGGGCGATATTATAGGGAAGGTGGTTGAGAAAGGCCTTTTTAATAGAATTCTGAATAAGAACCCAGTCATACTAATGTCTCAAAAGAAAATACTACAGGCAACAGAAGTCGTTCATGCAAAAGACCTGGAATGACCCCATGTCTGTTTTTGTCTGCAGCTTATCCACAGGCCACAGATGCCCATGGCCATCCCTCGGGGCCCAGGGACGAGTATACCAGCAGTGCACTGCACCCTCCAGTGGATAAAGAATGAGGCCCTCACAGGTCATGGAAGCTGATTCCCAGACATCGGATCAACTAGTTCTGGGGTTCTGGACAAGAAAAATATGATCTAGAAGTGACACGGGTTCAAGGTAGGCATGTCCCTGAAGACTCACATTTTCAGCTGATGGGAACAAATTTAGCTGAAAGAAGGCTAAAGAAAGTCCTCATTAGGGGACGTCCTTGCCCACATCTATGGACTGTACCCTTGGGACGCTCATCACAATAAACCGGTCCAAAAAGGGGCTGTAAGGCAGATTCTGACCTTTCCATTGTACAGAAAAAAATCACAAGTTCAATGTCATTTAAACAGCAGAATAAGTATTAAATGATTTCTAGGGCAGAAAGTGTCCCAAGTATGAACTATTCAAGCACAAGGGAAGGGGAAGGGGCATACATGGTATTTGGTGTAGGAGCAGGTTTAGAACATCATACGAGGTATCAGAAGACACAGTTACTTAATCTGGCCACTTCAGCCATTATCAGTGACCACCTCTCCAACTCTGGAAAAGGACATCCTATCTGTTGGACAAACCTTGCAAGAACAATTTAACACTGAAGCAGGTTACATTAAAAACAAAGTAATATTGCTGGGGCTCTCCGTAGAAATATCTAGTGTGTGTTCTTTACACAGGCAGTGGGTAGAGCTGCACTAACGAGACTATGCCACAGATCGGCAGTGCAGGGTCCTGACATGGGAAAACAAGCCACATGAGTTCTTGGTAGACCACCCATGGCCACTCTGGGAAAATCCCAATAAATTCTGGCATTCTCTATTTTTGTAGGTAAAATGTTTTAAAATTGTTGTGTGACTCAAAATAGTATGTTTTACAAATGGAGGCTCTGTAGGACTTAATATGGCACGTTTCCTCCCATTTCCTTGGAAGAAAGGAACCAGGTCTTAGTATCCCTAGTACCAAGGGCAACATTTAGCAGTAGGGCCTCCATAAACAGTTGGAGATGGATGGACTGTATTTTCACATTGCATTAATACATTTTTCAGTATATCTACGTTTTCTAGTTATTTGAAAAAAATCAGGAAATTTTAAACTGGAGGGAGTACCAAAAAAGGTTCATCTGCTTAATCCTACCAAGTATAATAGGATATTTTGTTTTTCAACAGTTAGATGGTAGCACAAGGATGATTATGCTACCAGGAATGAAGAGGATGTTAAGGTATTAATGAAGGATGTGTTCTTTTTTATATATGATTCCATTTTTTAAATTATTAAGACCTTTATTAATGGGTGCTTGCTGTTTATTGACTTTTTTTGAAAAAAATAAAGTTGTAAAATTTTATTACAAATTAAAAATGAGGTTCTTAAAGATCTCAACTTGACCAGATATGGAACAATGTAAAAACCTTTAAAGGGGTATTGAGAAAAACCAGGCTTGACATGCAAATTCCATATATTTTTAACGTATCACAGAACCCTTCCTGGTTTGACAACCCCCCCCTCCCCGCCCCCAACTTGGGACCTACTGCTCTATAGATTTTGATCTTTTGAGATGGGATCATCCCCCCACAAGTCTAAATCTCAGAAGTAACAAAAAAAAAAAAAAAAAAAAGGGTCCACAATTAAAATGGATAAACACAGAAGAGTTAAGTAGTTGTTGACAAAGGTCAAGAACCTGGAACATTACTGAGGATACCAGTCATCATCCCATAACCTGCAAGAAAGACCCAAAGATTAAATAAATTTGATGGATCCAGAGCACTAGTGATACCTTCTCCCAGTGATAAAGAAAGTCTCCCACATTTTAGTGGGCAAGGACTAGTCCATAGTCAGATCACTCAGCAGACAAAGTGTGATTTTACAAGCATTTATGGGGGCACCTAGGTGGCTCAACTGATTATGCGTCTGACTCTTGATTTTTTTTTTTTTAAAGATTTATTTATTTATTTGTCAGAGAGAGAGAGAGAGAGGAGTGAGAGTGAGCACAAGCAGACAGAGTGGCAGGCAGAGGGAGAAGCAGGCTCCTTGCTGAGCAGGGAGCCTGATGCGGGACTCGATCCCAGGACGCTGGGATCATGACCCGAGCCGAAGGCAGCTGCCTAACCAACTGAGCCACCCAGGCGTCCCTGACTCTTGATTTTAAGTTCAGGTCATGAGATCGAGTCCCACATCAGTCTCCACGCACAACATGGAGTCTGCTTGATTCCCTCTCTCCCTCTGCCCCCAGCCCCTGCCCCTTCTGGTTCGCTGGTTCGCTTTCTCGTTCTCTAATAAATAAATAAAATCTTTAAAAGCATTTATGGAGGGAGAAATACAAAGATCAAGGCAATGACTAGAAACCAACTCAAAGATAAGTGAGAAAAGGTGCCAAACTGATAAGAAAAGAAAATGTTAGGACTTATTTCCTTAAAGAAAGCTTATTTTTAAACATTAAAATTCAATGCTTTGCCCATCCTGGTCACTAGTAATAATATCAACAGCAACATCATCAACAGTTTCTTGCCGATTTTCAATGATAATATATTGTAATTGTTTTACCTTTACTTTTCTAGGAAAGCTAATCTCAGAGGATTTCAGGTTCATTTCCTCATTGATGTGTCCCTCTTTAAACATTATTAAAATCCCCTGAAGGCAAGATACTTATATATCTGTCTCAAATGTAATACACTTGTTTCCTGAGACAAGTTTAATTTGCCCTCTCAAAGAAAAAAAAAAGAAAAAGCTTCCTATTCCTAGCCATGCCAAAATGCTTTCCAATGGGTAAAACAGAATTCAATTTGTTTAAAAAAAAAAAAAAAAAGTGTGTGTGTGTGTGTGTGCGCACGCACATGTGCACAGATAAACCCAGCACGTGGTGACGTGATTTCATTAGAGGACTTGTTGAATGGCAAAATTATTTCAAAAGAATCCTGCATATTCTTTTTTTTTTTAAGATTTTATTTATGTATTTGATAGAGAGACAGCGAGAGAGGAACAAAAGCAGGGGGAGTGGGAGAGGGAGCAGGCTTCCTGCCAAGCAGGGAGCCCGATGTGGGACTCAATCCCAGGACTCTGGGATCATGACCCGAGCCGAAAGCAGACACTTAACAACTGAGCCACCCAGGCACCCAGAATCTTGCATATTCTAACTTGGATTTCAGTTTCTTCTATTTGGAACTTTAGGACAATTAATTTAAGCAATTTGAAAACAATTTTGATTGCTTAAAAGTATTACAAGGAAATAGAATTCTAAAGTATCTAAAATTAATCCTACTTGTCTGAATGCCACCTGGGGTTAAATTCACACTTTTGATTAAATGCAATCTTAATTCAGGGATTAAACTGGGACAGCACATAATTCCCTCCAGCTTCACTCTGGGATCAAGATTATCACTGCACTATAAATACAGTGGCATGACTTCATTCTCTATGTATTTGTTTTTTTGAATAATCATCCTCTAAGCAATCTGAAAGCCAAGGCAAAGTTAAAGAACCTATTTGACATGACAAGTTATATCTCATTCTGTCCTTAGCACACGGGAAGGTGGGGACACCTGAGAGAGTGACAATTTTACCTTACCACCAAGTGTTAATCACTTGACGGATTTTGGTTCTCTTTGATCCCGCAACTCTGTGTATCAATCAGTCACGATATTCCCAGACCCGCATTTGCAAAGACTGAATGCCCTTGCCTATCAAGTGAATACAAAGACGAGCATTATTTTGCACAGAGTGGAGAAATTGTTCGATTCAGCTGAGATTAGTCAAAAAAGAGCCAAATTCTGGCAAAGGAAAGGGAGTCATTCTTATTATTTCTCCATGCAGAGGACACAGGGTGATCTGCTAAGTCTCCAAAGCATGTCAGCATCTTGCTTCTTCATTCCATGGCTCACAAACAATGATCCTGAAAGTTCTATTCACGTGGGGAGAAATACTCTGCCCCAGTGACTAATGCAGCTCCACTGCATGGACTGACTTGTTCTCCTAGCTATTTAAATATAAATAACAATGGCACTTGTTTCTAAATTTCCATGGATCCTACCGCTACGATTTGAACAGCACTGGAAAGATCGGAGTAGGGGGTGGGAAGGTGAACCCCCTAACTTCACCGTCGGGTACCCCAAGTTTTCATTTCACCCACTAATTCCTTTTTTCGATGTGAGGCATTCTCAGTATTCCGGTCGCTTCCAATTTTTAATCTTTCTCTTTAAATCTCTTCATTGTCAAGATTTCAAATCTCGGAAATCAAGAAACTACCAATTGTTACGTTGGCGAGCTCTAGCTATGAACCAAACGGGGGGTTGGATTAAAAGTCAATGTCTTTTCTTCCCCCTGCTGCTAGAAGATAAATATGTAATTTTAGGGGCGAATGCATGAGGTCTGCTTAAATGTTCTATGTTCTTTGGAAGTTCATCCGCATTTTTTAAACCTAAAATGGGCTCAAAAATCCATAGGTAAGTAAGTAATATGAAGTCGCTGGTGGGGAGAAGTCTGGATGAAGACCCCCACGGTGGGTCCCCCCTCGCCAAACAGCAGAGAGAAATGAGAAAGGTCTGTCTTTGAAGTGGGCGTCTGACTTGGGTTTCTATTATATTCCTTCCCCTACCCCACCCCCGGAACTCTAACCTTATACTTGGCAGGGAGGGCAGGGGTATTTTGCAACAAAAGCACTGGAATTGTGGCAGCTCTTATATACCTCATCCCCCCCCTGAAATATTTAGCAAACAGCTACTTTGGTCAGGGTAGGGGAGAAGCCTACCTTTGAGCCTCAGGGGAAAACGTGGTCCAAAATCCCCAGGCCAAACAGGAAAGGAATTGGCATATTCCCACCTGGATCCCGTGGCCCAAAGCAAACCAAATGTTTTCTCAATTTCAGGGCCATTCCCTCACCTCAGAAACCACCAAGGAGTCTTCCAGCAAGGTGGTACTTGACAAAACCTGCAGGTCAGAGCCCATAAAAATCTGGCACGGGAGTGATGCAGGAGGGCACGGACTCGGGGTTCCACCTGCCCCCCGCGAAGGCGAGGCCGAGCCGGCTCCCAGCTCCCCGGCGGCCCGCTGACATGGCAGAGGAGTGCTAAGTCACTCCAACGGGTCTCCCTCTCCCTGCGCTCATAATTCATACCCCCCCCCCCAGCCGCAAGTTACAGGAGCCCCGGGGCCGAGGCTCGAGGAAGGAGAGAGAAAACACGTTTGCATCACTGTCATCAAACCTGACACATTTTCAGCGTGAAGACCCAGGAGCAGAGGCTCTCCCCCATCCAGCTTCCTTCTTTCCTGCTGTGTGTTTTGGACGCATCACCCCGGAGCCCGTTGTGTCAATGTTCATGGAAATGTGATGCATTTACCGCACCCGGGGCCTGTCAGCAATCGTCTATAGGCACCCCCCATCCCCCCTCCGCTGAGCTCCACTCTGGCACATTCGGGCTCTCAGCACTGGAGCGGCAGCCGGCCTGGGCCACAGTTCCCGGCAACCCTACCGAGTCTTGGCTACCGGGGGACAGGCCATCAAAACTGTCGCACCCGAGCGTGCTCCTGAGACTTCGCTGAGTGTGAGACACTTAGCAGCTCGGTGAGGGAAGGCCGAGGATGAACGGCCATCCTCCGAGCCAGAGAGAGTTCAAGAATTATGCCATGATTTCGAGAAGGTCCAAGAGGGCAAGGGCGGCCTCAGACCATCTCTGACCCCCACAGCTGCCACACGGTGCCTTGCCCAGAGCAGGGCCCCCGTGGGGGTTTAGAGAAGGGAGGACTGTATTCATTGCTCTTACAGGAATCATAGCTGGCCCAGCCCCATACATGTAAAGGAAAGCAGAAAAGCAAGCTCTCGGTTACTCTTACTAGAAAGAGGAGGGAAACAATTTTATGACCTTTTCAGATAGGATTAGGCTCAGGAGAGACCAAGGAAGTGATTGTGTGCTGAGCTAAGGGACAAATCACACAGACGGTGGTAGGCTTTTCCAGTCCTTTGATTTCCAATGCGTCTAGAAATCATTGGCGACAATGATCTGGGAAGCACAACTACTTGATCTTTTGTTCGTGTTCTGTGCAAAATAAGGTCTACCTACTGTTTCTTTATACCACCCACATGTCCCAAGAAAAGATCATCATTTAACCAGCGGGGATCCTGAGGCACAGGGAAGTCAAGTCACTGGATAGTAAGGGACCGGAAACCATTCTGATGAAGTAAACCCATGCCCAGGTCTGTTTCCATAGAGCACAGCAGCTCCCCTCTGAAGTATTCGGCTGATGGAAGAGGTTGGGGCCACATCTTCTCTTTCCTTTGGGCCATCACAACATTTCTATGCCTGGAGCTTAGTCGAAGCTGATCCCATTATTATACTAGAGGCCTTCTTGGGTGAAGGGTGAGGGAAGGAGGGAAGAGAGGATAGAAAACAGAGTAATGTTGGAGCTTTTATTATCCACCCAAGGAATTTTGCAGAGGTCTTCAGTGACTCAGCTAGAAGCACTGTAAAATGGGTTAATACATGCACTGAGTCTACAAATGGCAGGAGAAGTATCTAACGAGTGAAAAATAAGAATCTGAATCAGGAAGAGAATTCTTAGCCCAGCCCTGGCATTGACGACAAAAATCCTTTTTTCTCCCCGCTCAAGGGCACCTTCCGACTTGTAATTTAAGAGCACATGAAGTTCAAGGTCTGAAAATCTCCCAAATTAAAAAACAAACAAGCAAAAACAAAAACAACTCATCTCGACTAAAATCCTTAGTTACCCAGCTGCTCTGAATTAAACGGAATTGACAAGATGAGATAAGACAAAGGGAGACATGATGGTTACTGGTTAAAAGCTGGGTCTCTACAGTCCTCAGACAAGTTACTTAACCTCTGGACGTCAAATGGGGAAGGTAATTGGATCCAAAGAGTGAATGAGTTGATTTCACGTCAAATGCTTAGCACAGTTCCCGGCACGGGAATACCCACCACCTGCATCCATGGCATTGCTGTGCCAAACGATGCCCACTGAGGAGCGGACTCCTTTCATTAGCCCAAGAGCTGCAAGCTTCAGTTTAGTCCCAGAGCGCCCCAAGTGTGACACTGAGCATGAAGTTTTATAAGGGCACACCGGACCGGAAGTCAGGAGATCTGCTCTTATCCAACCCTGTACCTCTTTGATTTCACTTTCCTTCCTTACAAGTTTACAGGTTAAAATCAGATGAGGGATTTGACCCCAGAGGTCGAAAGTTGCCACCACGTCCAACAAAGGGGGAAGGAGGTGTTAAGCAATGGAGCCGATCAGTGCTCTGGGCCCCCTCCTCTCTACCCTCCAAAGTAGGCCATGTCTCAAATACAGTGCTCTGCTTCAAACCCAAGAAGAGTCTCAAAGGACTGGAGATCCCTTGGTTAGTAAAATTCTATGCAGTCTCTGACATTTTTAGGCCTACATTTTGTCTAGTGTCAGGATGATCTGCATTGACCTTCAAGAGCTGGCAACCAGATCGTTAAAAAAATAATAATTAAAGCTGTTTTAGGAATATTCATTGTTTTATGCAGATCAATTTTCAACTTTTTTTTTCTTTTTTCCTGATGGGAGTCGTCAGCAGTAGCCTTGAAGACTGGAACCACGGAAAGTTACATTGATGTCAGAACTCCACTGAGGGCAGCCGTGATGTTTCTCATCAAAGTAGATTTCCAGACCCTTCGTAGAAGAATCCTAACGAACACTGATGTCTTAGAATATTCCAAAGTCATGTTCAAAGCAGCAATGTACTTAATGAGGTCTGTAGTAATGTAAGGAAGTAAATAAGCTCACAACAAAGAAGGCCACAAAGGATTCCACAAACCATTCCACATGATCCCAACCACCGACAAGAGAGCTGGTGAGTCTGTCTCCATGAGAAAAATCAGATTGGACCACGTTCAGCATTTCTTTAGCCATTAAGCCTAACGCAGACCCTCACTTTGTCCTATCTTGCTTACTGAGATCCCGAATCCTCCTGTTGGGATTTCTATCAAGTTTGGCCCTTGTTTCTTACACCTTCCAAGCACTTGCCAGAGGACCTCGGTAAGTAAATTCCTTCATCCCAGCACCTTCCTTGGTGGGGGCGTCTTTCCTTCTATGGTATTTTCTGAGCACCCTGTTCTCTCTCCCACAACTACAATTAAGAAGCATTTTAATTATTTGCCAGGTTTCTCCATGAAAGCACACATTCCTAGAAGGAAGAGACCGTATTTTCCGTATCACGGTCCCTGGCATTTGGAAGGTCACCTGGCAGACCGGGGATGTGAAGTGCCTAAGTGAATTAATCTCTCTATTCATACAGAGGACTTTGTAATGTACTCAGACTGGCGGTCAAGGCCACTTCCGGGGAACTGGTCTAGCTTCTGGAACTGACTTCAACCTTGATGATACAGGTAATCCTTGCTCAACTTTCAAATCAGTTTGGTTCAACACTCCTTCACTGAACACCTGTCACACGCCTGGCACTGGTTTATCAGTCACTCCACCAGCAAGCCTCTGCCTTCCCGGAGCAGGGAAGACAATTTACTTAATTGCTGCCAATTAACTGGAAGGCTGGTCTCTGCCCTCCATCGCTCACAGCCCAGTGGGTGGACTTATAGTAACACCAAGGGGGCACATGTCTTAGCAACATGAGATTCCCCTTGGTCCCTTCTTTCTCTCAAATGTTCTGTCTTGCAACCTTTTGAAGGCTTCAGCATATTCGCACACTGTGCTTTGGGAAGTGGGTCAATCCTACAGAAACCTGGAATCCCCATCCTCAAGTGCTGTTGGTAAAATATGTCCATCTAAGCACCTCTTAGTAGCTTCAGGGCTGTGGCTCACACCTGTCACCTTGTATGTGTAGCAAGACCCAAGAGGAAATACCGCCTTCCCCTTGGAGTTTTCCTGTCTACTGAGACGGGCTATGACCCAGACGAACGGGACAAGAAGCCAGGTAGGGACAGGACTAGTTTTCCTTTACATAAAAGAAATTGCAACCATGAGTGGTTTCCCAGTATTTGTTGTGTAGAAATGGGGGTGACAAAACTAGATGGCTCTAGATTTAATTCTAGGAAGCAACTCTTACTGTGTGACCTGCCGGAGGGCCTGGGTCCCTCTCAGTATCAGTTGCCTCATCTTCTTGTGACCCAATGTGCAGGGCGCACAGTAGGGATGATAGAAAAAGAGTTCCTTTCCAACCCTTACCCTCACCCCCATCAGTCTGGGGCAAAATTGTCTTATGTTTAGCAACAGGTCAGGAGGACACACTGGGGGTTCAAACATGGGTCGGTCCATCTGCTATTCACTGAATTGACTGGAAATCCATAAAACCACTACAAACGTAACAGTCTCTAGAGCAAGAAAGGACATTTTTCAAGAGCACATTCCCACAAGGCCGGGATGGAGAGTTTTCTGGTTCAGGGTGGTGTACTCAATAAATACCCCATCTTAAGTAGGTATTTAAAAACCACTGTCTAGGGAAGTGACAAGTGTGAGGTCATTTTTCACCTCTGAGCTACCCCCTACTCTCCAGAATATGATTCGATGGTTAGAGTTTTGTTCCCCAATCACCCCTACCACAATGCCTGACAGGCGCTGTGGCCAGTTCCCAGTTGGTAAACCACCTACTGAGGCTGACTTCCATAAAGACTTCTAGAGAAATTTCTCCTTTCTCTCTCTCTCTCCAGGGTGAGAAACCATGGCCCTTCCAGTCCTCCCTCAGGACTGGCTGATATGCCCCAAAGCATTACCCTGGAGTAACTTCTAGATGCCCTAGTGGATCCTAGGGCCCAGGGCAGCAAACATGGCCTCACGGGCAAACCCTGGCTCCTTGTTTCTGTACTTCACGTACCCCCTGCCGTGTCTCTCCAACAAGCCCTGGATGCCTCAGCATGCCGGATTCTGCTCCCTAACTGCAAGCCGCATCTCTGTTGGGAATCCAGGGCCCTCGGGAGGCAGCTGGGAAATTCAGGTTACCGTTCTTCCCAAGAATTCCCTCCTATTCTGGAATCAGTGACTTTAAAAAAGCAAACAGCTAGCTTTCTACACCTTTTAGTCTTTGATTCATACACCTAAGGAAGGGGAAAATAGCCTCACCAAAGAAGTCGCCAATAAACACAAGACGAGGCTAACAGTAGGCTTTCTTTAGTTCACTTCTTGCGTTCTGCCATGGGTCCTTGACCATTTGGGCAGGGATCACAGAGATTATCAAGCTCAAACCCTTCATTTTACAAACGAGGAACTTGAATCCAAGCAAGGTTATACTTTTTTTGTGTGTGATAAGAAAGATCTTTCTCCTCTTAGGCCTGCCTTTTGACCACCATTACACAGCCTAACACTGGATACTTGGCCTGTAGGATCACTGAACCAATATGGATAATGACACCCTCCCCTACTCCCCACCAAATATGGGCAAGAAGAGACAAAGGTGCTCTTTATTTTTATTTTTTATAATTTTTTATTAACATATAATGTATTATTAGCCCCGGGGGTACAGGTCTGTGAATCGCCAGGTTAACACACTTCACAGCACTCACCATAGCACATACCTTCCCCAACGTCAAAGGTGCTCTTTAAAGCAAACTTTTAGCTTTATATAATCTGGCAATGAAGTACTGATTCGGAATATGGGCCTACAAGGAAATTGCCTTGCTACACACAGACAGTAAGTATGCGGTGAGGGCTTAATATGTGAAGTTGAAATGAACCATGAATTAATAATGGCATTCATCAAACTGAAATTCTACTGTTATTAGTCACGCATTGGTATTTGTGGGCTGTATTCCGTCAGTCATTCGTAAACATGCACACACCTAGTAACCACCCAATATCAGGGACAAACAACCCAGGTTCCGGGCTTAGCGAAGCCAGTTTTTGGCGGGGTGACACTACCCACCCAAGAACTCACTCCAATGTTGGCATTTTTTTTTCAACTGTGTTCTCAACACAAGTGTTATGTCACTGTTTTTATCTCAAGATGCGTGTAAAATATTCAGGCACACTGAGATAATGTCAGGCAGAGTGTTCTGAGAATGCTCTCAATGTTCTCAAACACATTAGGCGAGCAATAAACGTTCACTCTCTTGAGGTAAAAAATATCAAGAAAAAGAAAAACACTGCAATGTAAGTTCTTAGAGCCCTGACCTGTTGGTATTCTTGCCAGTGGATGTTCCCCCTGTTATGAGGTGACCTACCTAGGTATGGAATTTAGACTTTTCGGGTATCCTGGCCCACAGCATCCCACCCCAGGCACCGTTAAGCATGTTCCCTCGAGAGAGGGGAACAACAACAGCCCCCAGTGTCTCCAGATTTGCTCGCCGAGATCCACAGTATCAGTCCCAGGCACTCGACCTATCTCACCCCTAATCCTTTCAACAAAAGCTTGGACGTTATACCCATTTCTCAGACTGAACACTGAAGATTCCAAATGCCCAGCGAAGTGTCCCAAGTTACCCACGCAGTTACGAGAGCTGGGATGTCAACTGAAAAGCCCATGCTTTTCCACTAGATGATACACAATCGCTGAATTATTCTTTAACCAAAAGTAAACATGAACTCAAGCAAACGCTCTTACACGAGCCGCCCCTCCCTAGCCTGGCATCGAGTCTACGCCTCTTTATGTTGGCTAAGGACCACGGGAAGTAAATGTCAGGACGCTCCTTGCAGCAGACACTGTCAACAAAACGATTCAGGTAAAGATGCCCCTCTATAGTTCCTCCTCCAAGATGCTTACTTTAAACACAAAAGTGCCTTAGATTTTCACTGTAAATTGTTAGAACTAGAAATGTGAGAATAAGTGCAGAGGAAAGCTGTGATTTCTGTGGGTTTGCCAAAGTCTGTGGCCCAGAAGAGCCAGGATTAAAGGATTTTTCCCTAGAGCGGTGTTAGCAGGGCGATCTCTTGATTGTGTCAGATCAAGTTTCCCCAAACGCTAACCTGTGAGCCATGGCCTCACCGTCTCTTTAAACTTTGCTTTTATAAGGTCGTGTTTTCAGAAAAAGAGAAAGGTGAATAATGAACATAGTGCCAATAACGACAGCCACAATTTACCGGGCACCTTCTATGAGTAAGACGCTGTCTATAAATCCCATCATGTAATCCCCGTAACAGTCCTAGCAAGTTGGCTGGCCTCGTGGAAGCCGGGAAACTGGGACTCAGCAAGGTTTAGTGCTTTGCCCAGGTTCCCGCCGCCAGGAATTGGCAAAGCCAGGACTCAGACCTGACCTGCCTCCAGGACCCATTGAATGAATGCCTGCACACCCTCCTTCACATGAAACAAGGCAGGACTCGCGCTGGATCTGTCCAGAGGCTCAT
Source organism: Martes martes (assembly GCF_963455335.1). Lineage (NCBI taxonomy): Eukaryota > Metazoa > Chordata > Mammalia > Carnivora > Mustelidae > Martes > Martes martes. Next base: position 16,535,869 of record NC_137900.1, on the reverse strand, counting down.
TCAGAACTCGGTTGCTACTCATCACCTCTGTTGGTCCCTTTTCAGACTCAGCCCCCCTCGGGGGTGAGGTCTTCCCAGCTCCCTGGCGCCCTCTGATAGGGCCCCTCTCTACACATGGGGCAGATCCGTGTGCCCATCACCAGCACTGGTTCTCGGTTCACTTCCAGATCTCCGCTGAGACCTCCAGGAGCAGAGAACAATGAGTATGGGTCCTTGGGCACCCCACCCCTTACCCAAGTTGAGCCAGACACACACCCCCACACCCCCACTTAAACCTGCTAGGAGTTCTGCCGTGAATATCCAGCCGTCAGGACGGGAAGGGTTTTGATTCCTAAGGAACAGTCACCCTATCACATTCCGAGCCCTGAACATCCAGCAGGCTCCCGGATGACGAATCTGCCAACAGACTCTCACCCCACGTGCTGGCTGCCTGCCCGGCCCCTGGCCCAGCTGGACCTGAGCCTCCCGACTTGCCAGGCCTGGTCACAAGCCAGCAGCTTTCTCTACATCCTCCTTTTGACCCAGGAGCCCATGGAGGGTTTCTGAATGAGGGCAGGGAAGCACAGCAGAGGCCCACCCTTCAAGGCCCCGAGCAAAGACCTGTTTGAAAAAGACTATGGACTCCGAAAAACAACCTGAGGGTTTTGAAGGGGCGGGGGTGGGGGGGTGGGGGGGGGTGGAAGGTTGGGGGAACCAGGTGGTGGGTATTAGGGAGGGCACGGATTGCATGGAGCACTGGGTGTGGTGCAAAAACAATGAATACTGTTACGCTGAAAAGAAATTAAAAATTAAAAAAAATAAAAATAAAAATAAAAACGCTCATGATCTCTCCTGGCTCTCCCTCAGGCTTCCAGGCTCAATTATTCCTTTAGGAGCACTCCACCACCACCACCACCACCACCACCAACCGCACTCTCTAAACATGGCGTCTCTCCCCTCAGGGCCCGAGCACCCCCTGAGCAACCACTTCCCAGGACTTACCACAGTCTGAATGCAGGCTGATTATTTCTGTGTATCCATCCACTGTCCATCCTCCCACAGGAACCCCCTGTGCTCTGCTGAGGCCGTAACCTCCCGGCCTCCATGCTTGTTGTCTGTGGCCAACACAGCCCGAACCAGGGCTAGCCAATATAAAGAGAATGCAAGCCACGTGTTTGCTGAGATTAAATTCACTAGGGGCCGCATTAAAGATGCAAAAAGAAACAGGTGAAATAAATTTTAATACTCTGCTTCAGCTCGGTTCATCCAAGCTGTTATCACTTCATCACGTAAGCAAAAGAGAAATTATCAAGGAACTGTTTTACATTCTGCGTTTCGATTCTAAGGCCTTGAAATCGGGTATGTGCTTCATACAACACGTCTCGACGTGGATACCAAATTTTCACTGGAAATACCTGATTCGTATTTAGATGCCATAAAACTGACCCTTCAAAGAGTAGATTCACCGATCCAAATTATATCAAACACATGTACACACTTCCTAGTCACTGAGTCAAGGCTAACTTTTAAAATTATTCATCCCCGGACCGGCACAATTGTGGTTCAAGCCTCGGGTCCTGGTGTCATCTGCACCTTTTTCCACTCTCAAAATTCTGGAAGGTTCTAACGTGTCATGGAAGCTTCCAGAGAACCAAGCTCCTCGCAGGCACCTGGGAAACAGCTGTTGGATATTAAGGAGCAGAGCACGGCTGGAGTCCCAAGTGCACCTGATGCTTGCCTCTGACCTTCTCCTCTCTAAATCCAACTTGGGGGAACAACACACAAACAGAACCCTGTGAGATATAAAAAGCCTAAACTGGCCTTTATACGAACAGAATTCAATTTACAGTCTTGGGCGTTTTAAATTTCCCTTTGCTCTGCTGCAGTCTTTCCTTAATCATGTCTTTCCCCCATGATCACATGCCCTTTATTTCCCCTGAATATTAACATTTTTCTCCAATACTTTCTCTCTATTGCCTTGATGCTTTTTTTTCTTCTTCTTCTTTTTCCATTTCCTTTCGGTGATTAGCTGCCCACAGGGCTTTGGGAGATCGCTCAGATTTTTTCAATCCCACATAAATCTGGTCTACTGAGCTTCCCTGACCTCTGGTTGTTTCAGACTAATCCTGTTCCTCCCCACTCCACCCCTCCATTTCCCCCAACTCGCTAGCTTGTTAGAATGTGACAATTGCTCTGATTGATTCTTCTGACCTGATTTAAGAAATGAGGGCAAAACAAAGATTCGTCAGTGTGATTTTGATTTTACAGTTGAAAAAGGACCCTAGCTCTAGCCTATATAACTCTTTCCTACAACCTCCTTCCGTCTCAGTCTTCGCCTCCCATACAGTTGGTCACATACACTGTCCATCGCCCACCAGAAGTAGGAGATGGAGCACGGCTGCACATGTGAGTCCAAATCTCAGCTCCTCTACAAATGGACTGTGTGGGGCGCCTGGGTGGCTCAGTGGGTTAAGCCTCTGCCTATGGCTCGGGTCGTGATCTCAGGGTCCTGGGATCAAGTCCCGCATCGGGCTCTCTGCTCGGCGGGGAGCCTGCTTCCTCCTCCCTCTCTCTCTGCCTGCCTCTCGGCTTACTTGTGATTTCTCTCTGTCAAATAAATAAATAAAATCTTAAAACAAAACAAAACAAAACAAATGGACTGTGTGTATAAAAGCCCTCATTTCAACCTACAGAGAATAGGGAATACAATACACTTCTCAGAGGGCTTTGGAATGTTGAAATGAGTTAATACAAGTGAAGTACTTACAACCACACCAGGCCCATACTGAGTGTCCCGAAAAAGGCTAGTGTCATTCCTGTAGGTCTTTAACCTTGTCTTACTCATTCTTATTTCTCCCCTGCACTTAGCCCAGTGCTGAGCCATGTACACACCAAGTGCCCAATGAATGGTCTTCCAAGCTGAATGTTTATTGCTGCATATGACATCAGTGGGGGAGGACTCTCATCAGGTTTCTTAGGTTTCACCTGGCAAATAGCTCCGTCTGTCCCATGGCCACCAAGCTGGCCCCAAGACCAGCCACACTGGAACGTGTACCACGGCTGAACATGGAATGCCAAACAAGAATTTAACCGGGTGGATGCAAATCCTTTGGTTGGTAGGAGGGTACCAGATTGCACACACAGCTCGTGGTGACTCAGCAGCATCACCTCCTCTAAGAACATGGAATTCTAGAGTCGCATATATACAAAAGGACACCCCAGGGCATGCGAGATGAAGCCTAAGCTCTTCAGCACTGAATGAGCAGTGCTTTGAGCCCTGGTCCCTACAGCATCCGCCTTATCCACCCCTTTCCCTCCCCACCCCACTCGCCCCATACACCCATGCCTAAGCTCTAGCCAAAATGAGATGGGGCTTAAACAATGACCTTTCTGGTCACACATCTGAAACTCTGCCCGTCTTCTCCCTTAGAATATCCTTGTGCCACTGAAATTTTCTTGTCCACCAGCCAACTCGTAAGTGTTGGCTCAAGGGTCGCCCCTCCCCTGGGAAGCTATTGCAGAGTCCCCAACTCTGCTCTCCATGTTCCTCCTTGTTGCGGGCATACCTCTATCAGGGGCCTAACGGTGTCCTTGCTGTCACTGTCTGGCCTCTAGATTGCTAACTCCTTGTGGGCCAGACTCCAAAGTAGACCAGCAGTGTGGACTGGATCAACAAATGAATTAGCATACCGCTTTCAAATTTACAACAGGCCTTTTGCAGAAATTAACTTCTGCAATCCTCATACCACTGGGAGATCTTATTACCACCTCCATTTTATACAGAAGGAAACTTTTGCTCCTAGAGCTAAAGTCATTTGCCCCAGTGTTCTTTGTCAGTGCAATGGAGCGATCGATAGAATTAGTTCTTCTGACTCCAAATCAAGGGTCCAGTCTCCCATGGAAAGAAGAAAATTCCATGGACATTATCTCAATTTGTCTACAAAACAACCCTGCGAGACAGAATAAACTGAGGCACAGATGGAAGCTCATGACTCTTACCTAGGGGGTAGCCACAAGTTTTTGGCCTCTGAAGCTCATGCCTTCCTCCTGAACAACGTGTCTCCAAGCTGCGTGCTTGGTAGATACACACGGGTACTCGGAAAGCAGAATTTCTTCCAACTGTCATTCACAGTCAGGCTGGACAGACCACTTTTAAGTGTAGAGTCTGCTGAAAATGTCCTCATAAACTGGGTTCGTCCCCACTCCCGAATCTCCCCGTAGCCCCATTGGGGCAGGAGCGAGCAACGGGCAGGTCCTGAGAACCGCTAAGCCTGGACCGAGGCAAAGGCTAATTCATTCTAGAACAAGGGGCTTGTTCCTGCTCAGGCGTCGCAGAAAGCAAAGTAGGGCTTTCCAATTTAGACCTTACACTTAACCACCGATAATGTGTTGCTTTTACATAATCTTCTCGAATTTACCAAGCAGTTTTAAATATCATTAGAACGTCACAACAACCCACTTAGACAGGGCAGATATTAGTATTCCTAATAAATGACCACATACAGCATGAGAGAAATCTAAGATCTGGAATTCAGGGAGGTAAGAGAGGAGGATGCTTGCCCGCTCCCAGATCCTTGGTGGGACGCTCAATGGGAACAGAATCTCTCAAAGCAAAATTACCTGAGAGAAACAGTCTCGCCATACAACCACCAGCAAACAATTATTACTCTCTATGTATATGACTGTTTCCATGAGGAAACCAGACCATTAAAACAGAGAGAGTCTCCTCTCTTCTTGCCTAACGGAAGATGTTACTAGCATTACTATTACAGTGTATTTGAATAGAATATTTTAAATTAAAAAAATGAGATTTGTAAATATCAGAAGGAGAAAACCAACAAGCTAGACAGTTTAGTACCTCTGAGGCAGATATCAACAAGCCAGATAATTAGCAGGATTCTAGACTCGACTGGAAACACCATGTCAGCCTTCCGTAGGGAGAAGCGGGACTGTGTTTCTCAGCATATGGTAGCCAAAATCCTCAAATTCTATTTCTGTAAGAAGATAGGAGGGAGGGTACTTTTTTTTTTTTCTCCCAGCAACAATTTCTGATTCTTTGGTCCACCCACAAGTCATCAAGTGTAGGAAATCTAAGCTAGAGTCACTAATTTGCTATTTATTGTAACAACACTGCCTGATGTTTATACAGCACATTCCATTCTGGGATCTCCAAGAATGTGATGATCCTTTCCACGGAAACAGATGGAGAAACTAAGGCACACAAGACCACCAACACAGTCACCCTGAGAAGCCAAGAGCAGAAGCCTTATCGCTCATCACTCAGCCCACATCCTTCTGCTGGGACTGAATCAAGATTCGGGTTCAAACAAGGCCCCGTAACCGGAAGAGGAAGGTGGGCCTCCCTGAGCACAGGCGCTCAGGTCTCGGGAAAGGTGGGGATACAGGAAATCCCATGAAACCAACACTCAGTGTGACTCAGAACCCGAGGAACAGCCCTAGGGCGAGTCTGTGGACAACAGCCATTGGGTAGGATGCCAGGGGCTCAGTGAGGCCCTCCGAGGAGTTTCCCTGCTCCGAGTCTCAACTGTCCCCTTCATATTTTATCCCCTAAGCTTTAATTTCTGCCTAAGCTATTAGTGGCCTGTCACAGCTTCTTGTGAACCAAGGCTTCCAAAGCCCATCCGAGAATCGCCGAGGAAGACAATGCGAGCGCACTGAGAACAGAAAGATAGAAAGGCGAAGGAGGGAGGGGAGACCAACGAGAGGCAGGCCACCAAGGAAAAAAAACTGCATCTATGTTGTAATCCTGCCCAAGTTCCAAAGTGTTTTGCTTTCCTCTCTAACTGAGCTCCAGGCGGCAATGCCTGCCAGCCGGAGTTCCAATACTCCTTTGCAGTCTGTACCTTTAGTGATGCACAATTGTTACGATGAATCGCTTATCTTTCACAGAAGCTTCAGTTTGAGCCACACTGTTTCGTCCATGAATCTAGAATTATCTCAAAGAAACATTCGAGGGACATTAACGTCTTTTCCAATGTGTGATGAGATGTCGAAAGCCCCCCCAGAGCCGAGGCTGCCCTGGAAGATGGTCCAGAAAGGACCGAGGAGACACATGGGCCTGGGAACATGACCAGTCTGGAGGGCCTGCCCAGGCCAGGAGTTTCCCGGCCGTGGCTGTGGGCAGCTTTCCTAAGCTCACTGATGTCTCCGTAAAACAAGGGTGACAGCCCCCACCGCTCCACAGGTATCAGAAGGATTGAAGTAGAGAACATCCCGAGGAACTTAAGAAAGGGCTGAGACAGGGTAAAGAGGAAAAGGTTCATACGGAGAATCACAAAGTATGCCAAGGCCAGAATCCGACTCTATGTTAACCAGGAAGGACACACTCAGACACATACTGCGATCAAATATTACTGCTTTGTAAATACGGCTGTCCCCGCTTGCCCGTGGTTTTGCTTTCCCCAGTTTCGGTCGCCCACAGGTAGCGGGGGTCCAGAAGCAGATGCTCCCCCTTCTGAGAAACTGTCAGAAGGTTGGCGGTAGCCTCACGCTAAGCCACGATGCCTGTGTCATTCCCCTCACTTCCGCTCACCAGATGGGCATTTTATCATCTCACATCAGCACAAGAAAGGGAAGTATGGTCCAACCAAACCTTCTGAGAGAGACCACAATCATGTAATTTTCATTCTAATACACTGTTGCATTGTTCTGTTTTATTGTTCGTTATTGTTCATCTCTTACCAAGCCTAATGCATCAGTTAAACTTTACCGCGGGTGTGTACCTATAGAAAGAAACACAGTAAATACTGTGGGGTTTGATACAAACTGCCATCTCAGGCAGCCACTGATGGGGGTCTGGGAACATATTTCCAGTGGATCGGGGAAACAACTGTATAAAACGTGTTTGCTGATGACGTCACTGCCTTACGCGTGACTGGGGAGTCAGAGGTAACAGGGTGCAGTGGTTAAGGACGTACAGATTGAAAGCTTTGGCAACTTGTTAGTGAATCTGCCTTGAGCAAGTTACTTAACCTCTCTGGGTCTTTGTTTTCTCATCTGTAAAATGGAAAGACTAATTAAGAGCAACGAACTCTCAGGGCAATCAGAGCATCAAATGATTTGAGTGAGTGCACGCATTCTTAACAAGAGGGATATTAGCTTGTATGGTGAAAAAAATCTTAGAAAATTATAACGGTCTGTGATCCTCTAAAGCCCAACCTTGCCTGACACAAACATATCTCTTAATATTTAATTTTTCTCATTATGGAGAAATTAAATGTAATTCAAATTCAACTTAATTTCATTCATTTTAAATTAAATTAAATTTTTCTCCTTAGCAGGGCAGTAATGAAACAAAGATTGAGAAACACTTAGTATACATAAAGCACTTATAACACGTAATAAGTACACAGGAAGTGTCTATTGTGATGATTTTTATTCTGCTTTTTAGAGCCGTGGTACCCCAGCTCCAATTAAATGCTATTGCTAAATTAATTGGAAGCTACAGTTTGTGACTAAAGTTGGAGTGTTTTAACCTATTTAACATTATTTAAATCATTAAAAATGACTTGAAAGAATGGGTGTTGGTGAAAAGGCTTTCAAGGCTGGGAGAAGGGAAGCTGATTTTCAGCCATGCCTGAGAGTTCCAGCCAAAATCATGTCAATTTTCCTTAACAGTTACTTTTTACCCTCATACTTTGTATCTTTGTCAGAAAGAAAAAAGACAAAAGCAAGAGAAAGCTGGTGCAGGAAAACAGCCTATGCTTTGGTAAGACTGGTGACCTAGTCTTTCTCGGTCTGCTCCCTGGAAAGAAGTGCCCCTTTCTCACAAGTTTGTCAAGAGCATCAGATGACAGCACTCAGGAGCTGCATAACCCAGAGCTCAGCACAGCAAAGGGGCTTGGTACATGGTAGTTCTTCCTTCCAATTATGTATTTTGAATTACTATGAACCATACAATGGAGTTTTGCCTTAGGATGCAGTCAATATTTAGTGTAGAATTTAAAAAATATTTGGAAGAAAGATGTCTATAGAGAGAAGGGAGGAAGGGAGAGAGGGAGGATGGAGAGAGGGAAGGAAGGAATTTCATTGTTCTGATAGAATGTGCAAACAGACAGCATTTCGAAGATGTGTAGTCAGCCAATACTGAGTATAGAAGTATGTAAAGTACTAAGTAAAGTGGGTCCTCTCATAATTTTCCTTTCTCCCTGGACAGTGCTGTACCAATCAGGTCTCCTGTCAAGAAAGCTCCAGAGCAAAAGGGTAGGAGGGCATCTTTTGAGGCCACACTCCCTATGAGCTGGCTTGAGGCTGCGGCTGCGCACTTCCGAGTGGTACCCTGCACTCCCCTTCTGTCTTCCTGAGTGCTAAATCCACTTGATCTGTGCGGCCAACCCCCCACTTAACTCTCCTTAATAGTGACGTTCTGGAGAGCCAAGCATTTTAAGTGTAACAAATTGCCATTGTACCAGCTGCAATTATGAGTAAATTTGATCTTGAAAGAAGCCAAGGCACAGTAACTCAATAACTTTGTAACAAAGCTATCGTTCTAATAAGGATAAAGTGCCACAGTGTTTTCCCGGGTGCTTCATCAGCTTTCTTGGACACCAGAAGTGGGGGAGGGAGACGTTCAAGGATGCACCACCCCTCCCTCCCAGGAGGCTCATTAACCAACTTATGTGCTTATAAATTCATAACCCACATCACCGTTTACAAATACAAAGACAGATGATTGATGTCAGTTGCGTGTTAAAGTGACTGATGAACCTAATCTGAACAATAATGGACATAAAAAGAAAAATGCTTCTGTGATGATAATTCCAGAACCCTCACACAAACACTTACATGGGAGAAAAAAAAATCTGGCCTCTTTTTAGAAACAATATACCAGGTATGTTGCACCATCACTTGGTTTTCTATGTTTCGGTGGATCTTTTAGCCACACCATTCAGATGCTCTATAATGTCACTGTGTTACTATTTGAAGTTTATCAGCTTAATACCTTCCCGTGCAATGCTGAAAAGAGTTTTCTGCATCACCATCTCCTCCTACCTTCGGTTTATGAGACTGACTCAGGATCTTTCCTACCCTTGGTTTAAAGCGGAGAAGGAAGCTTCCCATCCCACAGGGTTTTACAAAAGCTCTTGAGTAAAATTCCATCTCTACCCTTAACTCTTACCACAGTGAATACACCACATCTTTTTTCTTTTATTAAGATCTGATTATTCTGACTTACAGTTTCCAGAGTGTGGGGATTTGACAGATGCTTATTCATTTCTGTTCAATAATTAAGTGAGTAAATGAACAAAGCAAATATTTTTTTTTGTTATCCCCAACTCTATTATAAATGGGTATGTGTACGTACACCCATGCGTGTGCATGCATGTAAATAAAACTACCACGCTGTTTCTGCTTTCACAGAAAATGCGAGAAGCAAGAAGAGACAAACAGGTCTCAACCCAGCAGGCACCTGGCAGCGGATTCTCACAGTTGGCTCCAGATTTCGGGCCAAAACTAAAGCGCAGTCCTACGGTGAAATGCATCCCTTCATCCACCGCTCAGCTCACTAAACCCTGCACCCACCTGACTTACTGTTAGGCAATTTGACCTGGTATAACCACTGCCACATAGCGACTAGATAAAATATTTATTGGTGCTTGTTAACGCTTCTTGGAGCCCTCCCCTCTCCCATCCCCCTTTTCCCCAATCTCGCTCTTCTTGCCTCCTCACCCTCAAATCTTTACCTTTGGTGCTCAAAACAGAAGGGTGGATTATACATTCTTTTTTTTTTTTTAGATTGCATTTATTTATTTGACAGATAGAGATCACAAGTAGGCAGAGAGGCAGGCAGAGAGAGAGAGGAGGAAGCAGGCTCCTGCCGAGCAGAGACCCCCCGATGCGGGACTCGATCCCAGGACCCCGAGATCATGACCTAAGCCGAAGGCAGAGGCTTAACCCACTGGGCCACCCAGGCGCCTCTGGGTTATACATTCTTGTTCCTGATATGAAACTGTTAAATCAAAACATTTGCCCTGCCCAGGGAAGAAAAATATGCAAAACCCTCTTGGAAAAAAGAAAAAAAAAAAAAAAACAACACCCAAGAGACATACATTTTAAACTATGAAATTCAAAGAGTTACTGAAATGTTATTCAGGTTCCCAAAGTCAAAACGGCAAATGTAATGCATACTGATAACCCGGGTTTACAATCTGCAAATTGCATGGGAGCGAGAGAACTGCATTTCCTTCCAAGTCATACAGTGCACACTCTCAGCAATCCCGATTGTGCATTTGTCTTATTTCTGGGAGTGGACTGAGAATTAACAAATAAATACAAAACCTACATAGTGGCAAATCTGCCTCGTTCCAGACTTAAAAACATACTCCATTCAGTTGATAGTAGCTTTACTCGTAATCGTTGAAACCTGTTATAACCCAGATGTCCTTCATCTGGTGAATGGATAAACTGGGATTTGTCCCCACCATGGAATACTACACAGTATTCCGTCATACTCATACTCAGTATATAAAATGGAACAAACCACTGACAAACACTAACACACACTCTCAAATGCATCAGGTTAAGTGAAAGTATCCAGACTCGAAAAGCTACATATTATATTATTCCAGTCATAGGATGTTCTAGAAAGGGCAACTATAGGACAGAGAACAGATGAGTGCTTGTCAGAGCTGGGGATGGGGGGAGGGATTGACTATAAAGGAACCCAAGAAAATTTTTGGTGGTGACAATTTTTCAGTGTTTTAGATCTTGACTTTGGTGGTGTTCTAGATCTTGACTTCATGGTGACACAACTTTATACATTTATCAAAACTCACAGTACTGCACCCTATAAAAGACAAATTTTACTCTTTGTATATTGTGCCTTAATTAAAAAAATAAGCCTTTCAAAACTAATTGATGGTGGGGAAAAAAACCAAACAGTGGTGGCCTCTGGGGGAAGACAACTGACTGGAAGGAAAGGGGTTGGAGGGAAGCTTGTGGGGTGATGGGAATAGTCCCATCCTACCAGGGGTTCCGGTTATGAATGTATACACACTGGTCACACCTCGAAGACTCTGTGTTTAACACCTGTGAGTTTCACCATATGCAGATTTTATATCAACAGAAAAGAACCCAAAAATAAGCCTATTAATGACATGCCCCCGAAGTATTTAGGAGGAAGAGGCAGATGTCTGCAATGTACTTTCAAATGCCTTGAGAAATGAGATGGATTAACAGATGAATAAAGACGGGCAGGTGCGGACACCATGTGACGAAGAAAGTAATGGTAATCGTGGATCTAGATGCTAAGGAGAGGGGTGCTCACTTTGAATTCTCTAATTTTGCTGTGCGCTTGAAAACTGTGGTCACGACATGGGAAAGAATCCATTCTAAGGAACTAAAATATGCATGCCATCTAATGAGGATTTTAAAGGACTTAATAACAATATACGCTACTAACTCTTAGAAAGATGTGAGCTATCATTTTTCTTATGACTCCATTCCCATCCTATTCTGCATTATTCAGATTCAAAGCTTGTAAATGTTGCCACAAATGCCCAGCTGTGCCTGTCACTTCACAGGGTCTGTTCCACGACAAACTTGAATTAGACACACAAGGCTGAGCATGGGCTCTACTTATCCACTGATGATAGGAGAAAACCAACCCTTACAGAATCCTAATTCCCTGCCACCGAATTCACTCACGATGCAGGAACTGGTGCAGAGGGGAGAGGGGTCTATAATTTTATTCTCAGTGATGTAATCCCAGTGCTCCCCATGCTCTGAGCTATGGAGTCACCAAAGAGAAAAAGGCCAACTTACTGACTGGTGATTCATCTTGCTATCAGGTCTACACGGGGAGCCTTTGCCCTCTCGGGGTAATTCAGCATTCTCAGATTTGTGCCAGGCTGGACTTCTGACCCTGTTCCTATCAGTTAATTCCATACCCTGGTTAGAGCTTATGCCTATGAAGTTGGAACTGTCCCCGTGCAAGTGCAGTGCTACGACTACACTGCTTTGAAATTTCCAAAATCTAGAAATCTACAAATTGTATTGCTTTGCTTACAATCGCACAGCCCAAAAGCTGAGAGCTGATCAGGCTGATGCTCTCATTTAGAACGCTCTTGTAGGGACGGCTCCCAGGTTAGCCATAGTGACCCTCTGCCCCAACACACACACACACACACACACACACACACACACACACACACACACACGTTTTGCCTTTCTACTAAACAACAAAGAATCAATCACTGGGCCGGGGCAGCAGGGAGAATTTGAGGGCTGGATTACAGATACTATTATAAGCTGGGAAACCAATCAAAATGCCCCAACATACTACAGTCACGAGATACAGGTATCCCTGACTTTTCAAAAGTCTGCAACATTGCCCTTCGCTTTTGCAAAAGACCTACATTCGTACCTGTTTTTGCCAACTGGAAGAAATCCAAAGAGTATTTTCACTTTTACAAAAAACGAACCTAGAGCTACGTGGTGATTTTGCAGCAAGCCATCATAAAGGCAGAGCACCCCCCAAGCCATGAGCCCAGCACCACCGAGCTCCCTCCCAGGGAACCCCACTCAGCACCTCTGCCTCAAGCCGGCCACTACGGCTTTGAACTAGGTCTGGAAGTACCTGTATCTCCATTTACTCTGTGCATCTATTAGCAAGACATTGCCTAAAGTATCAGAAAAGCGTACGAAGGGTTACTTTTGGGGTCTGGAAATGCTCAGTGTTTTTTCTTTTTTGTTTTTTTTCCCCATATAAATGAATGCTCACTGGTCATTCGCTTTATGCCATTTTGTTCCTCGGAACGCTCCATTTTTATTTATGAGGGGAATGTGTACTGGGATTTTGGTCAGTCTCTGCCGATCTTAGCTGTGCCTCACTATGTGTACGTGTCTCAGAACTACTAGTTTTTTTCCTAAATGTAATCTCAAGATGATTTAGGTATAAACTAGGGTTGCCGGACTAACTAAATAATAACACGAAATACTCAGTTAAATTTGAGTTTCAAGGACACAACGAATAATTTATTTTAGTGTAAATATGGCCCATGCAATATTTGGGTCACGGTCATGTTAAAATGTGTCCTTTTAATTCTGGCAGCCTTAAGTGTAAATATAAACTTGACATGAGTTAGTGAAAAGCTTTTAAAATATGTTAAATGACGCCGTCAAAACTCTCAGCTTTCCATGGTTGCCAGCATATGGGGATCAAAACTGAGGCTGAAAACTAGGTTTCTGGCCTCAGACCTGGACTCCAGGTTTACTAGATGGTAAGCTCCCCGAGGGCAAGGGCTACATCTGCTTTTTTCCGTTTTATCTTTGATGTCTGGCCCAGCACCTTGTACACAATAAACTCTCAAAACCATCCATGGGAAAAGCAAATGAATGGGTGACGTCTGACTGATCTCTCTCTCATGCTACCTCACTCCCGGGGGACTTCAGGTTTCCCTGTGTTTAGGAATCACCACGTTTTTTTCCCCCGATCTTTCAAGAAAGCTCCAACTGTGTCATTTTCTCTCTGTGCACAGATGGGTTGAAAAGGGGTTTCCCACTGGTTCAAAGGTAACTCTGAAAAGCATGTCTATATCTTTTTTTTTCTTTTAAGATTTCATATTTATTTGTGTGTGTGAGAGAGAGACATAATACAAACACAGGGGGCAGAGGCAGAAGGAGAGAGAGAAGCAGGTTCCCCACTGAGCAAGGATCTGGATGCAGGGGCTCGATCCCAGGACACCGAGATCATGACCTGAGCTGCAGGCAGACGCTGAAAAGACTGAACCACCCAGGCGCCCCAAGCATGTCTCCATCTTAAGACAAGTTACTGGAACATTCCACCTAGAGCAAAGGCTGCCCTTGAGCTGGGGCCAAGCAAGATTGTACAAAGGACACAGTCTTGTTACTCAGCTGCTAACTTTGCTGGTCTTCTACACTTGTTTTTTGTTTTGTTTCATTTTTTTTTTTTTCTGGAATGGCAGCTTGGGCCTGACAGCTCAGATATGAAAATGCTTACTTAGCTTTGCCAATGTATTAAAAAAAGAATCTACATATCCACCAACAATTTTCACTAACTTGGCCTCTTCTATTTTCCACCTCCTACCCATACCCCTACCACCACCCTCCGAAGATACTGCTCATTTCTCATTTGTGCGGCCGGGCTTTTAAAGATTTGTTCTATCGTGTTGTCATTCCAGAAGGTATCCCATTTTCCTTTAGAAGAACTTGAATGAAGTACCACGTTTTGCTATTCGATACGGCCTTCTTCTGAAATCCATGAACATCAGCAATAATCCCGACCATTCCCGTTATCAGACTCTTTTATCAGTGACAGACGTGTACGACGACAACAAAGAAGCAACATTATTTGTTCCTCATTTATCATGTGTGTTGCCCTAAGACTAATCTCAAGGTTCATCTCAAGTCCCATTGCACAATCAGCTCTTCCATGTAAAACCCGTGTCTCGGAGGCTAGCTAAATGTGCTAATAAATATTCGAAGTCTTGGGGAGAAATGGAGGGGGAGAAAGTTTGGAAAGACACTAGAAAGAGAATATGAGAAGGGCACACGGTGGGCACTGCGGACCAGCAGTAAAATCATAAGTGACATTGGTTCAAGATGGTAATTAATGGATTGGAATGAACATTAGAAAGTAGCTCATCTGCTCCGTGATTTTAGAAGTGAGATAAGCTCAATGAGGAGTGACACGCTAATAGCAATTCCGAGCTAGCAGTAAAGCTGAGACCAGAATCCAAATATCACAAGCCTGGCCAACGGCTCTGATAACAGAGAGCCTGTCCAACTTGTTGTTGCCAGGACTGCAGCAAAATGAGCAGAATTGTGCATGCCACCCTAAGAGGATTTAGGTTCTAGCAAAATTAAGAGAAAAATTACAGATTATAGCTTTATTATTGTCTCCATTATTGATCTGACATAAAAATTAATGTTCAAATATCATCCGTCCATTCATTCTTCTACTGATGGTCTTCCATGAGCCAGATACTATACTGTCAAGAAATTACCACAATTAACAAGATGTCTGGGGCTCCTGTCTCCACTGAGTTTATATCCTGGAAGGGAAAAACCAACAACAACCAAATAAAGAAGCATTCGGTTTTGGGTTCAGGTAGGTAACAAAGAGGAAAGCCACATGTCATGGCTAGACAGTCGGTGGGCAAATGAGATTGAAGGTCTACTTTAGGAAGGGGGACTGGGGAAGGTTCTTCAAAGAAGGTGACCTTTGCTTTGGTGTGTAAAAGGTGAGAAGACAGCCATCAAGAAAAGCCCAAAGGAAACGCATTCCAGGCAAAGGGAAAAAGAGAAAGAGTTTGGTGTTTTGAGAGGTAGAGAGGCCAAGATACTTAAGCGTAATAAGCAAAAGGGAGGCATTTCAAAAACTAGCTCACGGAGGTAGGAAGAGGTAGGAAGAGCCCAGATCATGATGGCCTTTGAAGACCATTACAAAAAAACTAGATTTTATTCTCAAGTCAATAGCAAGTCATTGAAATATTTGATCTTTGTATATCTTAAGAAGCATACTCTCAGTGGACTAGGACTGCGGAGAAGAGCAAGAGTGGAAATGGAGCCCTTTGCTGGGGTCCAGATCAAAGATGACAGTGGGACTGACCAGACCCGTGGTGGGGCAGGAGACGAAAGTCCATAGATTTGCAGACCGCTCTGTTTTTGCTCGGGCAACTGGGTAAATCATGTCACCATTCGCTGGAAAGAAAAGGGTTGAGGGTTAAGGTGATGTGTAGGAATAAAAAGTATCATCTGTGTCATACTATGTTTTAGACGCTTACTAGACATTTAATTTGAGATGTCAGGTGGATGAGAGAAGGAGATATAAATTTGAAGCAAAGACACCAGCATAAAAGTGAGCCCTGGGCTCTCCAAAATTGGTAGGTGAGGTGGAAGGGATGCCATCAATGACAAAGACAAAAGGTGCAGGAGAGGAAAGAAAAAATTGAAAGAAGGTAGTCTCGAGAAACTGAGTCCTTTTTTTCAAGAAGGAGCAAATGCGTGACCACTATGTCGAAGGAAAGGGAAAGTCAGATGAGGCTAGAGATATATCCATGGGATTTGAGATATCAAAGCATTGTGGATGTCAACAAAAGAAGATGCACTATAGTTTTTTTAAAAAGCATACAGTGGGGTGTCTGGGTGGCTCAGTGGGGTAAAGCCTCTGCCTTCAGCTCAGATCATGATCCCAGGGTCCTGCTTCCCTTCCTCTCTCTCTGTCTGCCTCTCTGCCTACTTGTGATCTGTCTTTCAAATAAATAATAAATAAAATCTTTTAAAAAAAAAGCATATTTTCAGTCATTTCCAAAACTATCTTGCATAGAATTATACCCACATACACACAGGTCTTTTGTCCTTTGAACCTAAAACATAAATGAGAACACCTCTTAGATGTTCTTTTTATAAGGCTCATTTTGAAGAACTTTCCTTATCAGTACGTACAGACTTAGAACATCACTTTATTGGCTACTTACTACTTTGTTACAAGGATTTAACCCGTACCTTTGATCTCTCCTTGCGTTGTATAATTCATTATACTGTGTTGGACACTATACTTCTCAAGTGTTCTGTTTGTGTGCATCCAGGGACAATGATGGATGTTTGAATGTGGGGGAGAATCAGACAGCTAAGCGATGACCCTTCAGAGATCAGAGCTGGAACCAAAAACTCAAAGAGTCTCTCTGTCGCACCGTATTGCCTCCTTCGGTGTTGTGAGAATTGATTGACATTTGGCAGAACTGAGCACAGAAACAAAATTTACAAGCACTCATGAACAAATCAGGTCTTTTCAATGGTGATCTTCTAATTAGATTTCTTATTCAATCTTGCATTTATTAAAATAAATACATGGCCCAGTATGATTTCCCTTCAAAGCCAGGCAATTAAAACGGCTCTGGGTTGTGTTGTTGCTGCTCGGTTTTGTTTCTTGTTTGCTGTTTTCACTTATTCCTTAGGTTTGCATGTCCTGTGGCTCCGAAATTCCCTTCTGAACACGTGTTACAGACGACATGTTTGCGACCCCCAAACTTCAAACGTTGAAACCTCTAATATCCCATGTGATGGTATTAGGAGGTGGGGCCTTTGGGAGGTGAACAGGTCACGAGGCTGGAGCTCACAGGGATAGGATGAGCGCCCTTATAAAGGAGAGCCCAGAAAGCTCCCCCCACCCCTGCTGCCAGGTAAGGACACAGCAGGAGGACGGCTCTCTGTGAACCAGGAAGTGAGTTCTCACCAGACACCAAGTCAACCGGCACCTCAATCTTGGACTTGCCAGCTCCAGGACTAGAAGAAATACATTTCTGCTGTTTGTAAGCCACCCAGACTCTGGTATCCTATTATGAAGCAACCGGAACGAAGATAAGACCAATCTTAGAAATTCAGAATGTTGTCATCACCCTCCATTTTCTAGATCCAGCATCTATTTCTTTAGATTCGGACACCTGGCAGTACTATCTAATCTAAGAAAATAATAAAGATTTTACATGTTGTACCCTTCCCTCAAGTGGCTGATGTGACTTACGCGAAATCCGTAGCAACCCTCCTCTGCCCCATCAAATCTCCCTTCCTTTTTTCCCACAGCCATCACTTTCATTTGTTCTTTTCTTTGACTTACCCTGTTTCCCCAACCTTCATTCCCTGTTAAGACTGTTTCTCCCAGCACATTACAGGTGTCAGTGGAAAAGGGGGCAAAGCTCAGGCGAAGCTAGAACGAGCCCTCCACCCTGTCCTTGGTGGTAGGACCCTTTGCTACAGAACTTGAGTGATCTTAGGCCCAAAAGATCCTCGTATTTCAACTTGGAGACTCAGACACCGAGAAAAACCACATGTGAGCCACTGAGGGGAGCATGACCAAAAGAGCAAATGCTGGTGTTCAGGTGAGGGTAAGACCCAGGCAAAGTTTCAAAAGTGCTGGAATCTTCCATGCCTTCCTGCCAACACAGCCTATTCAAGGGGTCACAAGCTGGGATGCCTCTCGGCCACGTTGTCTTTGGCCCACACAAATATTTTCGAACTTTCCAATTATTTGTCAACCTTTAAAATTGGGAAATGCGATGCCGCCATCCAGACTGGCCAGTTCTTCGGAAGGGGCAGAACCCAGCCAGCCTGCCATGAGACCAGCGGCCCCAGCAGAGAGGCACCTGCTCCCTCCCCCATAGCAAGGGTTCTCCGCTTTGCTGTTTGCCCCATTATTTTCTATCTGGCCCACCTCACTCATTCTTGTTATCTGCACTCCCACCGTAGGCATGCGAGTTTATAACCTTTGAAAACAAAGTCCTGCCAAGCACTCTCTAATAAAGATTTGGCAACATTTCCAAAGTAGCTGAGAATTTTATTTATTTATTTTTTTAATTCACTCCTGCCTATAAGGGATTTGGGTGGTGACCGAAACTTCCCCATCAGATAATCCAGCAGCATACAATCTGACTCTGGTTTTCTGACCATCCAGGCATATGGAAGACCTGGAAACGAGACAGGAAAGGAGGGCCAGTGGGGAACACAGTCAACTCTGCACCCGCATACCCCCTTCTGCCTTCCTCAAATTCCTGGCCATCCCATCACCACGAATGTGCCAAAGATTGCGAACTGGAGTGCTTCTGCCAAGAATATATATGCATCCTAGTAGGGTTTTCAAAGACAAAGAAATGCTACCAAAAACCAGATGGGACTTTGCTATAATGGTTACGTGTCCCAGCTGGAAAGGTGGCAAAGAGAAGATAGTTCGGAACAAGACAGTCCCCAGTTGTGCCCCCGTGACTGCCATGTCCCTGTCCTCCCCGTGCATTGTCGGATGTGAGCCCACGCTGCTTCTGCTGCTTCTGGAGAAATCCATTCTCAGGATACTTGGTGACTGTCATTCACCAGCAAGATGCCGAGGGGCATACGTGCAACGATCACGGTTATGACATATGCTGAGAACACGAGGACTCGGGTGCCTGCCTGAGACAACACCGCTACCGTCATCCCACCTCCACACGCCGGGGTCATCCCACACGGCCGGGTGAGCACCCACCCAGGAACGTTAGATGATAAAACTGCAATTCACAAAAGAAAGTCAAACCATGAAGTTATTATCACGTTTAAAAGCAAAGAGTGGAAAATTAACCTGCCAAAGAAAACAGCTCGCAGGAGCAGCAGCCGGAATCAGGGCAGGCGGGGCGGGAGGAAGGGGAGCGTGGCCCCAACAGGAAGCACCTGATCTCAGGTGAAGGCAAATCCCGCAGCTGCATCAGGCCCGATGGAATCTTCTGGGTAAAAAGGCGTGGCTGCAATTCATGCCTGGAGCCAGGGAAGGCAGAGGTCAGACACTTCTGAGCATCTATTTCTCAGTAAATGAGGTTTCTTTCCTTCCGAGGCTCCGCTAGGAGATCAGGTGCGTGTGAGCGACTTCTAACTGGTTTGGCTCCGAGCTAAGAGCAAGAGGGAAGGCAGGTGCTGTGGTCTCCATGGATCAATTAAAGATCAATCAGAAGCGGAGCTAGAATATTCCAAAATTACAAAGTGAGTCCATGGGGGAGATGGGGTTTGACTGAGAAGTGGATTTGTGCAGCGCCTCAGGAACATGGCAGCTAGGCAGAGGGAGGTCCTTCTGGACCCTTCCTCCATCACGTGACTGCAGGTCTTTCACTCTTGAGGCAACACGAGGAAAATGCCAATCATCGGAAAACCAAGTCCTGGGCACAAGAGGTACCAGCCCGGGTTAGTAAGGAAACTCAGCTTCCCAGTCTTCTTGCCCAGGGCTGATTTCCCTCTAATCTTGCTAACTACATCCAAGCACTCCCATTTCTCTCTTCCTTTCTTCAGACCCCTTTATTTTTCGCTATATAATACCTGAACGCTTTGCCGGAAAGTTCTCTTCAGACGAAATGGCTTATGGATGAACGTCATGAATGGGCGCTTGCTCTGTGAGCTTAAGGTTTGCACTTAACTTTGGACCACATTTACGGGGGGGGGGGGGGGGCACAATTGCTGCTCCTGGAGAAGAAGCCAAGGGCTTCAGATATTTACTGAACTGTTACATATACGTCTGGAAGGCAAAAGAGAGATCCAACGGGTAGATGTTACAAGCAAGCCGATTAGAATTCACCAGGTTAAATCTCTTCAATTATAGCGGTGTTTGCTTTGTCCAGTACTGAAGCCCATCACTGGGCATGCTTAACAGATCTGAACAAAATCCCTCTCAGGAGCACACTGGAAGGGACACCAGCACTGGCTAGGAAAGAGAGAAGTCTCAATCTAAGATCTTACAATTCTGCAGTAAATAGTATCATAGGAAAATAGTATCATAGGATAAATAGTATCATAGGATATGTAAATAGTATCATAGGATATGATAAATAATATCATAGGAATAGTCTTTCCACAATAACATACATAGTCGTACAGCCATGTCATGGGGCAGTTGAACAAACATGAGCTTTAGGGAAAAACTAGACAGGAGAGGTGGCCATCCCTTACTCCATAGCAGAGGGTGATTCTAACCTAGATTTGGATAAAAACTGACCAGTCAACAGACCTGAACTCAGATAAAGGGCTGGAAAAAATAATAAGACTGAAAGGACAGAACCTTCAGGATCAAATCCAATGGGCTAAGGGAGCTATACTTGTAAATTACACATGGATAGGACATGAGGACCGAACTTAATGGCATGGGTTTTTTGTTGTTGTTGTTGTTGTTGTTTGGCTTTTGTTTTTTTTTACCTTTTTAAAAATTTTAAATGCTTACTCTAATAGGAAAATTCGGATTCTGGTTTTTCTACTCTGGGTAAGGAGGAGAATGAAAAAATCTCACCTCCACCCCGTGCCCATGTCTGCATGAGCAACACAAAAGCTATAAAAAATTTCCACTCTGGGGCGCCTGGGTGGCTCAGTCAGTCAAGTGTCCAAATCTTGATTTCGGCTCAGGTCATGATCTCAGGGTCATGGGATTAAGCTCCAACATCTGGCTCTACACTCAGTGGGGAGTTGGCCTGAGAGTCTCTCCTCCTCCCTCCCCCTCCCCACACATGCACTCTCCCTCTCTCTCTCTCTTAAATAAATAACTAAATCTTAAAAAAAAAAAAAAAAAAAAGAACTTCCATCTGCAGATGACAGCCTCTTTGACCAAATGCCACAGGGCTGGCAAAGATTTCTAAACAGATTAATGAGAGGCTTCTGAGAATGTTAACTCAAAACCATTGTTTCTGAGATACAGCTTGGGTCTCTTGGAGAAAAAAGCTGGCCAGCTAAAAAGAAAGGTATGGATATGAATATTGTGGACTCACTGGTCGAGTCTCTGTAACACAGCACCAACATTTTCTGCAAAACTGTTATTACTATACTAGTGGCGCTGTCTTAGAAGTCTGTGCATCTCTGTCATTTAAAAAGCTAATCATAACATAATGTTAACATATGGAAACCAGGCTATTCTTGTTCTCCAGGCTCATGTGCCCCTGCTGACCACAGCATTTTCTTAGCCCCAAAAGGGTTGGTCTTACAACCCTTCTGGTTACTTCTGCATTTCCTTCTTTAGAACCCTCTAAATAAAAACAAAAGCAGAGGAAAAAAACAAACAAACGTGCAATTTACTACAGCAAGTAAAAGCCAGGATCCGTTTAGCGTGTGTATTCCCTGCAATTCACTGGTATGCCCCTTCTTAAGAAAATGACAATCAAAAATAACTTTGCTGTGCCACCGATGTTTGCCACCAAGCCACTCCACATGGTCCCACCACCCAAATCACACACGCGTCTCCACTCCGGCACACTAACCGTCCACCATACACCCACCCAACAATCAAGAAAAGAAGACCTTCCTAAGAAAGCAAGTCACACAGACACTAGCTTTACACCCCCAGTGGGATCCGCCGGGAGTGAAACATACAAAGTCAGCCCACACACATTCACGTGGTCTCAAAGTATCTCCCCATCAAACACTTACTCATAGAAAGGGGAAACCAGTCATTTTAATGGAGAGAAGACTGGCAGACGCTATTTGTGTCACCACCAAGGGACCAAAGTTAAAATCACGAGTGACGAACCAAGTCGGCATCACGCACTTCCTGATCTGATGTGCTTAGAACCCAGCACTCCTCTGGTGTTCTTGCTAAACCTGAATTAATCATGGAATTAGATAATCTACAAAATACCAGGCCTGTAACTTTCAGAAAGACTGCTAGCTGTTGGAGCGCCTGGGTGGCTCAGTCGGTGAAGCGTCTGACTTTTGATTTCAGCTCAGGTCACGATCTCGGGGTTCCAGGATCGAGCTGCGTGATGGGCCCACACTCAGCCGGGAGTATCCTTGAGATTCTCTCCCTCTCCCTCTGCCCTTCCCCCCACTTGCATGTGTGCATGCTTTCTCTCTCTCTCTAAAATAGTCTTTAAAAGTAAAAAAGTGTTAGTTGTTGAAAGGAAAAAAAAAAGAAAGAAAAGAAAAGGAAAGAAGTATGACACAGTCTACAAAGGGGACATCAGACAAATTGACAGCTAAATGTGTTCTTGGCCCAGAAAAGAGACAACTGGCAAAACTTGAATGAAATCTGTAGACTGGATACTAATATTAAATCATTGTTAATACCCAGATTTTTACAGAATGTTAACTGTCTGTACTTGTGCTTATAATAACAGAATGTTCTTGGTTTGAGTAAATACACAGTGAAATCCATAAAGTCATAGGGGCATCATGTGTGTAACTTGCTCCCAAATTTTCAGAAAAAAAAAACTTATATAAATAGATTTGTACACACATATACATGTGTGTGGGTGTGGGTGTGTGTATAGAGAAGAGAGAGAATATGATCAAATAAGTATGGTAACATGTGAAACACAAACATTAACATTTGGGGAATGTGGGAAGCTTACACAGGGCTTCCTCACAACATTTCCATGACTTCTCCAAGTAAAAAGGTTTTCAAGATTAAAAAATAATAATAATGACCCAAGTGGGCCTGAGCTTTCCCAGGACGGAGCTGGAGAAGGAGGAGGAATATCCCATCTCCATCCCGTCTGGTCCCCCATCCCCAACACCTGAGAAGCACTGAATTGTTGTTGGTTTCCCTGAAAGCCACTTTAGAAGCCTGCGGTGAGCTCGCCCAGGGCACCCCTACATCTCCAGAGCCTAGTACAGGGCCTGCCATATACTGATGGCTCAAGAAATGGTCAATGAGTGAATGAGCTATAAGAAGTATCTGAGAGAAACCGGGGACAGCCCCCACCAGGGTGCTCCAGCCACGAAGTCGGTAGATTATGGCGCTCTTGTATAAATGGCTAGGTGGGAATGAGGGGCAGGAGGCATCCGAATAAAGAGTAAGATATGGTTCTCCCAAGGGTTATTCTTTTTATTGAGGAGGAATGGTAACTGAGCATGTGCCCTAGAGCTGTCCTGAAATGGCCCTATTCTCTGGACTGGGGGAGGGAGGGCATACATTCCAGGTATGATGTGCGCCAGTGCCCAAGGTCTCTGGGGGATCCCGCATAAGCTTTCTGATGCACCTAGATGAACAGAAATGAAGACCAGGGAGGGCCGCCTGGGTGGCTCAGTCAGTTAAGCGTCCGACTCCTGGTTTCAGCTCAGGTTGAGATCTCATGGGTCGTGGGATCGAGCCCCAGATCAGGCTCCACGCTCAGCGGGGAGGCTGCTTGAAGATTCTCTGCCTCTGCACCCCCAATAAAAATAAATAAAAATCTAGAAGAAGAAGAAGAAGAAAGGGAGGAGGAGGAGAAGTAAACCAAGATTCCCCAAGATGACATTAAAGACTGAAACAGCTCCCTAGTCAGTAAATACTTCATTATGAACACAATGCCTCATTACATTCTGTTCTTACCTCCCGAACCGACTAGCACTTGGTTTCTCAAATTCACACTGACTACACACATGAGGTATGAAATTGGAATCATTTTAATTACCAAAGTTCAAGAAAGCTTCGGAAAAAGTTGTTTAGCAGATGAAAAACGTGACTTTGCTTCAAAAATTCAGCTAATTCAAGAACATCCCAACAGATTGCTTTTCCAGAGACATTCAAGTCTGAACAGAGATGAAGGGGAAAAAAAACAATCCTCAGGCCACCGGAGAGTAAGTCTTAGGGGATGTTCCTATAACTCAAAACTGGGTTATAGAAAATTGGGACCTACAAGAAATGTGCGTTCTCGAATCACCGAGATCCAAGTTCACAATCATGAACACCATGTGATAATATTCCAGAAACAAATTAAACAAGGCAAACCGTGGCACATAAGAGAGGGCAGGACTCCAAATGGCAAACCTGATTTGCATATTAATGCAAAGAAGGACTTTTTGCTTTAATGAGGAATACAATTTTCGTGGAATCTCTAGGTGAGATTGTTGTGCTCACTTGTAGGGACTTGTACACCAATTTATTTGAAAATGAGTTCATATGGCAAATCCGAAACATAATGGGGGTGGGGAAAAAAACTCTTTCTAATGAATAAGTAATCACCAGTGAGCCCACAGAAGAACTGGGGTGGGCTGGTACAGCTGTCTTGCTCTCCATTTTACTTGCCACAACTGGGGGACAAGTAGCTCCCCCTCAGAGTCAGTGCCCTCCTCTAACTTGACAAGGACAGGTGTGTAACTCGCCCTGAGCATTAGCTGCCAGCTACTGGTTGATTTGTCCCTAACAACACCCTTCCGCTTCCTATCTCCCAGTTCGAAGCTGCCCTGCCTCTCTAGAATGAAGTAGGAGAAGGTAGATGTATCACATCTCCTTCTAGGTACTCCCGAGGGGATGTTGTTTCTATAACCCTAAAGGACACAGAGTAAAGACAATGTGCAAGAAAGTTACCTGATGAGCCCTACCTCAAGATCAGGAGCCAGCTTCCAACCCTTCTGTGCTCAGTATCCCTCCCGTCCCCACCGTGATCTAGTCCTCGGGCTGCCAAAGGCATGGCTCCAGCGTCAGCTGAAATTGCAAGGATCCGTGGTACCTGACACCTGACCTAAGGGTTCTATTAGGGACCTCTCTATGGAGTTCGGCTAGAACCTCAGATCTACACGCACATCAGTATGATGGTATGATACTCTCATTGTTTCAACACATCCGAATCAATCGATATCTCCCCTCCCACACACTCCTCCCTTCTCCATGAGAACCCATACTCATGATACCCCCGGGCTGTCGTACCAGTGGGACGATAATGGCATTTTGGTGAAAATCAAGCCATCATCTATTTTGGTCTGAAGCGGAAGCCAAGACACTGGATCCCAGGATAATAGGACGGCTCCCGAAATGTGAGTCTTCACGCTGGTCATCAGTTGCTGGTGTGCTATTACCAATGAAAAATGCAGAAGCTTTCGCCTCTTGGTCCCCCCCCCAACTGGTTCTTCTTACCTTTGGTTCCATTGAAATGAAACTGTGGGTTCCTCTGCTCGAGAGAACTGACCTTTTAATCGTCCTGCTATGGTAGAAGTGGTAGTAGTCCTTCAGGGCCCCAATCTGCAAAGACAGGAGGAGAAGCTCAGAAGGGAGTTAGCGGGAATTAAAGAGAGTCTTCTGTGTCCCTGTGTTGCATGAAAATAAGAACACAAAACAAAACCAAAAAAAAAAAAAAAAGTCCATAAATTATGCAGTTGCCTCTATGCTTAAATGTTACTTGAACCTTGGTGATCACTTTTCCAAAGAAGGACATGTGACATGAAATGGAGTGTCCTTGAGGCAGTGACTGCAGAACTCAAGATTATAATGGGGCAGCTTAGCTCTCCATATCTCCCTTTTAATGTTTAATTTATATGCAGCATTTTAAGTAATTCTATATCCATTTATATCCAAATGTGGGAAAGAGAAAAAAAAATCAAATAGAGATCTGGTTATAAAAACACGCTGCATTCTGTTTGCTCCGAGAAATGTACAATGAAGGACCTCGTTAGATTATTTATATCATCCATTTGAAATAAGTCCTGAGCAGTTGGTCATTCACAAAGGAAACACTACTTAGTTTGTTTCCTGCCTTCAGTCGGCAGCATAACGACATCGTAGTTATGCATTTATTACAAACTAAAAATGGGCAGCCAGACAAAGATCACATACCCTAGCTACCAGCTAAGCGACCCGGGGAAAGCCAAGGCAAGCGAGTCGATCACAACCACTGCTTTCAACATACTCATCTTCTCACCTGCGCACCCCTCCCTTTTGTTGAAAACAGTTCAGTCTGCTTAGGATAGCTTTGAAAATAAGTCACTGGCACTTTCAGAAAACAAACAAAATCCCAGATAATCAGTTCTCTCAGCAAATTATCAGATGTGGGTCACATACATGGAAATGGAACAAGACAGCAAATAAAGACAGAAGAGCCTGGTTCTCGCTCTGGGGGACACTGCTCAGAAGTGGCTTCTTCGCTAAATCCCATGTACTTACTATGCCACCATTTCCATTCCTATAAAACCAGGTGTTGGGCTGGTTAACGTATTTATTTTTTACGAGTTTATTTATTTATTTGACAGACAGAGATCACAAGTAGGCAGAGAGGCAGGCAGAGAGAGAGGAAGGGAAGCAGGCACCCTGCTGAGCAGAGAGCCCAATGCGGGGCTTGATCCCAGCACCCTGGGATCGAGACCTGAGCCGAATGCAGAGGCTTTAACCCACTGAGCCACCCAGGCACCCCTGGGCTGGTTAACTTCTAAGATCACTGCAGCCCTCAAATTCCATCAAATTCTACTCTTTGACAATGACACTTTTTTTCCTTCTTTGTTTTGCCCAAATACATCAAATGAGCTATTTCTCCAGAACACCATGGCCCTGCCCTAAAAGAATGACCATCAACAGGATGGTTTCCATTGGGGAAAATACAAAAGTTGGCTTTCTTAATTAAAAAAAAGAAAAAGGGGCGCCTGGGTGGCTCAGTGGGTTAAAGCCTCTGCCTTCGGCTCAGGTCATGATCTCAGGGTCCTGGGATCGAGCCCCACATCGGGCTCACTGCTCAGCGGTGAGCCTGCTTCCTCCTCTCTCTCTTGGCCTGCCTCTTTGTCTACTTGTGATCTCTGTCTGCCAAATAAATAAATAAAATTCTTTAAAAAAAAAAAAAAGAAAAACCTCAATGGCCCAGCTTCATTTTTCCAGATAAAAGGTTTATTTTTTTAATTCCCTTCTTTCCATCGATTCTCAAGCATCATTCTATCTCTCCAGTGAGGATGATTGACCCAGCTTCTGTGCCGTTGAAGAGTCACCCCCTACCTGGGACTTTACACTCTAAATGAATGACTTGAATCATCATTGGATAGGACAGTCTGAAGTCACACATTTTTAACTCAAGTGGAAACTGCCCAGATATACCCAGAAAAGATCGGGAACTCAGAAACAGCAGCGAACAATGAGGAAGAAGACACAGATGTCCACAGATAGCCTCAGTGTCCAAGAGGGTTTCAAGGAGGGATTTACAGGCCAATTTTAAGATTCCAGAGGACTAAGGGTAGAATTCACAATGGGCTGTGTAATCCTTTATAAGAAAATCTTAAAATCCCAAGGAGCTTAGAGCTTTCATCTCATGTAGCTTTTGTCAAGAGCGCTCCTTGGGTAAACACAGGAGTTTTTGTGAAAAGGGACATAAAATCTTTGGCAAAGAACTTTATACAGAACCTATTACCAATGCGCAAAAGGTCCATGAGTTTCAGACCATGCCCATGCAACTACAATGGAACCTCTTTGATGATAGGAAATAGCTGAATTCAACTGAACCATTAAACTCAAATGTGGATGAAATATGTCCTGAAGATTTAATTCTGATCCTTTGTGGCCTCTTTGGTAAAGACTGGAATCCTGGACTTACATAGCGTGTACAAAGCTGGAAAACAGAACCCTCGTCCTGACTTAACATGCTTTGGGATGTTGGATACATCACTGAACTATGTTGGGCTTTGGTTCCTCACTGTAAAATAAGGACACAGCAGGCACAGTGGACAGAGACTGGGTATCAGAGTCAGATGAGGGATAACAATGTGTACGGGTGAGCGTGGTTATAAGGACTGAGCAACGTAACAGGTGCACTGCCTGGTCAAAGCCTTGCTGGGTATGTAGTTTCCGATTATCGGTTTCCCTTCTAAATTTACATTTCAGTCCTACTTTCTCTCACCTCTTGTCCTGCAATCCCTTACCTCTATTCCTTGGTGAGAATACCTCTTGGTGTGCCCTACCTCTTGACTTCCCTTATCTTAACCGGCCAACGTCAAAAAGTCTGACGATAACGCTGTTGGCCAGGACGTAGGCACAAATGCAGCATACGTAGGACTGGGAAAGAGCACTCCTTGGGTTTTTTTTTTTTTAAGATTTTATTTATTTATTTGATAGAGATCACAAGTAGGCAGAGAGGCAGGCAGAGAGAGAGGGGAGGAACAGGCTCCCTGCTGAGCAGAGAGCCCGATGTGGGACTCGATCCCAGGACCCCGAGATCATGACCTGAGCCGAAGGCAGAGGCTTAACCCACTGAGCCACCCAGGTACCCGGGACAACTGTTTTGAAAGCCATTCGGTAGTATCAGTAAAATTATAAACTGTACCCAACCTTTAACGCAGTTTTTCCACTTCTAATAATTTATTATGCAGATACAGTCACTTATGTATAAGAACGGATGTTGGAGAAATTCTGTAAAGCAAAATAATTCAAACAACTAGCTATAGTCAGTAGGTGTTTGGCTCTATATGAGCTGAAGGAATTGATCTCAAAGGAAGGAAGGAAAGAAAAAAGGAAGGAAGGAAGGATGGATGGGGGAGGGAGGGAAAAAGGAAGGAGAGAGAGAAATAGGGAGAGAAAAGGAGGGAGGGAGGGAGAACATATGACCCTGTTTTCGTAGGAGAACAAAGAAAGGATCTGTACTACATGCATGCTTATATGCACGGGATATTTCAGGAAGAATGCTTGAACTACAAAGAGAGCCTTTCTTTTCATTGTTTATGTGTATGTATTACTTCTTAAATTAAGAAAACTAATTATAAATTAAAGAAATAGTAACTAAATGAAATAGTGTGCACCCACAGGTGGCACCTACTCTTCTGGGGGCAAATCCACTTCCCAACGTCTGTGTGCCTGGTACAAGGGCCACCTTTCTCCAGGCCGTGAGATCCCTCTAGCAGGAAGCTCTACCTTACCTCCACCTTGCAGGGGTCCTGTTTCCTCTACAGAGTCAGGGAACGGTGTTCTAGGACTGCGTGATGACGCATTGACTAAAGGCCTACCATGTGTCAGGCATCGCCCAGCTCTTCTGCAGGTGATTATATTTAACTGAATTCCCCCAGGAACCCTAGAAGGTAAAGATCGTTACCTCCACTTTGATCAATGAGGTTGTGGGAGCTCGGAGAGTGCCCACACCTACACAGCTAGGACGGTAAGGGGAGGGCTGGGGGCGGTGGGGGAGGGATGTAAATCCCTGCTGAATGGCTAGCTAGCATATGAGCTTAGGCTGCACGGTGTATCCTACAGGTGGGCTCGGTCCAGCATCCTTCCGGTGAGCTTCCCTGCACTGCAGAGCTAAAGGGCTCCACTCTATGCAGCCAGGGTTCTGATGTGATTAAGGTTCTGCCAATCAAAGGCAGACTACAGCATCCCGGGGCGGGCTCTTGGGGGCCCTTATGTGTTTAGCGGTTGTGCTGGCAGAGGTCTTAATGCAGGCTGCTAGCTTGCGCATTTGTTTCGCAACATCCTGTTTTGTTGATAGATTGGTAAGAGATCACAGAAGAGCTTTGGGGGCAACAGAGTAGCTTCCTCGTGCCTCAGTTTTTTGTTGGGGATGAAGCAGCAACTCTTGGGGAGGCCTCTTCTGTGAGGTGGCATTGGGGGACACTTCTGAAAGCTTTGTCTTCTCGAATGATTCTACAGGCTATTTAATAGTCTATACTGAACGCCTTCCAATGAAGAATGACTAAGTGGATTCTGCAGAAGGCTCCCTACTAAATCTAAAATTGGAGAGATCAAAACTTCCGGAAAAGTAGCTGCTCATTTACACAATCTCATACAACTTAGAGACCCTCCAAGTGATGTACCTCCTGAGTCATGAACGCTTATGGGTACCAGTGAGGCCCAGGCCCCCGGGTGACTCACTGTGTTCTGACCACCTGTTAAATGAACACACTTGCTTCCAGTCCTCTCAGAGCCATATGCACCAACCTCCTCTTTCAAATCTGTTTTCTACACCATAGCCAGAAAAAGGCCAGAAAATGTAAATCTGGTCATACTCCTGTCTAAAATGTTTAGGGGCTTCCCTCTGCTCTGAAAAGAAACAGTAATAGTTAACACTGAATATTACTTAATATTATAGTTTCTAAAGTAAATCAGAATAATAATATCCTATTAACATCAATGCTATGCCAAGAACTCTCCTACAGGCTTTGCCTCAGTCTTTTTTTTCCTTTTTGCTGCAAGACAACAGCTTAAGGGTAGCACATGTTAGCTCCATCATTCTACATCATTCGAACAAAATAATCTGTCACCTTGTGGAGTTATACACATTTTTTAATCTAAATATATATATTTAAAAGCGTGTTTATGTCTCTTGTCTATTAATATGCATGTCCCTTATTGGTGAGAATTGTGTCTTTCATATTCTTTCAACAGCACTGAGCATGCTGAGGGCATTTAATAAACATTAGGAAGAAAAATGTCATAACATGTTGAGAGCTATTCAAAAGAAAGACAGTGTATGAAAACAAAGCAGTAATATTATCTATAACCTGACATTCCACCCAGCTCCTCCAGGGTAACTTAAAACAAAAGATGACTGTGTTTGTATGTTACCTAATACCAACAAGGGCTAAAACAAGAAGCAATTTGTAACTAACATAGGGAGGTTTTATAAATAAATCAGAAGCCATTGGCATATATGAAGTACAAAATCAATAGGAGAATGGCCTAAAATGAACCTTTTCCTTAATTCCACATAAAGGAAGGAGAATAATTCTTTCCCTCTTGACCCTCTTAAGCTCCTTTTCTCTACAATCACACACAAAACACTCTTCCCTGCCAATCAGCACAACACGATTCTATACAACAGTAAGCCGATAAATTTCATCTTTTGTTCCCGATTCTGTCAAGCGTTTGTGCATTTTCTTCCTTAGTGGCCGCCTCTCACCCTTGCACCCAGGGTTTTCCTATCACGACCCTTTCGCAAACCAAACTCTTCTTAGAAAAGTTTTTTTTTAATGAATTATTTTATACTAAAGTGTAAATGACTGGTTAAGACTCAATGTCTCCATTCTTTCAGGAACAACTGCATTTGATAAGAAAATTAAAACTTCAGCCAAATAAATGAGACCATTGTGTTTCCAATTTCCGAAAACAATCACTGTCAGAAAACAATTATGGGAGGGTTTTTGCTTTGGTTTTTGTTTTTCTGCTAGCAAGAGGGAACCTTCCCTGTGTACCTGAATTCTTACGTCACAAGGGAGCTATTGAATTCTGAGCCAAGTTAGGAGCCAGAAGACTAATGTTTTGCAATGGCTTTGAACCCAGTGAGGAGCTGTGTGGCCTTTCTGAATACATTCACCACCAACCGTCTCACCCATGCTTGTGACTAAAATCCCTTCTAGTCTAATGACTCCAGGCATATAGCTGGCAAATCTTACACACATAAGGGTGTAAGGGTGACCAACCATGTCAGTTTTCCCAGGACTGAAGTGTTTCCAGAGACACAGAACTTTTCAATACTTAAACTGAGCAGTCCCCATCAAATTTGGTCACCCTGATTATGAAGCAGCAAGGTCAAGGGCCCTGTGGCCACCTCCATAAAACTTGTCTGCCTTGTTCTCCCTCCTGCCCTTTCCAATCTATACATTTATCCAAATTCCGAACTCCCTTTTGAAAAGCTATTTATCTCCACTCCAGAAATATTTTTAAACGGGCAAAATTTGAAAAGATATTTCACAAAAGGAGATATACAAACAGCCAATAAGCATGTTAAAAAGATGCTTAAGTGCAAATTAAAATCATAAAAGCACTATACACATACCCGAATGGCTACAGGTTAAGGACAGACAATGCCAAGTTCTGGTGAGATGCTAGAGCACTGGTGCTCTCACACATTGCCAGCGGGAGTATAAAATGGTTCAACCTCTTTGGAAAATTGTTTGGTAATTTCTTATGAAACACACATCCTCCTCATGACCCAAACAATTCATTTCTAGGTATTTACCCCCCAAAAAGGAAACCCTGCTTTGAAACTAAACTCATACATAAATGTTTACACCAGCTTTCTTAGTAACACTCCCACACTGGAAACAATGAAGATATTCATCAACAGGTAGATGGAAAAATAAATTGTGGTATATCCATACAGTGGAACAAGCTACAATAAAGAGGAACAAACTGTTGATAAATGTGACAACATGATGATCAAAACATGATGCTGAGGCAAAAGAATGTACATGGTGTAGTTCTACTGGTGTGAAATCCTAGGACAGGGGATCTACAATGACGGAAGACAGATGAGTGACCATCCGGGTGTGGAGTAGGGATCGACTAGGAAAACCTGGAAAAACTTGGAATGTTGGGAATATCAGTATCTTTATTATAGTGGTAATTATATGGGTACCAAGTGCTTCTGTGAGCTGGAACCAGCTCATCGTAGACTTACAAGATTCAATTTCTTATCTTCCCAACACCCTGTCCAATGACATCACACTGATGACTTGAAATCAACAATGATGGAAATATTAACATATCAAAGAAATTGGGAAAGTCTACAAATTAGGGCTTCTTTCCCTCCTGACAAGTCACTTTTCAGTATTCATCAGCACACCGATAGGGTACAGAGATTGTTCAACACTCATCCCGCCTTCTACGAAAACGGCTGCATTCGGAGGTATGTAAATTAAACATCAATAATGGTGATTTGGAAAGTTATAAATTCCCCTCTACTGTCACTCTGTAGACTGACAGACTGGAAAACTCAAGGACCCAGTTACCTGGGGCTGGAATTTACCTTCCAGATTGCACCTTGTCCCACCCCCTAAGTCACTAAGAACCAAGTCACTAAGGCCACTGTTCTTGCAGACTAACCTCTTCTGATGCCCAAAGTGGAAAAGTCGGAAACTTTAACTCGCCGAATTCCATTTGTGCTTGTAGGCACAGCACCTGGATAAATTGCTTCTCTTTGTTTTAAATACTGACTGTGATGCATCTTCTGTGCTTCCCTAAGAATATTAAAACCACTATAGTAATTTACCTTCTGTGTTCCAGACTCTATAACATTCAAAAAAGAACCAAAGAGAGGTTGGCCATGACTGCTTGCCTCAAAGTCACCAAGAACACTCCAACCTTAGGGTCTCTGTTCCTGTTTTTCCTCTGCCTGAAATACTCTTTGAAAAAAAAATTTTTTTTAAAGATTTATTTATTTATTTATTTGACAGACAGAGATCACAAGTAGGCAGAGAGGCAGGCAGAGAGAGAGAGAGGAGGAAGCAGGCTCCTTGCTAAGCAGAGAGCCCGACGCGGGGCTCGATCCCAGGACCCTGGGATCATGACCTGAGCCGAAGGCACAGGCTTTAACCCACTGAGCCACCCAGGCATCCCCTCTTTAAAATTTTTATGACTCACACCCTCTCTGCTTTCAGATCTTCGGTCAAACGTTTCCTTCTCACGGAGGCTTTCACTGACCCTCCCCCAACTTAAAACTGCCATCATGCCCTCCCGCATACCACACTCCCTTCCCTGATTTATTTCTCCTTGTAACAATTCTCACCATGAACATATTATATATTCTTTTTATTTATCCCATTTATTATTGGTCTTTCCTCATTAGAATGTTAGCTCCCTAAGGGCACGGATTTTTATTTGACTCACTGATGGATTAGTCTTAGCTCTTCTTAACAGAGCCCCTCACCCTACAAAGGTGCAGAATGAGTGAATGGCCTCTGCCCTGGGGGAAATTAACACAATAGCGAGCATGTCTCTAAACCTTTGGGAAAGTTTCTTGCTCATTTCTTTATGACCCTTCCTGAGACATAACTTTAACAGATAATGTAACAGACTCTTTATGCTTACTAAATGTTGAATGAATAAAATCACCACATGTAAACATGTCCAAAATTCAAGAATCGACCACCAACAACCACTTACTCACCAAAATCTACTTTTACGTTTCTTAGTTCCCTCCCTTGTCCCTTCATAGTCAATGACCTCTTGGAATCACTGAACGAAAGTGGTATTTATAACAAGGCCGTTGAATTCATTAAATAGTAAATGAGAAGGCAAGTAAAAGCAGATACGTGATGAACTGCTAATATTTACAGAGCACAGACTAAGTGCCAGCATTACTGTACCGTGTCCTCATCACACAATGGCAGGAAGTAAGTATCACGATGGCCATGATGAGCTTTCTGCGAGAAAGCAGAAGCTCACAAAGTTTAAGAGTTTGCCTTGGCCCACACAGCTTGCAAAGGAGGATCCAAGGTAACCTAACTCTAGAGCACATGTTCTTAACTACTCTAAGAGATGTTTGAAATAAAAGGTTTCTAAGGATGAATTTAAAACCACAGCTAACCAGGGGCGCCTGGGTGTCAACAGTCGGTTAAGTATCTGATTCTTGGTTTCTGCTGCGGTCATGATCTCAAGCCCTGAGTCGGCCTCCATGCTGAGCGTGGAGTCTGCTTGGGAGTCTCTCTCCCTTTCCCTCTGCCCCTCCCATTCGCACGTGTGTGCTCTCTCTACAATGAATGAAATCTTAAATAAATAAATAATACATAAAACCACAGCTACCCAGAGATCTCAATTACCCAGAAAACTAGTCTACGGCCATACCACCCTGAACGCGCCCAATCTCGTCTGATCTCGGAAGCTAAGCAGGGTCAGGCCTGGTTGGTACTTGGATGGGAGACCAAGAAAACTGTATTCCTAAGAGCTATACATAGAGTTGATGTTTTCTAGGGATAGTTCTATTGACTTGAGAGCACATGTAGAAGAGACTTACATTAGTGTCTCCATGTGAGAAAGTACCTTTAAGTAAGTTCAAAGGGAATTTCACATTACACAAGTACTACTTGGCCCCACACATCTTAGATACCATTGCACTGGGCCGCAGAATGCCACAAAATTACATGAAGACTATCTTTCCTACACTTGAGTTCTGATCAATCGCTCAGAGCATACTTCTGATTTCTTCCTGAATTCCTTCCAGTTCGGGCTCAGCATTTGAGCTCTTTGGAGAGGTCTTCAGAGAATGGCATCAGAGTATATGAATTATAGGCAGAGCCCTATGACAACTTTTTCTTTAAATCAGGGTGCTCAAGGGAAGATGTATAATCTGTGTTCTGAGATTTGCGGGCATGTGATGGGTTGAATAGTGACACCCCATCCCCCCACGCCCACCGATATGTTCACATCCCAATTCCCAGAATCTAGGACTACGTCACTGGATATGGCCAAAGGACTTTGCAGCTGTGATTGAGGATTTTGAGATGGGGAGATTATCCTGGATTATCTGGGTGGATTCAGTGTAATCACAGGGGTCCTTATAAGAGGAAGGCAGCAAAGTCAGAGAAGATGCGACCACGGAAGCAGAGACAAGACAGAGAGATGGAAGCACAGAGCAGAGATGTGGGGTCGGCGGGGAGAAATAAAGAGAGGAAAAGAAAGAGGGAGTGATTTGAAAAGGCTATGCTGCTAGTTCTGAAGGTGGAAGAAGGAACCACAAACCAGGGAATGTGGTTGGCCTCTGGAGGCTGGAAAAGGCAAGGAAATGGGTCTTCTCTAGACTCTCCAGAAGGAACGCAGCTCTGAGGACACCTTCATTTTAGGTTAGCACTTCCGGCCACCAGGACTGTAAGATAGTAAGTTTGTGTTGTTGGAAGCCACTAAGTGGGTGGTTATTTGTTATGGGAGCAACAGGGAACGACTAGATGGTAGAACGAGCACCTCAGTAGACATCCATGAGAAGCAAAGAAAATAAAGTTGGACTATTCATATTTGGGGCCAATTTATATTTCATTATTTTTGGGACCCTCAGGGCATTCAATGACCAATTTCCAAATAACTATACCAATATAATAACAGTGTTGAATGTTGCCCCAGCACTCTGCTAAGTCCTATATTAGCATTATCAAGTTTAATGCTCAAAAGCAAAACAAAACAAAAAACCCGAAAACCAGGATATTTGCCCAACAAAAGAGAACTAGCAAATGGCTTATTTCTTCTAAGCCATCATGTAATTGACACTATTAATAACCAAAGCTACCACTTACTGAAGCTTTCCTACATTATCTCCAATCTTTCCAACAAAGGAAGAAGTATTTTAATGTTAGGGAGAAGGAAATGGAGTCCAAACACGAGAAAAGGTAAGTTATGTGCCCAAATGAAAAAGTAGCTGAGTCTGACTCCAAAAATCTAAGCCTTTTCTATAGCACTTTGACTTCTGCTTAAAATGTATTTCAAAGGGTTTTGATTTACCATATGTGATTCAATAGGCATACTCAAATATTCCCACCCCATCCCACCTCCTTGCCCTCCGTAATACAAGGCCTCATTATTTCATTCTACAGCTACCCGATCAGCAGAGTGTGGGAGAATCTAGGTCCCTGTAGTTCACCTTAAGAGGGAGTTATCAAAAACATTCTATTCCAAATCCCAAGCAAGCAAGAAACAGATACAATTTCACCAAGGAAATGCAAGCGAGAGAAAACAGAGTAAGCAACAACTTTTCCCAATTTCAAGTGAGAAATCTGCAGTCCACCCCACTAGTCACATGGGACATGAGACTTGCCTCAAAACAAATCACAGAATATCAGAATTGGAAAAACAAAACAAACAACACAAAACAAAAAATAACCTTAGCAGGATTTTAATCTGACTCACTCCGTTGGATGCGGAATCCATTCCTCAGACTGATCTGCTGCACTGCATTTCCTGGGGTAGCCCATTTGTCAGAAACTTCTCCCAGATAATTGGCTGGACTCCACTGACTACTCCTGGTTCTAGCCGGTGCAGCCAACCCAGAAGGGTCAAACTCTCCAGTCCAAGCCAGACAGCCGACATATCCCTATTCAGTCTTCCCTGTTCTTGGCTGAACATCCAAGTTTTTCCTTTCTTTTTTTTCCCCCCTCATGCAAGAAGTCTTCCTAGGTCTTGCTTTTCCTAGACAAGCCAACATGTATAATACCTCCCCAGAAAGCTTGGAGCCCAGAAGAGAACACGTGTTAATTCCAGGTATGCTGAACCCCGGATGCAGTCCGTGACCCCGTGACTTCTCTTGGTGATGTTCTTCTAATTGAAGAAGTAGCTTAGAATTGAACTGTTTGTAGCAGAATGAACTTGGCCAACAAACAAGTCCTCAGAAACCCTTTTTAATGTGATTCTCCTCCAGTCTCTATTTTTAATTTCTTAAGTGTCAGTGTCAATGTGAATATTAAACGTCATTTTCTATATTCTACTCTGTACTTTCACATCCTGCCTAGACATTAAGTATTTACTGAGTGTGTACGAGATGCCAAGCACTGATCCAAAGATGCTGCCGACAGAGCAAACAAAACAAAGCCTCTGCTAAAATGCAGAACTTCTTTTTTTTTTTTAGGATTTTATTTATGTATTTGACAGAGAGAGAGAGAAAGCACAAGCAGGGGGGGGCAGCAGGCAGAGGCAGAGGGAGAAGCAGACTCCCCGCTGAGCAGGGAGCCCAACGTGGGGCTTGATCCCAGGACCCTGCGATCATGACCTGAGCCGAAGGCAGGCTCTTAATGACTGAGCCACCCAGACGCCCCTGCAGAGAACTTTCTGGCTTGACTCTGACAACCTCACTGTGTCAACTGCAAGTCTGAAACTTACATCTTCTGTACTCAGAGTACTTCCCCCCAAAGAAACTCAATTTTTCCTATTAGTAGATTAGAGATCGTGACTGGGTTCAGCATCCAACATATATGATGTTTGTAACAGTTCTTTAAGAATGAGCTGTAAATGGCATCAGGCTTTTATGTTCTTCAGTCCCTTTCTGCCCACAATGAATAATTACGTTCTTCATGTAAAATAGTCCTTGTACATTCCTCAGATAAGAACATCCATTACTGCTATTTATAATCAGCTATTTTTCTACGAAGTTCTTCAAAACCCATCTGTAAGTAATTTCTGGAGAAACTAAAAGAAGTTATTGTTTAATATTTAAGCTCTTCCACCTGCTTTAAGACACACATCGCACGCCCACAAAGGAAATCATCCAAGAGAGGCTGAGGGAGAGGGAGCACACGTAGCCTGCTTTTAGGTCTGGATTCTTTTCATTACTGACCACCTGCGCAACTTGAAGCCTTTCCGCCTATATGGAAACAAACAGAGAAGAATACGTATTTCGATAGGTGGAAATGTTTCTGGAATTACTCCTGGAATGGTAAATCTTCTCTTTAGATACAATGACTCTCAAC
The DNA here is from genome assembly GCF_963455335.1 of Martes martes. NCBI lineage: Eukaryota > Metazoa > Chordata > Mammalia > Carnivora > Mustelidae > Martes > Martes martes. The sequence goes on along the minus strand of NC_137900.1, from coordinate 16,497,592 downwards.
TCCGGCCATACATTGGAATTATATGGGCCCTCAATAAAATACTCATGTTTGTCCCCCCCCACACCTATCCTAGAGCTTCTGACTTAAGCGTCTGAATCAAGGCCAGGGTATCAGTACTTTTTAAAAGAGCTTTCTAGGTCATTCTAATACAAACCAAGGTGAAGAATCACTGTTCTAACCCAGTCATCACATTCTGCAGAAACAGAACAATTTACTCTAAGTTTGACGATCCCCATTCAGATATTCCTACCTAATTAATTAAAATACATTTAAACGAGAAAAATCTCTAATTTCACTTTAGTCCTAGTGTAACTGGCATGCTTTGTTCTTTTAATTCATTTCTTTAATTATTTTAAAAGCCCTCCTCACCTTCAAAAAAATTGGAAAAATGAATTTAGTACAACAAGATTTAGAAATCCTAACATTTTATCATACTGGTAAATAGAGTCTATTTTGAGCTTTACAGCATTTTAAAGGATATATTTTACTCTTAAAAGGGAAGATTCTAGGGGCACCTGGGTGGCTCAGTGGGTTAAGCCACTGCCTTCAGCTCAGGTCATGATCTCAGGGTCCTGGGATCGAGTCCCGCATCAGGTTCTATGCTCAGCAGGGAGCCTGCTTCCCTCTCTCTCTCTCTCTGCCTGCCTCTCTGCCTACTTGTGATCTCTCTCTGTCAAATAAATAAAATCTTAAAAAAAAAAAAGGGAAGATTCTGGGTGTAAAGGCTGTGAGCATTCAAGACGTGTGTGATAGAGCCTAAGTGTATTCAGGACAGTTGACGGCTTTGTCATCCTCAATTAAAAAAAAAAAGACAACAAAACAAACTTACTAGGAAGTGTCACTATCCCAGATTTCAAGACATACTACAAATCAAAACAGTATGGTGCTGGCTCAAAAAAAGACACACAGATCAATGGAACATAACAGAGATCCCAGAAATAAACCCACAACTATATGGTCAATTAACCTATGATAAAGGAAGTGAGAACATACAAGGGGGAAAAGACAGTCTCTCTTCAACAAATGGTGCTGGGAGAACTAGACAGCCGCAAGCAAAAGAATGGAATTGGACCACTTTCTTACACCATACACAAAAATAAACTCAATATGGATTAAAGACCTGAAGCCATAAAACTACTAAAAGAAAACATAGGCAGTTAATCTCTTGGACATCAGTTTTAGTGACATATTTCTGGATACGTCTCCTCAGGCAAAGGAAACAAAAGCAAAAATAAACTACCAGGATTACATCAAAATAAAAAGCTTTTGCGCAGTGAAGGAAACCCTCCACAAAACAAAAAGGCAACCTACTGAATTTGCAAATGATCTGATAAGGGGCTAATAGCCAAAATAAATAAAGGACTTATACAGCTCAACACCAAAAAAAAAAAAAAAAAAAAAAATTCAATTTAAAAAAATGCATAGAGGACCCGAATAGACATTCTTTCCAAAGAAGACATATAGATGGCCAACAGACATGTGGAAAGGAGTTCATTCATCATCACTGATCATCAGGGAAATGCAAATCAAAACCACCATGAGAGATCACCCCATACCAGTCAGAATGCATAGTATCAGAGGCACAAGAAATAATACGTGTTAGCAGAATATGGAGAAAAGGGAACCTTTGTGTGCTCTTGGTGGGAATGTAAATTGGTGCAATCACTGTGGAAAACAGTATGGAGGTTCCTCAGAAAATTAAACATAGTACCCCATATGATCCAGCAATTTTGCTTCTGAGTATTTATATCTGAAGGAATCAAAGACACTACCTTGAAAAGACAGGTGCACCCCCATGGTCACTGCATTCTTATTTACAACGGCCAAGATATGGAAGCAACCCAAGTGTTCACTGAGGGATGAATGGATCAAGATGGGCCGGAAGAATGAATAAGATCCTGCCATTGCTACAACATGGATGGATCTGGAAGGCGTTACGCAAAGTGAAATAAGAAAGACAGAGAAAGCCACATACCGTATGATTTCACTTACTTGTGGAATCTAAAAAGCAAACAAACAAACTCTTAAATACACAGAACAAATGGGCAGTTGCTGGAAGGGCTGTATGTGGGGGATGGGTGACATAGATAAGAGGAACCAAGAGATACAAACTTCCAGTTACTAAAAGAAAATTATTAGGAGGATAAGCTCCCCCATATCTTTGTAATGGCTTCTCCCAGATTCTTTGTCACCATCTTGGCCCTCCTTAGGGATTAACAGAGGTAGCACTTACACGGTAGTGACCCCCGAACTGGGCACAGAGCAGGTGATAAATGACTGTCACCTATAACATAACGGCAGAGGAAAAGTAAGTGTGGTTTCCAGCCCGATGAGAAGTTCTGCATTTGGCAGATGCGGAGACTAGGTCCTATTTTTATAGCTCATGAGACTCTGCCACTGTGGATAGGTCATATGAATTAAAGACGCCACAGATACACATCTGTTAAAATAGAGAAAATAAGAGAAAAAATGCCAATACCAAGCGATAGTGAGGATGTGAGTAAACGGAGGGCCCATACATGGTTGCTGGGAATCCTTGAAAAACAGTTTGGTAGTTTCATAAAAGAGTAAACATTCATTTACTAGATGACCCAGAAACCCCACTCCTAAATGTTGTCCCCAAGGAAAACAAAACCTTACGTTTACATGAAAACTTGTACCTGAACATTTGTAGTGCCTGTAGTGATAATCACCAACAACTAGGAACAACTCAATGTCTTACAACTGGAGAACGGATAAACAAACTTGTATATCCACACGACATAGTATTTTTCATCAATAAAAAGGGCCAACCTACTGATTAATTAATCAGGGATGAACCTCAAACACATTATAGCAAGGGAAAGAAGCCAGGCTCCAAAAGTTGCATATTATATTATTCTATTTATAGGACATTCTAGAAAAGACCATATAGACCAGAAATTACATTAGTGGCTGCCAGGAGTTAGAGGTAATGGAAAGAGGCCAATTACAAAGGAGTATAAAAGTCTTTTGAGGTGACAAAATTGTTCTCTATTATGACGATGGTTACATGACTACATTCATTTGCCAAACTTACAGGGTTGTACGTGAATTTTACTGTATGCAAATGACATCTCAGGAAACCTGGTCCCATTTTTCTTTAAAGTCCATAAGGAAAAGCTCAGTCATCAAAATGTGTTTACTGGAAAGGTGATACAAATGAAAAAGCAAAAAGTTAAGAAGTTGTTCGGGTGGAAATATACAATCAAATTGACTTTCCTCAATTGAAAGGCTTTCCTTAAACTATAGCAACCATTTCCACACTTGGAATTACACAACACACAGAGCAACCCTGAGAATCATTCAGAAGATACAAAGCCTTATCAAAGGGATGAAGTATTTTGACATTTCTTAGTCAGGTACTGCTTTCAACTAACATGACGAACTCAGTCACAACAGAACATGATGGACTGTGCTAAATGAACTATGACTGTAACCTCTGAAAATACGGCTGGCGATTTTGAAACAAAGATAAGGACACATAAATGGCTCAGGATCTCCTGAGCGCTGTTAACCACACCCTTAAAATACGTGGTTGGAAAGTAAGCAAAAATCTATGAATCAGTGATTCTCCAAGTGTGGCTCTGGGACTCGAAGCATCAAACCAGCAGGACTGGTGTCACCTGTAAACCTAGTACAAAGGCAGAATGACATGCCCCACCCCAACCTGAAGCAGAATCCAGTCATTGCCCTGTTCAACCAACTCAAGAGGAAGAGACGAGGAAATGGTCACCATGCATGACCGATGAAGCAAAATTTTTTTATTAAAGATTTTATTTATTTATTTAGAGAGAGAGTGCTTGTGCATGTGCTAGTGGGGGGAGGGATGGGGAGGGAGAGAAAATCCTCAAGCAGACTCCACGCTGAGCATAGAGCCTGAGGTGGGGCTTGATCTCACAATCTTGAGATCATGAGCAGAGCTGAAATCAAGAGTCAGAGGTACAACCTACTGAGCCACCCAGGGGCCCCTAATGATGAAGCAACATTTAAAATAGGACATGAGCACACTGTTGTCTCCCTTGACATGCGCAGTCAAGATAAAGCCAAACCTAGCCTTCCACAAGCCCGCACAACCTCTATAGTTAAAAAGGGGGTTAATTCTAGGTTTCACCCTTTTATAATGTGAGGAGCCCAATCTCAGTTTACAATAAAATTGGATTTTAAGTAGAATTTTATCCAACCTCAATTCTGGGAAATAATTAAAAACATTAATAGTGTTCACAGCACTAAGAGAGGTGTAGTTATCTGTGATAGATCAGTTCATTTCAAAACCAAGTGAGTAAAGTTTTGGAACTAAAATTTCACAGGTGATATACATGTTAATAACTATAACTATTAAAAATTAAAAGTTGTTGGGACGCCTGGGTGGCTCAGTTGGTTGAGCGGCTGCCTTCGGCTCAGGTCATGATCCTAGCGTCCTAGGATCGAGTCCCACATCAGGCTCCTTGCTCTGTGGGAAGCCTGCTTCTCCCTCTGCCTCTGCCTACCACTCTGTCTGCCTGTGCTCGCTCGCTCTCTCTATCAAATAAATAAAATTAAAAGAAAAAATTAAAAGTTGTCCTCCAATAACCATTAGGTCCTGCCGTATTCTGCTTTACATGGAATCTATCTCCTTAGCTTCTACTTTCCAAACAGGAAGATCAATAACGATTTCTAAATTTTCAATACATGGCTCAGGCACAAAGATCAGGTCTTTCTTTCTCCTCAAGAAAAGGGTTTTGCTATCTCCACGGATGTCTTTGTAGCAAAATGTTATTTTCAGCCATCTGAATGAAGGTTCATTAAACACAGAGAAGAGGATAAAGTTATCCCCAATATGGCCACAATTATATCCACAGATACGCTCCGTTTACAAAACAAGGCTTTATTTCCATTAAATTGTCAACATCTCCTCTTGGGAGTCCTCTTTTATTAACACTATCTGTCCATGATATTCAAAAACTACAAATTCATAATTTTGCATACACAGACCATCTAGCCTTTCAATCACCTCAGGGTAAAATATTTCCTACAATGTTTGTTCTCAGTTGACATCTAGTTCTTCAGTCGACACACAGGTCACAGGCAACAACATCTGAACACTGCCTTAAGCAAAATACTACCAGGGTAGATCTACTGCCTCTCACCTCCACACACATAGCTGGCTCCGAAACACGTAAAAAAGAATGCTGGTGTTTTGGATTATCTGCGTGCTTTAGCCCCACTACCCACTTGAAGAATTTTACAACCTTGTAAACAGGATAAATAATTCACTGGGTCACGTGTTTTTATCTCATTCTATCCCAGGTAACAACTAATTGCTTATATTCACATGCTGTTTCCATCTTTTTTTTTTTTTTTTTTTTTTTGCTGTTTCCATCTTTAAAGTACTTCTCCATACATCGTTTTATATGGGTAATTAAGATAATGTCATACCCCTTGGTAAAACTGGCCAGTTACTTCTTGTTACTTTCATAGTGAAATAAAAAATGCCCTTGTTTGGCCCACGAGGAGCTATCAGATCTGCCTCCTGCCTACCTTTCTACCACCATTTCCTAACACCTCCTCTTCATTCACTAGCCTTCTCCTACCTAGCCTCAGGACATTTGCACTTGCTACCCCATCTCCCTGGGATTCCCTTTTTTCCAATCTCCTATTGTCTAATCCTTTCTTGTCTTTTAGATCTTAGCTCCAACAACAGTTCATCAGAAAATGTCTTCTCTATGCTCCCTACCAAGTGACTTTCCCAGTTACTCTCTCTCTCTGGTCAAGTTGCTTATTTCTTTACTAACTTTTAAAATATTGCAATATTGCCCACACCCATCACAGTTCTTGGCACACAGTGGGCCCAATAAGCACTTACATAGTGAATGAGTGAGTGCGTGAATGAATACCGTGAAATTAGAATTACTATCCTCATTTTCTAAACAATACAATAGAGGCCCAGCTAAATTCAGGGATTTACCCAACTTTTTACTACAGGCAAGTGATGGAAACCAGGTTTTTGTGATGCCAAGCTCAGTGCCATTTTCACTATTCTATACCAAACCCAAGTAGGTTAAAGAATATCATAATTTGTGCTAGGAGTCATATTTTCAATTTTTATTAAAGGTTCAACACCAACCTGATTAATTTTAGGATTAATATCTTTATCTCAACAATCCCTAAGGCTGGCTAATGTGCCAAGCTTTTAATTTTTTTTTCTTACCATAAAACATCCATTGACCTTTATCTAAGCAGCCTGCTGGGTCTTAAATACATGTCCAATAAACCCAAAAAGAGAGTTTAAATAACCATTATGCCTACCAAGTAAATGTTTGTATCCATAAAATAAAAAGGTAGAAGTGATGTTTAAGAAAATGTACTCGGTGCAGTAGATTGAGTTTTAAGTTATCTCTCTTCTATCATTCCTAAGTACTTACTGTTGACATAAAAGATAAACCCAATACAGTGTTTTGCCGAAAGAATCATTGCAATGTTTACAGATTTTTGCAGTAACTGAAGACATACATTTATCTGGACAAATACCTCATATCTGGATAAATGAAGAAAAAGTGTATTTAATATATATTCACCTTCTATCTGGGCTTCTAAAGGACTGAAAATTAATCCGTGAATTATTTTAATATTCCAAACACTGGATACTGCCTGATTGCTACATTTATATCCCTCAAACAGATGCAGGCAATTTAGAAGAAGAACAGGGCTTCACGGTTTTCCTCCCTCTTAGTTCCAACATGGCAACATTCTGTAGCTAAGTTGTGAAATAGGTTTAAAGCCCCAATAAACTAAAGTGATAAAGATTCAGGGTGGAGAATGGTTCTGGGTGGCTACAAGCATTTACTCCCATTTCAAATGTATCGTGTTAATTTCAATTCTTACCATGGCCGCACTAGATAGGCTGGCATGTCTCTATTCTGTTGTTTTTGTTACTGCATAACTTCCAGAGATCCATAAAAGGAACTTATATGCTCACCACGATGGATGAAGCAATTTACCCCTCATTGCACAGTTTAATAAAATCCTGTAAGGCAGTCAAGATCAGCCAAGGAACACCGAGTTTAGCCAGCAGTCAAGGGTAAAGGCACCCCCATTATAAGCTGGCCATATTCCTACTTTCAAAAGTGATTACTACACATACCTTTCCCCAAATGAGGCTTCTGACTTCCCTCAGCAAAGAGTTCTCTGGTTCCGGGGACCCACTGAGAACGTTCATGCTTTAGTTTAACCATTAGATCAATCATCTCCCTTCCTACTCAACAGCCACAATGGTAAAATTGACATTTTGCTGTATCAAAGGCATGAAAAAATAGTTAATATTTCCCTTCAATGTAGTTTAATAAAAAGGGTCTAATAGTCAGATTTTCACAGAACTAGAGAAAAAAAAAGTGACCCCCAAATCGGCTTATTTGCTCATACACCACATACGTATATATTCTAATTCCCTGAACAAAATTTTCCCACATGCCTCTCTCTCTCTCTCCTAGAGTTCCTGATAAATATAAAAATGTTTAGCAATAATCATTTAAAGAAATATGTATACATCCTACAAAAGATCAAGATGACTAGAAAACCTTCTCTACGTAATGAATAAGGCAACTCTCACGGGGTCACTTTTATAAGTGGAGCTTAAAGACACTAGAACTCAGGTCTGCTAAACACCAAGTGCCTGGCTTATCCAAGCCTCTTCTTTTTGGGTTTCAGTTTCTTTCCTCTTTATAAAGGGGAGGAAGTGAAGTGTGACGTGACACCACTGTCCACAATTCCACAATCCAGTGGTTCTAACTACGTAAGGGGCATTTACAGTTTCTAGGGGACATTATTCGGACCCTTCTCAAGCCACAGAATGTTGGAAGAGGCATTTCCTCCAAGACAAACAAATTATCATTAATTAATACACCCCCTATGCCCCTCACACACACTTCCTTCCCAACTATAAGGAATAATCAGATATGATACTGTGATGTGGGGACAAAGGCAGTGCCTTAGTGGAACACTGGATCCAGCAAGATTCAAGCAATAAATTTTATGGAACTTTGCCATCCTCTCACATCACAAAGCCCTTTATGATAACACTCAAGTAAACCCATCTGGTTGAGTTAATAATTAGTTTAAATCTGTTACAAGTTAATGATGCACGTACAAGTCATTCTGGGTACATGATGATACAGCGACTTTGTGATACAATTTACAGATAATATTTTGCAGTGCCTTTCATTTTTCCTTATTTCCTACTCTGATTAGAAAACGAAGTCATTAAAGAACAAGCAGGACCTTCAAATAAGACGTACACACCTACCGAATTCAAAGGGGAGGGAAAGAATTCTCAGGAATCCCATAGGGTTTCAGAGGGACCTCTCCCGAAGGCTAAGATAGACCCAGGGCCACTTTCATATTTTGAGCTGCCTGTTGTATTATAAGATAAAGAAAATGCTAAAATATGCAGCATATTTACTTAATACAAAAGTCTAACTATGCAATTCACCGGATAGTTTTAGAATGTGCAATGCACATTCATTAGTAGTATACTTCCCATGAACAGTGCAGTAATGAGACACGAGATGGAAGTTTCCAAATGGACATTGTATTTCAATTCAACCAGAGCACAAAACTGTATGTATAAGCTCACTGGGGGTTATTTTGTAAACATCAAACCCGGAGCCAAATGATCTTCTGGCCCATGTTCCTGGGATCCTGTTCCTTGGGTAAGATCCTAGAGTTCACTGAAAGGTCTGTCATGTGCCCATTGCCTTTTGAGAGCCATTATCCAAAAAAAAAAAAAAAAAAAGCACAAATATGGGCACTCCATATGGAAACTACGTATATGTGTGTCTATACAAAGATCATCCCCCTTTCTGAACACACATAGATTGTAATTTAATAAAATCTGAGCAGTGAGGCTGGAATCATCAAAATGCAATGGGGTTGAAAACGGGCTAATGTTTCATGTGTTTTGATGGTAATGAGAAAACCCAAGGCTGAGGCCAGAGTGAGGGGTTGGGGCAGGGGCAGCGGGGGGGAGGGGGAGCAGGTAGAGAATGGATCTCTGAGGGAAAGAGAGGCCCTGAGTGAGCTGTGGGGGACCCGCCAATGTGTCCGGTGCCCAGGAAGAAGCGAGCCCAGGGGTTGTTCTCAACCCTGGCTGCACACTGTACCGATGCCCAGACCCCACTTAAGGCCAGTTACAGATCAGCGAAGGCTCCCAGGTGACCAGAATGTGTGGCCAGCAAATGAGAACCAGAGTCAACAGGGTTGAGAATCAGGGAAAGAAAAGGCCAAGTAAGAACGGCTCCAGTGATCAGAATTTGGGTGACTATAAGGAGACAGTCCGTTCATTCTAGAACAGATCTGGTACGGGAGTGGGATAGGGTGAGAGGCATCCGGAGATAGAGCTCTTGCTTACTTACCAACGGAGTGTCAGGACGCAGCCCTGGAGAGGGAAGGACATTCAGATGACTGAACCTATAGCAAGCTAAATTCAGACAATGGTCTCCTTCACACTGGGCTGCATGACATCTCCATCACCCAGCACCGTCCGTCTGTAAACATTTCCTTCTCCTATCCCGTAGTAGAGAACGGGTCAGAGCTCTGCTCGAAATCGTCCGACAGCCTTCCTATCCCCTACTGCTTACTATGCTTGGCCTGCAAAAACCTGCAGGCTCGCTCCGCAAAGTGTGGTCCTCGGGCCAGGGGCAGCAGCCATGAGGAACGACAAGAGCCCTTTAGAAGCACAGAACCTCGGTGGCCATCGCGGACTTACTACATCAGAATCCTCATTTTTAACAAGATCCCCAAGGGACTTCCATGCATATTAAGATGTGAGAAGCACCAATCTATAGGATCGATCTCCACTCTCCAGCCACCCCCGACCCTGGGACCTCCCCAGTCCACCTGCTACCTGACTCAGGAGCACTGGTGTTCCTACACGTCCTTCATCATACCAGGCTCTCTCATGTTCAGGGCCTTTGCACTGGCTGGGTCCTCTACCAGAATATGTTTCCCCCAGATATATGGAAGGCTCATTTCTTTACCTCACCTTTTCTGGCTCCTTACTCCCATCACCTTCTTACATCACCTTCTCCATGAAAACCTTCCCTAGGCATTCTGTTTACAACTGGGAAAAAAAAAAAAAAAAAAGAAATGTCCAGACATTCCCCCTTCCCTGCTTTCTGTCCACAGCACTTGCTGCCAATGGACATACTTGTACTTTTCTTTTCAACTGTTTATCAACAATCTCCCTGGGGTGGATTGCAAAATATGGCCACATTCTTTGCATCTCTCCCTGTGAAGGAGTGAAGTTTAATTCTCCACCTCTTGAAGCTCGGCTCGGTCACGTGGCTTGTTTTGACTTCGGGGATGGTAGTACAGAAGACACAGGCAGAAATTTGCAAAGGGCTCACACTATAAGGATTCCCGCTCTCTGGCTACTAGGGGACCTACTTGTCCCCATGGGAAGAAGCAGTCCAAGCCAGCCTGGGATACATAATGGGAGGCATGTGGCCAGTTACCCGCCCCCTGATCCAAGCCAGCAACCAGCACTAGTCACCAGGAATGGGAGTGAAGGCATCTAAGACCAGCCAGGCTCTGGCTGACCCAGCAGCTGAACCTACCAGTGCATTCGCAAGCTCACATATGACTGTACACTCCTCCTAGGGGTACTGAAATTCCAACCAGTAGAGATTTTTGTGCCCAGCTACATCTCCAGGGCTTAGAAGAGTACTTAGCATAGTGAGGATATTCTGAAATATTTGCAAGTGAGTGTTAAAAGACAGACTAATGGCAAAGGGAACAATGACAAGTGAAGGAAGTGAACGCCAGGGATGACCTCCATTGCTGAGAGATTAGAAGGTAGGAGAGGAAGGACCTTCTGGGGTCATGATAACCTTGGTCTCTTCCAAGGTGGAGTGAACTAAGTCAGATTCTGACTACTTTGGTAACAGACTACTTGAGCAAAAATTTAAAAAAAAAAAAAAATTCACGTGTTCACATGTAGTGTTTCAAATACATTCAAAATCATCCTAGTGTCATGGGGCTTAACTTGTCTGAGACCGCACCACCACGTGACCTTGAGAATATTTTTCACGTTACGCAGCCCTTACTCTCCTCGTCGTAAGTTATTCTGATTTTTAACAGCTCACAAATCGGCGAACCAAATCGCTGCACGGTGCTTCAATTCTGTCTTGCCAAAGACGAAAAATCTGCTGCTTTGGATTCGTTTCAACAGTTGGAAAATTCGGGCCGTCACATTTTAAATCTCAGATGTTCCCTGCTGTGTCCACATCACGTAATCAGGAAGCACAGAGATACCCACGTTGGTGAGGCCAGTTCCCAACTGAGGCATCCTGGCCAGCAGAACGGGAGGCAAATTTAAGTGGACTCTTAAGCAATGGGTGTCAGAATTCTGAAGGCACAGTGTGGCCCCCCGAGAAGGCAGAAGCAAGTGCAACCGGCCAGCAGAAAGCACGTTCCCTATTAAACAATCATTTGAGCTACAAAGGTAGCACAATGTTTTCATGTCATGGGGAAAGATTAAAGACGAATGGTAATACGCAAAGTTTCTATCTTCTTGGAAAAGAACAAACCCTCCGTTTTCGAAAGAGCCTTCCAGGACATCTGAACCCACGGAACGAGTTTCATCCAGAGAGCTGGCGAGGCCAGACAGAAGCAACCCGGTGCAATTAAGCTCTGGTACCTTTAGGGTTTCTTTCTGGAAGTGCAAATCTCTAAGCAACAGAACCACACACATACATTTGGAAAAATCTAATAGCTGGCTTCTGATTTTTTTTGGAACCCATCTAATTATCACTTGCATAATGAGGAAAATGTAGACGAGACCACTGAGGTCTTCCCAGTGAGTCACAGGGTTCTTATCCAGACGGTCACTTTATCTTTTTTCCTTCCTCCATAGTAGCCTATGCTGTATGCAAGGCTAAGAAGAAAAGCTATTGTGTTTTTGCCTTAGTTGGAGCGGGCAAGGCTCCTCAGCACGGAACAAATGAACCCATGCATCTCAGTGACTTAAAACAACAAAGGCTTGTTTCAGGTTCATATTACATGTCCATCGGGCATTGGCGGAGTGCTGTTCATCAGATCCCATAAGGACCCTTGGCTAATGGGGCATCCACCACCTGGAGCTTTGCAGATCACAGCAAATCATGCACACGCTATTAAAGAAGGGAAACATGTCACGTCTGCTCCCATTTCCAACATTTCGATGTTGGCCAATGGAGGTGACACACACACACACACACACACCCGCTTTGCCTTGACACCAAAAATAGGGAAGTACAATCCCATCCCATGGCCAGGAGGAGCGGCAGAAACATTCAGTGGACCATACTCATGTCTGCTACACTTTCGATTTATCCTCCCCCTTTATTTACTCACAGCCATTTATCCATTTCAGAGTATTTTTCTGAGGGTGTTTTAACGGCAGTGTGGGCTCTTCTAGGCGCCATATGCAAAACAAAGATAAACTAGAAAAAAAAATCCTGTCTGTAAGGAGATGGCTATCTAGCACGTGCGCATGCACGCTCACATAAACACAGTGAATTCAATCTAAATACGTCCAATGCCAGGGGAAAGCAGCAAACAAATTTCAGTGAGCATTTAAAGGAAGGAGGTTCTAGCCACAGGCAGTTTTACTCCAGCTGATTCCATCTGAGAAGGGCTTTGCAGAGCGAGCTCTGCACCTGAGGACGGCCAGGCAGCAGGAATGACGTGAGTTGGGGCAGGAGAGTGGGGCGTGGCAGCGCATGTGCAAAGAATGGCGAAGTGTTCAGGCTGAATTGTGTTTCAAATAGGGGAGGAGGAGAAGGAAGAAGAGGGAGAGGTAATCTTTTTGACCAGACTGGGTGCTAAGAAAAGGACTCTGCCAATTGTGGCAAGCTTTGAAGGAGAAGACAATGGGGACAGGGTAGGACTGGTGCCATAGTCCCAACAACAAGTAACAAGCGGCTCAGCTACAGGAGACCATCCCAACGGAGAGGAGAGAAGAGTGTCACCCTAGAACTGTATACAGCATGAGAACACTGCAACCTTCCCATTTCCCTTTCATCTGACCCAGAAAACACAACTCACCTTTCCCTCTGTGTAGGCCTGAGGGACCGGTCATTTGAGGCTTAGATCTTATCAGAGTGAAAAGGTCAGAAAGGGAGACCCATGGCGATGGAGAGACTGGCTTCTGGCCATGTCATCCGAACAAGGGAGTGTTCCTTTTACAATGGGATTAATTCCCAATGGATATTTGCTCTATTTGTCTTGAGCTTACTTCCTACCTCCGAGGATATTTCTGAAGCCACTCCTTAAGGACTAAGCTGCAGGGCTTAATTTTATGTCTGTTTGTCCCAGAGCCTGAGATCTCCCACGCCAATTTCGCTTCGGCATTTTGGTCCTTCAAAACGGCCGGTCCAGGTGAGCCCTGCCATGAGCCGACGGCCATCAGAAGATTCTACTGCTTACATTATCCTGAGCTTTAGGACGTTCCTATGCACCAAATCTGCCTATTTTTGCTACTGCCCACCGATTCCACACGAACAGTACAGTTTGCCTGTGATCTGAAATGGCCTCTTAAGGACAGACCTTTTTTCCCTGCCAGAACTTTCTGGGCTGTTCTCCCTGTTCCAAGAGACCCAGGACTTCAATCGCCTCCCCCAGGAAGATGATCACAACTGTCAGGGTTCTTGAGCTTCCCTGGGATCCATGGGGAAGCAGTTGTAGGATGATCTGAGACTCAGCTCTAACTGGACAATGTCACACTGTGTACTCTGATTCTCACACCAAGAATCTTCACGGAAGTCAAAGTCACAAGCAATGTGACTAGCACCAGCCGATAATGATCCGAGACTCAGCTCTAACTGGACAATGTCACACTGTGTACTCTGATTCTCACACCAAGAATCTTCACGGAAGTCAAAGTCACAAGCAATGTGACCTAGCACCGGCCGATGGTGCTAGGGTCTGAAACCCTTAAATATAAGGTTTAGGGTAGTTCCCAGGAAGCCCGGGATTTTAGAATCCACACACAAATGACTCATCAATCCTAGATCACCGCTCTCTACTCATCGTCCTTCCTAGACTGTACCATACGCTGTGAGCCATCTTTATTGACTGGCTAGAATTCTTCTGTAATTTTTCTCCAGTTCAGATTTATTTTTCACTTTATATGCATTGCATGTCTATAAAATATTTCAGGATTCAACTGATATTTAATGATTATTTATATAGAATGAGACCACTGGGCATGATACAGAATAATAATTAAATCCCCCAAAAGAGTGGAGGGGGAAAAGAAAGAAAAACCAGAATTCCCTAAGAGAATTTTGGGCAAACTCTATCTACATTTTACCTATACTTTCAGAGCAAGGTATAACAAAGAGATGACGTGGAGATGTGCCTTTCTCTGGGAACGGAGCACCTTGGCTGCCGGAGCACCTGGGTGGCTCAGTTGGTCAATGTCTGCCTTTGGCTCACGTTGTGATCCCAGGGTCCTGGGATCGGGTCCTGTATGGGGCTCTCAGCTCAGCAGGGAGCCTGCTTCTCTCTCCGCCTCTGCCTGCTCTTCTGCCTTCTTGTACATGCTCTACCCTCTCTGACAAATAAATAAATAAAACCTTAAAAAAAAAAAAAAAAGACAGAGATCAAGAAGAGGCGATAAGATTTCCAGAACAGCAAGGAGGTCAGGTGAATATTCCAGGTGGAAAGACTGGCACAGAAACAGGAAAGCATTGAGCATAATACCTGGGGAACACTGGGAAGTCCAGGTTGGCTGTATTAAGGGACAGAACAAGAAAGATGATTAAAAAAAAAAAAAAAGGATCTCAGGACGAACGGGTAGAGGCCTTGAAAAGCCCAGAGAAGAAATCTGTTTGAACACAGCAGGAAATGGGAGCTACTGGTGGCTTCTCAACAGGGACACGACATCCCCAAAATAAGCTTTAAGATCACTCTCTCCAACCTCAAGCTCAACCACTTGTTAACTAGACTCTCCTGATATTAGCAGCTTTCTGTTCCTCAGGAGTGTTGGCCCTGTCTCCTCTGCAGGGACAGGGCTGCAACCCAGACTTCCATGTAGTTGGTTCCTTCTTAATATCCAGGTCTCTGCCTCAAGAGTCTCCTCCCCATTGAGCCTCCTTGACCAGCTGGGTCTACAGAACGCCTCGCCACCCCTACCATTGCATTTTGCTTTCCAACAACACTTATCATAACTGATATTGTTCTACTCATTTCATCACTGGCTTATAGCTTGTCTCCTCCCACTTTCCCATAACCTGCCCCATGAGCGGGTACTTTATCAATGGCAAATACAGCAGCACCGTGCCGCTCAGATTGGGTGATAAGCAACGGGCACTCCGTAACTATCTTTAACAGCTGTATCAAGACCTATTTCACATACCATAGATTTCGCCTGTTTAAAATTCACTGCCCAACGTTTTTGTTATTTTCAGAGTTGTGTGAAAATGACCACGACTCATTTTAGAACATTTTTTCTCAGCCTCAGAAGAAACCCCATACCCTCCCCAGCCCTCACTATCCTCATCAACCCTTCCAGCCCAATGGGACCACTAATACACCTTCTGCCTCTCTGGATTTGCCTATTCTGGACATTTCATAAAAACAGAACCACACTGTCTGTGGCCTTTTATGACTGGCCCTTTTCACTTAGCATAGTGCTTTCAAGGTTCATCCATATTATAGCATGGATCAGGACCTCATTCATTTTTACTGCAAAATAAACTTCTGTTTATTTTGTTTAACCATTCATCAGTTGATAGAATCTGGGTTGTTTCCACTTGGGGGTGTTTTTGTGGGAACCAAGGTTTTCACTTCTTTGGGGTATATAGCTAGGAGTAGACTTGCTGGGTCACATGGTAACTCTACGTTTGACCTTTTGAGGAACCGCTAGACTGTTTCCCAACAGTGATTCTACCACTTTATGTTTCTACCAGCATGTACAAGGGTTCCGATGGCTTCACATCCTTGCCCACAATTGTGATGATCTGTCACGTCCATCCGAGTGTAAACTAGTATCTCACTGTGGTTTTGATTTGCATTTCCCTGATGTTATACATAGTTCATGTGCTCATTGCCCATTTGTAGATGTTCTGGGGACAAATGTCCATTCTGATCCTTTATGTCCATTTTTTAATTGGGCTATTTGTCTTTTTATTACTGAGCGCATCTTCTGGATCAAACTCTCTTACGAGGTATGGTTTGCAGATTTTTTTCTCCTATTGTGTGGTCTGCCTTTTCACTTCCTCGGGTGTGTCCTTCAGTAACAATTTTTTTAAAATAAAGCCATGAATAAAACCAACTCTTTAAGGCAGAGAAAGCCTCAGACCAGCTCATAAGTGTATAGCAAATCAGTGGCAGGACGGGACTTAGAGGGGAAAATGCAAGTCACCTGTCTTCTGTCTTGGGTTTCACTCACTCGTTCTCAGAGCAGTGTCCATCCGTCCCACAAGCAATGACATCATCCTACGATAATTCAAGGAATGGAGCATTTGGCAAATTGGCTCAGGAGCACTAACCAAACAGAAAGATGCCCCAGAGTTTAAAAAAAAAAAAAAAGGAAAAAGGAAAAAGAAAAGGAAAAGGAAAAGGAAAAGCAAAAGGAAAGAAAAAAGGATTTGCTGGGAGCTAGTCTGTAATAAATCCTAAGCAGAATACAATTCAGTTTTCTCTTGGAAAACTCTGAAGTTGATGAATGGGGTTGCATACACACAGGGAAAAAAAAATAGGTAGTAGTTAAATGCAAGTAAGTACAACAGGCCAACTATGAGTATGCAGTAAACTTCTAAACTTATAGTTCTGGATATCTGCTTACAAGATTAAAGGCGCTGGAAGGGTCTCCTTCCCTGCACTGCATTTGAGCTAGTGAGCACTGCCCAGTTTTATTTTGATTGAGAAACATCAACTAGTAAAAACAAGGTACAAGCCTGGGAACAGTGACATGGAGGGAACTGGGATATTTGTACAGCTGGAAGAGCTTCGCAGAGTAGAGAAATACCAGACCTTAAGCACTTATTGCAAAAATATCAGACCTTAAGTACTTAGTACAAATATAGATGTATATCATATATATATATACATATATATACACATATATATATGCTGAAAGGACTTGCTTTTAATAAATCTTAACTAGTTCCAACGCTGGTATGGGACCCACATTGTGATCTTTCCAAGACAGAGTTAACCTCTTAGATAATGCATGGATTTAAATAGAAATTTAATGTTTCCTTTGTGATGCTAATGCTAAATTAATGACCAGGTTATATAAAAATGCAAACAAGATTAATCTAATACTACATAGAGCAATCTAAAAATATTATATATTAGAGAGCAATCTATAAATAATTTTTAAAACACATATTTAAAAATATACGTCTATTCCTATAGGGCAATAAAGTGTGGACTAAGAATAAATAAAAGACATGTTCAGAACACAGCTTCATTATACTCTATATATTAAAAGGGCAGAATCCATGACATGTGAATAAGTTATAGGTATAATTATTTATTGTAATGGAAGTGGGCTACATGACCACTTAAGGTGGAGGCAAACATAAAATGTAACCAAGTATATACCATCTTAAAATTATCCTTGAATATTACTTCTGGCTTCTCATTCTCTGTTGACACTCTTCCCTCTATAGTCAATGTTCAATGCAATCTTCAGTTTTAAAATCAAATACAGGAAGACACATTTGGGAGTTGAAAGCAATCACCCAGGTGTCTGTCTTCCATCCCTTAAGTTGATACAGGACCTCCAGTGTAAATAATAGCACACGGATGGGTAAAATAGAGATAATACCTAAATTTATCGAAGGAGAATTGCAGTGTGGGGCAAACCTCATGCTTCCCTGCCTTGGGAGTATGCCGGCAGGATGACCTGGAATCCTCATCTTAGGCAAACTGACAAGCCTTCCAGTATCCCAGCCTCACGCTCTCTTGACCCTGTCGAACCCAGTGGCCTTCACCTGTTCTCTACCCGATCGGCTCACCAGCATGTCCACACCTGGGACCTTATGACGCAGAGCAGCTCCAACCTGGAGCTTACCAAA
The DNA here is from genome assembly GCF_963455335.1 of Martes martes. NCBI lineage: Eukaryota > Metazoa > Chordata > Mammalia > Carnivora > Mustelidae > Martes > Martes martes. Next base: position 16,479,527 of record NC_137900.1, on the reverse strand, counting down.
AAAAAAAAAAAAGAAAGAAAGAAAGAAAGAAAAAAAGTACACACACACACACACACACACACACACACACACACATCCCCTCTGGGATGCCTCCGTCCCATGTTTCCACTTCTGCCACTCTGGTCCAACTGGCCCTCCATTTTGACTTTGTACTCACAGCTCCTAAACCCGCTCCTCTCCTTTGAGCCACCAGGCCTATTTCGTCCCCTCCGCCCTGCTCAAAGCCTGGACACTGCGCTGCATCATGTCAAAGGTGCTTCCCTCCTATCCAAGAGCCCTTCGAGTCTGTCCCCGGTACCCCCCCCCCCGCAGCTCCCCTCCGATCTCCTCCCTTCTCCCTCGCACTGGCAAATGCTTATTCCCTGTTCTGTCCTTTCCCAATCTCAGGTTTCTGAGCCTTAGAGACAAAAGCACAAAGCAGTACGGATTGCTTCCTTTGTTCACTAGCAATAGTCAACCGCTACTTTCTGAGCGGTGACTAAGTACAAGCAGCAAATACCCTCATTGCTCTTTGGCTATTCGGCTAATCTTTTCATAGTCACTCCTCACTGACGACTCTTTTTGAGTTTGAGCATGGTTGAGACACGATGTTCCATTAGTTTCAGGGGCACAGTGTAGGGACTGGACTCGTCTAGGTGTCACTCCATGCTCACCACAAGTGTAGCTACCGTCGGTCACTGCGCAACACTGGTGCGACACCACTGACGCTGTTCCTCACGCTGTGCCTTTCGCCTCTGTGGCTTCTTCACTTCGGCCCTGGAAGCCCGCACCGCCCGCTCCCCTTCACCCACCCTGCCCATTCCCCATCCCCTCCCCTCTGGCAACCACCAGTTTGTTTTCTGGATTTATAAGTCCGCTTCTGCTTTTTGTTTGTTTCTTCACTGGTGTTTTTTTTTTTTTAATTCCATATATGAGGGAATCATATGGTTTTTGTCTTTCCCAGCTGGACTCACTTCACTTAGCATGATAACTCTACATCCACCCCCAGTGTCACAAATGGCACGATCTGACCCTTTTTTTTTTTAAAAAGATTTTATTTATTTATTTGACAGACAGAGATCACAAGTAGGCAGAGAGGCAGGCAGAGAGAGAGGAGGAAGCAGGCTCCCGGCTGAGCAGAGAGCCCGATGTGGGGCTCGATCCCAGGACCCTGGGATCATGACCTGAGCCAAAGGCAGAGGCTTAACCCACTGAGCCACCCAGGTGCCCCGATCTGATCCTTACCAGAATTTCTGCACCATGCATGGAAGCACTGGGGCTGCTGGACACCAACTTCCCCCCAGCTCTCCCCAGTCTCTGCAGATGGCCCTCACCTCAGAAGTGACTCATGAGCTTGAGCTATTCGACACATAGTTCCTTTCCCCCTCAACTTGAACTCCCCTGCGTCTTCCACTCACCCTGCAGTCCTCCTTAGTCTCGAGGCACCAGGGAGAGCTCCTCCTGCCTTCCAAACCTATTGCTCCCTGCGTAGCCCTTCCCATCCCACGTGCACACCGTGCTAGGTGCTGGGGACAAAAACGGGACTGGGGCATGGCTCAGGCTCCCAGCTAGTGAACAGATGTGCAATTACACACACACATGCACACACACAAACAAATATGCATACAATTAGGGTAACCATATCATTTCTCTTCTAAACTCAGACATGTCTGAAAGGAAAAGGGGATATTAGAAAAGACTTAATGGAGGTAAATGCATAAGCCAGGACCATCCCAGGAAAAACAGGAGGTACCGTCACACTAACTACAACAAGGTAGGGTACCTTCAACTATGGAGCCATTAAAATGTGTCTAAAATTATTTAGTAACCCTGGGAAAGGCTCACAATATAATGTTAAGTGAGAACGACAGGATGAAACTGTATATGGAGACTGAGCATCACTTGGTTAAGAACAAAAAGCAAGATATAATAAGGGACATCCACTGAGCGTGTAGTATGCGCCGGGCACTACTGTCAGCTGCTTTTCGCTAATCCTCTCAACGATTCTATGACGGAAATACTATCGGATCTTTTTCACACATGAGCAAACTGAGGCATGAAGAGCTTAAGGCACTTGCCTATGGTCTCCCAGCTTGGAAGCAGCAGTGTTAGGACTCAAACCCTTCTGGTTCTAGACCTGTGACCTAGCTACCCCAGGGCATCCATGAGACAGAGACAGGGCAAGAACACAGGCATCGAGGCAGATGTAATAAGAAACTTCCATATTCATTTCTTCTCCTGGCCTACATCCTCAAGGTCCCCCTCATCATTCAACCAAGCTCTGGCACCAAGATCAAGTTAACCTCCTCATCACCAAATCTTTAAGCCACTTCTCAGTTCCCATAGGCCAGATTCTCTCTACAGCTCTTCCCACTAGTGCACAGCCTAGAAAGGGAACACCTGTTCTCGTGGCTTCTGGGCTATACTTTCGGGGCCTCCGTGACCCTCAATATCCCCTTATCCCTTTACCCCTAAGAGGAGACATTCCCATAAAGTTCTATCTGCCGCCCCCTCGACCCTCCACTCCTCATGCTGTATCCCTTAGCAATCCCATTCTACCTGCGTGCCCCCCTCTGGAACGATGATGTTGACCTTGAACCCATCCTTTGTTTCTCGAGCGCTCCTACAGACCGCCTCGACTCCATAAACGAGTCCTCCTGGTCCCGTGGCCATCAACTTGATAGTGACCTTCACCCTCCTCCTCCTCCTCCACTTCCGCTTAGTTCCCGAGCCATACTGAGTCCGACCCTGCAAGGATCCAAGGCTGTTCTCTTCCCATCGTGCCAGCTTCTGTGTCATGACCAACAGCCTTTGCTGATACGTGAGGCCTGTAACCCCACTCATATCCGTCCTCCACTGAATGACAGCTGTGAGTAAAAATGTCCTACTTCCTGGAAAGCACAGAACGTCTCACGCATTACACGGTGGACTCCCATGTTGGTTGAGGCGGTAGGTTGTTGTCTCTTCTCAGGGAATTTGAACCCAACTCTTTTTTTTTTTTTTAAAGAGTTTATTTATTTATTTGACAGACAGAGATCACAAGTAGGCAGAGAGGCAGGCAGAGAGAGGGGGGGAAGCAGGCTCCCCGCTGAGCAGAGAGCCCGATGTGGGACTCGATCCCAGGACCCTGAGATCATGACCTGAGCCAAAGGCAGCGGCTTAACCCACTGAGCCCCCCAGGCGCCCTCAACCCAACTCTTTATCCTACGTGATGACGTGATGAACTTGAAACTCCCTAGCGTAAGCACTTAAAGCCTTATAGAACCCGATCTGTAGGAGGAAGTTTTCACGTCCTGCATCCGCTTTCCCTTATTCCCCAGCAAAAGCACCCCCCTTTTCCCTTGGGGAACTGTCCCTCCCATCAATGGTCAACATCTCCCTCACTTCAAGGGTGAACACATGATCCAAGGTGACCCACCCCCGTATGGCCATCCCCGTGGACAAAGTCAGCGGCCTCTGAGTAGAGAGATGACCCTGTCATGAAGAACTAGAGTCTTCTTCAGGGTTAATTTCAACAGCGGGTAAGGGAGATAGTAAGAATCGTAGGAGCTTTGCTGTCTTTGGGGAAAGGGCCTGTGTGAGAGAAGGATATTGGCACTACCTCTGGACTTTCAGCTAGACAGACTCACGAGCACCTTTTAAAAACTCTTGGATCTGGAATGTTTCAGAATTCAGAACTCTCCAGGTGAGACATTGTACAACAGGGCCCATAAGCGTATTATATACGCCTCCACCAGCCTCAAGGACACCATTCTCGTAAACAAACTCATTAATGTATTTCTGCAACAACAACAGCAAATTGATGCTCTAATTAATGGCAGTTTAGGTCGGGATAGGTTTTGCCATGAAGAAAGCACACATCAGGTAAGGCCTGTCTGCACCCGGGGTTCAGCTGCTGTTTTCAGAACCACACCTAATGGCATGCAGATCTGTTTAAACCAACAGTCCCTGTTTCCTTATCTGATTGTTTATTAGTATTATTTCAGCAGTAGGAGATTGGGTTTTCAACACTGGCACCTACGAGAGTCCCATCTGTGTTCCCATATTTCTATATTTCAATTTTATTGTCCATTACTCCTCCATGCGTACTCACATCTGAGTCAAACGCAAAAGGACAGCACAGGGAATATAGTCAGTAATATTGTAATAATGTCGTATGCTGACAGACAGTGACCACACTTATCAGGGGGACCGCTGACCACCGGGCAGAATTGTTGGATCAACATGTTGTAAATCTGAAACAAGCAAATGATACTTCAATGAAAAAAGACCGTGTTTTGACTTTTCTGCATCTTCCATGCTATATCTGTGCCTTATAGACAAAGCTGCCCAACCTAGAGATGGAGGACCTTAGCGGACTGAATTTCTAGTCTGTTCTCCCAGCCCTATACCTCTGTCCATGGCTCTCAGGGACAAAGTACAGTTATCACTGTCCTTTCAAGGGAGGCTCAGGACTGACACTGACCCCATCTCCTTGCAGCCCCCACTAGATCCCCAGGGGCAAGCACAAGAATCCAGAAAATCACCAGTCACTCCACTTATAGAGCCCTGCATTAACCACGACAAGCTCTTATTTTCCTTTGAGCAGCTTCTGCATCTCCTTAGAGCCCCTGCGGACTACGTGATGCTTCCTAGTCTTATTTCCTTTATATATTCGTGTTCCTTATTAGGCACGTGATCTCTCAGCAGCCCCGCCGGGTGGCTGGAGCTGGTATTAGGGTCAGGGTCCCCTCTTTGAAAAAGGAGGCAATGAGGGTCAAGTTGGTTAATGAGAGAAAGAGCCCTCCAACTTGCTGACTCCCACTCATGTTTTCTTCCTGACCTCATTGCCCTGCAGGGATTAACCCACAGTGAAGAGTTTACGGGCACTGACAGTCCTTTCTTGCTACCTTTAGATGTAGACATCCAGTCTGTTCAAACCCGGAAGAATACCACATGAGCAATTCCATTCTAGTGACGTGCGTATTTACTTTGGTAAAAATAAAAATTAAGATATATACATATAGATATGGATATACGCATGTCCAGATATCTGCATACTATCGTTTTGCATGCACGAAGGTCTGTAAGCACTCATTTTTTCCCATCCAGGAAGCCAAAGCCTTCTCTATCATTGATTCCAACCTGAATTAGCCAAGTGATAAAGTCCCAAGGCACAGCGATGCCTGGAGATAATTCAGCCTCGGGGAAAAACCCAGACACTGCTTCAAATAACTGGAACAGACAGGGCAAATACCCCTCCCTGCCCAGGGGAGCTTTCTAGGTCAGGACTCCCTCCCTTAACCAAAGAGTCAGACATGACTGGCCATGTTCCCAGCACACTACCCTGCTTCTCTGGCTGACCTTTAAGGTTAGGACCTCTGGATAGCAGCTCATGAAAGACAGTGATAAGGCAAATTCAGCTGCCTTTGGGTGCACAAAAATGCAGTTTTTCATTTTCAATAGATCCTGAAAATCCCAAGGGCCACATATGAGCCATTCCTGGCCTATGAGGTTAATGCAACAGAACCACCATCACAGGGCCAAGCTCTCTGAATTGCTTTTTCTTTTTTTTTCTCCAGGAAAGGTTCTCCGGCTCATGAGAACGAAGCATGTGATAGCTGCTAGCGGAGGTCAGGGCCGAGGTTCGTTCTTGGGTGTGAAGGGCCGCCCTGCGCAAAGCCAGATGGATTCCCACCTCAATTTCTTTGGCTGTTTACAATCTGCCTAAAAATTCAACTAGGGGGAGCATGGTCCGCTCCCACTGGGCCCGGCAGGCGGGCCCTATCCCTGCTTGCAATGCCATCCGTATGCACCCAGAACCCACTGGCCACTGTTTACCAACATTTCAATCATCCCATGTTACCCGCAGGTCAGAATTAAACAGCAGAGTGGGAGGCCTTCCGCAGAGCTCTGAACAAAGCTCTTTCTGCTAAAGATATCTGGGAAATGCTGCTTCTAACTTTCCTCATACAAACTACATTCAGAAATAAAATGCAAATTCAAATACGATCTCACATAATGTACCAAGGTAACGTGCTTCCTAAAATAATCAGTCGTCAGATATTTTTCTCCCCTGTCTTCCATCTCCAGCGAGCTTATCCTATAATATTTAACGGGCTACAAAAAGGATCAACCAAGGAGGAAGGCATCGCCATGGGAAATCAGCCAGAATTGTTTAGAGTCCAACAGAAACTATTTTTTAAGTATTTTATATTGTTAGTTGAAATGGAAAACCATTTTCCCTGTCTACAAGGCTCTGATTTAGCTCTTTTTACTCAGCCATTAAAAATTTATTTTCCTGATCGTCACATTTTGCATCTCCCATTTTTTAAAAAAAGTCGTCTTTTCGCCCTACCTAAATAAAGTTTGAGCTCACTGATTTCAGACTCAGATTCAACACACCTTTTGCTGCAAGCCTAACTAGGCACTGAGCAATGCAGAGTCAACTCAGCCTACCGTCTACAGATTCACTATTTTACAGACGGAGGAATAGGGGCTCCATTAAGTTCACGGACTTTCCTGCATTCAGAGACCTTGCAAGGGACATTCCCGGAGTTTCCAAGTCTCTGCTTCCAATGGGAACTCCAGCTAAAACATTTCCCCAGTATTGCTTGCATCTGGCTTTATCCTTCTGGAATCTTGCTCAAGGTAAGTCACACAGTTTGAAGAGAGCTTTTCACTACTGATAGTCTCAGCTTGGGATCCAGGATTGTACGCAATTCACAGAAGGATAAACAGCTCTTGCCCACTGCAAACAACCTTTACGAGGGACCTTCCCCCTGAGTTCAAAATAACCAGAAATTAAGCCCCCTGGTTGGTAGAGAGTCCACACAAAGGTTCGCAATTAACTTGATGTCAGGTCTTTGCTACCCTCTGCCCACGACACCGCTAGTTCAAAGAGTCTGATCAGCCGACTGGGAGGGGGGGACCAAGGCCTGCCTTCCCTCTGTGTGAGGCCAACAGGCAGGGCCTAACTGGAGCCTAGGAGGGCTGGAAGTTGGGGTCTGCAGGGGAAGAAAGGCAGGGCATTCTAGCAAATTGATCACTGAGCGAAACTTGATACGCACTAACGTGATGACAACTACTACCACTGATGATGACATCATTTCAGATTTTCAAGGCATCACCATTCGCAAGTACGAATGTTAGGCGCAAAACCTCCCAAAACATAATGTTATCTCTGTAGCCAACAAGATAAGCCTCATTCTTCTCCCCTTCCAGAAAGCGGAATGAGCCCTTCTCACCTGTTTGCTTGCTTGCCCTCGTGCTACCCCACATATTCTATTTTTCATGAGCACAAGAGGCACACCTATTCTTTTTCTGTAGAAATCTCAAGGCCAGACATTCTACCCCTGGTCCTTCTAAGTGCTAAGATGCTATAGAAAACATCACACAGAAATTCTGAGTAGTAAGAACTGTACCTTTATGGTGGTCAAAAATTCACTACTTTATCCCCCGAAAGATTACACTCAAGCTTTTAATGTACACCACCAAGATACTGAATGACATTGATCACAATAAGAGGTCTCAGTCCCAATTTGTGACCCATGAAGGGGGAACCCCCAAGCCCAAATGGGTAAAACCAGGAGAACATTCCAGAGACATTCGCAAATATGTCACTGCCCGCCATGGAACCTCAACGGGTTTACTGATGGAAAGAAAGAATAACAAGAGGACGTCTAAAGGGTTAAAAGGTCAGAACAGTAAAGGAAGAATAAGATACTAGTTTGGCCCTAACGGTGTATGGATAGAGCAGGTGTGAACTCAATTTATGCCCCGAAGACTTAGCGTAGGGTTACTCCCCTTTGATCTACAGAGCAAATGCTTCCCACTGTAAGACTTGCTGACCTTTTCACACTGGTTATGGCATCAGTTCAAGGGTCCTCCGTAACCTTTGAAAGCACTAAATTTCTTCATTGGCATTGTAAAAACCACAATAAATAGTGTTTGGGGTCATCTGCATGGAAAGTTTCTTCGCGTTACTTTTTAGATAAAAAGCCGCAGCTCTTCATTAGAGGCCCCCTGAAAACACAGTCAGGTGAAGTCACGGGACCCTACAGTGTCTGCTTGTTCGAAGTGGGTTCAGGGACAGAACCTCCTCCCTCACTCTGCCAGGTTCTACAATATCCAAGTTCTATTGAATGAGTTCATCAAGAAACGGGTACTTCTGCGCTTGCTAGTTGTGAAGCTTCTTAGAGTCACCAAGTACAGGTCTGTTTGAACTAAGTGTCTGTGAATTAAAACTGAATGTTTGCTCCCCATCTACTGAGTCACTAAATCAGAATTCAGGGGATTGGAGCTGTTACTTTGTGCCTCCTTCCTCCTGTGGGCTGGGGGGAATACCATAAAAGGGGGATTCATGCAGGAGGAGGCCTGGGCCTGAGAGTCTAGGTCTGAATCATGGTTTTGCCACCGTCTAGCTGGGTGATCCTGTGCGGGTCAATTTCTCCAGGGTCTTGGATGTGGGGGAACAGCCACCCCAAATGCTCATTTTGCCCATTACAAAAAAAAAAGTGTATGTTCAAGACCTTATTTTCTAATTATGTCTCATATATGGGAGATGCTCCTTGTTCGCTGAACCTGAGAGATGCTTCTCTAGAAAGATTATTAACGAGACCACATTCATTGTTAGGGTTCCTAGTTCCATACCAGGGGCACACCCAGCACCCAACTTGAAGCTCCTGTAAAAGGAGGAAGAGACTCTATTTTCTTCTGACGAAGTAAGAAGCTTTGGAGAATCCTAACACACCATCAGGATGAACTCCCCTGCAGAGGACGGGCACTCAGGCAACAAAATCTGGCTGGTTTCCTTTACTTCCTTCAGGGAGTGTATGTGAGATACAGACCTGTGTGTGTGTGTGTGTGTGTGTGTGTGTGTGTGTGTGTGTGTAGGGGGCGTGGTGGGGGTAGATAAGGACGTTGACCCTTGCCCTGGTTTCAGCCCTCCACAGGACTGGCTTCTCAGGACCACGTCCTCCCTCTGGACCCGCAAAGCCCCAAACCTCAGGCTCCTGCTCCGTTGAACCCTCCAGCGCTCCCTATCTCCTTCCAGATGTAGTGACGGCAGCCCTGCCTCCAGTCTCAGTGCTGCATACCCTAGGCAGCGAGGGTCCCAGTGCTCCAGGGCTCCGGTTCCTGGCCAAGGAGCGCGATGGCATCAGAACCCGTCTGCCCTCTTGGCCCCGGTGCACGAGCAGCACCCTCCTCTCCCTTCGCCCTGGCAGAGCACGCAGGGCACGTGCATCTGGAGCTGTCTCCAGAGCCGGTCGGCTGCGAAAGTGCCCCATCACCCTCGCCTTCCACCCCCGGCAGAGTCAGGCCAAGGTCTGGCCAGAGCCCCGTCCTCCAGCCAAGCCTAGAGAAATGAGTGAAAGGGGTGTGGGTACGGAGCTGGTGGGGGATGATCGGTCACTTTCTGGGACCCGGGTACGCAGCCATTTCTTGCAGGAAGCAGAGCGGGGAAGCCAACACCGTTTAGCTCGGAAGGACCTCCAAATCTGTTGCTCTTCCAATCATACTCATAATCCCATTGAATTCATTGTTCCCCAGCCGGGCAGCCCTGCCGAAAGCCCGGGAGCGGCACTCCGCAAAAACCCTGCGCCCTGCGGCCGGTCCAACTCTCGCCCCACGGCGCCACTTCTGGGCCCCGCACGTTCCTATCCGCGGGGAGGCTTGCAGTTCCCCCAGAGCAGAACCCAGTCAGCGGGCCTTGGAAGTTTCCCACCTCCTTTTTCGACCCGGATACGAGAGCCCCCCACGCGGATCCCCTGAGAGAGACCAGGAAGCCGGGAGGTCTCTCCCCAGATCTGCGCTCACGCCGGGTCCGGCCCTCTCTTCCCCTCCCTCCGCCTCCCTCCTCCAGTCCCCGCTCCAGTCCCCGCTCCTCCCTGCGCCTCCGGAGCCCAGCGGTTCTCTTCCCCAAGAGCAGCAAACTACTTTCTGGGCTGAATTCAGGTCTGAGCAGGAAAGGCTTTCCCTTCCTCGCCTTCTTCTCACCCTGGCTGTCAGGAACCGCAAGGAGCGCGCCCACCCCCCTACCCCCGCAAAGGGCTCAGGCTACCAGTGCTCCCGGACTTCGCAGCCCAAAAGATCCGGTCGGGTCTGAAACCACCACTAGGGAATGCATACTCCGGAGTTTTCCAGAGACCCTACCTGTCCCTTGTGGCTTGCAAAAAAAACCCCAAAACCAAAACCAAAACAAGAAACAAACAAAAAAACCAACAAGTAAACAAAACCACCCCCGGTAACTTTGGGGAGTGTGTGCCTGTGTGTGTGTGTGTGTGTGTGTGTGTGTGTGTGTGTGTGTGAAAGAGAGAGAAAAAAAATCGCGCAGGAGTTAGGGCAACAGCTGCAAGAGCACATCTGGAAGAGGGGGAAGGGGGTTGTCAAGGAGGGGGCAAGAAGCGCGAGGTCGCGGGGGCCTCCCCCCAGCCCCGGCAGCTTCAGGGCCGAGGACCGGGCCAGCCTGTCGTTACCTGTCCTATGTTGATGAATCCGTACTTGCTGGCGATGCGGTTGGCCTCCGCGAAGCCGCCGGCGATTTTGACTGCCCAGTGGTTGGTGTAGACTCGCGTCCGGCAAACGGGGAGCAGGCAGCCCCCGAGCAGCGCCAGCACGCACAGCAGGTCCAGGCGTCCCGGGCAGCCCCAGCGGCTCCCCCAGCCCATGGCCCCGGCGCCTCTCCGCCTCCCTCGCTCGCTCGCGGACTCCGCGCTCGAGCGGCGCGCACAACTAACTTCTCCGGCCTGGGCCGGCCCGGCGCGCAGACCCCGGCAGCCCCTGGCCGATCCGCAGCAGGCGGCGAGCCCCGGCTGGGAGCAGACGGCGAGCCTCGCGCCGGCTCCTAGACCATCCCTGGGCTGCGGGGACCTGTGCTCCCTGCCCTCCGGCCCGCGGGGCGATCGGCGGGGGCTCCCCGGCTCGCGCGCAGGAGGCGGCGGAGTGGGGCGGGCGCCCTCCCGCAGTTAGGTCTCGCCGGCTGGGCTCCCGACTCTCCCTCGCTCCTCCCCGGGCCCCGGAGCGCGGCGGAGGCGGCGGTGCAGACAGCGGCCGGGCGCCCCCTCTGCTGGCCTGGGCTCCGAGCGCTCGCTAGCTCGCTCCCTGCGCTCCCTCCGGCTCCGAGCGGCGCGCGGGGAGTGTGAGTGGCAATGGCAGCAGCGCCTGCTCTGCATAAATGACTCCCCCCCCAACACCCCTCCTCTCCCACAGCCCCCTCCTCCTCTCCCTCCTCCGCCCGCCGGAGAGCGGCCGCAGCCAGGCACCAACCAGGTCCTAGCGCCGCCGGGTTCTCCGGGCTGGAACCTCCAAGGGTCCCGGGCTGCAAAAGCGAGTCTCTCCGAAGGGCTGGGAGCAGAGCTCCCGGTGTCGCCGCTCTGCCCCGTTCTTTTCCTTTCCTCCTTGGATTTGAATCGATTTACCTCCCCTTCCTGAAAGACTTAGGAGATCTACTCGTTGGTGCGAGTCAAGCGCCCCAGGATTCATTCATCCTAGCTCTGAACCTCCTTAAACAACGAAGTATTTAGGAAGGTCACTTGCGTGCCAACTGCCGAACAAATAACCCGAGCTTTTCACTTCGTTAATTCTTCATGCTTTTCAGCAACTGTTTATTTTACACGCTCTGCTCCCGGGAGAAGCTACCACACAGGACCGTAAGGCGCATCGACTCTTTTGAAAGCCAACCCCGGTGCCTCCCAAGCCAAGTCTGTTGCCTGCTGACTTTCGAAATCTGTGCATCTGATACGAGGCAAAGCCATGGGAGAGTAAAATTCCAGTCCCGGAATTGAGCAAAGATGTTTCTATGAATATTTGGTATGAAAGTGGATGGAGACGTTGGGCCAAGGGAATAACTTCATTCATTCGTTCCACTGAGTCTGATGAGGGCGGCTTTTTCTCCACCAAGGCAAAAGTTTTCCAACTTTTCCAAGCGCGGCCCTGTAACAGTGAGAGACTTCAATATAAAAAGGACCACAGAGGAAGTTCAGATGAAATATGGGCCCGCGTCGGCTCCAGGGCTCTCTCCAGCGCTGTGAGTGAAGTGGGCAGGAGTGAGCTTGGATTAACCCTGTTTCTGCTGAACAACCTCCCTGCCTCTTTTGGTGTCACAGGATGATTTTTCGAGAAATGTATGCTTTATGTAAATAGCTCAACTGGCTTCAAGTATTTACCATACCCCTAACTCCCACCCACCTCCTTTTCCCAACCCACCAACATCTTTCTTCTTAAGCACTGGATAAATGTATCTGAGATTAATTAACCAATCCCCATCTCTAGCTGTGGGTAATGATTCTTTTATCTGCCTAGGGCTTCACTTTCTTCCCTTCTCCCTTCAGCTGAACCATACCAGCAAACTCAAATTCCTAAATTTAAAGTTCATCAAATTCAAAAAGTGAAATTCGTAACTCATCAATTCATAACTCATTACCACTTTAGGACAATTTACACATTGCATAAGGAATGCCATGTTATCGGATCCTGAAACCAGACTCACCAAATAGCATTACCCCCCTCCTTAACCGATGAAGCAGAAGGTCAGAAAAGCTCAATCATTTTGCAGAAAGACACAGAGTTTATTCTGTTTGTTTGACTGATTTGGCACACCTCTTGAGCACCTAGAACTTGCCAGGCATTGTGCTAGACTTTGGAGAAAGGGGAGGAGGGAGAGGAAATGGAGCACAAAGGATTAGCAGAATTCAGGCTCTGAATAACTCTAGATGTAGTTTATTACTATTGTTATCATTGTTATTTACAGGCAGAAAAGCATAAGTTCTGTGCCTGGGCTTTCTGGTTTCAATATGGTCTTGCTACCCATCAGTCCCTCTGCTCACACCACTTCCTCCATTCCCAGTCTGGAATCCAGAAAGTGTACCATCTATTAGATCACTGTTCATTGCCTCCCAGGCCACCTGCATCCATCCCCAGGCATTGGATGATTCTTCCAGAAGCCTCTGGGATGGGAAGAGCTCAATCAAAATCCAAATCTCAATGTACATCAGTCAGTCATCTCTTTGGAACTGGGGGCATTAGCTGTCAGAGGGTAGGGAGAGCCCGTCTGGGGATGATCCCCAGGAGGGTGGCCCCTGTGAGGATCTCACAAGGTACACCATGAGTCAAGCTGGAAGCATGGCCTGTGGTTTTCTCGGGGACTCTGGTGCCATTCTTGTTTAGGACCCACCACAAAATGCTTCTCTTTGAAAGCCATGTTGCCTCTGGGCTTCCACTTTTGAATAAAATGAAGAGGGAATCCCTGAGCCTGGTCTCCTGAGGCCTGGAGGTTGTTTCCTCAGAGTAGCAAAACTACTCCTTGCTTTTTTTTCCTCCGTGGTGTCTTTCCCTTTTTCTTTCCAATGAACACTCATGCCCAGGTTGGCACGCACACACAGCATTCACTGCATTGAACGTGAGACAGAATTGGAAAATGAGGTAGGAAACAGGCAAACCTCTTTTCTGCTTTGTAAACCGATCCCTGGGCCAGCATTTTAGCTTTGCTCAAAGGGTATATTCTTTCGTTTGGAAGCGTATGTATTTGGAAGGGAAAATCCTAGCTCTGTTCAAGAAATAGACAAGATCTGGGACCCCATACATCTGTCCACTCAAACGCCTGAGCCTAGACTCATTCATCGTCTTCGCCATCACTTTTGTAGCTCCCTTCACTAAGTTCACTTACGAAGAGTGTGATTCTTAGACTTCAGTGAGACCCAAGAAGCCCGGCTGCGATTCATGCCAAGGCTTTGGGATCTGCCTTCATGAACTCATTAGCCTCCTCGATTAGAGCCAGAATCTTCCAGATAAGGATCAGGAGCTACAGCAAAAAAAAAAAAAAAAAAAAAGTCATCTTTCAGGATGTTAGGCTCTGCTGGTTCTCACAGTCAGCTCTGCTCCCAATGCTTCAGTAGCCAAAGGAACAAGGAACTAATAGAATAGAACCGGTTAGTGCGAAACCATCCCTAAGGTTGGCAAAGAAGCTAAATTCAAGATTTTTTTGTATGCAAGGAGTAGCTCCACAAGTCTGACCCTCGACTCTTCCTCCCGAGCGTGCCATATGGCAGGAAATCAGGCAGTTCTAAGTTTAACTCTGCCTTACACTTAACAACACATTACTTGATAATGAGGGCCCACTAGTGTTTGGCCTCTCTGCCAAGGTCCCTCACAGCTTTAAAGGAAAATTGCAGTGAAAGGCGATGAACAGAAATCCAGGCAGTTTCATAGGAGAGGTGAACAAGAACCCCGTAAGGATTCATCCTGAAACGCTACGAACGAGAATTATTCCGGGAAGAGCTTGCCTGATGAGACACCTCATTTCTTCCTCTGCTACATCCTTGGGCTGGAAATTGACCTTTAAGGGCTCTTCTAATCTGAGATTCTATGAATCAATAATAAATTGATAATGGACAGTTGGGAGCTGACTGAGAAGGGGGGGAAATGCCACTGGGAATTTCGCTGCCTGGGAGAAGAGTCACCAAATTTATGGAGATTCTAATCCGTTTTCCAGTGTATCAGATTCAGGGTTGGCAGTGAAAATTTGTCAGATTTAATGATAATAATAAATGGTAATAATAACTACCATTTATTAAGGACTAGTAATATGCCAGGCACTGAGCCAAACACATTTCAGGCCTTAATCTCATTCCTAGAGCATCAGAGCTGAAAGAGAACCTACATATCAGAGAATCTAACTTCTTTATTTAATAAAGAAGAAAACTGAGGCCAATATAAAACTAAATTGGAGGACAGCAATCCTATCATGGGAAAAGAAGTTCGCAATGCATGAATAATATAAATAAAACAAAGGAATGGCCGCGAGGACCAAAAGTGATAGCGTGCTATGAGCCTGGGATTGACTTTGATCGGACTGGCTCACCAGGGTTAATAAAATAACTTTCAATAGAATGAAAACTTGACTTAATGTCTCCAATTTCATAGGTGTTCCACCACCACCATTAAACAATGTCATCCACGACACGCAGGAGCCACGACAGGGAGTTAACTCAGGGCTCAATTTTGTCTTTATGGTGAAATACTGAAGCTAATGGGATGCTAACACCCGGCAGATTTCAGGAGGCTTCTTTGACCTGTTTGAAGTGGATTTCCATGGGCGTAGTTGGCCCTCTCTGTAGACATTTACATCCTGCAATGACAAGCTGGTTCCCAAAGGCTGTCAGCTGAAAGCAAAGCTTAAAGTGACACCAACTGTCTATCACCTTCTAGCCTCTGCCCCTGATCTCAGAGCAGGGTCCCTCCAGGATGGATTTGATGGATGGATGTGATGTCACTTCTCACCTTAGACACTAATCCCGAGAAAAGCCAGTACAGAAAGGGTGGGAAAAAATAAAAAACGCAGGCTAGGGTCTTGGAACTTCTCTCCCACCAAAAGGAATCAACCCTTTATCGATGGTAGAAGCCCTCCTCCAAGTATCAAGACTTGATCTTTTTGGGGTGCCTCTGGACCCTTTTTTTCCAAAACATGTTCTTGGCTTTTATTTTTATTCTTAAGCCTCTCAGAACATCAGGAGTTAAATAACTACTGACTTAATAATATGATCTTGCTTTAGAAGACCAAGTTAAATGGACCCTATGAATTTTTTTTTTTTTTTTTTTTGGAGTCCGGGCAGTAGCTCTAATTCGTTGATGCCAAATGATACATTGTAATTCAAAACATATTCGGTATGACTTTTACTTGTTTATCTGAAGCAAGATAAATTATGATAAAATTATTTCACAAATCTCTTGCATAAGTACATACTTCATGCTTATTACATTCCACTGTTTCCAGAAATTGTATATCCAGATCACTATGCATGACATAACTTCATTCTTCCCATGGCGTATGCAGGATGTAGGTATTACAAAACCATTATGTACTTAATCATTCAAGCACCTCCCTAACAAGCTTCCCTGTCCCTATTTCAGATTTTAGTAATGTATTGGAAAGAAGCATATCTTTTCTCACCTTAACCCTTAGATGCACGGTAAAGGTATTTATCAGTGAGCTAGTCTAGGGCCCAACCTCACTGCCGTAATTTACCAGGAACAGAAGGAGTTCAGTTTCAACGTATGCCAATGAGCCGCTCCTAGTCTTACCTACTCTGTATATAGAATGACAGCAACGTTCCATTTTCAAAAAGGTTATTATTCCATACTTACAAATAATTCATTGATAAAAATTTTGTTTTTCTAAAGGCGGTGGAATACAATTCAGTAGGAAGCTTTTCAGAGCTTTCCAATTTTAAAAAGTGTAAGATTTCCTTGGCTCTGTGTTTACAATTTCCCTGTGACAGCTCAAAGCCAGAGACTGAATAAAGAAAAAGCTGACTCTCATTTGAACTCTGGCAAGTGCTACTCTTTTAAGTCCTATGACTTAGTTGGCTTCCCCAGAAAATCAAGCATCAAGAGTCCACTACATCACTGGAGACCCTGAGGCAGGCTTCTCTCTTCAATTTTCTCCAAATCGGAACAGTGAAAGCCTGTTTCAGAGATGTACTCAATAAGACTATAATATAAATTTGCCATGTAAATGCTAAATAGTGCCTTCTGTGAGTGACGATGAGACCAAGTTTATGAAAATACTATGCATCATAGTTAGAGTTGGGGGTAAGGAAAATTTCTTTCTCTATACTGTTGTATTGCTGTTTATTTAAGAAAATAATCAGAGCATTGGTTTGAGCTCTGGAGAAGGGTGAGCACAGACTGAATCCTGTGTAGAAAGAACAGGCAATATATTTGGTATCATTAATCATTTCTTATTCTAGTCTTTGTCATACATATGTATGTGTGTGTGTGTGTGTGTGTGTGTGCCCATACAGATACAACTTGACAAATTCATAGGATATTTGCATCTTGACGTTTTGGCAGCGAAACGAAAAATAAAAGAATTTCGCAGAAAATGTCAGCAATGCAAAACTTAGTGACATTCTATAAAACTGGGCTAAGCATTATCAGGAAAAAAATCATAAGGGTTGGGGGAAGTTAAGACTTCTAGGTACAAAAGAGCCAGATGCTGGGTGTTAGATGGAGAAGGAAAGTTAAAACTAAAAAAACTGACCACCCAAAGGTCAGTGAAATATTCAAGGCCAAATCCTGGGCTAAATGAAAGAATTGGATCCACACGGAATTCATTTTGCATTTAATGAGGGTACTTTGGAAGACACTTTTACTACCCAAGGGTGTGTGTGCGGTGCGGGGAGCTCTGAGTTTAGCCGATGGAGTCTCGTGATTTGCGAGATGTGAAGTTCCAGAAGTGGTTCGGTTACGTGTGGAAATTAATGACTCCGGAGCGAATGATCTAATCAATATTCTATTATCCAATAGCCCTGTACTTACACTGGGCCCGAAGAGCCGCAATTTTCCTGTTAGTCATGCCCTCTGTATGTTTAATGATAAACTCTCTGCCAAACGGAGTCTAGACAGGAACTCGTCTTTTCCTTCCTCCAAATTCAAAGTAAAATGCCCTGAAAACATCTGGATCAAAAGGAAACGAGGAAATTGGCAAATCTCTATAGTAAGGGTAAAGTAATCCCATCGTATCAGTTGGATGAACTGTGCCCTAGAAGGTGATCTCGGTGACCGTTGTTAAGAGAGCCTTACTGCTACAGGCTTTGCATAGCCTTTCCAAAGGTCCTTCTAGTTATTATCATGTTCACTCCTCACGGTGACACACCAAGTGATGTGGTCATGATCCCAACACCGTGGAGTTGAAATGCTGTCCCCAGCTGCACCCGGCTAGTCAGTGGGAGCATGTGGGCCGAATCCAGGTGTTCCAGATGCTGCCAAGTTCACCCTTCCCAGAGTCACAGCAAGGTCTCTACAGGGGTAAGCCCTCCAATATATCCACTTCTGTCCCCGTGCATTTGTCAGTCACTTTGCCGTGGAAAATTCTCGTGTTATCGTTGAGAAGAGGGACTAGAGAATTCAAAGCCAAGGGCCTTCCTCCAGGGCTTCCTGAGTTTGTCATCAAGCCGCAGTGACCTCTCTCCACCCCCCCATCTCTCTTCACCTCAAAGTCCAATCACTCCTCAGTTCCGTCCCCAGATGCAGATGCGAATCAACACTGCCCCATAAGTTTCTAGGAAGCACGCGTATGTGCGATGGGTTGTGTCTACAAAGCCTTTACTCCTTTCCCGACTGAATTCAGAGCTCTTCTTTTCACTTGCTAATTACCCAGATCCTACAAACTACAGATGTGAGTAATGGCGATGTACTCGTGATGAAATGTCATCCCTTTCATCAGAAGCGGTTGCGAGGTCTTATTGGAATTCATGATAAGAGTCTGCTTGTAATGATGGATCCTTGTAAGGGTCCCAGCTTAGGCTTGTCTCATAAGCGGTTCAGTCAGCGATCACTAGATGGCCAAAGGTGAATTTGTAAAATTGGACCCTCCCTCTCCTTACATCAATTGTATGTATAAAGCGGTTTTAAACATCGTGTTCTCCTACCACACATACAGCCAACACACATAATTATTAGTAGGACTTTGAGAGCCACAGACAAAGATGCATGCAAAAGTAGCTGGCCAGGTGTTTGATACCACAAGTGAAATTCACCATGGGCGACGCAGCATGAACTGAATCTCCTTCTTTCCTGCGTGGCAACTTTCACTTCTTCACCCCACGTTATCCCTTCTTCTTCCTATAGCCCCCTCGTTCCAAGTTCCCTACCACTTTGTCTACTCATGACATGTTACTTTCCATCACTGCACTCTTCATAAATAATAACAAGAGAAAAACATTTAGAGTGGTTTGGAAACAGGAAAAATAGAGTAACGTTTCCATGGCTGAAACATAGCCGTTTTCATATTTAGGTATTCCCTCCCCATATTGGTCTGAAAATTGTATCTTTATTAAGTTAAAAACATGATACATACCCACTTTCACATTCTGCATTTTTCACATAATATATTCTATAAATATATCTTTATGGTCTTTGCTATTAGCATTTTAATGATGATACTCCATTGGGTTGATGCCTCATAATTTACTATACTCTAGTGTAAGACACTTAAATTGTTTCCAATTTTTCCTTGGTGTAAATAGTACTGCGAAGAATATCTTCATGAATAAAGGCTGTGTGTGTTTTAGATTTTTTTTCCTTAGGATGGATTAACATCCATTCGGTCTCCCGTACTCCAAAAATTAGAGGATGGTTTGTAGCCACAAACTCTACAGGAACCAGGCATGTAATTTAAACAAGTGAAGTGGCCCGGTAAATACAGTGAATAAGTTAGTTTTTATCTCAGCTCTGACAGCATTCCCCAAATCTACTGCCCTCACTAACAATACTGATGCTTCCATCTGTCCATCCATCCAGTCATATATCCGTTCATCCACCCATACTTCTGTCCGTCTATCAGTCAGTCTATACTGATGTTAAAGACAACAGGTCCAAAATGACGTTGCTAAGCTAAGCCCCACATCAACAAACTGAGACTTAATTACAGATTCAGGTCTCCCAGAAATGAAATCTTAAACCAATTAGGAATCGCCCTATCAGCATTAGTTACGTCATCTGCCTAATAAACCCCTGCCGTCCCCTAAAGGAAAATGACCTTGCAATAACCAACCACTTTTTGTCTCTTACAACTTCCTTGTTCCTTCTCCCTTCTGCCTGTAAAAGTCTCTAATTTTGTACAGCCCCTCAGAGCTTTTTTCCTATCTGCTAGGTTGGATGCTCCCCAATTCATAAATCGATGAATAAAGCCAATAAGATCTATAAATTTACTCAGCAGAATTTTGTTTTTGTTTTTTTTTTTAACACTGGGTGAGGTGCCGTGATCAATGACTAATAGAGAAGCCACAGTTTCACAAAGCTCTAAACCATTAGGTGAATTGTTATTATTTAATTTGCTTGACTGTCAGTGTTAAGTGCTGGCACTAACAGGTGTTGAGGGAATCCGGAAGATGCTACTGGAGTGGTCTAGGTGATTTCAGGGAGAAAACAGAGCTTGAGATAAATTTTAAAAGACAGTTTGAGGGTTGAGTTTGAATAGAGTAAAAGTAGCACAGGATTCTGGTCATTGGTACACTTCTCAGTGCCATTTATTGGGGATCTTGAGAATTTTTCTATACCTTTGACCGAAGTTTTCCAACTCTCCAAGTTGAAAAGCACCAAATAATCCCTCTTCAGCCAATGAGAATCTTTATGACTTTGTGTCTTCCCTTAAGTATAAAAGTCAATTTCTGAGCAAAGTATGAGGATCTAGATTCTTGATCAGATTAGGGAAAATGGGTCTGTTCTCTGAGACATGTAAAATCCATTAAAAGTAATCTAGTTCTCAACATATGGAGAAAACCAGGTTTGGGTAGGAAAACGGAATACCATGAACTTTGCCCATAAAGGTTGCCAGTCTGCCAGCAATATCGCCCAAAGTCAGCTTTTGGCTTCTACAGTAACCAGAGAACAAGGACATGTTTCCAATGAGCCCCAGCATCCGGAAGGATGCTTGATGGGTCTGTAATTTAAAATTTACTCGAAAGTCTGCAATCTAATCAATTAACACCAGAGGCCTGACTCAAATGAGACAATCAACAAAAATCACCAATTTCCTGCCTAACCAGAAAAAAAGAAAAAAAACCCACATCCCCTAACCCTTCAGGTCTCCTTCACATGGGCTTTCTCTTTAAACAGCAGATGCATTGAAAGTTTCAAGTGTTTCCTCTGAGAACTTGAACTTCTTTCTTTGTCCTCTTCCCTCCTTTTCTGTGTAAAGTCTTTAACACTTCTTGTCTGCGGCTTTAATTATTTAATTTCCTCACTGCATTATTTAAAGAAGACAGTTCTGAGGTTGCAGGAGGCATGAAGAAAGTATGACTCCATGCAAAATTGAAGGAAGCTGGGCAATATTTCGCAGCAGCATGCTATTTAGTACAGAATATTTTGCAGTCTCTAATCATCTTTTATTTTAATGTCTCCTCCTGCCAATATGGACTAACTGATCATTTTGCTCACTATGGCAGGTAACTATCAATGAGGAAAAGACCTTCAAGAGCTTGAAGAGAGGTGACATAAGTGAAAGTATATCATTCTTTTCTGTTAAGATCCTTTAGAAATGGGCCAAGATGAAGGCAAGACTAGAAATGCTGATCACAACATTTAAATATAAAGATTTCTTTGACTCTTCCTCCCAAAACAAAAAAACAAAATGGAATGTCAGTTGCATTGGAACACAAGTATGGTTTGTAAAATGTACAATTCTCTTATATTGAGGACACATTGTCAACCAAAAGTTTAAATACCTCAAGGTAGAGGTAGACATCCTCATGAATAAAAGTTTTCTCTGAATGGATCAGTATAAGTTTATTGTAGAAAACAGTAAAATAAATAAAAGTATTCCATAACCTCCCCATCCTAGAACACTACTAATCACTATCTTGGCATATATACGTTTTAATCCCGTCTTCTCTCTTTATCTTCCTCTCTTGATAGATACACAGATAGATATAGATGTAATGTGTATAGATATAGATAATATCCACTATATATCAAATTACCTATGTGTCTTACACATATATATACATACACACACATATATATACACACCTGCAGTTCTATCCAAATTTAACATTTTTAATTACTTTATTTTTACTTCCATATTTCAATTATATTCTATTTCCCCATTTATTTTTTTAAATATACCTTTTCATGGCTACAAAGATCTATCATATGGATATATTACACACACACACACACACACACAGTATATATACACATACATAACCATTATTCTATTGTGGACAATCTAAGCCATTTCCAATTTGGGACGATATTACAGATAATACTGTATTGACATATGTATACAGGTACATCTTTTTGGTCATAAGTTATCAAAGTCAAATGATTTTCACAGAGGAAATTTCACAGTCCCATAATGATCCATGGCATAGCCTGACTCTACATGGAAATCATAAAATGTCAAAAAATTAATAATGAAGGTATATTTCATGGTGTTAACACTGTGGATTCTGAAATCACACTGCCTAGGTTCTAACACCAAATTTACTGCTTCTATGATCTTGAGTAAATTCCTCAAACTTTTTCTGTCTGTATCTTTATCTGTAGAATGGGTATAGTTCTAGGATCTATTTCATAAGTCTATTGCAGATGCATGATTAAATCATTTATAAAAAGGGATTTAGCAAGTTATTTCACATAGTGGTTTCTTAATAGGAATTAGGAGTAGATGATATTTTTATTAATATCATAGTTTATGTAATACTTACATAGACCAAAATACCTCTAAATACATACCATCCAGTGGTATTCCAATTTCTCCCTGCAAGTATTTTAACAATTTTTCATTGGAGCACATAAGAGAAAAGAACAACTCAACATTTAGAGACTATTTCATTGATTTTGTAAGCATGCCAACTAACATTTATCTACTGTGCCACGTTCCACCACAAATACTCAAATCCAATAGATCCATTGGGTAACATCATGCAGGGATTATGGCACAGAGTCACCCTCCATAGTTGATGATTTCTGATTTGCCCAGATGCACATATGTTCCCTTCCATGCAGTATCTACTGAGAATTTTTCTAGGTGGGCTAAGAGATCCAAGATACAAATCCTAGTGCATGCTGTCAGAGGTCACAGATGAGTAAACCTGCCCTCTCTTTGAGACTAGGTTCATTTCAGAGGTTCTGTCTGGAGAAAGGAACGGTTGGCTTTGGCCAACTGTCAGAGTGATGCCAAATGGCCCCTTTGGGGAGCTGATTGGATAGAGCCATTTCAACAGATGGGCAAGTAGGCATTTGCATATTTGCACAAGTCAGGATGTTCACAGTGTTCTTCCCACTACTTGGAATTTCCTTCACCCTTTGCATCATCACTTTGAGATAAATTTTCAAGATTCACGCAAGGAATCAGTTTTCGTAAAAAGCCTTTCCCCAAACCGTGTCCTCCCTTGCCTGCAGCAAACCGCACTGTAGCCAACCCTACGCCTTTCTATTTCTGCCTCTCCCTCCAGCTACCTATCCACACTCCCACCTACTCACGCGCGCATGCGCACATACACGCACACGCATGCGTGAGAGTGCGCGCGCACATAACGCACTGATCTTAAACTCCTGAAGGCATACAGCATGTCCAATTCTCTTTTCTATCCTAAGTAACACGCGTGTGTTAGGTGCCTAATATCTGCCTGTTGCATGAATAATTCTGTAGTCTTTCATTTCCGGAGTAGACTGATGGCTCACATCAATTCTGGGAGATGCGCAGATAAAAGTCATATTGATAGGGATTTAAAAAGTATGTCTCTTTTGAAGGTTTTGTGAATGGAATGATATGCTTTGGATATGCCTCAAAAGAATCTAGGTTTTTTTTTGGGGGGGGGGTACCAGGGAGTGGTGATGGAAATTTTAAGTATTAATGAAAAAAACTGGCCATGTATTGATAGCCGTCAAGGCTAGGTGATAAATAAGGAAAAGTCAATTGAGCTATTCTATCTACATTTCTATTTGAAAATTTCAATTTTGTATTTGAGAATTTTCATGAAACAAAATAATTATTATATATATAGTATACCCACACAACCACGAACACACCACATGAAAGCACATCCTAAGAACACTGGCTTTATAAAGCTGGTATCTTAAAGGAGGGCATACATTGCTGGGATTTTATTTTTACAGCACATAACTGCTACGTTTGGGAAAATATGATCTGAACGAGGTCCAAGTATAGTTTGTTCTGCTATGAAAGGCTAACTACCACTGTACTTCGGCCAAAACTGGTGGGATTACAAGAGCTAGGTGGATAAAAGTCTCCTTTATACAAGGACCCAAAGGCAGACATTGAACCAAAAATAAAAAGAAAGAGAAACAAACTCCGAGCTACAGAACGAAAAAGAAACAAACTATAAGCTTCAAACCTTTAAAATCTTGCCAATAAAACTCATCTGCAAAGTGCCGGGGGATGGCACCAGGGCTGAGGTGGCAGCCTTCGTGTTTATGTTGGCCGCTTCGTTCCCCTAAACACCTTAGACATCTCTAATTAATCCCTTTGGAGCAGCAGTGGCTGGAATTCGCAGCTCACAGTCTTGCCAGCCAGATGTAATCCTGAGCCACTGCACGTATGTGTGAAGGGACATTATCGCCCTTCAGATTTAAGAATAACTGTCTAATCTATGAGGTCGAGAGGTCTCTACTCTGTGTGCACCTTAAAATCAGTTCAACCAGGGCCGCCTGGGTGGCTCAGTGGGTTAAAGCCTCTGCCTTCGGCTCAGGTCGTGATCCCAGGGTCCTGGGATCAGCCCCGCATCCAGCTCTCTGCTCAGCAGGGAGCCTGCTTCCCCCCACCCCCTGACCCCGCCTGCATCTCTGTCTACTTCTGATCTCTTCGTCAAATAAATAAATAAAATCTTAAAAAAAGAAATCAGTTGACCCAGAGAGTGGGAATTGGCCATAGACATTTTGAAAAGTTGCCCCAGTTGATTCTACTTTGTTAGACCAATCCCTTGCTTGCCCCTCCCCCCGCCGCCCCACCAAAGCTGAAAGAAAGCAGCCCCAAGACATCAGTAGCCTTCAGGAATGGGAAAGGGAAATTTTGCAACTGGTCACTAGAGCCGATGGTGTGGTGTGCTGCTCAGACTATCCCCACCCCACCCCTCTGGGACCAAGGCGCTCATTCTCTGAGTGTCCTTTCAAGACTGTTGGCTCTTTAAGGCTCCCTTCACACCCGATTCCTTCCTAGAAATTACTTCAACCCAAGGAAGCTGTCCCATCCAAGGGTGCCCTCCCCAAGGGTGGTCTATATCCAGTCTCTGCGCAGGTAGAAAGGCATAGTCCCCTCGCTTTAATCTGGAACATCTCCGAAGGGCTCTCCCTGCTTCTGTGCCCCACACGGGATCAGCTGAACCTCTGGTGTAACTGCGCTGCAGCTCAATTCTCCCTGTACTGGACCTGCTTCCCAATGCTTTCCACCTCCCTTACGGAGATGGTTCTGCAGTCTTCCCCAATGAACCTGTTCCCTGGAAATCTCCACCCCCGAGGCTCTTCCCCAGCGCCCCTGACCAGGACAGTAATAGAGGCTTCGCTGGCATGCCACCCAGCCCGAGGGCTACCCATCTGTCTCCAGTGGGGCCAAGGAAGTCTTGGCATTTGCTTTGCTCCAAGCGATTATTTACAAAATCAACTCAGAACTAGATTAGAGCTGCTTTTCCAGAAGTCTCATCATTTCTCCTAGTTACAATAGATGGAAAACTCAAGACTATGATCCATAATTAATGTATGCAAAATATTATAAGTCTGAGGAACATGTATCTCCGTGCGGCAAGTCAGTCAAAGGAAGGTAATGGTGAACAACTACAGATGCTCTTTTTCTCTGATGTCGCCAGAATCGTTGTGTGATATCGGGTATTTTTTGGACCGGTCAGCTTCCTCCTTCCCCAGTGGGTATCCCTTAAGGCCCTCGGATGCTGCTTTGTTCCTTTTCCAGATCCTCACTTCCTGGCTTTTCTTTGCCTCGTGGGCAATGCGGACAGAGCCCGATGGAAGCTCTTACTGGGAAGGCCTGTGAGGAACAGATCTCTTGTTCATGGAAACCTAACAAGGTAGTCACAGGTGAGAGTAGTGCCTGAGTGTGTAGATCTGTCAGACCTGGCCTTCTTCTAAGCAGAAACTCTCTGATCTGTAGACTTGAGGTTACATGATAGACTTCGAAGTAAGAAGCATGGGGAGAAGAAGTGTATTTGGGGATCCAAGAATTAATGTCCTGCTCTCCACTCAGTGGTGACTAAAATCTGTACAGATTCGGCTGTGTCAGGGATGGCTCTCTTCACTAGTTTATGGGCCCCAAGAGGTTGTAATTTTCTTCACCTTGATAAGTGACTTTCAAGTTGTACCCAGTCACAGAACAAAAGAGGGCTGTGCCCTGTGTTTTACAACTTGGTAGGTAACTTCATTTACTCTAGCCCTGCTTATCAGGGTGTGGTTTATGAGCCCGCAGCCCTGACATCACCTGAGAGCTTGTGAGAAATGCAGAATTTGGGTCCCAGGTCTACTCAATCAGAATGTGCTTTTTTTTTTAAAACAAAACAAAACAAAACAAAAACAAACAAAAAACCAAGACAATTCTGTAGTTCTGGGAGACTCCACAGAACACATTTTGAGTAGCAAGTCTCCAGAAAGTTCCATCATGTTTATAGTCCTTACAAATGTTATCCCTTATTGGAAGGTGGGTTGTGGTGGTGTCGTTCTATGTCCTTTAGGGCCGTGTTGCCCCTTCCCATTTGCTACAACAAGCCAGAAACCTATGAAAGACAACTAGACAAGCAGCAGCCTCTGCCTGGTCACTGTGATAGCTGATTCCAAAGAGGTGAAGAGAGTCCTTGTCTTAGGGGCCAAACCAGTGTCCGGTGTAAGGGACGGAGCCTCTAGGTCATCTCTGAGAAATGGGTAATTGCCTCATAGAGAAAGTTCAGAGGGAAACAGCTGTCACATGGAGGAGAATATTGCCCACCTAAACCGAGAACTGCCTCTCCACCAGCTCCGTCCAGAGGCAGCAGGAAGCGAAGCCTGTGGGGGGAAGAAATCACACCAGTGATGGTATTCCGTCAACTTCTAAAAGAGAGAAAAAAAGCTCTTGACTGGGAGACAGGAAGACCTGGGTACGGGTTCTGCCTCAGTCACCAACCAGAGAGAAACACTGACAAGTTACTTGTTCTCACTGGACTTCAGTTACCTCAGCTGTGGAGGTTTCTCAGCTCTTCCTGCTCTTCAGCATCCAACAACTCACATGCTCTAGAAGTGGCTGCGAAACCTGCTCTTGCCACAAGAGGGAGTTCTCTTTCTGAAATCCCAGAGATTCTATGTATTGTCTTAATGAAATGCTTTAGGCAAACCATAATATTTGAGCACCCCAAACTAAATGGTCTTACATAAACAATTAAAATAGATTAAAAGGGTCATTAATTTTTTAAGCTGAGATTAAATCAAGACTAATTCCTTGCTTGAACGAAGCAAAAAAGGAGACTATTTAGACTGAACGGGGGCAGTCAACAAAAACACGGATGGAGAGCCTACAAATATAACAAAAAAGAATGGTCCTAACTTCCCTGCTCAGCTTCATTAAGAATTCGAGGGCTGTTCAGTGGTTCTTTTCTTCTTTGGCAATCCTAAGGGTGGCCTGGCCCTGGGATAGAGTTGTTTGTGCCTGGGACTATATATGGGACTCAAGGTGTGTACGGGACAAGTAATTCTGGCCAAGAGTAATCTGGTGCAGAAGGCAATGGGGGAGGGGAAGCACAGTTTATAGAATTCCAAACATCTGCCTGGAAAGTGAAATACTTCATTGAATTTCATCATACTGTCTCCATAAGAGATGTTCTCAGATACCTGGATGTTGGGTGTCAGGTGAACTCAAGGTCCAGCAGCGGATCTGAGTTTCCTCCATCTGTCCTGGATCACCCAGATCCTGGTCTGTAAGTGACTACACTCTTTTTTCTCTCATCTTTTCTCTAACTTTCTGTCTTGTTAAAGAGAGCCTTCCGGGCTGAAGGTGGTTGAGATGCCTCCCCGAGTTAGAGGACAGAACACGGGATGTGACATTTTGGCTAGGCTGGGAGAGGAAACAGCAGACTGAACTGGTGGGCTTCAGATGACATCTCTCTACCCTGCCTTTGACTAGAAAGTGTGTCTCCAAGAACTGTGCTGGAAGGCCTTCTCAAGGTCATCAAGTTCAACCCAAAGTTCAAAGAGTCTTGAATTCATAGAACGGAGATATCGTTTTAGCTTATGCATGGACAATGATAATAACATTGAATGACAGAGGGAGAAGTGATACTCCATTTCAGTTTTCAGGCCTTCCTTCTAATGGCCTCAAGGAAGATCCCTCAGTCTCAGGCTGGGATGTTTCTGAAGCCGGTCTAACCATTGCCAATTTCTCATCTTAACCATGTAAGAGAAGACCTCAAGAATCAGAGCCTTCACTATCTAGCTAAACAACACTATCTAGCTAGAATATAATGGTGCTGCTTGATTGATTCTATTGATTTCTTATGATAGTGTTCTATGTATGGCAATGATATTGGTTTTCCACCCATGGTGACATTGAATTTGCCTTAAGTAAAATTTAAGTAAATATGTGAGTTGACTTAAAGAAGAACCTTTTGTCAGTGATAGTATAGGCGGTGTGCAGACAAGGCAAATATTGTACAGATGGTACCGGGAGGTAGAGGGCCTTGACAGTGAATACCCAGCTCAACCTTTGACTCTGTGGCAAGTTCTCACCTTTGTGTACTGGTTCTATGATGGGACTGACCACTAATGAGTTACTTTAGTCAGGCTGACATAGAAAAACAAATGTGCCCTAATTTTCTTTCAACTAGTCAAGTTTTTACTTCATTACATATATTAAATAACTCCTATCGCTCCTTGGAGACAAACAGGGGAGAGGGGAAAATTTCTTTTGTGCCAAATAATACAGTTTTATGTTAAATCCCATCGCAGCCCCTAGGCAAAATCCCATAGCTGCCAATGCCATTTCAAAGAAAGTTCTCTATTTCCATATCCCTGTAGCTCCGAGTTAATAGTACTTGGTTTACCTAATTACAACAAATTCTTTCCAATAATAATCCTCACAACTAGTGCTTTCTCTGGCCTTGAGCCAGTCGCTCAATAAAGCAAAGCCCCAACTGTTACTTCCTTCAGGCAGGAAATCCTTTCTCTATTACCTCGGATATTCCTTATAATTTTATTTGTATGTTTCTCAACCAGTGCAATCATACTCCTTGAATTGTATCAGCTCCTTGAAGGCAGGGCTCTCTTATTTTGTTCACTGCTGTATTCTCAATTTTTGGAAGGGTGCCTGGCCTCCAATAAACATTTGTTGATTAACGGAGAGATGAATTAACAGCACTGGTGGGAACAGGTCTTGATTTGGGAGAATTGTTTGTTTATGTAAAGCCAGCGGGAACATCTGCTCTGTGTAGGTGCACATCAGAGAAGCAGCTCTCATCTTCAAGAGGGAGATAAAGAACATACTAGCGATGTAGATTATGCTTGGCATGGGAAATCATGAATTCCGAAGAGTGCTCGAGGTTATCTACTCTGTATTGAATAGGGGAACCATCCCCGGTGGAAAAATGCCTAATAATTGTCCAAGGCCATCAGAAGCGTAGGCTGGTTGGCCACTCACTGCACATTGCCAACAGGTAAGTGTTCTTCCTGTGAAATCATACAGAATTATCCAAACCTCCTGTGGTGATTATGATCTCGGGGGGAGGGTATTGTTTTAGCTAAACATTCAGTGGATTCAATGCACACGTTGGATTTCATATTGCCAACCCAAACAGTTCGATTTAGTTCTGTGGAAAATACACAAGCGGCAGGAAAACGCAGGGTCACAGATAGAATTGTTAGTTTAGAAGAGCCTGGTCCCTTGAATCTCCCCTATGGCCACAGCATTTTGTTTTTGCAGAAGATATTTCTGTGCCAGAGAGCACTGGCCATACAACATGGCGTCCTTGCCCTCAAGAGGTGTGATCGCAGCTGAGCCAGGAACTCTAATCCATATGTGTCCCAGATCCTATCAGGAGAGCAAATGCTTGGTGCTGGGGGAGCACGTGGAAGGGCTTGCACCCAGTCTCTGTGTGCATAGTGGATGCTGGGGGACCAGGAAGAGCCTCTGGGATGAGGTTAATAACCTAACCATCTCGTAGGACTTAGCCAGGGAGGATGAGCCAAATGTTCCTGGAAGAGCATGCTTCCCTTAAACTGTTCTCACCAGGCTTCCGTTCCCAGGGCTGCCTTCTGCTTTGCTCTGCGCTGTGGTTCTCTCTGTGCAGTTTTCATGTGTCATTACAGGAGAAGGCAAAAAGATCATCGCTGTGGACTGCATGTTTGGGTCGTTCCCAAATCCCCATGTTGAAGTCCTAATCCTCAATGCAGTGATCTCTGGAGGCGGGGCCTTTGGGAGGTAAGGAGATTGTGAGGGTGGAGCCCTCTTGAGTGGGATTAGTGCCCTTGTAAGAAGACAGGAGAGGGATGCTCTCTCTCACCGTGCGTGGAGAGAGCAAGAAGGCAGCCATCTGCACATGGAAAGCAGGTCCTCAGGAGATACTGAATCTTCAGTCACCTTGAACTTGAACGTCCCAACTTCCAGAACTGTGAGAAATAAACATTTAGAGCCTAAGCCACCCACTCTATGGGATTTGTTACAGCCGTCCCAGCTGACTCAGACAGCGGTGATGTAATCCAGCATGAAACCATCTGAAAATGTCATCCGTCCCCTGCTTCCAATCCCACCTACTTTCCCTGCTTCCAGGGTCTCCTCTTTGAGCCCCCCCCCCAAAAAAAAACCCTTTTATATCCGAGAGCAAAGTTCTGACCAGGGACCCCAGGGTAGCCCTTGGGACAGGGGTCTGGGGGATAAGTAGAAAACATGCACAGGCTCCCACCTCTGCAAAGCCTCAAAGCTAATGTTGCTGTCAATGGCATACACAGTACATAGCCACATTCGGTTGGTAAAGCACACATATTTTTTTTGAACCTGGTTCTTGTCCTCAGATGACAAGAGAGAGAGGTCTTTTAGTATCATAAGCTGTCTCTGAACAAAACATTTACCAAAGCCTCTGGCTGGCTGGAGGAGGGGAGGAGTAGGTGACAAAGGCCAAAATGCCTTCTAGGTTTTCCTGAGACTCTCAGGAGATGCTGCCCATTCTTCTTTAGGAGGAAATAGAACTAATTTTAAATTTTTAAAAGTGTGTTGATTTTTGAATAATTCATAGGAAGTTAAATGCTGCATGGAGTTGTTATTTTCCTTAGATTTTTAAAAAAATACTGTTTTCAATATTTTAAGATTCATAAGAAGTTATAAAAAATAGTACAATGGGTACCTGTATACCTTCCATCCAGCTTTTCCAATGAGAACATGTACACAATCATAGTGCATTGTCGAAGCCAACGTCCCTTAGATTTTAAAGTTAACTTTCTAAAATAGAAAACTTCTATTTATTATACATTTGTTCATTTTATAATTGATGAATTCTGCAAATATTTAATGAGAACTCCCTCTGTTCTAAACATTGTGCCAGACCTAGTGATTGAAAGCTGGCTAAAGCATGGTTCCTTCCCTCAAGGAACTCATAACCCTGCGTGGGGAACAGACCAGGACGGTGTGATCACTCCCAGGACCTAGAAGCACAGTGCTCCCAGGGACCAGACAGACGAGAGGCAGCTCCATAAGACTGTTTGTCCAGGAAGACTCCTCAAAGACCAGCCTGATTGGGCTTGCAAGGGTGGGTGATCTTTAATTACCCAGAGGGATCAGCACATACTTGGAGCAGAAGAACTACATGTGATATGTCCAGGAACATAAAACAGCAGGATTTGTTCAGAGAACAGAACTAAATCAATTTGGACAGGTCAAAGAGCAAACAGCACATATGTGCTGTCGGTAGGTAGTGGTAGGAAAAGGAGGGGGGACAGCAGGTGAGTTATGATAGACAGTCATGGTCAAGATCAGGAAAGGTCCTGCTTGTTAAATTAGTGCCTTTGAAAGTTAACCTGAAATTCAGGGTGAGCCATCAATGGGCTTTGGGCAGAGAAGTGATATTATTAAATATGCATTTCAGAATGATGGCTCTAACAACATTGTGGAGGATGCATTGAGAAAAAAAAAAGAAATCTAAAGGCAGGGAGGTAGGAGTTAGGAGTCCCTTTTACCACTGAAGCTGAGAGAGAAGGGAGAAGGCCAGAGGTGGTGGGGAAAAGCAGAGGCGGGAAGCTCTAGAACTCAGTAACTGGTTGGATGTCGGGCTGAGGGCTGAGTGAGAGCAAGTCCAGGCTGACTTGCAGGTCCCTGGGTCTGACCACTGGTCGTAGTTTGGAGACAGAACATAAAGGAAGCTGGGGAGATTGGGAAGGAAATTTGGTTTTAGATATATTAGCGATGGTGGAGATATCCAGTTGGAAATTATATATATAAGGCTGATATTAGCCATAAAATAGTACCCATTTATTAACAGTTACACCTTCAGGACCTGGTTAGAGCTACAAACTGGTTGAAGGTGAAACAATCCAGCTAAAGTAAATTCCCACCTTCTAATTCATTCTGTTCCCCCGACAATAGTATCTTTTTACCCAACCACCAGCTTGGTGGCAATCATCCTTGTGTCCCCAGACGTGCACACAGTAGGTGCTCGATATTTCCTAAATGCATACAAGTGACTGCTCTGTTGGTTTCCTATGGTCTGTAAGTACTTCCTACCTTCATGTCTAGGCAAGTTTCCAGCTCTTGGACCCCAATCCCTGTGTATTTCCTCTTCTTCCCTATTCTTGGAGCTTTGACAGAAGCCACTAGAGGGTGACATGACAACACCCACTTAAGTGGCTCCACAGAGAAAGCCTTCCTTGTTCAGCAAAAGTCAGAATGGCAGGGGGCACGCAGGCACACAGCAGGTCCACCGAGAGAAGACGGAGGTAGTGTCGCCTAGAGGCAAAGCATACCATTGCCAGCCTACGGATGCCACCATTACCGTACCAGGGGCACGTGTTCTCCCCTGCAGAACAGCAACACAAGGTTGATCTTTGTGCACCGTTTCTGGCTTTTTGAAGTTTATAAGCTTATCATATAATGTCTCTACTCCCATGAAAACACAGCATGGCAAAGAATAATTTTTCAAAGGTACACTCTTAAGAGTTAGCAGAAAAGTTTTTCCACTAAATTTCGGTAAGGGTTTTGGCACACGAAACGCCTTAGGCTGTTATTATTAAATAATAAGCAAACAGGAAAACAGTTTGGCAGTATGTCTGAACCATTACTTCACTCTTTTTTTATTTCTCAAACAAATAGTCCTTGGGTGCCTGGTGATACGGCGACAACATAAAGAACGGGCTTTCCTGGAGCTTAAGTTCTTGTTTTAAAAATTAACTAATTAACTAATTAATTAAAGGGAGGGACAGAGGGAGAGGGAGAGAGAGAACTGTAAGCAGGCTCCACACCCAGCCTGACTCAGGGCTCCAACTCAGGTCCCTGACATCATGCCCTGAGCTGAAATCAAGCGTCGGACCCTTAGCCGACTGAGCCACCCAGGCTCAGTTCTAATGGGCTGAGGAGCTGGACAGACAACCATGCCTTGTCTGAGGGTACCAACCCCTGCGGGGGCAGAGTGGAGGCACCTGCTCTTCGTAATCACCGTAACGGGGGCTCGTCCCTGGCATCGCACCATACGTGACCGCTTCCAAAGCACTTTGCCCCTCGTCATTTCATTCCCAACCTCATAGGGGGGACAGCTGTTTCAGTAGATGGGAAAATGGAAATTCAGAGAGGTGGAACTCCCAGGTGCAACATCAGGCAGGTGATTTGGGGGGTGAAGCATGGTGTTTTGGTTTCAGAAACACCAGCGCCCCCAGGAAGAGCTGATCAAGCGATAGAGAAATCTTTCTCCCTGGTCTGTTGACAAACTGATTTGCACTGGAGGTAAAACCCAGGCCGCAATCAGGCAGTTGTTGCATTTTTCCACGGATCTCTAATTGATAAGAGGGGCTTCTGTCCCAATACAAGGAGTTGCAGAAATAAACATTGGTAAGGGGAGGATCCTTTGGGGTGGAAAGATACGGAACTCAAACTCGGCCTCTTCTTAGGCGCCTGGAGGGACATCTTCCAAGTAAATTCTTGGGGGGGGGGGCGGGGTGAAGCCCAGAGACAACCCAGAGGTGGACCTCTCACTCCATACCCTCAAACCCCCTTCACTGCTTCTCTCACTATGGGGAGCCCCCTTCACAGAGCTGCCTTTTGGATCCTGAAACTTCTAGATTTGGAAGAGACTGTGTTCCTTCGACAGCAACTTTGCAGCAGCTCATTTCGAGTCCCAGAAAGGGTAGGGAAGCAATGAATATTCATGATGTAGCTAGAGAAATGGATGATTTTAATAACATAAAACTTATTTTACATTAGAATGCTTCCCTCTGTTGCCTGCCTTACTTCTGCCTCCATCTGCAGATCTCTGTCAATACGAGGATGTTTCACTGGGAGCACATTCTTTTTGTTCATAGAAAGTTATGCCTTTATTTTTGGAAAACAGAGCTGGTGACTGCGGGAAGCTTCTTGCTACTGTCTAATTATATGTGCCCGCCTGTACATGGAGGTGGAAAAATGCAACTCTTTTTTATGACGCCGGCCCTGGAGCCCTGCGGTCCTAGCTTCTCCCACTGGTTTAAAGGTTGAGCAAATAGTTATTGAACTTGAGGCTGACAACGTCTGACCCCAAGGTCTGTCTGAAGTCTGGAACCGGATGTGCTCTACCACCGATCCACTCCATTTCCTTAAAAATTGAATGGATACATTTCAAGTTGATGAGATAACAATCTTTGAGTCCATCTAGCTGCCGGGCTTGTTTGTAAAGTCGACTCTGTTTGGAAACGTAATCTTGGAAATGATGGGGAGGACGGTTCCCAGGATGAGAAAACAAACAAGGATTCTAACACACAGGCCACCTTTACTTTCCTTTGGCTCATGTGGTATCAGAAGGCGAGTGGCTCCCCGGAGAGCCTTTGCATTTACAAAACGTTATGCTTACTGTTGCTTCTGTTTTGTGCTGATTGAGTTAGTCAAAAATAACAGAGAGGAAATTAAACTGGCAATAGGATCCCAGCAAGGAGAAGCAAAGGCCATAATATTTGAGCATTGCTGTTGTCTCTTTCATATAGAGCCGTGTCAAGGAACACAAAAACAAATCTCCTTTGACACATGGCTCTGCTCATTTGGATTACAATCATGGCCATGTTTCCGTCTTTCCAGACGTCTCTCAGGGGAGGTGACAAAGTAGAAAGCAGCACAAGCCATGGTGGAGAAGACGATTTTCTCAGGGCACCGAGGTCCCTGATTGAATGAATGGGTAATGGCGCTGCTGATTTTCGGAAACTGGTCCTTCCCTTCCGGCTGGCATGTTTCAGAGTGGTTGTTATCTGGGAAAGACCTATTCATTCAATGAAAGGGTGAGGTCATTGGGGGGTCCCCACCCTTCCTACACTTACAATGCTGAGACCTTTCCTACCAGTGTCAGATGCCAAAGCCGGGCGTGGGGTGGAGTCCGCCAACCAAAATGAACCAGGAGACTTGTCTCCTGGCGAAAGTTGAATTCATGCTCCGTGCACAGTGAGCTGAAGACCGTGTGGGGGAGACTGGCTTGGATAAGGAAAATTGCAGATGCACAGAATTTCTGAATAAATGAGAAAGTTGTGGGTCACCTAAATCAACCTGAGTCTCAATTAAAAAAAAAAAAAAAGCTTAAATGTGACACAACCTACTTTTTCTTCTATACCCAACAGTGAAGGAAAGAAGATTGTTTTGAAAAAGTTAAACACTAAGTGAAATAATCCTGAACTTCCTGTGATATATTGACTTACCATTTGAGTTCAAATTGCATAAATGCTTTTCCCAAATTTGAATCCCCAAATCCTGCTTTTTATCTCCTCAAAAAGAGAAAAAAAATAAATTTAAGGTTAGTGTTCTGGGCACCCCCCACTTCTACTTAGTGTTCCTATTCCCTGATGTGTCTCTAACATATAGAACAGGGCCCGAGATGTAGTAAGTGATCAACGCTTGTTTTTAAATGAATTAATTACTTAATAAGTTGATGCCTTCTTTGTGCCAGGCATTCAAGGGCCATTAATAAGATTAATCCACTACAGTTCTTATTCCCAGTGAAACCACAGGTTGAAAGAAGAAGTAATAAACCATAATGAATTAGAAGCAAAGTAGAAAGTAACTTAGAATACTTCTACTTTACACAGATCACCTCCCTTAACCTGAACGGCAAACCAAATAGGTAGATACCATTATTATCCCTGTTCTACAGATAGGAGCAAAAACAAACCAGGATATCATTATAAAGGGGACACATTTGAAGCAAACTTAACAAGATAAGCAGGAGCTACGTATTTAGGGATGAAACCAGAGCCCACAGCAGTGAATGGTTTATAATTCTACCTGTTTGCAAGCTAATGAGTGAGCCTCCTTCAGTTGCATGAAAGCACTTGGAGACGTGAAACTCCAGGGTCAGAAACAAAGAACAGCTTGTTATTCACAGCAATAGCTTGCGTCCATGTCTAGGTATGGGAGCCACTGACTCGTTATGCTACTTTTCTTGTTTCTCAAGTGCCATCAGCAGCTGGCTTACAGTGACAGTGCTTAAGCCCGTTTGCCTTGCCCGGATCTTTTATTCTTCCATGATTGTTTCTGAACGGGGAAGTACAAAACAATGGGTTTAGTCCCAGGTCACTTCAGCATTTGGAAGAAATTTTGTAGGGAAAAGTGTGTTTCTGGTGTCAAGGAAATCACTTTGGATTACTTCTAAGGTACTCCAGAATTGAGTTAAACCGCTGATAATAATCATTTTAACATTCTTTTTATTGGCATAGGGGAGGAGAAGAAGAAAGGAGAAAGGGAACATTTTCAAAGATCTGATGGGATTTTTTTTTGTATTTAATTATGATATCTGTATTAGCCTGCGTGGACCGCCATAATAAGATATCATAGCTGGGGTGGCTAACACAGGAGAGATTTATTTGCTCACAGTTCTGGAGACTGGAAGTCAAAGATTAAGGTGCCAGCGGGGTTGGTGTTTAGTGAGAGCTCTCTTCAGTTGTAGATGATAGCCCTCTCTCTGCTTACACTGGTCCTTCCTCAGTGCACATGCACAAGAGAGAGAGGTAGGTAGGGGAAGGGTGCGGGGGAGGGAGGAATGCGAAAGAATATGAGTGCTTTCTAGTGTCTTTTCTTATATGAACACTAATGTTATCAGATAAGCCTCACCTTTATGACCTCATTTAACTGTAATTACCTTCTAAAGACCGTATCTCCAAATATATCTGCATTGGGCATTAGGTCTTCAGCATACAAATTTTAGGTAGGGCGAAACAATTCAACCCACAGCAATATCCTATAAACCTCAACTAACTCCAGGTCTTGATTCCTGTTATTCGGAGAAGGAAACGAGCTTAGAAATGTTCAGTGAACCATGCCAGGTCATGAAACCGATAGGTGGGAGAGCTAGAGACTGAAACCAATCTTCTGGCTTCAAAGCCCATTTTGATTTCAACATCACAGGCTGCCACCAACGGCCATTTGCTATCTCCTGGATAATGACTACTTCCCAAGTGTCAGCAACCTTGCTAGAGGACTTTACAACACTATTTTTTTTAACACCTCAACAATGATGGGAAGGCACAGAAGAGTTAAGTGACTTCCCAGAGAGCACAGTTAGAAAGTAGGATGACCCCAAAACCTTAAATCCAGATTTAATTTTATTCCAATGCCAACATTTTGTTCTGTTTCTCTATAATGGATTTTTGGGGTTGGTCAATTACTCGCTAATCAATCATTTAATTAGAATGCATTATAAACCAAAGTACTCTAAGCTTTCTGAAACTATGGAAACTTTTGTACCATGAAAAAGAAAATCCATAGAACATTAGTCAGGGTGAAAAGTTTTAATATATGTAAGGGCAAATGACATCAAAAATCAAATTTGTACTGGTTTATGCCAGAAATTCCACATTAAAGGGTGGAGGCCAGTATGACCTGGAATCACATGGAAGAAATAGTCATTGGGTAGGGTTCCTGGGTGGCTCAGTTGGTTAAGCAACTGCCTTCAGCTCAGGTCATGCTCCTGGAGCCCAGGGATCGAGTCCTGCATCAGGCTCCCAGATCCAGGGGGAGTCTGTTTCTCCCTCTGACCTTCTCCCCTCTCATGTTCTCTCTCACTTTCTCTCTCTCTCTCTCTTGCAAATAAATAAATAAAATCATTAAAAAAAAAAAAAAAAGGAAATAGTCACTGGGCTTGGGACTGTTTCCATAAAATGTCTTTGGTTTCACAGTTGTCTGGTGCGGTTAGTTAATGTTTTCCACCCAAAGGTGGCAGCACCCGTATTACTGCTTCTGGTGTGCTTCTGACTGCATTTAACATAGCGGAGTCTTTGAGAGCTTGGAGGGACCTAGAAGGTCCTCGAGGGCAGCCCCATTGTTTTGAAACAGAGGAAGCTGAGGCCAAGAAATAATCTGTGACCTGCTGAACACCCCACAGCTTTTTAAAACCTCAGCCCAAACTGGAGTCCAAGGTCCTTGACTTTCCAATCTGTCTTCAGGTCCTAAGCTCGCCTTAGTCACAGATTCACAGCAGATGGGGGATGATGAGAGGGTAAACTTGACTTTACAAGGGCCAAGGAAGAAGGCAGGAGGGAGAGGAAGAAAAGAAAGGGAAGAAAGAAAGACATTTGATTTGGGAAAGAAGACTTGCTGTAAACAGAGTCTCGAAGCACGCTCTAACTTCACAGAAACGTCCAAAGTTTAATTCCACCTGCAAAATAGACCTCACGTTCTCGGGGACAGTTAGGAATCCCTTGCTCTCCACAATATCAGATATATAAATATATATATTTATTCTGTTAATCAGCCTTTTTCCTGGCTTAAGATACCGCTAGGAGACATTAGCTAGTTAGTGGGGCAGGGGGCGGGGGGGTGCTGACAGTTCCTGGAACGGGATCATTCAGATTTTCATAACTCACTGAGGAGGACATAGTGATAACATCTGTCCTCACTTTGTTCTGGCCCCCTTCTGTTTTCACATACAGAGATGGAAGCATGACACTTTCGGTATACCTTGCAGGAGGCTATGAAACCACCAAAAGTCATAAATCTTCTGTAATAAAACACTGAATTGGGGTACCTTTGGAAAAAACATGAAAGAAATGCCAACCAATACCCACTCTTCCGATAGGAAAACACCGAGACTGAGAAAATTCCAGGGGAAACATGGGAATTCACGACCCTTTGTTCATTCTACAAGTATTTTTCGGAGCATGGGCAGTGCCACCTCAGACATTGGGGTCCACAGAATCAACTCTGATTGTGTAGTAGGGTCTGGGGTGCCCCAGCTGGGGCGCTGAATGGAGCAACACACCCAGCGCCCAGCTTTGGAGATCATCCAGTACCAGCTCAATGGGAAAGAAGGAATAAGGCTGGAAGGCACTGCTGCTATTATTATTCTGTTGTTGTTGTTGTTGGGTATGACAGAAAGACCCAACTGGGCATCAATTTTTTAAAACTATTTTACCCCCAAGAACACATCATTTATTTCTTCTTGTGTAAAATGGGGACATAATTGCCCTATCTAGCTCATCTGGAGGTTAATATAATCAAATGAGATTACATACAAGAAAGAATTTTATAAATCCATATTTACGTATGTATATACGCATCTATGGCAATATATGCCAACCAGCATTCCCGTTATTATGAAACTGTCGTTAAATATTATTATTTTCTGTACCTGGGAATTTCCAGAGCTTCTCTTCCTTATCCTTTTCAAAACTGATAAACAACTGAAAGGTTCTATAGTTTCGACTCAAGCAGGGGTTGGCAAGCTTGCTCTATAACATGCCAGACAGTGAATATTTTGGGCTTTATAGGCCACATGATTCCACTACTCCACCTTGTCTCTGTAGCTGGAGAGTAGCTTTGGACACTACCTAACAATGGGCACCACTGTGTTTCCGTAAAACTTTATTTACAGAACACTGCCGGCAGGCAGAATGTGACCCTATCCTCCAACCACTCCTGACCCAAAGCACTCCCTTGAGTTCTTAGCCTTTGATAAGCTTCTGTAGAACTTGGGAGTCCAAAGGCAAAGAAGAGATAAAAAGTAGAGATCTATCTCAATGTGGTGTTTGGGAAGGGGGAAGGAAAGCTTTTGGCAAAGGTAATCCGGAAAATTCTCTTCAAAAAGAAGAGAATTTGCAACTATTTATTGCCCGTGTACTGTGTCAAGCACTGTTCTGGGTTGGGAGGGTATAATGTTGAATGAGCCAGGCCCTAGCTCCCTCCTGGTGTTGATAGTCAAGACAATAGCTGAGACACCACTGGTGGGGTACATGAGTTGGGCTGAGAAAGTAACGTAGTTTGGGTCACAGGCTGTGACTTCAGAGCAGATCAGTTGACTTCAGAGCAGATCAGTTTGGAGGACTAACTGTACAGTCTGGACTGAGCTTGTCACAATGGAGACAGAGAAGCTCCTTTCCACCCAAGGAGCTTACTATTTACTGAGATTGGTAAAGCCAACTATTAAAGACAATAAGTAAGGACTAAATTGAGTATGGGACCAGGAAGGCTTCATAAAGGAGGCAGGGACCAAGCTGGAGGGGCCGGAATAGGCTCAGTTAGACATTTCCCCAAAGGTTGGTAGTTGGCAGACAGAATGGATCTCTGAGCTCGTCCTTCTCCATTTAGGATCAGTCTTTGATCAATGAGTTGAGAGAAACTGCATGACTCCTCTTTCATCTTCTGCCAATTATCACAAAGAAAGATAAATCAAATAGTATCCTCTACCCAACCTCACCCCCTACCCCCAAAGAAGTAACCTGGAATTGTGAGAAATACAGGCTACCTTCCTGTTCGGTTGTTTCTTTAGGTGAAACCCAAAGAGAAGCCCATTCCCACCAGGACAAAGCCTCCTCGGTATGGCTCAGGGTCGAGAACCTACCTAGCTGACGTCTATTGTAATAGCAGTATGCCCAGATATTTTAGAGCTGGAAAGCTAAAGTCATGGACCATTATGTCAAGTGATCCTGCTTTATGGAAGAAAAACAACTGTGTTTCTTCACTCTGTGCTTGTAATGCCGTTGAAAAAAAGATTAGAATCAGAGTGTTGAAATACTACAGAACCCATCACATATCTATGCTGTATAGCTCAGAAAGCACTGTCCTACGTGGTCAAAATTCAGCCAACAAGGGGGCAAATGTGACATATGGGGCAGACACTTTTCCTGAAACCCGACTAACAAAATACACATTTAAAAATATTTCATTTTAAATTTTGAAACTGGAA
Source organism: Martes martes (assembly GCF_963455335.1). Taxonomy (NCBI): domain Eukaryota; kingdom Metazoa; phylum Chordata; class Mammalia; order Carnivora; family Mustelidae; genus Martes; species Martes martes. Next base: position 16,438,752 of record NC_137900.1, on the reverse strand, counting down.
AAGTTGTTTTGTATTCCTAAACAGCTGAGTCAGGCTGTGCGTGCAGAAATGAAGTCATAAGAAAAGAGAAATTCCAAGGAATATTTTGGAGAATTAATATGAATGGCAAATAATAGCTAATGTTTGTTTACTATTTGCCATGTACCACATAGGCCTTTATATTAATTGACTTATTAAACTTTACAGTACCTCTGTGAACTCTGTAGTATTACTTTTGTTTTATTAGAGGTGATAAAACCAAGGCTAAGAGGGATTACCTAATCTTCTAAGACTCCCAGAAGGTAAATTCTGCCCCAGCCAAAGCTTAAACCACAGTATAAGACAGCCTTGGGTGTAATCAAGGGAAGAGATGAGAAAGCACCTTCAAAAAAAAAAAAAAAAAAAAAAAAGACTTTTTTTTTTTTTTTTAAGGGATAGTGAGGACAGGACCTGCATATCTTTGAATCTACAGATTGAAAACTGACTGTCATGGTTGGTTGAGAAAGCTGTGGTCCAGAATCACATAATGTGTTGATGTCCAGAGCCTGGGTCTCCTGATCCCATTTCCTGGACTTTCGCACACTCTCCAGACCACCTTAAACCATCCTTTCCTTCTACAAGATGCTGAGAGATTTGAGAGGAAATATACCAGCTGGCAATGCCTACGAGTCTCATTCACTCGTTTTTTTGTTTGGAGGTTTTTTAATTCCAGTCCAGTTGGCCAACAGTGTTATGTGAGTTTCAGGTGTGCATCATGGTGACCATGTGATTCTCTGTGTTATACAGTGCTCACCATCTGTCACCAGACGATGTTATTACAGTATTATTGACTATACTACCAAATTGTCTAATATGATTTGGGGTAGGAAAAGAGACAGGCCTCCCAATTTTTTAAAATTGTTTCTCCTTTTTAATTCTTTCTTAGTTCCTGCAGAGATGTATAGCTCTGTTCTCCGAAAAGAGTGAATCCAATATTTGTTTATCGTATTTTACGGTAGAGCCAAAATTGTGTGTAATTAAACTCAAGAAGATAGAGTGCTTGTCCAAATGGGAAAAGAGCCTTGGAAGCTTCCAGGGCTGTGGCCCGTGATAGCTCCTGTTGGTCATTCTGGAGCTTGGAGTCTGTGTGTGGAGTGCTGCTCTGGAATGCAAAGCCCACGCTGTGAAGCCACTGTTGGGACACATGCTTTGCCTTTCTGTGATTGTCTAGGAAATTTCCTAAGCCATCAGAATCTTTTTTTTTTTTTTTTTTTTTATTTATTTATTTGACAGACAGAAATCACAGGTAGGCAGAGAGGCAGGCAGAGAGAGAGGAAGGGAAGCAGGCTCCCTGCTGAGCAGAGAGCCCGACGTGGGGCTCGATCCCAAGACCCTGGGATCATGACCCGAGCCGAAGGCAGAGGCTTTAACCCACTGAGCCACCCAGGCGCCCCAGCCATCAGAATCTTAAACGGGGATGGAAACAAACTTTTCTCAGGCACCTACTGGACCTTTGCTTATTGCCCCCTTTAATCATTACCGTGCCAACTCTTTCACGGACCTGACGACACTAGGGGTTGAACCCAAGGTCTTCCCTTCAGGTCCCAAACTGTGCTCTTTTCCCCTCTGTCCCCTTTTCCCCTTTCACCAGATAACAGCTTGTCCTACTTGGGGGCAGGATCTGGGGACAAAAAATACTATCTTCAGAAAACTTTTATCTTGTTCCAGAAAGAGTAGGTTACGAAGCTCTGTAGAGAATAACACAATTGAAACCAATCACAACTACAGAAAGTGGGAAAGGAGGTGAACATTTTTAAACATATTTACAGAATGCTTCCAGAATTTGCAGTGTGACATCCCCACATGATCCCACTCATTCCCCCTTAACAGATCTGTGAGGAAAGCAGGGGAGGTGTGGTGTGGTTTTGCCAAAATTCACAAAGCATAGCCGAGCCTAGGTGTCCCTCACCCCCGTCTTCTTCTCACCCCTCCCCATGCTTTTCCTCTTAGAATGCTTACGATCTGGAAATTGCCCAACCTCAACTGACTGGTGAGCAAAGGACTGACAGTTGGATGGGGATGTCTCCATCCACTGATGGGCTGAGTGACTTGACCTAGTCCTACCTACAGCACTGGTTTGCATTCCAGAACGGCTTTCCAACACAGGCCTTAGAGCTAGGAAACAGGACTGTTTCACATCCTCCCCGAGCCTTGTCTCTACCATGCTGTTAATAAACTGTTGTGTTTTTAAATCTTTTCACTTACTTATTTGAGAGGTTGGACTTAGCACAAGGTAGAAATGAACTTCCTCTTAATTTTTATGTATTGAATCTTTCAATAAAGAAAATGTGGTAGGTTTTATGCCTTGCCTTTTATTTTGTATGGTGCAATGATGACCTTTTATTTCCTTCCTTGGTGTCCTCAGCATATCAATCTTCTGAATGATTCCATCCTATCAAGACTTAGGTTCTGCCATACTTTTGACTATATGTAAGGTAAGATGGTTTCTGATGACACAACTTAAATTAAAAAAATTTTTTTCTATACATGGGATATAGGATTATACTCACTGTAGAAAAGAAATTCAAGGAATATGAAGAAAGAAACCAGCAGGTATGCCTGACCCCAGGTCCCATCTCCCCTCTCAGAGGTCACCCACACTAAACAGCTTGATGTGTTTCAATTTTAGACCTTTTTCTGTGTATCGTATAAATAGTGTTTTCAAAAATCTTATGGCCCTGATTCTAACTATGGCCTCTCATGGAAGATAGTGAACTTTTGACAACACCCGAAGTTATATGCACTGTCACAAAGACACAGTGATGGTATGACTAGAAGACTATCATCACATAATTTAAAATTATGTGACTCCTGGGGCACTTGGGTGGTGCAGTCAGTTAAGGGTTTGACTTTTGGTTTCGGCTCAGGTCATGATCTCAGGGTGGTGAGATCGAGCCCTGTGTCGGACTCTGTATTTAGCACAGAGTCTACTTAAGACTCTCTCTGCACTGCCTGTCCCCTCTCAAATAAATAAATAAATAAATCTTTTAAAAAATAACTAAAATAAACTGCATTTAAAAAATAAATAAAATAAAAACTGTGACTCTTTCCCAGACTACGCTGGTTTGAACCACCAAATACTTAATATATATTAAAGACTTCCTGTATTGTCATATTATTATATATCACATGTATAATATTATAATATACATGTGATATATAACATATTATGGGTCTTATATATGATATATATAGAATTATAATTATATATATAGAAATCCTGTACTTGAGAAGAACCTTATAACTTTTTTTAATGTTGATTCTTTAATGTCAACCTATAGGAAATCACATAATTTCTGTAATTCTGCTTTAGAGATCTTCATTTATTAGCAAACCATGAGACTTGAGAAATGGATATGGCCTCGGCAGAGTCCTGGCTTGGAAAGCAGTCTGTGGCTCTGCTTCTTGCTGTTGCAAACTACTTAGGGGAGCTGGGTCTGCCACTCTGAGAGACTTCTCTGATCTTGTCTTCAAAAGGAGGAGGCCAATTCGTAAAGTCCCCATGTGATCTCACTTGCGGGCTGAATCTTGCGGTAGGACTCATCCAGGCTGCCTTTCCTCTGTTTCTCTTAGTGTGTCTAGTGCCTGTCCCCATTGCCTCTGCAGGACTCAGGGGCCCTGTAGAAGGACAGTGTAAGTGGATGTGAGATCCTATATATAAGGCACCCACAGTGGGGGTGGGGGTGGTATTTGGGGCAAAATTTCCCATCTAAACAGCAAACAATGCGTTCTCATCTGTGGGTCCACACTCAAATACCTTTCACAGCTCCAAAATTAAAAATCACCTAGGAGTCCTTTGCAGCCCTGTGATCTTAGATCAGCTTTCTTAATCTATAAAATGAGTGGGCCAGACTCATTAGAAAACTTCCAAATCTACTTTATATGAAGGAAGTGTTTATTGCTTGCCTGTGATGTTTAAATCCATGTGCAAATTTTATATGCAGATGAACTTGGGCTTCGTTCCTAGTCACCTGCTGAGGTTTGCAGGGGTCAAAGAATAGCCGAAATATCGTAAATGGCGTGACATTTCTCAACTTGTGAAATTTTCCAATTTATTAAAATAATTTGTATTTTTTTATTAACAGAGAGTCATTTCACCCACAAATGAGGATAATTGGATGCATTTCACAAGAGAAAGAAAGACAGCTCTTGCTACCTTGCCCTGCTATTGAAAAATTAAACTCAATAGTACATGAGGAAATGAGATTACGCCCAGAAGAATGTCGTTTGCTCTGGAAACTGTTCATATGTCACTAGTTCCAAATTCTGTCAAATTGCCACCTTCTCAATAGCACACGGAGAAATAAATCAACAGTGATAACACTCAATGGGGAGTTAGAAATTATGGATAATGCCAATTAAATAGGTGATATTTTTCTGGTGGTGTTTATTTGTGGGAGTCTGAATGAAGATGTTACCTTATATGGCAAAAGGAATTTTGCATGTGTGATTAAGGGTCTTAATAAAATGAGAAATATTCTGGATGATTCGGGTAATCACAGGTGTCCTTAGAAAGGCAGGCAGGGGAGGTGTGACTATGGAATAGATGTGACGATGAAAGGAAGAGACTAGTGTGATGTGGCTGCAAGCCCAGGAATGACATGTGACACTCAGGAGAGCTGGCAGCCTCTAGAAGCTGGAGAGGCAAAGAACAGGTTCTCCCTTGGCGCTTCCAGAAGGACCCAACCCTGCGTGCACCTGATTTTAGTCTCATAAGATGAATACTGGACTTCGGGGCTATTGGAGAATAAACTTGTGTTGTTTCAAGCTACTAAGTTTGTGTTTACCTCAATATACTGAAAACGTTACTGCAACATGTAATCAGTGTTAGAGATTATGAATGACGTATCCTACATTATATTTCTCACTGAGCCTTTGGGATGGGTTAGACATTTTATACCCGTGGCACATTTCACTTCAAACCAGCACTTGAAATCAAGTGCTCTATGGTCACCTATGCCTTTTCACTATCATACTCATCATCCAGTCTAGATAAAATCTATAGATCGGGACGCCAGGGTGGCTCAGTGGTTTAAGCCGCTGCCTTCGGCTCAGGTCATGATCTCAGGGTCCTAGGATCGAGTCCCACATCGGGCTCTCTGCTCGGCAGGGAGCCTGCTTCCCTCTCACTCTCTCTGCCTGCCTCTCTGCCTGCTTGTGATCTCTCTCTGTCAAATAAATAAATAAAATCTTTAAAAAAAAATGCCATAGATCGTCTGAATTGCCCTTCTGTTGTTGAGGTGTGAGTAGGACACAGCTCTCTGTTTTCTGACTTACGCAGTCCAAGCCCATAATAGGTACTCACTGAAATGGGAAGTGCGCACTTAAATTTGCTGGTGTGAGATTTCCTGCTTTTGTTCCGGTGTGTTCTAGTGTTCTCGCATGGTCACCTGCCTCCCAGCCCCACCCCGCCCCCATTCTGCCATGTTGGCTCCGCATCCAATTCCCCACAATCGTGCTCGAACACCTGCACCTCACACGCCAGCCCCATGCCAGGCTCCGCGCACACCATACTCCCTTCTGCCTTCCCTGCCTCATTCCCCTAACATGGCTGTGTGAGGTTTTGAAAGGTTCTTTCTTAGTTCCCAGAAACGGGCAATCAGATCTCATATCGAACAATGTAACACAAACTACTTCTCTTTCTAATTTGGGAGAACTTCCAGGTTCACAGTGAAAGGGGCCACTTCAGAAGAACACAAACTCCCCCCTGTAAAAGAAGGCTTACAGGAAACAGAAAGTCCAAATTTATAAAATAACAATCACCTTTCAGGTTTTCTTCCTATGTACATGTCTTTTACCTATGTAGCTGTCACCCACCTATCTCTGATATGTGATAGATATGATCTATCTATGCCTCGCATTGGCAGAAGATTTTATTTTTAACACCATCAAATTTTTTTAATCATTTTTATCAGAGGACTTCCCTTTTCCCATTTGTTAGCTCATTTGCTCTTCAAAAATCTTGTGCCATAACAGATTAGTTTCATCGCTTTCATTTTTCGGATGAAGAAGAAGTTGAGGCCTTTGCATAGAGCAGCAGGTAAGGTTTACTGATCCTTTGAAGGGCTGCATCCTATAGCTCAGTGTTGCTGGGTCCAGATGGGTAGCCAAACCCTCTTGTGGCTGTTTAAATTTAAATCAAAGTTAGTCAATACTGAATAAAATTAAAAGTTCAATTCCTCTGTTGTGACAGTCCCATTTCAAAGACTCAATTGTCACCTGTGGGTAGTGGCTACCTTGTTGGGCAGCACTGACAGGGAGCATTTCTATCATCGTAAAAAGTTCTGCTGGAGGGGCGCCTGGGTGGCTCACTGGGTTAAAGCCTCTGCTTTCGGCTCAGGTCGTGATCCCAGGGTTCTGGGATCAAGCCCCACATCGGGCTCTCTGCTTGGTGGGGAGCCTGCTTCCTCTTCTCTCTCTCTGCCTGTCTCTCTGTCTACTTGTGATCTCTATCACAAAAAAAAAAAAAAAAAAAAAAAAAGTTCTACTGGACAGCACTGTCTTGAAGAGACACCCCAGCCTCCTTCAAAGGCTCACACTTCTCTTCTGCCATTCCAATTCCCATATTGCCTGCTTGACAACAGTGCTGGATGACAGCAGGCATGCTCTGGGCTCCAAAGTGGGATTGTGATCTTCACTGCTATCAGATGCCATTTAGGATGAACCTCTCCTTATCAAAGCATCATTCGACAGTGAGGAGAAGCAGCCTAGGGCAATATGAGCCGTCTTTGGAAAAGGCTGCAGTTGAACCTGAAATTGATAGGATTCACTGAAACCATCAAGGCACTAACTTCAAGTTGATGTGACAGAGCAGACAAAGCGACGAGTTTTCTAAGCAGCTGTGCCACTGAGTCTTGGAATTGGTCTTCCAAGACAGTAGCCATAACTAAGAGGGATTTTCAGACTCTTCTTTTGCATACTTTGGGTTGGTTTTTCAGAGGAATTTGGATTGAGGATGAAAAAGGTTTGTTTCAAATTGCAATTATTTCTTTAGCCAAATGGGACTGAAGGGATACAAGGGCATATGCAGGAAAATGAAAACTGTGAAATAAGCAACTTCATTTCTTCAGTAAATATCTATTAAAGCAACTATGAGCCAGATGCTATGTTAATTGTTAGGAGGATAAAAAGAAACATAAGACTTAGTCCCTGTTCTTGCGATGCTTAAAGGTAATTAGGAAGATTAAAATAATCAGTCATGATAATAGCCCCCCTTTATGGAGCACTTACTCCCTTCCACAAACTATGCTAACCACTTAATGTAGATTATTTCACTTAAGGATCCTCGAAATCCTAGGAAGTAAATAAGTGGGCCACGGTCAAAGCAGAGATTAAATAGGATTGAGAGAGATACGGAGAATCCCAGCCTCTCCTTTGTCTATGGGTGGAGAGGAGACAAGCCATCGGAATAGACCTTTTTATTCAGAATATAGCCACCTAAGTGGTCCCTTAGTTTTATAAATCACAGTATTAAGGTGCTTTTAATTTTTTTACTTGACTAATACTGACACTTCTCTAGGTCCTTGGTATACAAAGCTGGTCCTGGGAGGAGATGGCCCAATTTACCTAGAAGTTCAAGGTTTTCTGAGGAAGGAGGGTTAAATCCTAGCCCTATTTCCCATATATTCATACATATACATATACATATACACACATATACATGCACATACATATACATATATACATGCACACACAGACATACACACACACACACCAGAGTAGATCAGGTAGGTCCCAAGCAAGATGCTCCGGTGGATAAACTGAACTAGAGGTAGGAGTCTATGTGTTTGGGCAGAGTGAGAGACCAAAAATTATGCCTGGTTGCTAATGCAAATGCCAGAGTTATGATACCCCTGCTTTGGTGCCCATGTCTCAGTTCCCTAGAACATGGAAAATGGGGAACAAGGTGAATGGGGAGCTTTATAATATGCATTAACTGGATAGTCTCTGGGATCATCAGAACCAAAGCAATCTGTATATTTTGTTAAATTCATTGCTTCCCTAAGTTATTTAGTGAGGTATGAAGAAGAAAATATTACATATAGTGTTTGGCCTAAAAGTCTTGTGAATTAATGTTCCATAGAACATCGGTTTAAGAAATGCTATAGAGATGTGTTCTAATCAGGGTCTTCCTCCTTCCATTCCCCCATCATGCAATATATGTGTATTAGTTTGCATATGGAACAAATATAGGAGGGCAAACTAATACTTACATCTCAGAATCAAGATACAAAATGACTTTGACTGGGACAGGTAGAACCCTAATTCCCCATTTCTATGCTGAAATTTGGATGAGAGGAAATTATGAGAAAAAGAAATATGCACATAGGGGATCTCAGAGTTCTGTTTCAATGGCAGTTCATGTAAAGAAAGCCATGGATTTTCAACATTAGAAAGTTCAATATGAAACTACTGTGTCGTGACTGACTACCCTCCAATCGTGTAAATTTGGGTGGCTCTACGAGTTCCACTTTACAGCTCTGCTGTTGTGTCCTACATGGGTTCTACCGTTGGCGGGGATTTAAGAGGGAATTTGTAAAACCACAGCAATTCCATGGACTGTGCTGTGTCATTTATTGTCCACTGGAGTATGACAGAACACACTTTCCAGCATTCTCTTCACTGCGTGATTAGAGTTGGCCAAAAAATGTGCTTCTAGGAGATCTGAATGGTACAAACCAAGGAGCAGCCATTGCTCTCTGAAGTTTGTGGTGTTGGATGTGGTGGGAGACTTAGAGATGACTGGTTGTCCTTCTTTCCTGCTCTGCATTTGATTCTTCCTGACTACAGACCCTGCTGAGCAGTGGTGGTCCCAGCCCATCACCAGAGGCTGGAATGTTGATCCACCATCCCCTCCCTAGGTGTTTCCACAACTCCCTCTCGGTGACACTCCTTCTGGCAGTCAGGTGATCTGGGTCTTCTTAGATGGATACAGTGACTCCTCTAATTTCCCAACAGTTCCTTGGACCTTTATTTCCTGGCTCCTCCCACAATTGTGTAAGTCTTATATTAATTCCTTTTTTTTTTTAAGATTTTATTTATTTATTTGACAGACAGAGATCACAAGTAGGCAGAGAGGCAGGCAGAAAGAGAGAGGAGGAAGAAGGCTCCCCGCAGAGCAGAGAGCCCGATGTGGGGCTCGACCCTAGGACCCTGAGATCATGACCTGAGCCGAAGGCAGAGGCTTTAACCCACTGAGCCACCCAGGCGCCCTTATTAATTTCTATATCTCACAGCTCATATCTGTCTCCCCAGTCAAAGTCTGAGTCAGCTTTCTAACAATCGTAAATGACACTATCCTGTGTGTGGCTATTATTATTGTTATGTATCTGAAGAGTGCTAATTCTTTACCAGGCACCATTCTAAAAGCTTTGCATACAATCATTCATTTATTCCTCCTGGCAGTCCTATGAAGTAAATACTATTATTATTTCCATTTATAAGTGAAGAAATGGAAACACGGAGAAGTTGTGAAACTTGCTAAAGTTTCTTTAGTTAATAAAGGGCAGCACCAAGATTCAAACATGAATCTGACTCAGGAATCCATTCTCTTAACCATGCCAGAGATGAGGCCAATCAGAGTTATGGGAGGCCCAGGAATCACGTCCAAAAGGAATCATTAAAAAAAAAAGGAGATCTAATCTAAAAAAAATAATTCATAGTTAATATTGTCAAATAGCTCAAGGAGAGTGATAAGAAGAGAGTAAGCTTGTTTATTCCTATCCTGCTGGGAAGAACTGTAACTCTTTGTAGAAGTTGGGGAGATAGGTTTTTTACTTTTAAAACTCTCCAATTATTAGGGTTCAAAAATGAAATGTCCTGTCATGCTGATATTTTTTAACCATACATGGAATGATCATCAATCAAAAAGAGGGCCAGGGAAGTTTAGGTTGATTAGGAACTAAGCGCTCTTTCACTCTGGAGAAGTATTTCCAGAGTACCACGCATTACGCTTACACTGAACATCACAAAACAGACATGATTCTGCATATCTCCAGTCCAGCAATTACTGATATGAAACAACAAAAAGCATGTATACTATATATACATACACTAAACATGTAATACAACCCTTGATGAATGCTCTGAAGGACAAATAGAGCATGTAAAAGAGAATATGACCTAATTAGTAGCTTTAGGGAGACTTCCATTAGGACATTACAGTCAGTCTACATCTGCTGACTAAATAAGAATTTTCTGGGTGAACTGGTGGGATACAACAGTACAAGGCAAAGAGAACGTCTATTCATAGTCCCAAAGGCTGGAAAGAGAGTGGCAGTCTTCCCTCCCCACCCCCTTCCTTCCATCTTTCTTTCCTTCCCCTTTGAAAGAGTGCAACCAGGGGCAGAGGGCGAGAGAATCTTTTTTTTTTTTTTTAAGAGTTTATTTATTTATTTGACAGACAGAGATCACAAGTAGGCAGAGCAGCAGGCGGGGGTTGGTGGGGGGAAGGAGACTCCCTGCTGAGAGCAGAGAGCCCAAAGCTGGGCTCCATCCCAGGATCCTGAGATCATGACCCCAACTGAAGGCAGAGGCTTAACCCACTGAGCCACCCAGGTGTCCCAGGGCGAGAGAAGCTTAAGCAAACTCCACACCCAGCACGGAGCTGAATGTGGGGCTCGATCTCAGGACTCCGAGATCATGACCTGAACCGAAATCAAGAGTCAGACACTTAACCAACTGAGCCACCCAGGTGTCCCAAGATTGGTATTTCAAAAGAAGGTCAAACGGCTGAAGGGCAGATTGTTAGAGAGAAAAGGAAATACTACGGCACTCCGCAGGCAGATGAGACAGATGATGTAGAGCCTACCCTATGGGGGTGGATTTTTGTCTTTAGCCAAAGGGGCCATGGGAGGATTTTAATAAGAGTTTTGACATGAGAGTCATTATAGGTTACAAGTATCATTTTGGATGCAGTGGGAAGACTGGTTAAAAGAGAAGAGTGAGGTGGCTCATACAGTAGTTCAGGTAAAAGAGGAGAGTCTTATGGAACTGGATGGAGATGGAGAGGAGCAAACAGATCCCAGATAGGTTTTTTTTTTTTTTTTTAAAGAATTTATTTATTTATTTGGCAGAGAGAGATCACAAGTAGAGAGAAAGAGGAGGAAGCAGGCTCCCTGCCAAGCAGAGAGCCCGATGCGGGGCTTGATCCCAGGACCCTGAGATCATGACCTGAGCCGAAGGCAGAGGCTTAACCCACTGAGCCACCCAGGTGCCCCCCAGATAGGTTTTAAGGGCAAAGTATATGGGGCTGAAAGCGCACTCTTGGATATAGGAAGTAATGGAGAGAGACATCACCAAGATCACGCCCAAGGCTCTGATTTGTACAACTGGTTACCCTGGCTTGAAATACGCTGAGATAAGCGTCAGAAGAGGGCTGAATCTGGAGAACAGATGGAATGGGAGACAATGAGGTCAGTTTTGGAAAGGTTTTATCAAACTGTTGGAAATGTCCAGTAGAGGTAACTGGGCAAGCAATTGGCTAATTGGGTTGGTGCTGGTAAAGGTGTGGCCTTGAGATAGAATCTGAGAAAACATTTGCATGCAGATGGAGATAGAAACCATGACAGTAAGTGACGACTCGGGAAAGGGTATAATGTAAGAGAAGAGGGGCCAGGGATGCGTCTGGATGAACTCCAATGTTAAAGTCTGACCCTGGGGCGCCTGGCTAGCTCAGTGGGTTAAAGCCTCTGCCTCTGGCTCAGGTCATGATCCCAGGGCCCTGGGACTGAGCCCTACATCGGGCTCTCTGCTTGGCAGGGAGCCTGCTTCCCCCCCGCCCCCCCCCACTCTCTGCCTACATGTGATCTCTGTCTGTCAAATAAATAAACAACAACAACAAAAAAGTCTGACCGTAGAGGATGTGCAGGCAAAGGAGCCTGAGAAGAAGGAACATCAGAATAGTAGGAGGAAAATCAGGACGGTGGTGACTTGGAAGCAAAGAATGGAGGAACATTTTCAAACAGTGAAGAGAAAACACTGTATGATATCTAAGACGGCATCTAGCTCCAAAATTTTATTATTCTATAGTTTGGAAAATAAGTATGGAGTTTTCCATTGCATGATTCTATTTTGAATACCTTTCAGCATGATCAATGCAGAAAGTCGAGAAAGCCTGACATTTGTATAGTGCTTCCACACATATTATTATCTTGCCCCTCACACAGTTGAGGAAGAGTGAGGAATATATCCTTCAGGTGTTTTCAGATAAGGAAATTGAATTTCAGAAAATCAAGTGTTTTGCCTAAGGTTGTAACTAGAAGAGATAATTTGACTTCTTGGCCATTTAATTTTCTTTCTCTTCGAGTTTCTTCATATAGAATGTTATATTAAGTTTTAGCCAGTTGTCTTTAAATTATAAGAAATTCTAAGTGGTTAACATGTCTATATTTGACTGTATCAATTTTTAAAGCTCACAGCTTACCAATCTTAAAGATTGGAGTGTGGCTGAAAATAAATTTTAAAAATTTGATCTCAAGAAATTTACCTGAATTAAAATAACTATATTTTTCTTAAAGAATAGTCTCTTTCTATATATATTACAGGTCAGTTCAGTGCTTTTATTCTCTTAATTGATCACCCTGGAAACATGTGCAAATTTATGAGCTGCTAGACCAAACCTACAATCGTTACATGGTGAGCTCCCCATTGATGATACCCACCATCAACGTAACCAAGTGAAATTTTGACTTTCAGCACTAATTTAGTCACTAATTTTGAAGTCTATGTCAACTTTATAGGTCAATAAAAAAGTAGAACAACTTATCTTACAGAAACAATGCAAAGATTGGTAATGAAAATGAATGCAATACATATAAAAGTCAACAGTGGCTTAAGAAATAATTCTCTTGACATTGGCCTTAATGTCAATGTCAATTAGCCTCACTCTTAATCTGTAAGGGGCATTTCAAGAAACTCTGCTTAGCAAGTATTGAAGAGAATAATTTAGTCAAAAGAATAAGTTACTATTTAAATCAAATGTGCATATTGTCTCAGAAGCCAACTGAGTTCATTAAAACAAAAGAAAAATGAATAAGCTTCAATCTTGTTATTTCAGAAACTGATGACTAAATAGAGCTGTCAAATTTTACTCAGGTCGAATATTATATAGCAATTACTTGATACGTCAACATATTTTAAAGACTTATTACCTTATTTGTTTAAATTTATTTTTCTTTATTTTCACTGGGTCTATAAAGTCACCTAATGATTCTTCTCTTCCTCCAGCCTAATAATCCATAATCTCCATCCACTCTTTCCTCTACCTTCCATTCCAACATGCCCAGCTGCCTTGGAACACTCGATCCTCCCACCACACAACTTTCAGAATTTAGCATAACCTTATTATGCTGCCTACTTCCTTGCTCACCTCTTTTGAGTCATCCCCTCACACCCAGACTGTCAATATTCGATGTTATTTGTTTATTTTCTCAGGAGCTCTTTTGCTCTAATCACCAAACAACACACTTAGCACAAAATCAAAATAAAACAGAAAGGTAAAAATCAGCAAGTGATAATGCCCTATAGCTTTGCCCATATCAATGGCCTCTATCCTGTAAGTATTAAAAAATGTGTATTTTCTTTTATAAGCATACGGAAGTATTTGTATTTTATATGGATTTGGGCTACATTTATTCTTCTGCCGATTACTTTTCTTTAATTGCATCATATTGATTAGTTTTTACATTCTCTATTTCAGATATAATTTATATAAAATTTTGTTAACAGATGCAGTAAACTCCTAAATGAATGAACTCAATATAATTCCCATGTTATGCTTACGATATCTGAGAGGGCATATAAGCACATATAATGACATGATAATGACATATAATGTCTGAAAGCCACAGAGTCCAAGGTCAAAGTAAAACAGGGGTCAGCAAACTTTTTTTTAAAAGAACCAGATCATATTTTAGGCTCTGTGGACCATATGATCTTAGTTACAACTACTTAAGTCTGCTGTTTTGGTGCCAATACAGCCACTGACTATACACAAATGAGTGAATGTGGCTCTGTTCCAATAAAACTTTATTTACAAAAGCAAGCAGTGGGCCAAATTGCCCCATAAGCCATAGTCTGCCATTCCTAATGTAAATCATTCCTTTTCCTATTGTGTCAGCCTACTCAGAGTTCACTTTTGTTGGACTCTTTCTGCTCTCCCTCCTCTTCCTCCTCTCTCACATTTCTCACAGACCTGTGTACTACTTTGCCTGTTACCAGGGCCCCCAGTTCTAATTCCAGGATGGTAGATTCAGAGCTAAAGATTCTGTCCATAGCTATAAAGTTCTTCAGATTTTCTTAGACTAAACAAACAATTTCGGTTTCTGATATTGTTTGTCTAAATATAACTTCCTTAAAATATTTACTATCTGGTCCTTTACAGAATAAACTTGCCAATCTTTGTTTTATAAATATCTTTGGAGACAGAACTGTTCTACTACCACAAGAACTCCCTTGTGCTACCCTTTTAGGGTGGCATGCACCCCCCCCCACACACACACCCCTGTCCCTGTTCCCTGGCAACCACTAATTTGTTTTCCATCTCTGTAGTTTACAATCCTATCTTCTTTTCACCTTTGCATACACATGCCTTACTATGAGTGCCAGGTACACAAGTATTTACTAAATATGTGTTGAATGAATGAATGGAAACAATGCTAAATATTCCTTTTTAAAGTTGAAGACATAAAAAGTAGAGTGTCTTATATTAAATTTGATTGTTTGAAAATTATGATTAAGGTTGCAAAATAATTCAAACTACCTACACTAACATCTTTAATATAGTGTTTTCTGAGGTTGTAAATAAAGTCCACAGAACAGTGATCAAGATGGGGTTAGGACGTCACAATGACCTCCTTGGAGGGCTTGCTAATTGTGTTACACAGGAAGTGTGATCCTGGCACTTCACAATGGGTCATTTTTCAGCTCATGCGCTAATCAGGAAGTGACTGTGACCAAACGAGCTTGAAAGGCCCTACCCTTTCCTGTACCTTAACAGAGACAACTAGAGTAGGCTTCTGAAGACTGATTAGACCAAGTTTGAAAGCCATCACTGCTCACTGCCACTTTCAGGGTCAAGCCTTCAAGAGGTCCTCTGGAAGAAAGAGTTCTTGGAGGAAACCTCGGGTACGTTAAGAAGTGAGGGGATCCCTGTGCATCATGTGCCATACAAACAGCCAATGCTACACAGAAAACCATTATGTGAAGTTAGACATCACAAAGGGACACTGGAAGAGGCCAGTGGACCTCAAATTGGGAGACCCAAGGGCTGTGCAGGCACAGAATTAGATTTTCAGTTTTAGTCCTTCAAGTTCCTAAAATTTCAGTAGCTGAAATTGCATCTGAGTTCCCAAAAACTCTTCTCCCATTTGACACAATAAAAGCATTTCTTCTCATCCATCCATAAACATTCCCTGGGTTGGGAACCTCAAGAGGACCAAGTAAAGGAGGAGGCTCTGTTTACTACCAACCTAGGCATCATTGCCTGGGAGGACTTCCTGTCTTACACATTTTGCTCTTCCGGGTGAAGTGTGTTCTTGGAAGACTGAGTAGCTCTGAAGGAAGGTCCCATAAGAGCAAAGCAAAGTGGCAGAAAGTACTGAACACTGAAAACAGCTTAAAAAATCATTAAAATCAAATTTGTTTCAACTCTTCTCCATACTAATCCTTACAACATATAATGAGCTAAAAACAATGAGCACCTTCCAACAGCTGAGGCAGGACAGATTGGTATTACTGATTCTCTTCAGTACAACCAATATTTCCTAATACCATGCAAATTTTCAAGATACAGTGGGTAAAACTTGAATGAAAGTTTTACATAATTTCTTTACAATTGTGAGGTGTTATTTTAGTAGTAATTACCATTTTATCAAGAGTGTTTTGAAATATTTACTTCAAATATAGTAAATTTTTATTTTACTCTACTCCCCCAAATCCTTAGTATTTCCATTTCCTATTAACAAAAAGTATATGCTAGCCAATCAACAATTTTTAGCAATATATGCTTTTATTAAGTATATAAAAGTTTGACTGTAGTACCTAGTAAATAAATGGTATTATTTCTGATTTTTAAAATTTGATTCTTATTTAATCACTCCTAAAAGCCAAGCAGCAAAAAAAATTTCACTAAATTCTATGCCTTTTTATCATACTTCTTGCTTCGTAAATAACATAATTTTAGCAATATTTTATATTCTCACTAGGTAGAAAATGAGTAATAGATATTGATTTATTATCTTAAAAACTTATTATAGATGTATTAATCACATTAGGTCTATAATGATTTAATCTTGAATAATTTTGGTAATGTATTTTGCAAGACGTGGTCTATTATTTTTTGCATATTAAGAAACATTCCCTAAAGACTTTAATACTATGCTTACTGCAGGTAAAAAACAGGACCACCCTTTTTCTGATGGAAAATAGGTCTTATATGGCTGTTGGGTAGAAAATAAAAGTCAGCCTTCTTAAACAAGTTACCTGGCAGAGAATTCCCATAACCTGAATAAGCAAAATCTATAGTTCCAGGGTTTTAGTGAAGGTATATTTAAAGCTGATGATGAAATAAAACTATTTTATCAAAAATAATGCAATTGCCAAAGTGTGCAAAACTACAATGCTTTGATTTTACTCAATTCTTTCCATAGTTAAACAAGATGGCTTTAATTTGAAGAGTAACAAGTATAATTAATATATTATAATTATATATTGTAATTATATTATAATTAATATTATAATTAATAATTGTATTAGTTACTAAGTATAATAATTGTAATAAATTACACAATTTTCAATGTTTGGATGAAGACTCTATTTCCTAAAATATTAGCCAGTGAATGGCTAACTCAAATGTCTAACTTGTAGATTTTATTTTTTGCAATTTAGATTTCAAGTTTTTTACATTCCACAAAATTAAAGGAGTCAATTAAATTTCTAGGTGATACATCATTTAAAAAAAAAAAAACAAAACAATTTTGATGATAGAAGATTGCATGAGTTTTGGTTTATAACCAGGAAGGAGTTCAAAAAATAAAGTGACATAGCTTAAAAAAAAAAAAGTCCCTCTCATATAGTTCTGTGAACATGGTAAAAAATGAGTACAGAATCAATGGCAACCCTTATTCCATTTGGGCATTAAGCCATTTTTTATCCATAGATACACGAACTAATTGAGAAAAAACAACCTAAGTTATCTCATTGGAGAGCATTTGCATTTAAACTTGATTTCTTATATATTTACTTATTAAAATTTGTAAAATAAAAATGCTGTCTAGATCAAATATTTTAAAATAATAATTGTAATGATAAGTCATTCCAGAAAGATCTTGATCACATGAAGATTTAATTAAGGTCATAGGAAATGAAATCACTTTAAAATTTTAAATATAGTCTATATATGTATTTACACACACATGTAGATGTATATTTGTATATTGTATATTTATATATAATTATTATTTTCTTTCAATCAGGACACTCTAATTCTTTAGTTCTGGGAAATATTTTTGAATTATTCCTTTAATTTCTCCTCCATGATGAGTTTTCTAATTTTCTTACTTTTTTTAATGTTTGAGCTCTGTTCTTTTGCTCCACCATAAGGGATTTTCCCTTAATTTTATCTTTAGGCATTTATATTTAATTTCTGCTATCATATTTAAAACTTCCAATAGCCTTTGTTTTGTCTTTTTTTTCTTTTTTAATTGTACTTTTTATTTAATTAACCCAAATCCCTTACCTCCCTGAGCTTAATGATAGTTTTGGGTTTTTGTTGTTTTTTTTAGGGTTTTATTTATTTATTTAGAGAGAGAGTGCACACAGGTGTGTGAGAGCAGGAGGGTGGGGCAGAGGGAGAGGGAGAGAGAATCCCAAGCAGACTCCATGCTGAGTGTGAAGCGGATGGTGGCTGGATCTCGAGACCCTGAGATCAGGACCTGAGCCGAAATCAAGAGTCAGATGTTTAACCAACTGAGTCAGTCAGGTGCCCCACGGTAGTTTATTTCTAAACATCTTCTTCCTGTAGTTTCTATTTTTTCCTAAGGTTTTTTGTTCTATTTCTGTTTACTCATTTTGGTCTATATCATTCATGGTAGACTCATCCTCTCTACTACGGTAGCCAGTACACATATGGATTATTGAGCAATGGAAATCTAAAATCCAATGTGCCGTACATGTGAAAAATAGTCTGGACTTTGAGAACTTAGAATGCAAGAAAGGATGGAAATATTTCTTTAATATTTTTAATTTCTTACATGTTGAAATAATATTTGAAATATATTGAAATACTTAAAATATATTCAAATTAACTTTTACTTATTGTGGCTACCAGAAAATTTTAAGGTGCATAAGTAGCTCGTATTATATATCTAATTGGGAAGTCCTACATTAGGTCCTTTCTCAGATGTCTGGCAAATTCTGGTTTTGTTCATGTATGTGGAGTATGTGCATATGTATTTATACCAGGCTTATTGAGATATAACTGACGTGCCCTAACATACCCTTCAGTAACTTTTAGTATACTCAGAGTTGTATGATCATCACTATCAAATAATAAAACATTTACATTCCCAAAGAAATAAACCCTTTTACCCATTAACAATCCACTCCCCATTCCCATCTCCCTCTAATGCCTGGAAACCACAAATCTATTTTCTTTTTCTATGAATGTACCTATTCTGGACATTTCCTATACATGGAATTACACAATATGCAGCCTTTTGTGACTTGCTCTCTCACTTTGCGTAATGTCTTCAGGGTTCATTCATGTTGTAGCCTGTGTCACTACTGCATTCTTGTCTATTGCTGAACAATATTCCAGAGTATGGATATACCACATCTTATGTATCCATTCATCAGTTGATAGATATTTGGGTGGTTTCCACTTTTTGGTTATTAGGAATAATGTTGCTATGAACACCCATGTAGGAGCATTTGTGAGGACATGTATTTTTATTTCTCTTGGGCATAGAGCTGGGAGTGTTCGTTCATATTGATAGACTGAGGCACTATCCAGCTCGCCGGACTGTCTGGGCATGGATGTGAGGCCAGTAGAGTATAGACCTGTCTGGGGATATGGCTAGAAAGATACCATGTCATTATCACCAGGTTTTTGCTTTGGGCCAGACAGATTTCACAGAGAAATGCTCTAGCATCCTGCAGGACTGACTCACCATGTCTGATGACTTTCTTGAAATTAACTGAAAGAAGAGGGTTGGGTTTTTCAATATTCGGTGCGTCAGTACCTTCACCCTTGACTCTGCTTGGTATCTCCCAGTTAGAAACTTTCCGGTTGATGCTCACTAGGAAGAGAATGGGGGAGGGCTAGTACTTGACTGTATAGGGTAGGAGGAAGGATGAGAGACTCCCTTCTTAAACAAGCTTTTCTCTGGCTTTTTGTACCATGCCTAGTTCCCGAGGTACTTGCGGCAATCAGTTCCAGCACCTTCAGTAGGTCTCATGGAAGAAATCGGTTTTCTTTCAGCTTCCCCACTTCCAGCTTAAGATTTAGTATTCTTAGCTGTACTTATCTGCTTTCCAGATTCCAAAGTTCTGTGACTGATGTCTCCTACCCCATTCTCTTTTGTTCTTGTGGGTGTATGCCTTAAAAATCTCTTCTGTGCAATTTTAGAAGGTTTTAAGGGGGAGTGAAATTAAGTGCACGTAATCAATCAGCCATCTTTATCCCAAAGTCTCTGTTCTATGCATTTCTCATGTTTCCAATGCTTTCTCTAACCTTTTCTTAAATTGGCAAACCAAACCATCCTTCAAGACTCTTATATCCTATTGGGGTACCTATAACATGGAAGACATAATTATTTGCAAAACAATGACTTGACTGGTTCCCCTACTTGATTGGATGCTCCTTGAAAGTAGGGATTGACCTATTTTTCCTCTCTCCCCTGCTGCTTAGCACAGTGCTTGGCTTATGATGAGCCCCAGTAAATGCTTGCTAATGTAATTGATGCACAAAGGTTAAACAATGGTGTCCTTAGAAAGGAAAGAAAGACCCAAAAGCTCAAACCACTCATTTTCTAGGCAAGGCCTTTGTCCATCCACACTCTGCTTTTGTTCATGAAGAAGTTTGTCTATTTAGGGATTTTCAATCTGGGAATTTTATAGAGGCAAACCAGAGAAAAATTGTATCTACTCTGTCCACCAATAACAGATAATGACAGTGGTCACATGTATATTGTCCCTTTGGATGTACAGATAAGTGGATTCAGGAAGAGCCTAGGGAGTCCCTGGATTTAGGAATTTCCTGAACCTAACTTGTTCACGAGCTTATGGGGTTTCTGTAATACACACACACACACACACACACACACACACCTCTCTATCTTCCTTGATGTCATGGTTCTTTCAAAGGAATTACCTCTTAAATAACTGCCCTTATCCTGTCCCTTGCTACCTGCTGATATCATTCCCCACAGGTCTTCAGGTCAGGCTTCCTTGATATTAGCCTTCAACTGAGCAAGGGAATAGAGACAGTTTGGTCTGAGAAAGTTGGCTGCCTTGGTCCCCAGACCCTTCCCTGATGCTGCTATTGCTGTTCTTATTCTGCTGTATTGTCGTTGTGTGCAGATTTTCTTGTCTTTTAGAATATATCCTCCAGGGGCTCCTGGGTGGCTCAGTGGGTTGGGCCTCTACCTTTGGCTCAGGTCATGATCTCGGGGTTCTGGGATCGAGCCCTGCATCAGGCTCTCTGCTCAGTGAGGGGTGGCGCTGCTTCCCTATCTCCCTCTGCCTGCCTCTCTGCCTACTTGTGATCTCTGTCTGTCAAATAAATAGATAAAACCTTAAAAAAATATATTTATATCCTCCATGCCAACCATGTGAGTTGGCTTTGGACCTCCATTTTGCTCTGCCCTTGAGCCATATTTTATCTTGGCTTTCCAAGATTTTGATCTACTAAGGCCTGGCCCTTTAGTTT
The DNA here is from genome assembly GCF_963455335.1 of Martes martes. Lineage (NCBI taxonomy): Eukaryota > Metazoa > Chordata > Mammalia > Carnivora > Mustelidae > Martes > Martes martes. Next base: position 16,417,805 of record NC_137900.1, on the reverse strand, counting down.
TACATTTGCTTTAATTTCTGGCCTAGGTGTTTCTTCCAATATCCTCACTGGCCTGCTGAAGGGAGTACTGAGTTCGTTTTTTTTTTTTTTTTTTCTGGCCTCTCAGCACTGGCTACCCCACTCTGTATCCAGCCTTACTTTTCCCTACTATCAAAACCATTTTTTAAAAATCCTGTGCTTTTTTAATTTGCCCAGTCACAAGTTGGCAAAGGAGAGTGACATTGTGTTAAATACTGTGATAAAATCTCCCTGGGGTATTGGAAAATATTTGGATACTCTGTAATTAGAGTTGGATGCTTTCAGGTGTGTTGGATGCTTTGGAGAAGGTGAACAGGTGGTGGATTACAGGTTGCACCAGACTCAGCAATAGGGCATAAGCTAAGGAGAGTACTGATTCAAGGTATGGAATGATGTCATATTTGACCCACCTTGTCCCAACACCTTGGGGGTCCTAAGTCTCTGATGTAAAATAAGGTTGTAAAATAAAACAACTGGAATTCAACATTAGTGTGCTCAAGTAACTGTTCTGAAAGAACCACACCCCCACCCAACACACACACAGACCCTCACTTTCCAAACAGGGGCACTGGAGGCAGTAAAGAGTTTCCCCTGACAGCTGAGACATGAGTAGAAGAGCTGAAAAACAGATCAGGGATACCATGTGGGCAGCCCAACAGGGGTTTGGCCTCAGGAAGAACCATGACAGGTGACCTTTGGTGAGGGAGATTCACAGACAGGCAAGGCTCCAGGTGGCAACAGCGGTGAGAGGACATGTTGCAAGGGCATGGAGACAAAGGTTAGGTCAGTGATTCCATGGTAAGGAGCCCCAGGAGAGTTGAGGAAGCACTCCCAGTCCAAGCCAAATGATTAGAAAACAGGTCAGAGCAATGGCAAGGGTAGGGCTGGATCATAAGGACAGCAAGGTGCATGCAGGCAGCAAGGAAATTACATGTGAACCACGCCTCTCTCTTGTAAGACTGTCAGCTAGGTACAATACAGGGGGAGAGGGGCACTCCGAGTGCTTGTCCCTTGGGAGACAGAAGGTTATAATCTGGGAGGATTTAGGGATCAACCATTACTGTGGTCTTAACCTATGGTTCATACGCTGGTAAGGCCTTGGGTAATGTGCACATTATCTGGGAAACAACATTGCAGAGTGCCAAATGTTTCATAAGAAATGTAATATTTATGACTCATTATGGGGCTCTTAATCACTTGCCGACTGACTTTCCTATTTGTCACAAATACAATTGTACATAGCCATTTCCTTTAAATGTAAAAAGAAAACACAGACACATACTTGCACATATGCACAAATACCTCGTTAAAAAGACTGGAGGGCAATGGAGTAGAAGAGTGTTATAAATTTGAGAAGACCAATCGCAATTTCCCCCCAACTGGCCCACACTGTAAAGAGTGCTGTCTGTTTACAGGGCTGCTCTCACCTCCGCTGTCCTGGGAGTGGTATCCCTTTGGCAATTTAAGTTATTGGAGAAGATGATAGTCTTGCATTTCTATTACAGCTTGTTTTCAGAGATTGAAAATACTTGTCCATGATTGTAGAGCTGACTTTCTTTTCTTTTTTTTTTTAAAGATTTTATTTATTTGCCAGAGAGAGAGAGAGAGTACACACAAGCAGGCAGAGAGGCAGGCAGAGGCAGTGAGAGAAGCAGGCTCCCTGCTGAGCAAGGAACCCAATGCGGGACTCAATCCCAGGACCCTGGGATCATGACCTGAGCCGAAGGCAGTGGCCCAACCAACTGAGCCACGCAGGCGTCCCAAGCCGACTTTATTTTCTATAGGAATGCATTGTCTAAGATACATTCTCAGGGCACAGCATCCCAGATTTTTGTTGAATGACTGAATGGAAAACAACCAGCCCATCTGGCGAGTCTTCAGAGCCCGTGGATAGTTGCTGTCAATGAAAATTGGAACTGGGGGTAGAGGAGGATTGTTGTATACAAATCAGAGAGTTAGTTCAGACTCCTGGCAAGAAAGGGTTGAGATGTTACCCAGAGCAACAAGCAGAGGAGAAAGTTACAAGGATACCAGGTCAAAGAGGTCAACTTCCAGCCATGGAAGTCCAGATCCAGGGTGAGACGCAAGGTTGGGATTCACAGAGAAGAGTTGGGGGACCGAGTCAGATGGAGATGCTGGTGGTGTTGGACAACACACCTCCACTTAGGAGATGTGTCACCTTGGGCTGGTTACTTCATCTCCCTGTATCTCAGTGTCCTGAATATTTAAAATGGGGATGACAGTAATAACAATTTCACAGAGATTTTATAAAGATTAAATAAATACCCAAAGCAATCTATATACTTAATGCAATCTCTATCAAAATACCAACAATACTTTTCACAGAACTAGAAAAAAAAATTTGTATGAAACCACAAATGACCCCAAATAGCCAAAGCAATCTTGAAGAAGATAAACAAGGGTGCTTGGGTGGCTCAGTCAGTTAAGCATCTGACTTGATCTTTGCCCAGGTCTTGAACTTGGGGGTGTGAATTCAAGCCTCATATTGAGTGTGAGCCCTAGTCAGCATGGAGCCTACTGAAAAAAGAAAAGAAGAAAAGAAGAAGAGAAAAACTGAAGGTATCACAAGCCCAGATTTCAAGATATACTACAAAACTGTAGTAATCAAAATAGTATGGTACAGATAAAAAAAAATGGACACACAAGCCAGTGGAACAGAATAGAAAGCCCAGAAATTAACCCACAATTATACAATCAATCTTTAACAAAATAGGCAAGTGCATACAATGGGAAAAGTCTCTTCAACAAATCATGTTGGGAAAACTGGACAGCCGCATAGAAAGAATGAAATTGGACCACTTTGTCGTACCCTACACAAAAGTAAACTCAAAATGGATTAAACACCTAAACATGAGGCCTGAAATCACAAATACCCTGGAAGACAGCACAGGCAGTAATTTCTCTGACATGAGCCATAATAACATCTTTCTAGATATGTCTCCCAAGGCAAGGGAAGCAGAAACAAAAATAATCTATTGGGACTACATCAAAATAAAAAGCTTTTGCACAGCAAAGGAAACAACCAACAAAACTAAAAGGTGACCGACAGAATGGGAGAAGATATTTGCAAATGACATATCCAAGAAAGAGTCAGTATCCAAAATATATAAAGAACTTATAAAACTGGACATCCCCAAAACAAAGATTCCAGTTTGAAAATGGGCAGAAGACATGAACAAACATTTTTTTCAAGGAAGACATCCAGTGGCCACAAAGAGAAAAAGAGAAATAGACTCTTAACTATAGAGAACAAATAGATGGTTACTAGCGGGGAGGGGGCTGAGGGAGGGGTGAAACAAGTGAAGGGCGTTGAGAGTTTACTTTTCCTGATGAGCACTGAGTAATGTAGGGAACTGCTCAATCACTATATTGCACACCTGAAACTAGTGTAACACTGTATGTTAACTACACTTGAATTAAAATTGAAAAAGATTAAATGAAGATTAAATGAATTAAATGAATAATAATTTATAAAGTTATTATTAAAAGTACTTTGAAATTAGTCCCCAAAGAATGTTGAAACATCATTAAGAGAGTTAAGCACTGGGTTTCACTAGATAAATCATAATTCAGCTTCACCAGACTTGAGTTTTAGCTAGGTCTGTATCTCCCGTGCCTTGCGGAGTATCTAGTGCTCTGTAGGTGTCCATACTTGTGGGCAGAAATATTCGGTGAAATGCCTTGATTCCATATCATAGCCTGTAACCTGGTATAGACCTTTGCCTCACACAGCCCACTGCACAGGTAGGTCAAGGTTCTGGATCTCAAACAGCAGGAACTGGCCTGGAGTCAGCCCTTAGGACTGAGTCAATGCCACAGCAGCCGATAGTTGGTGTCCCAGTGAGTGGGACATTCGCTAGGCCACCAGCTGCTTTCCTGTCATGGTGGGTCACCATCAGTTTAGGAATGGTCTGTGCTGAGCCTATTTTCTTCATCATTATATCAACTATAATAATACACTGATATATTATTATTAGTGACCCGACATTTTCTTTCATTGCAATTCTGTTTAAATACGTGAATAGTCTCTACCCCCATATTGATAGAACAAACTGTCAAAATATTCGATATTCCCTGCAGTAATCTCATCTGGGCATAATAAACTGAACATTTGACATCAATCATAATCTCCTGAGGGCCCCCAGTTGGCCAACCCTGAGCACATGGTATGCAAAGGTTAGATTTTAGGCTTTATGCTGCTAGCTCCTTGCATCACACCTAGCATGTAATGAGGCGTTAAAAAAATGCTTATGGAAAAGAGGTGAGCAGCTTTTAAGAAACTCATGCACCACCCAGTAAATGCAATCCTGAAATACATTTAATCACTAAACAAATATTTATGGAGTTCCTACTATATGCCAGACAGTCTTCTAGGATCTGGGGATACAGTGAGGAACAAAACAAAGCTATCTCTTGGGGAGCTTACATTTCACAGAGATAAAAATGTAAGAACGTTTTAAATAAAGATAAGTACTGTGATTAAAATACAAGGCAACGGGGAAGGTAGATTAGTTACCCCTAAGGATACTCCAAGAAGGTGATTTTTAAGCTGAGACTTGCATGACTAGAATGTTTCAGGAATGCAGTGATCTAAAGTGGGAATGAACTTGGTGTGTTAGAGGAATAGAAAGAAGGCTGCTGGCTAGTGAGTGATGGGCAGTTGCAGGGGAGGAGGGCAGGAAATCTAAGGAAATGGGGCTCTGGGAGTGGACTGGATTTTACTTTATACATATAGGATGCTTCTGGGGAGATGGGTTTGTGTAGTAAAATGCTATGGGCTGCTGAGACCCATCTAGAAGCTCAGGAGAGGGTACCACAGTGAGGGAAGTGGTAGAATCAGGAAGACTAGTTAGGATAGGAGGCTATTGCAGACAAAGTAACAGCTTGGACTCAGATAGTAGCTATGGGCCAAGGGAGAAGTAGATGGATGCCAGGGATGTTTGGAAATTGGTGCCAATAAGACTCCAGGATGGATTGGATATTGGAGGTGAAAGGGAGGAATAAGGACATCGCCTGGGTTTTGGTCAAAGCAATTAGATGCTTTGCGGTGACATTTACCAAGATGGAGAAAACTGGGGGAGGAACAGGTTTGGAAGGGGGTAGAAATCAATAATTCTGTTTCGGGCATATTAAGTTCAAGATGCAATACCATTTTTGTAGTTTTCAATTTTGATCTCAGTGAGCTAGGTGGCAATTCACTGGAGAAAGCTTATCTGTTAAATTTTCAGTGGAAGGAGTGATCACTGGAGAGACTGAAAGGAATGCCTTCGATCTCAAAGAGCACAGGTGGGAAGCGGCAAGGACACTCTCCATTCTAATGAGTCCTGAGGCTCACACAGGGGAATTACAAAGCAACTCCCCGAATTCCCTCTAGCTCCTTGTGGCTTTCTCAGAACTATTCCATTCAGGAAAAGAAAAACAAGAAATGTGCTTACACCATATTGCACATTCTTTCCTGGGAAAATCAATCAACGCTTTGTTTATTTCCCTGGCTTGCTGTATATGGAAATGAGAATCCTCAAGTAATACAAAAAAAAAAAAAACCTAAACTGCCTCAGCACATGGGCACCCTGACATTTAACACAACTCCCTAGAAGTTAGTGCAGTTATAGTTCCCAGACTTCACAATATGGGAGATGTTCTTAATTTTGGATATTCTTTCCAAGCAGATGTTATTTTTTCTCTGTCTCCTATGGATTTATTTATTTATTATCTAGACATTTTTTGCCCCTCGAAGGGTGTATTCAGCCAAGAGCTCTCAAGCTTCCAAATACTGAAGTATGAAATGTGGACTGCAAAATTCTTTATTGGGCAGAAGGATGACATGCCCAATGGAGAGAGAGGGTTTTTTAATTTACTGAATGGTAAGTAATTCGCATTCATCTTTTTAAATCTTGCAAATTTTCATGTTATGCTTTACGTTTATTTCAGAAGTATTTTATTTCTTGTGGCAGATAACAACTTAACAAACTGTTGCCGACACATGTTTACTTTGACAGTCCCATTTTGTTTTTTAAAGTCAAGCAATGAATTTATGAAAGTGAAACAAAGAATAAGGGAGGAATATGACTTTGTAAGCTAATCCCAGCTCCCTTCCAATTCATTTCAAGAATTTTTTTTTTTTCCGTTAGAGTTTTGTTTGAACATATTTATAATAGCTAGCCTAGTGTCTTTGATCAGTAAGTCCAACTTCTGGACCTCTTCAGGGATGCTTTCTATTGACTGATCTCCCAACCCTGTGGTGCCATACTTTCTTGTTTATTTATCTTAAAATTTGTTGTTGAAAACTGGATGCTCTCAGCTACCGCCCCTGAGTTTGTTGTCATAATTGCCGCCATTGCTCTCACTCAGTGACTTTTCTGGAATAGTTCTGTGAAGTCTCTGCTCTTTGTGCTCTGTGGTCGCTGAGATCTCTGCTTGGTGGCAGCAGTGGTCAGCTGCCTTAGTGGTCCAACTAATATTTGGATAGAAATTTCCTTAAAGGCCTGCAATCCACAAGCCTCCCAGCCATTGCCAAGGGGTTCATTGTATATATTAGGGTATGTTTCAGTCCTCAGGTTGTTAACCACTCTGCCTCACCCTTCACTCAGTGCCTGAAGAGTCCCAAAGTCAGCCATATGTGTGAGTGCTTAAAGCCTTCTCAGGTCCTTCCTGAGCATGCACGAAGCTCTCAGGTCCTTCATGGGTTTGCGTGTGGGGCACGTGTGCACAGCCCTACACATGGGTGTGACCTTCTAGATTCCAGAGAATATGTGGGGGATTTTCAAACCTCTTTATAGACATCTTATACTCCAGTTTCTCAACTGTCTTTAGTCAGCTTGCTGTTTGCCCCAACTGTTATCCCTACCTCAAGCCGCTGAACCATTAACAGTTGTCACCACTAGAGGAAAGTCTGTTCTATTGTTAATGGGCAGAGCCCTGAGTCAGGTCAAATAAAGATAAGCCACTCAAGCGTGGTTTTCCAGGGAAGAGCCCATAATGACAATTCCCTGGAAGTAGGGCTTTGGAGCACTTTCAATACCTTTCTGTCACCTCTAGAGCCTTCTAGGCTACTGGTCTGAATTCACATGCTTGTGGAATTGTTGGTTTTCAAGGCTGCTGTGAAACCAACAAGGGGAAAGGAGAAGAAAGCCAGTTAAAATGTCGCAGAGCTTGTTCTTACTGATACTCAGCTATTTTTCTTGAATAAACTATCCCTGGGTTGTTATAAGCCTTTCATTAATTTCTAAAGTTCTAAAAAAGCTGATGCTGACCACTTTTTCCAGTGTTGGTAGTAAAAGTGTTGGGTAAGAGATCCTTCAGCTCGATCAATGTTAACACAGGGTAAAACAGTCACAGTTGTCCCAACATGGAATGGGCTGCTTTAGCGAATAACGAATCCCCGCATCTGGTGACTTTCAAACAGGAGGTTAACAACACATGGCCAGGAATATCATGGAGGAATTCTAACAGCAGAAAAATGACTAAAGTAGATCATGATGTTTTTTACTACTGTCAAAAATTTTCAATATTGGCAAAAGCAGAGGAAATAGTGCAATACACCTCTGTATACCTATTATTTAAGCCCGGCCACATTAGCTTCATCAATACATTTTTGATTTTTGTTTTTCTTTGCTGAAGTATGTATGTATGTATGTATGTATGTATTTATTTATTTATTTATTTATTTATTTATTTATTTATTTTAAAATTTTATTTATTCATTTGTCACAGAGAGATATCACAAGTAGGCAGAGAGGCAGGCAAAGAGAGAGGGGGAGCAGGCTCCTTGCTGAGCAGAGAGCCCAATGTGGGCTCGATCCCAGGATCCTGAGATCATGACCTGAGCCGAAGGCAGAGGCTTAACCCACTGAGCCACCCAGGCACCCCTCTGCTGAAGTATTTAAAGGAAGATCTCAGACATCAGGCAATTTTATCCCACCAGACTTCAATCTATGTCTCTAAAATGTATTTTTTTTATATAAATGATATTATATAAATCATATAAATGATATTTACATAAAGGAGAGACTGGGAATCATCATAGATGCTATGGAAAATGGTAAGTTATAAGGGAACTGAATGAGTTTAGGATAAAAATCTGAGAGGGAGGCAGATGATACATAATTCCAAGAAATACATAATAACATTCTGAAAAATACTGTGGGGAAAGTTTAAATTCACCATTAAGTCAACACATCAAGATGGAAAATGCCTTCAGGCTTTATCAACTGCTTTGTATATTCCCAAGGTATTATCTCAAGGGAATAACCCATGTTTTATTACACTTTAAACCAACTTCGGCTCAGCTATAAATTTTAATGCTTTAAAAAATAAACAGTACAAAGTTCTAGATAAAATTTTATCTTTGCTAATATTTAGGTTTGGGCTCAAATTCCCAGTAACTGCAGAAAGAATTTTGTTTAAAAAAAAAAAAAATTCTCTGCTGTTTGGCAATTGACAAGGACAATCAGGACACCCAGAGAGAGCAAGTTGTGTTTTCCTAAGGATCTTAGCTCTGTCCTCTTTCACGTCCATCACCTGTCTACACACAAAGGCCTCTCTCAGGCTGGGCCAGTGTGGATGGTGAGGTCTTCTTCCTTACACACTGTGATTTTTAGGGAAATAAAAGAGTTGAATTCTTTTTTTTTTTTTTAAGATTTTATTTATTTGTTTATTTAGAGTGTACTCATGAGCACAGGGAGGGGCAGAGAGAGGGGGAGGGAGAGAACATCAAGCAGACTCCTGGCTGAGCATAGAGCCGCCTCATGTGGGGCTTGATCCCACCACCCGGAATCATGACCTGAGCTGAAATCAGGTCAGATGCTCAACCGACTGAGCCACCCAGGCACCCCTATGAGCTGAATTCTTTACAGAGAAGACATTATCTTCTTTTATGGCTATTATATGTAAAACAAAACAAAACCCAGTTCTTTCCATGTTTGCAGGGATATCTGTTAAATATCTCCTTTCTCTGAGACCTACCCACTCACTCCTTATAGAAATGAAGTCCAGATACCCATGCTTATGCCATACAATCCTGTCCCCCAAACTATGTCCCCACACGCACCCTGCTTATCAGACGGCCAGAAGACATCTGTTCTGAGCTCCATGCGGAGGTTTGACTCCAAGTAACTTGGAGGTGAGATTCAGAGGTAACTCATTAATTTCTGCCTGTGGACAGGACCCCAAGTGATTGTAAGGGAGGGAGCTGGAGGTGTGACCCCTTCTACTGTGTACGAGGAGATGGTGAAACACTGCCCAGTCAAGAGAGAAGAACAAAGACATACTGAGAGAAGCAGAGATAACTGAGAAAAGAGACAGCTGGATTCCTGTTCATTTTCTACTTCTGGTTGTAGTCACCAGATGGTCCCAGTCTCTTCTGGATTCTGCAGAACTCACTAACTTCCCAATAAATGCATTTCTTTCCCCCTCAAGTAAATTTGGGTTGCTGTCAGTTACTTGCCGTCAAAAGAATGTTGACTAAGACAGTTTGCCTATACTTTGGAGGAAGATGGAATAACTCCAAGTGTCAAGTGTATGTAGTTACAAGCAGTCAGTTTCCAAAAGGCTTTTGTGAAAGTCGAGTCGTTTTCGTTTCCCCAGCAAAACCACTAATCTTCTCTTACTTAGATGCTGTCAATAAATGCACTTACTTCCATTCCTCTCAGATGAGAGTCTCAGTGTTGTCAGTAAAATCAGTGGGAAGAGAGATGTTGATCCAAACCCCTTTGCCCCATGCTGATATGAAATGATAAGTTCGAAAAGACACCCTAAACAAGGTCTTCCTGAATTAGACCCTAGTCTTTTTAAGATAAAAGGACTTTATTAAGATGCCAAATCCAACAAAGCATGATGGATCTTGGTGACAGAGTGATGGGCAGATCTCCCTTTTTGTGAATTAGCAGTCATTTTCTTCTTGTGCAAAGAGGGATGTTGATTCTCTTTTATCTGTATGTTTGTTTACATGGGGCATTTTATCCCAATGGATGAATACTGACAGAGAACTCAAAGCAAACCTACAATTCAGAAACTCTGAGAGCTGACAAGGACAAAAGTGATTACTCTAAGTTCCATGGGATGGTGTTTTATCCATTATTTCAGCAATAATATTACTTTATAGTTTTTAACTTCTTCTGCACTCTTTGAGGGAGAAAAATAACTCTTTATTAAAAGACTAGTCTCATAAAAAAAAATTGCTGGATGCAAAAATAGACCATCTTTCAGGAGATCCTAAGGGAAACTAGATTCTGCCTGGTCTTGCAAGTTTATTCCCCAAGGTGATGCTTGATTTTATTTTATTTTTTTTTCCCCTACTGAAGCACAGCATGTGTTCTACTCAGGAGCCTGGAGCAGGGCCCATGGTTTGGGATGCAGCAGGCACAGCTCAGGGATGAGGATATGACTTTAGGGCTAGAGCATGATTGCTTGCTTCTCATTGAACAATAGTAGCTGACATTTATTGAATGCTGGCAATGTTCAAGCATTGTTTTATCTTCTAGCTATAATCTCATTTAACCCTCACATTCCTATAAGGTATGGGTAGGATTGTTATAATCCCATTTTACCAGTGAGAAAAAGAAGGCACAGAGCACTTAGGTTACCGTAGTCCAAAATCCCAAAATTGGCAGAGCTGAGTTTTGGGCTCAGGTCATTCCTGAGCCTTTGTGAAAAATCACCATGTCATGGAGGACTTCTTAAGTACATATTGTTTATTTTACACACCTTGCTTCTAATATTCTTTTAAAAATACAAGCTTACCCATTTTACAGATGAAAGAAAATGGATGACCAGCAAGTAAAAGTAGGATACTCAATACTCTTATCACTAGTTTTCCACAGTTTGACTCTAATACTACTTAGCATCCTTTCCTTTGTGTTTATCCTGCTTAAGACTCACTGAGTTCTTGATTGGTGGGTTTAGTTTTCACCAAATTTGAAAAATTTCCAACCATTACTTCCTCAAATAATCTCTTCTGTCTCCTCTCCTTTGGGAATTCAAGATATAGACATGAATTACACAGCCTAATACTGTCTCACAGACCACAGAGTCTCTTTCATGTTTCTTTTCTGTTTTAAAACTTCTAGTTCTAGATACATATAGAAGTTAAATTATGCATAAAAAGCAGATCTGGGAGCAAATTTCACCATCACAAAAAATATTGTGTATTGCCCAATAACTATGATAACTTCTTTACTTTTTTTTTTTTTTTTTTTTAAAATATAGACAGACCTCTCTGTTTTCTTTTTTTTTTTTTTTTTTTTTTTTTTTAAAGATTTTATTTATTTATTTGTCAGAGAGAGAGAGGGAGAGTGAGCAAGCACAGGCAGAGGCAGAGGGAGAAGCAGGTTCCCCACCAAGCAAGGAGCCCGATGTGGGACTCGATCCCAGGACGCTGGGATCATGACCTGAGCCGAAGGCAGCTGCTTAACCAACTGAGCCACCCAGGCGTCCCTGATAACTTCTTTACTTTTTAAGCTATTTGCTAGAATTTGAAATTTACAAGAATTTAATGCACATACTTTTTCCTCCCAGAACTCTCCTATTTTGTAGATTAAGAAATTTATAAATATGCATGGCAAATAAATTTATGTATAAATTTATAAATATGCTTGATAAATAAGATAAATATAAGTATGCTATCCCTCCACCACTCTGTCCCACCCCTTTGCCTGGACAATCCTCTCCAGGATACTTATTCTGACCCTCTTTCTAAGTTCAGGACAGAAATCCTTTTTGCTGGTTCCCATAGATTCCTCTGCATCGCTCTTCTATATTGACTACTTAATTCAGATGACAAATATTGTGAATTTATGAGGTGCTAGGAATGTATCAGGAATGGGTTTCCTTGACTAGTTAGAGCTTATATTTTAGTAACTACACTGGTGCTATGATTTTTAGTGATTTTAACTGTTAACACGATTGCCTCATCAACAAGACTAAGTTCCTAGAATCCAGTGTTATCCAGAGTCTAGCACACAGTAGATACTCAGCAAAGGTTTGGTTTTAAAATGACAAATGAATAAGTAATAAAGAACCCAGTGAATCATCTAGACCAGGGTTTCTCAACCTTAGTACTCTTGTTATTTTGGGTCAGAGAATTCTTTGTTGCAGGATGTTCAGCAACATCTCTGGCCAGAAAGCCTAAGACTAAACTTCTTTGGAGAGGGGAGGGGAGTAGGGGCGGGTACTGTGTGTTGTTGACTTTAGCCGAGTGTGATCAGATTAAACATAAATTTCCAGAGCTTGGACTTCATCCTGTGGCCCAGGGAGAATTGAGTAGTTAATGACCCAATTAGCAAGTTAACTGGCGATGAGCTACAGGAAAACAAAACAAAACAAAGACAAAAACAACTCAGAGAGGCTAAAGTGGAAAAATCTGTAAGAGAGATCCTACGTAGCCATGTATGGGTCAAAAAATAGGAAACCATTTACAATATCCTACAAAGCTGATGTTCTAACAGTAACAATCATCAGGTATTTCTCAACTGTTTTTTTTTTTAAAGACTATGAATTTAGACTATGTAAATTATTATTATTGATTATGCCTATTGCAGAGTTAAAGACATGATTCAGATGATCGGGAAAATTTGGGTTTTTTTCCTTAATTCTGTAAGATTTGGCTATGAAATCAAATGCATTAACACAACATAATTACTTTTTGGTTCCTGACTTTATCAGTTTCCCATGCTGCTATAACAAATTACCATAAACTTAGTGGCCTGAAATAATTCAAATTAATTATCTTCCGGTTCTGGAGGTGAGAGGTCCAAAATGGGTCTTGGGGGGCTGAAATCAAGGTGCCCGTCAGGCCATGTTTTTTCTGGAAGCTGAAGGGAAGAATGCATTTCCTTACCTTACCTAGTTTCTAGAAGTCCCCCACAGTTTTTGGGTGGTGCCCCTCCCCCCCCACCTTCAAAGCCAGGAGGGTAGCATTTTCTAGTCTCTTTCAGCCTCTGATACTGTGTCCTGCCTCCTCCCTCTTTCACTTTTAAGGACCCTGTGATAACATTGAGCTCTCCCAGATTATCCAGGATAATCTCCCCATTTCAAGGTCAACTCATTAGAATCTTAATTTTCCTTTGCCACAAAGAGTAATATTTTCACAGGTTCTGAGGGTTAGGATGTGACCTCTTAGGGGGATCATCATTCTACCCTCTACAATAAATATAGTCTTTCAAACTTCAATTCTATCTCTCTACTGGGCCATGCCAATTTGAAAGAAAACATCTTAACCTAGTCAAGACTACAAAATAAAGAGCCATGCAGGAGTCAAAGAGCCACCAATGTGGTCCTCCATCACAAACCCCACTGTGGGTCCTTTACGCCTGCGATCAGCCACGCACTCATCAACAAGGGAGCTGAACCACTGGGCCCTACGTGTCCAGCTCTGTGCTAAGTGCTGTGAGGCCACAGAGGTGTGCTGGGTATAGCCCCTATCCACAGTGCAAACAAGTATTTTCAAGTCACTGTATAACACTGGTCTGTATCTAGCACGACAGAGCCCTCTTGGAGGGGAAGGAAAGGAGATGAGAGGTCACTTGTGAATTAGGTCTTGAGAGAAGGCGTCACTCGCCTTGATGGCAGAAGCAGAATTCACTCCCCATTGCTCAGACGGAGACTTTCACAGAAAGATGGCTGATGGGGGTGTGGATGGGGTTTAGGGGAAAAAACAGTGGAGGGCATGGCTCTGGGACCCAGGGTGAGGTAAGGAAATAAATTAACTGTAAGGGCCTGCTTAGCCAGAGCGAGCCATTTTGTTGTTTATGCAGTAAACTTAGATTGATCCTGCCCGCCACCCCCACGCCCCCTGCAGAGGAACTTACTTAGAAACAAGTCTGGGAAACCAGAAAAATATGACTGACCAGCCCCTGATAACAGAGCCCATATACCAGGACGTGTCAGGTCAGGGGGAGGTAACAGAGTCCAGAATACAAGGATGAGCCAAGCCAGGTGGAGACATCCAATCAGGAAATCACCTCCCTAACCACCCAAGAATGTGGGCCCTGCCTTTTGGGCGCCAATTCTGACCAGAGTGATAGGCTAGTTCAAGTAACTACTATAGGATGAATTGTAATTCAATTGGCCACCTGTGTGTTGCCAGGCTCAACCACATGGCCTTTGCTCTATAAAAGTTAGTCTATGAGGCTGGGAGGGGTCGCCTCTTTGCAAGAGACGGCCCTGGCCGGTCAGTTTGATTCTCAATGCTTGGCGCGAAATAAAGCTTTGCTTGACCTTCGCTTTGTATCAGTCTCGCTCCTTTGACCATGGACCCAATATTAACTAGAACCCAGTGAGACTGGATACACAGAGGTGTGGGGGAAGTTAAACTGTCAGGAACTGAGTCACAGAAGGACGCAGTCACTGCAGAGACACGGCGCCCAAGCAGAGAGGGGTAGGCAGGGTGACCAACTAAACCAGGCAGGTGTGCCTGGCACTGAGGGGTTTCCCAGGATGGGGAACTGTGCTAAAACCAGAAAAGTCCCGGGCAAATTGGGACGATTTGGTCCCCTGGGAGTGGGCAAGAAAGGCCTGAGTTCTCTCTTCCCCCAGTTCCAGGCCCGCGAGGCCGCCGGGGAGATGCGTGCAGCCCACAGGGAGCGCAGACAAAGAGGAGAATGATGGATTTGGGTGGGCGATGACATAGGAAGACCAATTAGTACATAAGTTTTAGCTAAATTTCAAAGAAGGGACAGAAATTTATTAAGCAGGGTAAAGAGAGAAATAGATTTGAAGTAGGCCATAAGAAGCTTTACTTAAAGGGGTTCCTTTTTCATTCTTGGGCTTTTCATTTGTTGGTTCTCCACGGTTCTCCACCTCTCCCCAAGCCCCCGGCTACAAAACACATTTTGTCTCCCTTACTCTCTATACTCCTGCTCTGGCTACTGCAGGGCTCCCATCAGGCTCTGTGCAAGTGAAATGAACACGGAAGCGACAGGAACAGCGATTAACAAGAATTTGCCAGTGGCCTTTCATCCACAGGGCCTTCTACTGCTCTAAGCCTGGTGTGATCTCGATTTGTCCTAAAGGGAAGTACGCTGAACTATCAGACCCCCAAATGAAAAGCACACGACCCTGAACCCTGAATCGTACCCCCCAACATTTGTCAACAGCTCCGAGACGCCCCGCTTGTCACCACTCTCTCTCCAGTGGGAACAACTCCTGCATTACTTCTCACCCTCAGGTAGGCATTCACCATTTTGAACAGAATGGTTTTTTTTTAATGATTTTGTTCTAGATCTTGATCAAAATACATCCTGTTGCCTACTTTGCTCTACACGGTCCGCATAATATCACGTTTATAAGCATGGCTTTGGAGTCAGTCCAGGTTTAAATCCTAACTCTGCTATTTACTGTGTGACGATGGCCAGGTTGCTTAGTTTCTCTGTGCTCTGTTTCTTCAATATGGATTCCCAAGTGTTCCTATTCCCCAGGTTGTCCTGGGGGTTCAGGAAGTAAGACAGGTAAAGCACTGAAAATGGTGCCTGGCATAGGGCAAGTACTCAGTAAATGTTCTAGGTTTGTTTCCATCACTGTTCTTCCTAAATAAAAATGTTCTGGAGATGAGGAGCATCACAAATAAAGTTCTCTTATCAATTCTCTCTTCTTACGCTTGAAGAAATTTAAAGAAATTGATGAACTATGAACCAGCTACAGACTCCAGTTGTTTCTCGTAGATATGTTCTATAAAGCTGTCATAAATGCCGAATGAATGGATACCCAAACCACTGTTCACAGGAGAAATACAGAGTTGGTTATACATTACTGATTCATTACTGTTATATCTACAATATATATACTTATGTGTTAGGCATTGGCCAACAGTACTATAACTAACGGCTGAACGAAGCACACTGCATATTTTCTCTGTAAGGCACATCAAACCCTTTTTGCCCTGAGGAACAATAGACATCCCTTCGGCATTATATGTGGGGGCTGTTTTAAACAGCTAAGTCACCAACAAAAGCACAAGAATGCAAAAAATATAGTGCTAAGTATATGGCCAAAAAAGGACACTTGTTTACAGTACCAGAACTACAACAAGAAGGGGAAGCCCTGCATCGTTTGCCTCAACTGGTGACATACACATTGGGTGACCATTTCCTTTCCTCTCTGTGTCTGTCTGCAAATGACCCCAGAAGTGCCTGAGTAGTGTGATTTGAGGATTACAGATCAATTTCCTCGACTAGGCAGACTTGCAAATCCAGAATCTGCAAAAACTGCGATCCATTCCTTAGTACTTGATTCAACATGCCTGCACAGCCAGAGGCTTTATGAGTGGGGGTGAGTATGGAGGAGGATTAAAGAAATGTGAATATAATCATTAATCTGAAGGTAAAGATGGGATGTTCCCAATTTCTGTGTAGATTAATATTTCCCCCAAAGGTATTTAAATGATTGAATAATGCTCAACCTGACCCTGTGTTGCAGAAACCTCCAAAGACTTTAATATGCTAATGTACATTGTGAATTTCTTCAAAATGTAGTGTTTCTTAAATCTGACCATTAGAGCCTTTGGGAAATGCTGCTCTAAGGTACTTCTGACAAAATCACCTGTAATTTCATTCCCAGTGCTCAGAAATTTTCTATCTGAATAGGAGAGTAATTTGCATTGTAAAGGCTCTCATTCAAATAGGCAAATGGCTACTTTCTGGAATGCTTCTCAAGGTCAGTGGGTGAATTAAGCCTATTTCCAGATTTTAAGCACATTGTTGTCCCCCTCCCATGTTTTGTTTGATAAAGTTACCGCTATATGGGCTGTGGGCTTTCTTGGAAGAAAGGCTGCTAAGAGAACATTTGCATTCTTCTTTTCAGCCTTGTACATTTCAAATTTTAATAAGCAATTAAAACAATTTTTATCAAGAGGCAGAACCTATGCATCTCCACTTAAAACTTTGCTAGGAGAGAAAAGATTGAGAGCATGATGGTTGAAGATTGACAGCTAAGCCTCAGGTCTCTGGGCATTGGCTGAGAACTACACCATCTTAATGACAGACAGTGATTTAGCCCTTGGAAGTGAAAGACGTTCTCATTCTTGTAGTTTATTTTGCCCAAACCCACTGCAAGACAGATATGCAGCCTGTTAGTTTAGGGCTTTGTTTAAAGCTTTCATGTGTCTCTAAGAGAGAAACATCACAAGTGATTTCTTTCAGAAATAGCTTCCTTTATCTTAAGGTTAGATGCTGTGAAGACTGTTGTAGACAATGACATTTTTGTTTTTCACTACGTTGGAATGAAGGAAGTAGGGTGATTGGTGAAAGTTTGAAGAATGTGCAAAGGCCCTGGAGATCTGTAGGAACCAAGCCAGAATGAGCTCAGGTCAAGATGCTGGAAGCAAGTGTCCAGGAGCCACTGGCCTGGGCTCCTAGCTTAGTCTGTCCACCTCCTGAGAGATCTTGGCTAAGTTACTAAGCCACCTTATGCCTAATTTCTGCACTAGAGAGACAGGATTTTAAATAGTACCTACCTCTGTTACTGGGGATTTGAGTTCATCTACACACAACAAGGTGAGTTCAGTAGTTCAGTGACTTATTCAAATAGTGTTTATTTTTCTAGGGAAACAAAAAGTCAGAGGTAGACAGTCCAGGGCTGAAGCAATGGCTCCAAGAGAACATCGGTCTTCTAGACTTTTTCCTTAGTTTTGTGTCATCATCCTTAACATTGTAGAGCAAATAAGTGACTTTTAATCTCATGGTGACTTTTAATCTCACGGCTTCAAGATAGTTTCTGTACCTATAGATACTCATATTCCATGCAGAATGAGGGAAAAGAGGAAGAGGTAAACGATAAAAGTCTTCTCTTAGATTGTTCTACCTTATTATCATTTGGTCATGCAAGCCCATCCCAAAACTTATTTGTATCTCATTGGACAGAAATGCATCATATGACCATGCAAAGGAGGCTGGGGCATTTACTAATTTGACTGGCCACATTGCCACCTCCCCTGAAACCATGTATTATTTATGTAGAAGAAAGTGGGGAGGTGGGGATGGATGTTCTGTAAGCAAAGAACAGTATTACCGACGTGTAATGCCGTTATATGGATCAAATGAGTTAATGGAAGAACAAGGAAACACTGAGGAACTCAACAAGTATCTAATATATTTATAACAAACTTAGAATAAAGCCAAGACTGCATCTGGATTCCTTCCAAAGGAAGAAGAATAAACTCCCCACCTATGTCCACCTTCTGGCTTGACTCCCTGGCCCTCCACCGAGCAGAATGGGTTTATCTCTTGATTTGCAAACACTTGCAGATCCCTCATTTTATGAAATGGTGGCTTTTGGTCCGAGGTCATTGGGGATAATGGTAACTCAGTATATTCTCTGCCTGGAATGCTCTTTCAATTTGTGGCACGTCTCACTAGGAGACAACATGGGGTAGATGAAAACAAAATGGCCACAATGGAGCCAATGCCTGGACACGATAAATGGCATTTCTCAACATCTGAGCAGGTTTTTCTTGCCAATTATCAGCTGAGACTTGCAAAATGCTGCATAGGCAAACACTGGATTTAGACATGGCCATGACTACTAGGGTGTGAGGCACCAGTGTCTCAGAAACCAGTACCAAATCCACTACATTCTTAAAATAGCAAACAATCTGGTGGTCGCTAATGGCTGTGATTTCCTCTGGAGCCACATTCCTCCCTTGGATGTCTTCAAGAACTTTTCTGCTCATCTCAGACAGCAGCTAGAGGCTTCCAGTCCCACTTCCCTTCCCCTTTCCTTCACCAAAAATTTACTAAGTGTCTACCATGAACTCAATAATAGCCACCATGCTGGGAAGATAGAGGTTTCTCATGTCTTAAATCGTTAATGAATTTATTCCACAAATACTTATCTGCTTGCTTACTATGTGGCAATGGTATGCAAAATAGAGGAACAGGCTAAATTCGGAATTCTGAGCTCTACATGGGGAGAGATGAATAAACACAGGACTGTAATGCACTGAAATAAGTCATATGAAGGGACAGGATGCCACGGTTAACAGCAGATGGGCTGGATCTGGTATAATCTGGACCACCTGCCCTCTTATCTATATCCCGTTAGAAGAGGGGAATGTTTGGGGCGCCTGGGTGGCTCAGTTGTTTGGTGTCTGCCTTTGGCTCGTGTTGTGATCCTGCTGTCCCGAAATGGAGCCCTGAGTCTGGCTCCTTGCTCAGCCAGAAGCCTGCTTCTCCATCTCCCTCTGCCCCTCCCTCTGCTTGTGCACTTTCTCTCTCTCTGCCAAATAAATAAATAATCTTAAAAAAAAAAAAAAAAGAAGAGGGGAAAGTTTCATTGGAACGACGCTTAAAAGTAACAGGGAAATTGAAAAATCCTTTCCCTCACTTAGATCTGTGTGATAGAATGGACCTCAAATTGTGTATTTAGGGTTATACTAAATGGGCTGAGATGCTTCAAAGCTCGGAAGGTATGAACTATAATAATTTTCCTTCAAGTTATTCTTAAAAATCTAGGCTTTTCTATCAAGTTTTGGCCTAAGACAAACAACATTTAGCAGAGGGAAGAAAAGATAGGATATGCATGTTATTATTTGTTGCCCAGGGGATGTTTCAATTTTGTCTTGTCTTACAAAAATAAATGAGATTTCAAAAGTATTCATCAGGGGGATAGTGGAACAACGATTGGAGAAGTGATGGGGTATTTTTTGAGAAAGAAATCTGTAACTTGGGAGAATCATAGAATTATAGAATATCCAGGTTGGAGGGACTTGCAAGTCCCTGGTAGGCCATGTGTAAGTGGGATGTAGGAATGATGGAAGGGTCAACCGCGGTAAAAGAATTCGGCAACTTGTCTACTTTTTAACATTCCATTTTCACCTTGGAGGGCTTTGACATGAATACGGATGAAGTCAAGTGAGATCATCTCATCTACTGTTGACTGCATTAGTCCAAACACCAAGTTCAGGTGATGGGAAAAGAAGACAGAGTAAATAAACTATACCAACAATTGTAAATTTTAGTATGTATTTAGGAACAGCCTTCAGATTCAGTCTCTAGTATGTGAACCAAAGCAAAATATGTAAACAAAAAAAGAGAGCTTGTTTTGTGTTCCTATCCATGCATATGTTAGCAGGAATCACACACCATGTAACATTAAACTATATGATATAATAGGTAATATAGAAGACTCTGTAGTGTAAATGAGTCACAGGAAATACACTATGTGTACTGTGGTTTAGCTAGAATTACTATGACAACCATAACTTTTGCATTTCCTAATTTTTTTTCAGTTTGAATTTGCAACTTAAATGTCACATTACCATAGGTTTTGGCTTTCCCTTTTCTGTGTAGTTCAAAAAGAAAAGTCACACACCAGTGCTCCTGTTAAATCCTCATTTAATTAAGTGTACCTCCTGAACACATCACACTTGTTCAGGGATCAAACGTCTGGGTGGGTATCACTGCAGTTAAAATTAAAAAAGATAGAGAAAGGGAAAAGAGAGTCTTCAGTGAAGTCTTAAAATAGAATTTGCAGAAGACTTATACCATGTATAATCATGAATCAATGCACTGAATTCTCCTATTTCAGATATCTGTCTTTCATGTGATCCACTGGTAGAAGAATATAAGAAACAGGGGACATAGTTTGACCCTTTTGGCATGAAATCTATCTATATATGACCCCCACAGAAATTTTATTTCTACATTATTCAGAAAGCATTAATAGGGAAGTGTCTCTTTATGATGTTGTTGCTTGACTTAACTGTATCCTACACTAGCTTTATGGAGTGAGCATTTTCCCCATGTTTTTATTGGAATCTATAGATTTTAGCTATCTTTTCTTAAGGCTCAACTGTCACATAAAAGTTTATTGACTATGTTTGCTTATCCCTTTGATCTCTTTATCAGAGTTCACCATTATTTCTGGTTCTTGCCTATTCCATTTTGAAAATTAACAAATATTAATTTAGTAATGTAAAATATATTGATATTTAATAGAGTCCTAAGATGTATCCATGATCTTCGGGGTCAAACAAATATTTTGGGGGGCATCTACTCTGTGCTGCATATCATCCTTCCCTTATCTACCCTACCCCCACCACGACAAGTTAGAGATACTGCATGTGTATCTAGACCTTCTTCAAATGTGGGAGTTGCTGGGGAAGCAAACATCTGAAAGGAGCAGATGGAATATTAGAGATTGAATTCACCTAGAGATTGGCATAGACAAGATAGAACTTGTAGGGAAACTGAGTGTATCCCATTGCTGACAAGAGACTGAGAAAGGGAGCACCATTGCCTCTGAGTCAAGCATCTGGCGCTGGGCTGGCCCGCCATTTTGCCAGCATGGCCAGGAAAGGACTGGATGAGGAGCAGAGGAGAGTCGGGACAAGGTGGGAACTGCTGGGCTTCTGTGCATTCTTCCCTAACAGTGACTGCAAAGAAGGCTTTCTGAAAATAATGACTGCTGCTTCATTTTGTCCCCCACATATCATGCAAGTTTCTCCTTTGGCCAACTCTAACCAGCCACCAAAAGAGAAAGAGATCCCAGTTCGTTGGCTAACCAAGGTGCCTAGCATTAGTCCAACACAACACTGGACACATCAGAAATAGTCACTGCTCCTGGGATGCTTATGGACTTCTGGCACATGTAATGAAGTTCCAAGTGGGAGAGGTGAAGAAATGAGTCCATGTGACAGTGCAGAGCTGTGTAGAATTACGGAGGGAAGTGTTGGAGTGACTCATGGACCTACAGTTTAGGGAAAGGGAAGAATAAGAGATGAAGAATATAATAAT
This sequence comes from Martes martes, assembly GCF_963455335.1. Classification (NCBI taxonomy): domain Eukaryota; kingdom Metazoa; phylum Chordata; class Mammalia; order Carnivora; family Mustelidae; genus Martes; species Martes martes. The sequence goes on along the minus strand of NC_137900.1, from coordinate 16,396,041 downwards.
TCAGGTAAAACATAGGTTGAGTCAAATGCCGACGTCCTATCAATGAGATGAATTTATTTCTATTTTTCATTAAGAGAATCAAAGATAGGGAGGTAAGGTGACTTGCCCAAGGTCACATAGCTATCAAAAGTATTTGAGCCATATTGATTTTAAAGTTTTTACCCATTTATTTTAGACAAGAAAGAGAGAGAGAGCACGTGTGCATGCAAATGAGTGAGCGGAGGGAGGAGCAGAGGGAGAGGGATAAGCAGATTCTGAAATAAGTGCAGAGCTTGAAGTGGGTCTCAATCCCAGGACCCTGAGATCATGACCTGAGCCAAAACCAAGAACTGGATGCTTAACTGAGTCACATAGGTGCCCCCAGAGCCAGATTTTTAACTGTTTTCCTGAATCAAAGTCCTGTGCTCTATCTCCTGTACTGTTGCTGCCTTCTGAGGGGTCTCTTGATGGAAAGTCTTCCTTTACTCCATAAACACTTTTTGAATGGTTACTCTGTGTGCAACCTCATTAGCGATGGCTGGTTCTGGGAATAGAAAAAATGAGAACATTCTCTACCTTTGGGGAGCATATGACCTTGTGGAGGAGCTACACACTAAATTAACTTAAAAGCAAGGCAGTCTCCTTCAAGCACCATGGTAGCAAGACAAGTAAGTCTCAATGGGAGCTCAAGAGAGGGTTTCACTATGGCACCATGGAGTAGCATTCGAGAGCAGAGCTATTAGAGTCAGAACACTTGTGTCCAAATCCCAGTGCTACTACCTAATAAGCAACTTCTCCTTGAACCATCTATTCACCCTTCCCTGCCTCAGTTACTGCAGTTATAAAATGGGGATGATAGGAATAGCACCTATAACCTGGATTAGTAATAAATATTAGCTGAGTAAAAATTTTTAAAGTGCTGAGGTGCTGCTTAGCACATCCTAATAGAACGAACTAGAATTAAGAAAAAATTAAAATTCTAGCACTTAGTTGCCATGCAGAATAAAGGAATAAAAATAAAGGGAAAAAAATAAGAACAAAAGAATGTAGTTATGGAGAATTGCAAGGAATAAACCATAAAAGCCTAGGACTAAGACAAAAGATGAAGCACAGAAAGCATGTGACTAGTGGGTAGCCGTGAAAACTAAGTTAAAGTGCAAAGTATGTACTGGTGGGGTGGGGGGTGAGAGGGCAGGTGGACATTTCTAATTATATATCAAACTAGAATGAAGGAAGTTAGAGAGGTTGAGCTAATCAGGATCCAAGCCACAGAGTCACAGTAGGAGAATGGACAAAACACAGCAGGTTGAAAAACTTATCAAAGTATAAAAAGATGAGAGGTACAACCCATTAAGCAAGGTGGAAGGTCATCAGGACAAGCCCAGAGCTTCTCAGGCAGGGCTCTGGCATAGCTTTGACCATGATGGTGACACTGGGCAGTAGAGAACAGATAAGAAATTGTGAAAAATACACCTGTGAGGACCTCAAGACAGGTGGTTACATACACTCTCAAGACTGCGATGGGGATTTGAGAAAGGAGAGAAGTCAGCAGAGAGATATATTTTTATCCAGCCTAAAGAAAGCAAAGGGAAGCAGCAATGGGGAAGAACCGGTCTTTAAGGACAAAGGATATGCATTTCCTACAGGATTATCCTTGATGGGTGAGGAGAAAGATGGCTTTTTCCAGTAGGAATCTAAGTAACTTTAAACACCTCTTGTAATTAGAAATTTAAAAATCTAAATAGATCACAATGGAAGATTAAAAATTCTTAAAAATGAATGATATTGAATATTCTGCTTATAAACAATTTGAAAGATTTTACTAAACTTAGAAATTGATGGTCTTAAATGCTCATATTAAAAACTAAGAGAGGCTAAAAATTAACAAGCCAAGTCTTCTACTTAAGAAGTGGGAACAACAAAACTAACACCAAAAAATATAGAATACAGAAGACAATATAAGAGCATAAGTTAATGAAGTAGAGAAGACAGAATAGAGAAGATGAACAGAGTTAACACATCTATGAAAAGAATAGATCTTCAAAACGTATAGTAAGATTAGCTAACATCCAGCAAGAGTAATCAAGAAAAGGGAGTACAAAATAACAAGGATAATAAGAACGAAAAAGGTCACAACTACACAGTGAACAGAATTTTAAAAAATAAGAAAATAATATTATGAAGAATTTTATAGAAATAAAGTTATACAATTTTGGCATAATAGTCAAATTCTGGGAAAATACAACTTCCATAAAAGATCTAAAAGAAATATAAAATGTAAATATTGTTCTGATCATTAAAAGAACACTCAAAAATTTAAAGCCTTATTAGGAAGTTATACTGGCAAGTTTTAACAAATCTTGTAGGGTCAAGGATGGAAAATATACACAAATGCTTCTAGAGGATAGGACAAAGGGAAAGTTCTTTAATTTTGTGAGACTGGCATAAACTTGATATGATATTCAGACACGAGGATAATGCAAGAAATGAAAATTTCAGGCCAATCACACTCATGAAATGTGGATGAAATAAAAATATCAGTGAATAAAAACTGGAAATAAATTAAAATGATAATAAGTCATGAATGACCTGGTTTTATGTCAAGAATATATGATTAGTTTGATATTACAAAAGTTATGTAATTCACCACATTAGCAGATTCAAGGAGAAACACCTGACAATCGCAGTTTTATCCTTTGGTCAGTAGGAAAACTGGGAACAGAGGGTAACTTTCTAAATTGAAAAAGAAAAACTATGACTATTTCACAGCAAAGATCATGCTGGATAATGAAAAGATAAAAGATTTCTTCTTAACATGAAGCCCATTATCACCACTTTTTGTCAATAGGAGTATGAAGGAAATAGAGAGAAAGAAATAAAATGCATAAGGATTGGAAAAGAAAAAAGTGAATCTATAATTAAGTCCTGCTGGCATAATTATTTGCCCCAAAACCAAGACAGACTGATTAGTAGAACCAATAAAGGAGTTTAGCAAAGTTAATAGATAAAGGATCAATATGTAAAAATCAATGACATTTCTAACTTGTAACAAAGAGTTAGGAAACAGACTTAAAATATACAACTTGGAAAAGGAACAAAAATGCAAAAACTTAGGAAGAAACTTACAGTATTTCCAAAAGGTAAAAAATGAAATTAAAAACTTTACTAAGTTACATTCTTTTAAATGTACAAATTGAGAAAATTGTATTAATGCATAGGAAGAAGTGATTATCTCAAACTCAATATAGAGAGTGAATGTAATTCCAATCATAATTTAAAAGTATTTTTCTTAGAACTTGTCAACATGATTGTATAATTTATAAAAATCTCATTGAATAGCCAAATCAATTTTGAGGAATAACTAGGCAGAGGAACTTGCCCTACCAGATTATAAAGACCTTATTATAAATTTATAATAACTTAGTGTCATATTGGTTTAAGGATAGACAAATAGACCAATTGTGTATGATAAAGGTTCTAGAAACACACCTAGGTATATATGTAAACTCACTGTATCATAAAGCCAGTATTACAGATCAACAGGTTAAAAAATGATTATTTAATAAATTCTGAAAAAATTAATTATCCACAAGGAGAAACACAAAACAAACAACAGCAAACCAAAAAAGAAATTGAACCCCTAACTCACACCATGTCCAAAAATTAATTCTACATGGCTTAGGGATTTTAATGTGAAGGTCAAATTTTAAAGCTTATGTTATAGAAACAGGTGCATGAGCATACATTTGTGACTTTGGTGTAGAGAAGGATTTAAGACTTCCAAAATGGAAAACACAAATCAATAAATTCAAGTTATCCAATAGAAAAATAAAGTGTGTGTAGATAGAAAAACAGAAGTAAAAGCATTCATTAAATGCATAAAGAAATGCTTAACCTCACTAGCATTCAAACATATAAAACAAAAAGTGTAACACAATGTCATTTCACACCCACCATATTGGTAAAATTTTCAAAGGCCCCACAATCCCCAGTGTTGGGAAAGGGAGTCAAGAACTCTCATGACAATCACTTACAATTGGCTAATGTGACTTCACTCTATAAAACTAAAGATGCATATGTCTTAGAGCAAGTAAATATATATATTTATACCCTTAAGAATTCTTGTACATTTGCTTCAGTAGACATAAAAAGAAAATTTGTTGTAACCACAATAATTGGAAACAAATCCAATATCCATAAAGTAACACACATAATGTTTTAGTATATCATATAACTGAATACTACAAACAAACAAAAAAGAATAAAATGGAATCTTTCAGAATGACAGACTAAGGAGTCTGGTGGACCCTCTCCTCAGTAAAACAATTTAGTGGAAATTATAAAACACAAAAATTTAAAGTCCTTGGAAATTGTCTTAGTACAAACAGTAAATGAGGAAATCTTCATTCAAGAAAATTGACTAAATCTCAGTTAGGAATCCAGCAACATATAGAAAGCATCACACACCATTACCAAATGGCATTTATCCCAGAAAGGTAAGATTGGCTCAATGTACAAAAGTCGATTAATATAATAATACCCTATTATCAGAATAAAGGGGAAAAACATAGATGCAGAAAAAAGCATTTGAGAAAATCCAAACTGGGAATATAAATGAACATCCTTAATCTAATAAAAATCATGAAGATTATATATGAAAAACTCCCAACTAACTATGATATTTACTGGTGGAAAACTGGATGCTCTCCCCCTAAGATCAGGAACAAGACAAGAACATTTGTTCTTCCTACTTTTATTCAACATTATGTTGGATGTTCTAGTCAGAGCAACTAAGTAAGTAAAAGAAATAAAAGCTTCCACATTGGAAAAGAAGTAGTATAATGATCTCTATGTGCAAATGACATGATCTTTTTTTTTTTTTTTCATTTAGAAAATCTTAAGGCATCCCCTAAAAACTATTACCATAAGATCATAGGATACAGAATATAAAAAATCAATTGTAATTCTATGCACAGTGAACAATCTAAAAATGAAATTAATAAACTGTCATTTATAAAACCATCAAAAATAATAAAATACTTAGGAATAAACAATAAAAAAGTATAGATGTGTGCACTGAAATCTTAGAGCCTTCATAAATGAAGAGACATTCCATGCTCAGTAATTGGGAATTTTAATATTTTTCAAATAGCAATACTTCACACACAGATCTACAGACTCGATGCAATTCCTAACACAATTTCTCTGCAGAAATTAAAAAGCGAATCCTAAAATTCATATGGAAATGTAAGGGAATGAGATAGGCAAGACAATCTTAAAAAGAACAAAGCGGGAGAAATCATACTCCCCAATTTCAAAAGTTACTACAAAGGAAGAGTAATGAAGACAGTGTCATGTTGGTGTAAGGACAGATCTAGAGATGAATGGAATAGAACTGAGAATCCAGGAATAAACCCTCACCTTTTACAGTCAACTGATTTTTGATGTGGGTAACGAAACAATTCAATAGGGGAAAGGACAGTCTTTTCAACAACCAGTGTGGGGACAGGTGGAGAGCCACATGCAAAAGCCTGAAGCTGGACCACTAACACCAGTTACAAAAATTAACTCAAACTGGACCAAACCCCTAAACGTAAAAGCTAAAACTATAACCTCTTAGTACAAAATGTAAGAGTAAATCATTGTGATGTCGGGTTAGGAACGATTTTATAAATGTGATACTAAAAGCACAAGCAGCAAAAGAAAAAAATCAATACACTATATTTTCCTCTGAACTTAAACAATTTTGTGCTTCAGGGGCGCCTGGGTGGCTCAGTGGGTTAAGCCTCTGCCTTCGGCTCGGGTCATGATCTCAGGGTCCTGGGATCGAGTCCCACATCAGGCTCTCTGCTCAGCGGGGAGCCTGCTTCCGCCCCCCCCCCCACCCTCTGCCTGCCTCTCTGCCTACTTGTGATCCCTTGTCAGTCAAATAATACATAAATAAAATCTTAAAAAAAAAATTTGTGCTTCAAATGATACTGTGAAGAAAGTAACAAGAAAGACCTGCAGAATGGGAGAAAATATATGCAAGCTGTAAGTCTAATAAGGGACTTGTATAAAAAATAGAAGAGCTCGAACAAGTCAATAATAAAAAGATAATTCAGTTTGGGGGGCCGGGTGGCTCAGCTGGTTAAGCATCTGACTCTTGATCTGGGCTCAGGTCATGATCTCAAGCCCTGCTTCAGGGTCCGTGCTCAGTGGGGAGTCTGCTTGAGATTCTGTCACTCCCTCTCCCTCTGCCAACCGCCCAACTCTCTTCCTCTCTCTCTAAAATAAATAAATCTTTTAAAAAGATAATTCAGGTCAAAACTGGGCAATAATTTGAATAGGCATTTATCCAAGGAAGATAAGCAAATGGCCAACAAGCACATGAAAAGATACTCTACACCATGTCATTATGGATTCATGAATCAAAAGGACAATCAGATACTCTTCACACCCACTTGGATAGCTATATTAATCATATTTTTAAAATCAAGATGGGTGTTGGTCAGGGTCTGGAGAAATTAGAATCCTTCATACACAGCTGATGGGAATGTAATATAGCTGAGTATTTTCCACTCAGATTTGTGGAGAGGTCCTTGCTTTGACTTCTGACTTTTATTCTTACTGATTTTATTCTGACTGCTGTCCATCTCATCATTTTCCTTGTTTATATCATGAGTCTTTTACCTTTGAGAGCTAGTATGAGTCTTCTCGTTATATTTTTCCTCCCAAGTTTTTGTTAGAATTTGAATTTGGTGTCTCCTCTCTGGATCTGCTGTGGGTTTCCATCTAGAAGGTGTGCTCTTCTCTGAGGTGATTTGCTCTTAGTATTATATTATTGCTTTATTACTGCCTCTCCATTTGTTTTTCTTTCTGGAATTTCTCTTAGGTATATTGTAAAGCTTCTTATTATTTGCTCTATTCTCTTTAATAATTTCTATCTCTACATCTCTTTTGACTTCTTGGTGATTTCTAATTATCAATGTTTTCATTAATATTCTCTTCAGCTGCCCAATTGTCTCTTCAACCCATATAATGAGGGTTTCTGCTTTTCCAGTCTATGATCTTCATTTGTTTGTAAATTGTTTATAAATTGTAAAAAAAAAAAAAATAGGAAAAAAATTCCCTTGTAGTTTTTATTTCTTCCTTCCTTTCTAAATATTTTATATATCCAGCCATACATAAGTTTATTTATAAAAATTTTAATTCCAATATAATTCACATACAGTGTTATATTTGTTTCAGGTGTACAATATGGTGACTTACTGCTTCTGTACACCACCCTGTGCTCATCACAACAGGTGCACTCTTTAATCACCATCACCTATTTCACCCACCCGTCTTCCCACCCACCTCCCCTCTGGTAACCATCTGTCTCTTTTCTATAGTTACGAGTTCGTTTTTTTGGTTTGGCTTTCCTTATTTTTTTCCTTTGTTTGTTTTGTTTCTTAAATTCCATGTGAGTACAATCATACGGTATTTGTCTTTCTCTGACTTATGTTGCTTAACATTATACTCTCTAGCTCCACCCATGTTGTTGCATATGGCAAGATTTCATTTTTTATGGCTGAATAATATTCCATATAGGAGCACCTACATGGCTCAATCAGTTGGGCATCTGACTCTTGAACTCAGGGTCATGAGTTCAAGCCCTGCATGGAGACTACTTTAAAAATATTTCATATATATACATACATATATATGAAATACATATATATGAGTTCATAATTCATAATATAAATTCATAATATGAATTCATAAAAGATTTCTTAAAATATTTCATATATATTAAATATATATTAATTCATAAATATATGTGAAATATATGAAAAATATTTCATACACACACATATATAAATATTTCATATATATACACACATATAATCACACACATATACATATATATATACCTATATACATATATGTGTATATATATACACATACATACATACACACACACACACACACACACACATACCACAACTTCTTTCACCACTCATTTATCAATGGACATGGGCTGCTTCCATATCTTGGCTACCATAAATGATGTGGCAATAAACACAGGGTGTCATGAATCCATTTGAGTTAGTTTTTGTAGTTTTTAGATAAATACCCAGTAATACAATTGCTGGATTATAGCGTAGTTCTATTTTCAGTGTTTTAAGGAATCTCCAGACCATTTTCCAGAGTCGTGGCACCAATTTACATTTCCCCCAACAGTGCACGAGGGTTTCCCCTTTCTGCAACCTTACCACCACCTGTTATTTCTTGCGTTGATTTTTAGCAATTCTGACAAGTGTGAGGAGATATCTCATGGTTTTGATTTGAATTTTCCTGATGATCAGTGATGTTGCGCATCTTTTCATGTGTTTTTTGGCCATCTGTATGTCTTCTTTGGAGAAATGTCTGTTCATATCTTCTGCCCATTTCTTAATTGGATTATTTTTTGGGTGTTGAGTTGTTCTTAATATATTCTGGATACTAACCTTTATCAGATATGTCACTTACAAATACTTAATATATTTTGAGTACTAACCTTTATCAGATATGTCACTTGCAAATACTCAGTGTATTCTTAATTTTATACAGACACACATACTTCTAAAATAGAGAGATAAAGCAAGAAATAGAAACTTCAGGTACAATTGTATATAATATATATGTATATATAAACCTTTTTTAGAGTGTTCCCTTATCTATAGTTCCTGAGATCTAGATTTATCTATTCTGTTCATAAACTTTCTGCTATGGTGGATGGTTTACTGATGTTCCTTTGAAAGTTTTGCATGTGAGGTCCCCTTCAGGCTATGGAAAAGGGTTTTTTCCTAGCATAGACCATTGAATCTTACTTAATTTACATAAGTGTCACTATGGGACCTTTGAGTTTGCCTTTTCTGGGGTTCAAATAGTTTCCCTCTCTGGACTAGTTTTATGCACATTTCTTAGTTCAGAGTTCCCTCCCATTGTGCAGAGTGCAAACTTGTTCCTACCCATTTTTTTTTTTTAAAGACTTTATTTATTTAAGAGAGTGAGAGCACAAGCAGGAGAACTGGGGAGGGAGAAGCTGGCTCCCCACTGAGCAGGGAGCTCCACATGGGGATCAATCCCAGGACCCTGAGATCATGACCTGAGCAGAAGGTAGATGCTCAACTGACTGAGCTACCCAGATGCCCCTACACCCAATTTTTTTTTTTTTTTAAGAAAACTTGAGAGTTCCAATCCCTTGCATGGGATTCTTTTTCTAGTTTGGCTGGATGACAGGTTTCCATGCCATACCCATTGAGTAGCCTGTGGGGTAAATACTTTACTTTCATAGAAAGGCTGGCCTTTTGCATTCCTCATTTTATGCAGGAAGTTCAGTACTGTCTTCCTGCTGAGAGCTCAGCCTGAAAACTAGTCTCTTGTATCCAGGCAGGCATTGAAACCTCAGGAATTTGGTGCATGTATTTGGTTCTGTTGTCCCTGTGACCCATCTGGCTTTCACCACCACTCATACAGCCTTGGCCTTCTTTCCTCTTCATTTATAACATTGAGGGATTTGGTCTCTCTCTTTTTTTTTTAAGATTTTATTTATTTATTTGATAGAGAGAGACACCACGAGAGAGGGAACAGAAGCAGGGGGAGTGGGAGAGGGAGAAGCAGGTTTCCTGCTTAGCAGGGAGCCTGATGGGGGCTTGATCCCAGGACCCTGGGATCATGACCTGAGCTGAAGGCCGATGCTTAACGACCCAGGCACCCTGGATTGGGTCTTTCCTAATTTGTTACATGCATCTGGCTTCTACGCTTTTTCCCCCCATTTCTTTATGTTGGAAAGGAACGGTCAGGAGTTTCCAGTGTCAGCTAAGGCCACCTGGTGACTGTAAGTTGCCCGTCTTCCTCCCTCCCTCCCTTCCTTCCTCTCTCTCCTCTCTCTCTCTTTCTTTCTGAGAGAGAGAGGTAACAGAGGGAGAGGGAGAAGCATGCTTCCCCCTAAGCAAGGAGTCTGACGCGGAACTTGATTCCAGGACCCTGGGATCATGACCCGAGCTGAAGGCAGACACTTAACTGACTAAACCACCCACGTGCCCCTGCCTTTCTCATTCTTCCTGCTATATACATCTTTTTTTCTCTCAAGTGGCCTTGGAAATGGTTTACCTGTTTAGGTTTACTTTTTGCTCTTTTAATGGACTTCTGAGTTTAATACTTGGTTCTTTATTTTCACTCATTCTACCATGTTTTAACAAAAAAAAAAAAAAATTAAGACTATAAATATTACCCTGGGTAGTTACAGTTATACTCCATAAGTTTTTTTTCAATATCCTAAGTTGAAATTTTATTTTATCTTTTTTCTTTTTTAAGTTTCAATTTAAATTCCAGTTAACAGAATATATTATTCCATAAGTTTTGATATAAAATATGTTCATTGTTACTAATTTCAAATAGTCTTTTCTTTCTGACCCAAGTATTATTTATTGCTGTGTAACAAAGCAGCCCAAAATATAATGACTTAAAACATCAACATTTTTATCTCACAGAATCTATGCATTTGGGTATGACTTAGTCTTCAGGCTCTGGATCTTTCCCAAGGCTACAGTTATCTTAAGGACCCAATGGGGAGGATCAGTTCCTTGCAGGTTACTGGTCAGAGGCCCCCCCAGAGCTCATCAACATCTGGGCTTCTCTGCAAAGCATCTCATAAGAGGGCAGAGAGACCATGTGAGAGCTGGAGATGGACAGCGAAAAAGAGCACCAGTGCGGAAGCCCTCATCTTCAGTAACCTAATCACAGAGCTGATACCATGTCATTTATCATCATAAAGGAAATTTCTTTGCCCTTGTTTAATGCTTTTATTTTAAATTCAATTTTGTCCAATATTAATATTATAAAATCTGCTTTTAAAATGGTATTTGGCTGATAGATCTCCATCTATCTTATTTTCATAGCTGAATTTTGTGTGTCTCTCCTTTAAAAAACAATCATGGGGTTTATTTGAATAAGAGATGATTTTGTCTTCATAAAAAAGTTTATCTCATTAAAATTGTTTTGCTATATGGGCTCTTTTATACTTTTGCTTTTATATTTTTCAGTGAAAAATATGTAGTCTATTTTAGATTCTACTAGTGGTTACTACTAATTTTTTTGTTGTAGTTGATAATGTGTTATTAGTGTCAGGCATACAACAATATTTTTAAAATACAATTTAAAAGTATTATTTGTCTCATTGTAGGAATCAGGTATAAAGTGCCATCATCAAAGTAAAAGTCACTAAGAAGTTTTGCTTTCTGTTCCATCTCCCCATTTGACCTGTTACCCCACCATGTCTCAGCCTGACTTGCTTTCTTTTCTTTCTCTCTCTTCTTTCTCTCTAGCTTCTTTCCTTCTTTCTCTCTCTCTCTTTTTCTTTCTTTCTTTTTTGCTTCTTTTCCTTCATTCAAAATACATTTATTGATTGCCAATAAATGTCAGGAAATAGAGCATGATAAAACGTATAGTGTTCCGAACTATGTATTTCTCTCTCCCTCCCTTCCTCCTCCTCTCTCAGATATAGATGCACATAAGATCTAGATACAGAGTGACATGCGTTATGAAGGAAGATAAAGCAGGATGAAATGGGTATAGAGTGTCAAGGGGGGAGAGCTGCTGAAATGATTTATAAGGTGGTTAGGGAGGGCTTATGATAAAACATCATTTAAGCAGGGGCCAGAGGGAAGAAAGCCAGCAAATCATGTGGGTATCTTGGAGAAGAGCATTATGAGCAAACATTGAGGTTAGAGATTTTTGTTGAAGAGCAGCTAGGAGCCAGGGTAGCTAGTGGAGATAGAGATACTCTGTGTCTAGAGGAGAGGGGATACTTAAAGAACACGAAGTCAGAGTTGATGACAGCAGTGGGGCCCTCGAGGTCATTACAAAGATCTTTACTCTGAGTAAGACAGGAGCCATTGTGGAGTTTGAGGTGAGCATGCAGTGACTGGATCTGACTTTTGTTTTAAAAGTATAATGGTGTCAAACAAACAAAGAAGAAAAGAGTCAAAAAAACAGACTTAAATATGGAGGACAAACTGGTGGTTACCAGAGGTGGGGTGGGTGGGAGAATGGGTAAAATAAAAGGGATTGAAAGGAAAGAAAGAAAGAAAGAGAAAGGAAGAAGGAAGGGGGCGGGAAGAAAGAAAGGGGGAAAAAAAGTATAATTAGTCTATGAGCAAATTTTAGCAGGCAAGAGTGACAGCCGGGCAGTATCACAGTAATCTAGATAAAGGAGGGTGATGGCAAAGATGGTAAATGCTTAGATTCAAGACAAACTTTGAAAGCAAAGCAGCAAATAGGATCTGCTGATGGTTTGGGTGTTGGCTAGAGAAAGCGACAGGATTCAAGACTTACTCTCAGGGTTTTGCCCTGAACAACAGAGAGGAAAGTATTGTCATTGATTAAGTTGGTGCCCACCATGGCAGGAACAATTCTGAGTGCATTACAGATGGACTGCCTGTTAGGCATCCTTGTGAAGACGTTGAACAGGCAATCAGATACACAGGCCATGGACATGCAAACCTACTTCCGGGGCAAGTTCCATGCTGGAAAAATAAACTAGAGGATTCATCGACACCTGGATGTATTTAAAGTCATGATACCACATTTGTGTGCTATTGTAGTGAGGGTCAATAGATGAGTATAAATAGACCAGAAGAGTCAATTCTGTAGCAATTGTATGTTTAGAGGTCCAGGAGATGAGGAGGGACCAGCAAGCCGACTAAGAGGCCAGTGTTTAGAGCAAGAGAACCAAGAATGAGAGGACTCCTAGAAGCCAAGTGAAAAGTGTTCAGAAGGAAGGCAGGATGGCTATGTTAATGCCGCTGGTAAGTGAAGAATGAGGAGAACCAAGGGGGTAAGAGTCAAATTGCGCTAGTTGAGGCCCCCATATACCTTTACATGAGCTCCCCTAGTGAATACAGTAGGGACAAAGGCCTGGTGAACATGGATTCGAGAGGGAACTGGAAAGATGACGTGAAGACAGCACGTGCAACCCATTCTATCATGGTGTCTTGCTGTCAAAGAGAACAGAGAAATGGGATTATAGCTGAAGGGAAGTAGGAGCCAAAGCTTTTACTTATTTATTGAATGTGGGAGGTCTTCTAGCTTGTTTGCATCCTCTGGAGAATATCCAGAAGTGAGGGAGAAATTAATGATGCAGGAGATCTGGGGGATGATTGCTATCAGTGATTGAAATCCACGGCACAACAAAACTTAGAGACAGAGGCGGAATATTTGGGGACAGATGAAGGTGGGCTGGGGGAGATGTTGGTGGAAGCATTATAGAAATTCTGTGTTCATTACTTCTGTTTTCTCAGCCCAAAGGGAATCAAAATAGTGAGAAGAGGTGTTGAAAGTTGGCGGAGCTGGGAGAGGGCGTGACTTTTTTTTTTTTTTTTTTAATTGTCTCAGAGAGTGAGAGAGAATGGACTACAGAAACGTGGTAAGATTATGAGAGAGGGAAAAGCCCTCTTGGGGTTGGTGGATATGGAATGAAAGTGAGACGGGTCATGTGGTTGTGTGTTTTCGCCAGCCACGTTCACCTGAGTGCTAGTGGGAATAGGCTGAGAACTGAATTTAATTAGAGGCGGTGCTCCGTCTGATCAGTAAAATGGCAAGAGGCAAGGGAACTGGAGATACACACCCGAGTGAATTTGTACAGTTGTTGGAGTGAGTATACCAGAGGAAATAAGCTGTAGAGAGAGACAATGGTAGTTGGTGAATGAGATATCAAGTCTTTGGAGGAGGAGCAGTTATTGATAATGATGTGTTCTAGAGTTTGAAAGCAGGTGCTGGAGTTAGGGTTAGGTTAGGGTTAGAGCATTGGTTATTGAAATGATCACTGATGTCTGTGCTGTTGAAAACGACAGTTGCTAGCATCCATGGTTATTTAAACTAATTAAAATTAAATAAAACTAAAACTTCAGTTCCTCTGTTGCACTTGTCACATGTGAAGTGCTTGTGGTCTAGTGGTTCCTATATTAGACGGTGGAGAAGATAAAACATTTCCAACATTAAAGGAAAGTTTATTGACAGGATCTGCACGGATCTGGATATTGATGCCATCAATGAGTATGAAAAGACTGATTCTGGAGAGGGTGACCGTTAGAAGAAATCTTCAAAGAATGAGGATATGAGGGTAGATATCCCTGACACCAGTGCTCCTGACAGGTGTGGGAGAGAAAATAATTACTCTTCAGGAGAGATGATAGGGAGCAGTGTCCCCAGGAGATAATCAGGTCTTTGAATAAAGAAGTGAAAGAATCATTATGGAAGGAGCTGGATGAGTAGATAAGGATTGAGAGACACTGGAAGGTTTTGCGGAGTTGAGAATAGAAGATTGAATCGGTCCAAGGAATTTACACAGGTGTGTGAGGATTAGTATCCAGCTGAAGAAAGATGACCTTAACTTGAGCTTCTTAAAGTGACTTACATAGAGAACAGAACATACGAAGATTATTTCTGAAGGTCTGTGAGGCAGGTGGTGGTGTCGAGGTTGTGAGTACTGGTAGGGAGGGATGAGTGGGTTCCACGCATTGGTGCTGTCAGGATGGCAGCAGGGAAAATTACTGAGAGGCACTGGTATATGTACCTGTATATGGTTGAACTCCAGATCTCATATTTTGGTTTTAAAAGCTAGGTAATAGTTATAAAATTATTTTTACACATTATAGAGCTTTTCCTGAAATCGTTATATTCTTTTTGCATTCAGTTTTTTAAACAGCTTTACACTACTTAGACATTTTTAAATATTAACATTGTCCACTATGACTTTCCATTTTTTAGCGTCCTTGGCTTTGCTTCATGTCATTGACTGCGGTATCACTTTAGTATTTCTTTTCCCAAGATAGGTATGTGGGCAGCCTATTTGGGGCTTTTTAATATCTGAGAATGCCTGTCTGTTGTCTTTGTGTTAAGTATGGCATTTTTTTATTATGTAATTTGGGGGCCACAGAATTTCTCCTAGAACTCCAGGTGTTACTCCATTATTTCCTGGAATGCCATGTTACTGAGAAGAGGTTCATGATAAATGGATTATTATTTGTTAGAAATGTCCTTTTTATTTTTTTAAATTCAGTCTGAGTAACCAGTAAGGTATTATGTCTCTACCCTTGTACCTCAAAAATTTTCTCAGTCTGAATCTAGAAATAAGTCTCTTAGTTTTGCCTGGAGTGAGCTCGTTCAATACATCGCTCTTCCCTTAACACAGGAAAGATTTCTGTTGCTGCATTTATTCTAGGTTCCAGCTCTTCATTTTCCATATGTAGGATGTTTCATATCTTTTCTTCTTCATTTTACTTTACAGAAACATATTCAAGTTTTGCTTCTACAGCATCAGATCTGGTTTTCACTGAACCAACTGGGTGTTTTTATTCTGCTTTACTACTTTATACTGTTTTAAAGTTGTTACTTAGAACTTTTAAGACATAAAGTGATATATTTAATGATTATATATTGAACATGATAAAATGGATATTCACAATGTAACATCCATCTTAAGAGCTGAACCATGCTGATATTTTTGACGGTATGCTGACCATTAATCCCATCTCCCATACTTCCTACCAGCTGTTAGAGCATCATTTAAAATTTTCCGTTTACTATTTCCCTGATTTTTTTAACTAAATGTTTTATTTTAGAATGGTTTTATATTTACATAAAAAGTTGCAAAAGATGGTAGAGTGCTCCCACCTAACCATTTGCCATTTTACTTAACATGCCACAATTCAGGTTATCTTGCAATTCTTCTGAATTTAATCCATCTCAGTTTTTTACCTAGTCTGTCTCTGTTTCATTTTGTTTGTTTGCTTTTAAAAGAGTCCATTTCTTGTGACAGTCCACAGAGGATGGTAGACAGTTTACCAAATTTTCATCTGTGTCCTTTAGCATATTATATTTAGAGTATGTTTTTTTCCGGACCCTCTGATTAAAAAAACAAACAAACATGGTGATGGTAATGGTAGACTCTTTTCTCTTAAATCTTGGTCTATAAAGCTTATTTTTTACATTTTACTGTTGTTGGTAATTAGAAAACTATGACTAGGCCCCCCCCCCCCTTTTAAAAAAAGAATCATCAATTGGGAAAACTACTGAGCATTACTGAAATTTTTTTTTTACCACAGACTGTGTGGTTTAAAACAGCAGAAATGACTTCTCTCACAGGTCTGAAGACCAGGAGTCTGAAAGCAGTACCCCTGGGCTACAATCTCCCCCGGAGGCTCTGGAAGAGAGTAAGTTCCTTGAGTCTTGCAGCCAGCCAGCAGGAGGGGTGGGGGATGATAGGGGGGTGATTGCTCACATTCTTTCCCTTGTGGTTACATCATGCCAATCTCTGCTTGTCTTCATCCCTCTTTCTCTCCTGTGTGTATGAATAATCTCTCCATCTCAAGGTCCTTCACTTAATCACATCCAGAAAGATCCTTTTTCCTTATAGGCAAAATGTATAGGTTCCAGGAATTAGGACCTGGAATCTTCAGGGGGCCATTATTCTACCTACCACAGGAACCATGTACTATGATCCAGCAACTCTACACGTGTACATGCACACACACTTTTTTTTCTACCAAAAGACACGTGAAGAAATGTTCATAGTAGCATGATTTGTAGTAGTCAGTCACCGAACAGTCCAAATATCCATCAACAGTAGAGTAGATGGATAAGCTCTGATGGAGTCATACAATGGACTACTTTACATCAATGAGAATGGAAGCCCTGAAACCAAGTCCAACAATGTGGATGAATTTCACACATACAGTGTGACTGAAAGAAACTGGACAGAAGAGAGTAAGCCCTAAAAGAGTTCCCATGTGTAATGTTCAGAACAGGCAAAATTAGTCTGTGGTGTTAGAAGTCAGGATAGTGGTCACCTTGGAGGGGCAGTGACTAGAGGATGGTGAAGGGGGTTTGGGTGTTAGGAAGGTTTCTTAGTCTGGGTGCTGGTTACCTAGGTAGTAAGCTCACTTTGTGAGAATTTTTTGAGTCACCCACATATGACTGGAGAATGGTAAGATAATTGTAAAAATAGTGGACAAAGCTAACAACAGTCTCAGGGCTGTGCAGAATCATTGTGGCAATGGCTACATAGTCGGAGCCATAAAGGGAAGGGGTCTCAACTTGAGGTTGAAGTGAGGGTTTCTGAAGTTTGAGATTATCACAGCCTAAGAACAGGCTGATGAGGTGGATATTTAAAGGTATGTGAGCTCCTCTCAAATTTTTTGAGAACATGTATAAATAAAGAATTCAGTTAATAGATGGACATATGAATTGAGAAAGTAGAGGTGTGGCCTGAATATAGGGAATTGGGTCTGTTAGGCCAAGTCATTCAGTAACAAGCTGCTACAAGTATGGCAGCCACTAGCCACATACGGCTATTGACCACTTGTAATGTGGCCACATAGAGTGGTTCTATATGAAAACATAGGACAAAAAAATTGAGTAATTCCTTTTTATGCTGATCATGTGTCAAAATAAACTTGAGATACATTGGGTTAAATAAAGCCTACTATTAAATTCCATCTTTTTTTTTTAGCTTAAGATATAGCTCCTAGAAAATGTAGAACTACATTATGACTAGTATTTGTGACTTCCATTCTATTTCTCTTGGACAGTAGTGATCTAGACCAATAAACTTTGACCAACGGTTAATAGGTACGTGAGTAATACATATATATATATATATATATTTCCCCCCCCACACACGTGCATGACATGGACAGGTCTAATAAAGTTTGGCCCCATAATGGGAAGACTGAAGTGAATGGAGTTGGTAGCAAGCTATTATAAATGAACTATTATTATAATAGGACCATATTATAATTCAACTATTATTTCTGAGTCTCCAAGTTTTTAGAAAACCAAATTGTTCTAAACAGTGGGTTCATAACCAAATCATCACTGCTCCTTTGGCTGTTACATAATCTCTTAGGCTTATTAGGTGTTAGATTTGAAATAATATATGAATTTAGTACATGAAGCGTACTAAACCTGTGGTACTTGCTGTTAGTCTTGAGTTTCAAGTATGAAGAAAACAATAAATATTTCATAGCCCTTGAGGAGAAAAATTCTAAGGCTTTTCTTTGTGGATTCTTGGGCTGCTCTAGACCAATGTCGGGCCATTCTAAAACTTGGTGTCTCTAGCATAATGAGGACAAGCTCACACACAGAAAGCCAGGCCCCAGGACGTCTCCTCCTTCTCATTGTGCACATTCAGCTTCAAGGAATTAATGCCTGGACCACAAAGAATTATTCTGCTTTCAAAACACTCAGCACTATCAATCCACTCCTTCTAGTCCCAGATGCTGGCAGGCCACCCCATCAATCATTCTCGCAGACGCCCATCAGCATGTCACCGCCGTGTCAGAGATCTGTTTTGGCAGGCTCGCTGCAGGGTACACGTAATCAGCCGAGACGCCACACTTAACCGTGATTGATGCCAGTCTTTTGACAATTTCTCCTGCCAGACCCCTCCATCATTCCATGGCAATGTTTTCCCGAATGCTAAATAATTTCTCTGAATTATCACAGGCTCTTTATGGACTGACTTGTAGAGATGTCTTGTTGTCACAGCTGCACTGGGAAGGATTTTCATCTTGTATGTCCTTCCTGGGTTTTTTAACCTCCGATGAGTCTTCCCATGTTTCTATCTCTTTCCTCATTCATCACAGAGGAGGAAAACAAATTTTTTTTTGAGGTAAATAAGAGAGAGATTATAGTCAGTGTCAGAAATTCATTTTCAATTCTTCATTTGGCTGGCAGCATGACCTTGAAAATATAATTATTAGTATACCTCCATTTATTATAACTATGCCTTTGTTATCGCTATGTGTCTTTGACAAGAGGTCATGGTTTTTAAGACCCTGAGATTTTAGACGAGTCCAAAGAGTGTCCTCCTTCTCCCTTATAATCTGGCATTTGGTGTTGGCCCCAGAGATCTTCCACATCTGCACTTGTGTGGAAAGATTTCATCCCTTCCTTTTCTTCTCCTTGGTGGTTCTACCCCGAGGTAGAACTGACACGGAAGCATGAGTAGATGACATATTTAAATTGGCCCCAGAACCACCTCTGTCATAAGAAGACAGCTGTGACTGAAAGCTAGACATCTGCCAGATAATATTTGATCCTCTCCATGGAAAAAGGAATGATACTTTAATTTGATGATATCCAAAAAGGTCACTGAAAAAGAGAGAGAGCCATGTTCAAATGAATAGGCTACATTCCCAAAACAAAAAGTAAAGGGCAGGTAACTTCAGCTTCCACATGAAGTCAGGCATCCTTTCCCTCTACCACGCAGTTTGCCTTGAAACGGAAAGTACCCAAAAAGATTATTTCATCTAAATGCCAAGTTAGTGACGTTTTTCCCCTTGCTTACCCTCCCGCACATCCCAAGGAATAAAATAACTGATACTAATAAAAATTCCTGGGAAAACATTCAATGACATTAAAGAGGAAGGAAATTAGCAAAGAGAATAAAATATAATTTTATTATTTGCTTCTGTTATATTTATCTTTTTTGTTTCAAGATTTTATTTGAGAGAGAAGCACATGCACCAGAGTGGGGAGGGGCAGAGGGAGAGAGCAGCAGACTCCCCGCTGAGCAAGGAGCCCCATCCCAGGACCCTGAGATCATGACCTGAGCTGAAGGCAGATGCTTAACCGACTGAGCCCGACGAGGTGCCCCATCCTGTTTACTTTCATTGCGAAAATAATTTTGTTGAAAACTATACATTTTGGGTAATATATTATATTGACTTTTGATATTAATCTCCCCAAGGGCTTGTTTTTCTCATTAGCTTATTATTTTAGTGATTTTACTAGACTATTTTAGGGAAGTCTGTTCCCCCCCCCCCCCCCCCCCCCCCCCCGGTGTGAAGCCTCTGATGGTTTTGGACTGTTTCTTCTCTTGATCTCACTGCTAAGCTGTTGGCCTGGTCTGGTATCACACCCAGCTATTAGGCTTGCCAGCTGATCGTCCTATTGTCTTTGACAATGCCCCTGGCATAAACCCCTCCACAGTCTGATCCAATTAAATTCAGGGTCCATTGCAGGGACAGATTTTAAGGCCAGACTTTGAGGTTTGCTCCAATTCCAACAGGGCTTTTCTTAGGTAGATTTTTCCTTGGTTCTCACTGGTAAACTAGCAATCTTCTGGTTTAACTTGCTGCTCTAACAGAGCTATCAGCCTCTTAGCCCTGTACCACCAAAGTCTCCATTGTTTTCAAGAGTACCCTTACACTTAAACTTTTCCACACCCTGTTTCAAATAAAGCCAGTTCCTTTGAGGAGAGCTTCAGAGTCCTCTGTTCTTACGGGGTGCTCCTTTCCTTGTACAAAACTCAGAGCTACTGTTTCAGAGCTGGGGGCAGGAATAATATTCTTGCTCTCCAAACAGAGCTCTGAGTGGTGATGGCAACTTGTCCCTTATGGAGTGGGACCTGTAGCTTACTATGCCTGTGGCAGAGCCTCTGCCCTGTGAATGGGGACAGGGTGGAGAAAGAGTGACCTGACCCCTTGGCCCCACTTCCCAGGAATTTAGTACATGCGACCTGGATCCAGAGGTAATGACCAATTCTGGTGGCTTGTACCTCCTGGAAAGATATTGTGTTCCTTGACTGATGAGGGAATAGGGAGCCCTGTTCTCTTGGTCATACTTGCTCAAAGTGAAATGTCATCAAGCTGAACTTGGAGTGAGGAAGGAGGGAGTGGGTCACTGCTCAAGTGTTGCAAATTCTTGCTGTTTTAATTGAGATTTAGTTAATTTTCTTGAATAAATCTTCATTCATTCGGTCCATGCCCTTAGGATAACTTCCAGCAAATTTAAATGTTTTTTGTTGTTGTGGCTGTGAATGAATATATATACATATGTATATACATATATATATGTATATACATATATATGAATATGTATGTGTGTATATATATATATATTTTTTTTTTAACAAGTTAAAACAGGTAATTGGCTGGATTTGGCTTGTGTGTTGTAGTTTGCCAATCCCTGCTCTATAGTAATAATGCTGATTTCCATGTCATTTAGGGCTCTTGCCTCAAAATTTTACACTCATACATTTACAATTTAAAATATATTCTGCTGAGCTATTAATGAAGGATTCTATTCACTTGGGCATATAGTCAATTATTCCTAAGCTTACATCATTCTGGATTCACTGGCTGTACTTTTACCGTTCTTGGTACCAACTCTTAGATGTATAGTTAGGGAAAAGAGTAATAAAGGTTAAAAAAAAAAAAAGTCCTTACTTGCCTGTCCTGGCAAGACTTATGTTCCTTTTCTAATAATTGTCATGGTTGATCTAGCTCACTGTCTATAAACTCTATAAGATTTAGTGGCCTTTTTTTTTTTTTTTAAACAAATCTTGATCACTAAGGACTGATTCTCAAATAGTTGTTCTAGGGATTGGGGGTCCCCTGAGAACTTTGATGTCCAGCTGGTGGACTTATGTCATTGGTTTCTGTTAGCTGCACCTTCCCTTTCTATACTATGAAGATTCTGAGTTGTCCGGAGCCTCCAGGCTCATCAATCTGTGGCCCCAATTTTAGAAAGCACGAAGGAAGAAAGATTCATCTTTTATGCTTCTTGAGAATATAACTCTAAAAGGAATGGTGTTATGGACTAAATGGTTTCCCTGAAATTCATACATTGAGGTCCCAACCCCCAACATGACTGTTTTTGGAGACAGAAGCTTTAAAGACATAATTAAGGTTAAATGAGGTCATAAAAGTGGGGCTTTACTTCAACATGATGGTGTCCTTATAAGAAGAGGAAGAGACAGCAGGGATATGTGTGCACAGAGGAAAGACACGTAAGGACACAGCAAGAAGGTGGCCACCTGCAAGCCGAGGAGAGAGACCTCAGGAGAGACCAACCCTGCCAACACATTGACCTTGGACTTCCAGACTCTAGAAATGTGAGAAAATCAATTTCTGTTGTTTAAGCCACTGAGTCTGCAGTATTTTGTAATGGCAGTCCCTAACCACAGTAAGACAGGTGACACTGCTTGTGTCCATGCCACAGTCCCACACCCTCTAGTGGTCTTCCCACTGCTCTGGAGAGATCACTAGGCCTCACCGTTTGAAAGACACACCATCATGAAGTAAGGTGTATCCCTTTCCTGAAGCAACTATCCAACTTCAAAAGCAGTTATCTTGGAAGTCCTTCCTCTTATCTTCAAGGAGGGTGCAGTGGCAGTTTTGAGGATTCTCTCATACTCCATGGGAAGAAGAAGACAGGAGAAGAAGAAGAAAGAAGAGGAAAAAAGAAGGAGATACTGTACTTTCCCCAAACTTTTTTACTTTCCCAGTCATTCCACACATTGACTGCATGGTTGGCTGCGGCTGTGGCTGCACTGTCCATTCTGCCAAAATGGCGTCTCTCAAGAAAACCTGTGGGGTGAGGTCTCATTGCCACAACTTGAGGAATTATCTGGAATTATTATGAGGCACTCAGTCCTTTTTGTTTTCAACTTTAGTATTGAGTCATTTTCCAAAACAACAGGAATGATAACTTCTCATCTACAATATCATTCTAGTGCACAAAATCCTAGCATATTCCTAGAAACATAGTGATAACTCTATTAAAAATTACTGGGATGGGGGCGCCTGGGTGGCTCAGCTGGTTAAAGCCTCTGCCTTCAGCCCAGGTCATGATCCCAGGGTCCTGGGATCAAGCCCCGCACCGGGCTCTCTGCTCAGTGAGGAGCCTTCTTCCTCCTCTCTCTCTGCCTGCCTCTCTGTCTGCTTGTGATCTCTGTCTGTCAAATAAATAAATAAAATCTTAAAAAAAAAATTACTGGGATGCCTGGATGTCTCAGTTGGTAGTGTCTGCCTTCAGCTCCTCTGTGGGGAAACTGCTTCTCCCTCTGCCTCCCACTCCCCCTGCTTGCGGGCGTGCACTTGCTCTCTCTCTCTGTCTCTCTGACAAATAAATAAATAAAATCTTTAAAAAAATTACTGAGAGCTGTGTTTGTCTAAGATGCATATATAAGAAACTATTTCTGTTGTCTGGTTAATCATGAGTCGAAGATAAAAGGCAGAGTTCTTTGATAGCCCGATGAAACATCTAAGGTAATATAATTCAAAGACAAAACTGAGCTGAACAAATCTTCTTAACCATTTGGTAAGGATTTCTTGCCATCTGGTTGGAAAACAGGTGCGCCTATATTGTTGACTGGTTCCAGATCATTGCTCTCTCCTCTGCCATGGATCACTTCTTATTTTGCTTCCAGTCACCTCATGGGTATTCCAAGACTCCAATTCTTCCTTGAACAACGGCCTGCAGCAATGGTCTTGAAAAGATGCGATGAAGGAACAGGGGTGGGAATAAGGATGGGGGAACTGGTTTTGTCTTTACCATGTGCTAGGCATGGACACAGCTAACTCCACACTGTGCTGCCCAAACCAAGCTAAAACCCTCTGCAAAACCGTACCAAAAACTTGAGTAAAATGGAAGAATGACATCTCCTATATAATCAAGCCCGGCTACTAGACATGACCCTTCTTGGATGCTTCCCAGCCCAGCACTGAAGCTGCTGCCATGTAAAGAAAATCTGCCATGTGCTCCTGAAACAAGAGAAAGAGAAAGAGAAAGAAAGAGGTGGAAGAGTGGAAGAGGAGAGGGGGAGAGGAAGGGAGTAAAAAAGGGAGAGAAGTTCTAGTGCCTCCTCCCTGTGGTGTTCCAGGCCACAATGGCTGCTTCAGGTCTGCTTTCTGGGTGCTCCCTTTGCACCCCAGATCCCTTCCCTTATGAGATGATAGGCTTTGGGGATGCTCATTTCTTTCATTAAAAAATTAAAAAAAAAAAAATAAAGCAGCAATCCCCCCTTCCTTGGTAGTTACCCTTCGCCTTGCTCTAGAGCCCCTTCCAGATTTTCTGTCATATCACAAATATCCAGGATCAGGACATTCATCAATATCTAGGAAATCTGGTTTGGAATCACACGGCTGAGGCATACAACTTTAATACAGGATTCTACTGGGTGTCAGCAAAGTCCAGTGTCTTTACACTTTTTCCATGGGCATGAGATGAAACTATGCCCCAGAATTCTTCCTATCATCTTATGGTTTCAATCCTAATTATTTGTGGGTAAATGCCACACACACACACACACACACGTGTGTCTGCGTGCATGCATATGCAAACATCTTTCAAAAGCAAATTTCAGGGGCGCCTGGGTGGCTCAGTGGGTTAAAGCCTCTGCCTTCCGCTCAGGTCATGATCCCAGGGTCCTGGGATTGAGTCCCATATAGGGCTCTCTGCTCAGCAGGGAGCCTGCTTCCTCCTCTCCCTCTGCCTGCCTCTCTGCCTACTTGTAATCTCTGTCAAATAAATAAATAAAATCTTAAAAAAAAAAAAAGCAAATTTCAGGTGAAATCCAATCTTCAGCTACATTTATGAAAAAAAAAATCCTAAAGGAAGTGATATCTAGAGGTTAAGCTTTGCAAATAGGATAAATTTGGTATTTTAATGGAATTAGACTTTTTGGGGTTTTTGTTTGTTTGTTTTTTGCTTTGCTTTTCCTTTTCACCACCAAAAGTCTATAGAAATGGCCTTTGTAGAAAGAATGATTTGTCCCCGAAAGCAAATCTAAGTCCCAGCTTCTTGTAGCACTTGAAAGTTTCAGAGAGCAATTTTTTCCATTCAAGTTTCAAAACTCCAATTCATTTTTAGGGCACAACTTCAAAATGCCCTTCTCCTTACCAGTTTCTGTAAGGAAGTTTTCCAAGTATAAGAATCTAGAGTCCTGAGATCCAAAGAGCAGATCAGTCTCCAGCAAACCCCAGAAGAGAGCGCCCTCCACTAGAAGCCTGAACAGACCATCCCTTCCAGCCAGAGCCAGATTCTTCTGACTCCCTCAATTTTCAAACAAAGAAAAAGTGGCCAATGCAGAATGGCTCAGGCCTTCACTACTAAATGTGCTGAAACTGTACTTGCCCCCTGCAAATTGGGCTTGCATGGAAAAATACAATCTAGTGCATGAAATATTTCTCCAACCATGATGCCATCTCTTTAAAGATAACTTAAACTCCCAAGACTGAGATGTTTTAATAAGTCCAGGCAAACCATTTTTTTTTTCTAAGACTGTTCAGCCCAGCACGAAGCCCTGAGTCTGACAGCATCCAGCTGCCTGGTTCTCGAGGGACCTCCATGCCTGAGTGAGCTTCCTGAGGTGCCCTCCTAACCCCCACAGTGAGACACAGCTCGGGGTCTGAGAGTCCAGTTATTTCCAGTTTGCACAATCACACATTTTCCCCCCTAAATCCTCGGTCTCCAGGAACTGCCTTGCAAGAGAAAAAGCCAACTTACCAGTAAACATTTGATTAAACAAAACAAAACAAAAAAAAAAATAGGAAAAGGAAAATCGTCTTTTAATCACATTGCACGCTCAAGATAACTTTCCTGGTAAGAACTGCTAAATTTACACAAACAAGGATAGCTTTTAAAAGTTTTATGGAAACGGGGCACCTGGATGGCTCAGTGGGTTAAGCCTCTGCCTTCAGCTCGGGTCATGATCTCAGGGTCCTGGGATCAAGCCCCACATCGGGCTCTCTGCTCAGCAGGGAGCCTGCCTCCCCCTCTCTCTCTGCCTGCCTCTCTGCCTACTTGTGATTTCTGTCTGTCAAATAAATAAATAAAATTAAAAAAAAATTTTATGGAAACAAAGGACTTGTCTGCCCCCCCTCAACCCTTCCACCCCAGTCAGTATCTAGTAAGTGTCCACTCTTCACCAGGCACTGACAGGTCTCTGGGTCTGCAGTAAGGGAAGAGCCTCAGACTCTGTAAGCAGTAAACACCATCTTGGAGGAGATGTACCTGTCGCTTCCTCCAGGATCCGGCAGAAGAAAACAAACACCGATTATAAAGCACAAGAAAATACCACGGGCACCCAGAAGTAATAAGAATGTCAACAATGATGCTGGGGTAATGATAAAATATTAATACTATAACCACCATGTATTTAAAGCAGGGGCGCTCTGCTAAATGACTTCTATGTACTGTAGTATGAAGTCTCCATGACTATATCATGCGACAGCTACAATTATCACCTCCATTTCACAGATTTGGAAATTGAGGCATGCAGAGGAAGGAATGACCAAGCAAGTGGCTTTGGGGCAGGCGGGAAGCCTTCGCAGACGTTATTATGTAAGTCATAGCCCGGGAGAGACGAATGGGATAGAAACAGATGGAGGAGAGAAAGGGGAGAGACGCAGGGTAATTCTGGCCAAGGAAATGGTGCTAGATCTGAAAAAGCAAGTCAAGCAAAATTAGGGGCGCCCGGGTGGCTCAGTTGGTTAAGCATCTGACTCTAGGTTTCGTGATCTCAGGGCCCTGGGGCCAGTGTGGAACTGCTCCTCCCCCAGCCCCAGCAGGGAGTCTGATTGTCTCCCTCCCTGCTCCTCCCCTCCCCCGCTCACACGTGTGCACACACACATTCTGTGTCTCTCTAATAAATAAAGCTTCTTTTTAAAAAAGAACAATCCAAACAAAATTAAAAGGAGTATTATGCTGACAGTGAAGGAAGAGTAGTGCTAGAAACGATGTCCACTATTTCGAACACTTGAACAGGTCCCCGCACCTGGCAGGCCCTCAACACACGAAACGCGGCGAGGTGAAGCAGACAATGGAATTCTGGGCACCAGACTCGCTTTTCCTTCTGCTGGGCTCCACGAGTGGATATTTGCTTCTTACCCATGCTACGCGCACTTTTATTATTATTTTTGATCTCTGAACCTATTTTACAATCCTTTCCTTTCCCCCTGTGAACAGAAGGGAAATGCACTCACAGCTGAGCGATAGGTGGGGTGCCAGACAAAAGCTTGCTATGTGAAGCGGGTGGGGGGGAACACCCAAACTCGTCAGCACATCTGCAAAATAGGATACAAGTTGCCACATGGGGACAGACGTTAAAGTCAGAGGGTCCTTGAGAGGTGTGAAACATCAGCTCCAATGACTCCTCTGTTGTGAACACCCGCCTTGGGCCAGCTCTTCACCTACCCTGTCTGTCCCAGTCCACGGACAAGGCGCTATTATTCCCATTCTACAGATGAGAAAACGGGTACTGATGGGTGGGACCTTCTTGCCTGAAGTCACCGCAGTGAGCAAGGGCAGAGCCCACCTTTCAAACCTTGTCTAGTGAACTTCCCATCCTATGTTCTTTCCACGATGATGCGTTGCCCACCCCCACGAGAACGCAGGGTCCTCCGAGGTCTTACGGCACCATCGCTCACTCCCTCCCTCCTCCTGTCTGTTATATCACAGGACAGATTAAGTATTTAATGTTTTACTCAAAACCATGATCAAATATTGATCCCAGAGCGAGTTTTCATGTGCAAATACTTAAGAAACAGGGTGGTGAGTAGAACGGTGATCAGATTGACTCTACTTACCAACCTGTGCCAGTATATTAAGTGAAATGTATGAAAAACCCGTCAGCACTCCTTAGATCATTACATACTTTTAATACTTTCGGCATCCTTAAATACTGTCTTTAAGTTAAAGCAGCTAATCTTTCCAAACACTGCAAAAGTGGCTCGAGAGAATTCGAGAAAGCCCCAGATCCAAACAGAGGAGCACAGAATTTCCCCATCGCCGGCAGCCTGCCTCTTACCATTTTCCAGCTCCTGCCTGCCTTCTGAGGCGTCAGTCTTCCCACAGATTTTAGTGATTTGCCAAAATGTTATTTTCAGAAGACAGAAAACGGAGACTTTATCAAAATAGAAAGCTTTGCCTACACTGTGAGTTGTTACCGCCATTTGATTTAAAATTTCACTCCAAGGCATTTACAATTGGTTTAACTTTGTAACTGAAAAAGGAGCAAGGAGAGTCTGATGCTGTTGATTAAACCGTACAAAGAGGAATGATAGATTTGTGCTCTTTATCTGAGACTAATCATGCCTTACATTGGTGTAGGGCTGTGTAAATTTCAGGCAGACATATATATTTATTTTTGCCTTGGATTTGGTCAATATTCCCTTGGAGTATATAGCACAGGAAACAGAATCAGCACTTTATGGCAAGAAAACTTGAGGCTTGGAGATAGGAAGCAGTTTTGCTACCATATCAGAATTCAGGATAACTTAGAGAGGACTAGACTTCTGGACTCTGGGACTCCCATCTACTCTAACATCTCATGAGACACATAAAAGCACAACAGAGCCCACATCCATCTTGGGGAATTCTACAGCAATGAAAAGGTCTGGAACCTAAGACTCTGGTTTCTTTAAAAATTCTAGAGGACTCTTTGGTCAGCAGTTCTAGGAAACTATTAATTCAGTAAATATCCTAGCTGAGAGCAATATATTGCACAGGATAGCTTTCTTTGAAAATTCAGGCTCCTATTAATTACAGTTAAATTTTCTTTAGTGTTCCGAAAGATAGTTTAACAATTGAATCACAAGATGAATGACTTCAGCTCATGGTTTCAGGGTAAATAAGAGAACGTGATACGTTCATTAAGATGTTGTTTATGAATAGTGCTCTTAAAAACAATACAGTGTAATCACAACTGTGATAGATGGAAAAACAAGTCTAGAGAAAAGTGTTGTTTCGGGTGCATGGATTAAGAATTTTCTTTATTTAAAAGGATTATACATATAATTAAAAAGGCACCGATACCTTTAAGATTTTACTTACTTATTTTGACAGAGAACGCGCACACACATGCAAACAGGGAGGAAGGGCAAAGGTAGAGAAAGAATCTCAACCGCACTCCACATCGAGTGCAGAGCCCAACCCGGGGCCCCATCTGACGACTGTGAGATCATGACCTGCGTCAAAATCAAGAGTCGGTCACTCAACCGACTGAGCCACCCAGGTGCCCCAAGGAATGTCAGAAATACCAAGCAGGAGAAGAAAGGGAGGAAAATAGGGACAGAACTGTCATCTCCCCTAGAACTCAGCTCAGAAACTCGGTTTCCGCAATCAGCACTTGACTTAATACTATTGTTGACTGCCTGGCGGTTTATTTGGTAATGATAAAGGGAGTCAGGACTTATGGACAAGGACTCCTCACAATTTGTGTGTTTATTCATTCAGCAAATATTTGTTGCACCCTTACCACATAGTAGGCACTGTGCTCTAAGCTCGTTGTACAAAGTGACACCAACTCAGGCTTTTCTCTCTTCGGGCTCCTAATCTACTGGGAGTTATAGACAAAGAAAGTGATAACTGGAGGTAAAGCACCTATGAGTACAGGAAGGGAATCCACTCCGATCTGAAGGTCAGACTTCAAGTTCCATCTGAACCGAGATCCAAAAATGAACAACAGTTGGTCAGGTGAAGAATGGAGGGGGTGGATGCTCCAGGTAGAGGAGATATTTGTGCAACATCTTGTAAGTGAAACAGACCCTCAATCATTCAAGGAAATGAAAGAAATGTGGTCAAGTTGAATGGCAGGTTGTCTGGGGAAGAATGGACTCAAATGAGGCCTCGAAGGTAAGCAACACCAGATCCTTGGAAATGAGGGCACCAAGAGGCTGTAATTGGGAGAGAGGTTTGATCAGGTTTGTGTGTGAGACACACCACACTGGCTATTAAATGAAGGAGGACTGAAGGAGGGACTGTCTAGAGTTTCACTGGGATGCTGTTTTCCTAGTTCAGGTGAGCTATGGACAAGGACAGTGATAGTGGGGATGGAGGGGAGTAGAAATACACACTAGAAACACCAGGACCTGTGCGTGAGTGTACACAGGAGTAAGGGAGTGGGGAAGGGGGGTGGTCCAAGGAGAATGGGGATGTTCCCAGCCTGAGTCCCTGAGTCAATGATTCTTCCATTTCCAATTCCTTGAGGAGGGAATAGGAAAAAAGCATGTTTTAGGAGGCTGATAGTGATTTTGGAGGGGCTCGAGACATAGCCAAGTAAATTGTGCAGTAGATGTATCTGAATCTCCAGGTTTGACCCATAGGGCTGGGAGGTCTTACTGGAATTCTGTGCTGCCCCTAGAGACAAGATTCACCTTCCTAAAAACCATTGATCGAATGGAAGATGCCATGGTAGCGGCATAGTTTTTGAATCTAAACACAGGTCATCTCGCCTGCAATGTAACTCATGCCCCAGAAGGCGGAAATTTGGTTGGAAGAGCTAAACTTAATCACAGAGCCCATGCTGATGCGGGCTCCGAGTAGAAGGTCTGGATCTCTTCCCATTTACCTGGTGCTCTGTGTCTCTAGGGAAGGAGCTGCACAGGAGTTTGAACCAGAAGAGTTAGTCATCAATAGTGTAGAATGACAATCCCAGACCTACTTTGACCAAAGGCTCCTGAAACTGAGTGCAGTGCTGGGGAGGGAGGCTGAGGGACAGTAGCATGGAGGCTCCTCTTCTAGTGATTCCCTTGAAAAGGTTCATCTCAGACTGGGATCCTTCTGGCAGAAGATAAAAAACATGATACCTGGACCAGGATAAGAAATCCTGAATTTGGGGAGCGAGGTTAGAAGACCTCAAAAGAAAACCTTGCTTTTCTGGCTCAGAGATAGTATCGTTTGGAAGTTCAAAGAATGTCAGCTTGAGTTTGTCTGATGTGGTCTCATCCCTGGAAGGAGGTTATGCATTTTGGGCCAGAATACCCCAGAAATGGTGTTGTGTCCTTCCTAGTGCATTGGGTCAAGAGTTTTATGAGATCAGTACATCTTATCACTGGTGATATTAACCTTGGTGCCCCGATTAGAGTGGTGTATTAGTTAAGGTTCTCCAGAGAAACAAGAGATTACATTCTGTAATCTACACTGTTGCGTATTATACAATAAATTTTTGTTTTCAACAGCTTTTAGATCTGTCTCACTTCCCCACTTCCTCACTATTTTCTGATATCACCCTCCCAAATAAATCACTTGCACTTCAATCTAGGCTTTAGGTCCTACTTCGGGGTAAATCCAAACTGAGCAGAGATCAGGAAATCTACAGCACATACCCAAATTCTGGATTTTTTTCTATGAACGTTACCTCAAGGTCGCTATTCCATGGTACCAATGAGAAACAATCATAAGAGCTAATATTTATAGATATTTATGCCAAGCACTGGACCAGATTCCCCACATAGGTTTGTTCCCCCAGACAAACCATATGAAGTAAGAGTTATCATGACCCCTATTTTACAGATGAGAAAACTGAGATTTAGAGTTACGAAGCCATGTGTCCCAAGTCATGAAGTTAGCAAGTGGCCAAACAAATCTCTATCCAGGCAAGTTTACTGCAGATCTGTGTCTCAGGCACGGCGAGTGGTTAAGATTAGGATCCACTTAAGAAACTCAAGGAATGGAGTTGGCACCTGGGATTGAGTAGGAGGCAACCCCACTGGCCTGACCATCTGCAGAAAGGAAAGGCGTGCTAGCATTGGTTTGGCCATCTTGGCATACTGTGTGAGTTGCAAGCAAAGCTCCTTCCAGGGAGTCTTGTGTTTAACGTATAAATAAATAATTCAGATGTAAATTGCAATCCTGAATTGCCCTCCTCCTTTTCCCAATGTGGGCTATAAAAAGCATCCACAAACATATGTTCCTGCCAGATTTTTTTTCTGTGATACCCTCTCCATGAAGACACTTAAAACAACAACAACAATGACAGAACGACCGCCCACTATCTCTTCAGAGCCCAGGGCTCTAGTATGTCATTTGCAAAGGACAGAAATAGTTCGTGCCTGGTCAAAGGTGGTGGGCCAGGAGAGAGGGAGAGAAAGATGCATTCTTTGGCATCTAATCCCTACTAATGAGGGACTGAGGTTGTAAAAAGGACTTCAGAGCTCTGCGCATGAGAGGTATCCACTTCTGCTAAGTGTTGGATCAAACTGAACTGCGGCCATGGCCACGGCGGGGAGGAGTGTGACAGGTTGCGTTTAAGGAGAGCGTCCTAAAGAGGGACCGCAGAACTCCCTCCCATCCTGCTCCTGGCTCTTGGGTTATTACCATTATAATTAACATTAATTATAATGTTATGGCGTTTTAAATGCCAATGTCGGTTGGTGACCTAAATAAAAGCGAGAAGATCAAACTGCACACATTCAAGCAGTAAGAAGAATTTTTAGTTTGGTCAAGAGTGAGCTTTCTCCTTACTGAGGTTCCAGATCTCTGCCGAACTGCCGCCATAGCAGGAAACAAGCGAATGAAGGAATGAAAACCTAGAATCTTCCCTTTACTCCCTGGAATTCTTTATGAAGTGGAGAGCAACAGTCTAGATATGGCTGAGGTACAGGGTCACACCGTGAATTCTTCTGGGGCCCTTTGCTGTGAATTCCATATCCAAAGCCAAGCAGACAGCAATTCTATGATCTGAATATTAAAGAGTGTATCCCAGCTAGAGGTTTGCCATAGGGTTTCAGGTCCCGTGAATGACGGGCCTGCTGCCACTCAGCCAGATTTCGGAATATTAACTCTTGGAGCTTGGGAAGAGTTTCCTGGATAACTAAGGGACCTTTGCATCTCTCCGAAGGAAAATGCTAATAATTGAACTGATGGAATTAAATGTAAAAGTCTAACTTGTAGCAAGTAAATAACTCTATCACCATCTCTTCCAAAAATTAATGCATGATTTCACTTTTTCTGCAGTGCACTCAAGTAACCTTAAAAAATTAGGATAATTACAGTGCTTCTCTTCCTAAAGACCCTGCCTTCCCCAGAAGAAAATGGTTTCGCTTCCCTGTTTCTGTGATGATCAGTAAGGCACTGTATGAAAAAAAGAAAAAAAAATTGGGTGCTTGCATTTAGGGGGATGAAATTTTAAATTCACTCAGATACACTTTGATGTTTCTTTATCATCTTCTCTATTCAGGTATTTTTAGTTAAGGAACAGACTTTATCGCCTGTGTCCAGGTCCAGCACTAGGTGGGATTACCGAGTCCCCTCAGGTGCAAAATTTAATTTGATTTAATTTAGTGTCACTGTCAGCAGCGTGCAAGTGCTCATACTAACTGCAGGGCACCACCTTGCTACAGTACGGGTCAAACCTGAGTACTGCTTTGCTCTGCCCTGTGACCACGAGCCCACTGCACTGCACTGCATTCACTCCCTACTAATTCACTCAATAAATACTCACTGAGCATCTGATATGTACCAGGTACTATGCTCACCAAACAATCGACAGAATCTCCTGGCTTCCCATTCCCCGGAGGGAATGTGAACAATAAGAAACAAACATGATCACTGAGACAGAGTATGGTATGTCAGAATGGGAGAAGTAGACTGGCTAAAGAAAGAAAGAAGGGGTAAGGGAAACCAGGAATGACAGAGAGAGCTACACTGTTAGATGGAGGGGTAGAAATTTAAGAGGATCAGTGAGCCTCAGTGAGAAGAAGACATTTGGGCAAGGACTTGAGGGAAATGTGGAGTAAGCCAGGCGGATATTCAGTGGAAAAGCATTCTAGGCATCAGGGACAGTCAGTACAAAGGCCCTGAGGCACGCATGTATCTGATGTGGTTAGAAAGCAGTGAAAAGGACAAGGTCACAGAGCAGAGTGAATGAGGGAGTGAGGGACACTAGATACAATCAGAAAGATCAGGAAGCACAGGCAGCACTTGCTGTATATTGTCAAGACTGCGGATTAAATTCTGAAGGAAATGAGGAGCCACAATGTAATTCGAAGCACAAGAGT
Organism: Martes martes; assembly: GCF_963455335.1. NCBI lineage: Eukaryota > Metazoa > Chordata > Mammalia > Carnivora > Mustelidae > Martes > Martes martes. The sequence continues at coordinate 16,362,487 of NC_137900.1, read as the reverse complement.
GAGATTATCTGTTCTAAGTTTAGCAGAACCATTCGGGCTGCTTTGTTGATGATGACTACAGGAAAGGGCAAATGTGAGAGTAGGAAGACTGGTTGGAAAGCAACAGTGAGGGGCACCTGGGTGGCTCAGTGGGTTAAAGCCTTTGTCTTCAGCTCCGGTCATGATCTCAGGGTCCTGGGATCAAGCCCCGCATCGAGCTCTCTGCTCAGCAGGAAGCCTGCTTCCCCCTTTCCCTCTGCCTGCCTCTCTGCCTACTTGTGATCTCTCTCTCTGTGTCAAATAAATAAATAAAATCTTAAAAAAAAAAAAAGCAACAGTGATTTTCTAAGCGATAGATGGTGAGAGACTGGATCACCACAGTGATGGGAAGCAGATGGATTCTTGATATATTTTAAAGGTAGAGCCACCAGAATCTCCACATGGATTAGATACAGGATGAGACAGAAGGGAGTCAGAGGAAACTTTGAGGTATTTGTTCTCAGTTACTGGAAGAAGAGCATTTCCATTTTTCTGAGATGGAAAAGATTATAGGTGTGTCAGTTTTATGGATAAAGACCTGAATTTTGATTTTGGATAAATTGGATATGTGTATAAGAGAGTTCTAATAGAAGATCTTAAGAAGGAGGTTAAAATATACAAGTCCAAAGCAGGAGAAAAATTCAGGCCTGACGATGAATATTTTGGAGTCATCAGAGTAAAGAGGTTATCTGAAATTCTGAGACTGGATGCGATGCCCACAAAGGGAGAGGAGACACTCAGGGGCTGAGACCTGCAGCATTCCGGTGGCAAGAGAAGAGGGAGAAGAGGAATCCACACAAGGAAAACCAAGGGAATGGGTTCTCAAGGAGCCAGCTGATGGTCAAGCTGGGTGAAGCTGAGAGGTCCTTAGCAGATCAAACAACGTGAAGGTCATCAGGAATTTCTTTCTTTCTTTCTTTCTTTTTTTAAGCCCAAAGAGGGAGGAGCAGTGGGGAGAGCAGAGGGAGATGAAGAGAGAGAATGTTAAGCAGGCTTCACATTCAGTGCAGAGCCCGACACCGGGCTCTATTTCATGACCCCGAGATCATGACCTGAGCCGAAATCGAGTCAGACGCTTAACCAGATGAGCCACCCAGAAGCCCCCATCAGTGACTTTTGTTAAGAGCAGCTGGGTGGAGTCAGGTGAAAGGGAAAAGCCTGGTGGGAGCCAGATTGAGGAGTGAGAGAACGGGAGACCGTAAGAATAAACACATTTCTGAAGGTGTTTTGATGTAAAAGGAAGTTAGCAAAATGGTACAGTGGCTTTCAGCAGAAGCAGGGTCAAAAAAGTATTTTAAAATAAGACCAGAGAGATAAAAGATGAAAAAAATAATAGTGCACTTCTTTGCTGATGAGAACTGGCTCTGGTTAATGAGATTTCTCCGCTATGGTATTCTGCTATTAACATTCTATTTCACCAGGAATATCCTCATATACACAGCCAATAGTTCAATGCTTTCCACAGAATAAATGAACTTAGGATTATTTTAATAGGCAAAGAACCTGGAAGATGATAAAACACAATTCAGAAATTAAAAAGCAAGCCCCTAAGGCTGGGAAAGTTGGGCAGACATAGGTCAATAATTCAAAGAATTCTCTAGAAAATGGAGGAGATAAAGATATCAGCCAATAAAATAATAGTCATATGTTAATCCAAAGTAATAAATTGCCATGTTAGAAATTCATCACCACAGGGACTATGCCATCAAGGTCCCTAATTCAGTTATTGCTTAAATACCCTGTAAATATACTTGATAATGTTTTAATAAGTACTCCTCTTTTTCCAAAGAAGTTCTTAAAACAGCAGTGAGGTCTCTGGAACCAAGAAAACACAGCAGGTGTGAACCCATAACCGCCACAACTGCATGCAAGATATACCATATTTGTTCAGACTTCTAAATCAAAGCTCTAATCTTGTTCCCATTAGGGTTAGGCTAAAACCCTGGAATAGGGGCTTATGCAGTCTAGATCTTTCAGGGAGACCCCAATAGTTTCAGATCTACGACAGTCTTCCACCACATCGTGGTGTTAGGTAGACAAGTAAACGTGGCTGATCCCTTCAAAACGGGTGCTCAATTCAAGAAGGCTGAAAGCTCATAAGACTCACATTTTTTCCTACTTAAAATGCATTAAGCTATTTGTTTTTCTCAGGTCGATCTTCTATTTGAGGCAGAGAAACGGCAGGGTAGGAGTAGGTGTGGGTCCCTGAGAAAACACCTTTTTCCTGGGTTGGACAATTTCTTTCTCCCCCAGATGGACTGTTTCTGCTTCTACCTAAACTACATTCTTCCCCTTCTCCTCTTTTTCAGGCAGCAAGTTATACGGCAGCAACAAACTCTCAGAGAGATCACAACACAAAAGTTTATTTCTTGACCATGTTTCTTGTCAGTTTCATGTTGGAGATGGCTCTAATTCCTATCTTCTTTACCCAGGTGGTTGGGGCTGGCCCTAACTGGTTTCATGAGAAAAAGAGCCATAATACCTCCCACCATGATGTGACCCTTCAGGTTTCTTTGGAAGCTGCATGTATCACAGTGTACCTTCTGAAACACATCACATGGTCAACTTGATGCGTGGAAAACTAAACTACCCACTGGGAGAAACATCAAAGAATTGAGAACAAGAGTGCCATCTACCACACTCCACCCTCTGGGGACATTTTAGAGAAACAAAATGTCAAGTCCTTTTCCTGAAGGTAAAGTAGCAAGGAGGAAAGAAAAGCAGCTAGCATTTTCTTTCTTAATTCAGTTTGCTGTAATATTACTAATCAGGCTCTGATCACGCATTGAACACATATTCAATCATCTAACCCCTAGAAGCATTCCACGAGGTAGATTTACTCCCTCATTTTGATAGGTAAAGGAATTCAGGCATACAGATAAAGTCACTTGTTAAGAATAAACAAGTAATAAATTGGGGGTGCGGGAACAGAATCCCAGGGTCTGAGCTCTTAACTATTGTCCTACAGTATTATTAAGAATTAGACCCAGGCACAGTACCTAGGGAGTCCTAATAAGAGAATGAGTGGCAATCATCCTGTTTCATTCCCCGGGAGTCTAAAAAGGGGATTTTTCCCCCCTCTGGGATTCTTTTGAAATGTAAAGTCTCGCTGTGCCATTTTCAGATTAAAGCCCAATTAAGGGACTAAAATACTTGTGCTATTGATTCTTCAGTAGGGAGGTTACAGCTATAATCATCTACTCCTAGGAGCCAGTTATCTTTCTAGATGCTCAGCTGTGACTTTTTATTCATCTATAGTGATTCCTGAGTCCACAGTCAGGGCCCTAACACGTCTTGCTGTGTGCCAAGAACTACCCACAAATTATCAAGGTTGTACGTGCAGATCCCCCAGCAGGAATTTCTACCAGTTGCCCACTTCCTTCCATCTTCCCTTCTTTTCCCTATACCTGACATGAGTAATTGGGGTGACCTGCTGAACTAATGGAGTTTATAAAAGCAACAATCCCAGCATGCACTGTTACTAGGGCTCTTCCTCTTCATCACCTTCGATTGTGCGGGACATAGGGGGTGGTCCATTTTTCAGGGTAAAGGGCCTCACTGCCATTTCTGCACTTTCTCCCTTACTTCATACATATGCAAACACAGAAATCCCAACATAAACACACAAAGACATGGACTGATGAACGCAGGCGCGCCCATGCTCTCCTCCTGATCTTTTGTCTCCTAGAAGTTTCACTTCCTGGAACTTAAATGCCAAGTAGTTGAACATAATGCTAAGTGAGGCTGCCCCAAGAAATAGTATCCAAAGCAGAGAGACATGGCTCCAATTCCATAGAGCCTATCTTTTCCTTTTTAAGGGGTTTATAATTTAAGTGCTTAATGGGCCAGTTGGAATTTCTATAGACAGTACTTAGTGAAAATATAAAATAGAAATGTGCTTTCTTCATCCCGTTATACCACAACCTAGGATATGTTCTTCCCAGAGAATGTCAGGGTTTCTCTCGCTATTAAACACCCCATATTTTATTGCTAGGAAATATAATATTCTGTAATTTAAATATTCTAAAACAAAAGAATTTTTAAGAATGAGTCTTGGAACACTGAAAAAAAATAAAATTAAGATGTTAAAAAAAGCAAAAGAAAAAAAGAAATGTTTCAGATTTATAGAGAAAATAAATCGAATCCCTACTTGGCAATTTTCACCAAAGTTGATTTCAGGTGGATCAAGGGTTTAGCTGTGAATGGCAAAAGATAAAAACCTTTGGGAAGAACTACAAAAGTACTATCTTTGTGACCTTGGAGGAAGAGAATGGTTGATTTTTTTTTTAAGATTTTATTTATTTATTTGACACAGAGAGAGATCACAAGTAAGCAGAGAAGCAGGCAGAGAGAGAGGGGGAAACTGGCTCCCCACTGAGCAGAGAGCCCTCTGCAGGGCTTGATCCCAGGGCCCTGAGATCATGACTGAGCCAAAGGCAGAGGCTTTAACCCACTGAGCCACCCAGGCGCCCCAAGAATGGTTGATTTCTTAAGAAACAAAAAGCACAAACTATGAAGAGAAAGATTGATCAATTTCACTCATTAAAACTAACAATTTTGCCTACCAAATGATTAGGTTAAGTAGGTGAAAAGATAAGCCGCAAACTAGGAGAAAATATTTGCAATACCCAGAACCAACAAAGGGTTGACGTATAAAATATATGAAGAAAATCAGAACTTACTCTGGTACCTAATCCCGGAAGCCCTCAGCAAGGTGGTCCCGGAGGTGCACCGGTGAACCGGAGGTCCCAGGACTAGAAGGAAATGAAGGGACGAAGAGCAGTCCAGCAAGCGGGAAAGACAGTTCAAACGCGTCGGGCGGAGGAACGCAGCGTGGCTGGAAAGCAGAGGACTGAGAGGACCGAGAGGGACTCAGAACTAGGCAAAGGCAGAACAAGCAGGATGATACAGGTGAAGCCAATGAAAAGTTTGACTGCGCACACCTGACTGCTCTGCTCTGTCGGCGGGGGGCCGACAGTCCTTGGGAGTAGACCCGGTACCTCTGTAAGCTAATAGAGAGACTCTGCTAGGATCTCAGAGAGGTAGCCACAAGGTCTTGGTTAAGGTCATGAACTCTGGAGCCGGATTACGTGGATTGCTATCCTGGCTCTGCTCATTATCAGCCGTTTGACTTTGGGCAAATTGCTTAGGCTTCCTGTACCTCAGTTTCCCAGACTGGGAAATGAGTAACAATAGTGTCCATTAGGCGTTATTATTCTTTTCTACGCCTTGAACTCCTGGGAAGTCTGGTGATGCCTATGGATCCCTTCTAAGAAAAGAAATATTTTAAATGCATAAATAAAATACACAGGACTCCAAAGGACATCAAATACAAACTTAAAAAAAAAACAAAAAAACAGTTATAGGGGCATGGGGATGGCTCAGTGGTTAAGCTCAGACTCTGATTTTGACTCAGGTCATGATCTCAGGATGGGGAGATCAAACCCTGAGTGGGGCTGCCCACTGGGAACCTGCTTAAAATTCTCTTTCTCCTTCTGCCTCCTTTCCTTCCCCACACCCCCACACTGCTCATGTGTATGCACACTTTCTCTCTCTCAAGAAAATTATAAAAATATTTAAACAGATAAATATACTATTTATTATGTGTGTGTGTGTGTGTGTATATATATATATATATATATAAAACTTATTAGATAAAAAGAGCTCTTAAGGAGTATGACAACTACCATAATTTTGAAGTTGTGACGACTGAAAATGTCTTAAGGCACAATAATTGTAATGTGATACAAAGAAACATCAGTATTTACAGGTTATAAAGTCACAGGTGCTGCCAATTCTACTGGGTGGTATGTTGCCTACATTTACAACTAAAGGAAATGTTAAATTTCAGTTACAGGTTAAGGAAAATAAGGATATATACATATATAGATGTCTATCTACCTGGATCCAGCCCTATCTATCTACCTAATCTCCAAGGTGAGTTGAAGGACTCTGAATTTTAACCACTAATCCCTTGGACACCCATGGAGAAAACCCCTTGTCTTTGTCTGGGCTCCGGTAACAATACCATAGACTAGGTGGTTTATAGACTACAGACATTTTTTTTTTTTTAATGTTTCAGGTTTTCCAAAAGTAAAATGAGGGCCCATCAACTCTCTGCCTTGCCTCTCATTCTTCATTTTATGAATATGAATAAATTCCTCTAATCTCTGCTAAAAGCAAAGTAGGTCATGGAACTATGACAGCAGCCCAATGGCTCAAGAAGCCTGTCCTCAAACTGTTCCTTTCAGAACACTAGACTCTTCCAAGCTGCTAATTGGTGTTCGGGGTTGAAGTCTTAGGAGCACCATTAAAGGACGGGGAAATGAGACAGGAGAGGGAAGAGAGTCAAGAACATGAGTGTTATAGAGGACGTTTCCGCTATGAGCAGTTGTGGCTTCGTCCCACTGGGGCCCTCTGCGAGATACTAAAGAACATGCTTTCCACCCTGTGTCTCACCCAAGCAAGGAAGCTAGGGTCTTGACTCTCTCTCATCCATCCATGATGCGGGGCTACATCTAGTGTCCGTAAGCCCTTAGCACTTCCAGCCTTCCTCTCACCGATGGAGCAAGGGAAAGCTCTCAGCTGCTTGTAGTTATGGGCTCCTGCTGGAATTTTTGAGTTTTGAGGGGATAAGGCTAGGCTATCAATAGCGTCACTGCAGTTGGTGCGACATTATAAACAGACATCTGGTTAAATAACTTTGCAGTACATAACAATAACAGTGAGGCTGCTTAACTGCACATTTTTCCATGTCCCTTTTTTGGTAAAAAAAGATTTTCTTTCTTTCTTTATTTGAGAGTGAGAGCACAAGAGGGGAACAGGCAAAGAGAGAGGGACAAGCAGACTTCCCAGTGTGCAGATCCTGATTCAGGGCTTGAACCTAGGACCCTGAGATCATGACCTGAGCCCAAGTCAGAGCTTAACCAACTGAGCCACCCAGGTGCCCCTTTGCATGTCCTTTTATCTGTTAATATATATATTGAACGTCTAATCTCTATCAGCTTTATAGATGCATTATGATCTGAAATTGCCTTATTTTTAAAATTTGTATATTACCTAGTTCACCCTACTAGAATATACATTTCATGAAGAACTATGCCTCTTCTGTCACTATATGTAAGTTATACCTCAATATAAAATATAATTTAAAAATGGGAAGAGAACCACACCCAAATATTGGGGAATTGAAATTTGCACTTCTCAAAAGAAAAAAACAATCATGATGGAAATTAGAATGTTTAGAAGTAACTGACGATAAAACACTACATATTAATATTCATGGGCTGTGACAGTACTTAGAGAAAAACTTAGAGCAAATGAATAAATAAATAAATATATGTTTATATTTGAAAACACCAAGTTTGAAGATTGAAAATTAACAAGCTAAGCATCCAACTCAAGAAAATAAGTTGGAAAAAGAATAATAAAATGATCCTGTTCTCTCTTATACATAAATTGTGAAGTACTGACCTTCTAGAAAAGTCGATGAGACAACTCTGATTTTTTTGTCTGCTTAGCTGCTGTCCATGTGGTCCATGGCCTTAGGCTGTGGTTCATCTGAAGGCATGCACCATCACTCCCTATAAAAATATGTGCTTAGCATTTCCTCTGGATATCCTTTTGCTTCTCTTTTTGTCATCTTCTATCTTCACAATGTCTTCTCTAAATAGAATATAGCAAAAGAATTTATAAAAATAGAATATAACTGTACTTTTTTAATGCCAACTGAGACTGTCAGAACTAGCAAGTTTAGCTCATCGACATTTACTGTGATTAACGGTATATTTGGATTTATATCTTGCATATTATCTTGTATTTTTGACTAATTTTTTTTTCTTGGCTGTCTTGCCTTTTTTCTCTTGGCTTGAGTTCTCGTCCCTCCCGTTTCTACCTGACTCGTTTAGAAGTTATACAACATGTGACTGCATTCCACCTGAAAATATATGTCTTTAATCTGTTCTAGAAATGTATCCAACCACTGGTTATCAAATATTCTATTGAAGATTGCCAATCCTCATTCTCTCTGTTCTCTCCTTAACTCCTAGGAGATAACATCAGACCTTCTCACCACATACTCTATGGTGGTTTGACTGTCTCACATTTGTTCCAACACTTCAGATCTCTGAGTCACTGTCTGGAAAATTGCCCAGATCTCTTTTCAGCCAGGGGTAATCTGCTAATTAGCCTGTTGATTGGGGTTTTCACAGAAACCACTATGTTTTTAATTTTGAGAAATTCTAGCTTGATTTCTCTTCATACCTGCTTATTGTTTTTTTCAGGGTCTTGCTATTCTCAATGGTTTCTATCTCGGTCATAATTTCAGAAGTGTGTGTGCACGTGCACACACACACACCTGCGTGATTATATGTGATTTCCTAAGTGCCTCAGGGATTATCCCATTAAAAATAAATTCATACAGCTCTCCAACAAGCAGTACATGAGAGTTATGAATTAGCTTGTTTTGCCAAGTTGCTAGGACTGGAAGTCAAATTAGGCTACTGTATATGCATTTTTCAGCTCAATGCTCTTCATATTATCAAATCTGTATTTCATGACAGGTGTTACTTGGAGCCATTCTGTGGACACTTGGCTAATAAAAACACGTGATTAAAGCATCATGTTTAAAAAGAAAAAAAGAAAAGCTCTGGAGTTAGATAGTCCCATGTTGGAAACCCAGTTCATTTTTTCACTAGCTTGATGATTTTGGCCGGCTTCCTTAATCTTCCTGATCCTTGCCTTCTTCAAGTAAAGAAAAAAAAAAAACCAGGATAAAAGATATATCTGATTGAACTGCATAAAATCTGCATGTAAAGCCCTGAGCATAATGCTTGGCACATCGTGTAAATTCAAGGAACATTACCTCTTCTCCTGAACGGAGAAAACTTTCTTGGTCATCCGAAGCATCTCCAGAGTCATCTTCGTTATGCTGACCTAGGACCTAAAAAAATAGATTCCAATTCAATTAAATCAACAAAAACTGATGGAGCACCTACTGTATACCCCATATTATGCTAAGCTCCAATTTAGGTTCTTCTATCTACTAACTGGCAAGTCACATCCCCTCCTAAGGCCAGAGTTTACGCACATTTAAGGAAAGATGATCTTTTGGCTTTCTCCTCTTTTTTTTTTTTTAATGTCCAATTAGCCAACTTATAGTACATCATTAGTTTTTGATGTGTTCATTTTTAATTTTACTTTTCTTTTCTATTTATTTTATTTTTTATTATTTTTTTATTATGTTCAGTTAGCCACTGTTTAGGACATGATTAGTTTTTGACATAATGTTCAACGATTCTTTAGTTTTCTATAATACCCAGTGCTCATCATATGTGCCCTCCTTAGTATTCATCATCCTGTTACCCCAGCCCACAGCCCCCTCCCTTCTGAGACCCTCGGTTTGTTTCCCAGTGTCCATAGTCTCTTGTGATTTCTCCTCCTTCATAGTCTCTCTGATTTCTCCTCCTTCAGGTTTCTCTGCCTTACCCTATGGTCCTCCATGCTATTGCTTGCATTCCACATATGAGTGAAACCATATGATAATTGTCTTTCTCTGCTTGACTTATTTCACTCAGTATAATCCCCTCCAGTTCCATCCATGTCAATGCAAATGGTGGGTATTCATCCTTTCTCATGGCTGCATAATATTGCGTGGTGTATATGGACCACATCTTGATCCATTCGTCTGTTGAAGGGCATCTCGGCTCCTTCCACAGTTTGGCTATTGTGGAGATTGCTGCTATGAAAATTGGGGTGTATGTGCCTCTTTGTTTCACTACATCTGTATCTTTGGGGTAAATACCTAGTAGTGCAATTGCTGGGTGGTTGGGTAGCTCTATTCTTAACATCTGGAGGAATGTCCACACTGTTTTCCAGAGTTGGCTGTACCAGTTTGCATTCCCAACAACGGTGTAAGACGATTCCCCTTGTTCCGTATCCTCACCAACATTTGCTGTTTCCTGTTTTGTTAACTCTTAAACATTTTTATGATACAATATATTGTTAGGAAAGTATAATGGTCACATTCTATTTATAAACAAACCTATTTCATAAATAGATTCAGGAAGATAGAAACATCCATGTTTTTCCTTTTGTGGTACATTCCAAAGACAGCCTCAGATGGAATGGATGGTGAGAACACAGAGCCGGGGGTGGAGGGGGGTGGGGATGGGATGGGGGGGGCAGGAGCCACTTTGCAACCGAATGACTGCAGAGTGTCCATCTGACAGCAGCATTTCAGAAATCAATGATTCCCATCCGTCTTTTACCTCCAGGGAAGTGTAATTCCTGTCAGTTGTAGCTATGCAAGAAGGGATTGCCCAGATTTTTATAAAAACGATGAGATACATTTGAATTGTCATGACTGAAAGGGCTCAGATCAACAGGCACTTCACTGTAACAGGAGTTAATTCAAAATAGACATTTATCACCTTTATCACTTGGCTCAAGAGAATTGCAAAGCTACAAAACACGCCGGCAAAATCCCTACCCAAAGAAACAACTCTTTGGCAACCGCTGAATTATTTGCTGATGTTTTATGTGCAGAACACAGAAATATAATTCTGCTCTCCATATCCCCTTGACTGAAATATGTATTATTTGATTTTAATGTAGCAAACCTAATCTATAAGCTTCTGACAAGAAGACAGACCTCCGGCAGGCAGTGTTGTCTTTGTTTTCTTGGAAGCATTTGTGTCATTTTACGCTTATGGGTCTGCCCAGCAGAATAATATTTGCTCTCATTCTATTCCCAAGAAAAATTTAATTGTTTGTTCAAGTCTTTCAGGGGAGAAAGTTGTAACAATACAGGTAATCAAAACATGAAACAAGGTTCAATTTCACTATCATTCCCCAAGATTACTCCCAATGTAATTTGTGCCAAGAGGAACCAATTCAGTAGATAAACCCGGCAACTATATTGTATATTAGATGCATCAAAACAACATTAGTTTGCAAATCAGTCCTGAACCTTAATGAAATCATTTCTAGTAACACAACATAGAATTTACAGAAGCTTCTTAGAAGAGGATGATTTTTGTCTATCTAGATTAAAATATTTCCCTAGTTAGTTGTCAGGGAGAATTAATTTATAATGAGTGTTATATAAAAAAAGGTTGAAATAGCTCCTCAGAGAGGACTATTTTATGGATTTGTAACCAGAGATGAGCAATTCAAGGCCTTTGCTAGTGTATCAGATTTATAATAAAAGGCAAGTGACAGTCTTTTGGTTTGCAGTATTTCTCAGCTTTGATTGGAAACATATTTCTCTGTAAGATTCTTTTAACTCTGCTAGCACTTTTGTTCCTTTCCAAATCAGGGCTACACACAAATTTTATTTTTTCTGTGCAAGTCTTCTATGCTGCATTTAGCAGTGACCAAATTAAGCAAGTACAAATCCCTCATCAGTTACACAAATGAATCAAAATAGGCAGGCTTGCCATCATCCTTGGGGTTAGATGGTCCCACTCCAAGTTTCTGTTCACCTAAGGATGAATGCACACTGCTGAGTGTTTGCATATGTGTGTGCGTGTGCACGCACACATACTTGTATCTGTTGGGGGTGGGAAGAAAGAGATAGAAGTGTTTCAAGTAGATGTCCTGATAAATGCAAAGGTTCAGTATCAAGGAAACTCATGGTGTGCTTGAAAAATTGGAAAATTTTTAACTAAACCAGAGTAAGATAAAATAAAATTTCCTATATGTATAAGGTAAAACTGAGGAGGTAAATTTGGACTCTAGAGATGTAGGAAAAATCATATTTCTCTATATTCTCTAAATTTTAAAAGGTGGCTCAGTTTTGATCTGCTAAGGATTGAGGAATAGCTATTTTCAGTCACATTTCTATGCTCCTTTCTTCCCCCGTGCACAGATATTCTGGAATATTCATGTTCTAGCAAAGTCAATGAGGGACCTCTGATGTTTCAGCTCTCCTAGCTGCTGCTCTCAGTGCTCTCTGGCTTAGGTTCTTTCCATGTAAATACCAGAAACATCTCTGACCCATGATGAACACTGCAGAGACAGGCACATTTTCTTTTTTTCTTTTCTTTTTTTTTTTTCCAGGCACATTTTCCATAGAGCCTGAGATGCAGCGCTCGGGCCTAACATTCCAGAACACATGTACATCTGAGGACCTGCCATGCCCTATGGACCAGAATTCTGGTCCCTGCCATTCATTAACCCAGAACTCACCTGTACTTCCAGCTTCACAGAAGCTGGAATTGGTTCTTTCTAGGATTATGTCACAATCTTTTTTTTTTTTCCCCTCAAAGTAACTATTTCTATTCTCTCTTACATAGACCCAAATCTTCCAGACAAAGGCATTCAATGGTATTTTTGGTAACATTCTGGAGAAACAAAGGAATTTTTAATCCCTACTATTAATAGGACAAGCAATCCAAAAGACAAACATTTTGTTGTCCTTTCAGAAGAAGAATGGAAGGAATGCTTAGTTTTTCATTCTTTTGAGTTCTCTACAGTAGACGTAACGTAAGACAATAAAGTGATATCTAATGGACTCTCATGCTATATAAGCCATCTTGAGCTTGGACTTTACCTTTAGGGCAGTTCTAGATTGTTAGCATAGAATGAGATGAGAGGAAGGAGCAAAGACCTTGACATTAGGCCCATCCTTTTGAGGACCATATACAAGGGCTTCCAGAAAGCTCCATCTGGAAGGTGAAGGACTATCCAAGGTAATGACAGAAAGAAACTCAGGCAAGGAGCCTGCAGCAGGACCTAAGGTACAAGGAGAAGTGGGACCCAACAGAGAAGGACCAAACACAGAACAAAGAGATGTGGGGAAGGGCAACAGTGGGACACATCAGGAAGAATGAGCGAGAGTTTCAACCCTATAAGCTGATGAAGATGCTGGATAAGTTACTTAGGAATAGGTAGACACTACCTTTCCACTCAGGTGGGAAAAGCACCATCATAGCAAAGGTCTTTGAGTGCTCCTCCAGGATGGGTGGGAGCTCACAGCTCTATCCTTTCTGCTTCAAGCCAGAGTTGTTCCTCAGATCTAGGAGAGATACTGAACCCATCTACGAACCCATCTACATCAGATGGGGATAATAAAGCCTCCACCATAGAGTATTTGTAAAAATGACAGAGAATGTGGCTCTGGTGCCTAACATCATTCTGGGCACAGAGTGGGCACCTAATAAATGATAGATCGTCTTAGTGTGCTGTGGCGGTAATTGCCCAGGCCCACATACATGGGCCCATATACATAGGCCCACGGCCACCTTCAATTGAATTACCACATAAAATACAACTTTCTTTTTCTTGTTTTCTTTGCTGTATTAATAACATGCTCTTCATGTCAACAGACTGGCCAGGAATATGTTCCCTCACAGAAAACACACTTTTTCTACCAACTTCCACCAGGGATGGTGAGTGGTACCACACCGCCCAGGTCACCATAAGAGAATTTTCCATCCAGCTAACTGGAGCAACCGGGCCCCCATTCTACAGGAGCATGAGAAATGATTTGGGGATTTTAAACTTTTCCATGAATGAGTCATAACTGGATGAGAGATACCGAGCAAATGGAGTTTACCTTCCTTGATGCTTAAGGCACTGATTTCCCATGTGCTTTCTTCTGATCGTTGACTTTTTTTTAGGGACTAAAAATCTTCTTCTTGGAGATGACTCCAGGGCAACTAACCAAAGAAGCTGGGAACCAAATTAGGGGAGGGGTGCTCTTCCAATGCCCACCTCTTTGTGGGTGTCACATGACCTCAACGTGTGCTTTGGGTCAGAAAATGGTGCTCAACTCAGCTTTGGGAGCTGCTGAACCACTTCCAAGGACAAACTGACTTCTTCTTAACCCAGTGAACTGTATGTTAAGAAAGAAGGAAAGTATTTATTTGGAAATCCTTCACGTGCTCAATGAATGACCACGATGAGTATCAGTTACAGATGCAGAAAGTCTGATAGGAACAAGCGATGACTCCTCTCCTGTTCCTCCATCAAAGCTTCAACCGCTTTCAAAGCCCTTCCAAAGTTCCAGTTATTTTAATGAAATAAAATTTTTTCCATTGTGAAATATATCATACATATAAAAAGAATATATGATAGAAGTACATTTTAAAGACTTATAACAAGGTAACCTTTCACGATGTTTGCCATCCAGGGGTGAAACAATAGAGCCTTGTCACGAATGTGTCCAGTGGTCCATTGAAGTGGCTACTGGGAAGTGTGTCCCCTTGGTTAGGCCACGTTATGGCGGGCAATCCCTCCTTGTCCAGCCACAGATGCTTGGAAATTGCCTTGGAAATTGTGGAATTGTCCACAAGCACAGATATTTGCAGGCTGGGTTTGTAGGTTCTTTGGCCAAGTTCCCTTATGCTTTTTAGGTTCCTTGCTTCTGGCCAGTTCCATGTTGGAATGACCATAGTCAAAGATCTGATGTAACACAGAGCTATTCAAGCAGTGTGCTGGGCATACGGTTTAGACACAAATTAGGTTACAAACACATCCAATATATTGCTCCCTGGAGTCTCTGTTTGGGAAGAGGGGAGTATGCAGGCTGGTCACCATTGGCTCTGAGTAGCCTCATTCATGTGCCCCTACGGGCCACACAAATATTATATTATGTTCTGAGCGCATGATGTGAACAAGGTTGAAAAACACTAATCTAAGCAGTTTTACAGTTCTGGAGTTTTATTAATGATCTCTGTGCTCTGCCAATCCTGCTCGGCTTCAACTTATTGGCAGCTACCTTGAAGTCATTCAAAATAAAGGAACTGAGGGGGAAGGCTGTGTCAGCATGTGAGAAACCTGCCAAAGTATCTGAGGAGACAGATTTACCAAGTGATTTGCCCCAGGGCCCAGATTTTCAGCCTGCCATGTGCTCATTCTCGCAAGCCTGCAGTGTGCCTTCCCAGCACATGTCACCTAAATTCTGTTTCTGCAGCTCCACCTCCAGGGACCAAATATGTATTTGTCATCATGTAGCTATGGTATCAAAGACCCCAAATAACAGTGGCTCAAAGCAGATAGGAGTTTACTTTCCTCGCTCATTACAGTTGTCACTTAAGCCATCTGAGGTGTTTGCAGTGTCCAGGGCCCACACTCCTTCTATTTTGTTGCTCTTCCTTCAACACATGGTGTCTGCCTCATGGTCCATCTCTAGCTCTTGTCCTCACATCTTCATTCCAGCCAGCTAGAGGGGGAAAAAGAGGCACCTGGATGGCTGGCCCTTTCCTTCCAAAGGCAGGACCCAGAAGATGTACTTATAAGTTCTGTTCTTTTTCCATTAGCAAGAACTTGGTCACACGACTGAACCTGAGTGTCAGGGAAGTAGGGAAATATAGTTCTTACTCTAGATAGCAAAGGAACTTATTTAAACGAAGAAAAATAAGCCCACGTATTAGAAGGAAAGTACCTATCTCAGCCCCAATCCTTGTGATTTTTCTCTGTTTGATCTAGTAGTTAATGTAGTAGTTTAAAATGTTCTCTGCTGGTAGATTTGTCAATTTCTCCTTGGGTTCTGTACATTTTGATTTACATATTTCTAAGCTATAGTATTAGGTGTATACAAAGTTAGACATGTTATATCTTCCCAGTGAAACTAATCATTTATTAATATGCTGTGATCTTTATCTCTTATAAGAGTTTGTCAAATTCTATTTTATCTAAAATTAATGTTTTTATTTCCCTCCTTGGGGCTAGATTTTGCTTTATATATCTTTTGCTATCACTTTACTTTCAGTAATTCTAAGTTCTTATATTTCTGATACATTTCTTATGAACAGCATATAGCAAAATTTTTTTGATATTCAGTTATCTTCTTCGTACTGTCCTATAATCATTCATTCATCTAGTGCTCTACAAACATTTAGGTTGTTTCTAGTCTTTCTCTATTACAAATTGAGCTGCAACTTTTACTCATGTGTTGACATCAATTTGTACTTTCTTTCCTGACATATCTTTGGAATAGATTCCCCCAACCAGGACTGATGTGAATTTTACCAGCTATCCTCCTCCAGCAGGATCAAAGCTTTTTGTCAGACCATCAGCAGTCCGTGACAATGTCTGTTGCTCCAGAGCCTCACCAGCAGTGGACAAGGAAGCACTTTGGTATCTTTACCAATGCAATAGCTACAAAGCATTATCTCCGTGTAACTATATTATGACCAAAGTTCATCATCTTTCATCATCTTGCCTTATGTTAAACAGTCATTTGCATTTATGTTATCTACGAACTGCTGGCTACACCTCAAATTATATTTTTGGCCAGAGCATCTTTGTTTTCACATTTAAATGCAAGTGCCCATGCTATTCGTCATGTCCACATATGAGTGAAATCATATGATAATTGTCTTTCTCTGTTTGACCTATTTCACTCAGCAAAATCCCCTCCAGTTCCATCCATGCCAATGCAAAAGTTGGGTCTTCATACTTTCTGATGGCTGAGTAATATTCCATTGTCTGTATGAGCCACGTCTTCTTTATCCATTTGTCTGTTGAAGGGCATCTAGGTTCCTTCCATAGTTACTGAGGGTTACAGAAGGGAAGGGGGGTGGGAGGAATGGGTTAGCCAGTTGATGGGTACTAAGGAGGGCATGTGTTGTGATGAGCACTGGGTGTTATACACAACTGATGAATCGTTGAACATTACATCAGAAACTAATGATGTAATCTATGTTGGCTAATAACATCATAATAAAAAATTATTAAAAAAATAAACACAAGCACTAGTATCAGGGAATTGGAGGCTGTCATAATGCCTCTCAGAGTAGCCTGTTTTAGTTTTCCTGTTCCACCAGAAGAGCCAGCCATGGCTGAGCCTGAAGGAGACTTGTTTGGCTGGTTCATGCTGTAGGCTCACTCCTTAGGGTCCACTGTCTGTAAACTTTCTAACCTGGAGCTCCTGCTTGAGCCCCTTCTTGAGCTCCAGGTATATTTTCTGTCCCCCTTTTACCTGTGGCCTGCCAAAAACCAGTTCTGAGGACAGTAGGGTTGTAGGCCTTGATTCCTATGATAGCTTCTTCCAGAACTGTTCCACCATCTTTCTATCAAGCCTGTCATTTTTTTCTCTTTTTTAGTTACTCAGCTATGGTTTGAAAAATGAGTGCTTAAGAAACAATTTTGGCCAGCATTTTCAAGTCTTTAAAGTTGTATTGTTACAGATAAACATATGGATATTTGATCATAGTTTATGCCCTTTGTTATAAAGTTCATGAAGACAGGAGCGATGGCTTCTTTGCTCACCTCTGTGCTCCCAGGGTCTGACACAGGACCAGTGAGAGCTCTATAGTAATTTTTGAATGAATCTGAATGAATATGAGCAATATAAAGCCTCTGGAGATGAATGGGGCAGCAGGTGACATCAAGAAGAAGTTCAAACACTGGGAGCGCAGCAGGACCCGAGAGAGGCTGGCAGCTCCCGGAGATGTGTGTTTCTGCCAGAAATCGATATAAAACTCAAGTAGGGGCTGATGCGGCGATTTATAAGCAACATAGATCAATTGAAAAAGTGAATTACCCATGGTTATTGACTAGAAATAAAATAATAAAGTTATTCCCGTTGCCTATTTATTTACAAACTGGAGACGACGTGACCAGGAAGGAAATCTGAGGTTGGCATTGTTAAGGGAAGAGAAGAAGAGACATTTGAAGAATCCCCTTCATGAAGGGCTAAACAAGAGGCTGGGAAAATAAAAAAGAGACCAATGGCCTGCTTCCCGCCCAGATGGAATAAGGAGGACTGGATTTCTATTCCCTTCCTGAATGCATACTCTTAAGCAATAAATAGCCAGAAAAATCTACGGAAAATGTTTTTCAGACTTTAGACAGCACACGGGGTAGCACAATGGTCTCTGAGAGAGAGGAGACAGGAAGGGGAGTTGTGTTATTACCCCAGCTTGCTGCATGGAGACAGTTTCCAGGCCCCATTGTGGGAAAGGAAAACTCAAGTAGAGTCTTGAGGTCCCTCGGAATTGGGAGATTGAGGAGGCATTTCTGAAGGTCCAGGCAGCTAAGGTTTGTAGCTCAGGTACCAGAGAACGCAGAACAGCGTGGAACATGAACTCGGCACATTGGCATACTAACCAGTTTATGTGTGTGCAGAAACTATGTGAGGCCAGGGGGAAAACTACCAGAAAATTTGTAGGTGGAGCCACCCTGAAGCTTACACAGATCTGGGATAGAGCCGGCTCCTGCCACCCGATTAGACAAATCCTTGTGACTCATGGGATGTTGGGCCAAGTGCTCAGGAGGCTTTGGCCTTAATAGTGGGGCAAAATCTGCCCTATGACAAGGGCTCCTTTGCTCCCATTCTGTAAAGCTTGGAGAGCAAGCCTCAACATGATGACTGAAGGGCTCCCCAGAACATCATCCCTGCTTCTACTGACACCGCCAAGGCTATAGACAAGGTCACCCGTGAGCTGAATGTGAAGCTCACTGTCATGGCCTTCCGTGTCCCCACCCCCAATGTGTCAATCATGGATCCGACTGGCTGCCTGGAGAAAGTTGCCATACACAATGACACCAAGAAGACAATGAAGCAGACACTGAGCTACACTGAGGACCTGACACCCACTCTTCCACCTCTGATGCTGGGGCTGGCATTGCCCCCCACTTTGTCAAGCTCATTTTTGGGTATGACCACGAATTTAGCTATAACAACTGGGGCGTGAACCTAATGGTCTACATGGCCTCCAAGGAGTAAGAGCCCCCAGACCACCAGCCCCAGTGACAGCAAGAGAAAGAGAGAAGCCCTCAGCTGCTGGGCAGTCCCTGCCCCAACACATTCCCCAACACACTGAGAATCTTGGGACCTCTATACAGTTTTCATCCCAGAACTCCTGAAAAAGAGGAGGGGCTTGAGGATCCCCACCTTATCATGTGCCATCAATAAAGCACAATGTATCCCCTCCAAAAAGCAAACTTGAAAAAGATTCAAGAATTTCCAAGTGAGTTACGTGGATCCCAGCACAAAGTTCATGGGTATGTTTTTAAATAAAAGAATATCCAGCACCCAGGTAGATAAAATTAAAAACATCTAGCATCCAATCAAAAATTATTAATTATTCAAAAAAGCAGGAAAATGTGACCCATGAGAAGAAAAAATAGCTTATCAAAACTGACCCATAAATAACAAAGAGGATGGAATAAGTACCAAGTACATTAAAACAGTTACTATGACTGTAACTTACATACTCAACAAGGTAGAGAAAATGTAAGTATGGTAAGGAGAGCTATAGAAGATCTTTTTTAAAAAGACAAATTTAACTTTAGGTATGAAAAACACAAAGTTTGAAAATAGAGCTACTCTATGACCCAGCAATCACACTACTGGGTATTTACCCCAAAGATACAAATGTAGTGATCTGAAGGGACAGCTGCACCCAATGTTTATAGCAGCAATGTTCACAGTAGCCCAAGTATGGAAAGAACCCAGATATCCATTGACAGATAAATGGTAAAGAAGATGTGGTGTATATGTACAATGTAATACGACTTAGTCAAAAAAAAAAAAAAAAAAGAAGAGGAAGAAGAAACCTTGCCATTTGCAAAAATGTGGATGGAACTAGAGGGTATTATGCTAAGCAAAATAAGTCAATCAGAGAAAGACAGTTATCATATGATCGCACTCATATGTGGAATTTAAGCAACAAAACAAAGGATCATAGGGTAAGAAAGGAAAAAATAAAACAAGATGAAATCTGAGAGGGAAGGAAACAAACTTAGGGCTGCTGGCGGGGGAGGGGCACGGGGGTATGGGGTAACTGGGTGATGGACATTAAGGAGGGCACATGATGTGATGAGTCCTGGGTGTTATCTAAGACTGATGAATCACTGAACTCTACTTCTGCAACCAATAATACATTACACATTAGTTGATTGAATTTAAATTTAAAAAAAAGAAAAGAGAAAAACACAAAGTTTGAGATGAATCAGACACAGGATGGGATCAAAAGATAGTAAAGAAGATACAATCTTTTATTTAGATAGTAAAGAAGAAAATATCTCTGAATTTAAAGACAGCCATAGAAATGACCCAAAGTGAAACATGGAGAGGAAAAATCTGAAAAATAGTGAACATCAGTTGAAGGACTTTATGTGCACCTAATACATGTATAATTTTAATGGAACTATGGTCTATCTTGATTTACGGTTGTATGATTGTATGTTTTCAAAATTTGCCAAACCATACGCTAATACCAGGTGATTTTACTGTATGTAAAGTATATCTTAATAATAATAAATAAAGACTATGAAAAAAGGGACCAGTAGCAAGGTGCTGGACCAAACTGAACGCTGGCCATCTGATCTAATCTAAGAGGGACTTGTATCTGGTACATCCCTCAGGTCCTGCATTCAGTGTTATTCCTTTGACTACCTTGTGGGCAGATGAGAAGGCTCTCTCTCCTGGCTCCACCATATTTAACAGGAAGAACGTAGACGCATTACTCAGCCTCTCTGGGACTCAGTTTACTCATCTTAAAAATGGAAATAACAGTCATTCATTCACTCACACATGTAGTCCTGCCTTGAGCAACACATACTGCGTGCTGACTCCCCTCCAGGGACTGTGTGAGATGTTGGGGGGAAGGGACACCGTATTTGCCCTCAAGGTGCTTGAACACAGAATCGCAGAGTAAACCGAAGCAATGGAACCACGCAGAAATCATTCGGTCCAACATAAGAAAATGGAGGTCCCAAGAGTGCAAATGACTTGCTCAAGGGTTTTGAGTTTGTGAGTGACAGAGTTTTGAGTACAAACCAAGTCTCCTTGTCTAAAACACAGACTTCCTGTTAATAATATGCCAAGCTGATAAAAAAGTTCTTTGGGTTTATTTTTCTTTTTCCTCCAGTGATTCCTTTTTAATCTTGGAATGAAAATTTAAAAACAGTGGATGCTTGCAGAATTGAGGTTTTACAGCTGATGTGATGATGATGATGATTTTTTACCTGGACTGTTTTTAAAAAACTAACCAGTCATCTACGTTTTGAAAAGCAGGAATTTTATAGGGAAGTTGAAATGGTTGGTTTTCCTTAAAGAATTTTAGTATCTGCCTCTACTGGTACTGAAACTCACATTCTGATGGGGTGACCGTCACTGAAAATGATTAGCAGCTGCTCCAAGCCGGGGCTCCCCAGCACCAAAGCCCTCACCCTGCTCACCTCTTGGATTCCTGTTACCTGCTTGGCGCTTCAGACACATTATATGTTACAATCCCTGCCTTAAACTGATGAGATTACGGGTTTTAGTTAGCACTCCACGCAGGTTATATTGGGTGTCTCTGTCCTCCCAGTGGTTTTGCAAGGCAACCATCAACACAAAATCCCAACAAGATGGGCCCCAAGCCAGGCTATAGTGATACATCGAGAAAACTCAAGGCAGCAACCAGAGACATCTCTGGTCTCACTCAAAACTACAGGATGTGAATCATTATATAAAAATAAATGCTTAGGGCACTGCTTTTCTGTTTTGATTTGTAAATTAATTTTAAAAATTTGGATTATACTTGCCCTTTCAATTCAAGGGTCTACATAGCAAGATGTAAGTTCTATTTTCCCCCTTTGACCATTTTTTGGCTTTGTGTTAGAGTTCAATTTAGTTCCATAAATCTGCATTACAAGGCAGCCCTAAGCACGGAAAGGTGCCAGCAAGTCAAAGCGATTTGAAGAACCAGGCTCTTCCTTTACTCCTAGGACCGAAGTGTTGAAACCATTGTCAAGCAAACCTATCCATGTTTTCTCAAGTGTTTATAAAAGGATGGACTGGATTGTGCCTTAGAATTGATGTGCCCAGTCTGAGTACCTGGATAATCTCAGTGACCTTTAAAACCCATTATTGCAACCAAGTCAAATTGCTGCACCCTCATACCAAAATAT
The DNA here is from genome assembly GCF_963455335.1 of Martes martes. Classification (NCBI taxonomy): domain Eukaryota; kingdom Metazoa; phylum Chordata; class Mammalia; order Carnivora; family Mustelidae; genus Martes; species Martes martes. The sequence goes on along the minus strand of NC_137900.1, from coordinate 16,340,620 downwards.
GTCCCCACGGCCCACGCAATGAATGCCCTTCTGGAAAAGCACCACTGAAATGTCAGAGCCAGCTGAAAGCCTGACACTGACCCCAGAGGTTCACTGTGCAAATCTAACTTCTATGTCCACTCTTGGCCACAGACTCAGTGGAGCTGGCAATCTTGGGCTGGTGTGGGGCCTCTGGGTGAAGGGAAAGGATGTGCTTGTTGAATGGTATGAAACTGTGTAGTGTGTCTCTAAATCTAATTACTGGTATCCTCACAATAGCAGATACACAGACGGGGCACCTGAGTGGCTCAGTCAGTTAAGCATCCAACTTCTGATGTTAGCTCAGGGCATGATCTCAGGGTTGTAAGATCAAGCCCTGGGTCGGGCTCTGTGCTCAGTGTGGAGTCGGTTTGTCCCTCTAGCTCTGTGCCTACCACAGCTCACACTCTCTCTCTCTCAAGTAAATAAATGAAATCTTTAAAAAAAAGTGGGGGGAGCAGATGCAGAGAGACAAAGAGGAGATGCACACAGAGGGGAGAAGGCCATGTGAAGACAGAGGCGGAAGCTGGAATGACAAGGAAGAGCAAATATGGCTGGCACCGACTCAAAGCTGGGAAGTGGTAGGAAGGAGTCTTCCCCAAAGCCGTCAGAGGGAGCATGGCCCTGGCCCTGCTGACTCCTTGATTGGACTGCTAGCCTCCAGAACTGTCAAAGAATCAATCTCTGTTGTTTTAAGCCATCTGTTTTATGGTGATTTCTAAGGCAGCCCTAGGAATGAAGGCAAACTATAATGCAAGCATGCTTCATGCTGTCTAAAGAGGGGCTGCCAATGCGGTACAGTCAGGGCTGGGGCTGGAAACAAGTTCAGGACAAAATAAGGTCCTTGGGAGTGTGTGGGTTCTTAGAGGAGAGAATGGGGTAGAATCAGGAAAAACTTAGCAAAATTCATTAGGACTGTGGTAGATAGCACATAGTAGATGGCAGTTAATACTCAAAAGCTAAAAGTTTAGGACCAGATATCTGATATAATGCCTTTGTTTCATCACCATTGTTTAAATGTGTGGGTAGAATAATATCCCAGTGCCTATAGTCTATCAATCCATAAAAATTACTTAAAAAAAAAACAACAAAAAAACCTTTGATGAATTGGGTAGGAAGAAGGGGAGAAGTCAGAAGAAAGAAGTGAGAGGAGAGAGAGATAGAGATACCTTTTCAAGAAGAGAAAGGAATGCTTATGTGATGTGATTCATGTGGTTCAGTCTCAGAGTGAAGCTGGAGTTAAAAGAGCACAGTTCATGTAATCAAAAGCAATTTAGAAATAACTCATGTCCTTTTTATGTTTCTCTTACCACCAAAAAAAAAAAAAAAAAGACACAATTTCCAGCCATACTTATTTAAACCTCCCATTTTTTTTTTTTTCCTGCTCTAAACACTGCCTCACATGCTACAGTTCCTTTCCTCCACTTGGGATTCCTCCCAAATCCCTCCAAATCTTCTTTTTATGTACCTCTTTCCTTTCTCTTCTTTTTTCCTTTTCCTCTAGATTCTCCACTACGATAGTTTAAGAATCAGTCCGGTCAGGCAGGACCTTCCTGGGGGAAAGTATATGGATTGAGCATAACAAACCATCATCCTCTTTACTAACTAGGGGTTCAGTGTAAGACTAGGGATATCCAGAAATGAGTATATATATTGTCGGGGAGAGGCACAGACTGTGTTTAAACATTAACCCATGCTTCTTCTGCTCCAAACTTGAAAGAAAAGGTTTTGATCTTTGACACTAAGCATGTAGGTCTCTAAATGCTTGAAATACCAGTCAGTGTATTTAATCCCATCTCCAAAGTGACATGGGTCTTCTGGATTTGGGGTGGAAGAGTCAAAGGGAAAGCAAAATATGCAGGAGAATGATGTTGCCTGAGTGTTTCATCCATCTAGGGTTTGGCTTGGAAAGTGTATAGTCTTGGCCATGGTAATGTCCTTTTAGCTTACTTCTGTTTTCAAAAGCTGTTCTTGAAAAAAGTACAGAATCAGCTCATAATGGTGGCATCCTATGACCAATGACAAGCTTCCTCTGTTGATCTTTCCACTTTCTGCTTCAAGTCTGTATCTAATGATGTAAAAGAACCAGAATTACAGGGAAATATGCTCTCTAAGGACTGAGCCAGTGGTTACCTGGGACAAGCAGACATACCAGAAAGGTACCCAAGACATAGCGCTATACTTGAATAAACCTAAATTCCAACTAAGGTCTCTTGCTTTTGACTTAGGAATCTAGAAAAGTTGCAGAGAAACTGGGAAATGCTGATCCAGTGTGGGGGAGGTGGGGCAGGGAGCAAGAGTCAGAAAAGGGGACCCTGAGTATATCTCCCTAAATTTTGCATGCTAAGCTTTTCACTTGGCCTACCCTGGTCCTAGTCATACTTAGCTCTCTCTTTCTCCCCATCATTAGGTCCCCATCTTTTCACACCTAGCAGTGATAAAAGTCTACTGTTACCAGCTTCAAAGTATTGTACTCTCTCCATTTCCCTGACATTTACTCCCAGGTGGGTAAATACGTCCATTTTGGAGGAAGTCATCTAGAAGACTTGACTGGCAGTTGACCCAAGAGTTGGATCTGGGCAATTGGAGGCTCCTCATCCCTTCCTCTGTCTTTGGAATGTGGGTTCCTGTTGGATTCCCCACTTCTAGAACTTTCTGCAAGGACAAGCTTTGAGATAGTCATGCGGTATTGAGACTGTCTGCATGGTGTACTTGACCGAACCTAGTTGAGGCTGCTACACAGACTTTGAAGATTTGATGGGCAGACGTGGAGATCTAGTCATCTTATGGGCAACCAAGATAAGCCTCATATGTAAGTTCTCCTGTTTCTTAAACCTGCCATTTACCAATCTGGAGCACCCTTCCCCTTTCTTCAGTCTTTCCTGCCCTCTGCATATTGGACCCAGTTTCAAATTACATCTGGAGGTTGTGAACCAACATTCCATTATTAAATTTTGTTTAAATTACTCAGTTGGAGTGTACCACCTATTTGCTTCTTATATTCTGATTGACATACATATGCTCAGGAAATAATCTTCAGTATTATTTTAGTGGGATAGCCAGTACCTGTGAATGTCCAAGAGTTCAGTAAATTTTAAAGAGTGCTGTTCCAATGGATGAACTTCCCCAGCACCTGCCTTGGTCAAGGGAGGCCCAGGACTACTGCTCACCCTCCTGAGGGAAAGCTGACACTTTTCACTCCCTCTGAATTGTAACTGGAAGAATCTCTACCCTACTGTAGGACAAACATAAAGATGGCGGAGCATAGCATCACTTTGACAAATTAAGGAATGTTGTAGTTCCCCCAAATCAATGTCTTCCCTCAACAACAGAGTTTAACCTTCCATCTTAATCTTAGAGAAATACTTCTAAGAGCAAGCTGTATTTGACTGGGATGAGAAAAGAAAGAAAAAAATTAACATTATCCACCATGGGATCCATTTTCCTTACTTGCTCTGATTAGTAATCAGTTTGAATAATGCCTTCCAAGGATGATTGATTTTAATTTTATTCATAAAATTGGGGCTTTTATTATGTGATTCCTTCTGAAGCTTTCAGTATAAAGAAATAGCACTGTCAAGTTCCTGGTCCCTGAATGAGACATCACTCCAAATAGGAAACAAGATTAAACTTGACAAGCTTCTCCCTCAAAGTGGTTTGTTCTTGTTTTCATACATATGTAAAAATCGTTATCATGGGACTTCCACACAAACATCAATATAGCAAGCTCCACGATGATACGATAATAGACTAAAGTTATAGAAAACCCTTTGCTTTCAATCTTAAATATATTGTAAACAATTTAGAGGGGCCAGATTAGCTTTATGCATTTGGCTCCTGCTGGAAAAAGAAATCTAAATAATGAATGGCTTATAAACTGAAGTAGCATAAAGATGATAACACTTAATTGAAAAAGAGAGAGTCTATCTGGATGACCACTAATCATATTCACAGAGCCGGGTGGGTCCTCTAGTCCTTGGAGGTGAATAAAGGACAAGTCCAGATCCATTAACCCTACCTCTTTCCTCCGTGTCTTTTCCTTAATAATGTCCTTGACAATTGGTTCCTCAGCTTTCCACAGATGGCTCTAGCAGTAATGGAATTAGTAGGTTAATTTTGATCAGACATATATGAGAACCCCAGTCTCTCAAGTCACAGGAACAGAACTTGTCTGTGTTATCAAGCAGATCAGACTGCAAGCTAGCTGGGGGCTGAATTTCTAAGTGCTGACAGCCATCACCAGAGGGAGACAGTGGAGCTGGGGTGAGAGGTAACGAGCAAGAATCTAGTGACGTGATGTCCTGGGTCTCTGTATCATCAATGACATAAACTTCAATGCCCACCATGATCAGAATGAACAATTCTCCTGTTGGTCTAAACTTTTCAGGTGCTTATTTTAGTAACTTGCAACTTGTAGAATCCTGACTAATCCAAAGGTAGTTGGAGTTTAGGTTTATTCATTCAGTTATGGAGCTATAGCTCAGCGATGTCTCAAGTGCATCTGCCTGTCTTCTGTACCCTGTTGGGGCCATGGGATACCATTTCAAGCCCAGTTTTCAGAGAGCTTGTTTCTCCAGTTGCAACAGTTGGAAAAGCCTCCGACACTGGAAATGAAGATACTCTTTTGAGACATGAGATATAAATTCAAAACATAGTGGGCCAGTGTAGAGAAGAGATCATATCTGAGATTAACTTCAATATTAAATTAAACCCAACTGTAAAGGCAAAGGTAGGAAGAGAGATGGACAGAGAGGTAGGAAGGGAAGGCAAGAAGTCATCAACAATTACAAAAAAAATCAACAATTACTTATCTCTTCTGAGAGTCAGAAAAGTGATGTCCAAAAAAACTCAGTGTCTTGGCAAGAAGACATCCACTTTTGCAGTTGATCCTTGTTGTGTGTATGGAGGCTCGAGGGTGCCAATTTCTAATGACATTAAACGTCTGTATTCCATAGTTAATGTTCCACGTAGATGAAACAACAATTTGAATTTTCTTTGCCTCTTCCCATGGTTTTTCACCAGGAAGACTATGGGCCTCCAGGTTAAAATGAATAATTCTGCCCCTCGTGAGAGTGATTCTATTCCTCGTAAGTTCTTAAATTGTCATTATGTTTCTAATGAACCAGCATTTATGAGTTTAGTTTGGGTGACTCAGCATCCCTGGAGTTTCTGACACTCAAATTGAATAAAATAAAATAAATAAAACTGAGAGTGTGCTTACGTCACCACATTTAAAAGCTGTCAGGTGGGGTCTATTGGCAATAACCAGACAACCACTTCCCCAGTCCAGCCGCATCTGATGCTGCCAGGCACTTTCTTAGAAATTTAACATGTCCTACACAGTGGTCAGGACACTTGTCTTTGATTTGTTAACTGGTGTCATTTTATAATTTTCTTTGTTCCTAAGATTTTTTTTTTAACCAATCAAGTAAATCAAGTAGATTAGAAATACCCTTTCTCCATCTTCCCCATTCTCTTTTGATGGTCTTGGAGGGGCTGTTGCCTTATTTTTCAGGACATTTTACCATCTGCGGTCCCATCAGGCCCTACCCCCTTTTCTATTTCTAGTCCTCTTCTATTCTTGGCAAAAACAGGAGTATTGTTAAAATAAGGTTCTTTATAATTGATTTTGTGTGTGTGTGTGTGTGTGTGTGTGTGTGTGTGGTTTTAGAAAGAAGCCAGTCAAATTCATCTTTTCCATTTTTAAACCTCATATCGGCATGTCACATGTAATTTGGAACTGTTTGAAATGGAGGCATTCACTGTGTGGGAGGCAGACCCGCTTTGGCTAATAGTCTTCCCGGAACTTCTTGCTTTTGTGTCCACACTAATACTATTCTCTTGAACTGGCTGGTTTGGTGGCATCTTATCAAATGATTCATTGGGGACTACAGGAAGGGGGCGGGATGGCCTTCGAACCACTCTTGCATCGGTTGGCTATTTATCTTCTGTGCAACCGTAAGATCAAATTAGTTTAGATGTTGCTGGTATGTTCCTCTATTAATTTATGAAAATAATGAGGAACAAAAATTGGGAAGATGGGATGAAGAAAAATAATGGCTTATTATAGAGTCCCCGGGAGAAAATAAGAAAGGACAAACAATTTATTTTCACCTCTGCTGGTTTATTGTTTCTGACTTTGAGCTTGTGTCACAGTTTGATTTCCGGCGTGTACATCGGCCATCATGTGAAAATGAGACTCAATTTTCATCACACATACACCATTGGGATGTTTGCTCCTGACTTTGCTCCTCTCTGAACACTGGGAAAGCTAAAGATAAGTGATCTCAGTTTTCTGCACCTTTCGTGAACCAAGTCGAATTTGTCTAAAAAGTTTCAGACCTAGCAGACTTTTTGTCAGTGAACCCAACTTTTAGGCTGCATATTAAATATGTCATTCTACCCTATTACAAATTTCCTTCTCCTTTCCCTTTTTCCATATGCATGCATAAGCCCTTTTAAGATAAGATTTATGTTCTGGTTTGTGGCAGTTTTAATTTAACAGGATATTAATTGTTAAGCCCGACTATCTACTAAATGTATCTTTTAAAAGGATGTAGAAAAATATTTCATCTAATGGCTAAATACTTCCCTCATGCTTGTTAAGATCACATTAGATCAAACGTTCTTCAGGGAAGGTCTTTGGAGAACTGCTTTACTGGCTGAATTTCCAACACAACAGTGCGTCTGATCGTCAAGTGCCCAAGACTAGTGGCTCCAAATGGAGGGCTTTGGAACACCAGCTCCTATTTCTCACAGGGGGTAAATTCAGAAACAAAAACCTCTACCCACAGAGCATGAAGTTTCTTCCTATAATCTTCCTGCTGAGTCTTCCTGCAGTAGGTTCGAAGTTAACCTGACTTTCAGAGGTGCCTCGTTAGCGCAGTAGGTAGCGCGTCAGTCTCATAACCTGACTTTCCGGTCACAAACATGAAGACGCATGGAGAGTATCAGTAGAAGAGGAAAAAAGACATGAGCCAGACTATCTCGATGGTGTGAGAAGGGGAACGCTAAATGGGTGTGTGGTCCAGCACAGAGTGCAGAGAATTCATGAGATTTGGGAGGAATTCTATGTTCCATACACATTGCACCATATGCAATCCCCAGCTGAATAAAGATGATGGATGGTCACAGAGACATCCAGTTCATTGGCTCATTGAAAAGCAGTTCTGATGACCAAGGGGGGCCAGATGAAGAGAGGTCTCTTTCTGGTAGACCAAAGCGTATTTCCCATTCAGCTGGAAATGACTTCTTAATTCTTTTTCTCTGACCCTAAAATAAGGTGTTATTTAGATCCAAAAGCAGGATACTTGAGTATCCAATGGAAAGCACGCATGGTTTTAACACCAAACATTATTTGTCACTATTAAAAAATGTCGATTTCTTTAAGAACCACAGGTAGACATATGTACCATGATAATTTCCATATCAGGAAATAATCTATATTTCAGAGACTGATGATTGGTTCCTCAAGTCTGTTCTGACCTTCTTCCTTTGTAATAAGAACCCTAACATTTAGCAGTTATTAGAGCCAACCTGATTTAAAAAACATATTCTCCATGTGTCATGTGACTTAATTCAAGCCAGTGACATGAAAAGCTCAGTGTTCTATGGAAATGAGAGGAAATACACTGGGTATGCTCTGTTCACCCCTCCAAATCAATTCTACACCCTTCTCCATCATGCTTTCTTTCCTGGAAAATGGAATTTTATAGAATACATCAACGGGCTCTCTTGATCTCTGACTTCCATTTGGGCCCATCCAAGGAGACACCAAGGGAGACTCTGAAGGATGGAAGGGGAGAAAGTTTGGGATACTACTAACACTAACATTATCAAATGTATTAATGACAAATTTGCAGCTCTTTTTGTCTCTAGGATATATTCAATGAGAGATTTACATTCAAAGTAGTTGGATTTAAAGTCATATGAAAAAAAAATTCTTCTCTGTTTGTGCCAGGATGGATGTAAGTTGGCATGCTGTATTCCTTCACTATAATTCAAGCCTTCTGTATGATGGCCCTTCATGATAGCTAAAGCTCTCTCTGTATAGGCAGATACCTACTCCTCCCTCTCCCTGTCCCTTCAAGACTACCAGAGGTAACAACTCCCCCAGTTGATAGTCCCAGGTAACCAGTTACTTTCCTCCTGGTTTTGCTCACTCTTGTCAATAATCCTTTTATTATATCTGATCACTTAACCTCATTTGAGTATATCATTAGGGCTGCGCAATTGCCCTCCTCAATTTTTCTTCCCACTGGCTGGAATGCAGACATGATGACTAGGGCTGGAGCAACCATCTTGGACCATATGGAAGGAAGCAATGGATGGTAAAGCAGAAAGCTAAAAAGGACCCTTAGTCTTTGATGACTATGGACTAATACATCAGCTCCTAACTATTTAAATCTCTAGTTGTTTTTTAACACTTAGTCACCACTGCTCATGTACCTCAAGATCTATTTCCTCCATACTAGACATCTCCACTTACTTAGTGGAAGCCACCTTAGCCCTGGAGTGGTAAGTCCCCATTTGGTCTCCGACCCTGCAGGGCAAATTGGCCTTGTGGCCTTTCATGCTTCCATAGTCACAAATAGGAAGTGAAATAAAGCCCTCTCTGCTCTTAGATTTCCCCTTGATTTACCTAAAATACCTTCCTCTCCAGGACCTCTTCCTCTACTTACAGTTTCTTCTTCCCATAATCCATTGAGACTGGAAGGGACTGGCAGAGTTCCTTTGCCTTACATGGTACCTGCAATTTTCTCTACTATTTAGCTTATAATAGGGTTCCATGACTAAGCTAGCTAGGACTTGTGTGCTAATGGCAAAGTAAAGAAGTTTAGAAAATCTGATCATCTTGCAATATACTCAGAAAATATTCCAGTCTTCCAGTCAAAGAGCAATCCCTTTTTCTTTGAAAACACGAAAGCCCACTGCTTTAGTTGGTGTAGAGACCCGAGGGCAACAGAATTTAGGTAGGAAGATGCATTTGAAAACATTTAATAGAAAGTGATCCAACTGTATTAATATCCCCGAGGCAAGCTCAGTGCCTAGCTGCACTTTATTGAGTGACTATATGACCACCAACCATCAGACTGAGCATAGAACTGGGGACACTAGAACCAATGGTCACTCTCTTTAGGAGCTTAGGACCTATTTGGGAAGACGGCTGCTAAATGACCAAATGGCAGAAGCTGCTTTAAAACTGTGCCTCTCAAAATTAATGTTCATAGGAGTCATCTGGGGATCTTGTTAAACTGCAGACTGATTCAGTAGAGCTAGAGTGGGGCCAGGGAATGTGCAACTCTAACACGCTTTCACAGGATGCCGATGCTGTGAGAACGTGAACCTCATTCTGGGAACAAAGTTAAAGAGGACCAGGGAAAGCAAGGCTTGGCACAGAAAGAAAGGATTGAATTGAACCCTAAAAAAAAAAAAAAAAAAAATAAGAGTAGAATAGGGAGAAGCAGAAGACACACAGAGGAAAAGAGAGAAACAAAGAGAATGAATGAGGTAGTCCGGATGGGAGGTGGTGTGAACAAATGTTTGGAGGCAGGACTATCTCCAACATGCCCGAGGGTTGGTAAGCAGACCAATGGGAAGAGAGCAGGTGAGGACACTGGAGGGGAAGAGAGAACAACAGACGTGAATTGGGTGAACCTCACAGGCAGGCTCTGTCAGCAATGTGATCAGGTTAAAGGCCATCAATAGACTTTTGATGTCTTAGCAACACCATACAAAGGATGTATTGACCTGGTATAGAACCGAATCCATACCAAGAAGCCCAGTTGGTCAAGGAGTTCCTCCTTAGCCATGCTAAGGGAGAGGGCTTCTAGCTTCCCAGAGGAGAAAGGGAAATCAAGTCCCGCTGTGGTTCTTTAGCACCTGTCTTTCCCCCTCCCACGTGACCACAGGGCATTAGTAAATTAGTTGCATTTTGAAGTCATAGTGACAGCCATCCCCATAAATCCATTCCTGGCGCTTCTCTTCTCTTCGCTTGAAATACCCAGAAGACAGCCAGGAGGAGACGAGAGAACTCTGTACGGAAGCACGATACTCAGTTGAAAATCTAAATTCAGGCCATTTTTATCAAAAACACAGGAAACACTTGTCATTATTGCTTCCTAGTCTTTCCCACTAAGAGACGGCAGGCAGTTGGCCACCAGTGCTTGGAAGAAGTCAGGTAATTTTATTTTTAGCTCAGTACAGAAGGGGGAGAGATCCAACCTGTTTACAGCAGAGAGTCTGTCCTCACAAAGCCCTGAGGATCACTGTCCTGTGTTGGAGGCATTTGCTACCTCTCACACAGGGAGATGAGATGATAGAGGACTTCACCTGCTTTCGGCTGGACCACTGCTGAGGACTGGGGGGTATGTTGTTTCCATTTGGTACAGCTGAAAAGTCAATGTTCCTTACCAGTCTGAAATTCAGCTGCCAAGGTTTGCTCTCCAAAAGAATGCTGGTTACTGGTCTGTTGAAAAATCTGAATGCCTAAGAGGTTCTTTTGTTTATGTCCCCTTCTTGCTTTGCCAAGAACCCTCCCCAGTCTCATTCTCTTTGGTCCCCTTACACCTTTTCTTTTTTTTTTTTTTCAGAGAAAATAATTCAATAATATAGAAAACTAGATGCATTGCTACTATGAGGATTGTAGTTGGCAATCTCCAGATTTAACCTTGAACCCAAGCTCAGCCCCTACCTGCCATTGGAGGAGGTCATTGAGAGGACATGACAACCAGGTGATGCTTTTACTAGGCCCTGGCAACTGTAGGCTCCTTTCTCTCTCCCCTGTCCTTGGAATATATGTTCTGCCTGCTGTTCCCCCAGTGGGAACCATTTCCAAAGACACAGCCTTGAGAGAGTTATGCGGTGTTGAGACCACCTGGAAAAAACTGTGTAGGTGACTGGATCCTTGGTAAGCCCTCTAGAGAAACTCTGAAGATTCTGGTTGGCCACTGCGGAGATCTACTCATCCTGCTGCCTCCCAAGATAAGCCTCACATGTAAATTCCCTTGCTTATTAAAACCATCATCCACCAATCCGGAGTGGTCTGCCTCTTTTTTTGGTGGTCTCTCCCCATCCTTCTCTTACAGGATTGGTTTCAGATTTCACTCCTGGTAAATCTTCAAGTTTGCAAGCCAACACCAGCTCTGTAACCTCAGACCTGCACTTCGCAGGACTCGGGACTCCCACACGGTTCACAGATCGCCTCTGCCATTGCACCTGCTGTCAGTCCCACTCTGAAGAGGGCACCCTTGACACATCACATTTTCCCCTTGCCCTTCCAGCTGCTGTACTGGGTAGTCATGTTACTTGGGAGAGGACAAGAGAACCAGAGGTGGGAAGAGGGGCTGAAAGTCCTCAAACTAACACCTAAAAGTAAACAGGATGGGCACCTTCTTCCCTGATATAATCAAGGTTCATGAGAGCTTCCAGATGAATCCTTCAACGGCCTGCTCTCCTGTGAGCAGACTGACTAGAGAAAAACCTAACACATTAACTATACACACTCTTTGATGGTATTTCTTTGTCGTGGTAGCTAACACCAGACAGAGGCTTCCAAGGGACGAGGACATAGGAGACGTATGTTTTGTCCGTGAATGAAACTCACACGAGAAAGCGGTGTGAGAACTTTAAGTGTTGGTAAAAGGGGGGAAAGATCAAAGCGTGAAAGAAAACCTTGCAGGAGACAGACTGCTAGCATGCAGGAAATCGATTCCTCCCAATTCAGTGATTACTGACATATGGGTACAAGATCCTGGTGTCCCCTTCAGAACCTTTCTGCTATCACTTTCCTTAGTCAATATATTCCAAAGGTAAAAGAGGTCCTTATTATTTACTGTTCACTGCTTATGTCCCTTGCTTCCTGCTGCTTCTGCTAATCATGTCTGGGTCTGCCTGTCTACCACAGGGCCAGCATGGGAACACAAAAGCACTAGGGAGGAATAAGGGACAGCTGATGAAATGTCCCTGGGATGGAGACCACCAGGCCTGAAGAGTAGGGGTGTTTGGGGAGGAGAACAGGGAAGGCAGTGGAGAAAACACTCACTCCTACTATGATGGCGAAAACCCCCATGTTAGAGTCAAACAAACTTGGAATTAATGACCATCTGACTTGAGAATTCGAATGCACCCCCAGAGTTACTGAGACCTCAAATCCTACCACCTGCTCTCATGCCCTTGACAGCTGATGGATCCTAACACGGTCCGCATCTGGGCATCTCGCGTCCTAAAGAAGGGCTTCCTGATGCCGCTGTATAAAAAATATAAAACACCATGCACCTGCAGTTTCAACTTTACATCTAATATCAAATCTAAAATCCAAAAATAAACTGTAGTATATCAAAAAGTCACTCGCTCAAACCCAAACGATGGAGCTTTAGTTACTAAATAAAGACACTCACTTTATCTTGCTCATGCTGATGTCCAAGAGGGTTGTTAAGGCTTATATTTAGAACCTTTTAAATCTAGGATATAAAGACAGGAAAGCTCTGCTTTCCCCCAAACCACTTCATCAGCTCAAAATACTAGCTATTATTCAGCTCTACTCCCCTCCAGTAAAACTAAAAATGTATAGATAATAAAGAAGAAATATCTTTAGTCCCATGTTTGAATCAATTTGGTTCTAGGGGATACTTTGCCAAAAAAACCCCTTGCTTAATAAATATACTTCATAGATTCTGGACAAATATCTAAAATAAAACAAAATTAAATGAGTTTATTGAAGGCTCTCCCCCAAATTATTAATAAGCAAATATTCTTTGGTTTCCAAGGCATTTGATGTTGCTCTCCATTTTTAGGAAATTTTAACACATATTTTCCTTTTGAAACCAATCTTTGGTTACAAGAAAGAAGGAAGTCATGAGAAAGGTGGGATGGGAATCCTGCCAACTGAAACGACGCGAATGGACCTTGATGGCATTAATAAATGGAATTACTTGAATTATTTAAAAAATCCATTTTGACTCACTGGCATTGTAACTTTACATTCTTTTGGTGGTTTTTCTGGGCATACTAGTACACATCCCTAACTCTCACAGTTACTGAACTACTTCACGTAAAACGTAGAAACTTTGAAATCAAGTAAGTTTTTTGAATCCTGGCAAACTTTGTGCCACAGTGTTTGTACATATAATACTTAAATACATTTTAAAACCACAAACAACATTATGATGTTTTATGTTAAAGAGTCCTATGTTTTTAAAAAATTAAATTGAAAAAATAATATTTTATGTTTCCTAAGACATGGCCATCTGATCCTCTTTATTCCTTCCCAAAGACCAATGTTTTCTTCTTATATCATTTCCCTTCAGACTAAAGAAATTCTGTTAGCATTTGTTGTATCGAAGTTCTGTCAGCAGTGAACTCTCTTAGATTTCTTTAATCTGAAAGGGTTTTTTATTTTATCTTCTTTATTGAAAAATCACTTTTTGTTGGACTTTGAGCTCTGGATTGCCATGTTTTGTGTTGTTTTATTTTGTTTTGTTTCAACACTTTAAAGATGCCATTCTATTGTCTTCTGTCTTTATATTTTCTGATGAGTAGCTTGAGCTCATTAGAATTGCTGTACTTCTATGTATGTATTATTTTTACTCTGCCTGTTTTCAAGATTTTCTCTTTGCGTTTTTAAAATCCATTTACTGGGGTGCCTGGGTGACTCAGTGGGTTGAGCAGCTGCCTTCAGCTCAAGTCATGACCTCAGGGTCCTGGGTTCGAACCCTGTGTCGGGCTCCCTGCTCAGCAGGGAGTCTGCTTCTCCCTCTGCCCCTCCCCCACCTTGTATGCTCTGTCTTTCTCTCAGATAAAGAAAATCTTAAAAAAAAAATCCATGTAGTATGATGTAACTAGACAGTGTTGAACTTCTTCAATGTGTAAATTTTGTCTTCCATCAAATATGGTAATTTTGGCTAATTTCTATTTTTATGTGTTCAAGTTCTCCATTTTGCCAATTAAGTCCATTATTAAAAAAAAAATCTCAGAAACTCTATTATTTCAGTTCTAGTATTTTCATTTGGTTACTTTTATATTTTCTATTTCTATGCTGAGAATTTTTATCTTTTCTCTCACTATGAGAATATTTTTCTTTGCCTCATTGGACATAATTATAGGAGCTCACTTAAAGTCTTTCCTGACAATTCCAACGTCTGGGGTATCTTGTGGTTTGTCCGTAAATAACCTTTTATCGGTGACACTTCCTTGGTTGGTTGGTTGGTTGGTTGGCTGGTTTGTTGTGTAATCATTTTGAGTCATGTTCTGGACGTGATGGATATGATATTGTGGAGTCTATGGATTTGGTAATATTTTCCAGAATAATGTTAATTATTTATGTTATAATATTAATATTATAATATACAATTATTTTATAATTATATAATATACACAATATATATTACAATATACTATCAACACTATTAATATTAATATAATATTAATACAATAATTAATATATTTATGTTATTATAGTAAAACAAAATATTATCTTAATATAATAATACAATAAAAATTAATTAGTACAATATCAATAATACATTTGATATTATGAAATTAGTATTATTATATTAATGTTAATTAGTGGGAAGAGTTGGTTATATTCAGATTAAAAGCAGTCTCACCTCAGCTTCCCTGCACCAAGTCACAGCCTGCCTGCAGGCTAAGTCTGTAAAACCAGAAAGTGCTCCCATGTCTTTCCCAAGTGTTAACTCCTCTCCAAAGTCTGCCCGCCTTGCTTCATTTTCTAGAGCCTCTGTTGTTGTTGTTGTTGTATTTTGCCCACATGTGTCTGTGGGAACTGTTCTGTTAGGACCTCCCCTCATCGTACTGGAAGTAGAAACCCCTAGGGGCTCACTCTTAAAGTGCCAAATAATCCCTAGATATAGGGTATAAATGCATGGTAGGGAAGGGAGTAAGATGTTAGGTCATAACCGTATCAATAATGTGTGAGTCTTCCCAGAGAGTGGTAAGAAAATGTCAAGATCAGGGAAAATAAGAATCTTTCTCAAAGATGTCTAATAAACATCAGTCTCACAGATCCATTTCCCTTCCATGCATGAGCCATGTGATTACTTCTAGAATAATTTACTAAGTGCTTTCAGTACAAAGAAAAAAAAAAGTAGCAGGTATTGGTGCCCTATTCAGCCTACAAAAGCCAGCACCCACATTCCTTTGCCTCCTGTGCCCACAAACACAGCAGACTGGGGAAAATGAGTCATCAAAGCTTCCAGGAGCATCACTAAAAGACTGGCTTCCCTGGGTGTACAAACACCACAGCTCCCTTGCCCTGGGCCGCTAACTCGGTGGCATCTGCCCTATACTAAAGCTTCTCAACCCATAAGTTGTGAGGTACCAGTTTTTTGCTTGTTTCTGACCCATGTCCTTATAAAATGCAATAAAAACTATGTGTATATCAGCAATGTAAACTTGCTCTAAGAGTTTATGAATATTGGGAGCACCTGGGTGGCTCAGTTGGTTAGGGGTCCACCTCTTGTTTCAGCGCAGGTCATGATCTCAGGGTCATGAGATTGAGCCCCACATTGGGCTCTGAAGCCAACACAGAATCTGCTTGAGATTCTCTCTCTCCCTCCCCTTCTGCCCCCCACCCCCACTCTCTCTCTCTAAAATAAATAAATAAATAAAATATTTCTTAGAAAAGCCTATAAATGCTGTGTCTTAACTTCTGGGCTTGTTGTTGACTTACTGTGACTTATTGTCACAAATGGTTTATAAAGTAACACCAGCTTACAGTTGCTCACTCTAGTAACTGGTTTCATAAACACAGGCTGTATTGGCTTTATTTCCTTCCCTATCTTTCTTCTCCACTTCCCTACTGGTGTTTTCTGGGATCATCTCCCAAATAAACTCCTTCTTCTCAAATGCTTGCCTCCAGTCTGCTTCTAAAAGAATCCGACCTAAGTCATGAGAAAAATCCAGCTATACTATTAAATGTAACACTAATTGGAGTGGTTAGTACTGAGTCAATAAACAAAACAAAATGTTCTCTTTTGCTCAATGAAAAAGAAACTCATAAACTTTGGATGTTGAGCCACTGATGAGAAGAATCTTTGAAGTTGAAAGAAGAAAGAAACTAAAAACAAACGTGACTCAAACCCATAATTTCATTCCAGAGTCGGGCAAAATCTGATCTCAGAATTCTGATTATATGCTGCTACCATCCATTTGGTGAAAGGATGCCATTTTCTTTGTGAGTCAAGTGATTTGATGATTTCTTTCATAATGTCACTGTAGGGTCATCAAAACAATAACTTTTATTTTCCCTTTGGCTTAAATAGTGACTTGTAATTGAACATGAAATTTTTCTACATTAGTTAAAATAAACACAGTCCTTTCCTTTTTGTCCTAAAATGACCTGCTTTATCCTGATGCTTGGCTATAATCCTTCAGTTGGGAAAAGAATGAGCTTAAGGGCCAAAGAGAAAAGAAAAAAAATCTAATTTGGTTTTGAGTTTTTAGAGGAAGAGTGACCAGGATGAGTTACTGGCATAGAAGCTATCTTCTTTTTAGTAATGAGGTGTATTATATAAGAAAACTCAGCAAGAATTCAACATCATGTAATGGAAATTATATGGCTTTTGAGTCTTAATCCGGACTGCTCTGGCTGGCATTCTGATCTTGCCAGTTACTAAGTATGTGATGTGTGCAAGTTTCTGTAATGGATTTAATGATTAAATCTATCTCTTAGGGATATTGGAATTTAAATGATACAATGATGTATTTGAAAATAATGTATTTGGCTCAGTCGAAGACATAAAGAAGTCAAAAATTATTTCAATGTCTAGTTCAACTCTGGTTTTTAGAGTTGGGAAAAAGAACATGAAAGAGAAAGTATCACATGACACTGGGGGTTGAGGAGTAGTATTGAAGTAAATGTGAGAATAGTCTCATGTTGTTTATCATTGTTTTATGGGATAAAATTTACCAATCCAAATTCCCTTTTCTCTTACAACCAGAAGGGACCTAGCTTAAATGGAGGACAGCACACTGAACAGGAACCTCTCTGGCTTTCTTTGATTGCGCTCTGTGGGATGAAATGAAGCTCGGTAAAAAAGAAAATCAAAGTAATGTCGACTGCATATGAGGCCACAAGGACACTCAATGTAACCATATCATAAATCATCAAAGAGAAATGCCAGGGAAGATCTATGCTTGCAAGACAGCTTGCCTCATTTAATATATCTAATGCTGCCATAATAGCGACTCGTTCGGCCCCCCTTTTCCTTTGTTCAGTGGTAATTGTCCTTCTGCTGGACCATTCATCTCTTGCCAAGTTGTCTCCTGACTGGGAGATGTGTACTACTGGCCCTGAATTATGGGTCCTCAGCCTGGAAAATCCTATGTTTCGGTTGGGTGGTGTTCAAAGTTAAAGTGAAGAGCGACCACAAGTGCAGAAGGAGAAAAAAATGATCCTTGGTGAAGTTGGTTGAAGAAAAGAATGGATGTTGATAAAAATCCCTTCACTTCCTACTGGGCTTCTTTAGCAAAGAATAAATAATGAAAGAACCAGTTTGGGAGAATAATAATTATTATTATTTTTAAAGATTTTATTTATTTATTTGACAGAGAGAGATCACAAGTAGGCAGAGAGGCAGGCAGAGAGAGAGGGGGGAAGCGGGCTCCCCGCTGAGCAGAAAGACCGATGTGGGGCTCGATCCCAGGACCCTGGGATCATGACCTGAGCTGAAGGCAGAGGCTCAACCCACTGAGCCACACAGGTGCCCTGGGAGAATAATTAAAAGATGATGCCAGTGATGTAAAAAGTCGGGAGGAGACCAAGTTCAGCGCCCAACTGCACTGTTATTGTCCATCCACAATCGTCATGGGGTCCCAATGAAATCCTCATAATGTAGTTTGAAGCTAGTGAATGAAAATGTCAAGTGTATTTTCACCTGAAGTCGGTGTCCTAAAAGCAATGAACAACCTTCGAAATTCCTTAGGATTTTTGGCAAATCCACTAGGACTACTCACAGCCACGAAGAGGTACTGGAACTTTAAAAGCTTTAGTCCTTCTCAAGTTGGAAACTAAATCTCCCATAGGAGATCTATTCACAACAAAAGAGATTAACAGATTTAGCTGTGAATTTGAGAGGGGAAAAAAAATGAGCAAGATACAAAGGCTCAGCTCGAATAAAAATTATGTGTGAGTAAAAATAGAAGAAGCAGCATTAGTATTCTGACTTTACTTCACACACTCCTTACGAGTCCTTCAGAAATAAACACACAAAGAAACATTCCAAGAACACAAGGGATCCAGTGTAAATCTACAAAAGGAAAAAAATTAGAAGCTAAGAGCAGAAAGAATTACAAGAGGATTAGGTACGCACCCGGGGTAACTGGTTAGGAGCAGCAGGTATAATAAATATCTTTCTTGATGAGGTGCGAGGTCCAACCTTTCCCTTGATTTGTAGCTACAATAGCAAGACTGATTTCCTTATTCTCATGCACAGCGGTATGCGATACAAAGATAAAATCCAACTTTTCAGAGACCAGAACACACGCCGTCTCTCCAGAACATTCACTTTGTCTTCCAAAGGGCCGGGGCAACGGCATCAGAAAGCCAAGCAATCCTCACAGGAGCTGAAGGAATTCAAGTTCCCTTTAAAATTCATGCAACAACTCCTGAATTTTTTTTTGACTATTCAAATCGTTCCATCCAAATTCTCTTTTCCTGTCTGGTTGAATCCGTTTGAATTGATAGCGGAGTTAATCTTCACAAGTCAGAACCGAGCTCTGCAAGGGGCTCGACCTAGGGTTTCATGCCTACTCTTGGCCTCCCCTCTTCTCTTAAAAGACACACCTGGTCCCCTCATCGGAAAGCCAGTGGAGGAATTCCTTCTGTCCCATGAGAACGGAAGCTGAGATGGAGCCTTGTTACTGGTAGCTTGCGGTAAAGTAGGATGCTGACGGACCATATGCAACAAACCCCAAATGAGACAGTCCCCCTTGGGTGGCACTTGGGTGCGAAGTTCAGCCCTTTAGCCTCGCCTACCTCTGAAATCTTTGTCATACGTACAGTTGCATGCCTGATGTTTGGGTCACAAGTTTGCATTATTTCTGGTTCTCATGATACCACAGTTTCCAACTTCACATAGAAAGTCCTGTCGCACTGGCTATAATTTTTGGCACATTCTAGATACAGTGACATGGACATAGAGGCAAGACATGTACATAGAGGGAAGGCTCCAGAGAAGCTCTGTTTGGGCAGGTAGGAGACAAAGCCAATGACGGAGTGGTTTGCTTTTTAGTTCACAGCCCATGGTTCTTTCCAAAGCCTCTGTCCCATCCTCAATGAAGACAAAAAGCCACGGAACACAGAAGCTATGCCTTGGAGATCTTCACACTGACAAGCCTCTGTTCTTGTCAACCTTGATTTAATTCTTTAGCCCCTCTACGGTCTAGCTCTTTACACCTCTATCTGCATGGCTACTAGAAGGAATCCAGTGGGATCTTTTGCATTTTCTTGACATGCTTCAAGACCTTTGCTATTTTTTTTAAGCTCCTGTGTTCCTCTATTCACCCCCAAAATCGATATAGTTGCTATTTTGATTTTTTAATTTGCACCTTCCCCTCGGGCACTAGTTCTACAAAGTACATCTGAAAACTCCAAAGAGGAAAAAATGCTACAGAATTCATGTGGGACTTCCTGGGGAAGCCACTGAACTAAGATCATTCCCAGCTTTCCAGAATGAGAAATAATTAAAAATTGATACTGCAGTTTAGAAAGAGAACGAGCAGAATAAGAATGTTTCTGAGCTAAGAGATGTTCTGGGCTTCTCGTTCCTCAATAATTGTTTTATAGACAAGGCATGCGGGGCCAAAAATAGAGGCTTGTTCCCGGATATGTGACAGACCCTTCCCAAGTGACAAGATGCGTCATAATTTTAATGAATATTGTGACACACCCATCAATTATCCTCGGATGTGAAGGTAACCCTGTGAGTGTGCAAAAGCCAGAGAAGGGGTAATTTCAGCCCGTGAATTCCTGCACACCTGTCTGCTGTTGTCAAGAATCGCAATGACCCATACTAGGTAAAATTAATTTAATGTTTAAGAAGAATGTCACCTGCATATTCCAAACACCTTTCATTTGGAACTGCACAGAGAAAATTACAGAGCAACCCACAGTAAAATATGGCATTCAAGTAGAGTAATGGAGAAAGCGAGGGGAAACGCACCTTGGCATTCAGCGCTACAGAAGTTAAAACTGTCGATGGAAACTTGGGTTGTCATGGAAACCTGATGCAAGTGAGTGGTCAGGAAAGCCATCTCTTAGCCATATCCATAGATGGGTTCAGATGCTATTCAGAACAATTAGATCTATCTGGCCAGATGACAGCAATGAGTCTAAAAATTACGACAATGACAACAACAATAAGATTTGAATAATGAAAGTAAAGAAATGAGTACCGGGCCCAGGTAGAGTGGAATGGGAAAAGAATCAACAAGAAAAGAGTAATTAGGACCAGTAGCATGTCCTGATAAGGTTAACAATAAAGTTGTCTAGAAAAGGAGGAAAACTGTAGAACAAGTAAAGAATATTCTTTAGCTTATTAATCCCATTATAATATATTAACTGTTAATATAATTATCTCCCTACAGACCAGGAGCTTCTTTAGAAAGAGACTGCGGCTGTGTTTATCATTCCCTCCCCCCACCCAACCATGGTGTTCAATCAATGTTTGGTGAATGGTAATAATTGCTACTATTTATTTAAAAGGGACTGAGGTACAGTTGCTGTAGTGAGTTGTATTCATTTGCTAGGGCTGCCATTATAAGCTCGCTCAGGCTGGGTGCTTTAGACAGCAGAGATTTGTCTTCCCATGGTTTGATTTCTCCTAAGGCCTCTCTTTCTGGCTAAGGGATAGCTGCCTTCTTGACATGTCCTCCCATGATCTTCCTTACTGTCTCTTCCTCTTCTTATAAGGACACTACATCTGATTGGATGGAAGCCCTGACCTAAGGGGTCTTGGTGAACCTAGTCAACCCTTTAAAGACCTTATCTCCCAACATGATGGCATTCAGAGCTTGGGGGCGGGGAGGTTGTGACATCAACATATGGCTTTTAATGTGGATACGACTCAGTCCATAATACCAGCTTCTAGCTTATTTCATTGGAACTGTCACCATATTCATATAGCTTTTTGTAGGAGAAGTCATTTGAATCTTGGAAAGGTAGGGTAAGTGGTCAGTGGTCCCATAGCTCGGAAGGAGCCCAATGGGGATTAAACCCAATTTGCTGACCTCAAAGCCCAGTTCTTTACAATGTGCTCCAAAGAATGGATGAAATGGAAGTTACTGGAAAAGTGAAGCTAATAGTATAGCATTATGGTCATCGTCAAACCAAGGCCAAAGACTTGGTTTAGTCAAGCAGTTTGGTCCCTCAGTGCCCATTTTGTTATCTTAAATGATCCAGCTCTGTTTACTCCCTCAGTCAGGATCAGGGAAATTCTTCCAGGGTCTCAGTGAAAAACGAGAGACCAAGGGCTCCTCAGAAGAGAAACAAGGACACATTGAAGCCAGCCTCGTGCAGTGCAAAGCACGGTATGGAAATCTGTGCAAAAACTAGACTATCTTTTGCCCCTCAGAACCTGTGCTCTTATGGCAATAAAAACATGCTTTGTTGCTGTTTTTGCTTGCTCTGAGGTGCTCTTATAATCAAAGTGATCTTTGTCCGTTATGAACTCTGCTCATTTCTTCCTGTTCATTCAAATGGAATATCTCTAGAATTTAGTGGCAAAAATGCAGTGTGTTTTCCTGAATTGAGAGAGAGAGGAAAGGCTTTAAAAGTCCAAGGCAAGTCACATGATTACCCTACTAGGAAGTGCTGGTACTTTTTTCCATTGCTAGAGATTTAAGCCCTGCCCCCTGGAAATGGGAAATCAGCCAATCACCAGGCCTCTCCCAACCGGAATAGGATTCATGAGGGTCACATTTAGTTCCCGATGCAGAGGGACGCCTGGGTGGCTCAGTGGGTTAAGCTGCTGCCTTTGGCTCAGGTCATGATCCCAGGGTCCTGTGATTGAGTCCAGCATTGGGCTCCTTGCTCGGGCAGGGAACCTGCTTCTCTCTCTGCCTCTGCTTGCCACTCTGCTTGCTTGTGTGTGCTCTCTCTCTATGACAAATAAAAAAAAAAAAAAGAAAGAAAGAAAAAAGAAATGGATGCAGAGAAAATCCAATCTCAGCCCCTGATCATAATATGCTCTGTCCTTCTTTGCCTTTTGTGTATTTCTAGAACAAACCCATTTGTGGAATTCCTCCTCATGGGGAACAAAAGGTCTTTAAGTGGAAAGTTTCTCCTGCAGGCTTATAGGCACCTAATGTTCATAGATTGATGGGGAGTCCCTCATGTTGGGCTCCGTGAAGCCCCGTAGCCCCTGGCATCGCTCTTGGCTACACCAGCAGACCCAACCAATTAACAGGGCATGTTCCTGGGACTCTCATGCTGATGGCGGGGCCTCTTTCCTTTCTGTGACTTCACTATTACTCCCCTTCTATGTTCACTAGACTCTTGCATGGGCTCCAGATGGCCAGCTTCCTGGAGCAGAACAGGGAAGGACCCAAGAATTTTCCTCAAATTAATGGCACTGCAGCTCAATGTCAGTTACCTAGCAGATCTCTGCAGAGATCTGCTGCCTCGACCAGCAAGGCAGTTTGAAAAATCAGTACATTCTAGCCGTTCATAAAAAACGGTCTTGCTACCTTGCAGCTCACGGCACACAGCGCTCACTGACATGTAGTGAGACTCTGTTATAAAGCATCTGGCCATGGAGGGAGTTAGGTTACAGGCAAGGCCACACAAAGCAATCCTCAAAGTCTCCTGGAGAGGAGTGATTTGGGATGGACGGGAACAAAGAGAGAGGCGCCAAAGGAGAAACAGGGAAGCTTCCACAGAAATTCTGTAAACTCCAGCACTTACTGACCACAAGCCAAGTTCCAGGCAATATGGCAGAGCCCAGCTTCACGCTAACAGAAATATTGCATGGTCCCTCCATTCCTGGTGCTCAGGGTCTCCTTGGATGCTTAAGAAGGAATCTTTGAACTTCCATCAAATTATTCCATTCTACCAAAAAAAAAATTATTCCATTCTAAATTTATGAGTTATGTGAGAGGTACATATATATGCACACAGACGTATATTCAAGTGTTTCTATACATTGTGTAGAAGTCAAAAAAATGTTTAGAAGTCAAATTTCTTTAAAAGACCGTACTTTTTTTTTTTTCTTTTTAACAGTTCAGCTCTTATGGTTAAGGAAGAGAGAGTGGAAACAGAGCAATGGTTTGATCTTCTCCATTTTTTTTTTAAGATTTTATTTATTTATTTGACAGAGAGAGATCACAGTAGACAGAGAGGCAGGCAGAGAGAGAGAGAGAGAGAGGGAAGCAGGCTCCCCGCTGAGCAGAGAGCCCGATGCGGGACTCGATCCCAGGACCCTGAGATCATGACCTGAGCCGAAGGCAGCAGCTTAACCCACTGAGCCACCCAGGCACCCATGATCTTCCCCATTTTATAAGAGAAAGAGAGGATTATGCATCCGTCAAGACCGAAGGAAGATCTTGGGAGCAGAGACCCTCTTGCTTTTCTCTTTCTCTGCGGGTTCAACTTCAGCTGCCACAGGGCTCAAATCCCATCTAGGACAAACAGGACAGGAACAATTAAATAATTACTGTGTCTGCAAGCTCTGCAGAGAAAAAGTGAAATGCTAGGCATCCAAGACACAAAATTGGAATAAAAACGGCTTTCACAGAAATTATAAGGTACATCTTGGTTTTTGTCATCCTGTCCCAGCTACGAGAAGAGACTCAAATGATCCTCAGAGAGAAAGCAAAATGAATGACACTCTCAGCGGCCAGGCCTAGACAGGGCCCCTTAAGAACAAGGACAAGAACCACTTCACAGAGAAATTAAAGTTCCTCTATACAGACTCTGAAGAGGAACTATTAATGCTTTTCTGTTTCTGACAGCCTTGTTCTCGTCTCAAGAGTTTATTTCAATCCTTACTGCTGCTGGCCCTATTTTTCTTCCCCGCCAAGAAAGCCGGATATTTTAGAAGTCATTTCGGACTTGAAATTAAAGATCTGTCTTCTCCCAAGTTTTTCCTCACTTGTCTCATGTTGTTGTTTCTCTTTAGAAAGGTGGGAGCGGTAAACGTGAGAAAATTACTCAGGACTCTTACAGGTAAGCTTTTTTGTTTTAAATGTATATCGCCTTTAAAAGTGGCACTTCTCAAGGGGAAAAATTGGACTGACAGCATTAGAATTATTAGGGATTATTATCTTAGATAATAATTTAATAAATTTTATAAATAATATAAATATAAATAGTACATCTTTATTGAGATGTAATCCACATACCATGCATTTTAGTGCTTTTTTTTTTTTAAGATTTATCTATTTATTTGACAGAGAGAGAAAGAGAGCACAAGTGGGGGAGCAGCAGACAGAGGGAGGAGGAGGAACAGACTCCCCGCTGAGCAGGGAGCCTGACTTGGGACTCGATCCCAGGATCCTGGGATTATGATCTGAGCCGAAGGTAGATGCTTAGCTGACTAAGCCACCCAGGCGCCCCTCGTTTCAGCTCTTTAGGGAGCACAACTCAGTAATTCTTAGCAACTTGGAGTTACACGGCCACCATACAATCAATTCTACAACATTTTTCATCATTCCTAATAGAAACCTCCTACCCACTAGGATCACTCTCCAATCTCCTCAGCTCCAAGCAACAGTTACTACTAATCTACTTTCTGTCTATATGATTTTGTTTATTTGGGACATTTATATAACCACAGTCATAAAATATGTGGTCTTCTGTGACTGAGTTCTTTCACTTAGTGCATGGTTTTCAAGGTTGAGCTATGATGTAGCATGTATCGGTAATGCATTTCTTTCTTTCTTTTTTTCTTTATCAAGTAAACTCTACTCCAAGGGTGGGGCTCGAATTCACAACCCTGTGATCAAGGATTGTGTGCTCTATTGACTGAGCCGGCCAAGTGTCCCTGCATTTCTTCTAATTGCCAAATAATATTCCTTTGTTTAGAGCTATCGAATCTTTTATCCATTCATCAGTTGATAGACATTTGGGTTGTTTTCACTTGGGGGATTTTATGAATAATAATGCAGGCATGAACATTACATACAAGGTTTTTTGTGGACATTACTTTCAATTCTCTTGGGTACAAATCGAGGAAGGGACTTGCTGCCTCCTTTGGTAACTCTAGGTGTAACCCTTTGATGGACTTTGAGAGTGCTTCCGAAGTGACAGCACCATTTTAACCTCCCACCAGCGGTACGTGAAGATTCTGATTCTTGCCAACATTTGTTAATAGCATCTTTTTCGGTGTCGCCCGGCTAGTGGGTGTGAAGTGGTATATCACTGTGGCTTTGATTTGCTCTTTCCTGATGGTTGGGATTATGGTTAAAATTGCTTACTTTGGGGTTAAAGCCTGACCCCAAATTAGAATCTACGAGTCTGCATTTTACTGTTTCTGGTTCAGTTATTTATTCCTGCGTAATAAATATTTATCATCTCTCACAGTCCCTGTGGGTCAGATACCTAGGAGGGGCGTGGTTGAGTATTTCCGGTTTGTTGTCCCGTAGGGTTCTGCTTGATCTCAGCCAGGGCTGCAGAAATTCGAAGTCTCATCTCAGACTGGGAGAGCCCCTTCCAGGGTCTGCTTTGTGGGCTTGCAATCTGTGTAGTCGCAGGGGACACCTCACTCAGAAGGGGTTCACATACTTAGTTGGAGTGCTGCTAACGCTGTCTTAAAACTCTTAATGATTTAATGTCTTTGAACTTGTGCTTTGTCAGTAAGGTCCAGGAAGACAAGAGGACACATATTTGTGTAATATGTGTGTCTGTGCTCCCGTGGGCCTTATTTGCATGTGATGACGGCAATACTGATAGGCATAAAATCCCGGTGAGCTGTAGGTATTGGACAGTTCACTGTGACTCAAAGAATGTACAAGGTAAACTTGTTACATGCTGTGAAAGTGGAGGTACTCACAGGCCACGCTTTCGGTGAGAACCTGACCTTGTTATGACCACCGTAAAGATGGAGTATGGCCTTCGAGGTGCAGGAGGGAAAGGGAGGAGCGATGAAGGTGGTAAGATGACCAAAATCGTGTAGAGTACCATGGCCCCCCTCCCTCTTCCCTTTGAACTCTCTAGGAAAGCTACCAAACCCACCAGATGCTTTGTGGGAGTGAGTCCTTTTTGGTGAAAACCAGAGAAAGGATTCAACTGGAGAGTATGAGTGGATGTGGGGGGAAAGAGAGACAGCACCCGAGGGAGCTAGAGGGAACCATGAGGAATCGAAGATCTCATGAAATCATGGAGGAAGACTTGGGACTGCCACTCGCCATGGAGTGGGGAGGGAGGGCGGCGTTGAATTTGAGTTGACTTTGAGATTTTCATACCTCAATTTACACTTGGGTTTTACTTATAAAGTCTGCATGTGGGATATAGGTATAGCTTCTCAATTCCAAATGAGTAATGTTTACGTATCATTTATCTCCTCTACTTACACATCTTTGTGATGACAATTTCGTGAGACATATATCACTGGATCTTTATGAGACGTGCAAATGATGCTCATTTTCTAAATAGGAAGACTTAGAATAGTGCATACTCTGAATTCAGGGTGCCGTGTTGCTTGGGTGTCCACAAGTTCACAAGTTTGGGTGGCTGTTAGAAGCAGATTTGAGCCAGGTTTCACAATGTTGAGCCTAACTGAAATGTATGGATCCCCAACCTCAGTGTGAGCTAAACCGCGTGACAGAGAGAAGGGGGACAGCCTTGCCGGGGCCAGGAGAAAGCCACTGGAAACCAAGGTCAACATGAAACACTGGCATTTGAGGACCATGAGGCAAAGGGAAGAGAGAATAGAACGTTCAGGTCTCTTGGTGAAACCGCTCCTGGGTCCTGTCCTGACTTGCCCCACAGCCCACCGTCATTCACTAATTGGCAGAATTTCCTTGTTGGTATGCTGGCCCCATTGAAAGTCTGATGGGGGAGCCACCTGCTTGTCAAAGCCTCACGGCTCCCATGAGGCAGGAGTTCTTCATCCTGAACAGCCTTTCTGCCTGGAAACCGGTGAGGGCACCAGGACGCTGTGCAAAGCCAGGTCATCGAGCACGCCATTCAGCGAGGCAAAGGATCTTACCTCCATTCAGTGGCACCTCATTGACAAGCCCCTGCTTTGCTGTTTCAGATGACTGGCAGAAAAACCACCATAGCGCAGCTTTGAACACAATGCCTTTCTTCTTATAAACACAAATTGAAAGAGTCTATTTCTTAGAAAGAAAACTGCTCTGGCAATTTGTATTACATTTCAAAATCAGCAGGTGATTTGTTAGGGAGCAACATTTACTATTATTTTAATCTATGTTGCATTAAGGTGACTCATATTTGACTTTGTACATATTTTTAATGTAATTATACATGTACTTTGACCTTAAGTCTGTATCTCCCAACATGTGCTTTGGCTTCTAGACTCATCCACCCAATTGTTTATTTACCCCTTCCATTTGGATGGCCAAAGGGCATCTCAAACTAAACACATCTAAAACCAAACTCTCCCTCCCCATAACACCCCTGTCCCACCGTCCAGCCAAAGCTGTCTTTATCTCCCTGAACCTACCCATTCATTCTGTTGCTCAGGCCAGCACCTGTGATCAGGCCTCATACTCTGTACTTGACCAATCCTTGTCTGGAAGGAACCTCACCAAGACATCTACGTGCCTTACTCCTCTAGGTCACTCATGTCTCTGGTCAAACATCACCTTATCAGAGAGAGATTCTTGGCCACCGTATATCCCCTACCTTGTCATTTTTCTCCCTTTACCTATACTACTTTTTCATATCATTATCACCATAAGAGAAGTTATATTTTTTTTGATTTACTTCTTGTCCCGTCTTCTTTTACTAAAATAGGCCATCCTTTGACTCATTGCTATATATGTAACACAGAAAGGTACTTACACATAGTAGGTTCTCAGTGACTATTTGCTGAATCAATTAATGAACAATAAATAAAATAATTGTTTGCATGTAGATCTAAAAGACGACTATCGAGGGCATAGTATTTACCTGTGGACAAACTGAAGCCGTGCTTTGAGGAGACACAGCAAATGAAATTCAAAGAGAATCTCCTCATAAGAGTGTTTATATGATTTCTTGGGGGTATTTTCTCTCTGGCTCTTCTCAAATCTAAAGGAAAAATAGAAAAAAATATATAACATTATGTTTAAGAAACATTTATTGAGCATTTGCTATGTGCATGGAGTTACGAGGGATATAAACGTAATGCAGACACACTTCTTTATTTCAGGGATACTGTAATTTTACACATTACTACAACCCTAAATTATTCCACCGTAGTGAAAAATCCTCAAATGTCTCACTGTTCCATTTAGCAAAAACAAATTATAATCAAGTAATTACTTCAGCGTCATATTAGAAAATGAAACCTATACCATAAATAATTCAAACAAATACAGAAAGGTATAAAAAAGAAAGAAACCGATCACTTCGAATACCAACACCACAAATAACAGTGTTCCTGGGTGAACATCTATAGAGACAGAAGAAATCACAGAAGATGTATTAGAAGAGAGAGGAAAAGAACTTGGTTGATAAAAATGGGATAAGGCTATACACGGAATTCTGAAAATGAGAAGTGATTCATTTTCCTTGATTCAACAGAATAAAAAGAATATGAGCTAAAGCAGAAAGAATTGCTAATTTTTACCAAGAAATCTTCCTTTACTACTCTAGGCATTAATTGTAAAAAATCCTTTTAAGTAAGAAGTCCCATTATGAAGACCATGGTATGTATGTGCGTGTAGCTAGTTAATGGCTGACAAAGCCCTGCTAGGAAATGGCGGGGGGGGGGGGGCATTGGTGCTGCTACCCTCTCCCATCACACTTGCTGTTCTTTGTGTTTTTTCATTTTCAGTTGGTTGTTGGGGATGGTAGGGAGGGAGGGCAGAGCTTTTAACAGTAGCTTTATGTTTTGTGATTATGGTCTTCCCATTATTATTATTCTTAATTCCATATTAAATGGATTTAGTGCTCTTTACAATGACTTCCCAATACCTGAATTTTTTTTTTTTTTTTAGGTAATTTCTACACCCCATGGAAGCTCAAACTCAAAACCCTGACATCAAGAGTCATATGCTCTCCTGACTGACCCAGTCAGGCGACCCCCCACCCCAGGCCCTCATACCTGAATTCTTTACTCCATCTCTGGTTGGCTGGATTTTGGCATCCAGTACACTTTTTTTTTCCTACTCACGAGTGCTGTTTCTAGACTTCTCTCATATTTGAAAATTCCTTTGTATTTGAACTTGAGTGGTAATATGACTGGGCCAAACTTTTCTTTCTCAAAGAACTATGTGGCTATTGCTGCACTGTCTCTGATAGGGAGTCCTGCTGTGAGATGTCTAAGGACGACTTGGTATTTTCTCCCTTTTTTTCCCTTCAAGAATCTTCATTTCTTTTTTCTTTTTAATAGAAGGAGCTGAGATGCCCTTCAACAGATAAATGGATAAAGAAAATGTGGTCCATGTAGACAAAGGAATATTACTCAGCCGTCAGAAAGGATGAATACCCAACTTTTGCATCAACATGGATGGAACTGGAGGAGATTCTGCTGAGTGAGATAAGTCAAGCAGAGAAAGTCAAGTATCATATGGTTTCACTCATACATGGAACATAAGCAACAGCACGGAGGACTTTAGGGGAAGGAAGGAAAAACTGAAGGGGGAGAAATCGAAGGGAGACAAACCATGCGAGACTATGGACTCCGGGAAACAAACTGAGGATTTCAGAGGGAAGGGGGGTGGGGGGATGGGCTAGCCCAGTGATGGGTATTAAGGAGGGCATGGATTGCATGCAGCAGTGGGTGTTATACGTAAACAATGAATCATGGAACACTACATCAAAAACTAACGATGAACTGTATGGTGACTAACAACATAATAATTAAAAAAGCAAATAAATAAATAAAGAAAGAAATAAACTTTATGGCTCAGAGGAGTTTGAGGTTCCCAGAAAAACTGAGGGGAAGTACAGAGGATACCCTTTGCCCTAAAAGACCCACAGCCTCCCCATTATCAACATGCCTCCCCGACTGATACATTTGTTACAACTAATGAACCTGGACAGACACACCATTATGACCCAGAGTCATAGAGTTTATATTAGGGTTCACTCTTAGTGTTGTACATTCTATGGGTTTAGACAAATGTACTAGGACATGTATCTACCATCATAGTTTCAAATATATATATATACACATATATATAGTTTCAAATACATATATATATATCATTTCAAAAATAGATATATTTTACATATAATATATTATGGGCTTATAATACTATAGCTCATAATGTAGCTATATATAATATAGCTTATAATAGTAAAGCTCATATAATATTATAATGTTATAAGCCCATAATGTATTATGTATATTTTTATATATAACTATATATACTTACAGAATAGTTTCCCTACCCTAAAAAGTTTCTGTTTTCTGCCTATTCTTCCCTCTCTCCCCTCTAGCCCCTGGAAACCACTGAACTTTTTACTGGCCCCACTGTTTTTGCCTTTTCTGGAATGTCATATAGTTGGGATTCACACAGTATGCAGCCTTTTCAGATTGGCTTTTTTCTTTTAGTAATTACATTAAGGCTCTTCTAGTCTTGCCATATATTTTTATTGCAAAATAATCTTTCTTCATTTTTAAAATTCAAAAAATATAATCAGGAGTATATGAACATTACTATCCTATATCTTTTTTTCTTACGTGACCCCTAAATTTTATAATTGTAATACTTGGCACATGGAAACATAACAATAAAATAAACTCCTCTAAACTTTCCACCTCACCAAAGACCAGAAATTTTCCAGAATCACTGCTTCTATCAATATTTTTCTCTGCTGTCTCAACTCACTGTCTATCCTGACAGAGATAAACACTGGCTTGAGTTTTGCATTTATCATTCCCTTGCTTTGTATAAAGAAGTTTTATCATATAACCATAAATACATCCTTCTAAACTATAAATTGTTTAGTTTGGTGTGGGGGTTTTTTGTTTGTTTGCTTTATAGCAATAAATTTATGAATTTATATCATTTACTAGAACTTCTTTCTTCACTCACTATTATGTTTTTAAGAGTCATCTATCTTGTTGCATAATAGTCTGTTGTGTGACTATAACCTAATTCTCTTCTCCTGTAGAGAGGCACTTACGAAGTTTCCAGTCCATTCTTTTATAAATAGTGCTGCCATGATCACTCTTACTCCCGGTATGATGTACACAGGCAAGCTTCTCCAGGGACACGTACCCAGGAGAACAATTTCTGGATGGCGGACCAATGGAAACATTTATTTTTGCAAGATAATGCCAAATTGGTTTGCAAAGAGTGTTGACTAATTTGCATTCCCACCAGCAGTAGAAAAAAATATACATTTATCCATATCCCTGCTAACACTTGGTATTTCAGACTTCTTACTTTTTGGAAATGTAGATGGAAAATTACATTTCATCATGGTCTTAGTTTGCATTTTTTGGGTTCTAATGGGGTTGGGCACCTGCTCAAATGTTCGTTGGCTATTCAGGTTTTTTCTGGGAAATACCTGTCATTTACCTATTTTTCTACTTAATTGTTTCTTTTTCCTTTTTTTAATGCCTAGATCTTTTTAAATATTGCTTATATTCATTGCAAGTATTTTTCTGTTAATCTTTTCACTTTTTTATCATACTATTTGAAAGAAGTTCTTAATTTGATTTTTTAAAAAATTTATGTATTTGTTTGAGAAAGAGAGCACTCAAGTGAGTGCAGCAGGGGGAGGGCAGTGAGGGGCAGAGAGAGAGAGAGAATCTTAGGCAAACTCTGTTGAGTACGGAGCCAGAGGTAGGGGCTCCATCTCATGATTCATGAGACCATGACCTGAGCTGAAATCATATGTCTGATGCTTAAGCAACTGAGCCACCCAGGCACCCCAAAATTCTTAATTTTCCATAGATTCACTTTTTTTAAATTGACAACTAGTAGTTGTTTTATTTTTAA
This sequence comes from Martes martes, assembly GCF_963455335.1. NCBI lineage: Eukaryota > Metazoa > Chordata > Mammalia > Carnivora > Mustelidae > Martes > Martes martes. Next base: position 16,308,523 of record NC_137900.1, on the reverse strand, counting down.
GATTTTATTTTTTTATTTATTTGACACACAGAGAGAGAGAGATCACAAGTAGGTAGAGAGGCAGGCAGAGAGAGAGGGGGAAGCAGGCTCCCTGCGGAGCAGAGAGCCTGTTGCGGGGCTCGATTCCAGGACCCTGAGATCAGGACCTGAGCTGGAGGCAGAGGCTTAACCCACTGAGCCACCCAGGAGCCCCAGTTCTTAATTTTCTTACAGGCAAATATCAATCTTTTCTTTGATGTTAATACTTTTCGGTTTAAGAAGTTTTTCCCTTATCCCAAAATCAAACAGATATTCTCCTATATTTACTTTGAAATACTTCACAGTTTTGCCTTTCACATATAAGCCTTTAACCCATCTGAATCTTGTATATACATGACCTTGTATATGGTATGAGGTAGGGACAAGATTTTATTATTTTCCACATTGATAACTGTCTCAGCAACATTATCAAATAATATCATTATAATATATCAAGTATTGATAAATGTGTATGTGTGTGTCTTCTCTAGGTTTTCTCTTCTGTTTGTAACAGAAGATACAGTAGTACCACGTGTCATAATTAGTAAAGCTTTCTGATAAGTATTGATGTGGGGTGGGATAATTCCCCCTGCCTTACTGTCTATTCTGGAAATTTTGTTCTTTGACATACATTTTAGAAACTTCTTAAGTGTCTCTAAAAATCTGATTGAGGTTGTTTTTGTTTCTGTTTTTTGTTTACACTGGAATGCACTGACTCCATAGAATAGATTAGGAGGAATTAAAATTTTCTGATATCGGAAATTTCTACCTATCTACCTGATAAATTTTACAACTTAAGACTTCTTTAATGTCTTTCCATGAAGTTTTATAATTTATTCAGACAGATTCTACACAATTTTGGTTAGATTTCCAAGGATCTTATATGTTTTCATTGCTATTTTAAATGTCATGTAGTTTTTAAAATAATGGTTAGCTGGTATTTTAAAAATACAATTAATGTTTGTATTTTGATCTTATGTATTTCCATTTTGCCTCAGTCTCTTGTTTATTCTAATAAATAATGTAAATCATTAATCTTTAAATAATGCATGTCTTATTCCTTGTTTTTTTTTTCCTCCTTGTCTTATGGAAATGATTGGCCTTCAGTAAATGTTGCATGTATGTGGTGATAGTAAGCATCCTTGTTTTGGTCTTAATTTTAAAGGGAGTCCTTCCAATATCTTTCCATTAAGAATGAAGTTTTCTCTAGATATTTGTAAATAATATTTATTAGGCTGGGAATATTTTCTTCTATTGCTAAGGTATTTTTGCTAAGGTATTTTTAACCTGAATTGCTAAGGTATTTTTTGCTAAGGTATTTTTAACCTGAATATCTTCTGTATTTTATCAAATGATTTCTCTGCTCTCAGATCGGTATATGGCCTCTCTTCTATAATTCATTAATGTGTAAATTACATTTATAATTTCTCTAATTTGAAAACCCTCTTGTCATTCCTGATATCAACTCATTTATATCCATCATGTAATAGCTTCTTTAGATGCTGCTGATGTTTGCCCAATATTATTTTGTTTAGGTTTTTCCATCTATTTTCACACAGGCACATACAGATACAAACACTAACATGGTTATAAACAGCCCACCAGGCTATGTTTTACAGACTAGGTATTGTTGGTTTAATTACAGGATTTGTATGACAACAGAAAGTTAATAGCTACTCGGCAGATACTTTTTTCTTTTTTTAAAGATTTTATTTATTTATTTGAGAGAGAGAGAGAGACAGAGTGAGAGCTTGAGAGGGGAGATCAGAGGGAGAAGCAGACTCCCCATGGAGCTGGGAGCCTGATGTGGGACTCGATCCCAGGCCTCCGGGATCATGACCTGAGCTGAAGGCAGTCGCTTAACCAACTGAGTCATCCAGGCACCCCCAGATACTTTTGATATTGAGGATGAAAGTAATAGAGTTGACAGAGTGTCTTTCTATGTGGGAAAAAAATGTCACTTTAAGATTCTGGTTTGGAAGATAAGAGAAAATCTCTGATTACAGAGTCCATCATGGGCCCTCGACTTAAAGCCAGTCCACGTGGGTCCAAATAGTATCTATACAGCCAAGAGAGAATAAAAATATTTTCGAAACAAGATAATGTTTCTGAAATACAACAGTGAGCATTATTTTGGGGGAATGGGGATGTCCTTGTTCATGGAGTAGAATTTTCTGACTTTAAATAGAATAGCCTGTCTCTCCAAGAACACATTTCACTGACCGTCCCTGATGCTGCAGTGGAAATTCAAAGGGACAAGATAATTGATGGCTCCCTGAATTCAGTATGTCATCAGTTACCACAGTAATTCCAATCACTGTCCTCCTTAGATTCCTTGCCTTCTACACCTTGCCTCAAACATCAGAATTCATATTTGGTTTTTTTAGACACAAACTACAATAAGAATCATCTCATTTCAAGGTCTTAGTTATAATGCTTCCTATTACACCAGTCTTTCTTCATTTTTTCTTTGATTTGATCCTCATTTCAGGGTGTGATATAATTGTTCTCTCCATCATCACTTTCTGTACTATGTTATGACATTCCTTTATAACTTGCTTTCACATGGAAAATATAGGCAATGAATCCAGACTCAATACTCTAAGATGATAAAGCAATTCCAAAATAGATAAATAAGTAAAAAGCAAAATACACAAGGCAGAAAAAGAAATACAGTTAGAGCCTGCATGGTAAATACAGTCTGAGGACTCAGACTTTTGCACAAGTAACAATGACCCTGAAATTAGGAAGTGGCAAGAAAAATCAAAAGAGCAAATGGACCATGAAATTTTATCCTTTACGAAAGGAGAGAATCTCTCACATTAATGTCCCCTCGATGTATTATTTTTATCCTTCAGCTCGTGTGAGAATTATGGAGGCTAACAAGTGAATTGGCTGGCTCCAGGATAAAAATAGAAGGAGAGTTGCATGGCAGGAGCGTGTCTGAGGCTGTTACTCCGAAGAAATGACCTAATCCCGGAGAGATCAGTGAATGTGGAACATGATGAAAGTCGTTTAAATTCTAGTACAGAAACAAAGGCTAAGAGATAAAGAGAAAGCCTTCAAATGAGCTGTAATGTAAGGGTTGGTTTTGTTCATTTCAGGGGTATACCATGTGAAGGGACATGCCACATGGCAGGATCTGTCCTGATCGACTGTCATAGGTAATTTATTTTTAAGGGTCTTAAGCTGTTACCTACCCAAGGATGTGAGTCGCTGTATGGCAACTCCAGTCCTGGGTGCTAAGAACCCACATTTCTGTCACTGCTATGTTTTGTCCATCATTTATCCAACACACTCACTCCTTTCTGACTGAAGGGGAGAACAATGAGGATTATTCCAAGGAGTTGCAAGTTAAAAAAACAAAAAAAAAATTGTTTTAAAATATTGAAGGCACCTTGAGGCATCCAGCAGAAAGCTCCCCAAACTATCATTCACTTTAAAGAACCAGGTAATGCTGAAGTAGTTTCTTTTCCTTTCTACACTTCCAGAACAGCTTCGGGGTATTACTAAAATTTCATGGAGAGCCCATGACACTCAACAAAGGATGGACTTTCGAAAGAGTCGACACATTTAAATTAACATTGGCCTTCTAACTCCACAAGAAGCCACAGAATTTTAAGTGAGAATTTATTGGTTTACTCTGTGCCCTGTACAATTCCCCTGGATTTTAATGAAATATTAGAACTAATAAAACAGTGAAGAGCATTTGACCTCGAAAGAATACTGAAAAGTCCACTTTTGTATTTCTTATTGGTAATACACCTATAGTCACCTAAGTTTTTCATTAATATTTTAGTGAATGCCCCTGAGGACATATTACAAAGATCAGGGAGAAGATACCCCTACACACTTCTGACACTATGACACTAGGTAAGCCACTATCCCCCAGACACAGGTGCCACTCTTAGGCAGATGGGAGAGTGAGGAAAAATCCTGAATTAACTCGGTTAAGATCCGAAGTTACTAAATTATTCCAGAATGGATTCATGTTATTTTTTCCCCATAATCAGACATAATGAAATTTAAAATAGAGATTAAGTTGGCTTATGGAAAATACGGAACATTCTTTCCTTTTCCACATCTGAGTAAGTGACCGGAAAAATAATACCCACCACCTTTTTCTTTTGAGTTGTATATTGGTTATCTATGGCTGCACTACAGGTTATCACCTCTCCCCAAGATGGTATCTGTAAACAACCATAAACATTTACTTCACATAGTTTCTGTGGCTCGGGAATTCTAGAGTGGTTCAGCTTAGTTCAGAACTTGGTGGTTCTGATCAGTGTCTCTTGTAGCTGCTATAAATATGATGCTTGGGATAGCAGTCATCTGAAAGACCAACCGGTGTTGAAGGGTATGCTTCCAAGATGGCTCATCCAACCACCAGCTGTTGGCAGGCCTCAATATCACACCGTGTATATTTTTCATTAAACTACTGAAGTGTTTTCTGACATGGTGACTGACTTCCTCCCTAGTGAATAATTCCAGAGAACATACAGTAGAAGCCACAAGTCTTCTACCATCTACCCTCAGAAGTCACATAGCATCATAGTTTCCTGTTGGTTACAACTGGTCAACCCTGTTGTAGCGGGGGAGGTGGGGACTGGGGTCCCTCAATTGGGGGACCCCCTAGAAGATGACTACCACAATGTGCAAACTAGAAATACATGTTTAGAAGGCACTTCACCAGTAATTATAGACACGGAAATGGTATTCCAAAGAATGGACATTCAGTACCTAGCCAAACAGTGTGAGAACTCAGTTTTGTATTATTTTCTTGTTGACACAACATCATCTGATAAAAATAACAGGATCTTCTATGGTGCACAGCTCCTTCTTTCCCTCTCCATAGTGTGTGCAGATGTCACTTTACCAGCCCTTATGTCATGCTTAAGTCCAGTTCCTTGTGCAAAGACACACCATATTTTAGATAGCAGTAAGGCTCTGGCTGAAGTTATTTCATGCATATGAAGCATTTCATCTACATTTTGTTGTCACTCTAAACATGAGCCAATAAAATAAGAGGGATGGAAACAAATGTCTGAATAAAAGGAAAGCATACACTAGTTGCAACTGGTTGGAGGTATTATGACATACAGACATCTTTTCCCAAGTAAGGTAAGGGGAAAAGGAAGGTAAAGAGAGGCTAATAAACCAAAAGATGGACCTCCCATAGGGCCTTCTAGTTTACTCCCTTCATTTTATAGGTGAGGAAACAAAGACCTAGCAAATTTAATTGACTTATCCAAAACTGCACAGTAGATTAACCAGCTGTATATTCAGAGGTATTTCACAGACCCACCCTTTTTCCTCCTAATTAATCTTTATTTATATAACATCCAATGATGAGTCAAAAATCCAAAGTTGAGTTAAATCATCAGTTATTTATTATTACCCAGACAAATAAGAAAAGTGATTGCTTGGTGATTTCAACTATTCGCAGTTTTTTAGAAACATTAATTTGTTCTAACAGCATTGTAATGTGTAGATGATGCAAGCCAATGGAATCTTTCTTTTGGACTCACAAACTTTAATTCGAGGTATTTTTTTTATAATGAAAGGCGACTTTTGGCACTCTTGGGAAAACACTGTCACAGCAAACAAACAAACAAAAATTTATGTTCTGTTTACTTTAAAAAATAATCTCATTTTTTATATATAATTAATATAAAGAATACTTCTTTCATGTAGGAAGCCCACTAATCATAGAAGATAATGTTACATTGTGCCAAAATTATGGTCAGATGGAACTGGTATGCTTTAGGGGAATGTCTGTTTCATTGGTACATTACAAGTATGTTTTAGGAACTGTTTCCCAAATGGCAGGTGACTCATTGCATCCTTCCAACTCCACACTGTCCGGTCCTCCTTAGTGTGCAAAATTTTCTGACTGTAATTTTATTTTCATGCCACATTAGCCCTAGAAAACATTCTTCTAAACAAACAATTACTGTCAAAAGGTGGAAGATGCACTATTTATCTTGGATTCTAGTGAATAACTCCTAATAGTCTGTGGCTTGGTCTAAAACATGGCTGCTGCATACGTTAACTGAATTAGGATATGCCAAATGGCAACTCTTAGTTGCTAGGACAAGGTGGAAGAGATCCTTAGCTTAACTGAGGAGAAAATGTGAACATTAATGAGCTCTGCAGATGGAAAAATGCAGTGATGATACACAGGCCCCTAAATTTCTTTATAAAATCAAACATTTATTGAGTACCTACCACTGATCAAGGTCGATGCCCATGGCATTAGGGTTTCAAGGTTGAGCTTATGGGCCAGGGCTCAAATTCAATTTCTCACCTCTTTAGGCCTCCAGGTTGGATGCAAAATGTATTAAAGAGGAGGAAAGATGGCCAGATACCTTAGAATATTCTTGCTAATCAGGGCTCTTGGAGATGAAAAGCAGTAAGAGAGGGGCCTTGGGTTCCTTCTGCACGGGAAAAGCCTTGCTCCCACCTGCCTCTGTGAGATGGGTTAGGAGCACTGCCCAGGTAGCCCTACCTCTGTTTGAGAACAGAGAGCCCCAGGGAAGAAGGCAGGAAACTGAAGTGTGAGCAGGGGCTTGCCCTGTGAAGACTGCCATCAGAAGAAGAGGAAAACATTAGTCATTCATTGGTGTTCAGCCATTTTCAATGCAACAACCCCACCCGCTAGTGAGCTATGATCCAATGAAAGTCAGACACAGACTAAAAAACCAAACAAATGAAAAACAAGAGAGAGAGAGAGAGAGAGAGAGAATCTTTCTGGGAAGGAAGTTGAGTTGTAGCCATGGAGAGTTCCTTCTGCAAGCCTCTGACTGAGGGGAAGAAGCTGGGGCAGACATTCTGTTTTCTTTTGAGGTTGAGTCTATGGGAGAAGGAGTCCCCCTTCCTCTCAGGTACCATTGGATTCTGAAGGACTCCATCACCACCATCTAGCCAGATAAAGTTGGCGGTTGTCTATCACCCTAGAATCTCACATCCCTTCTGCAAAATGTGTCTCCCCACTTGCTGGGAGTGATAAAGACATAGTCCCTATAGGTTTACTTAAGGAATTCTCTGGGCCAATCCTGAGTAGGCCTGGGAGTCTCTTAGAAGTCTCTCATCCCCTATGGGGTGGGATACAGAGGGAAGTTCTAGACTTAGTCATGCAGCATGAGGACCGTATGCCTGGGGCGAGCTATTGACTTCAGTGAGACCACTGAACAACATTTCGAAGTCCTCCTAGGATCTTCCCAGGACTGGCTTCTATCTTGATCCTTGAAGTATGTTCCAGTTTTCTCACGTGGGAACCTCCATCACCATGGTGTGACTCCTCTCGTGGCTCAAAGGAAGAACCCGTGTTTCCCTTGCACTTGCTGATGGGGCCTCACTGCTAAGACAATGCTGCCACTGGCGAGGCAGAGCAGCATGTCTGCCAGGAAACATTACCATCATCTCTTCAGTGTCAGCCCCAAGTTCACCACACCCCTGGGCTGGTGTCACGTGCACTGTAGCTTAGTTTCTTTCGGGGCCAGCTGCACATAGCCCTGTTGGCTCTGGCCCACATGTTTCCAGCTTCCTCTCTGATTCCTTCTGGTCGGCTACTGAAGTCCTAGTGTGCCTCCTGTTCCCACAAAACTGCAGAGGTCCGCAAAGGTGATGGGCCTTCCCATGGTAAACAACCCAAGAGCACCAGTCAGAGAGGGCCAATGGTGGTTTTATTCAGGCTGTGCCCTCTGCTTGAGTGCAGTATGGCTAAGATATGTGTGAGGTTCACTCTAAAACAACAACAACAACAACAACAACAACAACAACAAAAACCAAAAAACAAAAAATGGCAAGAAGCAAGATTCCTCTGAAGAATTAAAAATAAACCTACCCAAGGACCCAGCAGTTGCACTATTGGGTATTTATCCAAAGGATATAGACGTAGTGATTCAAAGGGACACCTGCACCCTGATGCTTATAGCAGCCATGTCTGCAGTAGCCAACCTATGGAAAGAACCCAGATGTCCATTGTCAGGTGAATGGATAAAGAAGATGTGGTGTATATACGATGGATATTACTCAACCAGCAAAAAGAATGAGGTTTTTCCATTTGCAACAATGTAGATAGAACTAGAGGTTTATTACACTAAGCAAAATAAGTCAGAGAAAGACAAATACCATATGATTTCACTTGTATGTGGAACTTAAATAAAACAGATGGACAGAGGGGAAGGGAAGAAAAAATAAAGCAAGATAAAAATGAAGAGGGAGGGCATCTGGGTGGCTCAGTTGGTTAAGCAACTGCCTTCAGCTCAGGTCGTGATCCCAGAGTCCCAGGATCGTGTCCCACACTGGGCTCCCAGCTCAACAGGAAGTCTGCTTCTCCCTCCGACCTTCTCCCCTCTCATGCTCTCTCTCTCTCTCTCTCTCTCTCTCTCAAATAAATAAATAAATAAAATCTTTAAAAAAAAAACACAAAACAACAAAGAGGGAAGCAAACCATAAGAGACTCTCAACTCTAGGAAACAAACTAAAGGTTGCTGGAGGGGAGGTGAGTGGGGGTGGGATAACTGGGTGATGGGCATTAAGGAAGGCATCTGTTGTAATGAGCACTGGGTGTTACATGCAACTGATGAATCACTAAGTTCTACCCCTGAAACTAATAATACACTATATGTTAACTCAATTGAATTTAAATTAAAAAATAAAGAATGCAAGCTATTTCTTCTACCAGGCAAGCCCTTGACCCATCCCAAGAGGAGGTGCACACCTCCTTTCTATTCAGCTCTCCCAAACAGAGATCTTTGTTACTTTCTTTGTAAGAAGTACAGAGTATATATCTCAGCTGTTTCACTGGTCAGACCATATTTTAACTACTGCATTTAAGTCTATTTCTTAATTTTGTTGCAAGGTTCATAAAGGCCAGGGCCCTATATTAACCATCTTTGTACCATCATGGCCTATAAATGTAAAAGATCATTACATGTCCATCCCAGTGTATCATAATACTTGAGAGACCTCGGACATATCCTAATGTAGTGGGCAAAGGGTTAGTTCCAAGACACCGATTTTTCCCCCATGTTTTACATCTTTGAAACGGGTAATCTCCTAATTTCTGTGGGCAAGGAGGCAGTCGGGGGGAAAAGCAGCCAAGGTATATGCTGGTGTATCCAAAGTAGCAGGGTGGGTATCGGGGGTTTGGAAGGAATTTGTGGAGACGATGGAGGATGGTTTTGAAGAAATGTGACATCACCAACATGTCTGATACCACAGAATACGATAGTATGTGGAAAATCACAGTATCTGCGGCTTCAGGTAGAAAAGTTCTCAGAAGAAACAGCATCTGAATGTCAAGAAGCTTTAGGAATACCTTAACCAATTTAATTTGCTTATGTTCTCCTTTTTACAAATGCACATGAGTGCTGTATCATAATAAGCTATGTCTAAGTAGCTCTAAAACAGATTTCACTAAGAAGAAAATAAAAACTCTAAGCGAGAGAAAAATATGTAAATCTAATTGATAGCATTTTTTTTCTTTCTTAGCAATCTATAAAGTGAGGGTGGTTCCTATAGTCACTGACATTATATTCCATGAAATATGGGATACTTGCTATAAAACTAGTGATTCTTCCCCCTCTTTTGAGAAACAAATGGGACTTGTAAATTGCAACCATTATCTTTGGCTAAGTAAAGGGACAGGCAGATCTGCTTGTACTCTTTTTTTTTTAATATATATATATATTTTTTTATTTCTTTTCAGTGTAACAGTATTCATTGCTTTTGCACCACACCCAGTGCTCCATGAAATACGTGCCCTTCCCAATACCTACCACCTGGTTCCCCCAACCTCCCACCCCCGGCCCCTTCAAAACCCTCAGGTTGTTTTTCAGGGTCCATAGTCTCTCATGGTTCTCCTCCCCTTCCAATTTCCCTCAACTCCCTTCTCTCCATCTCCCCATGTCCTCCATGTTATTTGTTATGCTCCACAAATAAGTGAAACCATATGATAATTGGCTGCTTGTACTTTTCTTAGGTAAGTTTCACACTGTTGCAATAAACAGAGGTGGTGGGGGGGAGGATAGAATGGTTGCAAATTCCCAGGGAGAGGTTTCTCTTTTCAGACTGAGGCTTCGTTATTGTTTATTGTTACTGCTGAAGAAAAGCAGAGACCCACCAGGGGATGCCACATTAAAAAGAGTCAACAGCACTGGATTACTGCCATCCTCCACAATCTCCACCCCAAAAGGAATGCAAACAAAAGGCGACAAAAGGCCCCCCTCTTACTCCCCCTAACTTTGAGACAGATACGAATTTGTTGCCAAAACCCTCTCTTTCCCTCAAAAGAAGATGGTCAGTCTATATCTTAGGTGATGAAAAATAAAAGGAAAATGACAGGAACAGAGGAAAGCATCTTGTAAGCAGAGAACTAAACAATCAAAGTGAAGCAGGAAACCCTTTGGATAATCAGAGTCTCTGCTCTCTTTATATCCTGAACTTTTCACTTTGCTGCTTATTTTAAGAACCAAAATCAGGCCTCACCCAAGCGGACTCCAACCCTGATATTGTGGCAAGGGTCAAAACCACACACAAAGTTGCCCTCACCAGCAGGGCCAGTCCTACATTTTCTTCACAGCTGCCCACCCCGGTGGGCCCACACTTTGCAGCTGTCAAGTTCTTCCTCCCCTCCACTTGCCCTCCACACGGAGGGAAGCAGTAGGTGGGAACAGCAGGGTGATAGAAAGCTCTGACTCTGGACCCTGCATTTGACTGCATGGGTCCTGGATATAATGCAGGCAGCACACCGCCCAGCTGAGACCCATCCAAACAGAGGAAAGATACAACCAGAAGAAATGAGAGATTCCTTGCGTTCAGCTGTACCCCTGTGGGCAGTTAGAGCAAAGCCTGTAACTCCTGGCACTATTATAATAAAGCCTTGCCTTTCAAGCTTTCATGGTAAATTGCAAAAAACGCTGAGTTGCCACCTTTCCTGATGAGTTGTCTTTGGAAATGCCCACCCTCCTCCACTCTCCATCCAACACTTCATCCAAAAACATGGGCAAAAGGGTTATAGGTTCATCTCCAACTTCTGGATTGGTTCCTAGAAGAAAACAAAACAAAACAGAACAAAACCCCCAAACTAGTATTTGTTGTTTGGGGTCCAAAAAAAGAAAGCGGGAAAGGGAAAAGAAAATATTTGCAATTCCAGGAGTGCCAAAATTCAAAATTCCAAATTCCCACCGCCAGCACTCCTCAACATCTGGGGGCAGGGGGCGGGAAGGGGGGATCTCTGAGCAGGTCCCAGGCTACTGTCCCTAATGGCATAAACATGCAACTTGGTGGTTTTAGAGAGAAGCGGCTACCCATACCGCTTTTCAGAAGCTTAATGGCTGTATCTCTTCTCTAAACACATGCCAGTTGCCATGGGGGGAGGCCGGCCACCAGCCCGGGCGGGTTACCCACGGCAGGCAGCCGCTCGGAGCCAAGGGGACGGTGTGCGGAAGCCGTGAGGTAGCGTCTGGTCTGAAGGAAATGAAATCCTGCATGAGGAAGCCTTATTAAATGCTTCATGCTTGAAAAATCCATAGTCAAGGCAAGGCTTGGGAAGCAGACGGTTTCCCCTCTTGCCGGTCGTGTTAACTTTATAGTTGGAATTTTGAAGACAATTTTGACATTTGTGTGGACTTCCCAAAAAAGGGGGTGGGGGGAGTGAAGCGTGAAGCCGTTTTTTTATTGAAAAAACAGGACCAAGAACAAAACTTCGCAAGTCAGCACTTCGCCCGCGAGAAGGGGCAGCGTGCACTTCTGGGGCTCCGCACGCCGCGCGGTCAAGGCTGCAGGAAGTAAAAAAGCAAACAGCATAGTGACGGTGGGGGCCAGGCTCTCCTTCTCAGCTGCTTGGACCAAATGGCCTTAGAAATTTCAGCAGGACACCTGAAGGCATCATACTCCGGGAAGCAGCAACACAGGTTCCCGTGTTCTCCAACTTTTACTTAAAAAAAGACAACAAAACAAACAAAAAACTCAACTCAGTTTTTTTTTTTTTTTAAATTTTAAAAATATATTTTATGCCCAGCGTTTAGGGATAAGTAATTTATGCACATGGTACAAAATTCCAAGGAGCAGATAGCATGAACTGACGGCTTCCCAGCCTTCTCCCCAGTGATGCCACTCCCCTTTCCTAGGGGCAGCCCTGGTGACCTTTGCCTGCAGAGCCTTCCAGAATTCTATGGCACACACAAGCATACCCTACGTATGTATGTAGCCTTTTCTTTTGTTTCTTATACGAACTTTTTTCTTTTGTTCACTCGAAGAGGTTTAATAAAAGATAATGAATTTGGTGAAATGGATAATTTTTTGGAACAACCTGATGAAATGGATTATTTTACTGGATTCAACCCGATTATTTTTGAAGTCGTAGAGTGTTGCAGTGCCTGGGTGGCTCAGGTGGTTAAAGTGGCTGACTTTGGGTCAGGTCATGATCTCAGAGGCCTGGGATTGAACCCTGTGTTGGACTCCTCCCCTCTCTCCTCTCCTCCTTGCCCCCACTCCCCGCCCCAGCTCAGTGGGGAATCTGCTTAAGATTCTCTCCCTCTCCACCGCTCCCCCACTCTCTCTCTCTCAAAAAAAAAAAAAAAAAAAAACTTTAAAAAATAAAGAAGTAGTAGAGTATTATTAAATAACTCTCCCCCTTAAAAACAATTTTTAAAAATATAGATGCCTCCCAAATAACCCATACTTGATGAATTACAATGTGAAACTATCTCTTGCTCCTCATTTTTCATGAGATTGTGTCTTCCATCAATGTAGCTTTCTCTCTTCCCTGCTTCGTTATGATCGTGACACATTCTCACTGCTGTTCATCAGCTTGGCTTTCTTTAAAATTCTTTTAGTAATTTTTTAAGGTTTTCTAGATAGAAGTGGCAAAAATCATGATTCTATTTTTAGTTGTCCAAGGGAGTGGCAGCACCTGGGTGGCTCAGTGATTTAAGCATCTGCCTTCGGCTCAGATCATGATCCCAGGGTCCTGGGATTGACCCCATATCGGGGCTCCTTGCTCAGTGGGAAGCCTGCTTCTCCCTCTCCCATTCCCCCTGCTTGTGTTCCCTCTCTAGTTGTGTCTCTCTGTGTCAAATAAATAAATAAAATCTTAAAAAAATAAAAAAAAATAATAAATAAACAAATTGGCCAATGGAAATCAAATCACTTTACCTCTGGCCACCTAAGGCTGATCACTGGCAACATGAGGGAAATGGCATTACACTGGAAAGACCGCTTGCCCAGGATTTAAGTAGATTCGGATCTATTCATTCTAACTTCTTTAGCATCCAGAACACAACCAAGTCCTCAAGTATCTCCAGCTTCCTATTACCTTTTTTTTTTTTAATTTTAATTTTATTTTTGTAAATGAGGGGAAACTACAATTAGAAATTTCCTTCGTAAACATTCTATTTCTTGTGTGACATCTTCCAGTGTTTTGCTGATGTGTATCTGGTCCTTAAGTCTCAAATTGATCAGTGCAACAAGCTTGTCTAAGGGTAAAGGGAAAGGATGGGAGCAATCACATTGTAATTTGCTAGCTGTTACGGAGTGAATATTTGTGCCCTCCCACAGGTCCTATGTTGAATTCCTAACCTCCAACATGACGGTATTTGGGGGTGGGGTCTTTGGGAAGTAATTCAGTTTAGAAGAGGTCATGAGGGTGGATCCCAAGGCGACATGAGCAGCCTTACGAGAAGACGAAGAGACCGGAGCTCACTCTTTCTACCAGGTGGGGACACGGTGAGAAGGTGCAAATCTGCAAAGCAACAGCCAGAACCCAATCCTGCTGGCATCCGGATCTGAAACTTCTCAGCCTCCACACGAGGGAGAAATGGGTATCTGTTTTTTAAGTCACCTAATCTAAAGCAGTGTGTTACAGCAGCCCAAGCAAAGACTCTAGCTATTTTCCTCATTTCTCGGTAGCAAGTAGTCTAGCAACTCAAAGGTATGGGTTCAACTGATGCCAATTCCTCTTTTTCCAATTAGATAGACTCTTTCAACATTAACACCTCAGAAGCGCAGGCTTTATCCTGAATACTTGTCATGCCCTATTTGTGGCACAGGTGCTAGCCACTGGGCACATATCCAGCCTCTGGGTCCTGCCACTGTCTCACTGAAAACTGAGACCTCGAGTAGGGTGGTGACGTCTACCCAAACTCCCCTCGTCAAGCAGCCTGAATTCTAGGTGCTTGAATGGAGCTGGGCTATGTGTGAGGACCGAAGCTGAGATGGGACAGGGGGCTACAGAGATTGGAACTGAGAGACACGGGCAAAATTCTTTCCAGGGGTTAGGTCAAGATCAGGAACCACAAATCTGGGCTTCTTAAGAAGTGGAATATAAGGTGGAAATCAAGTATGAGGCAGAGTCTATTTTTGTTTTTCTAATTGTTACATTCCTAACTTGGAATATGTGTTTCTCTGAACAAATTTGTACTAAGGGCAAATTAAGTGCTAAGCATGGTTCTAGATGCCAGTCATAGAACAGTGAAGAGATCTTCCCCCCACCCCCCATAAAAGGTAAAAAGGAAGAAAGATAAAAAAGATAAGAAAAGAAAGATTCTTGCCTTCACAAGCTCACATTCTAACATGCTTGCCTACCTCTGCTTCATCAACCTTGTTAGTGTCTCTAACTCCTTTTTATAACATAAGAATATCGTTGTTCTAGTCTTTTTTTATAGGTATACTTTTATTTTGTACATCATCAGGATTTTTAATGTTTCAATGTTTTTCAAGTATAAATAGGTCTTCCACTCTTTGTCTAAGTAGGTTGATTCTAAAAGTAAAAAATAAAATCTTTAAATGGATTTATGGTATCATAACTATGTAAATGCCAAAGACTACAGAGCCAAGTGATATGCTAGAATTAAATTTTTTTCTCTCAAAAGTCTAATGGCATAACTCCTGAGCCAATTAAAGGAGAATATTTTTTAAGTTGTGTTTAAATTCCAGTTAGTTAACACACGTGTACAATTACTTACAGGTGTACAATGTAGTGATTCAACACTTCCATACAGCACCTGGCACTCATCACAACAGGTACACTCCTTCATCCCCATCACGTATTTCACCCATCCTCCCACCTCCTCTCTTCTGGTGACCAACAGTTTGTTCTCTACGTTTAAGAGTCTGTTTCTTGACTTGTCTCTCTCGTTCTCTTTTTTCCCCCTTTGCTCCTTAAATTCCACATGAGTGAAATCCTATGGTATTCAGCTTTCTATGACTGACTTATTTCGCTTAGCATAATACCCTCTAGCTCCATCCAGGTCATTGCAAGTGGCAAGATTTCATTCTTTTTTTATGGCTAAGTAATATTCCATTGTAATATACATACCATATCTTTATCCATTCATCAATCAATGGACACTTAGGCTGTTTCCATAATTTAGCTCCTATAGATAATGCCGCTATAAACACAGGGATGCACATATCCCTTTTCTCTTGAATTAAAGTTTTTGTATTCTTTGGGTAAATATCTAGTAGTGCAATTGCTGAATCATAAAGTAGTTTTATTTTTAACTTTTTGAGGAACCTCCATGCTGTCTTCCATAGTGATGGCACAAGTTTGCATTCCCACCAACACCAATAGTGCATGAGTGTTCCTTTTTCTCTACATCCTCACCAATACCTGTTGTTCCTTGTGTTGTTGATTTTAGCCATTCCAACAGGTATGAGGTGATAGCTCATTGTAATTTTGATTTGCATTTTTCTGATGATAAGCGATGTTGACCATCTTTTCATATCTCTTTGCCATCTCTATGTGTTCCTTGGAGAAATGTCTGTTCATGTCTTCTGCCCATTTTTAATTGGATTATTCATTTTTAGGGTACTGAATTTAATAAGTTCTTTATATATTTTGGATACTAACCTTTTATAGGATATGTCATTTGCAAATACCTTCTAAAGGAGAATATTTATATTCCAATTGTTTGAATCAAATGAATTATCTGTTCTCATACCAAGTCAATTAAATGCTTAAAATCATGACATGTCACACACACACACACACACACACAGACATACACACACACACAGAAAATCACTACACATTTTACTTTGTAATAGCTGAACAGTAATTTCTTGCATATGTCCTGAACTTTCTAATCGCTTTCTTTTTTTCTTATTAATAGAAGAATGATGCACCTTCATTTTATCCCCAGGTTTACCTAGATTATCAATCATGCTGTCCAGTATATGGAGTTCATCTATCCCCCCCAGAGATGTCTTTCCCTGGACTCTGAATTTTCCTTCTCCAGTCAGAAGCAGTTGCTGCATAAGCCCATTGTATAGATTTTATCTTCATCTTTTCACTGTCTTCCTGGGATCTACTGTTTCTTAAATATTACCTCCTTCTCTTTCTTGATTTTTCACCCTTGTCTTCTTAGAGATTATCCCTAAATAACTTTATAAGAAAAAAATCTTAGGAGATCCTGAGATATATACATCTAAAAAAATCTTTTTTTTTCCTTCTATACTAACTGGACAGTTTGACCAAATACAGAATCCTAGGTTAAATAAAGAAGTGAGAGGGTAAAGCTTCACACTAGGGAAAAATAATTGCAATACACATATAAAAAAAAACACAAAACAGTATCCAGAATCTATAAAGAATTTCTAAAAACAAGTAAGAAAAAGTCAAATGACCCACCTTAAAAAATAGGCCAATGCTAAATAAGAACTTCACAAAAAAAAAGGTAACCAAATGGCTAAGAAGGATGTGAGAAGTTGCTCAATATTGATGCTCATCAGGGAAAGTCAAACTCACAGTGAGATATCACTGTACATTGACCAAAATGGCTTAAATTTAAAAGATTGGTAATACCAAGTATTGGCAAAGATGTAGGGCATCCAGAACTTCAAATTATATTGCTGATGAGGGGATAAAATTTTTTGATATACTGTATAGCAGTTTCCAATAAACTTACACACCTATCTATGACGAACCCAGAAATTTCAGTCTTGGGTATAAAACCATGAGAAATGGTCAAACAGTTCACAAGAACTTGTGTAAGAAGGTTTGTCATAGCTGTATTTATAATGATTTCAAACTAAAACAGTGCGATGGCCACCAAAAGGAGAAAGGTTAAGTAAACCATGCTATAATAATACAACAGAATTTAATTCCTCAGAGATAGAAAAGAATGAACTTCTATTATACCCAACAACTTGGATGAATATTAAACCAGTTCTGTTGATTAAAAGAAGCTAGACATTAAAAAGTATATATGATAGGATTAAATCTCTATAACTTTCAAGAACAGGGAAAGTAAATCTATGGTGATAGAAATCAAATACTGATAATGTAAGGGAGGAGGTGATGTGTATTGACAGGGAGGGGCATGTCCTGAGGGGATAGAAGTCATCTATGCCTTGTTCTGTATGACGGTAACACGTAAAATCATCAGGCTCTATACTCAATATTCATGTATCTCATCATGAGTATTATATCAGTTTAAAAAAGAAACACATGAGAAAGATATCTAGGTTGAAAACTGTCTCCTTTCAGTGCAGTGAAAGTTTTTCCTCATTGTTTTCTAACATCTGCAAGTGACGATAGGAAGTCTTGTGCCAGTCTGATTCCCTTTCCTTTGAGGTCCAAGTTTATTCTCTCTGGAAGCTTAAGAACTTTTCTTTAAACCTCTTCTTCTGAAATTCCATGAGGATGTCTCTAGGTAGGAATCTTCTTTTCCATTCATCCCACTTGCCCTTCAGTATGCCTTGTCAATTTAAATACGTGTGTCTATCTTTCTCTCTGGGACAGGTTTCCAGTAATTTTTAAAAGAATTTTTACCTTTCTTGTGAGTAAGATCTATGTTCTTGAACCTCCATGAATCAGAAGACAGACTTCTTAAATGAAGCCTCTCTGTCAACTTTCTTTCATTTTTATCTTGTTTTTGTCTTCTTGCTGCCTGTTGGTAGCTTTCCTCTGTTTTATCTTCCAGGAATTACACAGAATTTCTGAGCACTCCTACTTACTCTGGGTTCCTGTTCAACAGCTATTTAATTGTTTTTTAGGACACAGGGTCTTCTCAGATTTCTTTGAGGGTACTCAAAGGTTTTGTAAAAGTCCCCTGTGTTCTGAATTAGGTCCATTTTCTCTGATTGTTCTGGCCTTTGTCTTTCATGTTACTGTTTTCCTCACGTGCTTGATTCTTCTTAGAGGATACACGTTACCAATGAAGGTGTGTGCTTCCTCCTCCTCTCAGGAAGCAGATATGTTTCCTGATAGACCTCTTCTTGCCTGGGCATCCTTCTGAGTGATGTGAATCTAAGGGCAGGGCAAGTTGGGAGACCAGCTTTATGGTAAGTGGGCATAGAGCTCCCTGACAGCTCTAGGAATGAGAAACATCTCCTGCTGAGACATCAACACTCCGGAGAGCTCCTTGCTTTGCCTGGTTTACTTAGTATCTCTAGAGAAAGATCTTATAGGCAATGGCCATGGTTCATGCAACCTTCTCCTTCTGCTCACCCCATCATAAGACCAAGTCATTATCATTCCTGTGACCAAGCCATTATCCCCTCCAGGCAGGGGGATGCTTTCCTTCACTGCAGACCCTCATAGTACATTCTGGGATGTGGATTTTCTCCTCTGTTTCACTGGAAGTCTACAGGCTTCCAACCACTTCCCATCATCTAGAAATCTCACAAAGTCTGCCATCTATTAGTATCTTCCTCTTCATTCTCTTTCCAACCTTAAAAGCTTTTATTTTCATGTAAATGTAGCTTCTGGAGGGAGAAAGGTGAATATCTATGTTCAGTCTATCTTGAAGTGGAATGCACATTCCCTCTTCTTTTTTCCTTGGAATGAACATCCTTTTCCTTTTTCCCTTAAGTACATTAATTTAGATAAACCTGATAAGATCAAGGATATTACCCAACAAAATTGATTTATTAAGGTATCAACCTACCCTTTAGTGCTGGGGGTTCCCACATCTATACTCCCACCATTTTTCCATGTTTCCATGTGCCTGCCCATCGTTCACACTTCCCTGTGCTACTGGTACCTCATTTACATGAATCCAAGCTCAGCTCTACGGACTCACTCCCCATGAAGATCCTCTTCCCCACCATGACTGGACCCCTTGATCCTTCCACAGGTTCCACCCACCCCCACTCAGATCAAACACTTCACACAAGTCTTTGACTCTTTTTTTTTTTTTTTTTAATGTGTTTGACTTTTCTTTGCTCTGGCCTTTACAGTCAATGGGCGCTCAAGGCCTCTCAGTTCTTCCTGTCTATTTTATTCTATTTACGAATGAAATTTTTGCTTTCCCTTGTCTCTGCCCAGAAAATAAAAGGGACTAAAGGTGGTAACAGGGAACACTGGCTGCACTCCTATCTGGGGAAGGGAAAAGGAATCACCAATCCTTACCCAGTGATACCTTTTTCCTCCACATAGATGTACACAATTCATGCCTTAGCTGAACAGGAATGTGAGCTGGTTAAATATTTAAAGTAAATAAATGGTGGGGGCGCCTGGGTGGCTCAGTCGGTTAAGCTTCTGACTCTTGATTTTGGTTCAGGTCGGGGTCTCAGGTCATGAGATTGAGCCTGGTGTTGGACTCCACACTAGGCATGGAGTCTGCTTGGGATTCTCTTTCTTCCTCTCCCTCTTCCTCTGCCCCTCCCCCTGCTCACTCGCACTCTCTCTTTCTCTCTCCCTCTTGAAAAAAAAAAAAGAAAGAAAGAAAAAAGAAAAGAGAAGAGAAGAGAAAAGAAAAGAAAAGAAAAGAAAAGAAAAGAAAAGAAAAGAAATGGTGTTTGTCACAGAGAAGAATTTGTAAATGTCTTTTCAGGGTTGACTGCCAAATGCATATATTCTACGACCTAAAATTAGTTTCTAGTCCAGTAGACCGATTCCAATCCCTCCTACTCCGCAGCCATTCTGATCAAGCCCCAACCCCATCTCATTTGTTTCTTTTCCTTATGTAAATAAGACACCACAAGCGCATACAGTATCTGAATCATACATTAGCCAGACAGGACCATCTGAGAACTAAAATGCATGTGGGTAGAAATCACCCTTGGGCTTTCTCAAATGCACTATGCTCATATGATTTTAGTGCTGGTCTGATGTTTGCATAAAATGCTGCAATTAGAAGCATTAAAAATTGTAACTGGACTGAACTGTTGATAAACCCAGTTTAGGAGTTTAAGATTTGTCTGCTTGAGCTCCTGCTTATATCACTGCTGATATATGATTGTACGGTTTACAGTTAGACACTTGAAAAGTTCAACTTGCCTCTAAGTTGTTACCTGCGTGCCTTTTTTTTTTTTTTTTTTTTGTAGAAATGAACTGATTAGAGAGCAACTCTGGGGTCTGCTGGGAGAGCTTGGTGTGGCGAAGGAAGGAATGGTGATGGGAGAAAGGGAGTATTTATATTCAGTAAGATTTTGATGTTAAACAGAAAGGCAATCACAGATGGTGTCTGATTACTGTTGGATTATTGCCAACCCCTCGCAGGTAGCTACTGCTAGGCCCCGTGGGAACTTCATTCTCCAGCCCCAGTGCCCTTCAAGGGCTCAGACTTAGGCCTTGTGTCACTGTTGCTGACTATATCTATCTATCTATCTATCTATCTATCTATAATTTATATATATGTTTATATTATATATTATGTAAAATATAATATATATTTATATATTACACAAAATATATATTTATATATAATTTATATAGATATAATGAATTTTTATGTATACATGTGTGTGGGCACATGTGTGTGTCCTTTATAACTCATTTTAAGAACCCTCGTCATACCAAAACTTGAATGTATTGAATAGGTACATTAACTGGAACATATTTCCATCCTATAAGAAAGCTTCATTACACAAAATGACTTTCCAAAGCAGAAACTTTTCTCTGTAAGTTTAAAATGTGATTTAAATTTCTTTACAAAATTAATTTCCCATGCAGCTTTCAGTTAATTCTCTGAATCACTCATAAATATTTACTGATGACCATCCTGTTCACATTTGGAAAAACACATCAATTAATATAGAACAAGACTCACACGTAAATCAGGACAGGCCAAGGACTTGATTTAACATGGTGTCCCTTTGTTGTTACCTACAAAGGTGACAGTGACTCATTTTTGGGAAGTAAAGAGTGCCGATTGGCAATTGACGTCTAAGCTCATTGACAGCCTTATAACCCTGGGTTTGCATCTTAACAATCTGTGATTCTCCAGCTTGACAACGTCTCCACAATTTCCCTGACAACCTGATGAAAAGTGAAAGTCCTTAAACAGCCAGTTGTCCGGCCATCACTGTAACTAAATCAGCAGGTCTCTCCTGGAACACAGTGGACTTAAAAAGTGTCAACCTTAAGTGGGTTGGATTTCTTAGACCGTGAAAAGAAAGGGCATTTGCCGCAAAAAAGAAATCCGGAGTCCTAAGATGTTCTCTCTCGAGTTCACGGGAGTCACGTCTAAACAAAAATAACAAGAGCAAAACTTCCTTTCGTTTCCAGGGGAAGAAAAACCCCAGCTGTCACCACAGCGAGGGGGAAATGAGCATGAAACCATGGAAGGTTCTTCTAATATGAAGAACACCTGTCTAGAAACTGACAGCCAGGACCAGACTCCCTGGGTTTGAATCTCGATTCTGGGTTTAATAAGCAGGCGTGTGTTTTAGGGCAAGTTACTGAACTTTGCTGTGCCTCAGTGTCTTTATCTGTCGAGCGGTGATAAAAATCATACCAGTGTCATATGGTCACCTTAGGAGTAAATGAGTTAATACCAAAAAACACTTGGGAGAAAACCTGGTACAGAGGAAGTATGTATTAGTGTTTGCTACTGGGATTATGACGGACCAGGCACTTTATATTCATGACTGCTGTCAGTCCCTCCAGGTGGAGAGTGGATATTATTATCCTCATTTTCCTGATGAGAAAATGGATCTCTGAGGAGACAAGTAATTTTTCCAAGTCCGCACAGTGAGTAACTCAGTTGAGCTGCCATTCACCCTTAAGTCTTTGTAGTACTAAGCCACCTGCTCCCGGTGGCTGACTTTCTCACTCTTCAGCTAGTTCTCTGTTAGAGGGTGCTGGCCAGACTTGAACAGCAGCCTCAAAGATGCCCCATCAGCTCTAGTCTCTTGTACAGGCAGGGAGGACCTAGGGCAGTCACCCAGCTTGGGGGGGTGGGGTCTTACAGGGGGCGGGGAAAGGGCAGCCAGCTCTGCAGGGGAGCGAGGAGCAGGTGCAGTGATCACAAAGCCCCCATCCCCATCCCAGACCACTTTCTCTTCCCTAGTATCACACAGGCTCCCTGCCATGGTCGCCAGTCAGTCTGTGGGATTGGCTTGCTCTTTCCCTTTCAAAATGTTTTCATTTTTTCATATCATAGTTAATATTTTATTGTTTCTTCGGGATGAAAGGAGAAAAGCTTGTTCTGAAAAATATATAACTCCTCCTTCCCCAGAAGAGATCCGTCCTGGAGCAATGTTCACAGCCAGTGCTGCCAACTTCAAAAATAAATGGTTCTGGTATCTTCAGAAACCAGATTTTCGTATATTTGTTCTCTGAAGAGCGGTCGGTACATTTTTAATAAATTTCGAGTTGTGATAAATCGCAGGCTCAAAAATAGCAGGTGGGGGCTAAGGGGGGCGTGCCATGGCCCGGGAGCCACCTAGGTGAGTAATTTGCCTATAGAAACAGGAGCACCGAGGAGGTCTTTTGGAAGGGGCTCAGCTCATTTTCGCAGGGTGACTCCCTTTCCCATGATTAGCTCTGATCTCAGAGAAGGGGATTTGCTTGCAATCTAGATCTGGCAGATTCCGGCACAAACCTACCCAATCTAAGCTCAAATCTAAATCAAAAAGGGAGATACTCATCTTCTCAATCATATCACAGCATGTTAAGTATGACATTAACATGGCCTGGACATAGTTATTTGTGACAAGGCACAGACCTTGGAAGTCCTTCTGGTTTAGTATCTTATGCACGGTGACTGAATACAGATTAATTTTTATGACTAATGGCAGCATATACACTTAATGTCGAAAGCAATCTCTTGCTGCACTAGTTAGGGCTGCTTCAACGAGATCTGGCGCAAGAAGAGCTTAGTGGAGTCAAATTCGCTATAATAGAAACCAGAGGCAAATTTCATTATCTTACCTCTCTGAACTCATCCATTATACATGTAGTCCAACTGTCTACTGTAGGTGATGGGAGCAGGTGGTCTCAAAAAGAACCCCTTAGGTAGGTAATTTTTTTTTACTCAACTGCTGCTTGAACCTTCTGAACCATGGGTGGAATCCTCTGGGGCCCTCCTTCTTATGGAGGAATGCAAAAGTCTCCATATCCCAAGGATGGATTAAGGCAAAGGGATGTGTGACGTGACACACCCATAGGATGTCCATCACATGGGCTCTAGGCAAGCAGACAACGGGATAGGTGTGAGGGTGCTCTCTTCCCTTTTGGGGGTACTGTTGAAGGAATGTCAAACTCTTTTCCAGCCAGAGAACCTGATATACAGAAGAATGGGGAGCCTGGGTGGCTCAGTCCTTAAGCATCTGCCTTTGGCTCAGATCATGATCCCAGGGTCCTGGGATTGAGCCCTGAATCGGGCTTCCTGCTCCATGGGAAGCCTGCTTCTTCTCCCACTCCCCCTTCTTGTGTTCCCTCTCTCTATCAAATGAATAAATAAAATATTTTAAAAGAAAGAAGAATGTGGAACAAGGGTCCCAGTTCAACCCTCTCTACTCTCCTGCCTCTTACACACTGACTTGTTGGATCTCTGGGTGTGTTCTGGGGATCACATTCCACTGAAGTGCAAAAGGCTAGAAGGTCCTTCTCAGTTCCCAGCCCTGAGGAAGGAGGATGGCTGGATATTTTCTTTTGACCTTCTAGATCTACTCTCTAGCTTCTCTCCTCTGCCCTGTATCCTGGGAGATTGACATTATATGGATTGCATGGATGGGGTCCCTTGCCTTCTGGCTTCCAACTGGCTTCTGTCAACGGGAAGCATTAGTAAGAGAGAAGGACAGAAAATAAGTGAGATTAGGGACTTGACTTCCTGAACTCTTCCTGGTGGGATCACTAGAGTTTGGCTACATCCTTCAATCCTAGGCACAGCTCCTGTCTGCCCCATCTTGTAGGCAGAGAGATTAACCTCAGAAAGAACACCTTCTGACTCTTCTACTAAGACCAGAGAAGAGAAAGCAGAGACATATATGGATGTAACTGTGAGTAGGAGTGGCAGGAAATGCGGGGTTTTCATCTGATGGCCTCCTCTTACTGCGCATGTACAAAGGAAGGCCATAACACACTCCTGATGCACACAAGGAAAAGGTAGTGGTGGAGAGGGCTGGCGAGGTGTGGAAGTTGGAGAATGTTGACTCAGAAAATGTATACATCTACATCTTTGGAGATTGTATGAAATCAGAGAACAAGAAACTGCAGTGGTACCAACCTTCACGTATAGCACATATAACACTCCAAGTAGGAGAAGAAAAGGCAACTCATTGGAAATCTGTAAAATTAGGAGTCTCCTGGGCACATAAGAGATGAAAAGAGAAACTGAGAATCAAAGACTTTGGCAAGAGAGTGACTGAAATAATTTGCCTCGTGGTCATTATGGGACCGAAGATGAAGTGAAGAGAACAGTTGAAGAAACAGGGAGAGGAGATGGCAAAAAAAAAAAAAAAAAAAAAAAAAACCAAAAAAAAAAACCCGAAGAACAGATTCAGGGAAAAAAAGAGACTGAGGGAACGAGAAGACTATGTGACAGACTGGAAGTGTGAGATTTGGTTAGAGGGAAATCATTTCTGGTGATGACAAGTTTGGGGATATAATCATAGAAATGGGGTAGAGGTCTTTAAACTTGAAAAGTTCATGAAGTGGGAAGGGGTTTTCACTGAAAATGATAACAACATGGTCATCCATGACCAAGTCTTCAAGAACTTTGAACAAATGAGGGGTGGGGGTTAATGGCAATGAAAGAAGAGGGTGGATGGTATTAGCTTCAAATAAACCGGTTTTGTGCATAAAAGGGTAAATTAATGGTCTGGAGGATGCCCATACTGCCTCCTGACTCTAAGCTATGTGGAGAATGATGAGCTACCACTCAATAAAGCTGCCAGGGAAGCAGCACTTTGAGGGGAGGTCTGGTGTCGGCATAGACATGACATGAGAAAATATTTAATGATGAGGTCAAGAAAAGAGAAAAACTCATTCACTATGAGTCTAGGGGACATTACAAAGGATTAAGATAGAGGGGTTAGGGAAAAGCTGGACCGGAAGATGACCACAGTAATATATATCTTATCAACAGCCTTTGTAGAGGTGCAAGGCATTATGCATTTGGTTAGCCTTAAGTGGCTGGAATGACTGACTTACAGCAGTAAGGGATAGGGAGGAGGATAGGGAAGGATAGGGAGGAGGGAACATGCCCAGTTTTCTCTGGAAGAAGTTAGACCAGATACAGGATTGGTTGACCTTTGAGGCATTCCTAATACCAGTGAGCATGCAGATGTGGGGGTTAAGTAATTTCTTAAGTCCTTACCAAAGTGGTTCTCAAATTTTTTGGTCATAGACCCTTTTATGCTCTTAACAATTATTGAGGTCCCCTAGAGAGTTTTTGTTTGTATGGGAACTCTCTATTTTATCTATTTACATTGCAAATGTATAATGAAAAATGGTTAAATATTGATTTATTGTGTTATTTTAAAATAACAATAATAAACCCACTTGATGATATAACTAACATTTTTAAATGGATATTAATTTATTGAGAAAAATGTATTTCAATATGAGCCTATGCATTATCCAAAGGATATCTGTTCTGGATTATCAAACTCTAAACATTTTTCTTAAAGCTATTTAATAAATGTGTAAATTATGTAGACATGCAAATTCTGACCTGTCTGATAAGGACTAGATTGAAAAAACTATTTTGCTTCCATTTACAATTCGTTTCAACATATATTTACTCCATATAAATTAGAGTTTAACTTATTTTTTAAAGTGTTTGTCTTATCTGTCTGGCTCCCTTATTGATTAATAAGTAGAATAAGATCTCTAACTTGTGTTCATTTCCACACCTGTATGAAAGTCATGATTTTACTTCATTTTTTTTGAAAATTATTTTTTAACAAAGTATATTTTCTAAAACCAGAAGAAATTATGAGAAGAGTAGTTTTATACTTTTGCAAATCTTTTTAATGTCTGGCACAATAGAGGGCAGCTGGTTTCCCAAATCTCCTTCTGCATTCAATCTGCCATAGATATGTTGTTTTAGCTGAAGTATGAAGAAAATCTGGCCTCACACAGATATGTAGTTGGAAGAGGAAGGAGTATTTTAATACCTTTTTCAGATAGTTGTGGGTATTCTTGTTAATACTCTATCAAAACTTGCCAAGTTGTAGTTTTTTAAAGGTTAGTTGCAATGCGGAATCTAAAACCATTTCAATGAACTTTTGTACTCTTTGAAATTAAAAATTCACTTGTCTGTCTTTGACTTTGAAAGGATCTTTAACCCATAAATGATTTGCTAACATCACGAATTGGTCATTGGGAAAACACTGGTTTCCTGAGTTACTCAGATCTTCCAAACGTTGACACATCTCATATAATATTTTAAAAAATCACATTGTTAATATCACCACCATTCTTAAAAAAAAAAATCTTTGACTATTAGGAATCTGTCAAACTTAAAGGTGAATATGTGTTCCAAAATTCTCATTTTCACTTGCAAGCATGAATTTTAGCATTAGCAAGAAATACAGTCAGCTGTTTTCCATAAGAGACAAGCTCACTCAGTCATTTTTAAAAAATATTTGCCAAGTACCCACATACGTTTCAATAACTGCAGTTTGCTCATCAGTCAGGCTTTTAAGTAAAAATGGCATTTCACAGAAAGGGGATACTCCAGCTTACAACTCAAACAGCTGCACAAGTGCTTTCCCTCAAGATAACCATCGTACTTCAGTACGCAGCAGAAGTGCCTTCTGTGTACTTCTCATTTTCTCACACAGACTATTAAAAATACTTATGCTGAAGGGTTGAGATTTAAAATTAATAATTTTTACTGATTCCAAAAAGAACTTCTCAAATGAAATTCGCATTTTCTTCTACAGGGAGGGGCTGGAAGTGAAGAATCCGGCAACTACTACTCTACCGCTACTCTTCTTGGTTCGCTATAAGGCACCATGAAATTTATCCACGATTGCTTTTATATCATTAGTACAAATATCAGTATGGTAGATAAGCGAATACTGTCTTAATGTTATTATAAAAATAGTTTTTCTCCTGTGGACCCCCTGAGAGAGTATCAGGGGGCCCTCCGCCATCCCCACCAGGAGTCCACAAATCACACTCCGAAAACCATGGCCTTAACCAGATGCTCTCGTGTCTCCTTTACTAGGGGAACTTGAATTTCTCTGCTGGTGTGTGAGCTGCTTTCATTTTTCTTTTTCTGGCGCTTGACATATAGTAAATTATCAATAAATGTCTTTTGGAAGAAATTCACCAGAGTGGAGCCAAAAGACAGAACCGGGCAAGGTTTGAAGAAGATGACATTAAAGCGGGTTTTGAAGGGTGAAAAGGATTTTGACATGTGGATCTTTCAGGGAACAGCATTGTAGGTAAAATGAACACAATACATACATGAGAATTTTGCCATGTTGAGTTGATTTGACAGATGAAGACATTGATTATACTGTTGGAAATGTGGTCCTGGTATTTGACACACACATTTGGGTTAGAAGAGAACTGAGAATCATCAGTTAGAATCATGGCAGTGGATGTGATTCCATTGGAAAAGTCTGTAGAGTGAAGGACAATGGAGAAAGGGGAGAATTTGGGGGGAATGATGAAAACTCACAAATCTGCTTTAAATGTGGTCAGAGAAATGATGCCAGAAAGGTATCTCAGAAAGAACAGCCAGAAATCAGGTTTGGGATTTAGGAAAGTAGTGTCCTGGAATTAAAGGAAGAAAGAGTTTAAGGAATGAAAGAATGTGAAATTTTTTCTAGATAGGTCACCTGAGGCAAGGAAAACAAACCAAAAAGAAACTATTGGGACTACATCAAAATGAAATTCTTCTGCACCGCAAAGGAAATAATCAACAAAGCTAAAAGGCAACCTATGGAATGGGAGAAGATATTTGCAAGTGACATATGCAATAAAGGGTTAGTATCCAAAATATATAAAGAACTTATACAACTGAACACCCCCCAAAAACATATAATTTTATTAAAAAATGGGAAGGCACGAACAAACATTTTCTAAAGAACAGAAACAGATGGCCAACAGACACATGAAAAGACATTCAACATCACTCATCATCAGGGAAATTCAAACCAAGACTACAATGCAATATCACCTCACACCTGTCAGAATGACTAAAATCAACAATAAAGAAACAACAAACATTGGCAAGGAGGTGGAGAAAAAAGGAATACTCATGCACTGTTGCTGGGAATACAAACCGGTGCAGCCGCTCTGGAAAACAGTAGGAAGGTTCCTCAGTAAGTTAAAAATAGAACTACCCTAGACTGAGCAATTGCACTACTATTTACCCAATAAATATAAAAATGCTAAATCAAAGGGACACAAGCACCCCAATGTTTACAGCAGAATTATTTACAATAGCCAAACTATGGAAGTGGCCCAAGTGTCCATTGACTGGTGAATGGATGAAGAAGATGTGAGTGATATATATCTATATATCGATCTCTATATATATATATATATAGAGAGAGATCGATATATAGATATATAGATATAGATATATAGATATATAGATCGATCTATATATAGATATATGTATATATCAATATATATGATGAAATATTATTCAGCCATTAAAAGGAATAAAATATTGCCATTTGCAATGACATGGATGGAGCCAGAAAGTATTATGCTAAGCAAAATCAGTTGGTAAGAGAAAGACAAATACCATATGATTTCCCTCAAGTGGAATTTAAGAAAAAAAATAAATGAGCAAAGGGTAAAAAAAAAAAAGAGAGATTGATAAACCAAAAAATAGACTTGTAACTATAGAGAACAAACTTAGGTTAGCAGAGGGGGAATACGTTGGGGGATGGGAGAAATAGGTGATGGGGATTAAGGAGGGCACTTGTGATGAACACCGGTGATATTTGAAAATATTAAATCATTACATTGTGTGTTCACTAACCTGAAAATACAATAAAAACCTAAAAATAAAATAAATTAAAAAGATAGATGGATAGATAGATAGATAAGAATCTGAGGGAAATTAATATTGAAATCTGTCCATTAGAGTTGGTAATGATGAAATATTTGGTGGCCTTTGCTTGGATGGTTTCGTGTAAGTGGTAAGGACAGAACATATAGAGAAGGATCTCTAGAAAAGGAGATCTTGAAATTAAAGAAAGGAGGACATTCTAATGAATGGGTCACATCTTGATCTTGGAGAAAGGGGAAGGATAGTCTCCAAAGCACAGTGAAAGAATTTAGATGTCTATTAGAGAAAGGATATCTTTTCTCTGAGACTGGAGACAAACATGGGAACGGATCGTTAAGTTTACACATATAAAGAAAGTTGAAAATATTCACACTTAGTATTCTCTATTCTCCCTATGAAATAGACGGCAAGTTTTCTTTTGAGAATGAAAGTAATAGGACATAGAAAGTATTCTAGCCAGTTTGTCCAGTACATGGAGCCTAGGGCAAAATCTTCTTTTCTAATACTTTACTGGGGGTGATGTGGCACAATTCCAAGGAAGTGGGAGGGAGAAGAAGGGAAGCGAGGCAGGGATGGAGTAAGAACAAGCATGAGAAGGCACATTACTGAGATGATTGCTTACCATCAAGTGCAACAGATTATGTGACACTGGAGGTCCATCTGCTGAAGGCCATGTGCACTACTGAGGACAGTCCAGGGAAGGAATGAGAATAAAGAGATAAGGATTTTTTTTCTAGTAACTCCTATCTTCACTGGTCAGAGTTTTGTCCCAGAGGTTGTTACCTCCCCTGCATTCCCGGTTCAAGAATATCTGGATACCAGCAGGTCTCCAGAGAAGCCCCAGGGCAGGATGTGAGTTACTGGGCCCATGTGAAGATGGCAGTTGAAGCATTACTTGGAAAGAGTCATAATAAAGCAGATCTTTTTGCGTAGCATCTGGGATAAAACAAGTGGTTGAGGGCCCACAGGAAAGGCAAGATCAAGAAATTCTAGCCATTTTTGTGTAAAAGGTATCTAAAACCAGAAGTTAACATAATGCTAAGACTTTAAAAATCAACAGCTCCTCATGAACAAGAAATTCTTTGGTAGTTCTGAAGATATACTGGATACCAACATTCATATAGGCTATAATTTTGCAAGGCTATGTTACTTTCTCTAACAACATTCAATGGACTCAACATAAGAAGAATAAAAGTCCATTGTAAAGTTTAGACTGAGGATTTCTGGGATAGGATTAGTAGAAGGTGAAAAGAGGTATAGTTGTGGGTGAGTAATGAACTGAAGTGACTGATCATAAATTTGGACATGGTGAAGAAAGAATCGTATTTAAGGATAAGCCAAAAAGGTCAGAGAAAGGGACTGGAATTCCTAACATATTTGGAATCTGGTATAATGAGAATGAAAGAATAAATACGGAAGGATATGAAATTGAGATCATAGACAGCATATTAGAATTTTCTGTTTTGGAAGGGGGACATTTTGGCAAAATGAAGAACCATTCTTGAGTCATGGGAATGAATTCATCAAATAGAATTAGAATGAAAATTCCATTTGACTTCATGTCAAGGATCTTTGATATATCAACCCCATGGAAGTGTCTCAGGATGATAATTAGAGAAGAGGAAGTGAAATGAAGAAAAGATGCAAAATGTCAAAGCTATCGGGGAAGGTAGGAAAGTGAACTAGAAGTTGGTAGACCCAGTGACAAGAAGGACTAGGAGATAGCATGCATTCAATCTATGGTCTCTAGTGGTACTGAATATCAACAGCTTGCTGGGCACTGTCCTAGATTCTAAGATCATAAAGATGAGCAAGATAGTCCCCCCACAGTCTAATAAGGACACAAACAGGAAAGCCAACATGATAATACAATAAGGTATGCATTTTCTTTTTAGATTTTTATTTATTTGACAGAGAGAGAGAGATCACAAATAGGCAGAGAGGCAGGCAGAGAGAGAGAAGGGAAAGCAGGTTCCCTGCTGAGCAGAGAGCCCAATGCGGGGCTCGATCCCAGGACCCTGAGATCATGACCTGAGCCAAAGGCAGAGGCTTAACCCACTGAGTCACTGAGGTGCCCCAAGGTATGTATTTTAATGAAGTTAAGTACGTTTAACTTAACATGCTCAGGAAGTCATGGCAGCTGATACTGAAATTAAATTTTGAGAACTGTTTAGAGTTTTGTAAATGAAAAGAGAAGGGAAGGAATTCAAAGTAGAGGGAAGAATGTAGTCAGAACCACTCATTGAGAGATTCCACAGAAAGACCAAGAACTATAGACGAACTTGATCATTTTCAGGACTTTAAAGTACATTTAGTATGTGTTGTGTCTTGTGTAGAAATTCTTCCTCATTTTTAATCTTTATTGCAATGTACAAATTTATATATGAATGTGTAACTGAATTATAAAGATAATTCACACCTTCTGGTTATTTTCCTAGCATTCACGTTTCTTTTTAGCTCCCAGGAGATTATAGAATATTTTTACAGGAGCAAGTCATTACAAGATCATCCATCTTGCCTCCAACCTGGGGGTGTGATAGGAGATCACAGGTCTGTGCAAGACAAAGACTAAGCACTCTGGTCCAGAATCAATAAATTATAAATACCCACTCTAGAATACTGAAGACTAGCAAAAGAAAGTCATAAATGAAAATCAAGAGTATTATCTCTAGAATCGTCTACTTACTCTACAGGATATATTCTGGTTGCTTCCTCTTTCTTTTACTACTTTCGAAGGAAGATTAACTCATCTTACTTTTATGGCACTGGTTGCACTTCCAATTTTTAGAGAAGCAACAAAAAAGGGAAATAGCCTCATAAACTATCATTAGGCCTTTAAAATGGCCCTGTGAATAAATGATCAAATGATAAGTGCTCTGAAGACCTTTCTCCTGCCTACAAACAATCGCTTGCTGATGTGCTACCCAAGATTGGTCTCTTACATTCAGTTCTAGAGAAAACAGCGAAGGCAGTATAGATGGGTGATGGAGTACAACTGAGTGAAAGTCATGAGCTAGATACTTGCTTCATGGCTAAGCTAGGAACTGGGTGTGTGACTAAGCTATGCAACGGCTCCAGGCAAATTTTTGTCTTCCCAGATTTTTGGTTTCTTCTTCTGTAAAATTAGGCCTGTGCATAGTTCTGATGGGGTAGACCTGGAATTCCCAAGACCAAAGGACTCAGCAGGGACACCCTTACAGAGCTTTGAAAGTCTTGGAGTATCCCATGGAGATATACCTAGTCCTGGAAGGACCTTCCCAGCTTTCTCCTTGACTGTGGTTTGCCTGGTCCTGAGTCCTCTTCTTAGCTTCTCTATCACCTGCCTGTGTGTCCCTATATCCCCTTCCCCCAGGAGGCTCCATGGCTTTCATCACATCCCCAAAGGGGCCTGGGATCCAGAAAACTAGCTCTCAACATCAACACAACAGGTTTCCAATCTAGAAGCATGGGAACAGGTGGATAAGAAATGTCTATTTAGTCAGACAATTCTTTTAGAGGACCTTGAGGATACTTGAGGTCAAGTTGAAAACCAAGAGCTCTCAATTATGAGAAGTTAAGAATCTTGTTCATTGCATTTCACTATGTACAAAAAGCAAATGTACTATTCTCAAGAATGTTGAAGAGTTATTTTTTTACTAAATCATAATCTCTCAGTAAATATTTCTTAATTCGAGGAAAGACTTGGAAATAATTTCCTGTAATGCAGAAGAAAATTGAAAGGATATTCATGCATTGAACCTCATATCATTAGTCGAGTGAATCCAAAATAAGGAGAGTATTTCAGGATGTAATTTCTCAGGATGCAATATCTCATCCTAGGAAAGCAGAGGAACATTGATTCAAGGAAGGCTTTCCAAGGATATAAGTTCTAACAATTTCTCGGTAATATTTCACTTCAGATAAGCCACCGACATTTATACCTCTGTTTCCTCATCTATGAAACAAGAAGTTTGGACCAGACGAGTGTTTCTCAAAGTATGGCCATAAACACCCAACACAGACTCTTCTAGAATTTCTATGTAAATTGCCATCTCAAACATCATACTAAAAGAGAAAAGTTAAACACAAAAGGCTAGCTGTGGCGTGATGCATTTGTATGGAATTCCAGAAAAGGCAAAATTGCAGGAAAGAAAGCAGACTGCTGGTTGCAGAGAGAGGGGCTACAGGTAATGTGAGGGAGGGAAAGGAGATGGATTGCAAAGGGGCAGGGAGAAACTTGGTGGTGTAATGCAGCAGTTGTCCATTATGATTGCAATGGGATTATATGTCTGTATACAATCACCGAAATTCATCACACAGTACATCTCAGGGGAGTGAACTGCACGATATGGGAGTTATAACTCATCCCCAAATTTTCAAATTTCTGGGCCTTATCAGAATCTGAATTTTTAACAAGCTCCCTCTATGGATGTTTTATTCACTAAAATTTGGGAGCCACTGAGTTTAATAATTGATTCGCCCCTTACAAATTTAGGATTCCGTAAAATTCCAATCTGGGTGACAGTGGCAAAATGTTCCTTAATGTCAAAGATATATGGCAAAGGATAATTTTAGCTGTTAATGCAGACTATGAAAAATATGAAAGACTAAGAACTCTAGAAGTTAAAAAAAAAAAACTGGGACGGAGTCACCTGGGTGGTTCAGTCGGTTGTGTGGCTGCCTCCAGCTCAGGTCATGATCTTGGGGTCCTGGGACTGAGCCCTGTAACAGGTTCAGTGCTCAGTGGGAAGACTGCTCCCTTGGCCCCTCCCTGCACCCCCAACTCATGCTTTCTCTCTAATAAATAAATAAAATATTTTTTAAAAATTTAAGCTTAGCTACCCAAAACCGTAAGATACCTAGGAATAAATCTAACCAAAGAGGCAAAGAATCTATACTCAGAAAACTATAAAGTACTCATGAAAGAAATTGAGGAAGACACAAAGAAATGGAAAAATATTCCATGCTCATGGATTGGAAGAACAAATATTGTGAAAATGTCTATTCTACCTAAAGCAATCTACACATTTAATGCAATCCCTATCAAAATCCCATCCATTTTTTTTAAAGAAATAGAACAAATAATCCTAAAATTTATATGGAACCAGAAAAGACCTCGAATAGCCAAAGGAATATTGAAAAAGAAAGCCAAAGTCGGTGGCATCACAAGCTCTATTACAAAGCTGTCATCATCATAACAGTATGGTACTGGCACAAAAACAGACACATAGATCAATGGAACAGAATAGAGAGCCCAGAAATAGACCCTCAACTCTATGGTCAACTGATCTTCGACAAAGCAGGAAAGAATATCCAATGGAAAAAAGACAGCCTCTTCAACAAATGGTGCTGGGAAAATTGGACAGCCACATGCAGAAAAATGAAATTGGACTATTTCCTTACACCACACACGAAAATCGACTCAAAATGGATGAAGGACCTCAATGTGAGAAAGGAATCCATCAAAATCCTTGAGAATGCAGGCAGCAACCTCTTTGACCTCAACCGCAGCAACTTCTTCCTAGGAACATCGCCAAAAGCAACAGAAACAAGGGCAAAAATGAACTATTGGGACTTTATCAAGATCAAAAGCTTTTGCACAGCAAAGGAAACAGTTAACAAAACCAAAAGAC
The DNA here is from genome assembly GCF_963455335.1 of Martes martes. Lineage (NCBI taxonomy): Eukaryota > Metazoa > Chordata > Mammalia > Carnivora > Mustelidae > Martes > Martes martes. Next base: position 16,273,728 of record NC_137900.1, on the reverse strand, counting down.
AACTGACAGAATGGGAGAAGATATTTGCAAACGACCTATCAGATAAAGGGCTAGTATCCAAAATCTATAAAGAGCTTAGCAAACTCAATACCCAAAGAACAAATAATCCAGTCAAGAAATGGGCAGAGGACATGAACAGACATTTCTGCAAAGACGACATCCAGATGGCCAAAAGACATGAAAAAATGCTCCACATCACTCGGCATCAGGGAAATACAAATCAAAACCACAACGAGATACCACCTCACACCAGTCAGAATGGCTAAAATTAACAAGTCAAGATATGACAGATGCTGGCGAGGATGTGGAGAGAGGGGAACCCTCCTACACTGCTGGTGGGAATGCAAGCTGGTGCAACCACTCTGGAAAACAGTGTGGAGGTTCCTCAAAAAACTGAAAATAGAGCTACCCTATGACCCAGCGATTGCACTACTGGGTATATATCCTAAAGATACAAACGTGCTCCAAAGGGGCACGTGCACCCGAATGTTTATAGCAGCAATGTCCACAATAGCCAAACTGTGGAAAGAGCCTAGATGTCCATCAACAGATGAATGGATAAAGAAGATGTGGTATATATACACAATGGAATACTATGCAGCCATCAAAAGACATGAAATCTTGCCATTTGCGACGACGTGGATGGAACTAGAGGGTATCATGCTTAGCAAAATAAGTCAATCGGAGAAAGACGACTATCATATGATCTCTTTGATATGAGGAAGTGGAGATGCAAGGCGGGGGTGGGGGTTGGGGGGAGGTAGGAAAAGAAAAAATGAAAAGATGGGATTGGGAGGGAGACAAACCATAAAAGACTCAAACTCAAAAAATAGACTGAGGGTTTCTGGGGGGAGGGGGGATGGGAGAGGGTGGTGGGGAAATGGACATTGGGGAGGGTATGTGCTATGATGAGTGCTGTGAAATATGTAAACCTGGCGATTCACAGACCTGTACCCCTGGGGATAAAAATACATTATACGTTTATTAAAATTTAAAAAAAAAATTAAGCTTAGCAAAGACCTCTAACTGAGGAAGAGATTTAGAAGAAAATTTAAAGGAAGGATTTCATGGGTGGTTTAAGTGGTTGTTAACACCTGGCCGATGCCTCGGCACAGAGTACCCCTGCCTCTGGCTACATCTGCTCACTCTTGCAATCCACAAGAAGGCAGGTTTTGAGAGCCAGATGAGCCAAAACAGGCACTCGTATAATTTTGCTATGCCTACCAGCATTGCTCTCATTCCTGCTAGTCTGAGTTTTAAATAATTTTAATAAGCAAATGAACCCCTCTCCAAATCTCCAACGTCTGTTTTACAGTGAGAGAAATATCACGCAAAGGTCTGCGGAATTCCGTGGAACACTGCTGATCACCCTCAGAAGAGCTGAGCAGGGAAGGGGTTGGAACCCTAGCTCTTCTGCGGCTCATGTGGGTGATGACGTCATTGACGTTCACGGAGCGTGTTGCTATCTACCTTTCCATCTGGGACCACGCGTTACTTGGAAGATATATTTGTATATTTTTCTGTTAATCCAAATCAAGTCGTTCTCATCCTCTGGAGCAGCGCTCTGGTGCATGAGATCACGTTCTCAAGGGCAAACTGCTGTCAATGTCAGCTATCGGGGAGGGACCCCAGACCGCCAGTTGTTGCCTAGAAAGGGCTTCTGTGTGGGCACAGGAGGCCAGGAGAAGACCCAAAAACAAAGACGATTTCAACAGTCAGACTGCAAGAAATGAATGGGTTCCTCAACAAACAAATAATACAGAAATAAAGAATGCAGGAACGCTAAGATGGGAAGCGACCAGCTAGGAAGCACCACGCTCACAGGCACAAACACTGTGAGCCTCTAAGGTCAGCAGAGGAAGGAGGGAGCCTGGAGTCACTGTCTCCTGCCCCCTTTGCTGCCTAACTGCTTGATCTTGTGCTCCTTCCCTCTCCAGCCCTCGTTCCTTGCCTCCCTCCCTCTCTTCCCTGATGCAGCATTTAAATGAGCACCTACACACAGATCCAAAAAGACACAGCTCTTTTGGAGAAGCTTGTAAACTAGTAGGAGCCTGATGGCTAAACAGTGACAATCGGGCATAAAAAGGGCTTTAATGAAATCAAGTGCCACAGGAGCCCAGAGGCACCCAAGCAAGAGGGAAGCTTTCTTATCTGACACCCCGTGGCCCTTGTCCAGGGGAGATGTGGCCCCTCAGGGGACAGGTGGCAATGTCTGGAGACATGCGCAGTAAAGGATAGGGCAGCGGGAGTAGAAAGAGAGAGCCTTCAGAGGGCGATGTAAGTCCAAGGGCGGTGAAAGGAGAGAGGAAAAGAAGGTGGATGGAGCTGGGTAAGCCACAGACCCCAGCTGAGGAGTCCCTGAGCACCTGCTGCCCATCACAGCAGACCTGTGTCAGGCCCCTGGCTGGTGTGCCTGCCACGCTCACGGCCGCTTGGGAGACCATGGCCTTGGCACGAAGCCCGCGGCAGATGCAGAGTTAGGGCCTCGGAAAGTGTCAGCCAACAGTGCTCCTCCCAGGACATTCTCTTGGGATGGACTGCCACGGCCACCACAGACGGACCGTGACTCTGGGTCCGCTGCTACGCCAGATTTAGTAGAGATCGCTGTCTTCCTTCCGGAAAGCAAGGCTGCGCCCTGCACTGAAGGAGGAGAAGGTCCAGTAAAGGCCCGTTTTCTCCTCAAAGCCTTTCTGTCCTTAAAGCTGAGGGCCTGAACTTTGTTAGAGTATCTGTAGTATGGAGGGACCTACACAATACTAGAAAAGAGACTTTCCCTTTGTGTCACAAGTCAAGTGAAGAAATGTGATTTTGTGCTGCTATGAGACCAAAAACTATGCCCCTGGGATGTTAAAAAGAGGGGTCAGGACACACACACACACACACAGAGAAACCCTCTTTATAATACCTACTACCTCCGCAGGGCCTCGGCTCTTGGTTTCAGAAACCAACTTCCTTTGCAAGTCCCTTCACCAAAGGAGCCCCTCTGACTCCAGGATTCAGGATCTCTCAGACGATTGAAGAGTCCTCTCTTGGCAAATAATGGGGAGCAGTACAGGATATGTCTGATATTTTGTGTCTTTTTATTTGGAAGAATACAATGAGGCAGTGAAACTCATTGACTAGTTTCAGTGTCTCCTGGCATCCTGATTGTGGCAGGCGGAAAATAACATCACGTGGGGAGCCACCTGCCCTGTGTGCCTGCCCCGTAACAAGGACACATGGTCCTCTACCATGTTGTTCATTGCCCCGGAGTCTAATGGGCTCCTTAGAAAATGAGATGAACGTGGGTAAAACCAAAATCTGTGGTGTCTGCAGCCAGTCAGAGCATGCTGCCTCTGGGATGAACGCAGTCCGCCCTCAGTCACAAAGAAGACCCCTGTCGTCAATAGCTCTTCTCTGTGGGACCATCACAACCACCCCAGGGCTGTGGACTTAACAGTCAGGTCTGGAATCAGGTACAGTGCTGGGAAGAACTTCTTAAAGCCCAACTGCCAAGAGTCACTCCTCTGAACTAGAAGGGAGAAGGTAAAAGGAAGAAAGGGAGGCTGTGTTTATATGAGCTCTTTTGTTCACTTCTTGTCTTTTTTGTGATATTTTGAGGAAAGCAAGCCTACCATTAAACCTCACAGTGAGAATGCTCTGATTCACACCCAGCTTCAGGAAATTGGAAGGGAACAGAACATAGTTTTGTCAGCAAGCTCGTGGCATTTAGAAAATCCTATCACATTAAGTCATGAAATTCTCAAAGGGAGATGACCCTGTATCAGGTGCTTTCCTTTGGGGAACACCACACGCGGGGCGGTTTAATTGGAAAAGTCCTCAGTTTCCAGCTCCCGTGTACCAGAAACAGCTAGAGAGTCGAGGAAGTGGGAGCTTCTTATATTAGTATTTTTCCAGAGGAGTCAGCATATTTGTTTTATCTTGGAGATGATTTCAGGGGAAAGACAAGTTAGCGCACCATGCCTCATCAATGTCAGAAGACCTATCATACACAAACACTCAATAATGACTTTAAAAAGTGATTATGAACTAGTTCATTTTTCGATGCAGCACACACTCTAGTAATAATCCAAATTGCCTGTGACTTATGGGTATATCTGGCAACAACCACTAGTTCCCACTGTAGTGTGAAATTAACACCACAGACTGTAGCTGTGGCATTTACTGAGCACAAGGGAGCTGATTATAGCCTCATAAATTCAAAGGCAACCTCTGCTATTACTTAATTAGAATCAGTATCTATGCATAAATTACAGTAGCAATAACTAGTACTGTTATGGTTAAAGATTTGTCAGCTTCCTTATTATACAACAACCCCTTATTTTTCCACGTAAACCCATAATTTAGGGAGGTTGTAAGTTGTCTGTAAAAATGGTTCAGAGGGGAAAATTGGCACATGGTATCTGGGAGGCCACTGGTGTTTTGTTTCTAAGGAAATATTTAAAATATTAATCTCGTGCTGTTACTTTAAAAAAAAAAAGAATAAGATCCCTAATATGTCCCTAGTAATGAATTGTTTTAGCTACATATGCATGTTTTTATAGTACGAAACTTTATTTTATTTAATTTTGAAGATTTTTTAAATTTATCTGACAGAGAGAGACACACTGAGAGAGGGAACACAAGCAGGGGGAGTGGGAGAGTGAGAAGCAGGCTTCCTGCCAAGCAGCGATCTCGATGCGGGGCTCGATCCCAGGCCGGGATCATGACCTGAGCTGAAGGCAGAGGCTTAATGACTGAGCCACCCAGGTGCCCCCAAAACCTTATTTTAATATAAGTATTGTCTTGGCACTTTCCATCCTAGAATTGCTTTATTTTTAAAACTGTTGTAAGCCAAACTTTATACACATATCTACACTCTTAATGAACATTAGATTATTACCCTTCGAATACATTTTTATTCTCTGCTAATACGTATAATAGTTTTATGTAGTTGTAATCAATGTGCACATTTTTGGGGGGTCTGGCTTTTTAAATTTAGGGCTTAACATTTTTTCAAAAGCACATGAGCTTCATCAATATAGTCCACACATGGTTCAGTATTCTATCAGATTCTCCTTCTAGAATACTTCCAAAAGATAAAATCATCATAGACAAATAATATCTTTGCACCATGCAAATATATATTCCAGCCTAAGAGGTATTTTTAACCACAGGAAGAACCAGTTGTGATAAACCTATTAAACTATAAAACTATTTTGGGGAAATAGTTGATTGAGAATGTGGAAGAGGTCCATGAAATAAAAAGAATTCATTTTTTGATGCTATCCTGTGTTTTTAAATATCGTTTGGCTAAGCTAGCAGTTTTTCAGCTGGATGTTTTTCTACTCTGTAGATGATACCTATTTCATTTACAAAATTAGAACCGCATCATTTACAAAATGGGAAATTGCGTATAAGGAAGGAGATAACTTTCTTTCTACTTTCAATTACAGTCGATCATCTTTTTATTCTCCAAATGGATAAAGTCTTGCCTTTAGCAGTGCAATATTTTTAAAAATGACATTTAAAAATTTTTCTCTGGTTTACAATTTTTTTTTTTGAGATTTCATTTGAAGTAATCTTTATACCTAACGTGGGGGTTGAACTTAAAACCCCAAGACCGAGTCACACGCTCTTCTGACTGAGCCAGCTAGGCACCTCTGTTACAAGTGTTTAAAATACATCTTCTTTATCCATTCATCTGTTGAAGGACATCTCGGCATACAATGGAATATTACTCAGCCATCAGAAAGGATGTCATTTGCATCAACAAGGATGGAACCGAGGGGATTATGTGAAGTATGAGCAAAACCATGGGATAATTGTCTTTCCTTGGTTGACTTATTTCATGTGGAACATAAGGAATAGCAGGGAGGACCACAGGGGAAGGGAAGGAAAACTGGATTGGAAGAAATCAGAGAGGGAGACAAACCACGAGAGACCCTGGACTCCGGAAAACAACTGAGGGCTACAGAAGGGAGCAGGGTGGGGGGATGGGGTAACTGGGTATTGAGGAGGACACGTGTTGTGATGGGCACTGGGTGTGATACGCAACTAATGAATCATTGAACATTACATCAAAAACTAATGATGTACTATATGTTGGCTAACTGAACATAATAAAAAAAAAAGAAAAAATACATTAGGCAAATAATTTCAGATATGGGGTATACTATTGCTAATATTAAATTATTATCATTATTGCTGTTATCATTCTTCCCAACAAATGCTTACCAGACTGCCCTTCCATGGTTGTTGTGGTATGGCTGTGGTGTGGGTGTTTTAATGTGAGGAACACAAAGTAAACAAAACATTTTTTTTTTCTCCACACCCAGAAATAATCCTTTTTTATTCGGGTCAAATGAAAGGTTAATAGCTATTCTGAAGCCTGTACTTGACTGCCACCAGGCACAGACTGTACAAAACTTTAAAAAGAAAAATGTCAGGGGCAAGTTTGAGCAAAGGAATCCAGTATTAATATCACAGTTCATCTGCTTTGCTATATAGGGTGTCTATCTGTTTCCAAAGCTTAAAACTAGGCTGACCCACCCACACAACATACAGATGACAGCCAGCAAGAATGGGCTTCCGGATATTGTATCACTATATACTGATGCCTGGACTCATGAATTTGGCGGATGAAATGACAGAATTGGGTTGGCTCTGTTGAATCCCATCAAATACTGACACGCTGTTACGACGATGAGTGGGGGGAAACACTGCTGGACAATGGCAGCTGTAATAAGTGGGTGGGTACGGAAATGCCGAGAAATTACTGTAGACAAGCTCAATTTATTCTGAGGGAGGGCAGAATGTGGAATACTTGCTTGCATGGAATAATTTCTGGGCTTCTGGTATGACCTTGCCCATGAAAAAGAAGGAAGACAGCTCTCAGTTCATATTTTACGTTAGAAGTCATCACTTAAGACACTGAAGGACAGTATCACTGCAAACAATGCTGAGGGATGGTATATTTTAAGAAATTTAGATCATCTTAGTTTTAGAGGGCAAGTTAGAAGTTTACATTTCATCTGACTTCCCGGTAAATCAAGTAAGTACCACTATTTCATCTGTAGTAGTGTTTGGTGTATGTATAAAGGGTGGAGGTACGTTAACATAAACCGGTACCCACAGAGTCTCCCCCCCTTTACTTCCTCCTTTCTCCAGATCTGCTGGGATATGTGTGAGGACACCAAAGGCAGTTGCCTGGAGAAGATGAGATGACTGAACATAATTGGGGTGGGACAGGGGTTGGGAGGTCTAGGGGAGGGAGAAAGCAAGTTTGGGAAGAACTTCTTCACAGAGTAGGACCTGGGAGAGACACAGGAGAAAGAAGACATTCTCGAAGCAGGTTTATTGTGTGATATGCTACGTAACCTCAAGGGACTGCCAGGAAAAGATTTTCCTCCCTTAAAGGCTGGTTTCCAGTCAGATTTCTGTTCCTGTTGGGGAACACCAGCAAGCTAAGTTGGGCCATAAGGACTGCATCGGGGTTTATATCTTAGAATTTATATCTTCGAATGAATGGGTTTGGGATCTTGTGCCTTGCACGTAGTTTAGCAGGAAGACACATTTAAAAAGAATAGGAGGGCACATAGTTTTGGAGAAATCAGGTAATGCCCTTTATTGTGGGGTTGCCAGAGTTAGCAATTAAAAATGTAAGATGTCCAGCTAAATTTGAATTTCAGATAAACAACAAATAATTTTTTAGCAAAAGTCTGTCCCAAATATTGCATGGGACATACCTATACCAAAAAATTCATTGTTTATCTGAAATTCAAATTTAACTGAACATTCTAGATTTTTATTTGCTAAACCTAGTGAGCCTACCACAGGGTGGATTCAAAGATAGACAGGGAGGGCGTACACTGGACAATATCTGTCTTCTCTGTTTCTAAAATCAGAATGTAGGGGTGCCTGGGGGGCTCAGTGGGTTAAGCAGCTGCCTTTAGCTCAGCTCAGGCTGTGATCCCAGGGTCTGGGGTCTAGTCTGCATTGTGTTCCCTGCTCAGCAAGGAGTCTGCTTCTCCCTCTCCCTCTTCCCCTCCCCTCTTCATGTTTTCTTGTTCTCTCTCTCTCTCAAATACATAAAATCTTTAAAATAAATAAAAATTAAAAATAAAATCAGAATGTAATTTTAGCAATGTTACCACTTCTCTCTCCAGTTTGAAAAAAAATCAGACCTTTTAAAGTAGGGAATATGAATGTTACTAAGTACTAGGCGTCTGGTAAGAAGGATAGCATGTTAATATGAAATGATGAAGGCCTGAATGCATGCAATTTAGAAGAACAAAAATCTACTTTTTCAAAAGCTGATTCAATACAGTTTATCACCAAGAGCCATAAAAGCTCCAAATGACTTTCTAATTTATATAAAATTATTTGTGAATTTGCCCAAGTATAAGTCTGCATTTATTGAATTACCAAATCCACAATATACTAGAATCGGTTGTCATGTCAACTTTCATGTACTTTACAAGAGACCCTTCTGTTTTTTTCTTACTTTTAATAAAGCCAATTACAAAATAAAATCAAATAAATATTGTTGCTGAAAATGGAGAAATAGAGATATTTTAAATGTCTTCTGATGTACATGGATTAATACTATCCAACCACAAACAGAAACTGGTGCCTTATTACTGAAGATATGACATAGAGAAAATGAACAATTAAAAGATATTGCCTTTGCTCTCCCAGTTAAAGAATCATATTGAATTCATATTCACTAAGTAGCCACAAAGTGCACCAGGGATATGAATGTCTTTTAGGTGAGACATTGTTTCTAGGAGCACTTGGCCCGTGATACTTCTGCATAGCGAATGATTTTGGGGGGACCTGGGTGGCTTAGTCAGTTAAGCATCTGCCTTCGGTCTCAGGGTCCTGGGACCGAGCCCCATGTCATGCTCTGTTTGTGGCGGGGACTTCTCTCTTTCACTCTCACTCTGTGCTCCCTCTCTCTTTCTCTCTCTCAAATAAATAAATAGAATCTTTAAAAAAATAAAGCAAAATGTTTTCTCATGAAGCTTCAACCCCAACACCACTAGTTTTAAATTGGTAATAATGTTTGCCATAAGTTAGCAATGATGGTTTTTCCCTCTTAAAAAGGGGGATGCCAACTGTATATGCTGTTGTCAGAGACAGCTGTTCAATTTTTACTGTCGAAGGGCGAAATACCATTACCTTTTAGGAAGCCCATTTCCCTTTGCTTTCAAATGTCCCCCTTTCCTGAAAGTCAGTGTGGCAGCCAATCACTGATAGGTGTATACTTCTGACAAGAGTAATCATAGTGATGATTGTGATGGCTAATAATAATAAAAATAATGTAAGAATCAAGGTGATGATGATCATGACGACAATGATGATGATGCTATCGGTAGCAGATACTGACTGTTTTGGTCTACTCAGCCTTCCCTTCTCACCCTTCTTTTGGTAATTATACATCCTATCTTTTGGGAACTGCTGTCTTTCTCCTACAGTTTTAGTGAATGTATGAATCACACCGTGCAACACACTCACACACATGCATATATATTCACATACCTCAGATTGGCTCAGCAATGATGAAGGGACTCAAAGTAGACCGGCCTGAGTTTCCAGAACTTAACGGTTGTAGGAGTTTGCCTTTCAAAGACGCGGCAAGACATTTCACAGACACCGAGAGGAAAATATGTTTTCTCTTTCTTCTGGAGTTGCTAAACTGAGATTATAAAGACTTAATGTTGCCTCTAGTCATGCCCTTTTCCGCATTTAATCACTTACTTGCAGTGGGATCATAAAGCAAATGGGTATTTGGGAAGCAGAGATGACACTCTCAGAGTTCCCGGCATCTCCAAGACCAGTTCTTTATCTCAGTGCCCCATCGTAGCCCCATGACACATGAACCAATAAATTCTACTTTTTTTATGCCACTTTAAGATGTCTGATACAGCTACCATTTATCAAGAACTGCTTTAGAGTTCTAAATCATATACTGATATGACATATATGTAAACTTGCAGTTTTCTATGCATATTCAAATTCTAGGTTACAAGTAGCAGGACACAACTAAAACCATTATTCTCAAAATACATAACACGTTGGATAAAAATCATAAAAATAATTCTTTTTTTCCAACGGCCTATTTAAAGCGTGCTGATGAAAAGAAAATTCCTTTTTGTGGATTGTTTCATCAGATTCTCAGGGAAGATTTTATTGGCTAAACATGGGTCATACACCCATACACAGAACTCTGGCCCCTTAGGTAATAAGGTCATTCTTACTGCCAAGTCACATAGAATAAAAACAGGAAGATTGATTCCCTAAAGAGATGCTCAGGAGACCCAGAAAATTAGCAGATCACTACAACAGTATCCTTTCATTTATTCCTCTTCTCATCCTTATAAAGTAGATTTACTTTTATTTAACAGATTAAAAAAAAACAAAAATAAAAACAGCCTCATACAATTTCAGTCGTTTGCTCAAGTAACTCAGGTAGTATGAAAAGTTGGGTTTCAAACTCAGGTCTATCTAATTCCAAAGTTCCCTCTCTCTTCCACCACGATACTATCTGGGGTGAGGGGCAATGGAAGGAGCTGCTGGGCTTCGCTGGCACGTGATTGCTTCTAGTGGTTACAGCAGAGAAACCGGCACATGACTGCATGGTGGTATGGAGGAAACATTCGAGAAGAGTCTGTTCATCAGACTTGGAACCAATCATTTTCTGTCCAGAAAAGTGACTAAGGTCACTACATGAAAGAAGGACTTCACACTGTCGCTAATGAAGACAGGCAAGGAGAACAGAGGGACAGGGAGACTAGGTCACCAGAAAGATAGTCAAATACGAAATTAGTGAGGAGAATGGGTAATGCAAAAGAAGTAGGATGAATCTGGGCAGCCCCTAAAGAATTTAACTCAGGAGGCAAATTATAAGCACAGTGCTTCCTAAGATGATCCAAAATGATTATTTTCTTTCCTACTTGTTCCCAAGATCCTCTAAGCATTCATTTCCTACTAAAGTCAGAGTGATCATCCCAAAAAGTTTCCACCATATTTAACAAGAGATGGAGCTCAAGACCCACAAATCAAAATGGTAGACCTTTAGTTGCTGGAGGCAAGAGAGGAACCTGGGAAAGCAGTCAGGTCACCAGGGCAAAGAAAAGGAGTGGGTGGAAGAAGTGGGACAATGGCTATTTACCAGTTAGTAGGATAGTAGTCCCATATTTGAACAACCAGTAGGACCATCCTGGGTGTTGCCTGCTGACTAGAGTCTTTGGTTTCACCCCTTTCCTCATGAAAACCAGGAACCAGCAGCTACTTTTCATTGCAACCCCCTACTTCCTGCTTCCAGGTCTCTTGGGAGTCTGGTCTACCCCAGGTAGACTAGAAAGAGATTGGAATCAAAATACACAAATGTTCATCTGTGGCCAAAGCAGGATCTCAATATTTACTAGACGTGAAGGCATTTCTCTGATGTTTGTTCTCATTAATCTTACCTTTTTCTCTTTTGCTCTGAATATCTGTCTCCATATTTCACTGGTGGCTAAAGTTGAACAAAAGCCTTTCACCAGGTGCTCATGCATATCTCTGCTTGTGTGCTTTAAAGAAAAACCTCCCAAAGGAAGCAGTCTCTACCAGGCCAAGCCATGGGAGGAGAAAATGAAGCCTGAAAGGTTGAAATGAAGGACAGAGGTAGAGGCAGGTGCCAGGAGGCAGACTTAGGATAAGAGATGGAAAGCAGGTTATGTTGATTATAGTTACTTGGTACAGGCAACAGGTCATACATGAGTACATTAGAAAAATCAGTAATGTACAGAATCTGGGAATTATAAGGCATTATCGGGATGCGGGAAACTATCTAGAAACCATATTTCTAGGTCTTAAGTGGAAGCAAAAGGGTAGGGCATTGCACAGTGCCATGATACTTTATGAGCTGAGCTGCAGACAACCTGGTGTAGCAGCCCCCAGTGCACTTAAATTCTTGATGTTCATAGAGGTTTCCCCCCCGCCAAAAAAAGGTGGATGAGGTCAAATTGGATTAGATTAGATTGGAGTGGAGTGGATTGGACTAGACCGGATTGAGTCAACCTCCAGTGGCTGAAGAGATAGGCAGTTCCCAATAACCAAAACCAGAGAGTCAGAGAAGAAAAATCATATAACTTTCCACACTCTGAGAACAGGTTGGAAGGGGAAAAAGAAAACATTTGATTTCTTAATCACAAGATTTGGCCCCAAGCATCTTGTGTTTAATGTCTGAGAAGACTATCTGGTTTGCCAACTTTCTGTTTTGCACGACTGCCCAAATGGGTTACAGCTGTTCAGCTTAAAAGCTCCTGACTCTAAACCAACTACATATCTTGTTCTTATGATTTGAATGCCATATGAATCTTTATGTTCTTTTTTGGGGAAATTTCATATCTTCCCTTTCAGAAGTTGACTCTTCTTCAGTGAGCCAGAGTTGTGCGTGTCCCTAAATTCACTTTATGACTACAGGCGCAAGTCATGGTAGAACCCTTTAAGGCTTCCATTTCTAGCTCCTGCAGAGACGTTTTCCCCAGGATCTCAGAGTATGTCTGCACAAGGACAATCCAACAATATGTCCAAGAATGAGTCAAGGTTCACCAGAAATAGAGTGGAAAAGACTTCTCTGCTTTAGTAAAGGTCATTTTTGCTTTTCTTCTTTCACTTTTTTCTTCTTTGTCCCTATATACAGAATTCTTCTGAGATTTCCTTACAACTCTTATAAACATGAGATAACTATACTTTGACCATCTATCATATGACTAGTGTTAGAGCTCCGTTGGGCATGACACATGAAATTTTATGGGTGACATACAATCAAATACAGCTAGAAAGAAAGGAAGGCTAGAGCACAGACTTTAATAAAGTCTCATTCCAGAGCCAGGGACTCTGAGACAGCAGAGTTGCTGCTGTAGAGGTCATCTGCCATGGAATGAAGGGTGATTTCTACTCCAGAAGTTATTTTAATGGCTATCAGTCCATTCCAGTAGACTGATGGACAGATGAAATAAAAAAGCATAGGAAACCCAGACATATGAGAAAGCCAGTAAACAGAACCAGTTGGGTGACATCATCATCCAGCTCTTTGTATGGATTCAGAACACTTGCCACCTTTTTGAAGGAGAAATCTCTTAAGTAAGGAAATCCAACTGCCCCCACAACCATTCTTTTGGATTCAGAGTAGGGTTCTGGTTGGAACTAGCAATAGAAACCAAAAGAGAAAACCATGAGAGGCAGAAGGCAAGGTCAAGGTCTTAGTGTTAACATTGATGCTTAATCTAAAGAAGAAATAAATAGGATTAACATACTAAAATTTGTTCAGAATATGGATGTCTGCAAAGGACACTAGATTCTATGTAGCATCCTAGCAACATTCAAATCCCACTTGCAGAAGATATTTATAATTATTATCAAGACAGGAATTGGCACTATAGGTCTTAATTATTAAAGCGCCAGTGCTGAGCAATTAGAGAAGTCCGAGACAGCAAAAAAAGCAGGTGCTGCCATTTGGCTCATTCCAAATACTATGATGTAAGTCAACACCAAACAAGAAACAGTTAAACATTAAGGAAGCAGTAGACACCAGAATTTAATAGCGTGTATCTTTGAAATCCATGATTTTCAAAATTTAACAGGCACAAGAATTGTCTGCAGACCCTGTTAAATGGCAGATTCGGATTCTGCAGGTCTAGGGGAGGGCTTGAAATTCTGTATTTTAAAGAAATTTCCAGGGGCTACTGTTGCTGCTAGTCCACAGACCACACTGAGAGTAGGAAGGGTCTAGAGCAATTGTTCTCAACTTAAGACTGCTCATTAGCTTTAAACAATGCTGACGCCTGGGTCCCATTGCCAGAAACTCTGATTTAATTGGTCTGGATTAGACTTTGTTTTTGGGTGGTCTAAAAGCTCCCCCAAGGAAATTCCTTTCAGGAATCCATTTAGAGTCACTTCAGTTCTCCCATGGATATTAGCATAATGTTCTCCTTTATTTCTTTTATTTTTGATCCTACCAATAAGTTCTCTATTCATAGTTCCAAGGGTTGTAAGTATTCAAAGTCCTAGGCACTGGGTATTTTTTCAATCATGAAACATTTCAAGGTAATAAATCTCATTTAACTCTTTGGAAGTGATAGCATTATGTAACTCAGAAATTTTTTGGTTCCATTTACCTTTAACTTTTCTTTTTATTCTTACTGCTGAAACAAAACAAAACAACCTTTCAAAGTCTTTTCTTGGAGTAATAGGTAATTTGGATATTTATATTTTCCCATTCTTTTAAAAACCATTTCCTGTCTTCAGCAGTCTTCCCAGCCCTCTTCTGCTGTGTTCATTTACTTGGGCTGCTTGGACTGCGTCCTAATGATGTGTTTGTTCTCTCATTACCCTCATAGGCTCCAGCCAACTCCAATAGCACATTGTTAGGAAGTTGATGTCTTTGTTTAATTCCGCATATTTCTCCTCTTAGAGAGAGAGGGCAAATGAGGACAGCTATCAGTTACAAGATGTGTGGAACACATAGATAATCTAGCACTCTATTGAGATGATCATTTGTGTGAAGAAGATCCAGTAACTTTCCACTTACATCACCCATTCTCTTAAATCTTGCTCCTTCCCAACCTCCCTGCCTCCTCCGACCCCATCCCACCCCTACTTTCTTTCATCCCAGAACAGAAGGTTTACATCAATTAAAAGGTTGGCTTAAGAGACCTTTGCTTCTCTATTAGGCTATTTTTTTTTTCTTATTTACTGTTGTTTTATAGCATTCAAGAGGCTATTTCATCCTAGATGCTTTGCCTACATTTGGAGTGGGCTGTCACCAAAAGAATCTTGGTTTTGTCCTTGGAGTCTGAACAGCTTGGTTTCTCCTAAGCAGAGATGAGTTAAATATACGTGTGCTTTTCTTTATAAGATTGTTTTAAAATAAAGGTTTAATACAAAGATCTAAGATTATTTTTCAGAGGACCTTTCAGCAATGTTTCCCAGATTATAGATATTCCTCATTAGTAGATTGTGAAATAAATGATTTAGTGATTCTTGATCAGCACTGTTTTTAGTA
Source organism: Martes martes (assembly GCF_963455335.1). Lineage (NCBI taxonomy): Eukaryota > Metazoa > Chordata > Mammalia > Carnivora > Mustelidae > Martes > Martes martes. The sequence continues at coordinate 16,258,694 of NC_137900.1, read as the reverse complement.
GATGGGAAGAATGGAGGAGAGAAGACAAAATATCAGAGAATATCTCACATTCTAAGTGTAATCTTCTTTTTCTTCTTTTCTGACAGAACTCCCATTTCAATTATAAAACTGTAAATTTTATTACTGTGAGTTGTGTTTAAAAAGATTGAAAGCCACTGACCCAAACCAATCATCTGCCAGCCCACCTTTATTCAGAATCTTCCAAGAACAATTATAATTTAATGATAATTTATTATGATTTTAAGATGTTCAGATAAGAGATTAGCCTGCTATTTCGGCACAAAAAGACGATCTGCACAAAAATAGCCCTCTCAAAAAAAAAAAAATAGCCCTCTCATAGATTAAAACCTCCAATTTCCATTTTTAATCAGATTGGAACTCTGGGTTTTATTTGGTTCACTTTTGTGCAGACTCCTCATGGTCTATCGTGCTTCCTAACCACAGATATTTTTCTTGTCTTCAGTTTACACTTATTTTTTCGAGACCCTCTTTAAAGTTTTTTGAAGCTGCTGTGTCCTAACATTGGTGGTTCTGAAAATCAAAGGCTCAAAAGGAACTGAAATCCCATAGTTCAGCATGTTCTGGACTGCTGTTACCCCTGGAAGTTCACAAAGACTTCCCAATGGATAGAATGGTTTGAAGGGAATCAGGTTGGATCTTCACCCTTCACATATTTTCGTTCTTGAAATTGAATGGACTGGGAACATATCACAGTCAAGCCATCCCATTTATATAAATGCCCTCTTCCACTTTACAGAAGAGTGACATACATTCCACTGTATCCTATATGGTACATTGCTCCAGGGTGTAGAAACCCATAAGACACCAAATGAATTCAAAACGCTGGTAGAAGACTGGGAAAATGAGTGACCCAAATGGCTGCGTAACAAATTTGTGTGCCAAATTTGTAGTTTCCAAGGCATGATTTCAAAAAAAAAAAAAAAAAAGTGAAAATACGAAACTGTATTGTTGGATTGTAGATCATTAAAAATAATGTTTCAAAATATATCATGTGATTTTTGACAAATAGCTTCAAAGGAGTTCCCAGAAAATTAGAAAAAGCTCTGTGTACATGAGTGGGGCTTGCCTGCTAGAAGGTTTTGCTTTAGGCTGAACAGGTAAGGAGTCAGCTATTATGTTGGGACAGCCCCAAATTTCAGATAAGGACTTTGCTCTAGGGTCTTAATAGCCATGTTTAGAAGGTATATTGAGAAAATTTCTAAAAATACAGAACAAAGAGAGACAGAAAAATAGAGTAAAGAAAAATGACAATAAGGATATATCTAGGGGTCCCAATATCTATCTGATGTAAGTTCTAGAAAGACTGACTAGAGAAAATGGAAGAGAATATTTCAAAGAAACAGAAGAAGTCAATTTTCTACAGCTAAAGAAGAACAAGGATACCTATCCTGAATGGGACTCTTGAGTGTCCAGCTAAATGAATAGGAAGAAACCCACAGATGTGCCATCATGATATTTCAAAAGACCAAAAATAAAGAAAGGATCCTTAGAAGGTTTCAGATCAAATCCCCCCAAGCCAAAAAAAAAAAAAAAAAAAAGCCCATCAACAATTAAATGCTAGAAAACTAAGCAGTATTCTCAATGTTCTGAGAGGACTATATTCAGTCAAACTATCAATCCTGTACAAAGGCACAATAAAGATATATAGACAAATCTTACCTTCTAGTATGCTTTCTAGAAAGTAATTTGAAGATATGTTTGTGATATCGGGATTTATAATAAGAAATATATATTTGGTCTTTGTCCTTATTTCTGGCAAAGATTTCTAAAACCCTTGAAATTACCTAAATGATGAGAGCATAAAGGTGTCTTCTGTTATGTGAAAGAAGTGACTTCTGGAAAGCACTTAAGGAAGGGGGCTGGTTGTCAGGAAAACCAACCATGTGATTAGAGGGTTGTAGCTTTCAGTCCCACCCACTGACTTTGCAGGGGAGGAAGAGGGGGGTCAAACCATTTTGGAGGGCAAATCATTTGCCAATGGCCTATGATTTAATAGCTCAAGTCTCCATAAAAAACAAAAAGAGAAGTTTGGACAACTTCTAAGTTAATGAGCACATGGAGATTTAGGGAGACTGGCACATGGGGGGAGGGCATGCAAGCTCCACTCACTTCTCCCATACCTTGCTCTGTGCATCTCTTCCACTGATTTATTCCCCAATTGTATCCTTTTGTAGTAATCTGATAATCTAGTAGATGAAAGATTTCTCCAAGTTCTGGGAGCTATAATAGCAAATTAATCCAATCCCAGGAGAAGGTTGTTGGAACCTTTGATCTATGGCCACTTGGTCAGAAGCCCAGGTGACAAGCTAAACTTGCAACTGACTTCTGAAAATGGGGTGGGGGGCAGGCTTGTGGGGCTGAGCCCTTAACCTGTGGGAACTGATACTATCTCTGAGTAGACAGTGTCAAATTGAGTTGATTTGTAGTACACGCAGCAGGTGTCAGAGAATTGTTCATTGGTGATGTGTGGGAAACTACTCCCTCCCCCAACCCATGCACACACATTGGAAATTGCCTCAGAACATCTTTCACACTTGGGAAAAATGAGAGAGCAAACCCAGAAAGAAGAAAATATGAGATCCAGCAAAATGATCAATCTAACCCAGGAGACCAGAGAAGGGAAGTCCTGAGGTGGTAACTTTGCAACAGAAATAGAGCAAGCTTCTGATTCTAGGATATCTCTGTGGGGGGAAATAAAATGTTAAAAGTTGTCCAGGAGCGCCTGGGTGGCTCAGTGGGTTAAGCCTCTGCTTTCGGCTCAGGTCATGGTCTCAGGGTCCTGGGATCAAGCCCCACATTGGGCTCTCTGCTCAGCATGGAGCCTGCTTCCCCCTCTCTCTCTGCCTGCTTCTATGCCTTCTTGTGATCTCTCTCTCTCTCTCTCTCTGTCAAATAAATAAATAAAATCTGAAAAAAAAAAAAAAAAGTTGTCCAGTGCCTCTCAACCTTTCTTACATCATGGCACGAATTAAAAAAATGGTGATATGTAATATACATCAGATACACTGAAGTAAAGGGAGAAGGCTACATGCCCCTGGAAGCCAACCTCTCTGCACACCTTGAGCCTTGTGTCCCCCTGGCTGACCTGGGGGCTGAGGGCTGAAGAACCTGGCTGACCTGGAATGCATTCATGAAATCAGTCGTTCGGAAGCTCTAAATTACACAATGTGATTAACATCTTGGTGTGACTTGATAATATAATAAGGTAATTGGTGGCTTATTTTAAAAAAGAGAGAGAATCCAAACTTTGAACCAGCATAACTGCCTTGTAGTGACATTGACTCATAGAGAAAAAAACATGAAATCTGGGCACACTCTTTGAGTCTGCAGCAAAAAATATTTACATAGTCATAATATATTATTTATTGATTTTCACCTTTTTAGAATCAACAATGGTAAATCAAGAGAAAGGGATAAAATGTAAATATTCTTAATATTACCCATAATTAAAAGAAAGATATAGCTAATGGAGGCTGTAGGGGTACAAGAGGCTGAGGATCATGGATAGAGGACTAACGACTTTATTTTATGAATTTGGGAGCCAAGAGATACTGTTCATAAAGGGAGAGCCTTCCCTCAGATTTCTGCCATCTGCCTCTGCTATTGGGGTCTCAATGAAATATCAAGCCTTTCACTCTTCTGATGTCCTTCACTGAGAAAGAAGCAATGTGAAGAGAAGTGCCACCCCAAGGCACCAAAGGGTGAAAATTAAAAGCAACTAAAAACACCATTGGAAAACTCCCAAAGACATGAGAAAGATTTCATATTTCTGTTGCCAAATTGCTATTAGGAATCCGATAAATGCTAAATGCTGAGAGGGAGAGAGAATGTGTATGAGTGTTAACCTGTGGTTTATTAAATAAGAAACAACAACAACAAAAAAACCAGATTTAAATTCCTATTTGAGGGGAGACTGGGTGGCTCAGACAGTTAAGCTTTCTACTCTTGATCTCAGTTCAGGTCCTGATCTCAGGTTCATGAGTTCAAGACCCACGCTGACCAAAAAAAACAAAAACAAAAACAAAAACAAAGAAAGAAAAAGAAAAAATTAATTCCTATTTGAAAACAGGGGGAAAAAATAGGTACCATATATATATGGAGAGAGGTAGGAGAGATGGCTAATGACATAAAATAGCTAAATCCTTATGATTCATGGCAGGAAGTCAATAGACAATGCCTAAATTTGATATATCAAGAAACGGTACCATAAGCATATATTTATGAAGTAACCACAAGGAGAAGTAAAAACTGAAATTTCTTACTGTGTCCCCAGTACCTAGAACAGTGCCTGGCTTATTGTATATACTCAATAAATATCTGCTGAACAAATGCATTTGGGGAATAACATGCAGTAATGGGGGGAGGGGATGACGGACTTTGATACTGATGCTTAAGTGCCTTCTAAACCTGGAGGACTTCCATTCATGCGCCTCTCTCCTTGCAAACAGAATTCAGATTTCTACTCCTCAGAGAATATGATCCTATGTCTGACTAAGGGGGAAATCCCGATTAGTCCAACCAATCATGGTAATCCTATGCCGCTAGCCAGTGACTGGATTAGAGGGTGTCAGGTGGTCCCATTCTGCCCAATGAGATAGGAAGGGAGGATTCTTAGGAGATTGCCATCATCTTCTTTCTCTCAAAGTTGACATGTCTGAATTTGATGCCTGGACTAATACATTTATCTCAAGAATAAGAGGAAGTTAGTCTGGGGGCCAGGGGGTTGGGGGGGAAGGAAAGGAAGGAAACTGAGTGCTGAATGACATCACCGAGCTGTGGGTTAGACAGCCCTATCTTGATGTGGTTTGTATGTGACATATTAAATTAAATTTCCCTTTTTGTTCCAACTAGTTGAGTTGGGGACTACTGTTATTTATTCTCAAGTCATAGCAACAGATGAGGATCTTTCTGTATCTTCTGGTATCAGTAAACATATGACTGTGTTAATGTTTCTGAAAATAAAAAATAAAGCTGGGAATAATTTCATTGTATTACAATAGAAGAGTATTTTTAAAGATCTGTATATAAATCATCTTGTCTTCTAAATTTTGGTGGCTGGGTTTCCAGGCCCAGTAACTCTTTATTTTCACTGTGATTCTTGTTTTCCAAGACAAATTTTACAGAAGTTCTTCTCCAATCTGATAACCTCAGAAATTTCACCACAATCAACTCTAGTTGAAAGGACAGACCTCTTCCTGGAAACAAAGAGGAGAACAGAGAATACGGCTACATTTGCCTATTTAGTTTTTTTATCATGATATTTATTCTTTCAACAAAGTGTGAGACAAAGTCAACAGCTGAGAGGGAATGAGAGAAAATGAGTACAAGATACAAAGTGAAAGGAAAAGGCATAAAATAGTCATCTCAGGGATTAAAGGAAATAAATTACAGATGTAAAAGGATTTTAAATCGGATATTTCCTACTATTTCTGAGTTTCACTTAGAGCCCAAAAGCTGAGAGAGGGTCTGCTAGACACTTGTATGAAAGGTTTACAAGAAGTAACAAAATGTAGTAATCATGTTATACAGCCTATATAACATGGTCAAAGAATTCACAAAGGAGGATTGTTTGGAAGGGAATTTAGAGAAAAGGAGTTTATAATTAATCAATTTAGGTTAATTTTACTGCCTTCCCATAGGCAGTAGAAGGTTTGTAGGGCCCCAAGGGAGCCATCAGATGGAGTCTCAAGGAAAAAAAAAGAGAGAGAGAGAGAGTCAAAAGCTTTGAACAGGTGCTTGCTTCTGGCTTTCACCTGTTCATGATGAGAGCACAAGAGAAGAGTTCAGTAGAGGAACCATCCCAAAATGTGCTGATCCAGCAGACCAAGGGTGGTACCTTGGTCTAAGATGAGTGGTTGCTATAGAGGGGGGTCAGATATGAATATCTTATAGCATTTTTGCTCAAAGAATTTTCTGCCTTTAAGGCACAGGACACTCAAGGCTTAAAGGGCTTCCTGGGTGGCTCAGTTGGTTAAGCATCTGCCTTTGGCTCAGGTCTCGATGCATGAGTCATGGGATCGAGCCCTACATTGGGCTCCCTGCTCAGCGGGGAGCCTGTTTCTCCCTCTGCTCCTCCCCCCTGCTCATGCCTGTTCTCTCTCTCAAATAAATTTTTAAAAATCTTTAAAGAAAAAAAAAATAAAAGACTTTTCTTACCTCTTATCATCGAGGTAGTGGAAGTGGTAGGGTGTTGAGACTGAGGTGGTAGACTGAGGTGGTGGGTTTCCCTCTGCTGAGGGAAGGGGTCACTACAGACAACAGAAGAACTGGCAATTTGAAGACCTGACCCGACAGAGGTCAACTGGCAGACAAGCAACAACTTCCATTAGCCTGAGCTGAGTGATAAGATCCTTCCCTATTTTCAATTCATTCATCCTCTCCTGATCTTGAGCCTCCAGGAGCCAGAAGAAATGTGACAAGTTGGGGGTGGGGGTGAGGGTAGGGAGAAGAGAAATGGAAGAGCAGGGTGAAGAGACATTGAAAATACACACTATGCTCTTCTTCCCCACTGAAAAACTTCACACTATGGGTTCGTCCTGAGCTGGGGAATAGGAGAAACTCTGAACTGAGTGATAAGTTTGAGTTGTCATTTAGACTTGACCTGAGAATGTGTCTGCTTAAGACTGACAGTGGTCAGACAGCATAGAATATGCCTGAGCTGATATCAGTGGGTAGGGAATAGAGATCCTACCTACTAGGTTGGAAAGCAGTGGCTGGAGAAATTAAAAAGCTTTCTGCTTTGTCCCTGGGAGGAGAAGCCTATTTGTTAAGGCTGCCACACTCTGTGAAGGCATTGTAACAGGAGTGCCAAGCAGTACCCATTTTGGGTTTCTAGTCATGGATTTCAGGTGATGCCCGTCAGCCATATTGTGATTTTCCCCCAAATACCCTGTTCCTCCAGGATAGGCATAGAAGTAAAAAAGGAGAAAGCTGGGTTTGACCAAGGTTGAGATTTTGTTATATGAACACATTGGGAGGGAGTGAGGAGAAGTGAACAGAAGATGTTTTCAAGGAAGTAACTACAGTGAGGGATTAAGGATGGAATCCAAATGGAATGAGGAGGAAAAAAGAGACAGCAGAGAGAGGGATAGAGGAGAGGAAATGGAGTAAAGGGGCAGAGGCATCAACCAAGGCAAGAACTGTTATAGTTAGGAAACTACTGGAAATAACTGGAAGAATAAGTCATGGTGTCCGAGAATGATTTGCTTGACATGGAAACTTCAGAGCCTATACAACTTGTCATGGTGGCAAGATTTAGGATGAGGTTTGTTGGATGAAAAGTCACGGGAGATGAGGCAATTAAGTAACTGAGTGGCTAAAAGTATAATTGTACAGGTTAGTTAGAACTGGTTTGAGTTAGTTTTGACTTTAAAAGAGTGACCAGATTTTCAGTCTGAACCAATAGATTTATCCACTTGTAATTATATACCTTATTGGTTTTACCCACCATGATAAAAATACCTAATTTAATACCTAATTTTAAAATACTTACATTAAATTATGTAGTACATTAGTATTAAGTATTGTTTTTTACTATGATTAGTAACTTACAAGATTAGTTTAACATGATAGTGACCTTGACTTTATTTAGGAAATCCATGCAAGTGTTAAGGAACATTCCCACTAATTAGAGAATCCTTTTGAAGAACATACAAAATGGTTTCACCAAGTGGGTCAATCCACTGTGAGGATAATAAAAATCATGGGAATCCATCGTGCTTTGTTCTCTTCCAAAATATGAAAATTGTCCTATAGTTTGAATTTACCCTGCAAATTGTGACCATTTTTCTTAGTGTGAAAGACCCTCTACTCAGACTATACCTAATAAGCCTTACATCTCATTTGGTCCATTTGATGGTATTGTTTCTATTGTAAGCCTGTACATTTGTGATTACCTTCACACAGACAAAAAATACTTTCCTTGTAACTAAAAGAACCTGTTTGTAAACAAATTGAAGCACTGTCTACCAGTGAAAACATATTTCCATCAACACTCTGAGAATCATTTAACTCTGTCATCATTAAGTGAAAATGTGCAAGAAATTGAAGGGGATATGGTTGGGCCCTCCTTTCCCTCATTTCAAGTGGGGTGGGCCACAGCTCTCTGACTGTCCCAACTGTGGGTTCTTTACCCCTATACAAGCCACGAACACTATGTTTTAAGGTGCAAATACCTCTTCCTGTTAGTTATAATCACAAGGTGATTATAACTCTGCTTTATTATAACATATCCATGAACACAGCCCATCCAACAATCACAAACTACAAAGACCAAAAATTAATTTGAAAACAGATTAGTTTGCTATAAACATACTTAACATCTGGATGTCTCATTCTTCTTATTATTGGTGCTTTGACATAAACCAATATTCTTTTCAAGTATAGTTTTAGGAACCTACACCTGAAGCATCTGGGATTATTTTCAAAGTGCAGAATCCAGGATCAAACCACAACCCAAATGATTTAGACTCTCTGAGGAGGAGGGAAGGCCTGGGAACTTGCAATTTTAAAAAATCCCCCAGCTAGTTTTTGCATGGGAGACAGTTTGGGAACTGTCTTTTAATCAAGAGGAAATATCCTTACCCCAATAAATCAAGAAAACCAGGCATTTAAGTTACAGACTTTAAAAAGCCCATATATTTAAATGCACACATGAACTCAAAATCAGATAAATAAAGGCTTTTCAACAATTGTCCTTTGAAGTGTTGAAGTGGGCTTATTTCTATAGGATTTATCAATAACGTATCTTTATGGACAAATCCAAATAGAGAGTGGGAAAAACGTTGGATAATTCCATCTCCCTCTTTCTCTTCCTCTGTCCCAAATTCAAATCCCTTTATTCTTATCATCTGAAGGTTTGGCTCTGAGTCATCCAAAAAAACAATTTCCTGAACTCTGGATTTTCCATTTTCCTTATATAAACTTTGGATAAAAAAAAAAAAAGAACAAAATTATTTCAGATTCCTTCTTGGTGAGAAGTGAAAGGTTGCACTGTAAATTAGAATTCAAGTCCATTTTTTTTAAAAAAATTATTTATTTATTGGAGAGACACAGAGCATGCAAGCAGGGGGAGGGGCAGAGGGAGAGAGAGAATGTCACGCAGACTCCCCCCTGAGCGTGGAGCCTGACATGAGGCTCGGTCTCATGACCCTGAGATCATGACCTGAGCTGAAATTAAAAGTTGGAGGCTTAACCCACTGAACCACTCAGGTGCTCCAGAATTCAAATACATTTAAGGCACTTTTCCCCCCTGGATGCTTCTGCTCAAATGGTCCTCTTTGTCTCCTGCCTCCTCTCAACCTCTGTTACCTGACTGAATGAAGTCATGAACATTTCAGCTTTTTCTCATTTTTTGGCTCTTACTAACACGTCTCTTCCTGCCCAAGGTCACTCACCTCATTTTTAATTTGCACAGACCTATTCTACTCTGCAGAGACTAGAATTTTTTTTCCTGGCTCCTTGAAATGCTCTTCCTGTACTCATAAGTGTTTGTCTTTCAAGACTTTCAGCCACATCGGTTCTCCCCCTGAACCTGAGCAATGTAGATGAGCTACAGAGGGAACATTTGCAGTCAGTTTAGAGATTTTTAAGTCTGGTTCTCTATGCTTTTTAGAGGAGCCACTCAGCTTTGCGGTCTTTTCATTTGGATAGTTGCTCCAGGAAGAGATGGCAGAGTAATTAAGTTTTAGAAATTGGCTCTTCAGAAAGTGGAAAGACTCAATGGCCATTTATATCATCTAAAACAACTCACTTCCCCCCAACAATCTGTGTGTGTGCGTGTGTGTGTGTTTGTGTGTGTGCACGCAGGCCAGTGCACATGTTTATAAACAGAGAGGAGAGAGAGAATACGACAGTGAGAGAGAACATCTACTTCTTGTCAAGCACCATGATGATTGCCCTGGGAGGCACAGAGACAATCACAAAACATTCTGTACTTTCAGAAGTGTTTTCAATATAAATTTGGACACAGAGAAGTCCACAAACACTAAGAGAAAGCTAAAACACAGAGGCCTGAGTGGGACTGCTGAATCCAGGTTTTCACACACAGCTGTGCAGAAAGAGCCCAGGGTTTGGGGGTGGGGGTGGAAAGGCACCTGATTTCATATCCCAGCTCAGCTTTTCTGGGACCTTGGGGAAGCGGTTAACATTTGCTGAGCCTCAGTTTCTAGGTCTCTGGAGGACAGCAGCACCTAGCTCCCGGGGTGGCTAGAAGGAACAGAGAGCAAGTAGGTAACGTGCCTAACGCGTGGGAGGGACTTCAGAAAGAGGAGTTATTAGTATGGAAATAGCCAGCAGGTGCAAGTTTGCAGACTGAGCTCTCCCTAACTGTACCCGGAAAGCAAACTCCACAGCCCTGGCCCCCAGATGCAAACCTATTTTTATTTCAGGAGAGATTGGCTCCAAATTAGAATGTAGTTTTGAGGGCGGGGTCAACTTGCAATGCCACTTGAAGTAGCGTGGGCCACGTTAGAGACTGAGGTTACGAAACAGGTGGAAACAAAGGGATGACTAAAAACCCTGTACTTTAGAATCAGCTTAGGCTAAACAGATGACAGGAAGGTCCAGGATAACTTTCCTTGCTAAAAGAGGTTCTGACCTCTAGTTATTTCATCCATATTCAGAAACTGTTGCACCTTATTTAAAGGCTAAATCTGCAGGTGCCATAAAAGAAGGTCCATGACACGCTCATGCATGAAAATTTAGAACGTGGACCTGAGGTTTTTGTTTTACAAATCCATTGCCTCAGCTTCTGGCTATGGAAATATATTTTGTCTGAAGACCATCCCTTACCCCTTTTCAGTCAAGATGCCTCGGCCAAGAGGCAGGTTCATGAGTCAGGTGAAAGTAATTGGATGCTTTCCCGAGAGTCTGGACCTCAAATGATGTGAACACAAGCCTGAAAAGGGACAGAGCGGATGCATGCCTGTGACAGTATCTTGAAGAGACTCCTTGGGCTCCTGCTACCACAGTGCAGAACTACTGACTCCTGTCTTTTCCAGAGATCTTTACCTAGCTCTCCCACCTCGGCTTCTATTCTTCCTGGAGGAAGAAATACGCTTTACTACTTTAATGGCCTTTCTTGTGCATCCCCGACATACAGATCTAATCCCTTAAAATTGTTTCCAACAAACTTCTTTCCTTTTAAGTTAGCCAGGGGGGACTTCTGTGGCTTTCATGCAGGAGACCCTAAAATACAGTGATAAAGTAATAAACATGGCATTTAGTTTCATATGCATATTTTAATTCATTCACTTTATAAATTTTGGTACTAAAATTTTCTTGCAACATGTATTTTTTAAGTAAAAAGCACTGAAGATTTCAAAAGAAATCTAGGGAACTGGGAGTGTCCTCTGAGATGGAGATAAATTTCTCTTGAATCCTCTTGGCAAGCTAGGAGCAGTTTTCCCTGGGACGGTGAGGGCTGTGTGTATGGCAAACTGCCGGGAAGCACCAGAAGGAGGTGGGGAGCAGTCCTGATAGGGGAGAAAGGGACTGCATGGGGGAGGTTCGAGTACCAGTTACTCCATGCTTTATTATTATTTATGAATGAAAAGGCCATCGGATCAAGAGACAACTGACACTGAAAAGAAAGCTGTTATAATTATAGATCCCAAGAAGAGCCTGCATATCACACCATGGGGGGCCCATATGGGAAGAACTGGGATTGCCTGGAGGCAGCCCGGGGGAGGGGGGGATCTGTTGGCAAGAGCCCTTATTGTGGTTTACCTTTAAAAGACACATTTATGGGGGCACCTGGGTGGCTCAGTTGGTTAAGTATCTGTCTTCAGCTCAGGTCATGATCTCAGGGTCCTGGGATGGAGCCCCACATCGGGCTCCCTACTCAGCCTGGAGCCTGGTTCTCCCTCTCCCTCTGCCTGCCCCCACTTGCTCTCCTTCTCTCTCTCTCAAATAAATAAATAAAATCATTTAAAAAATAAATAAAAGACACCCTTATGGGCAATCTGTTTACTACCTTTAGGAATTGGCTAGCTCTTGGAGGGGCAATCCCTCCGGAATCAGCACAGCCTTGGATGTCAGAGCATCAGAACTCAGAACATCCAAGATGTGGTTAATACACCTCACAATAGGACTGGATAGATAGGACTGGAACTCCTGCCCCTTCCACAACCCACAGAAGTTCAAAACCCTCCCTGGCAGTTCTGTACATTTTCAAGAATGCTAACATTTTATTCTCAGAGTAATCCTGATCTCTGGGATTCTGCATTTTTGCATGTTGCTTCTGTTCTCTACCATATCATTGCAACGGAGAATGCAGTCAATGAATTGTTGAATAGTACACCACATCAGATGTACTACATGCCGGTGAACTGAAGATAATAAAAACATTAAAATTTTAAAATTTTAATAAATTTTTAAGAATTGTTAACCATTAAAGAAATAAGAATGCAGTTCTTTCTTCAGTTTTGGGGTGGAGAAGGAGCAGTCACGTTAAACATGCTTTTGGAAAACTAGAAATCTTTACTCAGATGAGTAAAGGTGGATGCCCTAAGGGGTTACATCATCTTGGGCCTAACATCCTATTGGCTGTTCTCTTCTTGTCCCCTGCTCCTTCCCAGATTGCCCCCCACAACTCCAAATGCTCATCTTCTCTTGTACAAAGTGATTTCCTCTCCCTATCACATTTTTGCTCTAGCCGGTGGGTCTTAATACGTTTTCTGGCATAGACCAAAGTCAATTCTCATGGTGTCTTTCCAAAAGAAGACAGTTCCTCTTGCTAAGAGGAGTTCTGGTACCACCTGTTAGGAATAAACCTTCTGCACCTCCCAGATTCACATGATGTAAGATAGAGCAAGATATTAAGCTTTATGAAGGAAATATATACTGTGCAGTGTCCATAGGGACGAAGCAAGAGGATAGGACCCTGGGATTTTGAGAAGAGAAAAAGGATTTACCAGAAAATTGCCTTAGCCACAGAACTTCCATAACTGCATATCCTTTGTTGATGAATTCCACAAATATTTACTGGGTGCTTACTATGCGCCAAGAGGCAATCAGCTACAGGCTTGGGAATAAATAAGATAAATAAGACATGATTTGAGGAACAAATGCCCAGAAGGAAATATAGATACATAAACAGATAGGCAGGAGGAAGTGTTACAATGGGAGGCCATAAAAAGTTGGAGTGATTTGTACGCACAAGCCAAAGCCTCTCCGATATTTGGAACCTAAGCAGAGTACAAATGGAGGCCCATGTATCCTCTTTCTCAATATTTCAAATATATAAATTGAGCTAACAGACTGCTAAATAAAACACACTTTGCTCTTCTCATGTGACAAACAGAACTTTGTAAGACCTGAAAGGCCAGGTCTGAGTTTGGAATTCTCAGACTTCTGAGACCCAATGGCTCCCAGTTCAAGGCCCTTGGCATTCTTCCCACCTTTTTATTTACCGATTCCTTTTCATACTTGCTCCCATACATGTGGACACCCAGGCCATGTGCATAAGTGCCAGCCTCAGCCTCCACAAACGGCCATCCTTAGTCACCACTTAGTCCAGGCTATACCCACCATGGGAGCCATTTTTCCCTTAGGAGCAAAGCCCAAAGGAATAGACTCACCCAGGCTCTGAAAGTAGGGTCAAGATCACTTAGAAATTCCAGAGTCCTGGGGCACCTGGGTGGCTCAGTGGATTAAGCCTCTGCCTTCAGCTCAGGTCGTGGTCCCAGGGTCCTGGGATCGAGCCCCGCATTGGGCTCTCTGCTCAGTGGGTAGCCTGCTTCCCCCTCTCTCTCTGCCTGCTTCTCTGCCTACTTGGGATCTCTCTCTGTCAAATAAATAAATAAAATATTAAAAAAGAAAGAAAGAAAGAAATTCCAGAGAGTCCTAAATATCAGGGGAGGATCTAAAATGGGGGTGTATCTTTGGACTGGCCTACCACATTGGCTCCAGGGACTCTAGCCTGCACTACGAGGCACAACAAGATGAGAAAGCCATGAGGCTTTCTGAACTATGGTCACTCTCTTGCCTGGGTCATCAAAATGAAATATTGCTTAGCCATTTCATCACACTTTCTCAAGATGAATCATCCTAAAATTCATGCAGCATTCCACTTTTGGATGCACTGGTTTTGTGCAAGGGTAGTACCAGTGTGCTGATTTGATTTTTAGTTCCCACCTGATGTATCCTTGAAGACCTATTATTTCTGGACTCACGAAGCACTACGATTCTATTTTCCAATGGCAATGGCAGCTCATGAGCTACCACCAGGGAAGAGAGAGTAGGAAGAAATTCTTCTTTTTGACTGTAAATCCCAATGTAAAGTCTAAAGTATAATAGGGCCATCTTCAAAGACAAAGGGCCACGTGTTTTCAAGCATTTCTTTCAACCAGGCATTTTCCCAGCAACTACCTGTTTTCACTTATGACCATGCGCAGGCCAGATTCGTCCTGAATTGGTTTGTCTCAGGGTCATGGGGAAATAACACAGCTCAGATAGAGCAGGGTGATTCCTTCACTGCAGGGGTGCCAGATCTGCTCCCCCACCATCTTGTCTTCCTCTCAGTTCCTGGTTGTGCTTGACTTTCTGCTTATTTTTCAATCGTTCTTTTGATTTTTCTCAGTGTCTATGGGTCTTCTAAATGCTTACCGTCCCTATCAACTTCTGGCCACTTGCCACGTTTTGTTCTTTAGTATTTATATCCTCCCGGCTTCTGTTGGCTCCCAGGCCTGATATGTTGCTGTCTTGACCCCTAAGTTTCTTGTGGTTTGTGAAGACCAAAGGCAGCCTCATCACCCTAACAGTTACCAGACCTGTAGCTACCCCGGCATTACCTAGCAGAGTGAAAGCAAACAACAAGTCATGTCTTGAAGCAAAATCCCCCCCTCTTTTCTGAATTTTCTTGTATCATAGTGCCAGGAATGAGAGGATTTTAGCTCGCATATATACTTGGCTGCCTCTTTCCCAATAACATTTCCTCCACTCAGCCCCAAGAAATCTATCTCCACCCCATCACACTGTTATACGTACATACATACGTTATATAAGACCACTCTGTGTTCACATCATGAATCTAAGCACATAACCTTGTGACCATGACCTCACACTCCCAACTATTCCCACTTTGGATTCATCAGAACCTCTAGTCTACTGACCCCTCTCTGCTAAGCAGGCCTCCAGTCTGTTAATCTCTTCACTTCCCTCCTTTTCCAGTTTGCATGCTATAATCCTTTATTTCAAAACCACTCTCTTGGGGCGCCTGGGTGGCTCAGTGGGTTGAAGCCTCTGCCTTTGGCTCAGGTGATGATCCCAGGGTCCTGGGATCGAGCCCTGCATCAGGCTCTCTGCTCAGCGGGAAGCCTGCTTCTCTTCCTCTCTCTCTCTGCCTACTTGTGATCTCTGTCTGTCAAATAAACAAATAAAATCTTTAAAAACAAAACAAAACCACTCTCATTGTTATCTCAGATTCCTCTGTGCTTTTGCATTTTGTCACATTCAACCTAGGATCAACCCCACTGTCAGGCTTTCACACTTAAGCATCTGACAATTACTGGGGAAGAACACCACAAAGCAAATTGTTATTACTATAAATCCATAATCACTAACCTTAAGCGAGCCCTCAACACTGCCCATCAATCTTACCTATTTCTCCTAGCCAACTGGTCTGGCCCTCTCATTTCACAATTTTCCCCAAAACCGAGGATGAGGCCTACACAGCCTGATCCTATGTGTAAACAGCCATCTTTGTTCCTTCTTTCATGGAGACAATGGAAGTCATAAGAAAAAAAAAAATCCCCTCAATTTTTAGTTACCAAAAATACAAACCTCCCTAATGTTCTCAGGATAATGACCAACACACTGACATAGCCTGCCCCACATCCCACAAGCCCTCGGTCTTCATGCTTCGGCCACAATGGCCTTCTTTTAGGTCCCTACCAATGTCATGTCTGAACTTCCCTGATGACAAGAATCACTCAAGTTATAAGATAAGTTAAAATTTCCAAGCCCACTAGATGATACCTCAACAGGAAGAGCCTAGAGAGTGATATACTTCAAAAGAGTTTCAAGTCATTCTTACTGTCAGGAAAGATTGAAAAACACAACCTATAATCTCTCCTTCCACTGGGCTTTTCAAATGTTTTTCACAGTCCTGGGAATCTCTTCCATCTTCCCTTTCTCTCCCTGTCCCTCTTCTCATCACACCAGACTTAACTCTTAGTTGTCTTCCAACTTTCTCCTCAAGCAGCACACCAGCAAAAGAACCTTTCTTCAGAACCGCCAACCCCACCAGCACCAAGTTCAGGAGGTGTTCTTTCTCATACCCTCTTATTGGACCACATCCTTCCTTTCATGACGCTCATCCCAAGTACTCATTGTGGGATTATCTGGTAACTGTCTCTCTCCCTGCCACCCTGTGAGGTTAGGTACCATATCCATCGTCATTGTCATCGTTTCCACCATGATTCTTAAGAATCATTAGTACTTGAATGAATGTGGAATAAATTAATGAATTAATTGGCTCAAAATGGATAAGAGATACCGGAGAGTAACAAATTACAAAATTACTTTCCTCAACAGAAAGTACTCTAGCCTCTACTTGGATATTTTTAATTCTGGGAAATCTGTTCCATTGTTGGACAATATTAGAAAATTCATTTTCTATTAAATTCAAGTCTGCCCCCATGTAACCTCCCACGCCAATACTAACAGTTCAGCCTTGTTGGAAATACAATCTGTTTCTTCTTAATGATATTCTCTTCCAATATTTGAATACTTTTAGCATGTGTCCCCTAAGTCTTTTCTTCTTCAACATGAATTAAAAATTTTGCTTCAGCAGTTCTTGATTTGAGATAGTTCTCAGACTTAACTATCCCCTCTCCAGTTTGAGCACACTCTAATAAACACAGAAACAAGATAGAGACCACAGAGCCATGGAGCTCTTCAGGATAGTAGCTTTAAGTCATTACTTTGAGATGATGAGGATGTCTCTCCTTCCTTCTGCTGGCCACAGTTTAAATTACAGAGTCATTACAAATTACCAAACTGCGTATCTCCAAGAAGGATGGTATTTATAAGATGATGAATCCACAGGACACATGGGATTTATTACAAGTACTTTTATTGGAGCAATTTGTTGACAAATGCCCAAAGAGAAAGACAGAGTGATCAGTAATAATAAAACCTTATGAAGATCATTTCCCCAAATGCTGTCTGAGAGAGAAAGTGAGTCAGATTCCTTAACCGAATCTCAGTTTTCTGCACCCTTCCGCTAGTAGTTTTTATATGTCATCTCTGGAGAAATTTCAGATGTTTCAAATCTAAACCTTTATCAAAGCTGTGATTTATAAAAATAGCAAAGGACTTCTATTTATCTCTATTTGCTAATCCTAGCCAGCTGCTGAGAAGAATTGGAGTTTAAATCCGATTACTCTACTGTGGACCCACCTCCTAAGCCATTATGTCAAGTTGATACAATTACTTTTGGAATGAATGAGGAGGTCTGTCACACTGACTGACTGTTTCCAGTGCTCAGGAAAAGAAATAGTTTGGTCTTCTAGATTAAGAGAATTACATGTCCCCCCTAATAGCTGGAAACCTTTCCCAGGGTCATTCTTTCAGGCTGCCCTGAATACCAGAGGCAGAAAAGACCATGTCATTGCTTGGCTCCGGCCCAGAGGGCCAAATGCCACTTCAGAGAGAGTGTTGAGAGCTACTTAATACGGTATAGTTTAAGATAGTGATGCTACTAACTTATAGTAAAATATGGCAATAAATGACAGCCTACAATTTGTGCCAAACTAAACTGCTCTTTGGGTCAGGATGATGCAGGACAATACCTATCCAGTATTTTTTTTTTAATTTCTTTTCAGCATAACAGTATTCGTTATTTTTGCACCACACCCAGTGCTCCATGCCCTCCTTAATACCCACCACCTGGCTCAGTATTTTTAAACCAAGAAAATTAGGAACATACCTGGGGCACTTGCTATGGGACTGATTTATAAGAAAGAGAATCCACAATCAGAATTGACAAAAATTGCAGTTGTGTCTTACTCTAATAAACTTCACACTGCCCCATACCCAACTTTCCTTCCTCTCTCCTTCCTTCCCTTCCTTCCTTCCTTCTATTTCTTAATTACTTTCTAAGAAATTTTAAACATTTCCATAATTTAAAAGTCAAAAGTAAATAAAAGGCTATTCTCATAGAGATCACACTTCTAGTCCAATCCTGTTCCTTGGTGCCCACTCACCTCCCATAGTCATTTTCAGTTGTTTCTGGCTTATACTTCTTGTATAACTTCTTACCAAGAAAAAAATACATATTTATATTTCACTTATCACTATATCCTGGAAATCACTGTATCACAGAGATCGTCCTCATTCTCACTCACAACCACGGAGTACTCCATTTCGTGAACATTCCACCACTTATTCACTTAATCTGTTAAGAACAGACACATGTTGTTTCCAATATTTTGTTTATATAAGCAATGCCACAGGGATGAATCTTCTGCATGTGTTTTTTTTTTTTTTTCCATGTTTGCAGATTGTATCTTCTGGCTAAAATTCCCAAAGGAGGGGGGTGCTTTATAAAAGGGCAAATGCATATGAACTTGCGTTAAGCATTGCCAAACTTTTCACCAAGGGTTCGCACCTCTTAGCATTCAAGAGAAGAAATAGTTTTGAGTGGCAGAGTGTTTGGGAAGGAGTGGGATGGGGATAGAGACAGGAGAACTCTTTTTCGATGTCCTTTACAAAATTCTTTGCCCTGTCCAACCTGGCCTTGTGGTTAAATCTCCTTTGCCAAGAATGTTTTCCCCTAAATTTGCTGTTTTACCTTCAGGAAGCCAATGATAGCTGGACCTAAAAGTTGGTGATCCCAGCTCTGTTGTACACTCCCAGGAGTCTTCTCTCTGGCGAGGCCAACACAGAGATGAGGAAAAGCCCCAAAGAGCCTTCACCATCAACCGTACCTACTTTACTGCCCATTCAACATGTGCCTCACTCAGGGCTAAGCTTCTCTGGGCTCCGGACCCCACCCTTTCTCACCTTCTCATGGACTACCTTTCTCGCAGGTCCCTGCTCTATGTTTTAGAGCATCAATTTCCACATCACCACCCTCTTCCCACGCCCACTTCCCAGGCCATTTACCATCAGGAGATCAACACTGTCTAACACCTTCCAGCTTTAAAAAGCAGAAGAAACCTTCCTTGAGCTCCCATCTGTCTTGTTACAGCCTCATTTTTGCTCCCTTCTTAGCCCAACTTTTCAGAAGTGTTATTCCCACTGCCTCATTTCCCGTGGCATAACTCCATCTGTTCCAGAGCACATTTCTCCTCCAATTTCAATGTTCCCTCTTTCAAATGACCAGCAAACACCATGCTGCCTGGTCTCATGGATGTTTCCCGCTTGCTTCCAAGATCCTCTGACAACTGTGGACACTGCTGATCCCCCTCCTTCTTGAGCTGCACTTCTTTGGTAGATCCAAAAAACACAATGTCTTTACCTCCCCTTCCCTTACAGCCTTTTTCTGATGGTTGTTCCTGTGGGACCTGCTCTTGTGACTTCCCAATCATGGAGTTCCCTAGGACTCAGAACTACACCATTTTAGTGTCTCTTCTGTCTCTAGTGATCACACCTGTTCTTGTGACCTTTCCTAATGGGGCCCATATTAACTTTTCTCCAGCCAGCCCTCCTCCTTGAGCTCTAAACTCATTATTTGACAGCTCTGCTTTGTGGCTTTACTGACACCTTAGTACAGGGTGGCCAAAATGGAACTCCTGATACATAGGTTCTCCTGAACATAGGTTCCCAGCACAGGGGCCATCCTTAATTTTGCCATTTCCTTCAATTTCCACAGAGAGTTCATTGGTGAATTCTGCTTTTTCCTACCTTCAAGATGCTTCCCAGTCAGTTGGATCTCCCCACTTTCCCTGCCTCCACTGTAGGCCAGGGCTCATGACCTCTTGCCTGAAATACTCAACATGCCATTGACTGACCTTCCCTCTTGCACTCCTGCCCCTCAATCCATGCTTCATCAAATGGCTGGAAAGATGTTCTAGACATAAATCAGGTCAAGTTCAGTAGCTTTTGCTTGAACTCAGAATAACCAAACTTAAGGGCCTTGCATGTCTGGCCTTTGAATAGTTCCCCAGTGGTCATCTCATTCTACAGTTATCTCTATTGACTTTCTTTCTGTTACTCAGATGCACTTAGGCTCTTCTCTGCCTCTCTACATACTTTCATTTTGTCTTTAAGATTCAGCACAAGTGTCACTTTTATAAGAAAGCCTCCCCTGAGTTCCTTATAAAGGACCTAGCTCCTAACTTATATTCTCTCATTTTCATGCTTGTTTCATTTGTAATACTTATTGCTGTTTGCTGGGGCTTTTTGGCCAACTGCCCCCAACTCTACACAGATTTGCTGATGCATCCACAGACCTACCACACTGGCTGCAGATGATAAGAACTCAATGAAATTTTTGAATAAGTGAATGAATTAATGGATGAATGTAAACGCCACAACAGTAGGGACCATTTCTGCCTTGCCCACTCCAGGGTTCTCATCACTCAACACAAGAGAAAAACTCAATAAATATGTGTTGGATTCATTCTGCAGCCTGCATCTTAGAGCCAAGGAAATTGAGTCTTAGCAACCTTGAGCAACCTCCTCCTGATCACTCCAGCAGTAAGAAGGAAGAACCAGGACCTAAAACTGCACATCTCACAACTCAATTCTTGAAACATTCATGCTGGAAGGGTCTTTGGAGATTATTTTATCTAACAGCTGAACTCTATAAATGGAGAAGCTGACGTTCAGGACAGCGAAATGACACATTCAACTCATCTGGTTTTGACCTATTTTGTAGGACCAGCTCTACGACCAACTAGCGTGGTGAACCTAGTTACATTACCTTTCCCTGCCCTTCACTGCCCATATCTGTACAAGGAGTTGAGAGGAGCTGGATGGCATTATTGTAGCATTCCTAGATTTCAGGGTTCTTTCCAGCCCCGGACTTCTGGCTCTTCCTTTCTCAGTTTGCTCCTGCTCCACCCTCACTGTTTCTATCTCATTTTAAGGTGAAAGAGAAAATTAAGTTGCATGACACATGCTTTGTTCTCTACTCCAATAAGACCATGAGGGGGAAAAAAAGGAAAAAAATAATAATCATCATAAAGTTTTCCAATCTTTATGTACCTGAGGAAGAACAAGAGTGCCACCTGAAAACCACCTTAAGGGAAGGTGAAATATATCTCCAGTTCCTAGCCATAGGTGAAAAAGTCTGTCTATAATAGTCATTCAGAAGAAATATCATTATCAATCCCTGTAATGAGGCAATAAATTGGAAAAGCAAAGGGTAAAATGATGTTCATGGTAATAACTGAATATAAAATCCCTTGGTGTGTATGCAAGAAAATGAATAACCCTACATTTCTGTGGTTTTCACTTTATTTTCACTGCTGGTGAGGAGTGACTTATACTGCAAGAGGACAAACCATTCTTATTTACACTCAAAATGTCAAATCCATTTGCACTCAAAATGCCATCACCTTGCATAACTCTACCAATTTAACCTGCACAGAAAATAAGAGCTAAAAGCAGAATATGAGGAGACCTGGAATATTAAATCTGCTCTCTTTTCTTGCAGGCTTGATCAACACCCTGATTTGCAGCAACCATTCCAAGATGGAAGTGTTTTGAATTCTAAAATAGCTTAGCACCAAATGTGTCATAATTATCTGAACCTATATTTAGAATGATGAAATTTGCCATGAAATCTGAAATATGCTTCAAATGTCAGTCTTATTTTTAATTAATATGCCAATCCACCTTTGCAATAATCAAGTTTTACAGTCTCCCAGTGCTAGAGAACTTGGACGCTGTTTGTATGTGTGGTTTTTTTAATCTCACAATTATGATAATGTAGTTCTCCAACAAATCCTTCCTTTTCTACAGATTGTCAAAGGAAATCAGATTTCGTCCCCGTGGTATATTTCATCTATAAAACCCAATGATATGAAATGAAGTGTCCTGTCATCATGGTCACAAGTTAACAGAATCACTAACACCATCACATCCACCATTCTTATGATCTGATATTTGTTGTAAGCGGGTAATAGGTGATAGTGCTTTGGTCAATCCATTTCTTTTTACTTACATTTGAGGGTAATGGTTCTGGAAGTCCTGGATTTAAAAGAAATGTGTCTTTTATTTTTTAAAGTGGATATGGCTTTTGAAAACATGATCAAATATAAATTGTGACAATTCATTTCACACTCCTTTTTAGGTCTCTTTAGTATTTTTCATTGCATTTTTGAATATTTCATATTTGATAGAAACTTTAAAGAACAGTTATGTGGAGTCCTTGAACTGTAACAAGTCTGTTACCGCCTCAAATTATGGTGTACAAATAGAAAGCTTTCTGCTAATACTGATTTTCTTACCTTCACAGACTCATTTGGTGAGAGAGACAACAGTTTTCCGGAAGTGTCATACACATCTTGAGACTTGCCTGCCACTGCAAACAGGAAGACACTGGTTATAGAAGAAGTAAGAACGCCTGAAAAACAGAAAAAATACACAGTGGAGAGTGTCTAGAAACTCTGTTTTATCAACCAGACAAAGTAATTTTATGTTTTTTGTACCTAAAAAAAATGTAGGCTTATAGATGTAGAGACAGATATAGATAGTTTATTTTGGTTTACTTTTAGTTTATTGTACTTTAAAAGATATTCTTTGACAATTTGGAAATTCAGAAACTTGTACTTCCCCAGTGATGGTTTGAAAATCACATCATAGAAGATGTCTTACTTTATAGAACTATGTCACTAGGACTAGAGATTACAAATAGCCCAAAAGCCATTAGTACCATGAGAAGCTGAGTATGCATATAAGAACAATGATATTCACTTGGTTCTTGCTCAACTGACCTGAAATGGAACATGCAAGCTTTGAACTCAGGTATCTTGATACATCACAGTGTTGCCAAGAACAGAAACTCCAATCGTTCCATAACAATTCTCCAAATCATAAGGCTGGAGGGCTTTGTTCTGTTCTTAGGTCATGATGTAGGCCTCATATTTCTCTGATGTTCACCTGTTCACCTTCTATTACCTTTAGGAAGATAACACAATCTTCATTAGAAGAGCACAGTAGTATTGAAAAGCACCCCATTGGGGATTTTGTGCTTATGAATTTATTTATCAATCGATATCCAATTTATACATAGCAGATAAGACACTGGGTGGGAACAACCTTGCCCTCATGGATCCTGCAGTCCGACAGGGAAGACATACGGAGCAAGCAACTGTGTAAATACACTTAAGATTCAAACTATGATAAATGCTACGCAAGAAAGGAAAAGGATGACATTTATTGCACAGGGACTCTAACCTAGTTTAATGGATTAGGAAAGACTTGCCCGGGGGATACATCTTCAGCTGGGACGCAAGAAGAACTAGGACAGCAGTGGAGAGTAGCAGGGTGAGCAGTCCGGCAGAGGAAAACTAGGTCTCTTTTCCTTGCCGCCACAGAACCTGTTTGTGTGTGTATTCATTTCTCAGTGGAAAACACTGGCTCCATATAATTATACTTGAATCATTAAAACCTTGCTCTTAAATTCCACAGCTTCCCTGAAGTTTTTTCCCCCCCAGTTCTATAATTCTGCTTTCTGCCAGTGCTATACAGATACGGGCACAGCTACGGTTTTCCTTTAACCGAGGCAGCTTCTCAGGCTTGTCCTTCCACAAACCCTCTTTGCCTAGGATTTCAGTTGCTGCCTCTCAAATCTCCCCGGTAAGATCTTAATGTGCAATGAGCATTAGCCTGGCAGTTGCCCTCTCCTCAGCTCTTGCTCCATCGTTCCGAGATACAGGGGTGGAGCCCAAGACCTAGGCTTGCCAAGTAAGCAACGCACCGTCCTGATCCATTGTGACAAGCTTATGAGAACCAACTCAAAAGATGAGCATTTCCAAGGTAGGAGAAAAAAGACAGAGATGGAGAGAAATAATTTCTCATTATGTTGTTTTGAGCCTCGATACAGACTTTACTGATATATATTTGACACATAACACTGTGAAAATTTAAGGTATACAACATGTTTGTATACATTTATATAAAATAAATACATTTATATGTTGCAACACAACTGCCATTGTAGTACTCATTAGCACCTCTATCACGTCCTATCATTATCATTTCTTTTTAGTGGTTGGATCGTTAAATTTTAGTCTCTTAGCAAGTTTGATGGTTATAATACAATATTTTTGTTTACATTCACTACACTGTGAATTAGATCTGTAGGATTTATTTACTATTCACTGCATGATTATACCCTTAAGCAATATCTCTCCTATCTCCATTCCTACCTGCTGGTAATCACCACTTACTCTCTCTTTTTACAAGTCCAGCTCTTTTAGATTCCACATGTAACTGATACCATACAGTATTTTCTTTCTCTGCCTGACTGATCTCACTTAGCAAAAAATCCTCAAGGTCCATCCATGGTGCTGCAAATGGCAGGGTACCTTTCATTCACATAGATTTTCTTTTTTTAAAAAAAGATTTATTTATCTATTTGAGAGCGAGCGAGTGAGAGAGAGCGTGCATAGGAGGGGCAGAAGAAGAGGGAGAGAGAATCTCTAGCAGAGTCCGCCTAAGTGTGGAGCTGACAGGGGGCTCAATCCCACGACCCCAAGATCACGACCCGAACCAAAATCAAGAGTCAGACACTCAACCGACTATACCACCCAGGTGTCTCCAACACAGATTTTCTTGAAGCCAGACACATCCCTGGAATTTTTCATTAGATGAGATAATGACTTTTCCCACTTTATATTATTACCTTGGTGAGTTTTTTTTTTTATTTGCAAATCAGAGTCCATATATATATATATATATATATATATATAAAACATACTTATAATTTAGTATTTATTATATATAAATTAAGTATTTTATATAGTATTTTAAATATATATATTCATGTTAAATATATATATTTACATTTATCTATATATAGTATTCTCTCTTGATATATATATATATATATATATATATATATATAGTCTGTGTCAGTCTTCTATCTGGTTTGTGTTGTGAGTTCTAGCTATGTGCAAAGCTCTGCCTGAAGTCTTGAAGCCTTCAACAAAAGGCAAAATTATTCTAGTTCAGCAACAGTGGAATGTCAATTCACTCCAGCCAAAGGCCACCAAGAACACTCCTAGGGATGGCTAAGCCAAAGGGTTTATTTAGCAAGAGAGAGTGTATACCACAAGGAACTGTGAGTGTCTCACTAAAAGACTGTTAGAAAGGGCTCAGGGTCACCTGAAGGAGAGACCAAGGAAGCAGGAGCTCTCTTAGGATTGGAGGCTGTCTGAAAATGGCGACAATTCTATGGTTGGCTCTCTCAAAACATAACTCTTACTTCCAGGGAGGGCAGACTAGAATGACGAGCAAGCTGTACTTGGTATAAAAGAGGCCGCTCCCCATATTAGCCAACAGAGGGGATGGTAGGTATTTTGTGAGTTACACAGTGATTTTATTTTTCTGTGCGCCTGACAAAATTACAAAGTCTTGAATGTTCTCATTTGATCATGGGCTGAAAGGGAACTTGCCTGATGCTGGCATTTCAGTGAGATGGTGTATGTCCATATAGGAGAACAACACAGTAGGGCTGTGAGCACCAGGCCAGCGTCTCACAATACTGAGTCCTGGCTGTGAGCATCAAACTGGTTCCTGGATGTTTGGGGCTGCTGTTTCATTGTGGGTTTTTTTCCTATCTTCCTTGAAGGTTAAAAGATGGAGAATCACAGTGAGAGCCTCTAGATCTCTTTTAGATTGAACCCAACCCTTCTATTCCTAGCAGTCCATGCACAGGCAGAGTAGGAAGAATGGCCCCCTGATTCTGTTTGGGAAGAGCTAAGAAGGCCTTGGTAAAACCTCTTAATTTCTCTGTGGCTCAATAATGATGCCAGATTCCCATTAACAGAGATCAAAGTCTCTCACTTCCTAATGAAAGAAATGCCATAAAATACAAATACCCTGAGGAAAGGCAACACATTGTTTACCTTTTAACCTCTCCCAATAAGGACATGGTGACCCACAAGACAGAACATATTGGGATCATCATTCCAGAAGGAAGCACAAAGGAATTTTATGTTCCTTTAGTGAGCACAACATTGATAGAAGAATCCTAAGTTCTTTCCCACACAGAGGGCGACCTAGTCCCCCTTGGTGATTCCCTGTTCTCTTCCATTTACCTCCAAGAAAACCACCAATAGACAGAGGAAAGGCTATTCTGGGTCCAAATTAGCTCACCTAGGAACCAAGAGGCTGAGCTCCCACCTCAAGGAAGTATAGCTTCATGATCTGAACAGAGTGGGCAGGAAATGCAACAGGCTTGCCAAACCCAGAACCTTTCCCTCACAAAATTTAGGGACCTATCCTTTACTTCTGTGCATACTATGAACTGATCTTTTTAATTTCCAAGAGCCACCTTGACTTCTTTCCTTCCTGCTATAGAATACATCATCATGCCCGAGTCATTTCCCTCCTGAAACATCCTTTGCCCTCACTAATGACATCAGGCCAGAACAGGTGGGAAGGAACTGAAGGAATTTGATTTCTACCAGAAGGTTCTAGCTATCTTTCTCCTGTCACCGGTCATTATTCTTCTCCTAAAAGAGGTATCCATTTCACTTAGCCACTTTCTTCCCACCTGCCTGATGAAGAAAAGACTGGCATTGCAAGAATGAAAGTGTGATTTATTTATTCTTTTATCGCCAAAAAGATCTGTTCATACTGAATGATCCATTTCACCCTTTTTAATCTTTCTTTCCAATTAGTCTCTCCAAACTGGGATAAAAAAGAATAAATGAAACAAGATGGGATCGGGAGGGAGACAAACCATAAGAGACTCTTAATCTCACAGAACAAACTGAGGGTTGCCGGGGGGAGGGGGGTCGGGAAAGGGTGGTGGGGATATGGACACCGGGGAGGGTATGTGCTGTGGTGAGTGCTAGGAAGTGTGTAAGCCTGACGATTCACAGACCTGTACCCCTGGGGCAAATAATACATTATATGTTAATTTTTAAAAAATGATTCATTCATTCATTTATTCATTCAGCAACAAAACACTTATTTAGAGCCTCCCACCAGTGAAGGAAACTGATATCAGAGAGCTTCCTGATAAATAAAAGGAAGAGAAAAGAGCTCTCTGGAGGGGATGCGAGCAGGAAGTCATGGAGGGAGACAAAGGGCAAAGAAAAGAGAGCACTGTCTTTCATCATTCCCTCTATGAAGTCTGGGTCCTGTTAGGATGCTCAGGCTCAGACTTTCTATCACTCCACTGTGAGCCAACGAATCCAAAACTCCTAGGGAAAAATTTAATATGCAACCCTCAGGATATGAAGACCCTGGCCCCAGCCACTTCGGCAGGGACTTGGGAGAATTTCAACATTCTCATTTGAGAGCACAGGACAGTTACTGGGCTACCGTGGAAATAAAAACTAAACACTAAAAAATGCAGCTCTGAAATAGTGTGGTCCAAGAAATCGCTGAGGTTTGGAATGAAATATGTTTGTTGTAGGATAAGAATAGGTATGTTAATCTCATGCAATTTTATCCTTTGGGTTTCTCTGGCATTTTTAAGTGAAGTGATCTTATTTTCAATAACCTTAATAAAATTTGAGTTTGAGAGAAGCATAAAAAAATCCATACTTCATCCCAGGTCAATGTTCTGCTCTGTCTATTTTAATTTTTAAGGCAATGTGGGAGAAAAAAAGTGCAAAAAATAAAACAAAGAAAGTCTCTGTTAATGGTGAGGAAGGATGAGCAGGGCGGTATGTATTTTGAAACACATTCATTTCCAACCTGAGTGAGATTTTTGTGGCTTGCCCCCAGGTGGGAAAAATGTCACTGGAAAAATTGCTTACGTTGTCTTCAAAATTATGATATATTTAGCAGAAAGAAAGTGAAATTTGTACCATAAACTTTTGTGGGCTCGACTGGTATGTTATCTGTGTGCTTTTTTCCATTTTACACTCTTTATTTTTATAGAAAAATAAAGCATTTTCAGTATCTGCATAGGAGAAGCCACAGAGAGCTAAGGTAAGTAATACCCGGCTATCTAAATCAGTTTCAATCTGCCTTTTGCATATATCTGCCCCATTTTAGTCTGCCCATGTTTCTGTTATTCATCTACTGTTGAAGAAAACTCCCACTGGTATCGTACACAATGTCCATAGGTATTATAAATATCTTTTCATTTTTCTCCGCTGAGGGATAAAGCACGGGGTCAATTCAAAGTCAATCTTAAATTTTTAAGGCAGGCAAGTATATCATTTGCATACAGATCAGCAAGCTGTCCTTTAGTTAGGGAAAGATTTACAGATACTTTAAAATCAGGCCTAATCTATAAAACAAACAAGCACAGAGCTAAAGCGAAGCCAGAGAGAGAGAGAGAGAGAGAGAGAACACATCAGATTGTAATAGCTTTGAATGGTGGTCACAGAAGAAATTTCTTCCTGAAAACTGCTTTTGGGTAAGATACCAGAAGCCCCAGTGTTACCTAAACTGGGGAGCCTGATCTGGGAGGGCTCACGAGTGCAGCTCCGAGGTGCCAGGCATCACTGAATTGCCACTTAAATTTACCACCATAAAGTGTAGATTTCAGGCACCCCTTGGTTTGGGGTTTTGTTGTTGTTATTTAAATAAAACCTTTTTTCCCCCCAATTATCTCTGGCTTTATCAATGCATGCTTGCAATTTGCTTTGGTCAAACAGAACTTAGCCTTAAAGGTCATCCTCTGAAAGTCATTCGTGTTCCTCTGGCCACCCTGAGGGAAAAACACAGTATCCTAGGAACAGCCAGGGCAGATGGCCGGGACCCAGGCACGTGTTCTGCTCCAGGACTTAGTCATGGAGATGGCTCTCTCAGATCTCCTTAAGGGGCTGCCTGCGTGGCCCCAAGTCAGAAGATTAGGGACAGGAAGAAATAAAAGGGCAGAAGAGAGACAGCGACAAGACAAACCGCACTTAGCGATGACATGGGTGTCTGGGAGCCAAGCCAGACCCTGGAGACTCGAGAAGTACTACTCTCATAGAACTTCTCTGCCTGCCTTCTCACCTCCCAACCCCCACATCACTACCTTGAGGTTGACCGGCTCCCTCTTCTCTGGACTCGCACTAGTCCTAATTTAAACCCAATGTGCAGAAAGGATCAGCTCTTCACACTTTCTAAGGTGTCAGTGAGGAATCACAGCCTGGAGGGTAACTTCCCCAAAGCAAATTATTAGTCTTCTAACCACTACAAAGAAATACGCTTCAAAATGATAACTACAAAGTACAAAAACTTACAGTGTTATTTATGGTTAGCCCCCCCAAATCACATAATTACAAAATTATTTTTAAAATTTCAAGACAAAAAAAAAAAAAAAAAAGAAAAAAAGGGAAAAGAGCCCTGACAGTTTGGTTTTATATGAGGAAAGGGCGGAGGGTCTCTCCCCCAGTATCCCGCAGACACCATCATTGTTTCCTGCACGTGCTCAGGAAGCACCGTTTGGCCTGAGCTGTTCGTAGGTATTTTACACACAGATGCACAAAGACAAAGATGACTGAAACTCTAAGCAAAAGAGTGCAGGCTTTCCCTGAGCTGTCAATATGTTTAGGTGGACTTTGGGTCTCTAAATTACATCATTTTCCAAACCTCTTTATCCACAGAAACTGCTTTGAGGCATATATCTAGGTATAATCCTTTTTTTCTGTGGCCACGTCAACTCAACCATGAGATAATCAGACAAAGTATACTTTCAAGATCCCTCCTTTAATTTTTTAAGACCTTCGTTGAACACCTTATCACTTGCCCTTCCACTACTACCGATTTTCCTATTCCCACTCCCAGATCATTTCAGCTGGTCCCTCCAGCTCCGCTTTTAGGACTTCATTCAGGCATGATCTCTTCCAGAAGTGTTCCTTGACTTCTCCCAGCTTCCGCCCTGTATTAGTTTCCTAGGCGACTGCAGCAAATCACCAACAACTGGGTGTCTTATTGCAACAGAAATTTATTCTCTCAGAGCTCTGGAGACCAGAAGTCTGAAATCAAGGGGCTGGGAGGGGCACGCTCCCTCTGGAGCCTCCAGAAGGGAGGCTTCTGATGGCTGTAGACATTTCTTGGCTTTAGAAATAAGACTCTAATCTCTGCCTCCATCTTTGCATGTCCTTTTCCCCCACGTGTCTGTATCTTCTCCTCTTCCGTCCATCCTAGGGACACACTGTCATTGGATTAAGACCAACCCTAATCCAGGATGATCTCATCCCAGATCCTCAACTTAATTACATCTGGGAAGAGCTTTTCCAAATAAGGTTCTGGGTGGACACACCTTTGGGGGGCCATCATCCAACCTACTACACATCCCAGGCTCCTTCACTTACCTCCCCCATGCTTTCTCGGTACCTCTGGCTTGTGTTTGCCTTGGCATTTACTGTACTGTGTTGTAATGACTTGCCTCCCTGCCCCCCCCCCATCATACCTCTCTATCCTGTGAGATCCTGGTGGGCAGCATCCGTGCCTTATATGTCTTCAAATCTTTATCACGTGTGCAAATGGTTTTTATAAACGTCTGAGCAAGCACACGAATGACCCTTCATGCAAACAGCTTTCTGCTCTCTTAAGGCTTTTGCTATGTATCCTCCTTCCTTTCCCTACATGACATTCACTGATTTCTAAATGGTAACTGTTTCCCCATAGTTACCTTCTTTATTATTTATTTTTTTTTACTTGAGTAGAGTTGGCATACACTGTCACATTAGCATCAGGCATACAACACAGGGATTCAGCTTCTTTACACGTTATGCTATGCTCACCACAAGCGTAGCGTAGCTGCCATCCCTCACCATCATCAGTTACCTTTTAAAAATTTTGCAAGGGATTGATTCGTAATTTTGCCATTTGGTGGAAAATGGTTACCTTGTCCTAAAAAGGCTGGCATTGATGCACTGACTGACATTGCTTTGGTAACTGGCATCATTGTTATTTTTTTTTAACATTATTATTTTTTTAAAGATTTTATTTATTTATTTGTCAGAGAAAGTGTGTGTGCGCAGCTGGCAGACAGAGAGGAAGAAGCAGGCTCCCCATTGAGCAGGGAACCCGATGTGGAATTTGATCCCAGGACCCTGGTATCAAGACCTGAGCCAAAGGGAGACACTCAACCGACTGAGCCACCCCGGCATCCCTAGCATCATTATTTTTATTAATGTATCAAAAGGGCAGTGAAATGCCTTGAAATGTGCATTGTTGTCCAAAGAATCAACTACTGCGCTGTTCACCTATTGTGATTATTATCCACCGATGGTTTGGAAACCATAGAATGTTGGCAAGTTTGGTGGCTGCCTTATTTTGAGGTGACTAAGGTTTTTGCCTAGGTATCTTTGCCTGGGTTCTAGCCTCGACATAGCAGCCCCCAGTAGGTTCTTTTCTATTGGGAAATACATTTACAAAACCTGTTCTTTGCCCTTCAGAAACTGATCATCGATTTGGGGTGAAGGGAAATATAAACAAAGTTTGGTGCCTAATGGAGAGGTGCCACATGTGTGCTGTGTCCTCTTTTCCATGGAATCCACATAATGCAAATGTTCTAAACCCATCCGGAGTGGAGGCTTCGAGACTCCTTGGTACAATTCAAACACCTTCCCATGATTACAAGGGTCTTTCCCTTCTCTCTTCAGCCTCATCTTCCTCCTCCCAGAACAGGTGTCAGCCACACTGCATTCCCTGTTCTTCCCAATGTGCTCCCTCCTCCTTCTCCTCCAAGTTTCTGAACATGCTGAGAGCTCTTCCGGTGCCATCATTCATGGCTTTCTCTCTGCTCCCCTCTTCTGTCCACACAACTGGGGTGTCACCTGGCTTATTCACCCTTTGAATATCAACCTAGTTTCCACCTCCTCTACAAAGCCTTCTCTGAATTCCCCAAGTCAGAAGTGAACACCCCTCCTGAATACACTCTTAGAGCTCTTACACGTGGCCACTGATTTTCTGTCCCTTCCATAAGATTGTCAGCAGCCTAAGTGTTGCCTAACCTTGCTCACCTTCTTGTCCCCAGTGCTAATAAATGCCCTGGTACATAGAAGGTACTCGGTACAGACCCATAGAAGGAAGGAAGGAAGGAAAGAAGGAAGGAAGGAAAGAAAGAGGAAGGAAGTGTCTTCCAGAAGTAGCTGGGTGTTTGCCTGTTCTGCTTGGAAAGTGGCCAAGCCAGCCCTCAACCTCCTCTCCTCCTCCCTGCAAGTTTGAGCTCCCAGCAGGGTGTGGATGTGTGTTAGAGGAGCCCCAGCAACACCCAGCGAATGTAGCCACTCATCTGCTTCTGTATGCTTCTAGCCATGAGAAAACGATGATCTATTTTCTGACTTTGATGCTTGTTGCATTTTAATGAAAATAAAAATACCATTTCCTTTTCTCACACTAACGATGAGAGGAGGCTTCCGGATAGGCAGAGATGCCAAACTTTCTTTCCTGATTTCTTTGCCTCCCTTACCTCATTTAGATTCCATTGCTTATTGCATCAGAATAAATCATCAGAGCCTGTCCAAATTGAAGCAGCTGCTAGCTTTCCTGGTTTTCCCTAAAGGATGGATAGGTTTTTTGCTAAGGTGCCCTCATATGGAAAAGGCTACTTCGAGATGTGTTCAGCAGGCCTGCAGAATGTGGTTACGCCCCCTAACTGGCATTCCTTCATTTGTTGATTCAACAGAAACTCTCAGAATGAGTGAATGAATGGATGGATGGAGGGTGTCTTCCAGAACTGAATGCCATCTCTTTCTTTGCCCCTCCACTAGTCAGCCATCTGGCCTGGAGCCTGTTCTGGAAAAGGTTAGAACAAGATATCTATTCATCTTCACGATCCATCATTTTTAAGAACTAAAACTTAATCACCCTGTTCTCTGACCCTTTGAAGACTAGGCAGGATCTGCAGTTAGTATCCTTTTGTTTCATAATCAAACATGTTCTTAATTCTTTGGGCTGTAAATCAAATTATCATAGATTTAAAAAAAATTTTTTTTTAAATTTTAAAGACTATTCTCAGAGCACATCCTTGCCAGCCTTTGGTGTGGTCAGTGGCCATTGACCACACTGACCATTCTGGTGAAGTGTTATATCTTCGTTGTTTTAGTTTGCCTTTTCCTATGACATACGATGCACACATTTTTCAAGGAAGAGAAGTCTTCCTGCCTCCAGACCCTGCTTAGAAATTCCAGAAAGAAGGTTACCTCTTCAGTTCCCAGCTGCCTGCCTTGAAGGTAAAGATAGGAAAACGGTGATAACAGGATTTTAGATCTGTTTTTTCAGGTTCAGATCCTGACCAATAAATCCCCCGGGAGCAAGATATCCTTTGACAATGGCAACCATGCTCTGTCAGATGATTCTTTTACATGAAGAGCAAAAATTTTGTTTTAAAATATGAACTTGAACAAGAAATGTTTGGCAATGAGAGAGAAGGACTACAAAACAAGGTAATTGGCCCCTTTATCGCAGTCTCTGGATAGCTGCCCAGAGAGGATTACATTCCGTGGGGCCAGAGCTTTGAATCAATTTATGGTCCTGGTGGTCTGGATGGCACAATAGATTTCCTACTTGCTACTCGATCTGTAAAACCCAGACGGTCCTAATTTAAAGCCAGACTTCGCCAAAAATCATTCCAATAGACTAACTCCTGTGATCCCAAGTGAAATGAATTTAGACGTCGCAGATAAAATGTTTTGTGAAGGTCTATGATAATTAAACATCTAATGAAAATGCAATATGACCTATTGTCTACTGTAGTAAGTGGAAGAAAGATGTGTTTATGTAGGTCTTTAGATAAATAGTACTTTGGGTACCATTCTTAGTGTTAGAGAACCTATGAGATATATTGAAATGTGTAACTGCAGTAAATATCTATTTGTATCAGCGAAGATGTGTTTTTAAGCCTTTAACGTGCATTTAACTTGGGATCGGTAAGTTTACACCACTTAGCTTTACTTTATGTTCTTCACTAAATTCTTAGCAACCGGCCCCTTTTAATGGGCACCTTGCTTTCTCCAAAGATGAGTGATCTAATCCTCCCACTAGGTTTCCCTTTGGGTGAAGAGAAAATTGCTTGAACTGCATATTACCAGATATCCCTAGCCTTGTCCCAGTGCCATTAGCGCAATGACATCTGTCTTCACATTATTAGATGGAATTCCTCTGAGCACATGAGAGACATGGTACAATGGAGAGGTGACCTCCCTATAGGGCCTGGGTTCTTTAGAATATGATAGTAGATATTTTCACAAGCTAGTCAAAAATATTTATCCTTATCAAGAATTGACAAAGGGGAAATAGGCCATAAATGAGATAATCCACAATATTCACCACATTATTCTGAACAGAGGGAGAAAAGAATTTCGGCTTCTGTCATGGGTAAAACGAGAGGAGTCTTTTTGAGAGAATGCTAAACTCTCTACCCTGGAACCAGGTTTTCCCCTGGGGACTGACAATCTCTAACTCAGAAAGGAAAGCTAATGACAACCCCTTAGCCAGAGTTCGCCAGGAGCCAGACCAAAATCAGCTCTACGTCACTCCCACTCTCCAGTAGACATATAGCCACTTAAGACAAAAAAAGTTCATCTTACTTTGGCTGTGCTTGGAAGATCTCAGCCTCATGGATTTAACTAGTCCATCATAAACTGGCAGGAAACGACTGTCAGAAGGTTGCCAAATAAATAATAGAGAAGTCACTTGTGAAGAGTTTTAATGCATGTCTTGTGGACAAGCTACGTGGATGTAGATACCAGAACCACGCTCTATCACCATCCTCAGAGGTCTTCCATATGCCAGTGGCTGCAAACAAAGGTATTCTTCCTGCCCTCAACAAGTTGAAGGACCAAGGAAAATTATACACAAATAATTACAGTAGAAAACAACAAATTATGTAATAGAAGCAGATTCCAACGTCTATAGGTGTCCAGATGAAAGAAGATTAATGTTTCCTTCTTCAGGAAGGAAGGCATTCACCACCAGGCTAAAACTCCCCAAACTACACATATCCATAGCAACAAGGACACCCAAAGCCTTGCTATTCAGAGCATGCTGCCCAGGCCAGCCACACTGGCATCACCTAAGAACATGTTAGAAATCCTCCGAACTTCAGAGTCCTCTTACTAACTCAGTCTGCATTTTAATGAGGTCCACGGGAGCTTCATACACCCATTCATTTTGGGAAGCACTAGTCCAGAACAGTGTTTCTCAAGCTTTAGCATGCTTCAGAATCACCTGCAAGGCTTGTTAAAGACAGATTCCCTTATGCTAACCCCAGCATTTTTTTTTCAGCTTAACAGTATTCATTGTTTTTGCACCACACCCAGTGCTCCATGCAATATGTGCCCTCCCTAATACCCACCACCTGGTTCCCCCAACCTCCCACCCCCCACCCTTTCAAAACCCTCAGGTCGTTTTTCAGAGTCCATAGTCTCTCATGGTTCACCTCCCCTTCCAATTTCCCTCAACTCCCTTCTCCTCTCCATCTCCCCATGTCCTCCATGTTATTTGTTACGCTCCACAAATAAGTGAAAACATATGATAATTGACTCTCTCTGCTTGACTTATTTCACTCAGCATAATCTCTTCCAGTCCCGTCCACGCTGCTACAAAAGTTGGGTATTCATCCTTTCTGATGGAGGCATAATACTCCATAGTGTATATGGACTACATCTTCCTTATCCATTCATCCGTTGAAGGGCATCTTGG
Source organism: Martes martes (assembly GCF_963455335.1). Taxonomy (NCBI): domain Eukaryota; kingdom Metazoa; phylum Chordata; class Mammalia; order Carnivora; family Mustelidae; genus Martes; species Martes martes. Next base: position 16,222,946 of record NC_137900.1, on the reverse strand, counting down.
TTCTTTCCACAGTTTGGCGACCGTGGCCATTGCTGCTATAAACATTGGGGTACAGTTGGCCCTTCTTTTCACTACATCTGTATCTTTGGGGTAAATACCCAGTAGTGCAATTGCAGGGTCATAGGGAAGCTCTATTTTTAATTTCTTAAGGAATCTCCACGCTGTTCTCCAAAGTGGCTGCACTAACTTGCATTCCCACCAACAGTGTAAGAGGGTTCCCCTTTCTCCACATCCTCTCCAACACACGTTGTTTCCTGTCTTGCTAATTTTGGCCATTCTGACTGGTGTAAGGTGGTATCTCAATGTGGTTTTAAATTGAATCTCCCTGATGGCTAGTGATGATGAACATTTTTTCATGTGTCTGGTAGCCATTTGTATGTCTTCATTGGAGAAGTGTCTGTTCATATCTTCTGCCCATTTTTTGATATGATTATCTGTTTTGTGTGTGTTGAGTTTGAGGAGTTCTTTATAGATTCTGGATATCAACCTTTTGTCTGTACTGTCATTTGCAAATATCTTCTCCCATTCCGTGGGTTGCCTCTTTGTTTTGCTGACTGTTTCCTTTGCTGTGCAGAAGCTTTTGATCTTGATGAAGCCCAAAAGTTCATATTTGCTTTTGTTTCCTTTGCCTTTGGAGACATATCTTGAACCCAGCATTTCTAATGCTGTGAGTCTGGGTAGGGCTCTAGTATTGGCACATCCAGCAAGTTCCCAGGGGATGCTGATGCTATGATCTAGAGATCGTCTTGATAATTACAAATGTAGATCATGCTTAATACTAAATCCAGAGAAAGAAGAGTACATGGAATATCTCCGTGGCGATTTAAGAAAACTACCATATGACTCTGATATCTTGTGTACTCAGGAGCAAACCTGCTGGTCAGTGGTTCATCAAGAATGATACTTCCATCCCGTGTGCCCTGCCCAGATTAAAAGATGTGCAGTGGTAAAGGACAGGACCTCTTTTGCTTGCCATTTTATGCCCAGACCCTAGAGCAGAGTAGGTGCTCAATAATATGACGTTTTCTCTTTCCATGAGTCAAGTGTGGAAGATCCTGTTCTCTGACAGATTGTCCATCCTTACCTACACCACTGGTTGGAAAAGGAGACACTGAGTCTCCTGGAATAGGCCACATGTTCAACTTGCCAGAAAATCCCTGCAATGAGAGGATATTGAACACTTATCTAGCTATTAATAAAATAACCCAGGGTTTTTCATTTGTATATGCTGAACACACATCTTCTAACACACACCAGAGAGGGCAGGCCAGGAGTTGATCACAGAAATTCATCTCAAAAGCTTAACATCATAGACAACAGCCTAGGTCAAACCAAGTAGTTTAAATTCATAACTGTTCAGGCTAAACAAATTGCCAAGGGTTAGAGTCAACTACTTAGAGTGGTCCCTCAAAAGTTCTATTACCTGGAAATCTCCCCTAGATGTTTAATTTATGTTGGATTTTCAGGTCAACTACATCGTTTAGTGGTAGATTACAATGGTCTGTGAACAGGAGAGAAGCTAAGAGGGCTTTCCCCACATCCTCCATAGACTCTCATGCCTTTTCAAGGGTATGATCATTTCTACATTAATTTTTTATGCTGAAAATTTCATAAGAAATACAAATCGTGAATCCTTGAATGTACCATTACCCCATGGGGTGTTTGTTCATTGACCCTACTTATCTTGCTTTTCTCCCTCCATTTCTGCTGCCTCTTTTAGTCCACACAAGCTCCAGGAAATAAGAGGTTGGGTTGGAAAGCTTCCGCCTGGCATTCTGGATGTGTCTACTTTGATTATTATTCAATAATTCCAACCAGTCACACATAATGTAATATGATTTATGGCATGTTGAGTGATAATGCTGAAACATGCATTTATCTCAGCAGTTAAGAATCAGTAAAAATAAGAACAAGAAAATAATATCCTCACCCACATGAAGTAAATCCACTACTCTAAATACTGTATGTATTTCCCAGGCCCTGAAGATAGAGTCCATCTTCCTTATTTTGTTGAAGAAATACCAAGTTGTTTTTTTTTTTTTTTCTTCTCAAAATGTTCCAGAGTTGTCAGCAAAGCCTCTAAAAGCTTAAGTTGTGAGGGAGCTATGAATTCTGTTAACACTTATTTATTCAAAATAATTGGAAAAGGCAACTGACTTCTATTCCTTTATCTTATCAAACCTTTAGAATCACCATCTTTGAAGGATGGGCTGATGCCTTAACAGTTTAAGGGAAAAAAAGAAAAAACTAAAACCGCTCTAGCTACTCTTCTTGGATAACTGCTGACATCCGTGTCATCACCCACTCCCTCCTTCCAATATCAGAAGGGAAATGCATATGGTAGGTAAGGGGGCTGGTATATGATATGCTCAGCTTGGGGGCGTGTGGGTGAGCTCAGTCAGTTAAACTCCTGACTCTTGATCTGGGCTCAGGTCATGGCCTCAGGGTCCTGGGATGAAGCCTGGGGTCGATTCTCTCCTTCTCCCTCTGCCCCTCCCCCCACTCATGCACATGATCTCTCATCCTCTTAAAAAAAATGATGATGAGGAGGAGGAGAATATTCTCAGCTTGGCCATCACAAATATGTACACTACCCATCCCACCCCTAATATCATGGAGGACTAGGTATGTCCAGTCTATATGAATATGCACACACACACACACACACACACACACACACACATACTCAAGCAATATGGATGTTTGTGGAAAGGAAAAGTTAAAAACCAACTTTTCTTTTTATCCGCCCCTCAAAGGAAGAAATCAAAGGCTGAAGAGAGTTTTTACATTATCCATATATTTACCTAACCTGCCTCCTTCTTTTTGCCTGGGCAGAACTAGCTGTGGGGACCAAAGAATGACAGACCCTTAAAGGGCTTAATTGGTCTCATATTGCCAGAAGTTGCCGCTAGTTGTTAAATGTTACTGCACTTTCCTTCTCTCCCTGACATTTCCTTTTCTACTACTAATTGCTAAGATAAGTTTTCTCTAATGACACACCTTTGTCCTTCACCTTACTCAACGGTGTGAAGAAAATAAAGAGGAGACCCATAGAAAACAGGCGAGACATTGTACACTGAAGGTTGATAATATATGATACTGTCATTTCAATTCTCTCACGACCTTTGTGGTACATTTTATGCAAAGAATAATGAACAAAAATATCTTAGAGAAATTTCCTGAACTTCATGTCCTATACACATAGACATTTTCTTGCAATATTATGAGGGGTGAGAGGGGGTGAAAGGGGGTTGGGGAAAATCAAAAAAGACACTAAATTCAAGGAAGTGTCCTTTTAATGGAGTCCATTTGGCAATTCAGCAAATAAATCTCTTTACCCAGATCCAAAAGGAAGCTGGATGATGGTGAATTCTGTTCTGCAGGTAGAGTATTAAAATGAGCTTTTAAAGTATGCTCATTTTATACAAATCTATGGACTTAAGTCAGCAGGGATAATAAGCAAATTCCAATCTTTCTTGGCCCTTCTGTCTTGGGAACTCTTTCTAGGAATTACCCATTTTCATTGACTATAATATGACCTATTTGGCCACCTGCCTTCAGTTATACAAAAACAGTGATTAAAACTTGGCTGTGAACTCAGTCTGCAGCCTTTATCTGCCTCCTGCTATCCCAAGGTGGGTAGAAGGAGAAACTGGAAAGATTCAGAATTATGGGGAACTATCCACAAAGAGATAGACTGAAGTTTGAAGAGCTGACCCGGAGCCATCCGTGCTCCAAGGCAACAAGTGATGTGTGGAACGCGGAGAGAAACGGATCGTAACCCTCTATCCCAAATTTGCTTTGTAGTCTCAGATGCCCTTTTATTTCTAGTGGAGCTATGCTGTTGTAGAGACAAGAACAGGGAACAGTGAGTCCTTCTACTATTTATTAACTGGATGATCCTTTTGCCTTGCCGAAGGATACCATCTTTATCGAGAAAAGGAAATTAATATTACCCACCCAAACTGGGCAATTCTAGAGCTCCACATTCTCTATGAAGGTGAATGTGCTATCCACAGAGCTATCAGTGAACTGAAGTACTCTTGGAATGCAGAGATTTGCAGGGACTTCCTTTTTTCTCTGAGACTTTCTTCCGAGAAGATAAAGGGAGATAATAAATACACTGTGTTCAGTAGCAATAAAGTAGACCGTCAATAAAATCACCTTTTATTGCTACAAAGGCTATTCTGGGCTAACACGACTCTAAGAGACTACAACCCACAAACACAAGAATTCATATAGGGAAAAAAAATCAACTCTGGGCCCCAGTATACATATTACTTTTGAAACATCAAAGGCACCTGAAAATTTAAGGTGGTGAGTTATGGCACAGAAGGGTTCTCGAATCACTCAGATTCCCAAGAATTCTCTCTGGACCTTGCACTTTACTCATTAATTACAAAAAATATGGCATTGCATACCATAGTAACTGCTCTGGAGAGGTCCTTATTTAGTGCGTGAAGAAGAAACATGATCATTGATTCAGGTCTCAGCTGTCTGTTTCCTCTCATATAATGCAATCCCTGAATGGGCCCTTCGATATTCAGTGGTGTCATTTTACAACTTATTTATGCCCTATAAACAAAGGGAATTTAGGTAATGTGATGTGTGTGCTGAGCAAAATGACAAAACTATCAGCTTTATACAATAATTTCCATAGTTTAAACAGTATATATCAAGGCATTTTGTCCCTATGAATTATATTGTCAAGACCCTCCGTGTGGTCCTCCCTTTGTTGTGGGCTTGTTCATAAAGTTTTAAGCTGTTTATGTTTGCAGAGGAGAGAAGCTGAATAAGATATTAGAGTTGTATGAGAAAATTCTTACTCTCAGCAAAACCTAGCCTATTTATGGCACAGTCTTAATGGGCGAGGTATTTTTCATTCTGACCTTTAATGGCACAAGAAAACAAAATCAATGTAGATGGTTTTCCATGGAAGAAAGTGTAGATTTTCACTTTAGTGCGAATTTGGATTTGTATTTGCATCTTTTCTTATTAGAATGAGTTAAGGATAATAAGTTTCCGGTTTCTCCTTTGTGCCATGTTCTTACCCACTTACTCCACTTCTTTAAGCAGAGGATGTCTTTCAATGGTGCACTGAGATCTTGGCGATGAAAACATCACCCAGGTCCTTCAAGGGCATTGAGCCAAGGTCAGAACATGCTGCATCACTTTCTAATGACAGCAGAAAGCTAAGAAAACTGCTTTATCTGCTACCAAATTCAGTACTCTTAGGACCTAGCTTAGGTGTTAAGGTTGGGAATTGGGTGGGTAGAAGCCTGAATGATGTAAAGTAGAAGACAAGTTTGTTTACTTGTTTAAAGTATTCCTTGTTATTTCTAAAATGAACTATACTTCAAATTATCAATGAAATAAAAATACATAACTCACATTCAGATAGCATCAAAATCTTCTAAATTATCCCACCTACTTGGAAATAGCTAATTGCCATTGCTGGTGAGGCTGTGGGGAAAATGGCAGGCCCACTCATTGCCATGGTAGCAGCTATTGGGAGGGCCATTTCGACTTTCTCACCCACTTCTAGAAATTCATCGTATGGTAGTAATTCAAAATGCAGCATAAAGCTATAAATGTTAAAATATTTACTGCCATTATTACCTCTGGCTATAGAATTTAAATGAACTTGTGAATCCAACAATAGGGGAATAGTTAAATCAATTTAGTAGTTTAACAGCGTAGAATACTATAAAGTCATTAAAAAAATTATGAATACTACGTAAGAGCATGGAAAATATTTATGATGTACTATTAACTGAAAAAGCAAAATATAAAGTTATTATGATTTCTATAATTACAATTATATAAAATATGTGTTCAAAGAGTGAAAGAGGACATAACAAAAGTGATATAAAAAACGTTTTGTGGTGGTCAGAATAAAGGTACAATTTTCAACATTATATTTACTTTAGTGACTTTAAAATTTTTTTTTGGCAATTAAGAATAATTTTTTTATCTGTAAACATTTTTTTATTATGTTAGTCACCATACACTACATCATTAGTTTTTGATGTTGTGTTCCATAATTCATTGTTTGCATATAACACTCAGTGTTCCATGCAATACCTGCCCTCCTTAATATCAATCACTGAGCTCACCCATCCCCCTACCTCCCTCCTCTCTAAAACCTTCAGTTTGTTTCTCAGAGTCCACAGTATCTCACGGTTTGTATCCCCTTCTGATTTGGCCCAATTCAATATTCCTTTCCCTCTCCTAATGTCCTGTATGTTATTTCTTATGTTCCACAATTAAAAACATCAAGGAAATAGAAACAATCATCAGAAATTATTATCAGCAGTTATATGCCAATAAGTTAAGCAACGTAGATGAAATGGATGCATTCCTGCAAACCTATAAACTTACAAAACTGAATCAGGAAGAAACTGACAACCTGAATAGACCAGTATCTAGTAACGAGATTGAAGAAGGGATCAAAAACCTCCCAAAAAACAAGAGCCTGGGACCTGACTGATTCCCTGGGCAATTCTACCAAATATTTAAAGAAGAAATAATACCTATTCTCCTGAAGCTGTTTCAAAAGATAGGAACAGAAGGAAAATTTCCAGATTCTTTTTATGAAGCCAGCATTACCCTGATCCGCAAAGACCCCACCAAAAAGGAGAATTTCAGACCAATATCCCTGATGAACAAGGATGCCAAGATTCTCAACAAGATCTTAGTTAATAGGATCCAACAGGACATTAAAAAGATTATCCACCATGACCAGGTGGGATTTATCCCTGGGATACAAGGGTGGTTCAACATTCACAAATCAATCAATGCAATAGAACAAATCAAGAAGAGAAGAGAAAAGAATCACATGGTCCTCTAAGTTAATGCAGAAAAAGCATTTGACAAGATACAGCATCATCCCTGATTAAAATGATTCAAAGTATAGGGACAGAGGAAACATTCCTCAACTTCATAAAATCTATCTACAAAAAACCCACAGTGAATATCATGCTCAGTGGGGAAAAGCTGACAGCCTTCCCTTTGAGATCAGGAACACGACAAGGACGTCCACTCTCACCACTCTTGCTCAACATAGTATTAGAAGTCCTGGCAACAGCAATAAGACAACAAAGAGAAATAAAAGGTATTCAAATTGGCAATGAAGAAGTCAAACCCTCTCTGTTTGCAGATGATATAATACTTTATATGGAAAACCTAAAAGACTCCAACACCAAACTATATTAGAACTCATACAGCAATTCAGTAATGTGGCAGGATACAAAATCAATGTATAGAAATCAGTTGCTTTCTTATACACTAACAATGAAAATACAGAAAGGGAAATGAGAGAATCTATTCCATTTACTGTAGCACCAAGAACCGTAAGATACTTGGAAATAAACCTAACCAAAGAGGTAAAGGATCTATACTCAAGGACACTTGAGTGCAGGACAGAACACTCATGAAAGAATTGAAGAAGACACAAGAAGACGGAAGACCATTCCATGCTCATGGATCTGAAGAATAAACGTTGTCAAAATGTCTATACTGCCTTGAGCAATCTATACTTTCAATGCTATTCTGACCAAAATTCCACCGGCATTTTTCAAAGAGCTGGAACAAACAATCCTAAAATTTGTATGGAACCAGAAAAGACCCCGAATTGCTAAGGAAATGTTGAAAAAGAAAAACAAAACTGGGGGCATCACCTTGCCTGATTTCAAGCTTTACTACAAAGCTGTGATCACCAAGACAGCATGGTACTGGCTCAAAAACAGACACACAGACCAGTGGAACAGAGTAGAGAGCCCAGATATGGACCCTCAACTCTATGGTCAAATAATCTTTGACAAAGCAGGAAAAAATATACAATGGAAAAAAGACCAGTCTCTTCAATAAATGGTGCTGGGAAAATTGGACAGCTACGTGTAGAACAATGAAACTCAACCATTCTCTTACACCATACACAAAGATAAACTCAAAATGGATGAAAGACCTCAACGTGAGGCAGGAATCTATCAAAATTCTAGAGGAGAACATAGGCAGCAACCTCTTCAACATTGGCCACAGCAACTTCTTTCAAGACACATCTCCAAAGGCAGAGGAGACAAAAACTAAATTGAACTTTTGGGCTTCATCAAGATCAAAAGCTTCTGCACAGCAAAGGAAACAGTCAACAAAACAAAGAGGCAACCCACAGAATGGGAGAAGATATTCGCAAATGACGCTACAGACAAAGCGCTGATAGTCAAGATCCATAAAGAACTTCTCAAACTCAACACACACAAAACAGATAATCATGCCAAAAAATGGGCAGAAGACATGAACAGACACTTCTCCAAAGAAGACATACAAATGGCTAGCAGACACATGAAAAAATGTTTGCCATCATTAGCCATCAGGGAGATTCAAATCAAAACCACATTGAGATACCCCCGACACCAGATGGGGACCCTCATACACTATTGGTGGGAATGCAAGTTGGTGCAGCCACTTTGGAAAACAGTGTAGAGATTCTTCAAAAAATTAGAAATAGAGCTTCCTTGTGACCCAGCAATTACAATACCAGGTATTTACCCCAAAGATACAGATGTAGTGAAATGAAGGGCCATATGTACCAATGTTCATAGCAGCAATGGCCACAATAACCAAACTGTGGAAAGAGCTGAAATGCCCTTCAACAGACGAATGGATAAAGAAGATGTGGTCCATATATACAATGGAATATTACTCAACCATCAGAAAGGATGAATATCCAACTTTTGCATCAGCATGGATGGGACTGGAGGAGATTATGCTGAGTCAAATAAGTCAAGCAGAGAAAGTCAATTATCATATATTTTTTTAAATTTTATTTTTCAATGTTCCAAAATGCATTGTTTCTGCACCACACCCAGTGCTCCATGCAATACGTGCCCTCCACAATACCCATCACCAGGCTCACCCCATCTCTACCACCCCTCCAAAACCCTCAGTTTGTCTCTCAGAGTCCATAGTCTCTTATGGTTTGTCTCCCCCTCCGATTTCTTCCAACTCACTTCTCCTCACCATCTCCCAATGTCCTCCATGTTATTCCTTATGATCCACAAGTAAGTGAAACCATATGATAATTGACTCTCTCTGCTTGACTTATTTCACACAGCATAATCTCTTCCAGTCCCGTCCATGTTAACACAAAAGTATTCATCCTTTCTGATGGAGCCTTAATACTCCATTGTATATATGGACCATATCTTCTTTATCCATTTGTCTGTTGAAGGGCATCTTGGTTCTTTCCACAGTTTGGTGACTGTGGCCATTGCTGCTATGAACATTGGGGTACAGATGGTCTTTCTTTTCACTACATCTGTATCTTTGGGGTAAATACCTGATGGTACAATTGCAGGGTCATAGGGAAGCTCTATTTTTAATTTCTTAAGGAATCTCCACGCTGTTCTCCAAAGTGACTGCACCAACTTGCATTCCCACCAACAGTGGAAGAGGGTTCCCCCTTCTCCACATCCTCTCCAACAATTGTTGTTTACTGTCTTGTTGATTTTGGCCATTCTGACTGGTGTCAGGGGGTATCTCAATGTGGTTTTGATTTGAATCTCCCTGATGGCTAATGATGGCAAACATTTTTTCATGTGTCTGCTAGCCATTTGTATGTCTTCTTTGGAGAAGTGTCTGTTCATGTCTTCTGCCCATTTTTTGGCATGATTATCTGTTTTGTGTGTGTTGAGTTTGAGAAGTTCTTTATGGATCTTGACTATCAGCGCTTTGTCTGTAGCGTCATTTGCGAATATCTTCTCCCATTCTGTGGGTTGCCTCTTTGTTTTGTTGACTGTTTCCTTTGCTGTGCAGAAGCTTTTGATCTTGATGAAGCCCAAAAGTTCAATTTAGTTTTTGTCTCCTCTGCCTTTGGAGATGTGTCTTGAAAGAAGTTGCTGTGGCCAATGTTGAAGAGGTTGCTGCCTATGTTCTCCTCTAGAATTTTGATAGATTCCTGCCTCACGTTGAGGTCTTTCATCCATTTTGAGTTTATCTTTGTGTATGGTGTAAGAGAATGGTTGAGTTTCATTGTTCTACACGTAGCTGTCCAATTTTCCCAGCACCATTTATTGAAGAGACTGGTCTTTTTTCCATTGTATATTTTTTCCTGCTTTGTCAAAGATTATTTGACCATAGAGTTGAGGGTCCATATCTGGGCTCTCTACTCTGTTCCACTGGTCTGTGTGTCTGTTTTTGAGCCAGTACCATGCTGTCTTGGTGATCACAGCTTTGTAGTAAAGCTTGAAATCAGGCAAGGTGATGCCCCCAGTTTTGTTTTTCTTTTTCAACATTTCCTTAGCAATTCGGGGTCTTTTCTGGTTCCATACAAATTTTAGGATTGTTTGTTCCAGCTCTTTGAAAAATGCCGGTGGAATTTTGGTCAGAATAGCATTGAAAGTATAGATTGCTCAAGGCAGTATAGACATTTTGACAACGTTTATTCTTCAGATCCATGAGCATGGAATGGTCTTCCGTCTTCTTGTGTCTTCTTCAATTCTTTCATGAGTGTTCTGTCCTGCACTCAAGTGTCCTTGAGTACAGATCCTTTACCTCTTTGGTTAGGTTTATTCCAAGGTATCTTATGGTTTTTGGTGCTAGTGTAAATGGAATCAATTCTCTAATTGAGTGACTTTAAAATTATTTAAAAATTTGGGGTTAGGAGAGATATTTGAGTCCACTAAATGATCCATGGATGCAGTCCAGCAGTTACTTAAAGAAATCTTTCTCTTTCTCTCTAACTCTCCAGCCTCTGGGGCAGGACTATATGCTTTAAAAACCAGACTCTACCCATCTTGCAAGAAATGCTAGGCAAGTCATCTAACACTGGGGTTCTCAGCTTCCTCCCTTAAAATGGAGATATATCCATTCCTATCTCATAAAATTACTTTGAGAATCAATAATTTTTTACAAGTAAATAGCCTGACACCTAGTAACCACTCGATACAGGTTAACAATGATTATCATCTCAATAGAGCTTGGGCTTAAATGCTTTGGGGAACTTGGAACTAAGGTTACCATAGGAAGCGGCTTAATTTAATTTTAAATTATGAAAGCTCCTTCCTTTAGAGTGGTGGGATGCTATAGGAAGTGGAGGGTAATTACATAGAGGTGTCATTCGTAAAACGTCAGCAGTTTCTTACACATTTATAAGCTGAAGGTAGTGTGGATGGACCAAAATAGTCAAGAAAACTTTTTGCAAGGCTAATTTAACCAAAAGCATGATCTATGATGAGATAAACAAAAATGGAAATCTCTTTATACTCCACCTGGGAGTCGCTGAATAAAATTACAGATGCAAATTATGTTCACAGTCTGAAAATGCACCAATCTGTTCTGGTTTGCCTTATTGCACTGCTTCTCTCCCCTCAAATTGCCATAATGTGTGGCCTTTATTGATGACATTGATTAACCTCACTTTATAATGCATGGCTCTGTGGGTAGAAACAGATTCACATCAGACATTTATCGTCAAAGCAACTGGACAGTGATGCAGAATTGAGGGCAGGTGATTGTTCTTTCTTGGCAATTTACAACCTGGTACTTTTTTGTAGTTCCCACCACCAGATGGGGGTTTTATTTCTTCCTGGATTTGTAGGACACAATGCTCAGGTCTGGATGGATCATGTCCTTTATCCCCTTGTCTCCGAACAGTGGACTTCACACAACGAGGCTTTTCTTTGCCCTTGAACGAGTAAGACACTGCACTATCTTAGGCTAGTCACCTCCTTCAAGTATTCACTTAGAACTCCTGAATGAAAGAACTCAGAGTGCAGAGGGAAGTGGAAGGGGGAGGAGGACACTGATATGTAAACAATGACACAATATACAATTTTTTTAACCTCTTGCACTGGCAAAAATCTAAAAAGTTTGATGCTATGCTCTGTAGGCAAGGCTGTGGGGAAGCGGGCACTTACATATTTCTGGTGTGAATATAAATTTGCACAACCCATATGGAGGGCTTTTGGCAATAACCACAAAAATTATAAATGCATGTACCCTTTCAGTCGGTAATTCCATTTATGGGAATTTACTCTACAAGGAAGCTTGTACCCTTGTGACATGATGTATATGCAAAGTTATTCATTGTAGCATTGTTCATCAGACAGTTGGGGGGGTGGATAAACAAATGTCCATCAATACTATGCAGCTTAGTAAAAAGGAAGGAGAACACAAAATAATAAGGAAAGATTTTTAATATATGTTATCAAATGGAAAAAGCAGCACAAAAACAATCAATGTGACATTCTTTCTGTAAAAGGAGGGGAGGATAGGAAAATATATTTGAATTTGCTTACTTTTATAGTAAAAACTCTAGGAAATACATAAGGACTTAATTTTAAAAATAAAAGCTGTTATTTTGTGTGGCTAGAGGCAGAATTGAATCGTTGAAGGACAGGAGTCTAAGGAGAAACAACATAACTGGATTAGTGTTTAAAGGAAATCTGAATAGCACTTTTCAGAAAATAATATATGTGTGTGGAGCTAGAACTTAATTCTCAAGTAATTTGATGGCCGCCACCAAAGTATCCCAAGCCACTCTTCATTGGCTGCCCTAGGTCATTTTTATGAGTTCACGGACTCATCCCTCCGCTGGCTTGTTGAGACCTTCCTTACTAAATGTCTACTGTATGTCCTGCACTGCTGTTAGCACTGAACGTGAACAAGGACATAAGTGACATTCCCTTTCTGGCCCCAAAGCGCGCTCAGACTCTGGATCCCATGACCCAAGCAAACCTCAGTTGCTGATCTCAATAGAGTTGAATGGAGCACGTGGAGGGCCCTAGACTTTCTCCTCCTGCTTGAGGTCCAGGAGCACCAGGAGAGAAGAATCACCAAGAGAAGGGATTTCTGGAAGAGAACAGGAGGTTATCATTTCCAACACTCCTGAAGCTGGGCTGCCGAGTGAAGTCTGAGAATGCTTCAGAGTCACTCATTGAAAAAGAGGATTCCACAGTCTTCCTACCCTCCAAGAGCCAGGAGACAAATGGGAGCAGGTGCACAGGCCACAGCAGCTGTGAGTCCCGGCTTATAGGCACCAGGTGCCGCAGACATGGAGCCAACTCTTCCAGAGTGTCCCCATCTGCACAGAGTCTAGGACTGTCTTCATCTCTGGTGGCTCTTCCCCAGCAGAGTCTCCACTGTTTTATTCAGGGGCCATCTCGTGGTCCTCAGTCCTAACACAGATTAAGGGATCTCTACCTTCTCACTGCCCGGAACTTGCCCCATCCCACAGCCACTCTGCAGGTTGGCTGATACCCACCTCCTGCCTAGGCATGAGCAAGGTCCAGCATCATTCCTATTCTTACTTGTCTTACTTCTTCTGCATTGCAGATTATGGCCCATGAAGTAACCTTCTCTGGAGCATTGAGTTATGTCTATCACTCCCACCAGAAGTGAGCATCTTAAGTAGTTCTTATTGCAAAAGGTGTTACAGAGTTCATGGAATGTATTGCCGATTGTCTATAAATCTTGGGAATCCCTGGGTCTTCTGCTGCTGCCTTGCCTCCCAGACCTGTTTGCCCATTTCCATCTTCCCAGATGTTTTACAACCAGTAAAAACCAGAAGGGTTGGCAAGCAACTAGAACACCACCCTTTAAAAAAGGTGTGTCCAACATCTATGGGGTCTCACCATAGGGCTTGAGTGTCCCTGGCCCAGGTATGGCCCCAAGGTGAATTATCAGGAACAACATCTCAGTCAAAGAAAGACATGTGTCCTTGTGGTCATCTGAGTTTAAAGGAGGCCAGAGCAGCAAGGATTTGGGGGAGATTGAATTGTTACCCAGGAAATTTTCATGTGAGGGGCCCAGAAGTTTCATCTGAAGACACATGGAAGGATCTCAGGCATGACCTAGAGAGGAATTTGACAAATTACATAACAAGGGGCTCTACATGCTACCTCCTGATAGGACTGAGGCTGCCCCTGAGAAGGATACAAGTGACTGCTGAGTCACTCAAGGGGAGGCTGAGGGAATGAGCTCTCAGGAGGCAAAGGGAGAACCTCGGCCAGGAGCAACTGGATGAGGCCCAGGTGGTCCATGTGGCAAGAGGCAGAGAAGATCCATCAGGGACGGGCCTCTGTGTGGCACCTTGTCATGGCCAACTGCCCACTCTGTTGTTGTTGGCTTCCAGGGAGACCAGCCAGCAACCTCAGGACACTGTCTCCATCTTTGTGGATATTTTCCATTGTCAGCGAGAGTTCTCCTCCAACCCCACCTGAGAAGAAGATTTTTCTTCAGCTTTGAGAAGGAAAGTTCAGCTTCAGTTTTGCCAGAATGTCTGCTCTGAATTCTAAAGCATGGCCCAGTGCATGGAGGGAGTTGAGAAGGGCCTAGCATACCTATCACCACCCAGGACCTCTTCATTTCTACCTGCTCACATGAGCTTGGAGAATTTTCACTTAGAAATTCCACTGGCTCTGGGAGCCTGAGCCCAAATAAGCCTATTCTTTTCTTACAGCCACATAGGGAGCTTTGGGTTTCTTTAGGGGTGCCAACGGGCAGTTGGGACACTTGGGACAGTGGCATCCCCACCCCTCCCCTGAGAATCAGGGTCTGACTCTTCCTTCTGTTGGAGAGGCTTGGGAGGGTATGCACCACAGTGGAGCTTTGGGGGTCTGGCCGTTCTCCGGTATGGGATGGGGTTTAGATTGACAGTGATGGGAGGTGGTTATTTCTTTCTACAGGTATTTCTCATCTACCTTAACCTGCTCCAGATAATTTACATTTGTTACAGGTCAACATCCCAAACTACAAATTGCTGTCCTGAGTCTCTGCAGAGGGACTCCAGGAGGATGAAGAGTTCACTTTTTCCATTCAGTTGCTAGAAAGTTCTGGGCTTCTGGAATTGAGGCTAATTCATGGTGTTTCTTTCTTCTGGTCCTAAACAAAGTGTTAGGTGCTTGCTCTCTATCCATCTCTATCCCAGGGTCTCTGGTAGCTGGGTGCTCCTGAGAGGAAGGCAATGGGATCAGAGTTGGGGGGCAGGGTGCTGGCTTGAAAGAAAGAATGATACTTCCAGAGGTGGCAAGAGCTCCGGGGACTTGAGGAAGCTTTGTGGAGAGCAGTTCCAGAGGCAGAAGGGGCCTAAGGAGGTTGCAACAGTTCTGATAGGGTGAGTGGATGTTTTTGCTAGAGTAAGTGAGCTGAATAATGTTCATTTTATCCCCAAATGAAAGGAACTGGAAAACTAATGGAAAAGTAAATGCAAAGAAGCAGTGTATACATGCATTCAGGAGGCTTCTATGAGCTTCTCGGGGTATAGGGTGCTCTGCTTTTGAGGGGGTCTGAGACCAGTCTCCCCTTAACATCCCTCCCTGGGTGTTGTTGCCCTGGGTCACATTTCTAGAAATATAAAGACACCCCTACCAAAGGCTAGATGCCACCTCAGAGTCAGCTCTGATGTCCCTGCAGGGTGGGTGTCCAGGGTGGAAATGCCTCTTGAGCAGATTGGCATTGGAAAGACCACACTCATCCAGCTTGTACTTGACTATGTTACTCTTCGTTGGTTTTTAAAATAAATTCTTTGTGGACTATCTCTGGCATGCCAGGGGCTGCCAGGTGCTGGGGCCAGGGCCAGCTGCATGGATCGCAGGGCCCCGTGCAAAACCAGAACGTGGAGACCCTCATTCAAACAGCAGGAAACAAGAGTGTGGCTGAAGGTACTAAAATAGAGACACATTCCTTTCTTTGTGGTCTCTCAACTTCTTGTCTTTAACTTTGCTATTTTATACTGTTCCAAGTAAGGAAATACTGAGAATGCTGTTCTAGCATGAATTTTGACATTTGTCTTTATATTTTGCAATTCCGTCTTCGAGGCAGACCTGAGCATTGAACTCACACGCAGAGTCACAGAAATCCCACAGGTATTTGGTAGCTCGGCTACACCTACGTACTTTGTTCTTAGTAGAGTCATGCCAAACCTTCCCAGTCAAGGGACTTTTTGTTTATTTTGCTTTTGATGTGCTCACGTTCGACCACCGCTGTACCAGCAGCTCCTGTTGAGTAAGGAGGGACTGATCTGTCAAGGAGCTGGGGGTGTCTTGCCTTTCCCTCTCCTTTTGGTGCCATCATTTTCAGCACAGACAGGTGTCTGATAGAGGAAAGGAATATGGCTAAGACAGGATGTGAGAGGGTTTTATTCATTTTCTACGGCTCCTGTAATAAACTACCACAAACTTATGGACTTAAAACAACACAAATGTATTATCTTACAGTTCTGGAAGTTGGAAATCTGAGAAGGGTTTCACTAGGCTAAAATCAAGGTGTCAGCAGGACCATATTCCTTCCAGAGGCTCCAGGGAAGAAGCTCTTCCTTTGCCTTTTCCAGGCTTTAAAGGTCACCCTTTAAAGGCTCGTGGCTCTTCCTTCTAGCTTCTAAGCCAGAAAGATTGGACCAAGTCTTTCTCCTGCAGTCACATACCAGCTTTTTTCTCTTCTGCTGTCACTCTTGAGAACTTTTGTGGTGACCCAGACCATCAGATAGTCCAATGATGGCCCCATCTCAAAGTCAGCTGGCTAGCAACGTTCATTTCCCCTTTGCCACATAATCTAATATATTCTAGTTTACAGATGTTAGGATTTGGCATCTTTGTTGGGGGGATAATGAGGGGACAGTTCTTGTTCCTAGGAATGCCACTGCCTCTGTGCTATATTCAAAGCAAGTCTGATTCCAGTGTAAAGTAAAAGAGTGGCCTCTTGAGGCTGCCAATGCTCCCCCCTTGGCCACAGACCACATTGATTTTGTACATGCTTTCAGTCTTGCTGAACCCCCAAACATGATGGGTCCCCTGAAACTCTGTACCCGTGGGCATTGCAGACATTACACATGCACGGGGCAGCCAGGAATTGTGGGAGATATAGACCACTTATATATACACTGCAATGCTCCATTGTCCCATCAGACTTCACTTACAGAACACAAACTCCAAGACAAAAGTGTCAAGAATTTTAAGTTGGTGATAGCAAACTTTAAACCAGCTAGAGGGCCTTCTGAGACTGCAAAGTTCACACACCCAGGCAGCTGGTGTTGCCCTCTCGAATTCTGGCAGCATTACTGATGAACCGAAAGTAACTTTTTTTAAAAATCACATTAAAAACAATAAGCTTTAGGGCGCCTGGGTGGCTCAGTTGTTAAGCGTCTGCCTTCAGCTCAGGTCATGATCCCAGGGTCCTGGGATCGAGCCCCACATCGGGCTCCCTGCTCTGGAAGAAGCCTGCTTCTCCCTCTCCTACGGCCCCTGCTAGTGTTCCCTCTCTCACTGTCTCCCTCTGTCAAATAAATAAATAAAATCTTAAAAAAAAAAAAAAGACTTGAATACGATAACAACAGAAACAGAATTATGATTTGCAGCAGATTTTCAATTACAAATTTTCCCTCCCAGATGCAAACACACATACCTCTCCCCTTTCAGTTGTATATATGTGCAGTGATTCACTCAAATGTGCCACTTACGGATAAAGAGGAGAAATAAATGGTTTTCAAGGTACCAGATGAGGTCTCTTTTCAAGTACTGTTGGGACTAGTTAGCTGGGTTTAAAAAATAAATTTAAATTAGAAATTACAAAAAATACATAAATACCATAAACTTCTTCCTTGGAACTTAAAGTATATAAATCTACATTCATTGGCAATCTTTTGATTTAGGATCATGGTCTTTACTTTGAGTATGAAAACTCTGCTCGGTCTTCCAAATCTTTCTCCTATAAATGACAGCCATGATTCATATTCTTTTTGCAATTTTGCAATCAACTACTTAACTCTTTTGTATCAGTTCTTTTTTTTTAATGATTTTATTATTTGAGAGAAAGAGAGGGACAGCCTGAGCAGGGGGAGGAGGAAGGGCAGAGGGAGAAGCTGACTCCCTGCCGAGCTGGATCCCAGGACCCGGAGATCATGACCTGAGCCAAAGTCAGATGCTTAACTGACTAAGCCACCCAGACACCCCTTTTTCAGCTTCTTTAAAGTGAGACAAGACACTTTAATGGAAATATTTAGGTACCGTTGAATACGATTTTGGCACAATATGAGCTCAGAATCTTTGTAGTTTCATAATCCCTTCCCTGAACTAATATAACAGTTGTCCATACATAATTAATTTATCAGAATATTTTTACTTGGTGACTGGTCTTTATGGAGTCTCTTCAAAGCATTCAATTATGTTTTACAAGGAATAATGACTTTTCTTTTTTTACTTACATTTCATTGATTTATTTAATATTTAATTAAAGTTCTAATTACATAAGTACAACGGGCATACATATTTAATCAAATTATGTCATTTGCTAAGTATAACTGCCATATGAAGTTTAAGAACAAAGTAAACTGACTTCGATGAGCTGGTGGCTTACCTGGTGAGTTTGGAAGTGCTCAGGCTCCAAGAGATTAGCGGAAGACACATGAACACCAGTCAGCATGTCTTACAGTGGATAATGGAGAATGCCACTTGATTTGGAAGTGCGGTTCAGAGGAAAATAGTTTCAAATTATTTCCATTTCAAAGAAATGCCCCCAAAAGATCCCATTTCCTTACTTTCTTTATGCAAAATTCAGGCTGAACGAGGCCCTGTTGATTCACTGTCCTCTTGGGGTCATTTTCCTCTGCTAGGCTCTCCCTCCTCCCCTGTGTATGAAATTACTCCTTGCTTTATCCTCTTACAGTCCGTCTCAGACTTGGCCACATTGTATGCAATTATTTGCCTTTTTGTCTTACTCCCTACTTGAGAAGATGCTCCATAAATACCCCACGACATGTCTGGGCTCCCGGCATGTCTGGGCTTGGAGATTCTCTTTTCTCAGCTATGTAGGTTTACTTCATTGAAAAAATTTGATTCTATTATCTGGTGTTCTTTGAATTAACTCTTCTTCGTTAAGTCATATTTTAATTTAATTAATTAATTAATTAACTTATTTGTTTTAGAGAGAGAAAGCATGAGTGAGGGGACAAGGAGAGGGAGAGAGAGAATATTAAGCAGGTTCCATGCTCAGCGCAGAGCCCATCACAGGGCTCCATTTCACGACCCTGACGTCAAGACTTGAGCTGAAACCAAGAGCCAGACGCTTAACCAACTGAACCACCCAGGCACCCCTCACTAAGTCATACTTGAAAACTTGCCAATGTGTATCCAGTGTTTAGAACAGTGTCTGGCACGTGGTAAGTTCCTTATGGGTCTGGTATTATTATCTTTTCACCTCTATATTAACTTTGATCTTACATGCCTTTTTCCATATATTTCCACTTCTAATCAGTTCTTTTTTATCTTTGGGGACTGATCTGTAAGCATAAATGCCATTGCTAACTTGCTAGTATCCTCAGCACTTAGTTTCTATTGGAACCTATGTGCGTAGCAGCTACCGCAAACCTTTTGATTATGACTTATCATTTTAATGGTCACTTTTATAAGCTGGTGAGAAACGTAGAAAAGGCAATATCACCAACTGAAAAAAAATTGAAAGAATGCAGCATATGCAGTTTACCCAAAGTACATAATGAATCAAAACAGGAAGCTGGAAAAAGAATTCCAAGTAATCTTTTTGTTATTAGACTCTGATTTCACAGGACCAAATATTTCCTTTATATAAAGTGGCACACAGAAAAAGGCATATAAACTCTTTAATTTCAGTACCAATATTATGACAAGCGCTAACAAACTGTAATTTGAGCTATGATCTAAAAGGTCTAGATGTATATATCTGATTGATTGCATTTCATAGCATTATAGCTCAGTATGCTTCACCCTCAGGCACATCCTACAGATGCTAAACCCTGAACCACTCTCCAATCTGTGTCTGTACCTTCCCCAGGCCAGTTCCTCACTCCCCTGGCATCATTCTCTGATTTAATACACTCTCTCATCTTGACCACACCTCTGGCTCCTTAGCCTGAAAATATATCCCCAATGACCCCCAACTGATCCATCTGATCAAAATGATCAAACTATTACAAATCCTTTTGAGGACAAGCCTCTAAACACAGTCTACAAGGTATACAACCATGTACGATAGCCCTGGGTGCGGTGTGTATAGCGCAACACATGGACAATACTTGTCCTTTCTGGTGGAACCCTAAAATCCTGATTTTTGTTTGTTCATTTGTTTTTGTTTTTTTACTTCTCAGAGCAATCATTACCTGCAAGAACTATCGGGTTGTTTTAATGTCTTCTCACCTGACATTAGTATTAGCTTGCATATACAAGTCACAGTACAAGGGAGAAAGAGATGGATGATGGTGACACAGCCTAGGCAACCAGAAAGGAAGACATGGAGTCAAGAGGGAGGACATGGTCCACAAAGTAGGGCCCTGCCCTCAACACTCATTGTGTGGCTACCACCCATCAGTACTTCTTTGACACTTCAATGAATCATATTTTCATATCTTCAAATCTAAAACATGGGGCAGGAAAGCCGTGTAGACAGTAGGACAGACTATTTCAGTCATGATTGGTCTAGAAAACTTGGTGGCCGTACATTTGGGCCATTTACTTAAGTCTTTAGAGCAAAATGAACACTGGTTCCTGATTTGCACCTTTCCCAACTTATACTGAACGGCAGTCCTATATCATAACAGACTAAAATAGAAAATATGAGCACTAAGACCAGAGGGAAAAGGCTGTGTTCCAAGAAACAACTGAAGAAAATCTCACATCATAAGGACAAATACGAACTTAATCTTAATATAATTATGTATATATACATTGTATATCCATACATCTATCTATCTATCCACCTACATACGTGTGTGTGTGTGTGTATAGACACAAATATATATATATATATATATGTATATATATATATATACACACTCTCTCTCTCTCTCTATATATATATATATAAGAAATCGAGGATGTTACTTAATGGGGAAAAAAATGGAAGCATTCTTATCAGGGTCAGGGACAAGGCAAGAATGCACACTAATTCCATGACTATTTAACGTGATATTAGTGTTATTAGTAAATGCAATCAGGAAAGAAAAACAATTAGAGCTATGACAGAAAATAAATTATCTTAATTTGTAGATGGCAAGATAACATACCTAACAAACCCTAGAGAATCAATGATAAAATGACTTCAAAAAGTAGAAGACATAAAATAACACAAAAAAAATAGCTTGCACATACACCAATAATATCTAAATAGAAGACGTGATGGAAGAGAAACTCAATAAACTCAATACACTAGCAAAAAGTTGATTTTAAAAATAAATTAAAAGGCTTAGAAATAAGCTTGAAAAATATTCAAAAATCTGTGTAAAGAAAACTATAATACATCCTTCCTCCCACCTTGTTCTCTTTTGGAGATCTGAACATCACCAAGATACCAGTTTTCAGAGTTAAAATATCAAGAAGTTGCTTTTTAGTGTTGAACAACTAAATTGTTTATATTAATTATAAGTATGCAAGAATATAACTATGAAAATGCTGAAAAAGAAGAGATATGAGAGGGGACTAGACTTACCAGATACTAAAATGTGATAAAGTCACTGTAACTGAAACAGTGGAATGGTACCGGGAGAGATGACCAGACCAACAAACTAGAAAAGAAGGTTGGAATAGACTTAACATTGTATGGAAATCTAGTGTGTAATAAAGATGACAGCTCACAAGATAAAGGTAACCATCTGCTATGGGGCAAACACAGACTTCCAAAAAATTATGTTGGGACAATAGGATAACCATTTGAAAAAGATAAAACTTTAAATAAGCTCTATTCTTCACATTATATACAAGAGTAGAATCTAAATCAATTAAAGATCTATATGAAAAATTTTCTATAAGTCATAGAAGAAAATAGAAGTAGAGCCTCCATAATTTTGGTGTAGGAAAAGTCCTTCTGACCACAACTAAAAATGCAGATGGAATAAAATACTGATGAATTTAACTACATAATTTCTTAATGCATAGCAAACAAAACAAACAAAAACACTACAAGCAGAGTCAAAAGAAAAATGACAAATTTTAAAAAGATATTTAAAATATGTATCATAAAAAAGATATCCTCAATATATCAAAATTAAGGGGGAAATGACCAAATATGATTTAAATATGAGTAAAAGACATGTACAGACACTGAAATGGCTTTTAAATATATTAAAAGATATTCAATTCAAACTATGCTTAGATGTTATTTCTTACCCACCAGATGGGCAAAAAATTAAGAATACTGACAATGTAGTCTATTGGAGAGGCTGTAGATAACAAACACTTTCATGCATTATTGGTAGAAATGAAAAATGGCACAATTTCTACAGAGAGAATTTGACAATATCTACAAAATTACGTATGTGTTTACCTTTGGAACCAGTTAATTCTACTTCTGGGAATTTACTCCAAAGATACACATCAAAAAGTATGAAAATACATATGTACATAGATTATTCATTGCAACATTGTTTCTAATTGCAAAATATTGGAAAGTACCTAAATGTCGAAATAGGAGATGAGTTAATACATACTGATATGTTATGCAGTTAAAGAAGAAAAAGGAATGAGGAAAATCTCCATAAGTTGTTATGGATGTTTTTAGGCTGTATTAATTGAAAAATAGAAAAGTGAGAAAAATTTAATGGAGAAGAAATAGGAAGAACATAAATCTGCTGGGTTTTTTTCTTTTTTCAGAAAGCAACACAGGAAGAAAAAACAGAAGTCAATGAAGTTGGTTACCTACAGAGGTAGTAGTTATGAGCTCAGTTGTGTTCCCCCAAATTTATATGTTGAAGTCCTATCTCCCAGGACCTCAGAATGTGACCTTATTTGGAGATAGGATCTTTATAGAGATAATCATGTTAAAGTAAGTTTATTAGGATGCACCTTAATCCAATATGACTGGTAGATTTGTAAGAAGGAAAAATTTGGACATAGAAACATGCACAGGGAGGAGGAGTCAAGATGGCGGAGAAGTAGCAGGCTGAGATGACATCAGGTAGCAGGAGATCAGCTAGACAGCTTATCTAACCATTGCGAATACCTACAAATCCAACGGGAAATCGAAGAGAAGAAGAGCAACAATTCTAGAAACAGAAAATCGATCACTTTCTGAAAGGTGGGACCTGCAGAGAAGTGAATCCAAAGCTACGGGAAGATAGACCGCGGGGGGAGGGGCCGGCTCCCGGCAAGCGGCGGAGCAACAGAGCACAAAATCAGGACTTTTAAAAGTCTGCTCCACGGAGGGACATCGCTCCAGAGGCTAAATCGGGGGGAAGCCCATGTGGGGTCAGCGTAACCCCAGGTCCCGCAAGGTCACAGAAGGACTGGGGGTGTCTGAGTGTTGCAGAGTTCGCAGGTATTAGAGCGGGGAAGCCGGCTACAGAGACAGAGCCGAGGAGTGAGCTCTCAGCTCAGGGTTACCTTGAACCGGTCGCAGGCTGGGTGGGCTCGGAGCACGGCCAGAGGCCACGGAGACAGAAGCGACCGGGCGCTTTTCTCCAAGTGCGAGCAATTGAGCATTTTCCTTCAAGCGCAACCAGAGGCCAGGGAGACGGAGGCGGTTGGACGCCTTTCTCTGAGGGTGCACTGAGGAGCAGGACCCTGAGCTCTCAGCTCCTCCAGGCCAGAGATTGGGAGGCCGCCATCTTCATTCCCGGTCTCCAGAACTCTACGGAAAGCACTCAGGGAACAAAAGCTCCGGAAAGCGAACCGGAGCGGATTACTTAGCCCGGCCCCTGGCAAGGGCGGTGCAATTCCGCCTGCGGCAAAGACACTTGAGAATCACTACAACAGGCCCCTCCCTCAGAAGATCAACAAGAAACCCAGCCAAGACCAACTTCACTCACCAAGAACAGTGGAATTCCAGAGGAGGAGAAAGCAAATCTTATCTGGACAAAATGGCAAGGTGGAAAAACTCACCACAGAAAAAAGAACAAGAGGCAGTACCGAAGGCTGGGGACCTAATCAATATGGACATTGGTAATATGACAGATCCAGAGTTCAGAATGACAATTCTCAAGGTTCTAGCCGAGCTTGAAAAAGGCATAGAAGATATTAGAGAAACCCTCTCCGGAGAGATAAAAGCCCTTTCTGGAGAAATAAAAGAACTAAAATCTAACCAAGTTGAAATAAAAAAAGCTATTAATGAGGTGCAATAAAAAATGGAAGCTCTTGGGTGCCTGGGTGGCTCAGTGGGTTAAGCCTCTGCCTTCAGCTCAGGTCATGATCTCAGGGTCCTAGGATCGAGCCCCACATCGGGCTCTCTGCTCAGCAGGAAGCCTGCTTCCTCCTCTCTCTCTGCCTGCCTCTCTGCCTACTTGTGCTCTCTCTCTCTGTGTGTCAAATAAATGAAAAAACAAAACTTAAAAAAAAAAACTTTAAAAAAAATAAAAAAATTAAAAAAATGGAAGCTCTTACTGTTAGGATAAATGAGGCAGAAGAAAGAATTAGTGACATAGAAGATCAAATGACAGAGAATAAAGAGGCTGAGCAAAAGAGAGACAAACAAATACTGGACCACGAGGAGAGAATTCGAGAGATAAGCGATACCATAAGATGACACAACTTTGGAATAATTGGGATTCCAGAAGAAGAAGAGAGAGAGAGGGGAGCAGAAGGTATATTGGAGACAATTATTGGAGAGAATTTCCCTAATATGGCAAAGGGAACAAACATCAAAATCCAGGAGATGCTAAGAACGCCCCTCAAAATCAATAAAAATAGGTCCACACCTCGTCACCTGATAGTAAAATTTACAAGTCTTAGCGACAAAGAGAAAATCCTGAAAGCAGCCTGGGAAAAGAAGTCTGTAACATACAAGGGTAAAAACATTAGATTGGCAGCAGACCTATCCAGAGACCTGGCAGGCCAGAAAGAACTGGCATGATATATTCAGAGCACTAAATGAGAAAAACATGCGGCCAAGAATACTATATCCAGCTAGGCTGTCATTGAAAATAGAAGGAGAGATAAAGAGCTTCCAGGACAAACAAAAGCTGAAAGAATTTGCAAACACCAAAGCTCTACAGGAAATATTGAAAGGGGTCCTCTAAGCAAAGAGAGACCCTAAAAGTAGTAGATCAGAAAGAAACAGAGACAATATACAGTAACTGTCACCTTACAGGCAATACAATGGCAATAAATTCATATCTCTCAATAGTTACCCTGAATGTTAATGGGCTAAATGCCCCAATCAAAAGACACAGAGGATCAGAATGGATAAAAGAACAAAACCCATCAATATGCTGCCTACAAGAAACTCATTTTAGACCCGAAGACACCTCCAGATTTAAAGTGAGGGGGTGGAAAACAATGTACCATGCTAATGAACATCAGAAGAAAGCTGGGGTACCAATCCTTATATCAGATAAATTAGATTTTAAGCCAAACACTATAATAAGAGATGAGGAAGGACACTATATCATACTCAAAGGGTCTGTCCAACAAGAAAATCTAACAATTTTAAATATCTATGCCCTGAACATAGGAGGAGCCAACTCTATAACCAATTAATAACAAAATCAAAGAAATACATCGACAGTAATACAATAATAGTAGGGGACTTTAACACTCCCCCCACTGAAATGGACAGATCATCTAAGCAAAAGATCAACAAGGAAATAAAGGCCTTAAATGACACACTGGACCACATGGACATCACAGATATATTCAGAACATTCCATCCCAAAGCAACAGACTATACATTCTTCTCTAGTGCACATGGAACATTCTCCAAAATAGACCACATCCTGGGTCATAAATCAGGTCTCAACTGGTATCAAAAGATTGGGATCATTCCCTGCATATTTTCAGACCACAATGCTCTGAAGCTAGAACTCAATCATAAGAGGAAATTTGGAAAGAACCCAAATACATGGAGACTAAACAGCATCCTTCTAAAAAATGAATGGGTCAACCAGGAAATTAAAGAAGAATTGAAAAAATTCATGGAAACAAATGATAATGAAAACACAATGGTTCAAAATCTGTGGGACACAACAAAGGCAGTCCTGAGAGGAAAACATATAGTGGTACAAGCCTTTCTCAAGAAACAAGAAAGGTCTCAAATACACAACCTAACCCTACACCTAATGGAGCTGGAGAAAGAACAAGAAAGAAAGCCTAAACCCAGCAGGAGAAGAGAAATCATAAAGATCAGAGCAGAAATCAATGAAATAGAAACCAAAAAAACAATAGAACAAATCAATGAAACTAGGAGCTGGTTCTTTGAAAGAATTAATAAGATTGATAAACCACTGGCCAGACTTATCAAAAAGAAAAGAGAAAGGACCCAAATTAATAAAAGCATGAATGAAAGAGGAGAGATCACAACCAACACCAAAGAAATACAAATAATTATAAGAACATACTATGAGCAACTCTATGCCAACAAATTCGACAATCTGGAAGAAATGGATACATTTCTAGAGACATATAAACTACCACAACTGAACCAGGAATAAATAGAAAACCTGAACAACCCATAACCAGTAAGGAGATTGAAACAGTCATCAAAAATCTCCAAACAAACAAAAGTCCAGGGCCAGACGGCTTCCCAGGGGAATTCTACCAAACATTTAAAGAAGAATTAATTCCTATTCTCCTGAAACTGTTCCAAAAAACAGAAATGGAAGGAAAACTTCCAAACTCATTTTATGAGGCCAGTATCACCTTTATCCCCAAACCAGACAAGGATCCCATCAAAAAAGAGAATTACAGACCAATGTTCTTGATGAACACAGATGCGAAAATTCTCACTAAAATACTGGCCAATAGGATCCAACAGTACATTAAAAGGATTATTCACCACGACCAAGTGGGATTTATTCCAGGACTGCAAGGTTGGTTCAACATCCGCAAATCAATCAATGGGATACAATACATTAACAAAAGAAAGAATAAGAACCATATGACACTCTCAACAGATGCTGAAAAAGCATTTGACAAAGTGCAGCATCCCTTCCTGATTAAAACTCTTCAAAGTATAGGGATAGAGGACACATACCTCAATATTATCAAATCCATCTATGAAAAACCCACTGCAAATATCATTCTCAATGGAGAAAAACTGAAAACTTTTCCACTAAGGTCAGAAACACGGCAAGGATGTCCGTTATCACCACTGCTGTTCAACATAGTACTACAAGTCCTAGCCTCAGCAATCAGACAACAAAAAGAAATTAAAGGCATCCAAATTGGCAAAGAAGAAGTCAAACTATCACTTTTTGCAGATGATATGATACTATATGTGGAAAACCCAAAAGGCTCCACTCCAAAACTGCTAGAACTTGTACAGGAATTCAGTAAAGTGTCAGGATATAAAGTCAATGCACAGAAATCGGTCGCATTTCTTTACACTAACAACAAGACAGAAGAAAGAGAAATTGAGGAGTCAGTCCCATTTACAATTGCATCCAAAACCATAAGATACCTAGGAATAAACCTAACCAAAGAGGCAAAGAATCTATACTCAGAAAACTATAAAGTACTCATGAAAGAAATTGAGGAAGACACAAAAAAATGGAAAAATGTTCCATGCTCATGGATTGGAAGAACAAATATTGTGAAAATGTCTATTCTACCTAAAGCAATCTACACATTTAATGCAATCCCTATCAAAATCCCATCCATCTTTTTTAAAGAAATAGAACAAATAATCCTAAAATTTATATGGAACCAGAAAAGAGTTCGAATAGCCAAAGGAATATTGAAAAAGAAAGCCAAAGTCGGTGGCATCACAATTCCAGACTTCAAGCTCTATTACAAAGCTGTCATCATCAAGACAGTATGGTACTGGCACAAAAACAGACACATAGATCAATGGAACAGAATAGAGAGCCCAGAAATAGACCCTCAACTCTATCATCAAGTAATCTTCGACAAAGCAGGAAGGAATGTCCAATGGAAAAAAGACAGCCTCTTCAACAAATGGTGCTGGGAAAATTGGACAGCCACATGCAGAAAAATGAAACTGGACTATTTCCTTACACCACACACGAAAATAGACTCAAAATGGATGAAGGACTTCAATGTGAGAAAGGAATCCATCAAAATCCTTGAGGAGAACGCAGGCAGCAACCTCTTTGACCTCAACCGCAGCAACTTCTTCCTAGGAACATCACCAAAGACAACAGAAGCAAAGGCAAAAATGAACTATTGGGATTTCATCAAGATCAAAAGCTTTTGCACAGCAAAGGAAACAGTTAACAAAACCAAAAGACAACTGACAGAATGGGAGAAGATATTTGCAAATGACCTATCAGATAAAGGGCTAGTATCCAAAATCTATAAAGAGCTTAGCAAACTCAACACCCAAAGAACAAATAATCCAGTCAAGAAATGGGCAGAGGACATGAACAGACATTTCTGCAAAGAAGACATCCAGATGGCCAACAGGCACATGAAAAAATGCTCCACATCACTCGGCATCAGGGAAATACAAATCAAAACCACAATGAGATACCACCTCACACCAGTCAGAATGGCTAAAATTAACAAGTCAAGAAATGACAGATGCTGGCGAGGATGCGGAGAGAGGGGAACCCTCCTACACTGCTGGTGGGAATGCAAGCTGGTGCAACCACTCTGGAAAACAGTGTGGAGGTTCCTCAAAAAACTGAAAATAGAGCTACCCTATGACCCAACAATTGCACTGCTGGGTATATATCCTAAAGATACAAACGTGGTGCTCCGAAGGGGCACGTGCACTCGAGTGTTTATAGCAGCAATGTCCACAATAGCCAAACTATGGAAAGAACCTAGATGTCCATCAACAGATGAATGGATAAAGAACATATGGTATATATACACAATGGAATACTATGCAGCCATCAAAAGAAATGAAATCTTGCCATTTGCGATGACGTGGATGGAACTAGAGGGTATTATGCTTAGCGAAATAAGTCAATCGGATAAAGACAACTATCATGTGATCTCCCTGATATGAAGAAGTTGAGATACGATGTGGGGGGGTTAGGGGGTAGAAAAAGAAAAAATGAAAGAAGATAGGATTGGGAGGGAGACAAACCATAAAAGACTCAATCTCAAAAAACAGACTGAGGGTTGCTGGGGGGAAGGGGGATGGGAGAGGGTGGTGGGGATATGGACATTGGGGAGGGTATGTGCTATGATGAGTGCTGTGAAACGTGTAAACCTGGTGATTCACAGATCTGTACCCCTGGGGATAAAAATACATTATATGTTTATTAAAATAAATAAATTTAAAAAAAATAAAATAATTAAAAAAAAAAAAAGAAACATGCACAGGGGGAAGACAATGTAAAGAGACATGGAGAAGGTGGCCATCTCCAAGCCAAGGAGAGAGGCGTGGATCAGATCCTTCCTCACAGCCCTTAAAAGGAACTAACACTGTTGACACCTTGATTTTGGATTTCTAGCCTCCAGAACTATAAAACAATGATTTTTTTGTTTAAGCCACCCAGTCTATGGTAGTTTATAATGCCAGCCCTAGAAAGTTGGTAGCGTGATGGCGGTGGTAGTCGTAAGAAGGATAGGGTGTGTTTTCAATTATCCC
This sequence comes from Martes martes, assembly GCF_963455335.1. NCBI lineage: Eukaryota > Metazoa > Chordata > Mammalia > Carnivora > Mustelidae > Martes > Martes martes. Next base: position 16,193,495 of record NC_137900.1, on the reverse strand, counting down.
TTAACAAACCACCTTCAGTGTAACGCAATAGTTATGTGATCTAAAGAGTCAAGAAGTCTTGCAGGGAATAGTGGGCAATAGCTCCTCTCTGTTCCACAACATTTGTGGCCTCACCTGGGATGGCTTGAATGATTGGAGGGCTCAGACAACTTCACTGAGACAGTATGTCTGGATTGTTCTTCCAATGACACTTGTTAGAGCTGAGGTATCCAAGATAGCTTCTTCCTTCACATATCTGGCATCTAGAGGAGGATGGCTGAATAAGGGCATGAACAGGATTGTTTTCTCTTCATGTAACCAGCATGAGCTTCCTCACAGGATGGTGGCCTTAAGGCATTTGAACTTAGTGCATGTCACTGGCTTCCCTCAGAATCAGGATTCCAAGGGGTAGGAAGTGGAAGCATCACTTCCACCACAATATATTGGTCAATATATTCCACCACAATATATAGAGAAGTATATTCCATCTTTCGATGAGGGAGTAGCAAAGTGTCCTTGCCGAAGAGCAATATGGGATGGAAGATACTGTTGTGAAGATTTTTGCAAGATATGAGGAATCACAGAGTGGAAGAGATAAGACAATAAGTATCACTTCTCTGTGTATGTATAGGTATATATATACAGTTTTAACTTTGGAAAGAATTTTAGTCTTCTAGAACGTGGGTTGGCAAACAACAGCCCATAGGAAAAATACAGCCTGCATTTTGTTTTCATAAATAAAGTTTTATTGAAACTCAGCCATGCCCATTTGGTTGTGTACGGCCTATAGGGGCTTTCATGATAAGCCAGCAGATTTGAGTAGTTGCAATAGAGACTCTATGACTCATGAAGCCTAAAATGTTTACTATCTGGCAGACAGAAAAGTTTTTCTTACCCCATTATAGAAACTGAAAATAAATAAATAAAATCCACAGAGATTGGAAGAAAAATAAAATGTAATTGAATGCAAACAGCAACACATGAACCCAGCTGTATTCCACATGAATAATATAATCACACTGCAAAGAAGAAGAAAAAACTAATTAAAATGCCTATGGAACTTAATAGTTGGACTTATACCCTCAGCCTACAGAAAAAAGGACATTGCAAACTGATCTCAAACTCCTTTTATAGGTTTGTGTTTCATGACGATATTGGTGCAGAAATTCTGAAAGTAATGTATGTGCGATGTGGAATTAGGGAAATGATGGAGAAAGTGCCGCTGATGTTAGAAGTGCCAGATTATCTCTACAGAAGAAGGAAGCTACAGAATGGAACAGAAGAAGGCCAGGAAGGGCCCTGCAGGGTTAGACCAAGGCTGTACGTACCCACAGGAATCTCTATCCATATCCGATCTATATCTCGTACATGCAGAAAGCACCTAGGATCAACGACATCTTAGTCTCAACAAGCTGACTCAGTGCTCACATACTAGTTTCTAAACACCACTTCTAGTCAAGGGGACAGGGGCTTTTTGGAAAAAAGGCAAACTGCAGTACTGGGGTAGGAGAGTTAACAAAAGGAACCTGAAACATCTCGTGCCAGAAAGTAGAGAAGTACCCCAAAAGTAAATAATTGGGCATGTCAGAAGGACAGGACAGTACTCTTCAAAACAAGGATGGTCTGAGAAACTGTCACAGAGCAATAGAGGCTAAGAAGGCACAGCAACTCAATGTCATGTGGAATCCTGGGTGGGAATTTGGAATACAAAAAGGACATTGGGAAAAAGTAGTGCAACTTGAATACATTGAAGAGTTTAGTTCATATTAATGTATCAATGTTGGTTCCTTAGTTGAATGAATCATAGTGATACAAGATGGTAACAACAGGGCGAAATGGGTGCACCTAGGCAGGAAATCTGTGTTATCTTTGTAACTTTTCCGTATAATTATTTTAAAACTAAAAGTTTTTAAAAATGTACTTAAAAAAAAAACAAAACACCACCAATGATACCCCTCCCCACCTCTCCTGCACTCCTGCACACACACACACACACACACACACACACACACACACACAAACTTGCTTCAAGCGGCTCCCACAGGCCAAATCAAGCAAAATTTTGGCATAAATATTAAGGATAGTAATGGATTCAAATGCATTGAATAAAACAGGAATCCAAGAGTCCATTTGATGATAAATAAATATTTTTAGGGGCACAAGTATGGCTCTTCCTTGCAGTAGAATGTCAATGGACAAAGTGTGAAAGGAATGCCCAAATTGGAAAGTCACCACCCTGCAAACCATAAGCATCAAGACTGCATCAAGTAAGAATCACTAATGGATGATAATCAGTAGATCATCTAGTAGTAGTAGGACACAGGATGGGTAGTTTGATGAAGATCATTATATTTACATGGTCTCAAGTGTCTCCCCAGAGATTGAAGATGGTGGGGAAGCAATCTCTCAGCCGGGGTGATCAACATAAGCAACTCTTGTGATTGACAGATGGACATACCATACATTCAGATGTGATAGCCTAATAAGGACATATGTACTTTTGCAGAATTCTGACCACAAATATAGTCTTTAATCAGGAGGAAGTATTAAAAAACACACCAAAAAACCAAAACCGAAACCGAAGAACATTTTATAAAATAACTGGTCTATATTCTTAAAATATGTCAGCCATGAAAGACAAAAAAAATAAAAAATAAAAAACCAATGAAAACAAACAATAAAAACAAGCCTAAAGAAGAAGAAAGAGACTCAGTCATCAAAATCAATACTAGATCCTGACCTGGAGAAACAAAGTTGCTACAGAAATTATGGGACAGCTGGTAAAATGGGAATATGAACAGCAGATTAAAATGTATCAATGTCAAATTTCTTAGATATGATAACTATACTAAGGATATATATAAGCAAATATCCTTGTTTTGGGGAAAGACACATTGGAAGCTATTGGAGGTTAAACTAGTTGAAAGGTAAAGGATTATTAGACATGCAACCCACTTTCAATTGGTTTAAAAAAGTAATATGAGAATGAAAGAGAGAAAACAATTATATTAAGAGTATATGAAAAGTTGTATGAAAGAATTTTAAAAACTATGAGAATGATAGAGAAAGAAAATTATAAAGGCTATTTGGTCAGTTAGAATCTGGGTGATAGGTACTTGGGAGCTTTCTGTACTATTCTTGCAACTTTTCCTTAGGCTTCAAACTATTTTAAAATGGAAAGTCAAAAAATACTTCCAAAAAGATATATATGAACATGCCTAGCACAAGAAGGAATTCAACAAATGTTAGTGGGGCTTTTTTTCTGTCTTATTAATTTGATCAATTGAAATTCATTGTAGAACGTGACTGTGCTGCAGAGAACATGACTGTCAAAATTTTCTACATTTAGAAGGTAAGGAAAACAAACATTTGATATCCCAGTTTCTCCCCAAAGAAAGGAATATAAATATTTGAGGATTTGGAACATAAACCATGCCTATATTGGCTTCTTTTCCTTGGTAGCTACCAGCTTAAAAATCTTTGGAAGGAAATATAATAAGGAAGCTTGTGGTTTCTTAAATAAATGGACAGAATAAATATATCACTGAAAAAATGTAAAGACTGATGCACTGATAGGTCAATAGAACTAAATGCTGTTTTAGAACAATCTATAACTTTGATGCAAAAGAATAGTTAATCTTCATTTCTTTTTTTTTTAAGATTTTATTTATTTATTTGAAAGAGTAAGAGAGAGCGCGTGCACATGCAAGGGGGTGGGGCGCTGTAGGCAGAGGGAGAAGCAGGCTTCCCGCTGAGCAGGGAGCCCAATGCAGGACTTCAGGACTTGACCCCAGGATCCAGGGATCATGAGGGGAGCAGAAGCAGATGCTTAACCCATGGAGTCACGGGGCACCCTAACCTGCCTTTCTAACACACACACTGCGTTAGAACTCAGCTTCCCCTTATCCTGAGAAATACCAGGAAGAGACTCCTGGTAATTGAGTTAGGCAACTTTCCTTTCCCTACAGAAATCTAGGGGGAGTTGACAATGTCATTCCCTTAAAATACACCAATTTACTTTAACTCAGATTAAAAGATGCAGCAGAAGTCCACTTTTGTTGGGGCGCCTAGGGGGTTCAGTCATTAAGCGTCTGCCTTCAGCTCAGCTCATGATCCCAGGGTCCTAGGATCGAGCCCAACTTCTCCCTCCCTGCTTCTCCCTCTCCCACTCCCCCTGCTTGTGTTCCCTCTCTCGCTGTGTCTCTCTCTGTCAAATAATAAATAAAATCTTAAAAAAAAAAAAGAAAAGAAGTCCACTTTCGGTTAAAGGTGGAACAGGCTCTGTGGGATAAAATCATCCAGAAAAGAAAAATCTCAGCTGAGATAAAAGTTTACAACTAGGTTGACATGGATTGTGTGTTCTAAATCTGTGAGTTTTTAATAATCCTTCCACACCACATAAACTCCTCCAGAACATTCTTAGATTAAAGTCAGCTTAATTATTTGCTCTTTTTCATTTTTGGCCTTACACAAATTCAGAGGAAACTTACTTAGCTCTAAGCAAGGTATTATGACTATTAAATCCATGATCAAGAGGAAAAATAAAACCACAAAAACTTGGGTTTTTTTCCCCATAAACATTAATTGGGTAACAAAATGCCAGGCTCTTAGTCTTCGTTTCCATATTCACGTTACTATTCCTAGGTCTGATGCCTCCTTGATAGCTTATAGCTCTGACGTTCCTTTAATATCTTTATATTTTGGATACATTGTGTCAGTAGCGAACACCACCTAAGAACCACGGTATGATTAAATGTCATATTTGCACAGCTTTATTTTACTCACACCAAGCATGTGCAAGTAGTATCTGCATTTCCACTGACACAACACTACTCCAAACTACCATTTTCTTTCACTTGAGCTAAAAGAACCACCTTCGAACTGATCTCTGGCTTCCATACTTCGAATCGCCCATGCCTTTCATAGCAGCCAGGGTGATCATTTTGAAATATAAATCCCTTTTCCTGCATCAAACCCTCCAGGGGCCCCTATTCTAATAAAACTCAAACTTGTGACCTCTCTACAAAGAGCTAGAAACTCAGACCCCTGTCTGCCTCTCCAGCTTCTAAAACTCCCTCCCTCTGGGTGCCTGGGTGGCTCAGGGGGTTGAGCCTCTGCCTTCCGCTCAGGTCATGATCTCAGGGTCCCAGGATCGAGCCCCGCATGTGGCTCTCTACTTGGCGGGGAGCCTGCTTCCCCCTCTCTCTCTGCCTGCCTCTCTGCCTACTTGTAATCTCTCTCTCTCTCTTTCTGTCAAATAAATAAATAAAATCTTTAAAATCAATTAAGCAATCAATCAATCTCCCTCTTCATGACAATCTAGTTACACTGTCCTTGCCCTCCTCCAAACATGTCAAGCCTATTCTGAAGCAAGCCCTCGGCACTAGCTCCTCCCCCTTCCTGGGATACTACTCTGCTAAAGCTCTGATTGGCTGCCTCCTGCTCATCATTTAGGTCTTGTCTTGAATATCACCCCCTCAGGGAGGTTTTCCCTGAACATGCTGTATAAAGTATTCTTCATATGGATTCTATCCATGCTCATTCTCCTTCATTCAAGCTCTATTTAAGCTCAAGCTCCTAGTTTTATAGAATTCAAAACTTATGCCAATCTAAAATTATTTTTTGCATGTTTACTTTCTTCCCCTCATTTACTAGAATATCAGCTGGGAGCAAGAATTTCACATGAATGATTACCATTGTATTTCTAGTATCCAGAATTCTAAGCTGATGTTAGATACTTGCAAAAGAAAACCCTTATAATCCAATGTGCAATCACAAATAAAACAATCATCTACTAATATCCCCTGTAGACGTAAAATTTGCTCAAAATTATCTGATCTCTAGTAAGTATTGCTCAGGGACCTAAGTTAAGCAAGTTAGGCCCATTCTTGCCCACACACTCTACCTGTTTGTCCAAAGTTTGTATTCACTTAAGGTTCTGCTCTATTTCTTCCCCTCAACTTAATAAAGCGTTTTTCAACTTCCTGGAAGTCACTAGAAGGCAGGTATATGGGTTGGGTCCCTAGGACCTGTATTTCTTGATGCAGCCCCAACTGGTTAAGTTTTAAATCTACCCTCTTGTTTCTATAGTCTCTTGAGCTTTAAGTTCTGCCTTGAGTTTTTTGCTTACTGGGTCTTCATGTAAGCACTTGTTTCTTCCTTTTCTTTCACCTGTTTTTAAAAGTACATCTTAATTTCATGTAATTACACAATCACTATTTTTATATTTTAACATCTAGAAAATATTATACCATTATGGGAGTGCCCATTGTGTGAATTAAACATCTAGAAAATATTATACCATCTAGAAAATATTTTAACATCTAGAAAATATTATAACATCTAGAAAATATTATACCATTATGGGAGTGCCCATTGTGTGAATTAAATATCAACACGACATTGAGGTTTCACGGGCCTGCCAGACTCTAGAATGACTGTCAACAATACTAGCCTCTGCTATGAGGACTAAAGGAGCAGTTCTAGAAGAAATGGAAACCACCAAAGGCAGGAGTTGTCCGTAGTTCCAAGGGTTTCAGAGATTGACCTCAAATGCTGATCTGAGTCCTCACACCTGAAAGAGGCATTAGGCATTTGTGATATTGTGATTTATAATAAGAAATATGTATATATTTATATTTGGACTTCTTCCATTTTTCCTGGCACAGAGTTCCTAAAACCTTCCCTTGGAATTTCCTAGGGAAGAGAGCAGTTAAAATATCTCTTGTTACGCAATGAGGTGAGTTCTAGATCCCAAATAAAGCTTAGGGTTGGTTGCCACAAGAAACAGCCATGTGATTAGAGGGTTGGAGCTTTCAGTCCCACACCCTTGATCTTCAGGGAGGGGAGTGGAGCTAGGGGTTAAATGAATCATCAGTGGCCTACAGTTGAATCGACTGTGTCTAAGCAACAAAACCTCCATTAAAAGCCCAAAGGACAGGCTTTGGAGAGCTTCCAGGTTGGTGACCATGGGGAGAGTGGTACTCCTGGATGGGATAGAAGATTGGCACCCCTTCCCACGTACCTTCCCCTATGAAACCCTTCCATCTGCCTGTTCATGAGTTACATCCTTATAATAAACCATTAATCTAGTAAATGAAATGTTTCTCCAAGTTGTGTAAGCCACTCTAGCAAATTAATCAAACCCAGGAGAACTGGGTTCCAACTGTTGGAACCTCTGATCTATAGCTGATCAGTCAGAAGCACAGGTGATGACCTGACTTGAGACTGGCATCTTAACTGGGGGGTGGGGGGCAGTCCTGTAGGACATTGTGTCTGGAAGATTGTGTCATAATTGTGTTAGATTTGTTAAAATGGAAACAGAGATCAAACTTGAAAATTCCCTGAGCAGACAAAGAAAGTTTAGTCATACCAGCAAAGTTTATTTAGCTTATCTTGCAAGACTAACTTGACCTGAGTCATTTCTTGCTTATGCCTCTGGAAATCATAAGCAAACTTGAACTGTTTCCCAAGGTTGATATGGAGTAACCACTGACCAGTTTTCTATCACTTTTTTTTTTAAATATTTATTTACTTTTAGAGAGAGACCATGAGGGGAGGGGGAGAGGGAGAGAGAGAGTCTCAAGCAGACCCTGCACTGAGCGTGAACCTCATGTGGGGTTTAATCCCAGGAGCCTAAGATCACAACCCAAGCCAAAACCAAGACGCAGATGCTCAACCAACTGTACCACTTAGGTGCCCCCAATTTCGTATCATTTTTTAAAATTCTAATACTATAACTAATCACCGTGAAGAATAAACAGTCACTGCCTTCTCACTATATAAGCTGCTTTGTAGCAATATACGTCTGAGCCTCATGATGTTTGGGTTTGAGTTCTCCATATTCATAAACTGCTTTGCTGTTGTTCTTGTTGTGGTTTTGGTGTGTATCAATAATATACAATATTTTTAGTCATTTCTACTTTGGTGACTCACTGGTTTTACCTCTACTGTTTCTGAACATTTGGCATTCTGTGGTGTCAGAGTGTTCTACAAAGAAGATGGACCAAAGATTGAGGGTAGTGAGCAATCAGCTGCTGGTACCCAGAGAGCCCACTGAGGTCTCAGCTTTCTTGCTAACCCTGGAGTTTGAGAGTAAGTCTCTCTTCCATCTGAGTTCTGCTGCCTTTGGATCCTGGGTTCACCAATTTTATTGTGCACATTTGCTTTCTCTTTGTCAAACCTATTTGTGGAAGCTTCTTGGTAAACTAACCTATTCTGTTCAAAGTCTTTAATAAAAGACTTTTCAAGCCATCTGAGCAGGTAACCTTAGTCTACCTGCCAGAAACATAATTTAGATCTAACCGTTCTTTTGAGTTTTTTATTACTGTACCTGAGACATGGCTAAAATTTTTAAAACAAAAGCTAGAAGATCTCTATTTGTTTCTGTCTGAATGTTTATGTATGTGTGCATGTGTATATTATAGATATGTAATATTTTTCTACCTCCAGATGGTATTGCCAAAATTAATTGGTAAAGAGCTCTACTTAATTGGCTCAAATAACATTAAGGATTTATGTAAACCAAGAATAATCTTAGAAATATAGAAACTAACTTAAATGTTTTTCAAGTTCACATAATCTGCGATAATCTTTGATAAATAAAAGCTAGTTTAAGTTTGTTGGTTTAATAAAAGCAGGTGTATTCTGAAAATTTGTCAAGAAAAGTATAAGATGACAGCTAGGTATCTGATGGCTAATCAAGCATAATTCTTAAAAGCAAGTAATTTAAATAAATATAAATAAAATAAAGGTTTATACTAAGCTAAACTAAATAACAGATATTCACTGAATATCTAAATCATTTCCAAATAAGATAAGCATTAAATGCTAAGCATCAGCTTGTCATCTCCTTTTTTAGCCTTTTATAGAGAGACAAAAGATGTGTGGGCCTATGCATGAGCATGTTTTATGCCACATTAAAAATTTTACTCTGAGGAAGAAGAGCAGAGATTAGAGAAGGTTATGCTGGTATTCACTACTCTGCCAGCCTAGGGGCTAGCCAACAGGTGGGAGAACAGAATTATATGTTAGAGACCTCACTGTGCCATTTTGCAAGGCTAGGAGAGCCCAAGATGCTATGAATTAAGATCCACGTGGTTAAGACAAAGCCTGATTAGGATGCTAGGAGTTGAAGTCTCTAAGAAAGTAATGAAAATAAAAAGAGGATATTATGGTGATTGATGAGACAACCCATGCCATCCAACCCCCAATGCAAAGGAAAATTTTAAATAGCAAATACCTCAAAATGCCTACGAGAAAATTCACATTTTTTTCCTCCGTCCCTTGAAGTTGTAAATCTTATCATGTCTTTGAAATGTAAACACCCCAGGAGATAACCAAAATTTTGCTCACAAAGCCTGAAGAAAAAATACACCTTTGTGAACAAAGATAAAACAATTACTATCTCTCTCTACCTAAGCCTGCTGGAATTCAGAAATTCTTATTAAATATTCTTATTTTTCATGACAATATATGTGTTTGCATAAATTCAGTAAGAATCTGTTCTCCTTGCAACAGGACACAATTGGACAAGTCCTTGGCTTGGCTTCCTAGCCAAGGGGCTTCTGAAATTCCAATCTGAGACACCTTACAAAAATTTCCAGGAAAGCAGATTTAAGAGATCTATGGGGTCAATCGTTGTTCTGGCAGCATTTATGTAAATAATCAGGCCAAATGTATTAAAACTGGACTTAATTTGCAGGCAAGTCCGTCTTAACTATGGTTACCTTTGATGGAAATGGAGATGTTTACAGAGAGAAAAATTAAATTTTAGTAATACGACTTTGTAGACATCAGATTCTAGTGCTGTTCCTTGTCTTTGAGATTTGGTTTTCTACCTGTAAACTGGGCTGCATTCTAAATTCTTCCAGTTTCCCCCAGTATTTGGGTAGAACTCTCCAAATTATAATTTGTAATTTTCTCCCACTCTTTTGACTTGGAATCAGTAGGAAGGAAACCAACACTACCCTTTTTCCAAAACCACACCAGCTAAAGCTGGACAACTTAGCATAAACTTCAGAGACATCATCACAACAGCTCATGTGTGGACCATCTTCATGCCCATTACTATGCAGCCACTCAGAAAGATCACTGGAGACATTCACTCTGCAAACCAGGACACTCTGATTGATTGCTACCACCTGCCCTCTCTCCATCTGAAGATGCTTAGAACCTGACATCCTCAAATCTTCTCAGCTGGCTGCTCTCCAAGCTCAGACACCAAATTTATAATTTGCTCCAACTATTAACTTCTGCTTTTCTTTCATTTCCATAGAAATACCTCTCATTAAATGATCAGACTGCTCACATCATATGGATATCCTATAGTAAAACCGCACCTGCAACATCGCCTCTGGAAGGACCACATCCCCATATTCATCTGTCCTAAGTAATCCTGAGGCTGTGTGATTGTTAATACATATGTTGTGCCTGCGTAAATAACTTTTTAAGAAAGTAAAACCCATTTGATTTATTTAATTGGTTGAATCTTGGCTCCAGGGAATTTTTGCTCTGGAGAATTTTTCAGTCCTTGGCTATTGTTCTCCTTCTAGTCAGCATATGAAACTCTGTGGTGTGTTGGATACTCCCAAGGGCTTTCGGTGCCCACTGGCAGCCACTCACAAGCCAAATGGTATCCATCAGGACCAGACAACTGGATGAAATCAACGAAATCAACAACAACCACATCAATAATGACAATGACTACAGAGCCCTCCGGCCTGATGACTCAACAGGAGAAACAGTGAATACTGCGATTCTTCCGCCTGCCTGCATCAGTGGTGGTGACCAAGAATAATGGTTGGTCTAGCCTACTGAGAGCATGACCAGAAAGAGGGAAAATCCAATCAAAAGCAAATGGAGACCAATCTTGAAACTCCCCTGAGCAGATGAAACCAGTTTAGTCATACAAGCGAAGTTGAACTCCACTCATTTTGCAAGGCTAACTTGACTTGGGCTATGTCTTGCTTATATCTCGAAATTGTAAGCAAAACTTGAACTGTTTCCCAACATTGATATGGGGTAACCACTGTCCAATTCCATATTATTTCAGAAAATTCTAGGGGCGCCTGGCTGGCTCAGTCAGTGGATCATGCAACTCTCGAACTCAGTTCGAGCCCCAAGTTGGGTACAGCAATTGCTTAATTAAAAAAAAAATGCTTTTAAGAAAATTCTAACATTATAACCAATCACTGTGAAGAATAAACAGTCACTGCCTTTTCAATACATAAGCTGCTTGATAGCAATATATCCCTGAGCTTTATGCTCAGTTACAAATTATCTTTCGGTGTGTACACAATAAAATATTACTAATTGATTCATTGATTCATTGATTTTCCTTTGACAAATTTTAGGACACCTGGTTCATGCTGGAGACTTGCTGAGTGTCAGAACTCCCAGAAAACCCACACATTGAAATTGGTGACCAAAATCCGTAGCATGCAACAATGATTGATTAAACAACAACAACAACAACACTCCAGGAGTCCTTAGAACATGGAAAGGAAACCAAGGGAAAAGATACAGGACGCTCTGCTAAATTGGTGGGTTAAGTTCGCTGCATCATTGTAATGTGAGTATTAAATAAAATATTGTCTTCTTTGTGGTCACTGGCAGATAAGATAAAGATTTTAGGACTTCCTTCATATTTAGTAACAAAGTATATTTTTGATCAAAAACGAGGACATGGGAGAAGTAACTCTTAGTGAATGAATTACCTTCCTGAAAATTATTGTATATACTGAAAATATATAAAATGAGAATAATGAAAACACCCTTGAGTCGTAGAAACATCTCTTGGTGAGAAGAAGCCCATGCTTCTCCCTTTCCTCTCACCCCATCGATCTTTAAATCCAAGTTCTCAGTAGGCTTACAGCAAGATTTCCTAAGTCTGAAAACTCTGGGATCTGTAGTATATTAAGAACTCCTGAACACTGCCTTGCCCCTGTTATACATTATTCTCTCAGATATTAATTTACTCCCATTGTTTTTGAAACGCTCATTATATCATTCTTTGTTGAAATCATTTAACCCTTCTCAAGTGTGGGATTTTCAAGCTCTTTCTAAATGCTATCTTTCCCATTCCTATTTCCATGTTGTTTCACTTACTTTTAAATTTTTAACTATATTTTTCCATATGGAAATAACAAAGTACAAACATGCGGAAACGCAGCCCCAGCTGTGCTGGCTATAACATACTCTGCCATGAGCATAATTTGGAATAAGAAACTTCTATATTTGTGAGCCATAAGCTGGCACTGTGTTCCCTCTTTTTTGAAGTCAATTTTTTGCAACACACGTACATTCAAAGATGTCCAATATAGAGAATTAGAACATCTTTAGTATGAGTAAATTGCAAAGGACTGAAAACAAATCATGCGGAGGCAAGATCGGGAAGATTAGCAGGGTTGCAACAATGCACCAAAAGTATAGTAGAAGAGCTCAGTTTAGATAGTTGGTTAAATGATTATATTTTTATGACAAGTGACAGATACCCATAAGACTTTCTTGAGCTGGCAAAAAGCTGGCAAAATAAAGCTTAGTATATAAAAAGAAATTATATTTCATTCCATAGAACAGAAAGTCGAAGGTTATGGTGATATAGAAGCATATGGGTTTATTTTCCTTTCACATAAAAGGAATCTAAAGGTAGGCTCTCCAGGGCTCTCCAAAGGACCCATCAGAGACCTAAGTTTCACCTCTCTAATCTACCGTGTTTGGCACTGGCGCCTACCCTAAATGTTACCTCATGCTCCAAGATAGCTGCCAGAACTCCAGTTATCACAACTACATTCCAGGCAGCTGATAGAAAGAAAAGGGTAAGGGTGAAAGGACATGAGTCTTTGAAGACATTTCTCAGAAATCTTCAGCTTATGTTTCATTGGCCCAGGTAAAGAAATATTGTGGTTGTTCTTACTGTTTCCCCCAGCTGGGCACACTGCCTAGGAAGAAGGGGAGAAATGAATACTGGGTATGCAGTTGGCTATCGCTGCTGAGTTAGAAATGGTAAATAAATGACAACATACACTTACTATGATAGACTTGTGGAATTGATTTTTACAGGTGGAAATGCAAATGTTACAGTAATTTCAGTAACGTATTATCCATTCTCTGAATTACCTATAAATATGTTTTGATTTGCAGGCAATTGGAAAATTACATTCCAAGAAGGTTTTTAAAGCTAATTATTGTCAATAAGCCAAGAAAATTGTTTGAACATATTTTTAGATCTTTAACTCTGAGTTGCTCGCTAAGAATATTATTAAAATAGTTAAAAATAATCAGAGAATAACATTTTGTTTCTTTACTGCTTTAATGAAGAAGAAAAGAGTTTTAAAAGCAGAATCAAAGCTATAGATACAGAGAACTGATGGTTGCCTGAAGGGAGGGGTGGGGGATGGGCAAAATAGGTGAAGGGGAGTGGAACATACAGGATTCCAGTTATGGAATGAATAAGTCACTGGAACAAAAGGCACAGCATAGGGAATAGAGTCATTGATCTTGTCATAGCATTGTATGGTGACAGATGGTATCTACACCTGTGGTGAACACAGCATAACATAGAGAGAAGCTGAATCACTATGTTGTACACCTGAAAATAATGTAACATTGTGTCTCAACTATACTTTAAAAGAAGAGCTTTGTTTGTTTTTAATCTATGAGTTCTTAGTTGCACAACTTTCAGGCAACAAAAATCAATGTCCATGGGGTATTTGCCCAGGGTCTGAGGCCATCCTCCTACATGAGACAAAATTCAAATAATGTCCCTAATTAAAGCAGGATGAAAAGTAAATACACATTCACACTGGAACTTATACATTCAAACAAGAGTCATCATTCAAAATAAACCTAGAAAGGTGGACAATTCCTTCTAGTCACACATATGTATTATTTTAAAGGTTTTTGCCCCTCTTTTCTTCCGGGCAGTTGAGGCAGAGAGAGAAGGCAGGGCAGGCCACTGTCTCAGTGGTTGCTATGAGCTTCATGGAGATTTCTGCTCCAAGACTGGTATCTAACGTGATTAATGACATATCCATTAGAACTAGCTCCAAATGACTTTCCATTGTTTCTACTAAAGATATGCCACCATTGAGGACACTGACCTGGACAAATCAAGGCAAATCAATTCACCTTATCAGTCTTTGTTTCTTCATCTGAAAAATGATGAAGGGTGATTAGACAGATGATCTCTAGGTCCCATTTCAGAATGACATTCTAAGACTCTGTAATCTCCTGTGCTAACCTAATTCTACTTAGATCCCATGCCTAGAAAATGCAGAATTCATTATTTTAAAATCTTAACTCCTTTGATTTCAATAAAAAACATAAATTACCAAAATCCCACATTCATATTATAGCAACACATATGTACATACATACATCCTATGTATGTGTATATGTGTGTGTATAAAATAAGTGATTATACATTTATATTTAAAATACATGGGAAATAAGAAGTATCTACTAGTCAAAACACAAGTTAATGTGGTCAGTTTATGTTACTTTGTTGTTACATTCTCTCAAATCAAGATCTCTAAGAGGTAAAGTAGGGAAGGAAATTAACATGTTAAAAATTTCCTAAGAATGATGGGGCACCTGGTTGGCTCACTGGGTTAAAGCCTCTGCCTTCAGCTCAGGTCATGATCCCAGGGGCCTGGGATCGAGCCCTACATTGGACTCTCTGCTCAGCAGGGAGCCTGCTTCCCCCTCTCTCTCTACCTGTCTCTCTGCATAGTTGTGATGTGTGTGTGTGTGTGTGTGTGTGTGTGTGCGTGTGTGTGTGTGAAATAAATAATAAAATATTTTTTAAAAATTTCCTAAGAATGAGTATTCTGTTGTTTTAGGGTGGAATGTTTTCTGTATATCTATGAGGTCCATCTGGTCCAATGTATCATTCAATGTTCTTGTTTCTTTATTGATTTTCTGCTTGGATGATCTGTCTATTACTGAGAGTGGTGTGTTAAGATCCCCTGCTATTAATGTAGTCATATCAATATGACACTTTATCTTGATTAACAGTTTTCTTATGTAGCTGGCTGCTCCTATATTGGGGGCATAAATATTTATAATTATTAGATCTTCTTGGTGGATAGATCCTTTAAGAATGATGTAGTGTCCTTCTTTATCTCTGACTACTCATTCTTCTCGAGTGCACATGGAACTTTCTCCAGAAAAGACCACATACTGGGTCACAAATCAGGATTCAACCAATACCAAAAGATTGAGATTATTCCCTGCATATTCTCAGACCACAATGCTTTGAAACTGGAGCTCAACCACAAGAAAAAGTTTGGAAGGAATTCAAACACCTGGGAGCTAAAGACTTCCTTGCTTAAGAATGTTTGGATCAACCAGGAAATCAAAGAAGAACTTAAACAATTCATGGAAACCAATGAGAATGAAGATGCTTCAGTCCAAAACCTATGGGATACAGCAAAGGCAGTCCTAAGGGGGAAATACATAGCCATCCAAGCCTCCCTTAAAAAAACAAACAAACAAACAAACAAACCTGAAAAATCCAGAATACACCAGCTGTCTTTACTCCTTGAAGAATTGGAGAATCAACAACAAATTAAGCCAACCCCACACACAAGAAGGGAAATAATCAAGATTAGAGCAGAGATCAATGAGATAGAAACTAGAGATACAGTAGAACACATCAATGAAACTAGAAGCTGGTTTTCTGAAAGAATAAATAAGATCAATAAACCACTGGCCAAACAAATCCAAAAGAAAAGAGAGAGGACCCAAATTAGTAAAATTATGAATAAAAAGGGAGAGATCACGATTAACACCAAGAAACAATCATCAGAAATTATTATCAACAGTTATATGCCAATAAGTTAAGCAACCTAGATGAAATGGATGCATTCCTGGAGACTATAAACTTCCAAAACTGAATCAGGAAGAAATTGACAACCTGAATAGACCAATACCTAATAATGAAATTGAAGCAGTGATCAAAATCCTCCCAAAAAACAAGAGCCCAGGACTTGATGGATTCTCTGGGGAATTCTACCAAACATTCAAAGAAATAATATCTATTCTCCTGAAGCTGTTTCAAAAAATTGAAGGAAAACTTCCAGACTCTCTTATGAAGCCAGCATTACCCTGATCCCCAAACCAGGCAAAGACCCCACCAAAAAGGAGAATTTCAGACCAATATCCCTGATGAACAAGGATGCCAAGATTCTCAACAAGATTCTAGCTAACAGGATCCAACAGTACATTAAAAAGATTATCCACCATGACCAGGTGGGATTTACCCATGGGATGCAAGGGTGGTTCAACATTCACAGATCAATCAATGTGATAGAACAAATCAATAAGAGAAGAGAGAAGACCCACATGGTCCTCTCAATTGATCCAGAAAAAGCATTTGACAAGATACAGTGTCTCTTCCTGATTAAAACGATTCAAAGTACAGGGATAGAGGAAACATTCCTCAACTTCATAAAATCTATCTATGAAAAACCCACAGTGAATATCATGCTCAATGGGGAAAAGCTGACAGCCTTCCCTTTGAGATCAGGAACATGACAAGGATGCCCACTACTCACTACTCTTGTTCAACATAGTATTAGAAGTCCCAGCAACAGCAATCGGACAACAAAGAGAAACAAAAGGTATTCAAATTGGCAATGAAGAAGTCAAACCCTCTCTGTTCGCAGATGACATGATACTTTATATGGAAAACCCAAAAGACTCCATCCCCAAACTACTAGAACTCATACAGCAATTCAGTAATGTGGGAGGATACAACATCAATGTACAGAAATCAGTTGCTTTCTTATACACTAACAATGAAAATATGGAGAGGGAAATAAGAGAATCAATTCCATTTACTATAGCACCAGGAATCATAAGATACCTGGGAGTAAACCTAACCAAAGAGGTAAAGGATCTGTACTCAAGGAACTACAGAATACTCATGAAAGAAATTGAAGAAGATGCAAAAAGATGGATGACCATTCCATGCTCATGGATCTGAAGAATAAACATTGTTAAAATGTCTATTCTGCCTAGAGCAATCTATACTTTCAATGCCATTCTGATCAAAATTCCACCGGCATTTTTCAAAGAGCTGGAACAAACAATCCTAAAATTTGTATGGAACCAGAATAGACCCCAAAGTGCGAAGGAAATGTTGAAAAAGGAAAACAAAACTGGGGGCATCACCTTGCCTGATTTCAAGCTTTACTACAAAGCTGTGATCACCAAGACAGCATGGTACTGGCTCAAAAACAGACACATAGACCAGTGGAACAGAGTAGAGAGCCTAGATATGGACCCTCAACTCTATGGTCAAATAATCTTCAACAAAGTAGGAAAAAATATACAGTGGAAAAAAGACCAGTCTCTTCAATAAATGGTGCTGGGAAAATTGGACAGCTACGTGTAGAACAATGAAACTCGACCATTCTCTTACACTGTACACAAAGATAAAGTCAAATTGGATAAAAGACCTCAGCATGAGTCAGGAATCCATCAGAATCCTAGAGGAGAACATAGGCAGTAACTTCTTCAACATCGGCCACAGCAACTTCTTTCAAGACACGTCTCCAAAGGCAGAGGAAACAAAAGTGAAAGTGAACTTTTGGGACTTCATCAAGATCAAAAGCTTCTGCACAGCAAAGGAAACAGTCAACAAAACAAAGAGGCAACCCACGGAATGGGAGAAGATACTCACAAATGACAGTACAGACAAAGGGCTGATAGTCAAGATCCATAAAGAACTTCTCAAACTCAACACACAAAAAACAGATAATCATGTCAAAAAAGGGGCAGAAGACATGAACAGACACTTCTCCAAGGAAGACATACAAATGGCTAACAGACACATGAATAAATGTTCATCATCACTAGCCATCAGGGAGATTCAAATCAAAACCACATTGAGATATCGCCTTACACCAGTCAGAATGGCTAAAATCAACAAGACAGTAAACAACAAGTGTTAGAGAGGATGTGGAGAAGGGGGAACCCTCTTACACTGTTGGTGGGAATGCAAGTTGGTGCAGCCACTTTGGAGAACAGCGTGGAGATTCCTTAAGAAATTAAAAATAGAGCTTCCCTATGGCCCTGAAATTGAACTATTGGGTATTTACCCCAAAGATGCAGATGTAGTGAAAAGAAAGGCCATCTGTACCCCAATATTCATAGCAGCAATGGCCACAGTCACCAAACTGTGGAAAGAACCAAGATGCCCTTCAATGGACAAATGGATAAAGAAGATTTGGTCCATATATACAATGGAGTGTTATGCCTCCATCAGAAAGGATGAAAACCCAACTTTTGTATCAACATGGATGGGACTGGAAGAGATTATGCTTAGTGAAATAAGTCCAGCAGAGAGAGTCAATTATCACATGGTTTTGCTTACTTGTGAAACATAAGAAGTAACACGGAGAACATCGAGAGATGGAGAGAAGTGAGCTGGGGGATATCGGAGGGGGAGACGAACCATGAGAGACTGTGGACTCTGAGAAACAAACTGAGGGTTATGGAGGGGAGAGGGGTGGGGGGTTGGGTAGGCCTGGTGATGGGTATTAAGGAGGGCACATACTGCATGGAGCACTGGGTGTGGTGCATAAACAATGAATTCTGGAGCACTGAAAAGAAATTTAAAAAAATAAATAAAATTTTTTTTAAAATCTCCTAAGAGTTAGGCAATAGCTAACAACCGTTGTTTGTTAATCACCATGATCTACAAAGGCTCCTGGAGTCATAAAGTCTACTAATTACCTCCCAAACAAAACAAAAATTTTTAAAGCAACTTTTAAACACCACTTAGCTTTTACCAACTCACTACTGACCCTGTTCCACTTAATTTTCCCTTTAGTTTACTCTGCATTTCAACACCTCAATAGGCACACCTAATTTCCAGAGTTTTGTGAATATCAAGTATCAGCAAACAAGCTTTCACTCTGCTATGGGACTTCCTACCACGTCTTATCTGAAGACACACTAAGTGTATGCAAATACAAATATAAATCCAAACTCTTATGTTCCAAGTATTTCTTTGCCTATTTCCATTGAATTACAAAGTTTATAAGCACAGATATGTCAGCTAACCAAGTCTGTAGGACAGGGTGCTCCCCTGTTACTCCAGCTCAAAGCAGTATATTTTGAACATAAAATCTTTGATACTTGAGATAAGTATTAAATTTATCTGAGAGGTTTCAATTTTAAACCAAATCAGTGTTTCAGTTCTCACTTGCTGGATTTTTCTAACTGTTTACCGATGAAAAGAACGCTGTGTGCACCGAACCATTCAATCCATTTTGGTCGGATGTATGATATTTTCCTTTCTAACAAAAGTGCCTGTAAGTCCCAGGGCTGCCCCATGCTGTTTTTTTTCTTTAATGTAAATTACCGCTGTGGACTGCCACTTACAAAGTTCAGTCAATAGATAAATTTCCTATGTCCCCTCCAGTCTTTCTGAGGGTAATTTCTCCAATCTAGCAAAAACAGCTAGGTATAAATGAGATTTCTACCTTTAAAACAAAACAAAACATACAAACAAGTTGATTTACACTGAAAACAATGGAACTCCTAGGGAATTATGGGCAGCTGAGCTGATGGCTCTAGGGGGAAACTGTTGTTGGTACAATGTTGCCCACATCCAGTTTTTTCATATCTCTGAATTCCTGCTTGTGATGGTAAAGGAGGAACAAAGAGGAAAAAAGATGGAGAAATATTGCATTGCTATATAACCACAGATCAGAAGAAGGGAAAGACGTCAATGAGTCTAATAAGACATAAGCAAACAAATATTTATCTGAGCCTTGAGGAAATGTGCCCCAAAAAAACAAAAACAAAAACAAAAACAAGACAAAAAACCCAGCACATGGAATCCTCAGAAATTCATATCATCCTGGTGAAAGCAAACATTAGCTGTTTGCAATACTTAGAAGATCCATTTGCCCTGTCCATGTCTCATAAATTCTTAGGACAGCGGCATCCACAATACAACTGAGAATCTTTAGAAGCGTGTTTGGCTCTTCACTGACAATTATGATGCCCAACTCTGCTTTTTAGGAGATATTATGATGTTTTTCTAATATACTTGCACTTCTCAGAAATATCTTTTCAATGACAATATCTTAAAAGTTCATGGAAGCAAAGCAAAAAAAAAAAAAAAGAAAGAAAAAAAGAAAAAACCCTAATGATTAAAAACCAAAAAAGTGAATTTGCAAAATTTTGCAAGAATTTGCAATTTTTGTTTGCAAATGATTGTCTACAACAGCTCTTTAAGTCTAAAGGTAATTTCCCCTCCCGCAATAAAAGGAAGGGTCAGAAAAAAAAAAAAGGTACCTTTTGAAGACCCACTAGCTAGGACCTACACGCTGTCCCTTGTTCCATTTAACTTTCCTTCCTAAGGCATAGCATTAATCTGAAGAACTCAACTGGGGCAACACAAATACCCATTTTTGGCTCTGAGGAAATGTGTGTATCTACCCCCCCCCAAATTTAGGATTAACACAAACCACAAAAAAAGTGAAGTGGGAGAGGACCTGAGAGGGAAAGATACAGAGACAGATGGTGTGATGGGTTGAATTGTGTCTCCCCTCACTCTCAAATTTGTAGGCTGAAACCTTAAGCCTGAATGTGACTGTATTTGATATAGGGCTTTGAAGGAGGTAATTAAGCTTAAATGAGGTCATGGTGGGGCCCGAATCCAATAAGGCCCCGTCCTTCTAAGAAGAAGGGTGCAGTGCTGCAGAGGTACAGAGGAGGCTATGTGAACACAGAAAAAAGATGGCCATCCGCCAGCCAAGGGAAGAGCCCTGAGGAGAAACCCACCCTGTCAGCACCTTGATCTTGAACTTTCTAGCCTCAGAATCATGAGAAAATACATTTTCTGTTGGTTAAGCCGGTGTGGGATTTTGTTACGTCAGCCCTAGCAGACTAATACATATAAGGGGGGAAAAATGAATAAGCACAAAGAGAGGGGGAAAATAGTGTGCATTTTTTTAAATAACTGAATATGTTACAGTAAATAGGAATGGATATAAATCAAAGACAGGTTTTTGACCCTGCTCTGAAAAGTTGGGCTTCTTAAAAGAAGATTGATCAGAAAGCCTGAGGACCAGAAGGCTTTCCTTGTTCCTGTGCCTGTAATGGAAAGAAGCTAATAACTTCCTACCCCTAAAAACACTCCGAGATGTAAGGACAGAATATTCCAGTGAAGACAATCTGCCTTTCACTCTCTTCCCGCTGTTGAAACTCTTGCTGCAGTTTGGGGAGTCTTGGCAGCTTATGCTCGTAGAAATGGCCTGAAGCCTGTCAATTCATTGCTTTAAATCACTGAACACCTATTGGGAGGTAATAGAACCTGACAAATTGATGGGCTCTAATAAAGCCCAGCTCTAGAAATAAAATGGATTTAATTATCGGTCAAGTGTGTATGGTTAAGATGAGGTATGTTCAAGCTATTCTATAGGATTTCAGGAGAGTGTCAGAAGTCATTTTCTCAGAGAAACGGCGTTACTAATTTGGGTTTAATACTTAGTATGATTGTAATATTCTTGTTTATAACTCTATATCCACTTTCTGTGCTATGGGGGCCATGTCCTGTTTATCTTTCCCCTGTCCTCCCAAGGTCCCAATACCTCACTTATTCCACAGCAGCTGTACATGCTTTTTTATTCAAACTTTACTCAATTAAAGTTTGTGGAATGAGACAGTCTATCAATCAATCAATCACATTTAATGAGAACATCTCTGTGACAGTGCGTACACCTGAGCCTTCCTTTCCTTCCAGCCAAAGGTGAGTTCCTTGGCAGTTCTGGGATGATCTGTTTAGCAAGCACGAGGATCAAGGGGGCATTCGCATGTGACTGATGCTTATGGGTTCACATAGACTCATTAGCCCATCATTTAACGGTGATGTGATTTCTTCCTGCCATTCACTTAGAGTAGCTTGTTTAAGTTTTCCCTTTTATTTCTTTTACTTTTACCATGCAGATGCAGATTCCCATTTGAGATGTTTTAGTATCTAATTATTGATAAACTTCTGATGTGCAGATCCTGGAGCCACGCCTGCTATAGGTAGCTTAGGATTCATCGCACGACCCTAGGCAATGTCACTTGCAAAATTTTCCATGTGACATTTACGTGAAACAACCAGCTTTTTAAAATGTTAGTCACTCTTTCTATAATCAATTTTTGGGACTGGTTTATATTTGGGACACACAGCAGTATTTAATAATGAAAAATAAGATTCACCTGATTCCTCTAAAATGAATTAGCCTATTTGTCAAATTACTTTTTTATTTCTGACAATTAAGATAACTTTCTTAGATTTTTTTTATTACATGCATGTACTTTTGATAGTAAATGTGTATTTGCTAAACGTGTATTAAGATAACTTTTCTGCTATCCTATAATCCAGTAATCACATGAGCAGATATTTACCCCCAAAATACAAACGCACTAATTCAAAGTGATACATGCACCCCTATGTTTATTGCAGCATTATTTACAATAGCCAAATTAAGGAAGCAGCCCATATCCATTGATAGATGGATAGATGGATAAAGAAGATGTAAGATAGGTACAGATCTAGATACAGATATGATGGAATGTTATTCAGCCATTAAAAGGAATGAAATCTTGCCATGAACGATGACATGGATGGAGCTGCAGAGTATTATGCTAAGTGAAATAAGTCTGTCAGGGAAAGACAAATACCATTTGATTTCACTCATATGCGGAATTTAAGAAACAAAACAAACAAGCAAAGGAGAAAAAGAGAGTGAGAGAGACAAACCAAGAAACAGACTCTATAACTACAGACAAACAAACAGATGTTACCAGAGAAGTGGTGGGTGGGGGTGTGGGGGGAAGAGGTGATGGGGATTAAAGAGGATACTTATTATGATGAGCACTGGGTAATGCATAGAATTGTTGAATTGCTATATTGTACACATGAAATTAACACTGTATATTAACTATACTGGAATGAAAATTAAAAACTTAAAACAATAACTTGTCTGTTTTTTTAATGTTATATCCATACATTTTATAATGATATATATAATTAAGTTGAAAAAAAAAGTCAAATAGTACAGAAAGCAAAGATTTTCTGAAATGCTACCATTTAAGTTCCCAATCCCAGACACATTACCCAATCTTCTACCAATGAGATCAACAATCTGTATGTATTTTCCATATATTTCTCCCTGTTCATAAAACCATTAAATAACATGATGGTAATGAGGAGTGGCATTTTTGTTGTTGTTATTTCATGAAAATGGGGTCATGGTATATATACTTCTCTCCCCTTATTTTTCTTACGTGATGATACATCCTGAAAATCCCTTCAAATTGACTACTAAAAATTTCATTCCTTTTAGTGGCTATATAGTATTCCCTGGTATGGCTCAGTAAATTTAATTTTTCTTTTACTGATGGATTTCATTTTTTTCTAATTTTTTGAGCACTGCAAACAATGCACACTAAATAATACGCACACATAGCCTTACATATATTGGTGTTTTTATTCCCAAGATTGGTATGTGTTTTTAATTTCAGTAGATGGTGTTATGAATCTAATTCTCAAGCATATGAGGATATAAATCTAGGGTCTCTGTTTTAATGATTTGTTTTTTATACCTATGCCATTACCACAAGGTTTTGATTCCATGAATTTATAGTATGTTTGTACATTTAATTTTTTTAAAAGATTTTATTTATTTAACAGAGAGAACATCACAAGTAGGCAGAGAGGCAGGCAGAGAGAAGGTGGGGGCAATCAGGCCCTCTGCTGAGCAGAGAGTCCTATGTGGGGCTTGATCGCAGGACCCTGAGATCATGATCTGAGCTGAAAGCAGAGGCTTAACCCACTGAGCCACCCAGGTGACCCTGTACATTTAATTTTTAATCAAATATTCAGAAATTTAATGAGGCAAGTATTAGCCTACCATTCTTTTTCATATATTTCTTGGCTAGTCTAACATTTTTAATCTCCCAAATAATTTTTAACATGCTATTATCTTATTTCAACAAACTACAAATCCATAGGTATCCTAATTAAATTCCACCTAACCCATTTATTTTATAAAATATTTAAGAGTTATTAAACCATCCCATGCAAGAACATATAATTTTTTTTTCCAAGTGACCACATCTTGTCTATGTCCTTAAATAAGATTTTACAGCTTTCTTCACTTAGACCCCATACTTCTCTTGCTAAGTTTTTATCTAAGTATCACATAGCTCTCAACATATTTCTTATATTTAGAAATAGCACCTGTTTTCTATAAAGCTAGGTCACCATCATTATAAACTTCCAAAAATTTTCAATATCCTGCATAAGTAAAATTTCCCCCAAAAGCGGGGTTGCCAAATGTTCTGGTTATCAATTACTGTTGTGCAAATTATCTCAAAATACAGTAGCTTCAAACAAGTACCATTCTGTCTTTTCTCATGATTTTGTGGGTCAGAAATTCTAGAGGGGCTGAGTTGGCCAATTCTCCTGTTCTAGTGGTGTCCAGTAGCATTCTGTAGTGATACTCACCTGAAAGCAGGGCTGATTTGAAGGGTCTATGCAGGTTTCACTCACAAACTTCTTATTTTGACAAGGATGGCCATCAGGTAGGTCTCAGCTAGGCATTCTCCCTCTCTCTGTATTTGCAGAGCCTCTCCACGTGATCTATCCAGAAGGATAGTTGAACTTCGTACATGATGATCTGGGTCTGCAAGAGACAAGGATGGAAGATTCCAGTCCTCTTAGAGTAGTCTCCAAACTAGCATCACTTCACATCTGTGACATTCTACTGGCCAGTCCAGGTTCAAGGAAAAAGTAAGCAAACCGTACCTCTCAGTGGAAAAGATGTCAAAGAAGTTCTGACCATCCTTAATTCACCACACCAACCTTTTACTTATCCAAATAAACAAAAAGCAAAATGACTAAGAGATCTAGGATCATCAGTCCTGCTTCAAGAACATTCTGGTGAGGTGAGGAAGGGATGCTTAGATTTCAGTTGCCAAATTTCTTAGTCCCAAATTTTTCCTGTAACCTCAAACCTGATGAACATTTTTCTTAGTCATGTAGAAATAAAACCAAAATAAGATAGCCAATTCAGACTCCTTCCCAGATAAGTACCTTTGTGGTTTTTGTGATAACCTGATTCTTTCCTGACTGCCAATACCATGTGTTAGAGCAATACAAAATAAGAATTTAGCACAGGACAAAACCCTACTTCTAGATCCACCTTAATAGTTGTGTCTAGAAGACATTTGTAGACTCTACCACACTGCTGCCTCCTATTTTTGCCTACTGAACACAGCTACATGGCCTGGAGAAAGGATGGTGATTCCTAACACAACAAACACAAATTAAACAGAAATAAACTCAAATAATCACTGGAATGTCCCTAGGGTAACTAAGATCATGTGGCTGTGACTACATGAACACAGGCCAAAGTCACTAAAAAATGCATTCACTGCCCTATCACTAACTCATAGTACAGGGAAATAAATTTATCTGAAAACAATTCTACGGACAGTAATGCTTTAAGTAGAGGACATCTGGATAATAGCCTCAGCTGCTCCATTGGTCACAAGTAGAAGAAAACCCATTTTAAATAAGCATATATAGGTTAAAAGATTTTACTGGCTTAACTAAATGATAATTTGAGAAATATTTTGGTGTATTAGGGCACTTTTGGTTATATGTAATGAAAACCCCACCCCAAATGAGCCAACACCACCACCAAAAAAACCATTATTGCTTTATATAACCATGAATTTCAAGATAGGATATCTCTAAGGTAAGTTAATTCAGTAGGTCCATTCCATCATCAAAAATAGTGGTTCTTACAGTTTGCCTCCCTCTCTGTTTTCATCTTACTTTATTTTTCCTTTCCTTCCCCTATGTTCCTCTGTTTTGTTTCTTAAATTCCACATCTGAGTGAAATCATATGGTATTTGTCTTTCTTTGAATGACTTATTTCACTTAACTTAATACCCTCTAGTTCCATCCATGTTGCAAATGGCAAGATTTCATTCTTTTTGATGACTGAGTAATATTACATTGTATGGGTGATGGGCATTAAAGAGGGCACTTGATGTAATGAGCACTGGGTGTTATATGCAACTGATGAATCATTAAATTCTACCCCTGAAACTAATGATACAGTATGTGTTAACTAAATTGAATTTAAATAAAAAATTTTTAAAAATAAAAGGTAAACATCCTTCTCAAAAAAACGGGGGTGGGGTTCTTTTTGTCTTTCCATCAGGTATGTCATCCTTATCATGTCAGCACTCTTCTCTGCTAACTCCTTTTGCACTCCCAAAGTAGCAACCACAACATCCAGCAGGTACACGTAGATATTGCAAGATAGTTGATGAAGGGGATTTGTGACCACCTTGTGTCTCTTTGAAAGAATGATAAAACCTTTCCCAGAACTCCCAGCAAACAACCCCTCCTCTTCCATGGAAACACTGGTAACATGCCCAACATATATCAATAATTTGGCAAAGGGAAGAAGATACCAAGATAGGCATTGATTATTTAGCATTTATTCCTGAGCTGCAGTTTGGTTTATTTTCCTAAAGGAGTCTATACCTAATTAAATTGGAATTAGTTTAGCAAGAAAGGAGGGACCAGGTGGTGTTTAAAGGGCCATCAAATATAGTTTCTTTCTTTCATCTCTGCTTTTCAAGGTGTAGACTTATTTTCTAAAGCTTTCCTTGCATTCTCAAGATAGTGGCATTCCTCCTAGGGCTATAAGCTTCTTGACTCATGTCCAATGATAAGAAAGAATATCTCCCCCTATAGCTCTTTTGAAAGGATTCATTTATTTATTCAACAAATATATATTAAGCATCTACTACATTCCTGGGACTGTTCAAGGGTCTGAAAAAACAGCAGAGAACAAAGAAAAGAAGTCCCTTCCTTCAAGGAGCTTACATTCTTATAAGGAAAAACAGACAATTAAAAATAAACACAGCAATTAGTGGTAATTGCTATGAGGAAGAACAAGACAGGAAGAGAAGGGAGAAAGTGAAGTTTGGGTAAAAGTACAGCTTGCTTTTTCAAAGAAGATTATCAAGGAAGGCCTTTCTGGTATGATATTTGACAACAGAACTGAAAGGAGTAAGACTACCAAATGGCAGATAAAAGAGAGAGAGAGAGAGAGAATGGGAAGGAACGAGATGAATGGATGGAGAGAGAGAAAGCGGGAGGGATAGATGATAAATAGTAAAAAGATCAATCAATTGATCTGGAACAGCGAGTAGAAAGGTCCTGAGGCAAGAGCATTCTTCCTGTGTTCAAGGAACAGCAAAGAGGGCATATAATATATGCAAAGTGTTCAAGAGGAAGAATGATAGGAAACGAGGTCAGAGAACTGATGAGGTGTGAGGGAAAGATCATATTGGTTCCCAAGGTCCATTTTCAAATTTTGGCTCTATGAGTGAAACAAGAAGCCATTTGGAGGTTTTAAGTCGAAGGATGAAATGTCTGACTACTGTAGTGAAAGGGTCATTGTAATTTCCATGTAGGAAATAGATCATAGGAAGTGGACTGAAAGCAAGGAGACCAGTTAAGAGACTTTAGTCAAGTACAGAATGAGAAGTGGTCAGATTCTGCATATATATTGGTAGTAGGGTTGGCAGCGTTTGATAGCAGATTGAATGCTGGGTGTAAAAGAGAAAGAATAGCTAAGCATGACACCAAAGTTTTTGGCCCAAACACTTGAAAGAATGGAGTTTCTGTCTTCAGAGATGAGGATAAGTACATAAGGAGCAGATTTACAGTAGATAAACTCGTGGATATGCAATCCAGTCATTTGGCTTTATAAATGTTTAAGATGTTTATAGATATCCAAGTAAGGATGTCAAGTATAGAGCTCAACAGAGATATCTGGGGTTGAAAGAAGTTTGAAAATCCCCAACCAATAGATACCATTTAAAACCATGAAACTGGATGAGATCACCCAACGGAATGGGGTGGATGGAAGAGAGACATCTAGGAACTAAATTGAGGGACACTCTAATAGAGGTCAGGTGCATGAGGAGAAATGAGCAAAGGAGCTGAAAAAGAATATCCAGTGAGAGAGGGGGAGAATGTCAAATAGTGGGTGGTTTCCTAAAAGAAAAAATGAAATTCTTTAAGGAATGAGAAGGGATAAATG
Organism: Martes martes; assembly: GCF_963455335.1. NCBI lineage: Eukaryota > Metazoa > Chordata > Mammalia > Carnivora > Mustelidae > Martes > Martes martes. Next base: position 16,165,368 of record NC_137900.1, on the reverse strand, counting down.
GGGTCAAACAAGATAATTGAGAATTGACGACTGTGTTTGACAAGGCAGTGGTTGAGAGAAAAGGCTAACTAGCATGGAGAGGAGATATGCAAATAGAAACAACTCTTTTAGGAGTCTTGATGGAACGGAAAGCAGAGAAATGGGGAAGCCCCTGGAATGAATTGTGGGTGAAGTAAGTTTGGTTTTAAGGTAGAAGACATTAACACCATATTTCTATGCTGGTGTGAATGATTCAGGAGAGGAGAAATTTGACAACAAAAAGAGAAGAGGAGAATTACTGGAATGATACCATTAAGTGGTGGAGGGTAGGGAGGAAGAGAAGAAGTATAATCTAGTGCAGGAGCTGGTTTTTCAGATAGTTTATCTGATAAGATTTGAGGTTGATTACTTGGTTATTAAGTCCAAAGAGATGTTTTCTTGACATGGGGAAAATCTGAGGCCAATTAAGTTATCCTCCCACACGACCAAAGTCAGAAACACAAAGGAAAATACAGAGCTTAGATATGATATTCAGATGTTTATAATTTTTAGTATATGAATTTTCAACTGTATCTCAGTTTCAAGGTGATTGCCCTTGCTGTTTCTTAGCTGGGGCTCTCTACTTTTTCATTACTTTCTAAGAGACAACTCTCCTACCGTTAGATATAAAATGGAAGTACCATGAATTGCTTGCCTTGGACACCTTACCAAATGGATACAAAAAGGCAGTTCTTTTAAGTTCAGTCATAGAATAATATAAAGTAAGACCACAAGCCATAAATGGGCAGATCACCACTATGTGATCACCAATATGTGATTTTTGCCCTTCAACCCATCAGGCTACTTTAGAAAAAATAGTAATGGAGGCTGCTTTTCTGCCAGTTCCTAATAGGTCATTGTCTGTTTTCCAAAGAGTATCTGTGCAGCAAGCCTACACATCATCTGACCAATCAGTTATTTCTGAAACTTCCCAGTGCTGACTTCCTTTTGAGCTCCATATTAACACATTCAAAAACAAATGGCCAGTTTGGAAGGAGCTTGATGATAACCAGCTGTGAATCCTTTTCCGCTTCTACCTCCTCCTCTTCAAGTCATTTTTAATAAAAACTCTCAGGCATTTTTGGAAGTTTGTCTTTATTTTTCCCCAAATAGTATGTTTTCTCACCTCTGCATGTTCTATTTCTGCCCAGAATCTGATAGTCAATGCTATTTAGAAGTCTGCTTTGGGACAACCATACTACTATGCCTGGATATAAATAAGATCTACCCCTGATTTGCAATGTGAACTTACAAGTGATTTAACTTCCAGATTTTACTATCCCCAGCCAAAGAATAGATAATACTGCCTACCAACAGCTTGCCACAGTGAAGACACTGGCTTTGTGTCATATGAAAGCAAAACTCAGATTTCAGCTCTGCCATCTACTGGCTGTGTGGTCTCAAGCATGCTATTTAACCTACCTGAATCTTTGGTCTCACATAGCGTTACTATGAACTTTAGGACTTAAGGGATGATATAATAGGTCAATATCTCCATGCTTGGCAAACTGCAGGCATGCAACAAGTGTCTTTTAGCAAGTTCTTTATAACACACTGGGAACCCACTGGCCTAGGAGTACTACATGACTACAAGGAAGAATGAAGACGCATTCTCAGTAGACCAATATGATCCAAAAAGTTTATAGACAGAGGTGGAGTTACTAATAACGATGTCAGTTCAACCCTAGGGAGGGAGAGGCAGAGTGTACCAAAAATATTTTTATCCATGGGTTTGTAACTCCTGAGATATTTCCAGAGATCAGCTTTACTGTGCATCAAAATGGCTGCCTGTGTCTCTATCAGATAGATCCAGATTGCTGATGCGAGGAGAAGGGGGAATGCAATGGGTCCTGCTTTGGAAGAGCCTGTAAAGGGAAAAGGAGACTCCCAACACACAGAGCGCCTAATAGGAACACAGTATAGCCATTATGAGTCATGTAAACTTCATTAGTCCAGGAAGCACATGTTCACTCCAAATTTACTAACTTCTGAACTTGCTCAGTCGAGACTGCTAAACTTTCTTGGCTTTGGTTCTTAGAAAATGAAATCTTTCCAGCTGTGTATCTTTAAAATTGCAGATTAGTTCTTTACACTTGGCAGAATCATTAGGAGGGCAAGCTTGAAGGAGGGAGAGAGCTAGCACTGAAAGTATAGGATGCAGCCCAAGAGAGATTTGAGTTGATGCCATTTCCTATTTTTAATCCCTGCTCCAGTCTCGATTGTGAGTACACTTAAGCATGGGTGTAGGTTGTATAGGATTGTTTCCTACCTAGATACATCCTATTACAACCTTGGAAGCCTGTATAAATGCCACCTTCTCCATCATACTTTTCTAGATTCTTCAAAATGAATGTTACCTCTGCCTTCTCTCAACTTCTCTTTAAGTCACACATACTTTTCATCACATATAAGAAGTAGGATATAATAAGGAAGAGCAAGGACTGGAAGTCCAACAGTCCTGAGTTCAAATTCTGCCTCTACCATCATTTCATATGTGGCTCAAGCTTGCTGAACCTTAATTACATCATCTCTAAAATGTGAGAGGTGATATCATACAAATATAGTTAACCTGAGCATTAAATAAAATCATGCATATAAAATACTTAGTAGACCCATAGTGAGCACTTAAAACATTGTAATGGTTGTATTATCAAGGTTGTTATTACCATTATCATTCTTATCTCTTCTAGCATGACATAAGCTCACAGAGAATAAGAACAAGGTTTCATACTACATTGCTTCCCTTGGAAGATTGGCTTAAAGTAACTACTCAGAAAGTGTTTGTTGAGTGAACATACATTGAATATACAGAATCATTTGTTTTAGTGAGGATGCTTTTGATTATAACTGATGGAGACCATAATAAAACTGATTTGGGCCAAAGGGAAACTTACATGAATAATATTAAATACATCTCACAGAATTGAAGGATATCTGAACAACTAAAACTTGAGCAAGACAGAAAGTGCCTGGGTTCCAGGAAGAGTTATAACCAAGAACTTGAAAATGACAAGGACCAACATGGACCCCCCTTTTTTCCTCTCTTGAAGTGTCGACTTCAGTTTCAATAACCCAAAACTAGCTTTTCTCATGCAGAGGAAAAGTGGTCACCAACAGAGTGTGGGTTTTGCAAATTGTGGTTCTCCTCTGCAGAGAGATACTAACTCTTCCTCTCTCCCATTCAAAAAATTCCAGGGTGGAATTCCTATTGGCTGATCTTTGTCATGGCCACTATCCAGCCTTGTGGTCAGAGTGATGCAGAGTCATGGAAGAAGGTGGCTCTTGAGTAACAATATGGCTGGAGCTGGGAAAGAAGCAATTCCCAAGGGAAAGGAGGAGGGAAGCATATAGAACAGAAGAGACCATGTAGATCACTAAACTAGGATCACAGGGTGCCACAATGTTCTCAGAACACAAGAATGCTATTTGGAGGTGGAGCAAGATGGTGGAGGAGTAGGTGACTGAAATATCATCAGGTCCCAGAAGTTCAGCTAGATATTTATTAAGCCATTCTGAACATATACAAACTCAACAGATGAGAGAAGAGAAGAAGAGCAGCAATTCTAGGAACAGAAAATCAACCACTTTCTGGAAGGCAGGATGTGCGGAGAAATGAATCCGAAGCGACGGGAAGATAGACTGCAGGGGATGGGGGGGTGGCTCTTGACGAGCAGTGGAGCAGTGGAGCACAAAATCGGAACTTTTAGAAGGCTGCTCCAATGAGGGATATCGGTCCAGAGGCTAAGCAGGGGGTGGAGCCCTTGCTGGGACAGTGTGGTCTTAGGACCCGTGGGGTCACAAAAAGACCAGGGGTGTCTGCGGCAGAGCTCCCGGATATCCGAGCAGGGAAGCCAGTTACAGAGACGGAGCCGAGGAGGGACTCTCAGCTCAGGGTTACCTTAAACCATTATCCGAGGCAGTCGGACCACTGCTCTTCGAGCAGGGACCTCACAAGTGGCAGATCTGGAGAGACTCCCTCCTTCCTCCTCCGGGAAGAGCAGCGAAGGATAAGCAGCAGGAATCTGCAGGGTGTGAAGACTCCAAACAGGGCTGTGCGCCAGAGACAGAAATGCTCAGTCACAGGCCAGGTGAGCTCAAAGTGCGGCCAGGGACCAGGGAGATGGGAGGGACTGACCGCTTTTCTCTGAGGGTGCACTGAGGAGTGGGGCCCTGAGCTCTTGGCTCCTCTGGGCTGGAGATTGGGAGGCCTCTGTCTTCATTCCCATCCTCCATAGTTGTACAGAAAGCATTCAGAGAGAAGAAGCTTCTGAGAGCAAACGCGAGCAGTTTACTTAGCCTGGTCCCTAGATGGTGCATTTCTGCCCCGGGCAAAGACATTTGAGAATCACTGCAGTAGGCCCCTCCCTCAGAAGATCAGCAAGAACATCCAGCCAAGACCAAGTTCACTAATCAATGAGAACTGTGGAACTCCAGAGCTAGGGGAAAGCAACATAGAATTTATGGTTTTTTTCCCATGATCATTTAGTCTTTCACAGTGAAATTTTTTAAGTTTTATTTTCTCTTATTCTTTTTTTTTTAAATTTTCTTCTTTCCTATTTTAATTTTTACACAATTTTGTGGATACCTTTATAAAATTTGTTTTAATTTTCATTCTTATAGTCATATTTTACCCCTTCATTGTATTTAACCTTATTTTTTGTATAGATATGTGTTTTCTTTTTCTTTAAAATTTTGGGATACAATTTCTTCTAATAGATCAAAATATACCCTAAATCTTTTGCATGGCTTTGTTATAGTCTCCAGCCTGATCACAGTCTTTGTTCTTTTTTTTTTCCTTTTTCTTTTTTCACCAACTTTTTAGCAATTCCTTTTTTAGAATCTTTTTAAATTTTTATCTTTACAGTCATATTCCATCCCTTCATCATGTTTATCCCCTTATTTTTGTATATATAGTTTTTCTTTCTTTAAAATTTGGAAGGTAGTTTCTTCTAACAGACCAAAATACACCCATAATTGTGTGTCTCTGTTCTACTCACCAGTCTAATATATATATACACACACATATATATATGTGTGTGTGTGTATATATATATGTGTATAAACACACACACACATATATATACATATTTTTCTCCTTCTTCTTCTTCTTCTTCCCCCTTTTTTCTCCACCCAGTTTCTGGTCTCTTCTGATTCGGGTTAGTGTATATATTTTTCAGGGATCATTGCTACCCTTTTAGTATTTTGTTCTCTCATTCATCTATCCTTATCTGGATAAAATGACAAGGTGGAAAAACTCACCATGAAAAAAAAGAACAAGAAGCAGTACCTAGGGCTAAGGACCTAATCAATACAGACATTAGTAATATGTCAGAACTAGAGTTCAGAATGATGATTATCAAGGTGCTAGCTGGGCTCAAAAAAGGCATGGAAGATATTAGAGAATCCCTTTCTAGACAAATAAAATCCCTTTCTGCAGAAATAAAAGAACTAAAATCTAACCAAGTGGAAATCAAAAAAGCTATTAATGAGGTGCAATAAAAAATGGAGGCTCTTACTGCTAGGATAAATGAGGCAGAACAGAGAACTAGTGAGATAGAAGGCCAAATGACGGAGAATAAAGAAGCTGAGAAAGAGAGACAAACAACTACTAGACCATGAGGGGAGAACTTGAGAGATAAGTGATACCATAAGACAAAACAATATTAGAATAATTGGGATCCCAGAAGAAGAAGAAAGGGGGGGGGCAGAAGGAGTAAATTATAGTAGGAAATTTCCCTAATTTGGTGAAGGGAACAAGCATCAAAATCCAGGAGGCACAGAGAACCTCCCTCAAAATCTATAAAAATAGGTCCACACCCTGTCATCTAATAGTAAAACTTACAAGTCTTAGTGACAAAGAGAAAATCCAGAAAGCAGCTCGGGACAAGAAGTCCATAACATACAATGGTAGAAATATTAGATTGGCAACAGACCTATCCACAGAGACCTGGAAGGCCAGAAAGGACAGGAATGATATATTCAGAGCACTAAGCAAGAAAAATATGCAGCCAAGAATATATATCCAGCTAGACTGTCATTGAAAATAGAAGGAGAGATAAAAAGCTTCCAGGACGGGGGAAAAAAAAAAACCAAAAAACTAAAAGAATTTGCAAACACCAAACCAGCCTGACAGGAAATATTGAAAGGGGTCCTCTAAGCAAAGAGAGAGCCTAAAAATAGTAGACCAGAAAGGAACAGAGACAATATACAGTAACAGTCATCTTACATGCAATACAATGACACTAAATTCGTATCTTTCAATAGTTACCCTGAATATAAATGGCCTAAAAGCCCCAGTCAAAAGACATAGGGTATCACAATGAATAAAAAAACAAGATCCATTGATATGCTGTCTACAAGAAACTCATTTAAGACCCAAAGACACCTCCAGATTTAAAGTGAGGGGGTTGAAAACAATTTACCATGCTAATGGACATCAAAAGAAAGCTGGGGTACCAATCCTTATATCAGATCAATTAGATTTTAAGCCAAAGACTATCATAAGAGATGAGGAAGGATACTGTATCACACTTAAAGAGTCTGTCCAACAAGAAGATCTAACAATTTTAAATATCTATGCCCCTAACATGGGAGCAGCCAATTATATAAACCAATTAATAACAAAATCAAAGAAACACATCGACAATAATATAATAAATAGTAGGGGACTTTAACCCCCCCTCACTGAAATGGACAGATCATCTAAGCAAAAGATCAACAAGGAAATAAAGGCTTTAAATGACACACTGGACCAGATGGACATCACAGATATATTTAGAACATTCCATCCCAAAACAACAGAATACACATTCTTCTCTAGTGCACATGGAACATTCTCCAGAATAGATCACATCCTGGATAACAAATCAGGTCTCAACCAGTACCAAAAGACTGAGATCATTCCCTGCATATTTTCAGACCACAACGTTCTGAAGCTAGAACTCAATCACAAGAGGAAATTTGGAAAGAACTCAAATACATGGAGGCTAAAGAGCATCCTACTAAAGAATGGATGGGTCAACCAGGAAATTAAAGAAGAATTGAAAAAAATTCATAGAAACAAACGATAATGAAAACACAACTGTTCAAAATATTTGGGACACAGCAAAGGTGGTCTTGCGAGGAAAGTATACAGTGATACAAGCCTTTATCAAGAAACAAGAATGGTCTCAAGTATACAACCTAACCTTACACCTAAAGGAGTTGGAGAAAACAGCAAAGAAAGCTTAAACTCAGCAGGAGAAGAGAAATCATAAAGATCAGAGCAGAAATCAATGCAATAGAAACCAAAAGAACAGTAGAACAAATCAATAAAACTAGGAGCTGGTTCTTTGAAAGAATTAATAAGATTGATAAACCCCTGGCCAGACTTATCAAAAAGAAAAGAGAAAGGACCCAAATTAATAAAAGCATGAATGAAAGAGGAGAGATCACAACCAACACCATAGAATGCAAACATTTTTAAGAACATATTTTGAGCAACTATATGCCAGCAAATATGACAATCTAGAAGAAATGGATGCATTCCTAGAGACAAGTACCAAAACTGAACCAGGAAGAAATAGAAAACCTGAACAGACCCATAACCAGTAAGGAGATTGAAGTAGTCATCAAAATCTCCCAATAAACAAGAGCCCAAGGCCAGATGGCTTCCCAGGGGGAATTCTACCAAACATTTAAAGAAGAATTAATACCTATTGTCCCGAAACTGTTCCAAAAAATAGGAATGGAAGGAAAACTTCCAAACTCATTTTATGAGGCCAACATTACCTTGATCCCAAAACCAGACAATGACGCCATCAAAAAGGAGAATTACAGACCAATATCCTTGATGAACACAGATGCAAAAATTCTCACCAAAATACTAGCCAGTTGGCTACAACAGTACATTAAAAGGATTATTCACCACAACCAAGTGGGATTTATTCCTGGGCTGCAAGGTTGGTTCAACATCTGCAAATCAATCAATGTGACACAATACATTAATAAAAGAAAGAACAAGAATTATATGATATTCTCAATAGATGCTGAAAAAAGCATTTGACAAAGTACAGCATCCTTTCTTGATCAAAACTCTTCACAGTGTAGGCATAGAGAGTACATACCTCAATATCATAAAGGCCATCTATGAAAAACCCACAGCAAATATCATTCTCAATGGGAAAAAACTGAGAGATTTTCCCCTAAGGTCAGGAACATGGCAGTGATGTCCACTATCTCCACTGCTATTCCAAATAGTACTAGAATTACTAGCCTCAGCAATCAGACAACAAAAAGAAACAAAATGCATCTGAATCAGCAAAGAAGAAGTAAAATTATCACTCTTTGCAGATATGATACTTTTTGTGGAAAACCCAAAAAACTCCACTCCAAAACTGCTAGAACTCATACAGGAATTCGGTAAAGTGTCAGGATATAAAATCAATGCACAAAAATCAGTTACATTTCTACACACCAACAGCAAGACAAAGAAAGAGAAATTAAGGAGTCGATCCCATTCATGATGGCACCCAAAACCATAAGATACCTAAGAATGAACCTAACCAAAGAGGCAAAGAATCTTTACTCAAAAAACTATAACATGCTCATGAAAGAAATTGAGGAAGACACAAATAAATGGAAAAACATTCCATGCTCATGGATTGGAAGAACAAATATTGTGAAAATATCTATGCTACCTAAAGCAATCTACATATTTAACACAATCCCTATCAAAATACCATCCATTTTTTCAAATAAATGGAACAAATAATCCTAAAATTTATATGGAACCAGAAAAGACCCTGAATAGCCACTGGAATGTTGAAAAAGAAAACTGAAGATGGTGGCATCACAATTCCTGACTTCAAGCTCTATTACAAAGCTGTGATCATCAAGAAAGTATGCTACTGGCACAAAAACAGACACATAGATCAATCGAACAGAACAGGGAGCCCAGAAGTGCACCCTCAACTCTATGGTCAACTAATCTTTGACAAAGCAAGAGTGTCCAATGGAAAAAAGGCAATCTCTTCAACAAATGGTGTTGGGAAAACTGGACAGCCACATGCAGAAGAATGAAACTGGACAATTTCCTTAAACCACACACAAAAATTGAATCAAAATGGATGAAAGACCTTAATGTGAGACAGGAATCCATCAAAATCCTTGAGGAGAACACAGGCACCAATCTCTTTGCCCTCAGCCGCAGCAACTTCTTCCTAAAAACATTCGCCAAGGGCAAGGGAAACAAGGGCAAAAATGAACTATTGGGACTTCATCAAGATCAAAAGCTTTTGCACAACAAAGGAAACAGTCAACAAAACCAAAAGACAACTGACAGAATGGGGAAGATATTCACAAATGACATATCAGATAAAGGGCTAGTATCTGAAATCTATAAAGAACTTATCAAATTCAACACCCAAAGAACAAATAATCCAATCAAGAAATGGACAAAAGACATGAATAGACATTTCTGCAAAGAAGACATCCAGATGGCCAATAGACACATGAAAAAGTGCTCCACATCACTTGGCATCAGGGAAATACAAATCAAAACCACAGTGAGATACCACCTCACACCAGTCAGAAAAGCTAAAATTAACAAGCCAGGAAATGACAGATGTTGGTAAGAATGCAGAGAAAGGGAAACCCTCCTGCACTGCTGGTGGGAATGCAAGCTGGTGCAGGCACTCTGGAAAACAGTATGGAGGTTCCTCAAAAAGTTGAAAATAGAGCTACCCTATGACCCAGCAATTGCACAACTGGGTATTTATCCCAAAGATACAAAGGTAGTGATACAAAGGAGCATGTGCAACTGAATGTTTATAGCAGCAATGTCCACAATAGCCAGACTATGGGAAGAACCTAGATGTCCATCAATGGATGAATGGATAAAGAAGATGTGGTATATATATACAATGGAATACTATGCAGCCATCAAAAATGAAATCTTGCCATTTGCAATGATGTGGATGGAACTAGAGGGTATTATGCTAAGCAAAATAAGTCAATCGGAGAAAGACAATAATCATATGATCTCTCTGATATAAGGAATTTGAGAGATCAAGGAGGGTAGGGAGGGAAAAAATGAAACAAGATGGGATTGGGAGGGAGAAAAACCATAAGAGACTCTTAATCTCATGAAACAAACTTGGGGTTGCTAGGCGGTAGAAGGGTAGGTATAAGGTGGCTGGGTTATGGACATTGGGGAGGGTATGTGCTATATTGAATGCTGTGAAATGTATAAGCCTGATGATTCACAGACCTGTACCCCTGAGGCAAATAATACATTATATATTAATTTTAAAAAACCACACACATGAGAATGATGATTCTAATATACTCTGATATTTTAATGTCCAGATGCACACAGTATGTTGAAGAGTAGATTGGCAGTAAAGGTGTAGGTCTTAAGTACCTCCAGAAAGACAGAGGCATTACAATACTGTACTTTTTAAAGAAATGACAGTATGTGCTGAGACTTTCATAATATGATATTATCACACAAAGAAATCAAATAAGCCAATTTCAATGGATCATTTGACTAGAGCAATATGCCTTTGTGTGGGCTGGTCCACACAACCCTACCACCAAACACTATAAAATTTAACAGTGTGTTCACACTGATAATTGTTGAAAGTGGCTGGGTTTTTCTTTCCCTTTTTTTTTTTTCCCCAGAGTCTCTATATTGACCTAAATTTGATCCTTTGAGTGATAGACGCCTACTCTAGGTTTAAGCAATAGAAAATTAATAAGGAAACAAGTATAAAACCAAGGAAAGGAGAGGGGAAAGGGATTTTATTTTTTTTATCATGACAAAAGTAGTACCTCATTTTTTATCCCCCAATAAATATCACAAATAAACCATCCTATGGATTAAGCAATAGTACTTACAACCTCCTTTCAATAAATGACTTGGACCTCACCACAAAATTGGGCATTGGTATATGACATTTTAAGTCTAAGAGAACTAAGGAACTAAGAGAAGGAACTAAGAGAAACCAACCCCTATCAAGAATGTAATGGGGGTGCCTGGGTGGCTCAGTGGGTTAAGCCTCTGCCTTTGGCTCAGGTCATGATCTCAGGGTCCTGGGATCGAGCCCCACATTGGGCTCTCTGCTCAGTGGGGAGCCTGCTTCCCCCTCTCTTTCTGCCTGCCTCTCTGCCTACTTGTGATCTTTCTCTCTGTCAAGTAAATAAATAAAATCTTAAAAAAAAAAAAAAAGGATGTAATGAAAAGAAAGGAGCCCCTGTTGTCATTGCAACTGAATGGCATTCCACCCAATAGCTATTTGCCATCTGAAGTTAGGTTTGCCCCATTTGCAGGACCATGGCAATCCAAGCATGCCTGCTTTATCAGAATCTTGGCAGCAAAAAGATGGCACTCTCAAATTGGGATGTGAAGAAAATTTAATAAAGGAACTATTTCCTATTTATAGGTAAGGAATAAGAAAAACACAAAGAGAAGTGTAGTAATCCATGGCTGGCAATGATAGGATGCCATCATATCCCTAGGTAGGACGCAAGGGGTGAGGGAACCATGGGGCTATTGAAACCAAAGACAGAAAGCTGTGTGGAAGGATTACAAAGCTGTGGCCTCCCACTGGCCACCTGCAGGGACACAACCAGAGAAACAATTTGCCTCAGTCTCTTCTTTCCATGGATCTCCAGCTACCGCTCCCATTAGACCATCCAACTCAAAGCCAGAGGACAAGGGAGTCAGTTGATTAAATCCTTACAGATCAGTCTCCCAGGGCCCAGGGCAAGGCAAAGAAGGGTGGACAGTGGACCCAGTACACCAGGGAATGCTCCCCTTATACACACGGCCCTCCGACTGGGTCCTATCAACACTTTAATACTCTCTCATTGAGATCACCCCAACCACGTGGTTAGAGATTTACAGAACACTCAAAACCTCACATAACTTAATAACCTACGAGTGCTAGGAGAGAGCTGAGAACATGCCCCACTTCAGTCCAGCGATTTAACAAGAACCGTTTGGCTCCCTCCTTCCCTGGAGATCTAGCCTGTCCACTGGGCATCACTGGAGTCACATCAACCACTAGCGTGTTGGGGAGCTGACATCTCTTCAAGACAATGGCTCCTATAGCCCTGGGGCCAGATCCCCCCAAGCCCACCCATTCTATCCCAGTGTTACAGTACATGTTTAACAGCTTCCAGGGATCAAGTCCTAACCCCCGCTCCTGTGGTGTGAGGTGTTGACAGAATTATGGCCTCTTGGCTCAGAGTCTCTGAAAATTCCCACAAGGGAACCAACAGGCTTACAAATCAGGGAGTACAGATGGGCTGCCTTCTGAGTCTCAATGCCTCCTCACACGGACTCCAGAGTGCCTTTTTAGAATATGAAATTAAAGCTGCAAGTGTGTCCAACATAAATTTTCCTGTCTCACGGGGAAGCATTTAAACTGTAACAGCAAAACTAACTCATGGAGTACCAAACTCTAGCACAACTTGCCTCAGCCACCAGTATTTGCTCCGTTCTCTAAGAATCTAGAAGTCCGCTTTGCTTCCCTCCCTTCTACCACCCTTCTCAGCAGAATCACACTCAATGTAAATGATCAGAATATTCATTCCCAAATGAAGCTTACAGATGAGTCAATAACAATGTCAGTCCACCATCACGGTCATGACCAGATAAAACGTGCCATTCACAAAGAAAGAGAAGAAAGACAAGGAAAAACATGCCTGGCTCTGATATACAAATCACATACATTGGATTCTGTGCTCTTCATCGCAACAGTGCGAGGAAGCTGTTACCATGGTCCCTGTTTTAAGGTGATTAACTGATACTTGTCAATGTCACAGAACTTTCAAGTGACTTGGAGCCCAGGTGTTAGACAATCAGTGCCATGATCTTTCCCCTGTTTTATGCTGCTTTCTGTGGAATTAGAATGAAGTCATACTCACGAAGGAGCTCCTCTGGGCTACAATGTCACTGAAGCCAACTCATAAATAAAGGAATTATTTCAGCATATTTGTATCGTTGTCATACTTTTTTGTCCCCCAGACAAAAGAAAGATCCCTTGTGCCATCTGAGTATTTTGCCTCTCTACACTGAACATTCTGATATTTGAGAACCAGGTATCCACAATCATTTTTTAGGGTTTTCTTGCCTGGTCGACATACCATTTTGCATTATATCTGAAGAAGAAGGAGGAGAAGGAGAATGGTGGGGGGGGGGGCAAGGGAGGGGAGTGGGAGGAGAAGAAGAAAACCCAGTAATTTTTTTTTTTACTCTTCACTTTAAAAGGTCATCATCTTCATTAAGATATAATGGATTGGGAAGGGAATATATATATATATATATATATGTATATATATATATAAAATAGTAAAACAAATAATAGTAGCAAAGAAATGTGTGTGCAAAGCACAAATTCAGGGGAGACAGATTTATCTTTCAGGATAGCTCCTTACTCCTTATAAATTCATCAGACACTAAAGCAGCCTGAATTTATTAGTAAATGTGTGATTTAGTTTTCACATGATTCAGAAGGAAGAAAATGTTATTTTTACAATCTCCCCTTGATAATGAGGGTTCAGCAGGGGAATTGGCTCATTTCGTTACGTGATTCTGTTTCTATAATGACACGAATCATGCCTCAATGATCAATGCTAAATTCTCATTCATGGTCCTTCTGTTTCTCTGTGGCACAAGGCACAAGCTATAACTCAGTGTGTGTGTGTGTGTGTGTCCATGTGTATGCAGTGCTATAAGACTGCGTGATTTAGGTGCATAAGCTTAAGAATCATTGATCCTGTTTCAGTCTAACTGTGAGAGATTTAGAGACCTCTGACTGTCCTGTTTTTCATAACCCTCTCCTTTCTCCTTGTTGAATAGATCTGCACTTTTTTTTAATCCCCCAGCAGCCTTTTTGGCACTGTGCTCTGTGAAGGTGAAATATCCCTACATGTCCTTCAAAAAAAAATTCTTTTCCCAATAATTTCCTATTGAAACTGGTTGGCTCATTAAGTTGGCTTATTGCATTTTTCTCTTGAGGGTTTTTTCAATTCGAGCTCTGCACTCCTTCACATTTTGTTTTCCATCTTATTTTTGGAATAGCTCCACTTAGTTTCCAACCGTATCTGCTTGCTAACTAGGCTGATCTTCTCTACGTGCAAGGGGAGAGGATAAAGAAAACAATTCAATGTGAAACGGCATCCCAGAGAATAAGCAGAAGCAACTAATTAAGACAATCGACTATATGTTAGCATTTTGATCCTTAAAAATAGCGGGGTTTAACTGAGTGTCACCCATAGTGGACAAGCAGGCAAAACACCATGCCTTTCCATCGTGCTTCTGTCAGAATCAGTCTACTTTGAGCTGTCACCCAGTGCTTTAAAAAGTTTAGCACCTTTAGAAAATGTACACAAAAAATGGCCAGTAGACAGTGGGTTATACCACTATCACTTGTAAATGGATCCTTCATCCTTCTCCTCTACCTCCTCCTCCCCCATGACCTGCAAAATTCCACATCTCAGTAAATGGCACTCTCATCCAGCTAGCCAGAATCCCTAGAGTCACCTTTGACCTCTCCAACATGACCCCCATCACCATCCAATCACCAAGCCCCATGTAAGCTGCTTCTTTACTATCTTATGAATATAGCTCATTTTCTCCATCCCCATTACTATCACTCCAAATGGACACCAACATCTCACGGCTCGACTAGGATAATAAATGTGTCCACAGCCTGTCCCCTCATTTTCTACTCAGCAAGCACTGACTGCCTAAAACGTAAATCCCAGGGGTGCCTGGGTGGCTCAGTTGGTTAAGTGTCAGACTTGATTTTGGCTCACATCATGATCTTGGGGACGTGGGATCAAGCCCCGCAGCAGACTTCCCACTCAGTAGGGAGTCTGCTTGCAATTCTCTCCTTCTCACTCTTCCTCTGCCCCTCCCCCTGCTCACTCACTCCCTCTCTCTCTAAAATAAATAAATAAATAAATAAATAAATAAATAAATAAATAAAGCAAGCCTCAATCCCAACATACCACTCCCAGGATTAAAACCCTTCAACAGCCTTTTTACTCTCTTTCTCCATTGTAACTTGCAGTTAGGAGAAAAAAAAAAAGGAGGATTTGTACTTATTTCAGGATTTTAAGGTTAACTGAGTGACTATAAATTGATGTGGTAAGTGTAATGGGCCAAGTGAAAAAGAAATCCTGTTCAGGAGGAGGAGAAGAAGGGAGCAGAATAACAATGAATCAAAAAGTGAAATCTGATGCTGGAAGGAGGGAAAAAGACAACACTGAGAAATCAGCTTGAACCCAAAAGTCCAGATTAATGTGGAGGAACAGCAGGGATCCAGAGAGTACGTTACAAAAAAAGGAAAAGAAATACAGGGATTATTTAATACATACGATCATGTTGAAAAGTTTGAGGAAGAAACAGTAATAGGCTTTTTAAGAAAACAGCAAAATGAGGCAGTTGTTGGCACTAGGAGGAACAACAGTGGACAAAAAAGCAAATGCAGTTGTACAATACCATCATGTCTCAGCTTTAAACATTATGAAATACTCATGTGATAGAAACTCTTTATAATAACTTAAACAAAAGTTGTATCCATCCACCATAGGAAGATGGGGGAGCAGGTGTAAATGAATTCTACCATACCTGGAAATCAGTAGTATCACCACAATTAGAAAAAAAGTTAAAATAGTATTTTAAATATGGTATTTTAAAATATGAAGATAAATATGAAACAAAGCTAAAAATAATTTTATGCATTTGCCTTGGAGGGTTTTACTTGGGAACCAGTAAGAAAGAGGACTTCAGGTTTTCATTAAGCATTGTAGCACAATTTGGCTGTTTAAATTATAGCCACATATTATTTTTAAGAAAATGTATATAAATACTTAAAATGATGGGAATGGTAAAATTTGCTGCTGAAATATTAACCAATGAAAGCAGTATCAATATCAATGAAAGCAGCAAAATGAAGTTTTGGACAAAAATGTTATTAGAAAAATGAAAGTTTTATTCAATGACGAAAAAGGAAAACTCACCAGGAATCTATTACAATTCTGTACCTGCATCCTTCTAACAACACTAATTCAGAAGGTAGACATTGAAATTCGACAGCTACCCAAAGAAATATAAAATCTGCAAGTGATTTTCAAGAGGAAAGGAAGAGAGAAATGTGTATACTCAGCTTACAACCCAGCAGTTTCAGCGCAGGTTATTGTTCATGAGAAATGTTTTGTACAAGATTATTCATAGCACACTTATTCATCTTAGCCAAAAACTTGAAATATGCCAATATCTGTCCATCAGCTGGTGAGTAGATAAACAAATTGTGGCATATTCATAAATGGAAAGCTTCTGCAAAATAGAAAGGGAGTAACTCCTGACCCCTTTACATTAATAAACCAAAACCATCATTCTGAGTACAAAAGCCAAACACAAAAGACTACATACTTCATGATTCATTTGTTTGAGATCACGGAATGAACAAAATTAATCTATAGTGACAGCAAGCAGATGGCTGGTTTCCTGGAAATGCGGTGGAGGAGGGAGAGGAGGCCTGACAACAAAGGGGCACAAGGGAATTTTGCAGGTGACAGAAATGTTCAGGGGCTTGACTGGAATGGTTACACAGGTATGTGCATTTGTCAAGATTCATTCATATACCTGGATGCCTTATTATATGTAAAGTGTAGTTCAATAAATTAGGCTTTTAATTTTTAAAAGGTAAGGTATGTGTCTTTCTATAGAAGTTTGCACTGCTATATCAAAATGCCATGCCCCGGAGGGCTCAAACAGCAAATATTTATTGCCCATAGTTTTGGTGGCTGAGGAGTCCAAGATCAAGGTGCTGGCAGATTCAATGTCTGGCGATGGCCATCTTCCTGGTTTGTAGGCAGCCACCAGCCATCTTCTTGTTATATTTTCATATGGTGGAAGGGTGAATAAGGTGGAAGACAGACAGAGAGAGAGAGAGAGAGAGAGAGAGAAAGCTCTCTGATCTCTGTCTATAAAGGCACTAATCCCACATGGAGACTCTACCCTTTAGGACATCACCTAAACCTAACTATCTCCTAAAGGCTCCACTCCCAAATACCATCAAATTGATATTAGGTCTTTCAACATATGAATGGGGGGGGGTGTTGGACACAAACATTCAATCCATAGCAACATGGAGCCTTTCAAAGGGCCTCCAGCCTGGGACCTGGCAACTTGTACACATTACTTGGCAGTGGGGACTTACTTGACAGAGCCAGCCTACTTTAAGCAATCCAATGAAAAAGTGTAAGTGCTGATAAAAAGGGAGAGAACACTTTTCTGAGATGGGAGAAGCAGCATGAGCCAATCAAGGCCAACAAGCAGTATGTTTTGGCACCAGCAACAAGAGCAAAATTTAATTAGCTTCTGAAGATGTCGCTAAAAGCTCCAGTGAATTAGTTATGTTTTATTACCATAATTAATATGATATAAGCCCTTAATATTCTCTCTCCCATCCTACAGCTGATGTGTTCTGGGAAGTGAAATGTACATCTATTTTATGGTGGTGTAATAGGACCCGGAAAAAACATGAGTAAGACTACAGAGATTTAACTGCTCTTAACCTCAGTTCCTCTTTTTTAAAAATGAAAACATTGGTTTAGGTGATTCCCAAGGTCTCCTTTAATTTTATATTCTAAGGCACAATACCTTCCCTTCAAGACCATGGAAGAGAATGACATTCATACATATAATAACAATAAATGAATATGACATCAGTCCTTACATACACAGAAAACTCAAGATAGCCAATTATAACTATCATGTCATTATTAATTATCAATATTATATTAATATAATGTCATAACTATAGTACTTATAATTAAAACATTAAATATTTGTGGGATTTTAGTAAAGTGGATAGAAACAAGATAATTATATTTATCTATCTCTCTATGAAATCAACATAATTTCTGTATACCAGCAATAGCTGGCTAGTAACTGGAATGAGAATTAAAAGATTATATTTAAAACAAGAGAAAAGTATCAGTTAGCCAGGAACAACCATAACAAGAAATCTTCAAAATCCACATGGCTATAAACTTTCCAGACAGCTATAAAAGATCTGATTAAATAAAAGGAGAGTCATAAAATATCCCTGCATGGAAATTCTGAACTAAGTTGATCTCACATCTCCTTTTAGCTATCACTCTCTTTTACTCTTCCCTTCATGATCCAAATTTTTCGAGTTGTCATCATTGCCCATCTCCATTTGTTTCCTTCCCATATACCCTCCAACTGACTGCAATCTGTCATGTGCCCTCTCTCTGGGCCACGAAATCTATACCCTTCAAGGTCATGAACAACATACTTGTTGCTAAAGCCAATGACAACTTTGCAATCCTGTTCTTTCCTGGTATCACGGAAGCGATTGACAATGTGGTCAGTCCCCTTTTCTAAGAAATCGTCTTCCTTCTGCTTCCAAGAGACCACACTCTTCTGTTTATCTGCCCTCCTCTGGATGCTTGTTCTTTCTCATTCTGTGGCTCCTCATATCTGCCTGAACCTTAAATACTGTGTTCCTTAGATCCTCTGCTATTTTCATTCTACAGACTCTGTCTGGAAGATCACATCCTCTCATATAGATTAACCCACCCTTTAAATACTGAAGACACCCAAATTTGTACTCCAGATCATCTCATTCTCATCCAGACTTCAATAGCCTGTTGGAGGTGTAACTTGGGGTATATGACACACATCTCAAATTTAACATATACAAAAATCAGCATCTTCCTATATCACACTTACCTTTGCTGCATTCCCCCTCAATGAATAGAACCTCAGGTACTCAACTGCCAGCTCTGATTCCTTTTCCTCCCTTACTTCATGTGCCTAATACCAATTTCTGTTCGTTTTTACCTCCTAAATAGCTTTCAAATATGCCACATATGTGAAATCCTCCCCTATCTCTTCATTCTTGGCACCACTACCCTAGCTGAGGCTGGCATCACTTTTCTTCTCTTCTGATTTATTAGGAAAACTGATTTCCCTGTCACAACTTTTTGCCTCTGCTCCAAATGACCTTCCATATTGCAGCCAAATAGATCATTCCTGAAGGTGAACCTGGTCAAGTCATTCTCCTATTTAAATCCTTTCAATGATTCCCCGTGATCCTCAGGGTAAAGGCAATGCTCCTTAACATGGTTAGGCCCCTCTTGACCTGTCTGGAACCAACACTCCACCCTCTGCCCCAGGTGCACAGAATTATTTTCAGTTTCTCAAATGCATCAGGCCTTCCATTTTGCTTGCCTACCATAAACCTCAGGACTAAACTTAAATGTCATTCATCTAGAAAGCCTCACTCAAACCTGGGGTACACTCTTACCATGTTCCCCTAATACCTGTGCCTCTCTCATCACTCATGTTTCACTGGGTTGTACTTATCAATTACTCTCCTGTTTCCTGCTCTAGAAACCATGAATGTGAGAGCAAGAACTATGTCCATCTGGTTGTCCATCTGCGTCCATCTATGTCCGACTACATTGCATATTCTCAGGCCAAGCACAGTTTCTAACACATAGCAGGTGCTCAATAATTATGAGATAAAATAATTTATTAATTGTGACCTATAAGAACAAAGGTAGTAATATTAGTAAAAGAAGAGACAGATCAGGGCGCCTGGGTGGCTCAGTGGGTTAAAGCCTCTGCCTTCGGCTCAGGTCATGATCCCAGGGTCCTGGGATCGAGTCCCGCATCGGGCTCTCTGCTCGGCAGGGAGCCTGCTTCCCTCCCTCCCTCTCTCCCTGCCTCTGCCTACTTGTAATCTCTGTCTGTCAAATAAATAAAATCTTAAAAAAAAAAAAAAAGAATAGACAGATCAATGAAACACAATCAAAGGCCAAACAGATCCTTAGGAATTAGTGAATTTGATAGAATTTAATGAAAGTGTCACTGTAAACAAGTGAAGGAAAATAAGAATTTCTAAGCTGCTATTGGTTAGCTTTTTGGGTAAGGAGTGGAGAAAGAGTTTCTAAAGTTACAATTTATGAAAAATGTCACCAGAAAGTGTATTTGATTCCATAGTCACTTATATGACTGTCACAAATGTCATGATTCAAATTAAAAGGCAAACTGAAAACTGGGGGCAAAAAATATGTTCATTAAATATGAGAGACAAAGAGTTAAAATACTTTTTTATATAGTTATCTCAGATTTTAAGAAAACACGATGATCCCAGATAAATCACCAAGGGCATAAGGAAACATAAGAGATACAAATTAATAATGAGTCAAAAAATTCAACTTCAGTTATAATCAAAGAAAGGCAAATTTTAAAAATGGAAAAACTTTTCTAACCCTCACATTAGTAAACAATTTTAATGTAAAAATCCTAAGTATATGAGACATTATTGGAAGAGTGAGAAATTGATAGGCCTTTCTCTTAAACAATTTGTGATACTTATCAAGACTCTTTAAACTTTCAAGAATCTACAATTATTTGACATTCAAAGAATCAAGCTTAAAGATATAATCCAATGGGGAAAATTTTCATCCACACGAATATTAATCACAATATTATTTATAGTCATGTAAAATCAGGGAAAAAAGAAGTATTAAGCAGTAAGAAATTGGTTAAGTAAATTCTAGCATATCTACAAATGAGAATGTTTTGCAGCCATAGGTAGATAAGTAGGTGGGTAGGTACATAGATGAAAAAGTACGTAGAAAATATGAGATTGCCATTGTAAAATTAAGTATGCACAAACACATACACAAACAGGCTACAAAGAAATAAATGTGTTAAATATACTTCTCTCTAGATTAAGAGATTGAGAGGCTATTATTTTCTTCTTTATGTTTCTGTATTTCTGCATTTTCTATAATGAGTGTGTATTATTTTTATAATTCAGCAAAGCAAAATGATAAAAATGGACTGTGACAGACTCTGATAAAACTAACTTGACCATGTAAAAAAGTGTCTAGACTGATGGAGCCAGGTATTGATTTTTACAGGGGAAAAGTCCTTTGGGGAATAAATGTGGATGAATCCTAGAGTCTAGTAATGTGACTAAGGGATGTCTTGCAGTGACTGTCAGCATAGTGAGGGCTCAGGAATTAGAAAAGCATTTAGAGAATCCCTGAGACCCTAGTAGGGTCTAGAAACCACGGAGAGTGGGAGACAGAGCCTTGGGGAACATCAAAGGGACCCCAAGGGCCCTGAAATTGGGGAACCTGGACTCACAGATGGGGATATAGGTTATGGGCCTGTAGACTTGGGGAGCTGAAGCTTACAACATCCCAGAGCTTCTAGAATATTGGAGGTGAGAACTCGAATGAGCTGGAGATGAGGCTTCTGGGCCACCTTGTTACAAGCCTATTTCAAAGTCAAAATATGGTGATCCAGAACATCCCCTAAAAGTGGTGACGCTCGGGGTGGCTGAGGCACAGTCAGTTGAGCCTCTGACTCCTGGTTTCAGCTTAGGTCGTGATTTCGTGGGTCATGGGATGCAGCCCCCAGTCAGGCTCTGCGTTCAGTGTGGAGTCTGCTTGAGTTTCTCTCTCCTTCTCCCCCTGCTTCTACTCCCTGCATGCTCTCTCCCTCTTCAGCTCTGTCTCTGAAATAAATACCTCTTTAAAAAAAAAAGTGATGATGTTCAACTCTGAAAATAAGAACAATGATTTGAAAAGGAGTCTGGACAAATGGGAGCTTCAAGGAACCTACGAGAAGACCAAAAATGTCCACATGTGCTAGGGAAACAGGACCATCAGCAGCCTTTGCTCAAAGTTCTACATTCATGTGTATGATACTGGCAATAACATGGGCTTTAAAGCACAAAGACAGTGGATTTGTTAGAATTCAGTTCACTGGGAGTGACAGAAACCCTTAAATAAGAATGATTAAATAATCTAGAAGTTTGTTTTTCTCTACACTAGAAATCCAAGGAGCGGGCATTCCAGTGCTAGGTCTTCTGTGCACAGTATCAGGAATTCAGGGTCCCTCTATCTTATGCTTTGCCCTGCATCAACTCCAATCTCAATGCCACTTCAGGTCCGGGGACAGCTCCTCCAGCTGCAGCCATCTTACTTCCATGCTGTGGAAAAGGCAAAAGCCAAAGAATGATAAAGGAGATTTCCAGATGCTGCTACGTGACACTACCTGGCCCATCGGCCAGAACTTGATCCCAGGGTCACATCTAGATAAGAGAAGCTAGGAAATGTAGTATTTATTCTGACTAGCTACAGGTCCAGCTCAATGGTCCACTACTATGGAAGTTTGGGGACAAGGTACTAGGGGATAAGCAGCAGTTTCTCCCAAAGAGAGGTTTCAATAAATGAAGTAAGAGGCAAGAATTCCAGAACACAGGAACATTTTGTGCCAAGTCAGAGAAGAGGGAAGAGCATCTTGTACCCAGGACATGGTGACTACCATCCACCAGCTGGGGGCTGCCTGATTCAGCCACGTGTAAGCCTGAGCTGTAGCGTGAAATGCGTGTTTGTCCCATGGGGGTGGGTGGCGGACCAATGATACCAGGACTCATCTTACTTTTCTAGTCTCCTTACTTTCTGAATTTGGTGTAATCTGTATCATTTAAGATAGTAGTTAAGATAGTAGTGTTGTAGTTTGTTTTTTTAAAGCACTGACTGCTTCAAATTTGTTCTCATCTCCAGAGGACTATTAAAATGACTCAAATATCTACAAGGATGCAAACTGCAGACTGCTGGGTATATACTTAGCCTGGATTTTAAAAAGCACAGGGTTGCCAATGTTAGCTACCCACAAGCAGAGAGCTACGCCAACCCGCCTGGCCCAAATGGGTAATTTTTGTCCTCTGCAATATTGCATCCAAGAATACAAGTGGAACAGACATATGACATTCAAAGGTGAGACGACCGAAGAGTCATTATCGCATGCCAGATGATTACATCTCCCGGAGCCAGAAAAACAGCATTTTGTGCAGAGTTATGATTGCTTCATTGCTTCGTTTCCAGTAAACTTGATTTGAAACAGGGGAGATCTTTCCCTTAACCCTGTCCCTAAGCCCTGATTCCAGAAAATAAACATGACGACATTTATCCGGCCCTTGGGTGGGTCTCCAAAGTTCTGGACAAATGCCTCTCTATTTTGCTGCAATCGAATGTCTAGAGGAAAGTGTGGTCAGCAATGGGGTGGCGGAAAATGCAATCTACTTGGGTCCTCAGGGTCAAGGGTTCTCGTCCACAAAGTGTAGCATCAAGGTGAATTTGTGCTCACTGTCAAAGAGGCTTAGCTATGGGAGCACATCTGTCTCTGAAGAAACCACCAGACAGGCTGCAAATTAGAGCCATCTTTTGCAATATTCAATGTAGACCTCCTGAAGCTAATGCTACTTTGGGGGGAAAGCCTTTGGCAGAGAAGGGCATGGCCAAACAGCTGGAATGAGTTACCTGCTACGTAGAAAATGCTGCCAGCCCCATTCATACCGCAAACATCTTTATGCCCTCAGTTAAAGATTCATTATCTACAGCCAATATAATCACCCCTTCTCATCGTTGTGCTCTGGCATTTTCTTAGAGTGCATGAATTTGCTGCATTAAAAAATCTTTGCTCTGGAAACAGCTGGCTCAGCTCAAACAGCTGATCGGAAATGAAAGTCTTGCTTATTCCTTTACCAGTTTCATATTTGAGCGAGAAATCATGGGATCAAATCCCCCTAGAGGCCTGGAACTTGTCTGGGGAAAAAGTGTTTCTTATAACACTCCGAGTCTTCTGTTGCTAATTATGATACAGAAGAATTAAGAATCAACTTCTTTCGATCATTTCCGCAGACCTTCCATATACGACCTTCGCTCATCGGTGTGTCAGTTGCACTCTTCTTGGCCTCTCCAGCCCCATCTCCCAAATGTGTTTCACTGGCAAAAGCGGTGAGCAGACCAGTGGGGTAATGTGCTATCATTTGAGTTTGTGTGGAAGGAGTCCAGATGCCCTTCAACAGACAAATGGATAAAGAATATGTGGTCCATATATACAATGGAATATTACTCAGCCATCAGAAAGGGCGAATACCCAACTTTTGTATCAACATGGACAGGACTGGAGGAGATTATGCTGAGTGAAATAAGTCAAGCAGAGAGAGTCAATTATCAATATGGTTTCACTTACTTGTGGAGCATAAGGAATAACACGGAGGACATTAGGAGAAGGAAAGAAAAAATGAATTGGGGAAAATTGGACGGGGAGATGAAGCATGAGAGACTGTGGACTCTGAGAAACAAACAGGGTTTTGGAGGGGAGGGAAGTGGGGGGTTGGGTGAGCCTGGTGGTGGGTATTAAGGAGGGCATGTACTGCATAGAGCACTGGGTATGGTGCCTACACAATGAATCTTGGAACACTGAAAAAATAAAATAAAATTTAAAAAATAAAAATAAATAAATAAAAATAAGTAAATAAAAACCCACACCCTGGTTTACATATAATTGCTTCCCACCTAAGTTCTTCACATGGGATTATAATATTCAAGAACAGAGACACTAGGCAAAATCAGTCTGGGGTAGCAAGTAGGGGACTTAAGAAACGTGGCTTTTCTACTGAGCCATGAAAAAAGAACAACATCTTGCCATTTGCAACAACATGGATGGACCTAGTCCAGCCAAAAACAAATACCATAGGAATTTACTCACATGTGGAACTAAAGAAACAAGACAAACAAACAAAAAGGGACAAACAAAAACCAGAATCTTAAACACAGCAAACAAACAGATGGTTGCCAAAGGACAGGTGGGTGGGGGATGGGTGAAATAGATCAAAAAGATTAAGAGTGGGGCGCCTGGGTGGCTCTGTGGGTTAAAGCCTCTGCCTTCGGCTCAGGTCATGATCCCAGGGTCTTGGGATCGAGCCCCGCATCGGACTCTCTGCTCGGCAGGAAGCCTGCTTCCTCCTCTCTCTCTTCCTGCTTCTCTGCCTACTTGTGATCTCTGTCTGTCAAATAAATTAAAATCTTTAAAAAAAAAAAAAAAGATTAAGAGTACACTAATCACACTAATCGTGATGAGCACCAGTTAAAAACAGGAAGGAAAAAAGA
Source organism: Martes martes (assembly GCF_963455335.1). Lineage (NCBI taxonomy): Eukaryota > Metazoa > Chordata > Mammalia > Carnivora > Mustelidae > Martes > Martes martes. Next base: position 16,140,342 of record NC_137900.1, on the reverse strand, counting down.
AAGAAACGGTTTTTCATTTGCATGCAGGTGAGGCTACTGACTCAGGACTTGGAGAAAGGGTCCCAGGTTTGAGGTCGGATCTGCCCTTTATACGAATCCTGTCAAATTTCTAAATTTCTCTGATCCCCAGTTTCTCGGCCTAGATGAAATGGAGGTGATAATAACAGTCAACATTATTATTATATGACGCTCTCAGAATGGTTGTTAAAATTAACAGAGCGTTTTGAAACTTTGAGGGAAATGTTTAACAAATTAATCAAATGTGCTTTCAGTTGTTTGGATTCTACCCCCGATGGCTGGGAGGCATCTACCCTAGACCACCTGTTACTTGCTTGGGGCAAAACCTCCTGCCCTTGATGAAAGATTAGCTGAGATCCATGATGTCATTAGGAGCAAATGAGCAGTTCTTCCTCTGCCACCCCACAGAGCTTTACCTCCAGACCTTTGTCACATGCACTAAAGAATTGAGCAAACCAGCCACAATGAAGCGGGTATTTTTGGTTCTCTAAAAACATACCCATTTGCAAGAAAACATGCTCAAGTTAATAGAAATTGGCATCTGAGTTTGTTTGTTTGTTTGCAAGTTTCTTATCTGGCCAAATATACTTCTGGTAAAAACGTAGCAAGAGAAAAAAAAGCTTGGCCACTAGGTAAGGAAAGAGTTGAGTACTGAGTTTGTGGCAGGCTGACTGCCTATGGCTTGAACAGGACAGCTTTCCCAGATTGCCGCCATTTGCGGACAGGCTGGCACAGACCTCAGCAAATCAGACTATTGGCATCTTTTTGTTAAATCTACCTTAGCATTCCGGAGAGAAAGCCATTAGAAAAAAAAAAAAAAATCCCCCTTTTGTTAGTTTGATTCATGCTTCAAGCTCCTCTAAACCTTCAGGGGATGAAAATGTTCATTACCACTAGTCCCTCTCTGCAGGTCTCCTCTCTGGTGGGTAAGTGAGGGTCTATTCCTTCCTCTACTTCAAGGAGAACGTAAGGAAAAAGTCAATACAAAGGGCAAGAGGAAAAAATCTGAGCAAAGGCCATATGATTAGACTTCATTTAATTATTCAAAGTTTATTTTGAAGCAAAATTTTCAGGAACATATCTTGTTTTCACTTAGCGGCAATAGGAAACAGACAACATGGTGTAAATAGTTGACCAGTCTTCAGTCATCCACAAACCAGCTTCAAAATTGTTGCTATAACTGGGACCTCCAAATACATGTTTGATAGGAAAAAAAGCAATGTGCAGAATAGCATGACTAGTATACTACCACTTAGGTTAAAAAAAAAAAAAAAAACCCTATATAAACACACACACACGCACGCGCGCGCGCGCGCGCGCACGCTACTATGAACATAATATACCCTTGAAAATACCAACAAGAATCTGTTGACTGAAGTTGTCCTTGTAGAAATTTGATGGGCAAAAACCAAGGGTATACCTGTCTGTAATTTTTGAATGTTATACCATTTGTATATACTATCTGGTCAATAAATATTTTATTGAGCTATAACTGACATATAACATGATATTAGTTTCAAGCATAAATGTAATGATTCACTACATGTATATATTGTGAAATGATCGCCACAATAAGTCCAGTTAACATCCATTATCTCACATGGTTAAAATTGTTTCTCTTGTGATGAGAACTTCTAAGATCTATTCTCTAAGCAACTTTCAAACATACAACACAGTATTATTAACTATAGTCACCACGCCCTACATTACAACCCCAGGACTTACGTACTTAATGACCGGAAGTTTGTACCCATTGACAACCTTCCCCATTTCACTGCCCTCCACCCTCTGCCTCTAGCAACCACCAATATGTTTCTATGTACTTGGTATTCTATTGTTTTATTTTGATTCCAAGTGAGATTATACGGTATTTGTCTTTCTCTGACTTATTTCACTTAGCATAACGCCCTCAAGTTCCATCCATGTTGTCATGTCAAGATTGCATTCATTTTTTTTTTATTTTTATTTTTTATTAACATTAGCCCCAGGGGTACAGGTCTGTGAATCGCCAGGTTTACACACTTCACAGCACTCACCATAGCACATACCCTCCCCAATGTCCATAACCCAGCCACCCTATTCCTCCCCCCAACACCCCCAACCCCCAGCAACCCTCAGTTTTTTTTGTGAGATTAAGAGTCTCTTATGGTTTGTCTCCCTCCCGATGTCATATTATTTCATTTTTTCCTTCCCTCCCCCCCAAACCCCCCATGTTGCCTCTCAAATTCCTCATATCAGGGAGATCAGATGATAATTGTCTTCCTCTGATTGACTTAATTTCGCTCAGCACAATGCCCTCTAGTTCCATCCACGTCATTTTTATGACTGAATCATATTCCATTGTGTGTGTGTGTGCATGTGCACATATATGTCTCACATTTTCTTTATCCATTCATCCACTGATGAATGCTTAGGCTGTTTCCATGTCTTTTCTATTGTAAATAATGCTGCCATAAGCATGGGGGTACAGATATCTTTTGGGGTTCATGTCTTCATTTCCTTTGGTGACCCAGAATTGGAATTACAGATATCTTTTCCCATTCTGTAAATTGCCCTTTCATGCTGTTGAGGATTTTCTTTACTGTGCAGAAGTGTTTTAGTTCAATGTGGTCCCACTTGCTTTGCTGTTGTTGTTTTTGTTGTTTTGCTTTTGTTGTCTTTGTTTCTGGTGTCAAATAAAAAAAAAAAATCATCATTATGAGCCAGGTCAAGGAGTCAAGGAGCTCCCTGCCTACATTTTCTTCTTGGCATTTTATGGCTTTAGGTCTTATGTTCAAGTCTTTCATCCATTTTGAATTGATCTTTGTGTATGATGCAAGATAGTGGTCCATTTCCATTCTTTTGCACGTGGCTGTCCAATTTTTTCAGCACCATTTATTGGAAAGACTGTCCTTTCCCTGTTGTACATTCTTGGCTCCTTTGTCATAAATTAATTGACCATATTATGTGTGGATTTATTTCTGGGCTCTCTATTCTATTCCATTACTTTAAAAATATTTTTTAATAAGAAGAAAATTTTATATCACCACAAATAGAAGGTGACTATGAAATGAAACTAATACACTGTCTTCTGTGTCCTGCTCTATATTTTATAAAAAGGGAGATATGTCAATGTTAAAGGGGTGTTAAGACTAGAACCAGAGACTTTCTCCTTTATGTATTTGGAAATTTTGAAGAAAGAAATGGAGGGGTGGCTCGTGGCTCAGTCATTTGAGTGTCCGATTCTTGATTTCAGCTCAGGTCATAATCTCAGGGTCATGGAATTGAGCCCCACATTGCACTCCGCACTGTGTGGAGCCTACCTAAGGTCCTCTCTCTCCCTCTGCCCCTCCCCCATTTTATCTCCCTCTCTCTCCCTCAAATAAATACATAAATCTTAAAAAAGAGAAAAGAAATCAAGAGAATGAGAAGACCAGCCAAATGCTGGGAGAAAAAATTTGCAAAAAAAAAGAAAGAAAGAAAAAGAAAAATACACCTGATAAAGGACTGTTTTCTAAAATATACACAGAACTCCTAAAACTCTAAAAGAAAGTGAACAGCCCAATTTAAAAATGGGCAAAGCCTGGATATCTCACCAAATCAGATATACAGATGGCAAACAGGCATATTAAAAGATGCTTCACATCATATGTTGTCAGGGAAATAGGAATTAAAATAAGAGTGAAACACCACTTTGCATCTATTACAATGGCCTATTGTAACAAATGTACCACTCTAAATAGAGGAGGCTGGTCGTGGGGGAGGCTACGCACATGCAGGAGTAGTGAATATGTGGGAACGCTCTGTACTTTCCACTCAGTTTCGCTGTGGACCTACATCACTGCTTAAAAAGAAAATTTTTTGATTAAAAAAAAACAGGACTTGAAACATTTACAACCTTATGAGTTAGTGACATTTAATTCCATGTCTGTGCCCTACTTAAAATATGCACCCTTTGGGAAACTCCAGTATCACAGAAAAGGCATTCAACTTGGGAGTCATGGTTTTGGGTCTTAGGCGTTCATCATTTTCCTAATCTATTTAATCTATCTACGGTTAATTCCTCTCGGCCTTCTGTTTTCCAAGGATTGAGCGGAACCAAATGAGACTATGCATGTAAAAAGTCTTTGGAAAGAATATACAGATAAAAGGAACATTATCTCTAGAATGTCTTGGAGTAAATCATTCAAACTGTTCTTATAAAAAAACAAACATTTTTCTCTCTGCAGAGTGTTTGTTGCCTCTTTTGTATCTTCACATAAGTATTTCTAGAAATAGGCTGAAAATAGGGAGAAGCCAGAAACTGGAAAACAGTTGTCCAAATCTCACAATGAACCCACTTAGAGAAACAAATGGGTGAACACATTTCATATCCTGGCAGAAGCAGAACAAAGAAGGAGAGGAAACATTACACGCAGCAAGAAAGGGGACTGTTCCCGTGGTTTGTGTGATAAGACATGGGACTATGCTTAGTTCTGAAAGGGAAGAAGACTATGCTTAGTTCTGAGGCAGTGAGTGCCTTAGCCAAAGGGGCGTGGGGCCCAGAATACTACTCCACCCTGGGGCAGGATGCAGGGCTCCTCCTGATCAAGCCTTGAGCACGGCAGTGGAGAAACTTGGTCTTAGAGGATTTATTCTTCTATCACAAATATAATCGCATTTTGAGAATAATTGTTCTAGAAGAGGTTGTACTTGTATGACACCACAACCTCTCAGTCAGCCACCTTAGACAATGGAAACAACCCAGATGGCTTTCTCTTGCGCTGTGTTCCATGAGGTATATCGGTATTCACTGGGAAGAAAATGGATACTTGTGGTCAAATAAGAACAATACTCTCTAAACTAAAGAAAGGGAAACACTCATTTTATGGAAAAATACCTCATTGTCTCTAACTAATGCACTTCCTACTTCCTAAAAGGATATAAGTAAGCTTATATATAATGATTTAATTATATATCATTGATATATATTGATATATATATCAATGATATATATTATATCATTATAATGATATAATGATTTCCTAACACCTAATCATGGTCTTCTCCATTCCCCCAGCTTTCCCTTTTCCTTATTTTTTAATGTAACATATATTAACGATATATTTTCAAAACTTTGAACTAAATATATTGAGCAACACAGGCAGAGATTGCCTTTGGCGGTACTGCTCTGAATCCCCCACAGTATATTCAATAAATGGTGGAGGAATAGATAAATAATTTAGACAAGCCAGAATTAGCTTCTCTTCTATGACTGTTCTCTTAAAGAGCAAAATCTTTGAGGTCCCTTTCAAAAGACTGTACAGAGCTCTATTATTTCATAAATAGCTTTAAGCATACCCATGCAAACACACACACACACATACCATATAAACCCTCATTTTCTTCCAAAGAAGAATGCACACACTGAGACTATCTCCCCACCCCACCATGCTTTTTTATGACAGTGCTAAGAAATGTATCACAAGAGTAAGTTAACTCAGAGAGCACTCCACAGGGATCCTTAGACCTCATTATTTCTCAGCATAATTAAATCTTTATTAGATTAAACTGCACTTTTTCTGGACTTCACGATAAATTTAGTATCCAGCCAACTTTTAATGCACCATTAGATAAAGCCCACAAAGAAATCTGAGGAAGGATATCCCTTACCAATGCATTCGAAATTCTCAAATTTAGATGACTCCTCAGGCAGGTGCTACCCTACGTTGTCATGGCATGACTTTCACAGTGTGTATGTGTGCGGGTTTTTTTTTCCCAAATAAGAAAAGGAAGGAATCAATAGAATCAGCACAAGAAGGTTTTTCGCTGGCGAGGAAGTAAAAGGTAAAAATGGAAAGACTTTAAATAAGGAGGATGTGGTTTCTGACAACCAGACATATTGGCCCAATTACGAAGCCAATCAAAAAGAGCAAAACTACAGCTTTGAACCTACAACACTCTCTTTATGATGCTTGGAAATAAGCACAATGGCCTTAGTGCTCCAGTAGTCATTCATTCACCAACCACCCCCACCCCGGCCCCCACCCTCCGGCAAAAGGACTGAACAAAAGACAATCATCCCCTCTCCGAGTTATTCCCCATATGGCTCCGTCTGAGCATTTTTGCACTTGAAGGAAGAAAAACTTAAAATTTACCCAGAATTAATGAACAGGAAAGGCTGGGGTCTGATGAACACTGAAGGCAGGCTCTGGCTTCAACCTGCCAGGGCATCATCAAGAAAATGGCACCATAGCTTTGCTGCCAAGACAGAGTGCTTCTCATTGCACACAGGTGTGGAAGAAAGAGCCATACGGTCTCACCAAATACATTTTTCTTCAATAGTAAGTGAAACTGGCCCAAAATGTTGCTGGGAATCAAAAAACTCAGCACGACTCTTCATCCACTCTGCAGCTCCCTTCTCTCCACGTATCACCTGCCTCCATCCAAGTCTAAGGTGATGTAATCACTTGTAAAGTCAAAAGAGTCAAGCAACTGTGTGGGGGACCCTGGTCTATGAATTGACCGATGGTGTGAAATGGGTTTCCATAGGATTCAGTGATGACCCCTGCTACAGGATTTCCACATTGTATTAAAATCTATGTTTCCTCTGTACTACAAACTTCTTAAGGGAAAGGATCATGTCTCAGTCTCCCCTTTTATTCCCCCAAATACACAGCACAATGCTGGGCATGTAATAGGAATTTGGAAAATACTTGTCAAATTGACCCGAAATGACCTCAACTGGTTCTTGTGACCGGGAAATGCAGGCCACTAATACACGCACCCAGAGGCTCCTTCCAGAAGAAGGTTGCTCCTCATGGGACAGAACACAAGTGACATGAAATCACAGCTTAGACTGTTCTGTGAAACCACTTGTGACTTCCGGGTTCTGGGGCTCCGTCCACCACGGATGGAGCACAGAGAGCCCTCTTCCAGAAAAAAGGGTAATCACTCTCAGATTCTATCTCACTACACAAACCCACCTCATCCTTCCCAGCCCCCACTGGTGCATGGCTTTTCTCTAGAAATAAATGTTTGCTGGGCTCTGGCTCATTTTCACCTATGTTCCAAGAGTTTGCTGAATGAACTTGCACACTGCTGAGCTGAAAATGAGACCAGTTATGCTTCCAAAACATTTAGTCCTTCTTAGAAGAGAGAAGCTCCTTTTTAAGAGCTGGAATTTTAGAGGTAGAATTTTATATAGTTTGGTGCAATTCAGTAATGTTCCAGACAGGAGGATGTTTATCCAGTCCCAAAGTCTGTCTTTGTAACATAAATGTTCCTTTTTACCATTTATGACAACACTTCTAAAACTCAAGAAATGAACAGATTCCCTGTAAAACACACACACACACACACATTCCCCTTAAGCCCCTGGTGTTAATTTTGTTGAATGCTAACTCAGATCTCTATAACCTTAAACTTCTAGATATAAAAGCCCTTATGCTCATAGTTCTTGAGCCACTAAAAAGAAGAAAAAAAGCTTTAAATACAGACAAACTTTGAGCCAATAAATTTTTAAGTAGCCATCCCAATTTGATGTGATGGATGATAGTGGGTTGATGAGGGTTAATCATTTCTTGCAATCTGAATCTGGAGTCTGTACCTATTGGTATGGGTCCTTTCAGTTTGGCAGGCTTAAAAGAATAGATGCCATTTGATGACTCACTTCCTTCAACTGGATTACTGCAAAACTTGCATTTACAAAATGTGTGTTTGCATCATTTACATATGAAATTGACCTCTATGATTCTCTTATTAGCTCAAGATAATTAAATAGTACTTCCTGGCACAGGAGATACTGGGTAGATAAAAAAAAAAAAACAAAAAAAACATACGTAGTAAATTCATCCAAATGATCTATGTACCTGTCAGGATTTCTTCCAGTGGCAAATTTAAAAAATATCATCCAAATTGGTTGGTAGCTGAAAGAATATTTGGCAAATACTCCACATTGGTTCTAATGGGTTATGTTCTCATCTCTGAGGCCAATGGAATGAGGTGGACTGATCACCATCAGAGATAATGCCAAGAGCCATAGCTGGCATTACCTTCACCCAAGATGTGGGCCTGAAAAAGAGAGAAGTGATTTCTAAAGGAAGCTGGTGGTACTGTTATCGAGAAAGAATGGTCATGGGTGTGTCACACAACCAACAATGAATGTCCACTATACTCTAGATCTTAAGATGCTTGTATTAACATTTCAGAGTTATTAAAATGTGAACGCAACATTTAAAAATTATTGTAAAGAACTCTCAGACCCTGCAAAGTGGTCCTTAGACACATTCAGAATTTCTCAGACTCTTGTTTGAGAAACATCGACCTAGAAGCCATAGGATAAGGAAAGGGTGAAAAGAAACTCAAAACTTGGCATTAAAAGTTCAAGAAAGCAGGTTCTGATAAGCAGAAGGAATGTGACCAACCAAATGCCTAACATTTAGGAGGAGCCTGTAGGGGGAAGCCATTACTATCTTTTAATTTATCTTTTAAATTATCTTATCCTTTTCACATGAAATAGATTTTCACCAAATTCGAGTTCATATTGGACAGTCTGACTTGAAGCACAGGCTACAGAACTTTGATGAGATTTGCTCTGAGAGGCTCTCTGGGAGGCGTATTACAGAGACCACAGTCTGTCCAGAGAAACCAGACGACCAGATGTCATATGGCGGCCAATCAGAAGAGGAAGGCCATGGATCAAGAAAACAAATAGCAGTTTCAAATATGAGCCTTAAATTAAAAGTCCTAAGAGCAGAAACTCTGTATAAGAGGTGGTGATTTGCCCCACATATTTCTCAAATTGCTAACATCTTCAAGGCATAGTCCCAGCCACAGTGACAACAGTGGTCTATTTATTCAACAATGGTCAATCCTCTTGAAAAACATGGGGAGGCTACCTGGACTGTAACATGAAATAATGTGGCCTCAGTCACAGCACTCAAGGCTTTCCCCAGGCAGGTAGAGCTAACCAGAGTGGATGGGAACTCTGGGACAGAGGTAGGGTCAAAGTCCTCTTTCCTTTGTCTCTTTGTACTGATACTCAGTCTTAGTCTCTTGGAAACTGGTCTTATGGGGAACCTAAGGGTATCAGCAGCCTTTAATCATTATGTGACCACAGCTCTTACCACATGGAATCATCTAGGACTTTGATTTTTGTACACAATGGACATCTAGGTTATATTTCTATCCTTTGGCTTCCAGGCAGCAATGTCCCTGGACCACTTCAGATGCAAATGTACTATTTAAGAGTTTCTATTCCCTGCGCCCTTGTGACTTTCAGTGGTGTGCTGGGAGTCTAGATACCATTCAGGGCTCTCCTCCTGATTATTCCAGAAACCACCGGAGTAACACAGGACAGGTGACTTAATGGTTTTGTTGCTGAATTTCTCTTATGTTTCAAAGAGAATTCTGACATTCACTCTGCCCCACTCATAATGTTGGAAGGAGATTAAAGAAAGGAGATCTCAGGTAAGAAAATGACGTAAAATTCCTAGCAACCAATACGCATGGAGCTCTACTCAATTACGCAAGTATTTCTTGACTATCCGCCCTCTTCCTAGGACTATTAGTGATTCCCCAGCGTAGTCCTACGTTGAAAAGCATCCAAACTCAAGTTCAGAAAATTATACTTGGAAAAGGTGACCAAAACTAGAGCTTAAGTTTCGTGGTGATCTATCGATGTTAACACACATTTCCCACAAGCAGTCTCATAGAAACACATTTATATGTATAGCAAACTGGGGGAAAATTGAGCTCACTCTCCATTGTTACAATTACTACTGCAATATTGTTATTTTATTACTATACCTTAATTAAATTCCTCTTACTGGAACTTAAAAACCATGAGAACTCAGACAGATTGAATATAGCAGACCATTAAGTCACCCTCCCTTTACTCAGAGGATTCTGTTTTAGGGCACAAAAGGGACAGTATTATAATGTAATTACTACTCTTAGCAGCAGTGAGTAATACCAACCCATCATCCAAGCACCAGAAATTGACAACAACATTTTGTTATGCTCTGTGGCTGCAGGCTACTTTTTCTTTCCCCACCCAAGACTAAAAATCCAATAATGTCTTTCATAATGGGGGTGATGTGGCTCGAGAAATATCTGTTTATGATTCATGCTAAGGAGTGAGCATAATCTGCTACATGGCAAGCCGCTTTGCCTCAGAGGAAAACATGTTCTATGTTGCCTTATTTCAGCTCTGAGGCAAAGTATCAGAGCCACATCATCAAATTAGAGCCCGAGTGGGCAGCACAATTATCTGCTCATCCTGACATCCCTTCCACACCAGAGACTTGGAAACGAGCTTCCCAATGCCTTTGTGAAAGGTATCATTGATTCCATCTCACAGATGAGGTAGCTGAAAGAGAGTGATGCAGGATGGCTTACATCTTGGTCAGATACTTGCAATTTGTACGATGAAGAAGATTCTAGAAACCTAGAGTCTAATCGTAAACTTACGGAGCCAACAAAAACATTAGCTATGGTCCCATTTTGTGGATCGGGTTCTCCTTCCAGTTAACCCTAGCCTATAGATAGTTAGATAGATAGATCGATCTTTATATCTTTATATCTTTTATATCTAGGGATATAGAAATTTATATTTTTATATCTAGGGATCTTCCATTCCTCCCCATGTGTAGGCTGTTCTTCTAATTGCCTGCCCAGGATCATCTCTCTCTACAGGCTTGCTTTCAGGTGGCTGCCCCAGAAGAAAGCAATCTGATAAACATATTGACTCTTCACTCATTTTTTTCATTCCTAAGGGCATATAGGAAGCTACATTCGAGGCACTGTAGTAGACTCTTAGCATTCAGAGAATAATAGGTTAATACCCTGCCTTTAAAATGTCACAGTCTAATATCATATTGAATAAGTGATAGCACGCACAGTGGGGGAACAGGAGTTAGATTTGATGTGTCACCTGGGAAGAGGACTGCCGTAGGTGGCACTAAAAAAATAGAAGGACTATTTAAGAAGATGGTAAGGAATACTAAGGACAAACTTTGTCAAGGCTTGTTCCCCTACCTGTTCCGTTATTTGCCAAACCTCCCAATCGGAACCTAAGGCTTTCCACTCAGATCCTGCCTCCATAACCTTCGTTCAACCGTTCGGCATTATTTGGCCCTGACTTAGGGCAGGCACGCGCTTTGAAGTGCTATGTGGAGCCTGCCCTTGAACAGTTCACTGTAGAGCTGGGCGACAGTTGATGAACGTGTAATTGCTGTATCCTTCGTGTGGTGCGAGCAATACCGGAGGTTTGTACAACACGCTATTAGTAGGAGAGAGGGTGCAGAGTAATTTATTCTCTCTGTGGGAGTTAAGAAATGTTGCCCATAGCAGATATATTTCAACAAAGTTTTAAAGGATGAGTCGGAATCATACAGCATGAACAGGTAGAGGCATATTATATGTCAGGCATAGGCATTCCTTTGGAAAATCAGAAGATTTGGCCACAAATTCCTGCATATGGCAATAATTGCTGGAACTGAGGCGGGTTGTCTGAATGAGGCTTGTGTTGAACTCAACCCATTTCATTTATTGACACATTTAGTCCCGTGGACGACTGCATTTGAGATTCCAGCCTGGGTCCACGTGACCACAAGCAATCAATGGAGTCTGTCAACTATATGCAACTATCACTTAATTCTTTTAACTAATTTTTTTTTAACAGAAATGCTTATTTGCTACTTTGCAGTAACTGATTCCACATTGAAATAGGTATCTTTTGGCTGCATATACCCATGATCCAAAGTAAAGAATTAAACATTGATGATCAAAGCAATAGCAAATTACACTGTCAATTTAAATTTGGTCCCACAGAAAGAAATAGCCCAAAGGCCCAAGCATCCCATCTACCTCTACACATGTCAAGTGCCATCTTCTTGCATAATATTTCATGGAGTTCTAATTTATTTTTTTTTAAAGATTTTATTTATTTATGACAGACAGAGATCACAAGTAGGCAGAGAGGCAGGCAGAGAGAGAGGAGGAAGCAGGCTCCCTGCTGAGCAGAGAGCCCGATGCGGGGCTCGATCTCAGGATCCTGGGATCATGACCTGAGCCGAAGGCAGAGGCTTTAACCCACTGAGCCACCCAGGCGCCCCTGGAGTTCTAATTTAAATGTGTATGTGTGGCGGGTATTAAGGAGGCATGTATTGCATGGAGCACTGGGTGTGGTGCATGAACAATGAATCTTGGAACACTGAAAAAATAAAATAAATTTAAAAATTTAAGGATGAATGAATGAATGAATATGTGTGTAGTGGGACAGGATCCCACGGGGGCTCTGAGCCCTCCACATTCTGGTGTGATGCAGTCTGCAGTGGTTGTACTAACTCTGAGAACACAGAGACAGGTTCTCAGCAGCTCAAACTCCAACATCGGCCATCTACTGGACATGATTTCAAGTCTGCATCAAAAATCATAAACCCGTGGCTGTCAGACCAGACTGCAATGATATTCTGGGTTCCAGTGCATCCCCCTGCCTGAAGGTAGATCTGAAGTTGTCTGCATCTGAAAATACCTGAGCAGCTGTCTATAGGGGGTGTGTGTGTGTGTGTGTGTGTGTGTGTGTGTGTGTGTGTGTGAACCTGCCTTAGAGTCCATATTATTCCCTTATTCAAAAAGTCACATGGGTGTGTTGGAAGGCCTCCCACAGATCTTCCTATGAAGACTGTAGGAAAGGTATAATCCCCGAAGAGAGCAGCAGAGCTTGCTAACCTAGGTTTCGCCCAGCTCTGTTTCTTGATCAGGTGTGGCTAGACAAACAGCCTGATTGACATGGTTGACTTTGAGACATCCTCAAAGTGGAGTAACGTGCACCAAGTCTACCATCACACTTTCATTCCAGACTCAACCCAGAGAATCTCCTTGTTCCTTGTTGCTTTATTTACTTTTCTAAAAATCATTCTCTCATGGAGGGCAAGAGCTGAAGAGTGGTTTTAGTATTTTCTTTGTACAAGGACGTAGACAGCAAAGCAAAAAGGATAGTAATTTAGCAGTGAGTTGAATCCAAATAATGGCTGAGAACAGGTGTGTGTGTGTGTGTGTGTGTGTGTAATGGTTCTAAGAATAAATATATAAGATATAAGAAAAATAAGTAAGACTCTAAAGTACTCATTGTAAGTAATGGGCTTCCTAAGGAGCATTTTTAAATTTTCAGGAAGGTGAGAATATGTCTGAAAATTGTAGTCATTCCAGACATTCTGATTCATTTCGCCCTGAGTATACTTGTTCACTGTAATATTAGTCCCACCTATGTGTTTGGAGCTGCCAATTTGGAGGATTTTATAGAAAGCCTCTAACTCCATGACTGCCAAATTCAACTGAAGACCAAAGTTGTGTCTACACGACCAGGTAGAGTTAGAAAAACACATATACACATACACACACACAGTTGGTACACTTTTTCAATGCCTGTCTCTGTTGGGAGAAGCAGGATCCCTAAAAGGCTGGCCTGACATTTCAAAAAGCTATCCTAACAAACCAGTGGACTGGACCAACTCAATAGACATCACCCTAAGATAGATGAAAAAAAAAAAGTTTAATTCGTATCCATTCAACAGCCCCCCCCCACCCCAAGAAATCACAGCCTGAAATCCAGTAGTTATCTGTAATGAAACTCAATGATACTGATGATAGAGCTTTTAGCCATTCCAATATATGGCTGCTAATAAAAATTTTTAAATAATTTTTAAATTTAAAATTTTTAGGCAGTGCAGCTCTTCCTATGGGTCCTGTTCCTGTGCTTTAATAAAACCACCTTTTTGCACTGAAAAATAAGTTTTAAATTTTAAATTAGGAAAATAAATCCCAGTTGTAGCATTTTGACAATTTTTTTCTTTCTAATAAGAATTATGTAAACTTATACTTTTACGTTCATCAGTAGAATCCTGTGTTTAATATTTTGCACTTGATTTATTGTGCTTATTTTTAAGATTATTTCTCTCCTTCACAGTAGTTTGTGCTAAGCAACGTTAGAAAGAATAGTGTTTATCTACAGAGTAGAATGTACCACTCAATAATTCTAGTTATTTGTTCAACTTTATTTGAAACTGAGAATCATGACATCCATACTTTAAGAAGTTGCCCTGATAACAGAGCTGCTTTATCAGGAAACACAACTAATTAAAAGGAAAAAATATATAGAGCTCACATCTAGAAACTACTAGAACTTTCATGGTGCTCCCCCAACCCTGACTCACTGAATGTAAGGGTAAAGAAAAAATTTTAAAACCCTGAGCCTTAAAAACAAAAACAAAAACAAAAACAAAAACCTCTCATTCTCTTTCTTTTCCTCTCTCTTTCATTAATACAATGTTCATTTTACACATAAGACCTTAGATTTATTTACAAAAGCGTCATGTGTAATGAATTCTCATCTACTAAGGATCTGAGAAGACCATCTGGAAGAAAGAGAATGTACATGAGTCAGTAGGTCCCAACAGCTGGCATCAGTGTGCAAACCTTCTGCCACTCTCTGGATTTTCACTGCTAAGTTATTGTATTTCTAAATACACCATTGCTTCTTTAAATAAGCTTCCAACTTCTGGCTTTCTAAAATGTCTTTGGATTTATTTGTCATATGGCACCCAAACAAAAAAAAAATGCAAACCCAAAAAAGAGTGCTAATTAAGTGTGGGAGTTGCAATGTTAAATGATTTTTTAATAAACATCGAATTTCTATATTCTCAAGAGAAGGCAGGCCAGCCCACTGGAAAAAGCATGGGCTCTGAAGTGAGAAAGATGATGTGTTGACGCCCATATCTGCCAGCCTTGAATTTCTTTTCTATAAGACTGGGGTGATCATGCCTGCCTGAAGGAGCTGTCATGAGCAATGAGTGATACAGAAGATGTAAACTGTTAAGACAACTCTGAAGTCTTGTGTTAGAATGCCACAGAGAAGCGTGTGAAGCGAGTCTTCTTTGAAACCACAGTTTAAGACAATTTAAGAGGGTCTCTATTTCCCTCCAGTTGGCTGACGGCTCCCATGGCAGCTCTTCTGGGAACCAAGGCATAGGGGATGGGGAGGCCAATGGCACCATGCTTTCAAAGGAGAGTTGAACTTCAGAGCTTAGAGAGAGTCATCTCATTAAGGCTTGGCTGGATCTGTGGGAAGATCTGAATGCCAACACATCCAAAGTTACATAATAGTTCTCTGTGCCTTCTCTGAATACAGAGCAACTCTGAGGAGCAGGGGCAGGGGCTCTTACATTTTTCACTGATGAAAAAGGCCTACCCTTATGTACAATAACGGTCTGGGACTCCTGTGGATTCAAGTTTCCCAAGTTTCTTTCAGGGAGGTGTGTTCCCACACACCTGCTGAGAGGTCACTCTCAGGCAGCAGCCCAGATTGCCTAGAATTTGGATTAGATAAACCCACTCACCATTTTCCCCTTTCTGTTGGACTGGACATCAATGGAGCCCAATGATGTACACAGCAGAACAGTAGCCAGTGCCCTCCATTCTGCCGAAACAACCCAGAAAATCCTGGAGACTCATTACCATGAGAAGAGTTAACCCAAGTGCCCAGTCCAGGCAAATAGAACATTTTCTTCATACTATTGAAGTCAAGAGGAAAGGAAAATCTAACAGAGATGAGAAGTATTCCTGACAAAATGGAAGCAAATGAGAACCCAAGACATTTCCATGGGAAGAACCAAACCAATAAAGGCTTATTTAATGCCAGCTTTGTAACCAGCACTCAGCAGGAAAAAAAAGGGGGACTAAAAAGTATAGGATGAAGTCCCTGCCTTTGAAAATATTATAATGCAGGTTATAATCTCAAAAAACAAAATTTCCAAAACCACAGAAAGTGAAATAACAGTACATCATTTATGAAGTAGGATGACCAATGTTAGGGAGATGAGGGAGAGTGAGAGAGAGAGAGAGGTGAATAGATTGATGCCAGATAGATAGATGGATGGATACATGGACAGATGGATGGATGGATGGATAGATGACAGATAGGCAGATGAAGGAAGGGATAAGTGGGTAGATAGAAGATAGATGACAAATGCAGAGATAAATGATAGCAGTAGAGAAAGAAGCGATAGATGATAGGTAAATAGGTAATAGAGGAAGAGACAAAGGTGGATGGATGGATGGGTGGATGGATGATAGATAAATAGATAATAGAGGAAGGGATAAATGATAGAGGGGGAAATAGATGAAAGGTAGATTATGGATGATGGACAGACATGTGGATGGATACATAGATACTAGCTATTATGTGTCATGTACGTGGATGTACACTTTACATATATTTAATATTAATGGTCACAGTAACTCAACTACATACTCATAAACAGTTCACATATTTACAAAAAATAAATCTTGGAGAAGTTAAAAAAATCTAATGGGGGGTACATGACCAATGAGGGGTAGGGCTGGGATTTGAAGCCAGGTGTAACTCCAATTACTTTTCCAGAGCTTAAATGATGTTGCATTTCTCTTTACAGCACTGACAGGTGGCATAGCGCCAGGTAGTCAGCTCTATCCTTGATCATTGGGGTATTTCTGCTATGTAATTTTATTGCAACTGTCTGTTTCATGTTTTTCCCCTTTTTTTAAAAGAAGGAGGATCTACATAAACAAACTGTATTAAATTGATTCCAAAGCTCACATTCTGTCTGTTGTCACATCCTGCATTAAAATAACAGGTCTCAGCAACAATTGAAACTGAAAGGCCGAACAAGGTGTATTGCCAACTACACTATTAAGACTAAAATAATAATAATTAATAATAATAATGGCCATAAACCATCACAATGGAGAGATCTTTCACTCTCACTCTGAGGGATTCAGGGACAGAGGAGGTGGAATTCCAGCAGGGTCAATAAAGGTCAAGAGAAGCAGAAGAGAAGCAGGGATAGGTTCCCCACACAGCTCATAGAAGTCTGAAAGAGGATGAAATCAGAATCAGAGAGGAGAGAGAAATTAAATGCCAGCACATAAAAACAATCCAAGCTTGTTGCACTGTCTTCAAAGTCATTAAGTTTCACTTCTTTGGGGGATTTCTGTTTTCTGTTTGCTGAATTCCAACCAATACCTACTTTGGGGGGAAAGTTTTCCTTTCCTTCCCTGGACAGCCTGTCCTGCCAGCAAGAGCCGATCCTAAAGACAGAGTAGCAGACTGTCTAGCCATTTCCTGGCCAAAGGAATTGCCCCTGTGTTCATGCATGTCACCCTGAAGGTTTTACCTGTACAGATACATTTTAGGAGAGTCCCAGCTGAGAATGCTCAAGTGTTCTCTGGAAAATGAGAAAGAACTTTCCTTCCCTCTCCTTAACGCTCAGCTGAGGATTCTGTAATGCTGGGAAATCAGCAATATGGTGCCAGTAGCCTCACTTTCTCCACCTCACTCTACTTCCCGAATGGACTCGGGACTGCAGGTGGTGGTCAGAGGTAGTTGGTACTGTCACACAGACTCCACAGGAGACCAGCCCTCAGAAGAGTGGTCTATCTTATGATCTAGCAATCCCACTACTAGGTATTTACCCAAAGGAGACACAAATACTGATTCGAAGGGATACATGTACCCCGATGTTTATATCAACATTTTCAACAACAGCCAAATTATGGGAAGAGCTTGAGTGTCCACTAACTGATGAATGGATAAAGAAGATGTGGTATATATATATATATGTATGTGTATGAATGTGTGTGTGTGTATGTACACACACACACACACACACACACACACACACGAATATTACTCAGCCATGAAAAGGAATGAAAAGTTGCCATTTGCAATGATGTGGATGGAGTTAGAGAGTATCATGCTCCGCGAAATAAGGCAGTCAGAGAAAGAGAAATACTATATAATTTCACTCATACGTGGAATTTAAGGAGCAAAGGGGGGAAAAAAGAGCAAAAGTGACAAAATCAAGAAACAGACCCTTCACTACAGAGAACAAACTGATGGCTATGGCAGGGGAGGGAGGGCTGGGGGTGGGAATGGGTGAAATCGGTGATGGGGTTGAAGGAGGGTACTTGTGACGAGCACGGGTGCTGTATGGAAATGCTGATTCACTACATTGTACACCTGCCTCTAATATTACACTGTAGGTCAACTAACTAGAATTTAAATAAAAACTTTTGGAAATAACTGCTCACTTAGCTTCCAGGGGCAATCTCAGACAAGAAATATTAAGGGAGTCCACAGCCCCTGCATAAGCCTCTGTGACTCTCTAATCACCAGAGAGTTCTTCTCACTTATAGGTTTCCTATGCCAGCATCTGCCAGCTCCTCCTCTCACAGGGATCCTTTTCCTCATCACTGCTACTATCAAAAAGCCTTCATTAAATATTCCTCTGCATGTTCTGCTGGGTACAGTAGAGCACGGGGCCATTTTCCATTTGAAGTATGGTTCTGTGGGGCCAGCTCATTTACCCTTCTTCCCTCCCCATGATAAACAATGAGTCAGTGTCTCCTGCCTACAGAGCAGAGGCCTGAGAATCACCAGCCTGAACAAAGAGTCTTCACCACAGGCCAGGAGAAGGGGCATCTCTTCTACCTGGCACCCTAAGATAGTATGGCGCACGAAAAGGCTGGTCACTTACAGTTTCACAGGGCCCACCCTCCACACAAGGAAGCAGGCAGAAGTCTCTTTCCATAGTCCTCTTCTTCACTTTCTGTCCTTTTATCACTGACTTTTAAAAATCACATAATACAAGATACATACTAAAGGAAGAGTGTAGCAAATATATGAATTATGAACATAATAATAAAATGTATGAACCTGCCAATGAATTTAATCCTAGGCTTTACTCTTAGCAATGAATCTACCTGCATGCTTTCCTCCTTCCCTACGCTATACCTCTCCCTCCAGAGTTCAACACTGCACTGAATTTGGTGTTCATCATTGATTTGCCATAGAACTTCAGTACATGTATTTATAAACAAACAGTATATTATTTACTCTTCATGGGTTTTGAATTTTATATACAGAGTCTCAGTTTGCATTTCCCTGCTTACAGATGAAGTTAAATCCTCTTCTCTTATGCATGTCTGTCATTCATACTGCCTCTTCAGTAACATGTCTTTTCCTCATTCCTTCTGTCGGATTGATGATCTTTTCTTACAATGATTTGTAGAAATTTGTAAGGCCTACAGATGGCTAACAGACACATGAAAACAATGCTCAACATCACTGGTTTCAGGGAAATACAAATCAAAACCGCAATGAGATACCACCTCACACCTGTCAGAATGGCTCAAATCAACAACACAAGAAACAAAGGGTATTGGCGAAGAGGAAGAGAAAGGGGGACCCTCTTGCACTGTTGGTGGGAATGCGAACTGGTGCAACCACTCTGGAAAACAATATAGAGATTCCTCAAAAAGTTAAAAATAGAGCTCCCCTATGACCCAGCAGTTACACTACTAAGTATTTACCCAAAAGCGACAAAAATACTGATTCAAAGGGATATGTGCACCCTGATGTTTATAGCAGCATTATCAACAGTAGTCAAATTAAGGAGAGACCACATATCCATCGACTGATGAATGGATAAAGAAGATGTGGTATATATGTGTGTATAGAGATACACACAGATACATACCGTGGAACATTATGCAGCCATCTAAAAGAATGAAATCTTGCCATTTGCACTGACATGGATGGAACCAGAGAATATTATGCTAAGTGAAATAAGTCAGTCAGAGAAAGACAAACACCGCATGCTTTCACTCACATGTGGAACAAATGAACATGGTGGGGGGGGAATGAGAGGCAAACCAAGAAACAGACTCTTAACTATAGAGAACAAAATGGTGGCTACCAGAGGGGAGGTGTGGGGGGAACAAATGATGGGAATTAAGGAGAGCACTTGTAGTGATAAGCACTGGGTGATGTGTGGAAGTGCTGAATCACTATATTGTACACCTGAAACTAATACTGGAATTTAAATAAAGACTTGGATTGAATAATTTGTAGAAATTCTCTAAATAATCCAGAAATTAATCTTATTTCAGTTACATGCCAGACAAATGTTACCTCCTTGTATTTTCATTTACTTTTTGGTGTCTTCGATAAACAGAAGTTCCTAATTTAACATGGTTGAATTTTTAAAAATTTAACTTAGTGCTTTGTGTGCCTTATTTGAATAAATGTTTTCTTACCCCAAGTAAATGGTCCTACACTTTCTGTGAAAAGTTCTGCCATTCAATATATATGCTTTAATCCAACCAGAATGGAGTTTCTTTATGATATGGAGTAGAACTCAAGTTTAATTTTTTTCCCACGTGGATAATCAAGTCTCTCAGCACCATCAACTGAGTGCTACTTCCTTTCCCGGTCGTTTGCCAGCCTCCTGGCATATGGTGTCACCTGTGGATTGGTTTGTGAGCTGCCTATTCTCCTTAGCCCAACACGTAACTCCATGTGAATTATAACTCTTGGTCATAATATGCCGGGTTATCTGGGAATACATGGCCTTCCATTATTTCCTTCTTGAGCAGAGTCTTGGTTCTCCTTGGGACTTTGTTCTTTCATTTGAATTTTAGAATTAGCTTCTCAAGTTCCCTTAAACTACACACACACACACACACACACACACACACACACACACACTTGGGATTTTGATAAAAATTGTCCTGAATCTATCATTCAATTTAAGGAGAAGGGACAACTATATAATATTGAAGCATTCTCTACATAAAAATGGTATATTTTTCTGTTTAGGTCTTCTCAGGGACTTTCAATAAAGTTTTATTGATAAACAAACAATACAAGATCATACAGATCTTGCATGTCGTTTGTTAGGTATATTTTGGGCTCCATTTGTTTGTCGCCATTGGTATCTCTCTTTGTATTATATTTCTGATTGCTGCTAGTTTTAGAAGCTGTATTTTCTTTTTTTACTCTTACTATACTGGCAAGGAGTTCTGGTACTCTCAGTGACACAGCCCTGAAAATTGCCAAAGGTGGTATTCATGTCCCTCTGATGTGAATGTCCACCTCCAGCCTCCAGATCTGTGCAGGCTTTGCCAACACGCACGAAGGTCTTGCTCACTGTTCTAGTCTCCCACGCCCTCTTGGAGACTGCCAAGATTTGTAAGAAATTCAGGAATGCATCAAAAAGTGTTTGCTGTGATTTCTTCAGGACATAATTGTGTTTAATGAGAATGTCTGCCAGGGTGTCGATCTAAAGTGCCAAGAGCCTATCTCTGCCTCTTGATCCCCTTGCTTTTCTAATTCTCTGCAATCTGGCTTCAGTCCCCTTTGGTCTCACGATCTAGGAATTTCAACTAACACTTGTTGGCAAAACTAAGTATTTATCTTCATTTTTCTCTTAAATCTCTGCATGACTGTGTTGTATTTATTATACCTTCCTTCTTGCAACTCTCCCCTTCCTAAACATCGATGATTCTATTTTATCCCGATGCAGTAAATAATATTTCAATATAACTTGTTCCTCTGGTATTCACATTTGCCAGACTTGGGACATCTCATCCCATATCACAGCAAGATCAAACAAACAAACAACAACCATACATATATATATATATATATATATATATATATATATATATATATATATATATATATTCATTCTTAGTCTTAGAGTTTCCAAAGGAAAGTTCCAGGTATAAGACAGAGGTAACTGGAAAGCTCTGTGAATAGGAAAGCCATTCTTTCTCCTATTTTCTGATAAACTGTGTGAACCATGGAAGGTGGAGAAAGAGGAGACAACGAAGAAAGTTTGGTAGCCCCCATAATGGGAGACGAGGTACGGCCCAGGCCAGAAAGAGTGTGAGGTCTGAGTAGAGTCAATCACCAGAGACTTGAGTGCCTGCCTTTGGGTGTCACCATCTCTTGTCAGCCCCAGAGAGTACGTGTGAGCCCTGCCTGTGGCCCAAAGCCCCCGGTTTCCATTCTAGTAGACAACGTACATCACCACCCTTGTCACTGGTGTTCAATGAAAACACTTCTGTCACCGACAGCCATCACTTTACTTAGAATCATTCAGTAAGAAAGATAGCTGTTTCTGCCCCAGAACTTCACTGCCTTATGTAAACAACACTGGTTTTGTTTGTTTGTTTGTTTGTTTTTAGGAAATCCGGGAGCTACCAGAGAAAGAGTAAGGTCATGACACGGAGAACAATGATCATCCTGCTGAGAGTCCTCATAGCCTATCAACGCTGGGGTGCTCTGATAACACGGAGCACCCGCCTTGAGCCCTCTTCCCAGAAAGAGAAGGAGGTAAAACACACTTCCCTTTCGCTGCATCCCTGCTCTCTGCCTCTTCCTTGGTACTCTCCTTAACTGGATTTGCTTCTGCCTCCCATCACCTAAATGCTCTACACTGAGTTTACCTTTGGTCCTCTCCAATTCCATTCTCTCTCCCTCCAATAGCAAACCCATACCCATGCTGCCATCACACGTCACATGTTCTAGAAGAGACATGTGTTTAAAAAGTAACACAGACGCACAGAGGAAGGAGAGCTTAAGTTCACCTTGTAAGACAATTCAGACACTTTGCCAGAGAGTAAGTGACATAGGAGGGGTGAGGGGCAGCATCACCCAGAGATACAGCTCAGTGCCACCAGAGAGATAAGGCGACAGCAGTCACTTGATGAAACGAGGGCCCCATCTGTAGGGATAATTGCTTAGTGACTACATTTGATATTTTATTAATATTTTCTCTCCCAGTTTAGGAAAACCACTCCAAAGTCTTCCAAAGTCCCATCAATATGATCATAGCTGGCCATCAGTCTTGGGAAACTTGCGGAAAACTGAGTGGGAAGCTGGGTCCCTGCTCCAACACAGCAATAAAAACCACCCCCCACCCCCATTCTGAGCTGGTGCCTGAACGATCTGGTTCCAAGTAAACCAGACAAACTGAGCAAGTCCCACTCTCGCGGATCTGTTCATCTTTGAATCAAAGCATAAGGAATCATTGTCCAAAATCAAGGGATAAATCAAACTGTATTTAAAGAAAAAAAAAAGGACTCTGTGGCCATTTTATAGTTAAAATAACTTTCCCGATATTTTCATTACTTGGAGATTACAGAGAAAACTAAAAGGGCAAGTGGATTCTCAGGTCATTAAAGTCGGCGCTAGAGTCTACAGATCACCTCTGAGATGCATGTAATGGCCTCCAGCAATGGGCACCTTGTCATTTTTTGTTGCCAAAGCTATTAGCGACTCCTCACTGTTTCTTATCAGTCTCCCACTTGCTACGACAAAACTGAACTTGTTGCAGCCCTGACATTTGCAACAATATCATTAGTTGCTGAAGACAAGACAGGGCGGGGGGCCTCAAAATTTCCGGGAAGCCATGTTTGCCAGATGACTCCAGTGAAAGGGGGGGATGGGAGGATTATTATCCGGAGGTCTGCTCATTAGCTTCCCATCCTTATCACCCTCAAGCCCACATCTCATGGGTTCTCTTCATGCTACAGCACCCCCTTTCGTGCATACTTACAGACTTGCACCCCCCCACACACATATAGACAAAGGACTTTAAAGCATGCAAAAGGCTCTTCCGTCAGATGGATTAGGAGAGGCCAACACCAGCATAAAACACGTCTGGATTGTACAGCACATTTATTTGTCTCAGACACGTGGGTGTCAAGTGTATTTCACATTGTCAGTGAATCCCACAGGCGGCGAGCCGAGCCAGGTGTAAACCCAGCCCCGGGGTGGGGAGCTTTCTTAGGACTGACCTACCAGACCCTACTCCCTGCACACACAGACACACCAAAGCTGTACTTTATCACAGAAGTTCAGATTCTTTGATTAGTGTGCTATGAAAATTTAAAGTGGGATCATAAAGTTGTTGGAGGATGGATAAAATCCTGACAGCGAGAAGGACATAAGTAAAGCAGGTAAGAAGGAACAAAATCCGGCAAGAAGATGCAGGTTTGAATGTTTGTGTCAGCAAGGCGCTCGGGATGACAGGATATCGATTTGAAGTCAATGTCATTTATCTGACAGCATTAAGGAAGTCCCTTCTTTTTAAAATGTGATTACCAATATAAAGGAGATTTTTTTGTTATCACTAAGCAGCAATTCATTGAGACAAGAGGTAGATAACTGACACTTTAATAACCTGTTAAAGTTATGAGTCACTTTTGCAATATTTTAACTCCAAGTTACCTTTCACAGCTCTTAGATGAGGGTCTTATTTGAGGTGTAAGGTGAGCATTAAATGCCTTTCTCAACACAAACTGGCAGAGTCCCACAGGGCCAGGGTCCCAGAGAAAGTTCCCACTGAGTGCAAGCACTTGCTGCATGAATCTGTTAGAAGGCTTCAGTCCCAACAGAGAATATCCACCTAAACGTGGCTTCAACAATTAGAAAACTGACCAGAGCACATCTAATACCAGTTAATGAACTGACTGAAAATAAGATCAAAGTTGCACCTTGCCTACTTTTCCGTCCTGCCACCCTCAGCACATTCTCTCTCGTCCTCCATCCTTCACAATCTCAAAGCAGCTGCCACATTTCTGGCCATCATATCCTCACGTGACCCCGTCCAAAAGCAAGAAGGGGAGTTTGTCCTTTTATGTCTCATTTTATCAGGGAGAAAACCCTTTTCCAGAAGTCTCTGAGCAGAATTATCTTCCATCATGTTGACCAGGATTAAGTCATGTGCCCATGGCCTTTCTGCAAGGGATGCTGGGAAAACAGTATTGACTATTTC
Organism: Martes martes; assembly: GCF_963455335.1. NCBI lineage: Eukaryota > Metazoa > Chordata > Mammalia > Carnivora > Mustelidae > Martes > Martes martes. The sequence continues at coordinate 16,115,698 of NC_137900.1, read as the reverse complement.
CAGCTCCCAGAGGGGAGACGAACACTGGCGTCAAAGAAGTAGTACGGGGAGAACCACTATAACCCTCCTTCTGAATATTTCTCGTTTTTCTCTAAGAAGAAAATCATAATAAAATATAGAAAGGAAAGGAAGGGAAGGGAAGAAAGAAAAAAAAAAAGAAAAGATAAAAAGAATATGAAAATGAAAATCACCAGCCAAAACACAGTTCATACATTCCTCCCTGAACTGGTTCTAATTTACATATTCTCAGACTGCTTCACTTTTGGTTCTCTTCTTTACTTTTTTATTTATGTCTCCTCCTGGTCATCCTGTCCTTTTCCTTTCAGGGGTGGTGACTGGTGTGATCTGGGATGCCTGGAGGAGAGCAGGAGTTCTGGCTTCAGGAATCAGCCCCACCCCTCGCTAGCCATGTGGTCAAAGTTCCTGGGTTCTGAGCCCCATCTAAAGAGATCATATCCCCTGCCCTACCTACCTCTGGAAGGAATTGCGGGGGGCCAAACGAGGTAAGACATGTAAGACAGTTGCAAGCTCTGGAGCACGGTGCATACTCGGTGAGCTGCTGAGACATCTGAGGAACCTCATTTATATTGAGAAACACCTACACCTTGAATGGCCATTCTCGTGCACCACACTGAGCTCATTTTGAAAAGTAAAGTTCTTAATGTGAGTCAGAGATTTCCAAACATTGGCTGGAAAGAAGAGAACATGCTCACACGTGAAGAACATTCGAGCAACTGTACTTTAGGCTCTCTCTCCCCCCTCGACCCCATTAGCCTGGACAAGCTGGGAGAGTTAATTAATTGAATAAGAAAAATCTACAATGGGGTTGGTTACAACTGTAGAAGAGATGGTACAGATGGTCAACTATCTGGACCTGGGAACCCTCTTTCCAGAAGAATTCTCCTCCACCTGACCTTTCTGCATGGCCCAAGCAGCTCGCTCAGGACACTCAGCACCTCGAAGGCCCAGGTCCCTATGATGGCCTGACCACTGGGCTTTCCATGGAGCCGGGCTGACCTTAAGCAACATCATGCGTTTGATTCAAAAACTCACACTGGCCCTTCTCCTCTGAGCACTCTCCTACTGTATTTTTAAAATAGGTGTAAATATAAACTACTATTTATTAGAAAGACTGAGATATAGGACCCACCCTCTGGACTCTGGTGGGGGGCTTCTATAAGCACAGCCCCTCAACTCTAGTTCAAGGTATAAGACAGCCACGTGCCAAATGCCAACCCCAAGGGCTCAGACCTGTTGAATCAAAGTCAAAGCCAAATGGAATGGATCCAGGCAGGAGCATCAAGAAATGGTATTAGAAAGATGGTGTCATGTTTCTAGGCGGCAATGCTGGAAGAAACAGCATAAGCAAAGGTCCAAACTGGAAGAGCAGGATAGTATTTAAGGAACAGAAGCTAGTGGAGGATACAGGAAGAGAACACAGGCAGATTATGGGGAGGCCGGGGTGTGTTGGGTGTTAGGCCCTTGTTTTCACATACTCCTTCTAGCAGCTTCCCTCACTTTCCCCCTCCTACCCCTTCAGAATCTTGGTGTCATTATCCCTCAACCCCCACCTCCCTCACCAAAACTGCTATCAGGGAAAGATCTGCTACAGATGATTTATGGTTCAGCAAGAATTGAAGGCAGACTAATACTTCATTTTAAACCTTGGCTCAATTATAGAGTCAAAGGCATTGTTTCCTATCAAAGGAATTCCAGGAACCAAGATGTAGAGACACCACAGCCCTCCGCTGACCACAAGCCAGTGAGACTGAAGGAGTATCTGAATTCCAGTCCCGGTTACATGATTGATTTGTCATTTGGGCAGGTCGTCTCACCTCTCTTGGCTTCAGCATCCTTGTCTGTTGTAACAAAATCCTGTTATACCTACATCACCGGGTTGTTGTTAAGGCTCATGAAGCCATCTGCATAAAGATGAAAACACTGGGCTCTAAGGAGGCTCACTCCCCCCTGGGATCTCTGGGGGTTCACGGGCACCCTGGTGGCATTCCCACCACAGAGCTAACGGCTCAGCTCGGGAAGGGCAGGGAGCTGCATGACCTCTAGGACATTCCTCCTCCAGCTTAACCTTTCTCCCCACCCAGAGTTTCCCAAATGCATGGGACTCTGACCTGGGCCGGCCCAATCTAGGTCCCCTGGCCCTAGGGCTCTTTAGGACGGGGACCACAACAAATCAGACACTTAGACCTTGTCCCCCTCACAGCTGCTGAGGGGTGGAGTGCATTGTCCAAGAAAGTCTCAAGGAGACCCGATGCAGATCCTGATCTGCCCTCTGGTCTCAGCTCTAACCTTGCCTACTCATGGGAACTGGGATCATCTCTCTACACTTCTGAACATGACTTCTTCTGTGAAGAAGTCCTATCCACCTTGCAAGCCTCAGATGCATTTCGCAAAGCATGCTATTATTAGTGTTTGGATTTCCTTCTGACAGAAGAGCCTTTGCCTCCAAAGCATAGGGTGCTTTGAGGTCTACCTCAAAGGCTGTGGCCTTGATGGTGTCTTCCCCAGTTTTCCCAGTGGCAGAATTCCTTTCCATCTCGTGCTCTCTCTGTGTACTCTAGTACTTCCTCTGACACCCGTCACAGCATCTTCAAATTAGTGCATGTGTGTGCCTCCCCTGGAGGTCCTGGCAGGACAGGGGGTGGCTACCTTTTTCACCTTTGATCCCCAGGACCTGGCACCAGCCTTGCACATGGCATTGGCACAGGAAATAAATACCTGGATGAACGAAAGCGTTCTCAGACAGTGGATTTCATCTGGACTTCCTTTCTGCCCGGAGGATACCCCAGGCTTGGCGACAGGACACTTTCTAGATGTTTGGTAAAAGCTGGGCTTGGAGCACCAGAAGGTACATTTGAGAACATTAGGAGAGGATGAAGAAAGTCAAAGGCATCATGAGCTACTGCATATTTAGTCTTTGTCCTGAGGGCGCGAAGGCAGAGATGTCCTGACACCTTTTTGTATTTTCCTATCTTAGAAACTGTGTCCCCACAATATTTTTGCCTGAAACACTGGAATTAGAAATGAGGCCGCACGGTCATATTGACGGGGCCACCGCGAAGTGCCAATAAATGACTTAACGGCACACACCGTGGCGCACTCGGGCTCCATTAACCACACGATATTCTCCCCCACAAATGCCAAGAGACCGAAATGAGATACTTTCATTGTCAAGCAGAGGAATGTGAAACAGCAAAACCAAAAATCTTGCTTGAGTTTTCTCGCACCCTCCCTCAACGTGATCTCAAGATGGAATGTAATCCAGGATTGAAAATGGAACAATTTGATGGTATTTTGTTCCAACGCATGAAACATGCAAAAATGTAGTCTGGAGAATGAGGAGCCAGGCTGGCAGTGAGGTTCACCAAGCCATTCTTGGGTACTTTTTCAGGGGAAGTATTATCGAGGTTCAGCTGAGCTGGGCAAAGTCTCAGGAATGTTAACATCGCTTGCCCCATTGCTTCTTGTAGTAAGAAGAACGCAGCATAATACTTTGTAATGCACAATGTTGTGTCTAAAGACATGGTTTATTAAGGAGGAAATGGTCACCGATGGGTCTCTCTATGTAATAAAGCACTTATAACCAAAAACCACCGGGGCAAACAGAATAGCAAAAATGATGCTGAAGGCTATAGAGAGTTAAAGCAAACTGATATCTGTGCCTCCGGTTGGTTTTCTGTGCTTTGTAATAAAATTGTCTCCTAAAGAGGAATGTGTGTTGTTTGAGGTTAGGAGGACATGCCTCTAAGCTTCCCTTCAACAAATCAGAATCTTTTTCACCACATGCAGTTGCTAGATTTCAAGAAATCATTTACGACACCACGACAGATAGGCAAGCTTCCATTATTAAGACGACTCATTTAATCAGCTCAACAATATTATCAGACACTCTGATTATGTCCATTTTGGGACAGCTCATTAGGTCCTAAAATTGAGGTTTAAAGAGACTATCTGCCTGCCTCAATGTCACACAACTAGCCAACAGAAAAACAAATTTTCTAACTCAGGTCTGACGAACTCCAAAGCCTTCCATTCTCATTTTATGGATAAAGACACTAAGGCTGAAAGAAGTTAATAACGAGACCACAGCTGGTTATACTGAGGATCTGAGAGGCAGACAAGTGCACCTGTCTCCAAAGCTCACCTCTTTCCTGTTGCGTTTACCTGGCTTTCGTAAGACACTATGAGTGGATTCAGGTTAGCAGTTGCCAGGTTTCTCTGAAGCGTCAACGCCTTCGGGTACTGAGTGTCCCATAGGCACTCCTATGTGTGCTCCTAACTGCTGCGGAAGGGAGCCTCTGTCCTTCCCACAGAGCCAGACAGCTGTGCCTCAGCTGCAGTCAAAGGTCAAAGGTCTTGCCTCCTCCATAATACGAGAGAGAGCACTTGGGTAAGTCTGCAAAGCCCTGGGAATCTCATCAGAGGCACTGATGTTCCTAAGTCCATGATTTACCCTCAGAGAGTCCTTGACCTTCTCCCATGTATTTAATGAATATGTTTTGGCAGCTTACTCTGTGCCAGTACCGAGACAGGCTTTAGGGACATAAAGAAGATAGAAACAGACTCTTCCCTTGAGTATAGAAATAACAGGCAACATTTGTGGAGCATTTAATATATGCCAGAAGTCCTCCTAGTGCTGTACATGTATTAAGTCCCTTAATCCTCGCACAGCCCATGATCAGTATACCTAATGGTCCCATTTTACACGGAAGGACATTGAGGCACAGACCACTGAATTATAACCTCCCCACTGCCTAGTATGGGGCACAGACAAGTAGACACCCCTCCCTGATCCAGTGTATTAGGTGCCGGGTCTGAGGTCATACACGATGATGTGGGCTTTTGGCCTAGCCTGGGAGTCAGGAAAGGCTTCCCAAAGACCAAAGAAGGAGGTGGAGTTAGCCAGTGAACAGATGAGACAAGAGCATTTGACACAGAGGGGACAGCATGTGTGAAGGGGAGGACAAGGCACCTGCAGATTCTGGAAAAGTCTGCATTGCCAGGGCCTAAAATCCTTTTTAAACAGTCAGAACCAGAGACTTTTTTGAGGTCATGAACAAAACCTAGACTGTAGCAAATCAAAAGTAGGAAAGCGTAGTTAATGTCACATTTTCCCACAATACTGCTTTGAAAGAAAGGGTGACGTAGTATTTCTTCCTTCAAGTCAGATTAATTCTAGGAGGTCTTGTTTTACCTGCAGTTTTGATGTTAAAAGGTGCTGGGGGAAAGCAATATTTTTGTCTCCCAGAATGTCATCCACAATAAGCTGTTCATGAACTGCTAGACCCAGCAGCCCCACTCTGGGCAGACTTGCCAAGTGGCACACACTTGCACCCATGCTGACTCCTCTCCAGCCCCACCTCCAAAAGCAGGGGCTCCACTGTTTATTGCTCATGCAATGAGTCCCCAGCTTCCTTACCAAAAAAAGGCCTAATAAAATCCTATTATAGGATCATATGTATTTCATATTTAAAAACAGAGATAATTCACAAAATCATAGTCATTCAAGTCCAGAGCGGGGGGAAAAAAAAAGTCACATCTTGATCTTTGTAATCCAAGTACTACAAGGCATTTAAAAGCCAGCACTATTGGGAGTGCCTGGGTGGCTCAGTTGGTTAAGCATCTGCTTTCAGCTCAGGTCATGATCCCAGTGTCCTGGGATCGAGCCCCATGTCTTGCTCCCTGCTCAGTGGGGAGTTGCTTCTCCCTCTGCCCACCTGCCCCACTCATGCTCTCTCTCTCTCAAATAAATAAATAAAATCCCCCCCCCCGCCAAAAAATAAAAACCAGCACTAATGCAGCATATTTATAATAGTCAAGATAGGGAAACAACCTAAGTGTCCATCGACAAATGAATGGATAAATCAAAGTGGTGTACATATACACAGTAGAATATTATTCACCCATACCAAAGAAGGAAATTCTGCTCTTTGCAACAACATGGAAGGACCTGGAGGACATTATGCTGAGATAAGTCAGACAAAAACAAATACTGTATGATCCCACTTACATCTGGAATCTCAAAAAACATCTGAACTCACAGATACACAGATTAGTGATTGCCGCAGATGGGGGTGGGAGAGATTAGGCAAAATGGTGAAGGAGGTGATGGAAAGGTACAAATTTCTAGTTATACAAGATAAATTCTGGTGATGTAATATATAGCATGGTGATTAAAATAACAATACTCCACGGTTTGTTTGAAAGGTGCTCAGAGTAAATCTTAAAAGTTCTTATCACAAGGAAAAAATGTTGTAAATGTGCAGGACGATGGATGTTACCTTGTACAATGTTACAAAGTTATACTGTAGTAAGTAAGCATTTTGCAAGGTATATATATATCAAGTAGGGGCCCCTGGGTGGCTCAGTCGGTTGAGGGTCTGACTTGATTTCAGCTCAGGTCGTGATCTCAGGGTCATGGGTTCAAGCCCCCAGTTGGGCTCCATTCTCAGTGACAAGCCGGCTTGAGATTCTCTCCTTCTCCCTCTGCCCCTCCCCTCCCCTCCCTCTCTACTAAATAAATAAAATCTTAAAAAACATATATAGTTACATCAAGTCATGTTGTGCACTTAAAACTAACACCACATTGTATGTCAATTATAGCTCAATAACACTGGAAAAAAAACTTAACAGAAAAGGAACCCAGCAGTGTGTAGTAATAACCACATGCAAATGAATGCGGTATAAGGGATTAAGCTATCCCTCCAAAGCTCAGGGGTGTCACCAGCCCTGGTCCCCTCATCTGCTCATGTCCCCGCCTTTCCTACCTTTAATTTGCTACAATGTAGATCATGCTAATACATTTGAGAAGTCTCTGGTTCTAATCATCTGGAGGGGATTTTAGGCCCTGGCAATGAGCCCCACAACATAAAAGGCCTTCAGCTCCTCCCTCCCTGGCTTCCTCAGTGGCCATCTCTATGCTGCAAGCACACAATTCTGCTTGATCATCCTTGAGAATGTTCCGCCAGAACAACCTCTTCCCTAGCCCAGTGGTTAGTTGTGGAAATAGGGAAGACTCTGGGTTTTTGTTTTTTGTTTTTTGATTTTTGTGTTTAGATTTTATTTATTTATTTACCAGACAGAGAGAAAACACACATGAGCAAGCAGGGGGAGCAGCAGGCAAAGGGAGAAGCAGGCTCCCCATGCAGCAAGGAGTCCAACACGGGATTTGATCCCAGGGTCCTGGATCATGACCTGAGCTGCAGGCAGATGCATAATTGACTGAGCCACCCAGGCATCCCAAGACTCTTTTTTTGGCTCCCAAATAGGGATGAAAGAAAAGACGAGGGCTAGTTAGAGGCCTCCCAAAGGGATATCTCAAACCCTTCACCCCTGGTCCCCTGTAAGAACCCACCCTTTCCTCATCTTCCAAATGTGAGGCCCGTGGGGAGGGGGATGGCTGGATGTGAAGGAATGACTGCATAAAGAGAGTACATACTAAAAACCTAATGTTTTCACTAATTAACCTCTGAAGGTCCTTTTACTGCGTAAATCCAAAATGTAAATGGAGGCTGAATTAAGACCAAAAAATAAAATGTTTCTAAGTCCCACTTCCTTGGTTCCTCAAAGACTTTATTTAGTAAAATCAAGTCTGTAAGTCAGATGGTTTTCAGAGCTCCCCCTGCCAGCACATACATCCCGCCCCCCATTTCTCTAATATTTTCACCAGCTGAGCACCAGTTCGCGTCCTTGGAGCACCAAGGTAAGCATTACCCTGCCCCCTGCCACAAGCAAGACTGCGGCCATCTTGTATTGATTTGCTCTTGAGGCAGATTCCAGATCCTGCTCCATGGTAGCATGTGCAGAAACCCCAGACACCACTAAGCACTTGGGTCTTTCTCCTCTACTCACTCACCCTCTAGAAGGAGTCATCAGAAGAACCTCAGAGGGAAAAACAACAAAAAGTTTTGCTGAGCCAGAGATTTTTTCCTTGGGTGCTTTATCTTCATTCCCACATGAGTATCCCTGTCCCCCCTCACCCCAAACCCTTATGTCTGAATTTTCTCAGGCCCCAGCTTGCTAAGAGCTGTTTCTTCTTGATAAGTTATTTCTTCCTTAAATAAGATATGAAAACAGTTGCCTTCAAAAGTCCCCCTCATGACTGAATGATGCCTGTGACTGTGGTCTCCTAAGTATTTTTACTTCAGACTGTTCTAAGAATGTCCTAGCGGGACTATTTCATAATAAATAACTGCCTTTGGAAAACATAACAGAGGAGGCCGTATCATTTTCTAAGCACATAAGCAAGATTTTCGGAAGCCTGCAGCTCCTCGGAGCCTCCAATCTCGATCTTTCCCTACCTGGTAGGTATTTCTGAAAACTGAAAATAAAACACTGCTTCCTCAGGCCTAAGAGTTTTTTAACCACAAAGACAACCTCAGCTGCAATTCATATTGTCTGCTTCCATGAACACTTCGAAAATGGCTGAGGCAGACAAAATTCTTCAGAATCCAGGCCCCCCTGAATCTTGGAGGGGAGAGCGTGGGGGAAAGGGATTCCTTTCTCCTTTTATAACCTCAAGACAATTGAACGCTGCCAGCGGAATTCTTGCGAGCTAGTCCCAGAGTTTGACCTCGGGCTGTTACAGAAACAATGTTTTCCATGAGGAGCTCTTGGTTAAGAAATTTCCTCTCACCCCGAGAGGCCAACAAAGCGTGGCTTATACACCCTCAGCCTCAACTCAAATGGTCTAGGCCAGGCCATCCGAGCTGGCAAGAACTCTAATTTCCAAGTGACTCTGCACGCTGTGTGCTCAGTTGTCATTTTACAGCTGGGGGATTTTTTTTTTTTTAATAAAAAATGATGCTTGGGTGAGAATATGTTGAAATTCCCTTTGGAGCATCCAGACAAGTTGCAGGGAAGGCACAGCTCTGAGGCAGCTGGAGACGTGCACGCGGGGGCTCTCTGCGAGGGCGAGGACCAAGATGGGCCTGCTGTCTAACAAAGAACTTCAAAATAGGCTCCTGGTTCTTTTCACGTCTACTCCCCCTCTGTATTTTCTCCCGATAAGCCAAATTGCTGCCTGGAAATGACTGCTCCATCCCTAAGGGAAAACCAAGGCAGTGACCTAATGCTGGGTTGTTTTCAGAACCAGCTGGGGAGAGAGGGAGGGGAGGGAAGGAAGAAAGGGGGCAAGGGGAAAAAAAAAAAAATACTACAAGTACCTGGTTATGGGTGTATCCCTATAAATAAGATTTTCTGGTTCTGCCACTAAAGACCAAAGTCATTGGCTCAATCTGTGTTCACCGAAGAGCCCTGTATTAAATGAGCAACTAAGAGATCATCTACTTATGAGGCTTCTCATTAAGAAGCATTCTATAAACCACACAAGCGGATACGTGGATGAATCCGCAGCAAAGAAAGAACGGGTGCTATTTCCAGAAGAATCGCTGGGTCCCTTCCTTCCTTTCTGGTTCAGCGCGCAGTAAAACAAAATCTGTCGTATTCTTCCGCGTGCCTTGCCAAAGACAACTCAGGCGCCGTTACCTTCTGTTTAAACACTTCTTCCTTTCTTTTTTGGAATAGGGGGCCATCCCATCACCCACTTCAGACCTCTTTTCACAGGCTGGGCGTGCTGAGCCTTCGTCGCCTACCTGCCAGGTTGCGTCGCCCTGCTGGGACATGAAGCCGGTGGCTTGCACACCTGCGGCTCCCCGGCTGTTTATTAGGCGATGGGCAAAGTATGGTGACCCGATGGCCGGGTCACCCTGTCTGTCCGGGATGTCCATCCAGCCTCCAGCCCTATGGTTCTAAGCTCCCTCGGGGCCAAAGTTTAACAGTTGCTCTCCCTCCAGTCCACCTCCCCATACCCCCTCCCCCACCCTGACCCACACCCCCGCCACCTCTGGTTTTGCTAGAGTGGATCGCCCAAAAAACCTCCCGGGGAAGTCCACTGTTGGCTCATAGCTTACTGTTCGTTCTCTTTTACAATAGATGCTGCTTTCCCAGAAAGCGTCTCTACGGGCAAAAGGTGGGGATGCGGGTGCACTTCACTGCACTTTCTTGGGCTGATGTTATGTCAGGAAGGGAAAAGCTTTTCTTCTCCTTAACAAAACTGAAATACATGCTAAAGTAGAAGGAGCAGTGGGGAGAAAACTGGGATGATCTTATCTTAGTTTTTGTGTCTTTTCCTACCTTCCAAACACTTGAGGCTAACCTGGAGAAAAAGAGATTGATCGATGAGTGATAATAGTAACCCACTCATTCAAAACTGTGAAGTTTCCCCAGGAGAGGTAAATAATTTGGACACGATCTAGGCCTTATTCAAACAGCCTTTGTTTCGTGAACTCAGTGAGATGCCAGGCCCTTCCTTTCTGCCTCTCTTCCCTGATAAGGCTGGCTAGCCCTTACAAAGCAAAAACTCATTTTGTGAAAGCAGCCTGGAATGATTTTTTTTTTCTTTCTTTGTTACATGTGTGGGCTTTTCAGCCCCAGGATCTTTTAATCTGATACAACTCATTTAAAATAGATGAGAATGTTCTATCACCCAATCTAAATGCCGCTGGGAACAGAAGGGAGCTGTCATAATTGCAAACTGTACGGGGAATGCGGGAAAGCGTCCCGCAGGATTTGTGCAGCATGCTTGGGCTGGAGGGAAGCAGGTGCACGTGGAGTCTCCCCAGCCGGCGTAAGCCATCCGAGGCAGAAGTTCCAGGGGTCTCAGGCCAGTCAAATCTGTCACAGGAGCCCTCAGCCACCTCCTTTTAAGTGGAATCATCATGATGATGCTCTCACCTCAGAATCATCCTTGTTGAGTCATGAGACTGTTTTGTGGTCTCCTTGTCGCTGGGGCTGTGTGTTTCTTCAGTTTATTTGGATTATTTGGCTTCTTTGGTTGTTATGATCCTGTCTGGCACCACCACCGGCTTTCCCAAGTGTTCATCTGGATTCTTCCTCTGTGTTCAGAACACACAGATTTCCTAGTCCTGCCCTTTTGACCGGGTGTCTGTTCTACAACCTTGGTCCTGAAGAACTGGGTCCCATGGGTGTTTGACGACATGCCTGGTTTTATCTCATTTCTTGGTCCTATACTGTATGTGATATCCATCTAAACTGCTTATCTGGATTTTGACCCCAAAATCTACACGCACGCATGATTTGAGTACCTACTACGTGCCAGCTAGTGGGGGTTCTGTGATGAACAAAAAACTTTATTTCCTATCTTTAGAAATCTTAAAATTCAGCAATTAAGACAGATACTAGTCCTACCCCAAATAAGCATATGATTATAAATTATAATAACTCCCATGAAAAGAACAAAGTGCTCTGACGTAAACCAACGAGACTTTCTGAGAACGTGACATTTCAGCTAAAACCTGAAGGATTAGTAGGAGTCAAACAGCTTTCCAGGCAAGAAAAACAACACGACCCAAGAAAGATCTTCTGGCAGGAAAGAGCTTGGCAAATTCAAAGAAATTAAAGTAAGTTAACGTGCCTGGAGACTAGTAGGAACAAGGGGAAAGTGAAATGAGGCTGTAGAATCAGAAAGGGATTTGTTGAGCATTTGGTGTTCTGGTCTAAGGCAAGAGGAGCCATTGCAAGATTTTAAGAAGCAGAGTGACTGTGATCCCATTGATATTCTTCAAAGGGCAAGACCCGAAGCAAGGAGACCCGGAAGAGAATAAGGTCACAGACTGTGAGATTGGCTTTCACGCTCTGGGAATCCACGTGGTTCAGTCTGTTCCCACGTGGCTCTCTAATCCTCGACCACAGTCTGGAACTGGGTTCTTCCTGCTCTGACCGAGCATCTCCTCCCACTCTGCCTAGGTCCTCTGGGAGCTCAGACATCACTGTGGCTTGCCCTCCTTCAACAGAAAAGGCCAACCAGAGACGAGAAACACGTGTCATGTCAGGAAGGAACAAGCTGCTTTTCGACAATTTGTTTTTCTTCCATAAGAAGGACCCCAGGGGTCAGCCACCAGTGTATTTTCAAACTCGTCTCCTCACCTTCGATATAGCAGAAGGAAGCAGCATGGAACCAGGAACTGGAAGAGCAAATACAGGGTCTTATTTCAGAGATTTCCCAGACTATAGAAGTGACATCGACTTAATTGGAAGGTAGGATGAAGCATTTTGAAAAAAAAAAGTAAGAAGACTGACTTTTGACAAAATGCAGGAGAGTATTTCTCATTCAGGTACACTGTGGAAGGACAGACACTTGAATCTCTGAGAGGTCAAATCCAGGTTTTGATCCAAGAAAATAAATCCTTAAATAGAGCAGAAAAACCAAATGACCTGAACTTCAGCACACTTCCAAGAGATAATCCTAGGTATAAGTTCTCTCACAAATATCACTGAATCCTCCCAGATACCAGGAGGTCCTTGGGGTCAGAGGTGGTGAGAAGGAAACATTTATTTATTACAATCCAGGTTTGTGGAGGGGAAATTTAGTGGAAATCTTTGTCCATGGTCAGGAAATTGAATAGCGTTGGAATCAGAGTCAGAAAGCAAAGGTTTTTGAATAAAAGCCAGCGTCGTCTTGTAGGAAGCCCCAGGGCCCATTGGTAGTAAATATTGAGAGGAGCTCACAGTGAATGTGGCTGAATTTTGTGGACAGCATTTTATTGTCTCCGTGCGCTGGGGGAAAGGAGAGGGGCTGACGAACAAATGTTGCATGTTTGTGTGTATTTATACGCATGTGCATGTTTGATTTCTCTAAAAGAAGGGCCATGATAGGTTTCGAAGCCCAGAAAAGATATTTCAGAATGACATCCCTTCCAAAATCCTGCAGTAACTGCCTTCGACTCATTTTATTTTTTTTCCATGCTGAAAGCAAATAAATAACATGGCTTTAATTCCTCTACAATGTGGGTTGTAAAAACCAGCTGAGTGCCTGGTTCACTGGCAGTGGGGTAATTTGCTCGCTCACACTGAGTTCCCCCTCTTATTATCGCTTTAGACAAAGCCATACCTCGGGAAAGAAAGAGACATTTTTATCTTCATGTTACCAACTCCCCTGTTTAATGCTTTTGTGACATGTCACGTGTTGATTCCAAATCTGAATTTTTCTTGACTTCAGCAGGAAATAGGAAGGAAAATTGTGAGGTTTCCATAGAGGTTATGTTTAGCTCTGATACAGGAAAGCGTCATAAGATAAAAACACACTGTTACCATCCAGGAGAAGCAAGAACCAAGCACAGAAAGGGGAGAGAGAGCAAACTCCCTAGCTCAAGCTGACGCATGGTCTTGGTCTCAAAGTCAACGGCATTTGCTCACAAACAAAGAGAATTAATCATAAAACAGAATATGGAACTGGAAAAACATACCCACTCATCCTAGACAAGGACTTCGTACCTCGGGGTTACTATTCCTTCGTGAGGCGGTGGCTTCCTTAAGTCAGATGTATCCATTGTAGCCACAAAGAATGCCTCATAATACAAATACTTATGGTTCATCCACATGGTTACCACATTAACTTAGAAAATTCTGAACAGCGTATTTATAAAATTATATAGCATATACCATTTGACAGCCGAAATGACATCCAGGAAAGTGACCACTCTGTCTTGTTTTCCTGGTCTAGATGGCTCCGGCAGGTACTACATCGAAGGGAAACACCAACTCATGAAACAGACTTGGAGCTCACTAAATGTCTCCTTTGAAGGAGCTATTTCCAATAAAATTATTATTATTATTATTATTTAATATAAATTTTAATATAAATATTATTATCATCATCATTGTTTCCCAGTTAAACAGGGCTCATATTCCTTTTCCCAAAGTTGGGTTAGCAAAGAGTATGAACTGGAAAGAGCACTGAGAGGGCCTCTGTACCTGGCCTAGCTCTCTCTGGTGTTGAGTAGCTGGGTGACCTTGGGCATCTCACCTACAAATGGGGAGTGGCATTCAGAGATCAAGCAAGCGGACTGAATACAGCCTCTATCATACAAATGAGTAAAGCTCGAAAGTCCTTGCAATCAAGTCTGGCATGCAGGAGGCACTCAGAAATGGTCAAATACTCTTCTTGCTGTTATTCTAACTGGTATCACGGGTTGTGTGACTTTAGGCAAATAACGGAGGCTCTCTTGACCCTCAGCTTTACTTATTCAGAAACTGAGCTGAAGAGTTGTCATAAATATGAAATGAGATAATGTTTATGAAAGGGCCAAGCACAATGCTAAGCAAATAGTAGGTGCTCAATAAATGTCTTCTTTCTTTCTCTAAGTTGTATGGGTTTATGACTAGGCAAAAACAAATTAAAAACCCCTCTCCTTGCCATGGCAAGATCTTTGGGGGAAGAAAACTGCATGATAGCACCCAGCTCACTATAAACTATTGTTTATTCATTTTTTTAAATCCTTTTTTAAATGAACCAACCAGATTTTAAGAAGCCAAAATAATCTCAGAACTACCATATCTCTTAGCAGATTTTTTTAAAAGATTTTTTTATTTATCTATTTGACAGAGAGAGAGATCACAAGTAGGCAGAGAGGCAGGCAGAGAGAGAGGGAGAAGCAGGCTCCCCACCTAGCAGAGACCCTGATGTGGGGCTCGATCCCAGGACCCTGAGATCATGACCTGAGCCGAAGGCAGAGGCTGAACCCACTGAGCCACCCAGGCACCCCTCTTAGCAGATTTTTAAATTGTGGTTAAAAAAATTCCTAATGTGAAACTTACCATCATAATCCCTTTCGAGTGTACAATTTACACAGTCACATGGTTGTAGAGCCAATCTCTAGAATCTTTTCCTCCAATACTGAACTTCTATACCCATTCAACCATATCTCCTCATTCTCCCCTTCCCCTAGCCCCTGGAAACCACCATCTACTTTTGACTATACTAGATACATCATCTAAGTGGAATCATACAGTATTAGTCTATTTGTGACTGGCTTATTTTATTCAAAGATCACCCATGTTGTAGCAGGTGTCAAACTCTCCTTCCTATTTAAGGCTGAATAATATTCCATTTTGGGGATATACCACAATTTGTTTATCCATTCACCCATGGATTCTCTTGGTAACTTTATCCAAAATCTTAAAAAAAAAATTAAATGCCCAGGTAACAATATTGTACCACTTTCTCCCCCATCGCTTACCTCCATTCAGCAAATCTGGTTTGCTAAAAGGAATTAAAGTCATGGAGACCTGGTGGTGGGTATTAAGGAGGGCACATATTGAATGGAGCACTGGGTGTGGTGCATAAACAATGAATTTTGGAACACCGAAAAAAAAATTAAAAAGAAACACACACACACACACACACAAAAAAGGCATGGAGAAAACAGAGTTCATTTGTGTCCCCTTTCCCACTCCTGCGTGTGCGGACTGTCCTATTAGCAAGGTGTTTTCCTCCAACCTCAGCAGGCTTTTCCTCCTCAGCTCAACCCAGACGATCCAAAATAACAGAATTAAGAAAACTCTCAATTGTGTTTCTTCACCCACCAGATGAATATTACTGTGCTTCACTCTGGTCTTATCTCTACTTGTCCCCTACCTGCCGTTTTGTTTTGTTTTGGCAGGAGGAGGGTGGGAAGGATGCAATAACGATGCTTCCAGAAGGAATTTACCAGAGGAGAGGAGAGAGGACGTGTGGAGATTGGGAGGTAGAGATACTCAACCTCCAATTCATCTTGGATCCACATGCTCTATTGTCCATCTGGCTGGGATTTCTTTGGACTGTGGTCTAATAAAGCTTGGCCATCGTTCATGATTGCCTTCACATTGCACAGAGGAAAAAGAAAATAAACACCCACACTACTACTTTTGTTTTTCAGAATATTTAAATCCTGCACACCAAAATGGTGTGCTTAGCAGGAAGGGAGCTGTAAGAACTCTAAGGGACAGGGTCTGCTTCTGCCTCATCTTTTAAACCCCTGTGTGTTACCAGTGGCTACAATGACTCTTACTCAGACGTCCAAGTCCAAACTACATTCTGACTGAATTTCCAGTTTCTTAGCTCACTAAAATGGATGAGGAGGCTGTTATTTTTATTTTCGGTCCACTGAACCTTCCTCTTCTAATGAAAGCACAACATGGCGTCCTACTCTTCTGGCTGTGAGATCCCTTGAAAGTTTGTTTCATCAACTGCCAGGTTGTAAGCAGCAAGCCATTGTTTCTCATATCTCTTTCTAACTCCCACCACCTGGTGCTGGGTCTGGGGCAGGGCAGAGCTTGTGCCATCTCTGCTCTCCCATCCCCCTAACCCTTGCTGCCTCTTTCCGTTATTGTAACTCCAACATACTTGGTGTTCCTACTATGCCCTATGCCCAGTGATCAGCACTAAAATCCTTAGCAGGGATGGGTGTATACGCTTGTCTCCAGGAACTACCAGAGAGCCAATGGACCAGGCTACCAGTCTTGCAGGGAATAAAGTGGTACTAGTGAAGAAAATGAGTCAGGGAGGTCTGGGACAGAGAAATGAGTCTAGAGGTTGAAACAGAGAGACTCCAGAGCGGTCCTACTCCATACGGTAGCCACTGGTCACATGTGGCTATTTACATTTAAAGTGCAATTAGTTAACACTGAATAAAATTTCAAATTCTGCTCTTCTTCCATTGCTTAAAAGCCACATGCAGCTAGTGTCCATAATATTAGGTATCACAAGGACATAGAGTTTCCATCATGGCAGAAAGTTCTATTAGACACATTGCTCTGAAGATTTCTAGGTGAAGGTCTAGTTGGGAACTCCTGAGAGAAGGATGAGTATATATTATCTGTATGATGACAATATAGCTTATTGTCCAAGCAGGAGTACTTTTGAGAAAGAAAAGAGGCATTAATATTTTCCTGGGACTACAAAGAAAGAAAAGGAACTCTACAAAAAATTATGCTGGGATGTAGAAGGGGTCTCCAGAAAAACAAAACCAATAGGATACATGCAGATATATAAAAGGAAAGTTTTTATAAAAATTGTCTCCTGTGATTATGTAGACAGAGAAATCCCATAACGTGCCCTTTTTAAGCTGGAGAATAAGGTAAGGCAGTGGTGTAAGTCACTCCAAGTCTGAAGGCCTGAGATGGGAGGCCAGTGATGTAAGTCCTGGTCTGAATCAAAGCCCAAGAACAAGGAGCACCAAAGCCTGAAGGCAGAAGATGGATGAGCTGAAGCAGAGAGAATTCTCTCTTCCTCTACCTTTTTGCTCTATTCTGACCATCAACTGATTGGATGATACCCACCCATGCTGGTAAGAATGATCTTCTTTACTCAGCCTACTGGTTAAATGCTCATCTCGTCCAGAGACAGCTCACCGACATACCCAGAAATAATGCTCTACCAGCTATCTGGACGTCACCTACCCTATCAAGTTGACACACAAAACTAACCATCGCAGGGTTACAGGCAAATTTGGGAGCACTATTACCCTGATCATCACGTGCTCGGAGGTGCCATTTGGGTAGATTCCAACTCAAACAGTGCCCCTGGAGCTGCCTGTGTTTATCTTCTACTTTTATAGGCAAAACTAGAACTAGACTTTCTCTCTAAAAGGACTATCACCTAAAAACATAACCCTCTTCCTGTAAGAGGAAGACACACTATTTCTAGTGTGAGCTGAAGCCACTCACACATTCTTGGTGCTAGACTGTTCCTATCTGGAGAGTCCCAGACCACGCTCAGATCTGTGTTTACTCAGGTCTCATCCAAGTGAGCCAAGCGCTAGGAAATAGAATTCTTTCTCAGCTGTTTCTCTGATATGAGACTTTACTATGAACACAATTGATTGAGAATCACTTTATCTGTCCCAGGCTACATGCCATTATATCAAATAGTGGTGCTAGAGGGAAAGGAGGAGTGGGAGTCCTACAGTCTCTGAAGGTATTTAGGTGGGAGAATCACTTTCTTGTCTCATTGTGTTTTGTGGGGGACCTAAGAACACTGCAAAAGCTTCATTTTCAAAGTATTACCAAATAAGGTATCAAACAGATACATCGAGACCAGTTTAAAGTCAAAAGAAAATCAAAGAGCCCCATTCCCACTTTGAATTTTCATTCTCCTCTCCTGGAATGAAGTGCAAAGCTCTAGTCTGAGTCCCATTTGGAGACAGACGTGAACACAAATGCTGGCCTTCTTCTTGCCCAGAGTGAGTCAGTCCGGCCAACAGGATCGAATCTTCCATCTTCCAGGGTCATCAGAGAGGACCGAGTATTGTTACTAACTTTTTGGTACACCCTTCCCAAGACCCATACAAACTCCAAGATGCACCATGGCTATGGGATTAACCCCAGAAAACAGTAAAGGAGATAATCTAGCTTCTCCGAACTTCCCCTCTTTGGGCTGGTAGATTTGTGTTAGGAACTCAGCACTAGCATCTCTGTGGGTTCAAAGATCCCACCGTACAGCCTAGCCTCCCTGGGCTGGTCCTGCTTCCAGTGTGCTAGAACATTAGCAAGGATCCACTTGTTCTCAAGGATTGGCACCTCCATCCACACCATAGAGGCCACAGCGTCCAAAGCCCATCCAACTCAGGAAGGGTAATTCTGACCCCTTGTTTAGGCCACTACTTGGTACCAAAAAAAAAAAAAAAAATTAGCCCATGCACATGCAAGGTATCAAGCCCCTCTTAAGGGCACTGGGAATACAGTGGTGAGCCAGCTAGGACCCTATCATCACAGACCTTGAACTCTAGATGGAGGAGGTAGCTAATGAATGATTTAATAAAGACAGTGTCAACTTCTCATTGCAGATGGTGTTACCCGCCACAGAGGAGAAAGGCAGTGTGACGGTGAGTAACCAGTGAGCTAGGGTAACTACACCAATGGTGCTGCTGTCCATGGAAGCTTCTGGAGGAGATGCTACTGCACCTGTGACCTGAAGTCTGAGAAGGAACCAGCCAGGCAATGAAGGAGCAGTGAGCTTGAGGTCTTGAAGGGAGAACAGAGAGCTCTACATTTTCAAGGGCTACCTGAAAGGAGGGCTGAGGGCCCCAGTCTTGGGAGCAAGAGAACACAAGTCTGAGAAAGAAAGCGGAGCCAAAGTAACCAAGCGAGTTGTTGCAGGCATGGAAAAGCATTTAACTTTAAGCACAGGGGAAAGACACTCAAGGATACTTTAAGAAAATGGCACAATCTACTTTATATATTTAAAAATTACTTTGGGTGTGGTGTGCAAATGGATTAGAGCCATGGTTCTCAAAGTGGGGTTCCAGGACCACCAGCAGCAGCATTACCTGGAAACTAGTTAGAAATGCAAGTTCTCAGGTCCCATCCCAGACCTCTCAAATTGGAAACTCTAGGGGTGGGGTCCAGAAATCTGCTCTAACAAGCCCTCCAGAGGACTGTGATGCATGTTCATCTTTGAGGACCAGTGGATTAGAAGACAAGGAACCTGGATGGCAGGAAAGGAGTGTAGTTCTCCCTCTGTTCTGCCAATGTGTACGAGGAGGCTTTGAACATGGGCCTGCAAGTCTGTTCATCTTTAAAACTATTCCCAAGCACTGGGAAAGATGAAGAAGACAGAAGCATCCAAACTTTAGGACCCAGAAGCCTAAAGTGATGTCCCTGGAAATCCTACAAGAATGTTTTCTCTTTCCCACCAATGAAAGTGACTTTGTAAATTTCTGAAAAGGACCTGAGGCTACTCAAAGTGTAAAATTCTACAAATTAAAACAACAACAAGAAAGAAACAAAGAGGTTCTGTGGCTTGACCAAGGTCATATTATAAGTTAGGCGAGCTTTTTGAGTCAGTATCAAGTCTATGTCCCTCTCAAATGGGCCAACTGGTCCAGCCCAACATGTAGGATACAATTTTCCTCTTTGAACAATTTGTCCTTGGAAAGTGAGATGGTCTTTAGAAATTCTTACATTCTCCAGGGACAAAATACTGTATCACTGATTTGAAAATGCTTATATTCTAGAAACAACTGCAGTATAGAAGCATTCATTATGCCCCTCGGCAACAAAGACTTGTCCTGCCTTGCCATGTTAGCGATTGATGTTTTATTTGTGGGGAAGCATTCTTTCTTCTGTTGCCAGCCGATATTATTTATGGCCTAATAATTTATTCACAAAATAACCCCACTTATTTGTGTTTCAGATGTATCTTTCCTAAGAGACTCAATATATTTAAGGATAACACAGCACATGCCCAATAGGACAGTGCAGTTTGCAACTTAATAGAGAAAAGTATGCAAACGATATAGTATGGTTTCCATAGGAAGAACAAAAGAATTTGCTCCAAATGCTTTGGCCCTGAGACACAGGAGGGAGAGGAGCAGGGCACAGCTGCTCACGTGCTCTACAAGGGTAATTTCCCAGAAAGAGCTAAGAGCCGGGTCATAATCCATGACCAGCATCAGTGAAAAACAAGTAAAAACTGACAATAATAACATGTCCTGTTTCCCGAATCTGATTTGTCTGCCAGACAGGCCATCCGATGACTGTTTTGTATGGAAAATAAGAACACAAATCAAAAAGGAAAAACACATACACACAACTTGAAACTTGGGGCCAAGGAAAAAATTAAGCAAATTCTAGTGCAGATCCACAGCACTGAAACAAATTGCTCCACACTTTTAAGGTACAATTAGCATCATGTATCTTTTGTTTTTCCTAAATACATTTGTCTGGAGCCCCCAGTGCCAAATCAGTGGAATGTCCGGTACCCTTTTCTGGCCGCCCTCTTTAAAACATCCCAAAAGGGGCGCCTGGGTGGCTCAGTCGGTTAAGCATCTGCTTTGGCTCAGGTCATCATCTCTGGGTCCCGGGATCAAGCCCCAAATCCAGTCCCTCCAGAGGTCACCTGGACCTGCATGGGAAGGGGAACCTACTCTCTCAGGATGACTTCTGACCCAAAATGTCTTGAGTTCCCAGAACCCTAGCTCAGAGTGCTCAGCTTCTCCCTGAGCAGCCATTCCCATGAGGACCAGCGCCACCTCCCAGCCTGGTCACAGTGGGTCGAGTGTTAGCCTGCTGAGGACAAAGAGCTACTGTGTCCTTTCCTTCCCTGGGATCCACTACGTCTTTCCTCCCGCAAATCAGGCAGTTTTCCCACCAATCCCAGAAATTTACAAGGCCTCACATATGTAAACACTGTGCGTCCCTACAATAGCTACTCTCTCCAACATGCTCCATAAATGTGGTGCAAATGAGGAGGCAGAAAAGACAGAATTAAAAATCAACATGCTTATTGCAATATGCCAGGCATGTGATTACTGTTTGTGCCTTTGTTCACATCTATACCGCATATTTGAAACCTCACAACACCCTGGTTAAGATCCATTTCATGACGTTTATTTTACAGATGAGAGTGCCAAGGTTCAAAGAGATTGGAAAAACTCATCAAATAGCATTTTGTGAAGCCAGAATTTGAATTCCCAGCTTTAAAGGATATGACAAGAAAGAGCTTGGTTTCTTACGTCTGAAAATGGGAGGCTCATACTAAGTTGGAAGAAAAAAGGGGAGTACCCTTTAGGGGGAATGTTGATGCAGATTCACCCCCTCTAGAATCTCTGGAGACAGGTAGTGTCTGTAACCAGAATGCTACAGAAAGCCCAGGACTAGCCTGAGGTCGGCTCGTACAGGAGAATGGACATCACGTTAACAACCCAGCTCAGAGTGGTAACTGCAGGGGCAAATAGTGGAAACACAACCACAGGGCAAGGCTACACCCACACAAAGAGAGGATTTGTTGAGGGGAAGGTAAAGAGGATTCAAAGACTCAACCAAAATTTACTCTGACTTGAGAGTACTTCATGATATGATCCCACGAGGCTGAAAACAGAAGACTCCCCTGATACCAGAGGGACCGTCTGTCCTAGAAAACAAACAGTGCTCGGCTCTCCCGGATGTTGCCTTCCCTCACTCACTGTGTCTATCCCCACATCCCCATCAGCAGCTAGAATTAGAAAAACAGAAGGGGCCATGGGAGGAGTCCTAATGGCAACACTCAGAGTCCTGACTTCCTTTGCTTTTCAAAACCCACTTCATATCTCATTTGATTTCATGTGCTCCTGTATCTTGGAAAAGGGGAAACTAAAATACAGAGAAGCTGAGTGACTGGTCCAGGTGCCCGGCTAGTGATGGGTGGAGGCATGAGAATTCAGCTCCGTGTTCCTGCTGGACAGATGGAGAGAGGGGGCTAAAGGGGGACATTCCTTCTCACAGCACTGTTTTATCCTCTCACCTTTGATGTGTGCGTGTCCCTCCCCTCCCCAACACACACACAGATGGTGCAAACACACACATACCATTATGCAGACACTTAGAGCAATGGTTCTAAACAGAGAAATAAGAGCTTCTGGGTGTGGATCGAGGTGGGGAATGTGCTGCACTGAGAATGTGGTGAATGGAACTGGGCTGGTTCACTGAGGTCTGCCGCGTTCTGACAGAAGTCTGGGACTTCCTTTAAATCTTTTTAGCCAGGACACAGATAAAGGGGAAATTCCATCTGCTAATACCTTGGCCAAGTAAAGAAGTAGAAAGAAGTAACTGGAATCCTTCTGAAATTACTCTATTAGAAGAGCATGGAATCTTTGTTGTCATCTACTAGAGAGATAACTAGAGAAAAGTGTGATGGGATCCAGATCTCCATCAGAGGCATCGTTTTTTTCCATAACCCATGTTCAGGCACACTCATGTGCAATTATTCTGTGTGGCCTCTCTACACATTGGTAATGGGGGAGATCTAAAAATAAACTTTGGATCTTTCTTTGGTACCTCCCCTAAATCCAGACAATGGAGCCCCTGCTAGAGGCTCTATGCTTAGAAGGGCCCCATCTGGACCTCCTACAGAGCAAGAGCAAGGAATCCAGGGGGCCAAGGACTTTCCCAATCTGGAACGCATGTCCCTGACCCTATTCTGAGTATCTGGGACCCAGAATTCCCTGCCCGAATGGCCTAGAATGTATCTGGGGGCTTGCATAGCCCCACTACAACTGTGTATTCTTCAGAGGACAGATGTTCCCACAAGTCTGACTGTGATCAAGAGCCATCGGGGGGGATGGCACAAGATGGATTTGGGATATGCGGATGCTGTTGAATGAGTGACCCACATTGGAAATGGGAAGAAAAGGGAGGAGGCCTTAGTAGAGTGGGGTCCTGGGAGGAGGGAGGTGGTCTCCGTTTATACTCTTGCCGCAGGCCCTGCCAATGAAATAGATGTTGGTGGTCAACTGACTTCATTACCTCCCAAGAAGAAAGCCTTGTAACTAGACTCACTGCCTTCCTCTTCCGCCTCACCTTATCCTATGCCTTGTGATCAAGATTTTCCTTTAAACACATAGATAGGGGGCCCCTGAGTGGCTCAGTGGGTTCAGCCTCTGCCTTCCGCTCAGGTCATGATCTCAGGGTCCTGGGATCAAGCTCTGCATTAGGCTCTCTGCCTACTTGTGATCTCTCTCTCTCTGTCAAATAAATAAATAATCTTTAAAAAATAAAATAAAATAAAAGACATAGATAGGCATGCTTGTATCAAGTCTGTTGCTTAGAATATCATAACCAAACTCCAGGTACTCAAAGTCCTTATGATCTGACTAGTCCCCAACCACTGTTCATACCACAAACCCCCCACCACCAACCCCACGTGCCGTGGCTTACACATTGACCATCTTCAGCAATCTTTTGATCTTTTAAACATAGCCTGTTCACGTAAGCCCATGTCCCCTTAATGATGATGTTCTTTTGTCTGGCTAGTATATAGAAAGTACAAAACAAATTTTTGTTAAATTGAGTTGAAATTTATGATTCACTTATTTGAAAGAACAAATTTTTGAGATTTTTTTTTTTTTTACATTTGTTCTCTTTATATCTCCCATGTTTCCCGCCCCTTCTCAGCAGGCTGTCGACCCTTTCATATTTCATTGTCTTGGAAATGTTTCTTTCAGTGTGGAAAAACATATGCTGCTTCTTCAATGCAAAGATAGCTCTTATCTACAATAAAAGCCTAAACTCTCTCAAGAGATTATGCTCTAGAGAGGAAGCGTGCTCTATGTGGTGGCTCTGGAAAGGGCTTTTGAGGAAAAAAATACAAGAGAAGGAAAAGAGATTGCCAGAAACTAAGAAGGCACAGAGATTGGCAGGTCCCTGAATTTGGTGTCAATGTCCTAGAGGTGGCAAGGCCTCAGGAACTACAGAGTTAAGATGTTGAGATGGATGTTGAGACAATCTCCAGAAGGTTGGTTGGGCAAACTGTCAAGATGTCACTAAGTCTTCTGTGGCATTAGTCAAGTAACATTTTCTGTCTGCTAAGTACATTTTGTTCACATTGCCCTTTAGTCAACAGAAAAATGCTAGAATAATTATATAGACGTCTCCTGCTCAGAAAATGGGCATGTGACCCAAATAATGAGGATCATTTCTTGCCACTTATACTAGTACCAAGTTGATGGGCTCATGGGTCCCCAGGTTCTCTAGCAGAACTTGAGTTAGATTTCCTCAAGTTATGTCTATAAAAGGAAGTATTTTTCCAGCCCTTTATTATTTGGTGCCTTCATCCCATGGTATTTTTTTCTACACAACAATAACGTGAGGCCAATAATGAAAAGCAAGCCCAATGATTTCCCCAGAGCTGCTTCTGCTGGCTTTATGGAAAACATTCTCCAATGGATACAAAGAAGAATTCCTTATTCTAGGGGCCCACGCTCCCTAATATCTCAGTCTCAGAAGTTTAAGAAGGTCTTATCTAGATAGGATGAATAAGTGTTACTGTAGAGAACTATATCGTAGGCTTCCCAAAGACGTCAGATATCAACACAAAGTATGAGCAACTACAACCAAACACACAGGCATCTTCTGTCTACTTACAGGTTGTCTCCCAGTTACTGTGGCTTTATTCTCACTGCTAAAAGCAGATTATAGGCATTTCAAAATAGGTATTTCAAGCTGCCTTGGATCTAAACCCATCATATCATATCAAGATATTTGCCTTGAACTCATCCCACAGGTACCTGGAATCAGCTCGGAACAAAGTGAGCTGAAACATGAGATCCATGTTTCTTCCTTCCTTCCCAGTTTTTCAACCAGACTGAAGCAGGTCAACCTAACTGACAAAGTGAGTCTATCTGATAGTTTACCAAAAGTCATTCTGGCACGTGCACACAAATCTTCCTCCAATGCACAATATCACAAAAAAAGTTTTCGAGAGAATTTAATTTAATAAAGGAGTGGGAAAGGTTAGAAGAGTCTAGTCTGAACATTCATGCTGATTTATTACTCATGGGTCTGTTACCAAATTGCCCCATGAAAAATCTACATACTCATCCTTAGATACTTAGAACAGAGCCAATAAATGGTAAGTAAACAGGGCTCTGGGTCATAAAATCAAAAAACACATAGCTGTTCCCACTCACCAGCTGAACATGTTATCTCACACCTGGAGAAGAGAGACCTGCATTAGAATTTCTCGGAGCTTTGTCACTCAGCTTTAACCTTCATAAGTAATAGTGAAGATATTTATGCCACCTTGGGTCGCTCTACTCCCTTTCTTCCTGGGAACCAAAATACTTCACCTACACCAGCATTTATTCCTGTTGAGGCAGGAGGATAAAACCAAAATAATCAACTCCTTGGTAGGCTCTCCAATCCCTTCTGTTTCAGATTCTTCCTCAGCCAGAATCTGGTCTCCTGCTACAACATCTCCTAAGTCTCCCATCTGCAAAGAGCCTCATTTAGATGTAAATCCTGCCTGAAATGCTCATAGTTCAGTAAGATGCTGTCCGATGGTGGCAAAGTGGAAACCATTCTTTACAACTCAGTGAGTTCAGAAACTGCTATATGTGGAAATAGGGGAGAGAAATTAACATTTTAATCCCAATTTAAAATTTTGCCAGTGTTCTGTTTCAGGTTCCAAGACAGTGGCAGGCAAAAGAGTCTCGTGCAGAATTCCCCGAGCTCAGCACGGAAATGCAAATGTTTTTGTTTAACTTTTAAGACTGTTGCATACCCTAAAGATTGGATGTTTCCTTTACATATGAGAAATTAACTCGTGACAGTCTCACTTTTGAGAGCCATGAGAAGTGATAAAACAGCCTTCTTTTGTATATGTTTTCTAAGTGACTTTTTGAACAACCTAACTTTACTAAATCTCATCTGTCTGTTGTTTTCCCAGGATTTGCCCACACTGTGGCAGAGAGACAAGTTCCCTATCCTTCGGAGTAAAGGAAGATTTGCCACTTGTGAGTTCAACAACCACAAAGATAAGGACAGTAACACAGCACACTGCTCCTTCCGTCTATATTTCAAGATGCATTCTGAGCCATGTGGATGTCCAGAAGTTAACTTGGAGAGTCAGGCTTTAGAATGTTTTTCTTTTACATAAGGAAATAAGGAGCCCGATCATTCTGGAAGGGAGGGAGATTGGAGGGTCCTTAAGAGGACCCCTGCCTGTGCAGAGCATGCTTCTCGGAGCTTAGGGAGTGACTAGACAAGTAGCAGGAGTTTGGAGATGCAGGATACCTCAAGACATCTTCCCCAGTGCTACTAGGCAGAGCTGCCTTAGGGAGTCAATATCTGTGTCTATTGTGCCATTCAGTACCCTCCTATCTCCCAGGTAAGGGGAGTCTCAGCCTGGGTAATAGCACTACTAAATTTTCCCATCACTACTACTTTCTTCATGCTGTTTCCTCTGCCTAGAAGCTCTTCTATTGTCATTACCTTATAAAAGAAAGAAAGAAAGAAAGAAAGAAAGAAAGAAAGAAAGAAAGAAAAGGAAAGAAAAGAAACGAAACTCATACATCCTACTGGTCATTTCCTTTCTAAAGTAGATCTCCACACCAGATAAGACTGAGTTTGCTTCTGAACCACTACCCACCCTATAGCTTCAACATCCATCACACATTACAGCATTAATTAATTAAGTCTGTGGATCCCTTGTCTTTGCTTCCTGATTGCAGGGACCTTAAGGGCAAGGACTGTACACTTTTTCATTCTCTTATCTGCATCCTCTGACAGCCAGCATACAGCCTTGGACATAACAGCTACTCGATAAATATTGACTGAGTGGACGAATAAATGAATACTTTAGAGTCCCCAGAAGCCAGGGTTGATGTCAGAGAGAAGTAACAAACAACTTCAAGAAGGATTCAGCCAGGGAAGTGGTCAAAGTGAGCCCTAGCTCTAGATGTTACAGTTGGGAGGTTACCTTATAATGAGTATGTAAAATTTTATAATTTGTCCCGAATGGGTTGCTTCTGCAGTAGCATTCCTTCCCAATGGGCATCTCTCTAACTAGTGAGGAGGAAAAACTGTCCATGAAACTAGTTCTTAAGACTAAAGAAGAGAACTGGATTCTTCGAGTTTAAACTTCTGTGCTTTGGGACTCAATCAAGAAATGGGGTGAAACCTTTGTAGATCCTGGATGTTGGGCTCAGGAGTGCTCTAAAACTCTTGCAGCTTTTCATATTTTTTAAAGATTTTTTATTTATTTATTTGACACAGAGAGACAGAGATCACAAGTAGGCAGAGAGGCAGGCAGAGGGGGAGGGGGAAGCAGGCTCCCTGCTGAGCAGAGATTCCTGATGTGGGGCTCGATCCCAGGACCCTGAGATTGTGACCTGAGTGGAAGGCAGAGGCTTAATCCACTGAGCCACCCAGGCGCCCCATAGCTTTTCATATTTTAATTGATTTTTATTAAACAAAATCTTGACCTCCTTAGAAAATGAAGAGTGTATGTTGGGGGGGAGGGGGCAGGAGTTAGGATATCTCCTAATTTTTCCCCAATACCCACTCTACCCTTCCTGAACTTCACTAGACACATGGTTGCCCAACAGAAAACTAAGTTTCTCAGCCTCCCTTTTGGTTTGGTATAGTCAGATGACCAAGTTCGATGCCACGGACCATGAGGGGTAAGCTGCATAACTTCCAGGTTATGTTTTTGAGTAGAAACTCTGTCTCCCACTTTCTCTTGGCCCTTGCTTCTGGTTGGGGCACAGACACGTAGTAGTGAGCCATCACTGCCCACACTGATGAAGGGATACCAGACTCACAAAACAGAAAGAACTCTGGGTCCCTGAATAACCTTGTCAAGGGCTGCCCTTCCTCTGGACTCACTGCCAACCTGGACTTTCACATATGAAGGAAAGAAACTTCTATCTTGTGTGAAGGGCTCTTTTGTTTTGTTTTGTTTTGTTTGCGAAGCACTGTTTCATGGTTTCTGTAGAAGCAGACGAGCCTGTATTCTGATTAATACAGCATGTTAAGAAGATTCTATGTGCATCCTTATTTTTAGAAAATTGAAGTGAATTTAAATGAGTGGTAAAGTAAGAGTGTGTGTGCGTGTGTGTGTGTGTGTGTGTGTGTGTGGCTAGTGACAACACAGGTTTTGCAAACCAGCACTGGTAATCAATCATCAACCACTTGTTAATGGTCTAGGGAGTCTCTAGACTATCGAGAATCTTCATGCCATGTCTGGATTTGACAAATTTTACCTAACTGAAATCTGAGTCAAAGACACAAATGAATAAGAAAGTAAAAAATAGCCAAGAGTCATCTTATGTGCTTTTTTTTCAATGTTTATCACCTAGAATAGTTCTGTAATATTGTACTGTGTTTTATCAAGTAAATAGATGGTCAAATCCTAAGCATGCCTAGAGCACCTCCTAGGTACCAAATATACATTTTCTTTAAGGAGTTTAAATTCACATTGAATGAAATAAAACACTTCCTTGATCCATTATAAAAAATGACAGCTAATTACAGTATTATATTCACCGTGACTTCTTCCTCACTTGGAAACCAAAAATGAGGTAAAGATGAAGTTTCTCCATTATACTTGAACTGTACAATATTTCAGACCAGAAACAAGTACATTTTTCCCCACAAAAAACCATTATGAAACCAGGAGTCAAGGGATGTCACTATTAAACTTTGTAGCTACGACTTAACTAATATATTCTGAACTAAATTCATCTGCAGTAAATGCACTGAGACAGATTATAATGGGTGTTTTATAAGTTTTGCTTAAATTGCCTGATGAATTGAGAATTTCAGAATTAAGTATATTAAATGGGCATAAAAAAGGAATCATTAGCATCATAAAAGATTTCATACAGGTTTAGAAATTAGCATATAATTTACAAAAGGAAAGGAAAATTGGGGAAGATAAGAACTAAGGCATGACAAAAGTAAGAACTGACTGTTGATGTGATATCCAAAATCGTGAAGATCTAAGACGTTTAAAAATATAGATAACATCTGCTCTCAATCGAGTGGGATTCATTTGCTAGGAAATTTGCCAAAAACATAAACAGCCTAAAAATCTACATGTTATAAATGCTTTCTGATTGTTTTGATTGGTTTGGCTTTGCTCAAATACTAGAATTTTTAAAAATTGGAGAACAAATCCCAGGCCACTGTATTTATTACCAACGACCTCTTGGCTGTCATTCATTCGTCTCTTCTCCTTCTGTCTGCTTTCCCTTCTTTTCCTATTCTGCTTTAAGGAATGATGACAACAGTGTAAATCTGTATAAATATGTTAAGGCTCCATAGCACTAGTATGATTCTTTCCATTGATCCTCACAACCCTCCCAAGGGGTATAAAGGGCAAGTATCAGGAGTCTTAATTTTCCTCAACTTGCCAATGACAACAATAGATTCAGAGACGTTTAACTTACCTAACTAAGGTCTGACAGATCTAGAATCCAGGGTTCCCAATGGGCTCTATACAGTTGTCTTCTTCACCCACTAGACTGTCAGCTCAATGGAAACTGAGACTCCTTAGCTTTGAGAGCTTACCGTAACAACTCAGGACAATGTGAATATGCACTCACTTATCAAAGTCTCTTGAGCACCTACTATGTGCCAGGCACCATGTTAGAGATGAAGTACTAATTAGTCAACAAAATGAACATGGTCTCCCTCCTCCTCAATCTTACCATCCACTGAGGAAGAAAATTATTCAATAAATACACTAACAAACACAGTGCATTTATATGCTCTGCTCTAAGTATAGGGAATGCAAAGCCCAGAGGGCTCAAAAACGATCAAGGACAGGATCTTACTTAGATGGGAGTGTGTGTGTGTGTGTGTGTGTGTGCACGCGCGTGTGTGTGTGTGTCCCCAAGAAGCCATCTGAGCCGAGACCAGCAGGAGAGTAAAGGAGGTGTAGGGTGAAGATGGGGGAAAGTTGTCCTGTGGGGAAAAAAGTCAGTATGTGCAAAAACTCTGGGTGCCTAAGAAGAAACTAAAAGTCAGTGTAGTTCCCTCTTCCCGCACAAGGGAGGATTTCACGAGTTCACGCAGAAGTCTGTTGAAGTGTTTGGGTTTTACTCCAAGCACAATGAGAGCTGCTACAGCTCAAGGAGAGACATGGTCTGATTTATGTTTTAAAAGATTACTCCAGGGGTGCCTGGCTGGCTCAGTAGTACAGCACGCGAGTCTTGATCTCAGGGTCATAAGTTGGAGCCCCACTTTGGGGGTAGAGTTTACTTAATGAAAAAAACTTGTTTTTTTAAGATTGCTCTAACTTCTTAGTAGATAACTAGCTGAAGCAGGGCAAAAGTATCAGCAGAGAAACCAGCCCAGAAGGCTCTTGGGGTTGTTCATGCACAAGATGGCAGTGACTTTGGCTAGGACAGCAGCGAGGGTAAGAGAACAAATGGCTTTCAGATACACTGAAGGTGGAAATGAAAAGATCTGATCTGGAGAGGAATCAAGGCTGGCTCTCGGGCTTCTCGAGGTGTCACTCCTGAGGTAATTTTAACCACCCGAATAATCTCCTTGCTGCCATATTCACCATAGGGTCCTCATGTGGACGTAACTTGAAATAATCAGATTTACATCCCAGGCTTATTGACCTATCATTTCTTATTTTAGGCTGTGGCAACCTGGTGGCATAGTTAACAGGAATTCATCCTTCTCATATTCATATTGAGATTGTGTTAGAGCACACGAAGATGGGTTTATACA
Organism: Martes martes; assembly: GCF_963455335.1. Classification (NCBI taxonomy): domain Eukaryota; kingdom Metazoa; phylum Chordata; class Mammalia; order Carnivora; family Mustelidae; genus Martes; species Martes martes. The sequence goes on along the minus strand of NC_137900.1, from coordinate 16,084,900 downwards.
TCTGAATGTGTGAGGAAAAAAGAACTAGGTTTTGAACAACTTTCTGCAGAAAGACACAGGTATGATCTGGGGTTAATTTCTACATAGGGAGGAAAAAAGCATCTCCCCATTTTCAGACAGAAGACGAGTCTAATTCTTCCAACTCATGCAGGTCCTTTACAAAATGAAGACATTCCTTGGAGGAAAACCAATGAAATAGAACGTCCTCCTGCCTAGTCATTCCCCATCATATATACCCTGTATCTTTCCATTCTCCCATAAATACTGACAGAGCCCTCATTTTTTTTTCATACCCCAGGTTGGATGAAGAAATTATTATGGTACATGGGGCGCCTGGGTGGCTCAGTGGGTTAAGCCGCTGCCTTCGGCTCAGGTCATGGTCTCAGGGTCCTGGGATCGAGCCCCGCATCGGGCTCTCTGCTCAGCAGGGAGACTGCTTCCCCCTCTCTCTCTGCCTGCCTCTCTGCCTACTTGTGATCTCTGTCTGTCAAATAAATAAATAAAATCTTTAAAAAAAAAAAAAAAAAAAAAAAAAAGAAATTATTATGGTACAAAAGATAGCTACAGCTAATAACGATAATAGGTAATACGCGTACATGATTTAGAGTTTACACATGGCTTTTACAACAATTAACTCACTGCGGGCCTTTCATTTGAGAGATTTTGTCCATTTGAAATCTAAGGACATCAGGCACTGTCCTTAGCATTTTTTATGGTTTAATTCATTTGATTGTCACAATGGCCTAATGTTCAAGGTGTCTGGGGAAACACAGAAGTGACACTTGACAAGGCTGGAGTCAGAGCGGTAGGCATACTGTCTTTGATTCTGGAGCATTCTGAGGAGGGTCCTGTTTGAGTTCATGTGGGGTTGGAGGCTCTTTGAGGTAATAAAAGCATTCTGTTCCAGCACAGGCTGCTACCCACTGTTGCTCTTCATTTGGGGCAGGCATGAGGCCCATCTGGTACAAATAGGTACCCTGAGTTTGGGGGCCAGGTGTTTACATCAATTGCTGGGAAAACCATCTGCCTAACACTTGAAGACCGCAGAAGCCTCTAAGAGTTTGTACCCTTACCCGCCCAACCCCCATCTCCCCAACCCCCACCACCCCAATCCCCATCTCCACTGGAAGAGGAAGCCACTAATCTCATGAGATTTTGAGACTAGGGACAGGGGCCTTCTCCTGGTGAGGTGAAAACAGTGGCTTCCAGTCTGACCCAGACTGCACCAGCCAATGTGGGATGATCACTCAAAGCCAGGTTGGGATAATTCTGTGTATCATTCCACATATCCCCTATTCTTGAGACACAAATAAATATCCCCATGTATAGATAATAAATATCCCCCATGTATAGATTAAGAGACAGAGATACATAAAGATAAGAGAGTCTGCCCAAGCTGGTTTCAGAGGCTCTATAGAGCCCCACCACTTTGATATCTGCCTTTCTACCACACTGGGAGAGCACAGCAAGGAAGCAACACCCTGCCTCTGAGGAAAATGCCAGATCCGGGCCTGGCCAGGGCAATACCCCATAGTCGTCCTGGAGGGCAAAAACCAGAGCATGAGGACCTGACTGGATGCCCAAGGCTACAGCCCCTCACCACGGTGAAGATCAGCTGGATAAGAAGCAAAGAGGAGGCAAACCAGTTTGACCACCCAAAGTTTGCTTGTAGATTTGTAGTCTACGCAGCCTTACAATCTGTCCCCCCGCCCAACACACACACACTAGTTTTTGTTCTGCTGCCGTCCTTGTAGGGATACACAGCTCAGCTGTCACATGTATGAGCTGAGGTCAGGATTCAAGAAAGAGTATCCTGAGCCAAGTGAGCTTATGACTAAGGAAGGAAAAAATCTTAGAGCAGGAACAGTCACACTTTGAGAACTCTTCAAAATACCATCTTCTACCTCAAGTGAAGCCTCAAATAAAACTATAGAACTTATCTAGAATTTGCCAAGAAGTAGCAATTTGGCCTATGACAAATTTCAGAGGACTTGAGCTTCTGTTCTAGCTGATAATGTCCTTGGTCAAGTAATTTCATGTCTCTGGGCCTGTTTCTCATCATAATTAAAGGAGGATGATGGATGGACTGATCAACCCTGTTGTTCTGTGACTTCTCACAAGAGGAAAAGAAACACACACACACACACACACACACACACCCCATATTACTCTTCTAATAAATAAGTGATCAAACAGAGCTGGAAAGAAATTTTCTACAAATGTCAACTGTCAAAATGCAAAGAGACCTTCAGATACCTGGTCCCAAACTGTTAGTCCTTGGTTGTGCACACATTCTGGGCCATCATTAGCAGACGTAACGATAAGAGGATGTCTCTGTATTAGTCATGAATTACAGAGCTTATTTCCCACAGGCAAAGCCTCCAGGAAAAGTTATCTTAATTAAAAAGGAAAATAGTTGATCAAAATTAAATATTGCCAAGATGCAGCCCATGGGAGACAGATAGGAATATCTTCACTCGTGTTTTTCATCAGAGCCCAGAATAATAAATGGATAGTTAGCGCTTTCCAACTCATCTTGGTGAATATGCTCTCTTCGTGTCAAAAGTGATCATACCTTCCTTTAATCAATCCTTTTCCTTTCTAGATCTCTCTCTCTCTGAATTTAAGGATACCCATAATTTAGTTGGCACCACCAGAGACTCAAGATGGTTTTAACAGAGAGAGGCCTTTCCAAGAAGCCGTGTGGCTCGGGAAGCTACTCCCAGATTAAATCATTCCCTGACTGGTCCCTAGATGTGTAGATAACCAGGCGGACTGGTTCGTTTATGTCTCATTTTTTTTTCTTAAAGAAAGCCAGATGCCATTAGGAGTCTTCCAAAGTTATTAGGACTGCCTCAAGAAGAGTTCAGAAGCACCTACTCAGAAATTCATTAACTGTCAATCCTTTTATATACATAATAGATCAAAATTGATAGCAATAATTAATTTTAATTAGGAAATTTCCTAATGATAGATTTTATAGTCTCTTTTAAATACCATCTATATATGCATTCACTCATTTATTCGACAAACTTTTTTGAGTGCTGAATACATGCCACGCTCCATACTAAGCATAAAATAAGTTCATGAAAACACACCGATGACCTATCTAATTTACTCATGGGACAAAGTGTGGTTCCTAAGAAAATGTTTATAGAGTTTGCTATTCACAAAAGGTCTCATGCCATTGGGGTATTCATCTGCTTTCCAAAGAGTAGGACCTGGAAAATAATATCCAAGTTTGATCTCAATTTTGTGGACTAAGCAAATACATTCCCTGTCCAGGAAAACAGGTTCTGGTTTCTGATAGTCTGTGTGACTTGGAAGATTTTGAGTTGATTAGCAGGAACTGTGTTATTTTATTATTTGTGCCATCTCTGTTTCAAACAGCATAAAGCTGTACCCCAGGAATGATCAAAACGCCAAAAGTAATTTCAGGCATTCCAGAAGATTAAGAAATCGAAAACCAAATATTTGGGGTGAAAGTAAGTGTATAATAAGTGTTTATCCAAACTTTTATGTAAGAATATTATTGTCTGCACGTGCCAACCCAAGATGTCTAGGTCTCACGCCCATGCTTTTTCTGTACAATCCAACCGCCCATATAATTCCCAAAGCAAAATACACAAGAAGCTGTTTTCTCTTGAACATCTTTATCATAGATACACACCCTCTTGCCCGTCTTTCCAGATGCCCCAAATGCCAAAATAGGTAAGAATCCCTGTGGCCATCTGCTTTCTATCTTACATGTGGGAGGAACAGGAGTTTTGAAGGGGTCACAGCTTGCCTCCAGTCACCAAATTAGTGACAGAGGTGTGAAGAGGTTAGACCTGTAACTTCAAACCACGGACTCCCCACCCAGAGCTGTTTCTGTGGCTTCACACGATCACACTCAACATGTAGCTATTGAGAGTAGGACCTTGAAAGAACATTCTACTTTGTCTCTTCCCTCAAGAAGAGCTTGTTTTGGAAGAAAGGGTGTTCATATAGTTTTCCCTCCAAGGCTTCCCTTTGCTTCCCTTTTTTCTTTACCAAGAAGGACTGATGCTTTGATTCATGATCTATGGTTCTCCTCGTGGTGTGTCCTCCAAACCAAACCGCCTCGAGCTTCAGTAACAAAAACAATGCAAAGTACGGTATCTCAGAGTCACTACTCATGGGCTTCCCCGAGCCCAGGCGCCTCTTCCTCCCAGACTTCTTGACTGTCTTTGACACTAAGTTGTAAAAAATTTATCTTTAATCACCACCATCCCCTTTAGGATTTCAAAGGACTAGCCTAGCAGTTCATCTTAGAGATGCAAACAGTTTCCTGACTTGCTCATTTATCTCAAGTCCCATGTAGAAAGTTCCTTGGCAGCTGCTCAGGGGAGCAAAGGTGAAACCTCCAATTAAAAATGACTTATGTGCTCCTCCAGCCACGAGTCACCCTGCCTTGTTAACCGCCTTTGCCCTGCTTTAAGAGGTGGGAGCCCATGTACTCAAAATTCATTTATTCCTGTTATGGGTAATTATCTCAATTTCTGATGATGCCTGTAGCTATTGAAGAGTGATGATATGCCAGGAAGATGTTTCTCTCCACTTGGGAAGAAAATATGAAGGACTGTGGGACACAGATTAAGTCTCAGTTCACAAACATGGTAAATTAATGGGCCTCTTTTAAAGTCTAAAATTCAAATTGAAACTTCCCAACAGGGAACTTTTTTTGTCTTGACTGTGTTCTTTAAATATAAATGAGAGTAGAGACTCAGTGTAAAGAACTATGAGAGCAGGTTTTATGGTATCGAGGTATCACCGTTAGTAGAACAATTACACTACCACCCTGGGTGAATGGGGGGCCTCGGAGATAAGGTCCCATCCCAGCTTTTTCTTTCTCTCTGTCTCTAGCTTCCTGCCTTTCCTAGCTAAACTTCTTTAAAAATTGTCACTGTCCACCCTCACTCCCTTCTGAAGTACACACCGCCATTTGCCTCTGGTCCACATTCTTCACTAAAACTGCCCTCTCTGCGGTGAGTAATACTATCCCTGTGGTTAAAACCACAGACCATTTTTTAATCCTCCTCTTATATCATGGAGGCCTCACTGGGGAACAACTCTAAACCTTGAGCTCTGGAAGAAATTGCCTAATCTCCCCTAATTCCACAGCCTGTGGAAGTCCGAAGCCCTTCCAAAGGGCTGTGTGGAAACAGCCAATGTCTGTGAAGAGCCTGTTGTGGGCCAACACATGTGGTAACTCACTGAATCTTGACAACAGTCCTATGCACTGGGAAATACTATTATCCTCATTTTTGCAGACAAGAAGACTGAGACTCGGGGTGATTTCAAAGCTGATACATGGGGGAATCAGACTTACACCCAGGCAGGATGGGCCCACCACTGAGTCCAGTTTAATTCAAGTTCTCAGATGGTCTCATAAAAAATGTGTCTTTCTTCATGATTTAATTCCTTTTCCTCCATGTTCAGCTTCATTTTCGTAGAATTTCTCCACTTTGATGGCAAGGTAGTCATGGGCAGCTCTAGGATTAAACTCCACCAGTTTAGAAACCCCAGATGAGAGTGCCTTTTCCTGACAATTCCAGCTAAAATCCCAGGAATTCCCTTCACCAGCCAGACCCGGATCCCACATCCTGTCCTGAAGCTCAGGTGGACACGGAACCTCACTCAAGCCCCCAGGCTGGCAGTGGAAGAGGGTGGATTCCTCCAAGGAAAATTAGGGTGCTATTCCCAGGACAGAGAGGAGGAGGTTAGAGCGAGCAGACCAGAATTAGATAGACAGACACCCAGAGATGATAGCGTAGATAGGTAAAGAGATAAATGAAGAGAAAAAGAAAAGATAATGTTTAGGCCTTTACATTACCCTTAGAGTAATTAGATTCATTGAATATAAGAATATGGATTTTTGTTTCCTTGTTCCTCCAAAGGACCTCTCTGAGAAACACGCAGCTTCAGCTGAAAAAATGTAAAGAAAGGGAACAAGGAGAATATTGTCAGACTAAGTTTCTTCATAAGATCTGAGCCCTGGCTTTACTCTGTACCTACTGCAGCTGCTGAATGAACAAATTCATAAGCATTTGTGAAGCAAATAAGCGAGAGGGTTAACCCAGCGTAGGCAACACTTCCGGAGTGGAATCCTGAATATCCAACCTCTGTTTTCCATCTCAGAGCCATGTGTCTACTATCTCTTGAGAGAAAGACACAGCAATAGAAGACATTAGCTTCTAAGTAGGTAATAGTGACTTTGGCAAAGGGGTCTGCCCCATTAACCCTAAGTGAAGTAACTCAGGGTTCTTGAGAAATGAAATGTGTGGGTGTTGTCAGATATAAATAGAAACTTTGAAAGAAAAAAATTATTAAAAGAAAATACGGTTTTAAGTGCTGTGAAAGACATAAAACTAAAATTCCTTTTAGAGAAACATTTCCCAAGCAGTGTGAGGAGGGCGGTCATTTCTTTGTTTTTAATATTGTTAAGGTAGATAAACTTAAGCTAAGTGATTTGCACTACTGCATTTCCAAGCTGTTCACAGGTCAACTTCTAAATATGATCAATAAATCCTAGAACCATCATGGAAGGAGTTTCAGAACTGATTGTGATGAAATCCTGTGAGAGTTTCAAATCTCAAGGAAATATAACATACTAATAAAAAGTATAAATGGGCTCACCCGTCTTTGCTCTCTGACTCCGATAGAATTCTTTGGTTGGACTTTTTGAAAAACAGTCTTGCAAATTATGCTTGTTACAGGATATGCTTAGCATCTTATCTGTTAGTTAAACTGACACAATTCTCTTACAGGAAAGTTCCATAAAGTTTAAAATTCTATTATATTCATTCAATTGCTTCTGCCTCAAGAAATTTTAGGGGTGCCTGGGTGGCTTGGTCATTAAGCATCTGCCTTCTGTTCAAGTCATGATCCCAGGGTCCTGGGATCCAGCCCGGCATCAGGCTCCCCGCTCAGTGGGAGGCCTCTTCTTCCTCTCCCTCTGCTGTGTTCCCTCTCTCATTGTGTCTGTTTGCCAAATAAATAAGTAAAATCTTAAAAAAGAAAGAAAGGAAGAAAGATAGAAAGAAATTTTTTGTGCCAGAAACTGTCAGGCACCAAGGATACAAAAATTTGTAAGGCCTATACCTACCTCTAGGAAGTCACTCTTGAGAGAAAGAGATGTTTAAATACATCCTTGTAATAACTGCACTGGGCAGGGGTGGTCTGTCCCAGACCAGTGGGAGTAGAAGGAAAGGTGTGATCAATTTCACTACACATTAAATTTAACAAGAAATCAGCTCTATTTTTTAATGGAAATGGTCTCAGCATTTCATGGTTTACTGTAATGTTTGCTATTGGGTTTTGGTAAAAAGAATCTATCATATTTAAATAGTTTCTTTTATTTCTAAATTACTTGGAATTTTTATTAGGAATGGCTGTTGAATTTTATGATGCCTTTCAGCCATCTATTGATATAATCATCGACTTTCTTCATTTAATTTGTTGATGTAATAAATTACATTGATAGATTTCTTAACACTGAACTATCCTTATGGTCTTAGAATAAACTCTACTAGGTCATATTATACTGTTCTCATAATAAGCAGCTGGAATCAATAGTTATATGCTACACAGAATTTTTAGATCTATATTCTTACAGGAAATTATAGTTTTTCCTTTTTATAGTGATCAAATTCTACTGTTCACGTTATGCTACCATTATAAAAAAGAATCTACTCCTTTTCTATGGTCTGGAATAATTCAAACAGCAGTGAATTTTTTTTTTTATTTTAAAGGATAGATACAATTTTGAAAAACCTATACATGTTCTCTCTTTCCCAAACCATTTCTCAACTTGAAATGAAAGAAAATTCAGAAGATATACATTATTTACAGAATTGTTTAGTTGTTCTTTAGATACACGTTGCTTTGGTTGGATTCTCTGCAATGCAACACAATGAAGACATGAGTGCAAGGAATTTATTGGAGGACACTCTTGGGAGTGCTGACCTGTAGTAAAGGAAAAGCAGCAGGATTGAGCATGGGGAGAGAAAGTGACAGGAGCAGAGCAAGAAGATGAAATCAACAGAAGATGTGGCCCATTTTGCCAGAAGCTCTAGACCTAGGATGGCCCCTCAGGGTTGTCCCTTTTATTAGTCAGTGTTCCCCAGAGAAACAGAGCCAATAGGAATGGATAGATAGATCGATCGATCGATCCCATCTCCAATAAGAAGATAGGGGGGAGAGAGAGAGAAAAAATATATAAGGAAGAATTGGCTCAAGTGATTATGGAAGCTAAGAAATCCTATGATCTGCCACATGCAAGCTGGATGCCCAGGAAGGTTGGTGTAATTCTGGACCAAGAAGGGCTGAGAACCAGGAAAACTGATGGCATAAGTCCCAGTCCAAGGGCAGGAGAAGACTGATGTCCTATATTCACAATCAGGCAGAGTGAAAGAACCCTCCCTTCCTCCATTTTTTGCTTTGTTCATACCTTCAGTGGACTGGTTGGATGATGCCCACCCACATAGGGGAGGGCAATCCGCTTTCCTCAACCACCAGTGCAAATGCTGTTCTCTTCCACAGAATCACCCTCACAGATACACTCAGAAATAATGTTTAACCAGCTATCTGACCACCAAACACATAAAGTTAACCGTCACTTCCCCTCATGAGGCAGGGGGCAGGTCTTTGTACCCTGGCATCAACCGGTCAGAGGGTGGGAATTGCCTCTGGGCGGGGAACCCAACTTTGAGCAAGGCCACTCCTTTAGGCCAAGGAAGCCTGTGGGAGAGACCTGATTGTGAGCTCTCCTCCGCCAACACTCCCAGCAGTTGAGGGACTGACATGTTGGTCCTGAAGGCATGGGTCTGGGTGGTGAGTATACCATGACATCTGTTGCATCTGTTTAGTTGAACTCGAATCTGCATTTCATCCCCTAATGGTAAATATCAGCCTGGCCCAACAACTTCCAGATTTTCCAAAACTTCCTTGTGCCTTTACAGAAACTAATTATTATTCCACAACTTACCTAGAAACTTGGGTGCCCGAAAGACTTTAACATAGTCATTTTCAAACAGGGTCACCAAAAGCACATGAACAATGATCCCACTTGGCGAATACAGTGATTTTTGCATTCACAAAGAAGTTCTGAGCCTCTCAGATGAGAGTTTCTCTGCTCACAACTTTCTCTTGTCTCTTAGATATACAATAGGATTCTACAATAACTGCATTTTGTTTTACTATTGCTGTAACATAGCCTGTCTTCATTGATCAAATCATATTCTTCAGAATTATGGAATTCCTCATAATATTTTGCCACCTAACACGCCCATTTTTAAGGTAAATTATTAAAATTATGGGTAAATATAGCACATCCCCTTGATATTTACATAATTTTCTGAAGCAGACCCCATTTATTCTTATGCTACTATAAGAATGTCATTTATCATTTATTAGCAGGAGGTTCAAGGTTCTCCCAAGGTCTGGTCTCAATCTAGTTTTATAACCTAATGTCCTAACTCGTGCCTTCCACCGTTACCACTCCCTCAACCTCAGTCAAGCTAGGTGCGATGTGCTTACACATCCTGTAGTATATTTCAAAAGTGCTGTCTTGACTCACTTTTGAAATCACTTCTAAAAACTCTCAACTCCCCTTCATGGACAGTTTGCCAAGGCCCCACCTAACACTTCCCTGATCAGGCACCCTCCTTCTGGGGCAATTAAGTATACACCCCAACTGGGCCCCTCATGAGGCTCCCACATCCCCCGGCCAGGTACTAAACAATGAGGGGACAGCCTCTGTGCTTTGGAGCTGTGTAATTATTCAAATCACCAATCCCCAGGAAGCCTGCAAACACTCAGGACCATACCTACCCAGGCTGCCAGACCCCACCCGCTGTCCTCAGCTCTAGCTCTCTGTTACCCTGTCCCAGGGTGTAACTGTTTGTTTGCCCTTGTAACGCAGCATTCTCTCCTGTGGAGTGACTAGTAACAAAGAAGTCTGCCTTTCGATGTCAGTGCTGTGTCTACCCATCCAGAGAATCTTTAAATTTGATACATTTCTGCATGTGCTTCTCTGCCTGCAGACACTTACTCATCCCATATTCCCATCATGTGATACCCTCCTACCTGCCTTCATCTTCAAATGTGAATAACCCGTCCTTTTCATGCAGACCTAGAATCCCCTCCCTTCAGAGACTCTTCCATGTGTGTCTTCATCTGCCTTCTTGCCTTTCTTTGGGCTACTACTAAGGCACACCTCCCTTTGTTTTATATCATGGTGCTTTGTGGGCAGACCTGTTGTCCGCCTTTGGATAAGATATTTGAACACATGAGAGTGTTTTAGTTTCTTTAACTGCCCTGCAGTCTCTGGCATAAAGTCTGTTACAAGGTAGCACCCTCAACAAATATTTATTACACTCAATCTGTTGGAGCACACTATGCAACTTGAACCCTGCGTGAAAGTGACAAGCTGCCGGCGTGAAAGTGACAAGCCGCCTGCCTGCCGTTTTGATGTGGTTTTGATGCTCCTTTCGTCTGCTCCTACTCTGATGCCAAGTAGAAGGGCTGCAGGGGTGGGGATGGAGGAAAAGCAAATGCTGAAGGAAAGCTTTGCCATCCTGCTCTAGTAGAGAGGAGTGAATAGAAGCAAGAGAATAACAATACCCAGTGACCAGAATACTTTATGACAGCTTTGTGTAGGATACCTAGAAGGTGAACAAATATTTATTAACTGTGACAACCAGACTTCAGAACCTTACACTGATTGCTCTGAGATTAGGTCCCCTACCATCTGAGCTGCATGCCTAGAGAAGACCACACTAGACCCAATTTTTTCCTGTAGCAGTTAATTTGCCTCTCTGAATTATTCACATGGTAATTAAGGTCACTTGGCTTCTAATTGCATAAGATATTGTTTTAAAGACAAAACCCTTTTTTCTTTAGAATTCATGAGTTGTGGGATTTCTTTTCTCTCTCTTTTTTTTTTTTTTTTGCCCTGCAAGATTCTTTGAAGTCTTGTCCTAAAATACTTTGAGGAAAGAAAGAAAGAAAGAAAAAGAGAGAGAGAGAGACAGAAAGAGGAAAGAATGGAATAAAGAAAGAAGAAAGAAGAGAGAGAGAAAGAAAACATCTAATAAAATGTTCTCTCTTGAACTACAATTAATGTAAGATACCGGGTGCTTAACAGACATCTCCAAGTAAAAGAGAGTTTCAGTTTGTTTTTAATATAAAGTGCTGTTTGTACTGGCAGATAGACTTGTAAAACTTGACTATGATAGGGCTAATCAAATGAATTTAATGACAGCAAGTACATATAGTTAAAGGAATTAAAAGTTACTGTGAATGTGGGTAGCTATCAGGTTGGTTAGTCTTTCTCTTCTCAGTCTTGATCTCTCCCAATCTCTGCCTCTGTCAACACTGACTCTGTCCTTCTCCCCCTACCCCTATGTCTATGGACGTCTCTATCTCATTCCTCTCTCATTTCCTGTTGCCTACCCTTCACCCCATCCCATAGCCCAGTTCTGGAGTTAGCCAATCATAGGCTCACCTCATGATGAGCTGACCTACTGAACTCTGTCATTTTTCAAGGTCGCCTCCTGGCCTTGGGCTGCCTGACACCTAACACACACTCCAGGTCTAATCAACACCTTTCCTGTGCAAACACTCCAGTCCTGCTCCCCTGAGTTCTGGGTTGTTCACACGGCAGTTGAAACCCAAAAGGGGTGCTGACTGACCGACAAATTCGGCCAACACAATCATTCTTATCTTTCATTTTTCCATGGTGGGAAATAGAAGCTGAACACTTAGTCACTGTAGGCTTCAAAAACATAGAATCAAACTGCAGAAAGTCTGGTGTTTGGTTTATTTTAGAAGGACTTCATGATGAGTCAAACCAATGGAGGTTTCATGAGCAACCATTTCTGCACAGTACTCTGTCTCATGTTCTAACACATCCAGAAACAGGACAGAACACCAGCACCAGATAAGTCTTAGGAATTCATGTTATAAATGAGGAAAATTAAAGGACCTGGAAAAACTTGGCTTGGCTTGGCTCAAAAGGTCTTGGCAATGTCATTGGAGGGCCAGTCTTGCTCAAAGGGAGGTAAGTTTAATGGGCTCTGCCATAAACCAGACAGAGGTGATGACGTGTGAATTTCAGACCACGAGGTAAGAAAGAGCAGGCTGGCACCGAAACAGGGATGAGACATGGCAACATGGCAACTGAGTAGATCCAGGGTCTGAGACAGAATGAAGACTTAAAGGCAAGTCTACAATACAAAGAATATACCGGGTCCCCCAAAGTTAGCAACTTTGGAGAAATAAATGTGAAACATGAAAAAAATGTCCATTTTCACAACTTTAGAGTCAGAGTATCCTTTCACATCTTTCATGTGAGATAGCCATCCCCAGACAGACTCATGGATTTCACCACTTGTCATTGTCCCACACAGTCTCCCACTCACAGGGTTCAATATGGCTTGACTCTTTTCACCCTCCAACTTGCGTATCTGACGACAGCCTCATCAAAACTTTCCCTAGCTGTATTTTTGCCTCCCAGCTTACCTTGCTCCCTCCCTTTCCCTCAAGTTCCCATTAGTTCCCACACCCCAGAGAAAATCTCTATCCAGGTGTCAGACTCACCATCTGCAATGTCACCACACTGGACTGCACCTGGATCCAGAAAGAGACTTCAAATCCCATCTCAGTGCCCCCTCGACCAGGGGTGACACTAGTGTGTACACAAGCGAGGCAAGACATGAAAGAGGCTTTCTTCCCTCCCAGCTCAAGACTTGCAACATGAGGGGCACCTGGGTGGCGCAGTGGTTAAGCCTCTGCCTTTGGCTCAGGTCATGATCCCAGTGTCCTGGGATGAGCCCGTGTAGGGCTCCCTACTCAGCGGGAGGCCTGCTTCTTCCTCTCCCACTCCCCCTGCTTGTGCTCCTTCTCTTGCTGTGTCTCTCTCTGTCAAATAAATAAATAAAATCTTTAAAAAAAAAAAAAAAAGACTTGGAACATGAGCCACTGCCTTGACCCTCCCTTCTGCTCACTTTATGTATCCACTCCCCTGTCAAAAAAAAAAAAAAAAAAAAAGAAGAAGAAAAGAAAAGAAAATCACTGGGAGATGGAACACAGCCAGGGTTCTGTGAAAATCAAAAGAGAATACAGAGAGAATTACCTACAGCCCCCTTTTTCTTTGAAGGGCCAATCTCCCATAGGCTTCATTTTCTTCCTACTTCTTTCTTTTTCCCTACTTACTGAGTTTATTCCTATATATTTAGAAACAGATGTATAAATCTAGAATATGAAAAAAAAAGTCTAGTCCAGATCTTTAATTTTTATGGATTAGGAAATATAAGTCCAAAGATGTTTAAGTGACTTTCTCAAAGACTCTAAGAACTTTCTATTTTCACCACAGATTTAAAAACAGCTTATTCTCTTCTATTGCTCAGAATCTAGTCCGTCCTGGGTACCACAAACTGATATGCTATTTCAAATTATCGCACAACCTGAGAAGTAAATGTTATCAAGGCCGTTTCACAAATACAACATCTGAAGATCACGGAGGTGATCTATCTACCAATAGTCGCTCAACTAGCAAGCACTGGAGATAAGTCTTAAACCCAGATCTTCCAAATCTCTCTTGCTGCCATATTGAACTCCTTCCTCTTCTCATGCCAGAACATGGATGGAAATGTCTATGTATCCTTTCCTCCTACATCTGAACATCATTCAGTACTCTTGTTCATTTATGTAATTTTTATTTGATTGTCATTATCAGCATATAAGATGAGACTGCCTGGATATTTGTCATTCCCCTCCCTACCCTGCATAGTCCTTATTTCCTTTATAATCCACTCAGTCTTTGTTACAGTTCCTATTGGCATTCATTAAGTATGCTTTTGCCCATAAGTAACAGACAACCCAACTCTCAGAGGCTTAAATCATGAGGATATTTAAATTAGACAAGATCACAAAGACTGGTACAGATTCAAAGATGGGTGAGAACAACTGAGAATTGGCTAAAGGAGTTTCATTTTATTATGCCCTTCACGTACTACCAAATTGGAAAAAAATTTTATTTTTTATTTTTTAAAGATTTTATTTACTTGACAGAGATCACAAGTAGGCAGAGAGGCAGGCAGAGAGAGAGAGGAGGAAGCAGGCTCCCTGTGGAGCAGGGAGCCCGATGCGGGACTCGACCCCAGGTCCCCGAGATCATGACCTGAGCCGAAGGCAGAGGCTTAACCCACTGAGCCACCCAGATGCCCCCCCCCCAAAAAAAAGAAAAATTTAAAACATGTACACGAACCCAAGGGGAACAGTTAATGATTCTCCAAAGACTCTTCTATCTTTCAAAGATATATCCTAACTAAAACTAATGTAACATCGTGTGTCAACTACATTCAAATAAAAAATTTAAAGAAAAAGAAAATGTCCGAATTTAGTGTCGCTATGAGGAGTCCACTCATTCACAGGAGCTCGGAAAGGCCGGCTCACCTCCTTTGACACCATTTATCTGGGAAAGAGGTAATTTTAGCACAAAATGGGTTCCCTGCATCATATAAAGACATTTTGCCATCCCAGTTACTTCTTCCTATGTTCTATTTCTCACCACATCATTAAGCCTACAACACCCACCTATGAACAGCCATGGGGTAAGTTAGCAGCTCAATAATGTCTTCCAAAACCCAGGCTCCAAACAATATAGGCTTCTTACAGAATTAAACTCCATCAACCTCCATATATAAGTTTTTCATCTTCTTGTTCGTCACAAGGTCACAAGTCTCCAATATAGATCCAGTTAGCACATCATCACACCAGCACACCAAGCAGGGGGACATGGACAAAGGGGACAAGTTTTCTCTTGCAAATCCTTGCATTTTTATTTGAACAGGAAAATACTTCCACAGATACTCCCTAGCTGCCTTTCCAGTAAGAGGCTATGGGTTAGAACTGAGTCACAGGACCACTCCTGTCCTCAAGAGTGGGAGAATGAAAATCTGACAAAAGGAGAAAAGGAACTCCATGACCAACTTAGACCAAGGTTGATTCAGTCCTGGGAGCAGGGCCCTTTGCCTCTCTGATCAGAACACAGGTTTGGTTAACAAGGAAGTTGAGGGGAGTAGCTATTGATGAGATCCTAACAAGGTCTTCCACACAGACTCTCTATGAAGCACACCTGATACCTTTTCTTCCTATATGACTTATGACTTGGGAAGAGAACTGTGTGCTCATATCATCCGAAATTAAGCAAATGTTCCATCCTGTCAAATGTTTTCTCTTAATCCAGCTTTACAAAACAACCAATCTCTCTCCTTGCTATTGTGTGTTCTTTTAAAATCTTCATGAGGTCTAAAAAGTTAGACCTGCCCTGAGGGCAGAGCTACCCTATGACCCACCAACTGCACTACTGGGTATTTATCCAAAGGATACAAACATAGTGATTCAAAGGGGCACATGCACCCCAATGTTTATAGCAGCAATGTCCACAATAGCCAAACCATGGAAAGAGCCCAGATGTCCACTGACAGATGAATAGATAAAGAAGATATGATACAACAGGATATTACTCAGCCATCCAAAAAGAAATGAAATCTTGCCTTTTGCAATAACATGGATGGAACAAAAGGGTATTAGGCTAAACAAAATAAGTCAGTCAGGGAAAGACAATTACCATTGATTTCACTCATACGTGCGATTTAAGAAATAAAACAGATGAACATAGGGGAAGGGAATTAAAAATAAGATGAAAATTGAGAGGGAGGCAAACCATAAGAGACTCTTAACTCTAGGGAACAAACTGAAGGTTGCTGGAGGGGACAGGGTAGAGAATGGGGTAACTAGGTATTAAGGAGGCCACTTGATGTAATGAGCGCTGGGTGTTATATGCCACTGAAGAATCGCTAAATTCTATCTCTGAAACTAAAAAAAAAAAAAAAGGAAGAAAGAACAAGAAAAACCCTCCAAGAGGTCTACAAATTTTTTTGCCCAATTTTGTATTTTGCTGTGAGTCATTCCATTGGTTACCACTTTTTTAAGACTTTTTTTTAAGTCTTCACAAATTCCCAGGAAAAAAAAAATCCAACTTAGGAAAGCTCACTTCCCAATGTCTTATCCCTTTTTTTTTTTTTTTTTTTAAGATTTATTTGAGGGGCACCTGGGTGGCTCGGTGGGTTAAGCCTCTGTCTTCGGCTCAGGTGGTGGTCTCGGAGTCCTGAGATCAAGCCCTGCATCAGGCTCTCTGCTCAGCAGGGAGCCTGCTTCCCTTCCTCTCTGCCTGCCTCTCTGCCTACTTGTGCCCTCTGTCAAATAAATAAATAAAATCTAAAAAAAAAAAAATTTATTTGAGAGAAAGAGCGGGGGAGGGGCAGAAAGAGAGGGAGCATGGAGCCCAGTGCAGGTCCCATCTCAGGACCCCGAGATCAAGACCTGATCCGAAACCAAGAGTCGGATGCTTAACTGACTGAACCACCTGGTGCCCCTCTTCCCCCATAAGCTAAATAATTGATGGCTCTTGTACTGAGCCTGCAGGTGACAAGTCCTGCAGGGACAGCCCCACACCTGGGCAAATCCCTACTTCAAATCAGCACAAGTATGACTGGGGCTGGAATCCATTCTTTCCTGGAGAGTCTTGGGTTTTTGAACCTTTCTTCTGACACTTACTTTGACCTTTCAACCTTTATTTTTCCTGCTCATCAAGAGCAAACCAACACAAATTTCCAAATATTTCTTTACATCCTTTTATTTCTTCTCTAAATGAATCTGAATCATAAATGATTTTTTTGATTTGTGACTTTATCTCATCTTACCATTTTCCCTCTTCTCTCTTTCAACTACTTCCTGATCACTCCCGAGTAGTACATAATCCTAGTTGAGAACACCCGTTACTCAAAATTCAATTACAGAGACTGAAGTCGTAAGTTCAAAATGAGTTGACTTTCATTGCAACCAGTGAAACTCGCAGCAAACACTATACATACAAAACCTTGTGACCTTTTTTGTCTGCACCTCTATACAAATGTTTAATGCAAATCATTAAAATTATGGAAGTAGACACAAAAGAAGGGCATAGGAAAAAAAATCCTGAAAAATTTATAAGGAGTGCGGCCCAATAAATGTCAATTAATTATACAGATCTAATAATTAATAATTTAAGATGTAATGAAAATGACATTTCTCTCAATGTTAGGCTCAACTATGAGAACAGAGACCTCCAAAATATAGTAGCTTAATATTAACATTTATTTTTCCCCCACTGCTTATAGCTCCTTGGCCATAACTTGGTTTGGTGGCCAAAGGGAGTCCATAAGAAAGGCTAAGAAAGTTAGTTTTTTAGCTCATTGTCATTGTGATCAGCTAGCTGAAGGGAAAGTGTCAGAGAAGGTAGGAAACATATAGTCCTGTATTTTGATGGTATACTTAGCTAAAAATTTGCAACTCCTTGGTTACTTAAAAAGAAGAAAAGATGGGGTATGGGCAGAGGGTTGGCTAAATCTCTATTAAATAAATATAAAACATATTTTAAGTGCTTTCATTGGTTCTTGGGGTTGGAAGAATCAGGGCCCAAAAAAGTCTTACCCTTATTATGTATAAAACACAGAAATATATATAATACATAGCAGATATGCAATATAACTATGGTATTAAAATTTCATGAGGAAGCTTTTAGGGAAAAAATACCTCAAAGGCTCTTTGAGTGATAGAAGGATACTGGAAAAAAAAAAAGTTGAGAAATATTGTTCTATCTAATACAGGAGTTTTCAGAAACCTACCTCAAGGTTGGGACAAAATAATAGATTTATTTTTAGATTTATAAATAGATTTATTATCATTTTGCAAAGTTTCTTCTCAGTACATTGTAGGTTATATAATATAATAAATAGAAATGACATGTAATATCAAATTGAGGTGCTGGTCTCAGTCTCTAATTGTTACCATGTTCCCACTCTTCCTGTCCCTCGTCTTTCTTGTATTCTATTAATCATTAAAATTCCAAAGCTACACTAAAAGGAGTTCAACTTTGTCTCTCTTTGTCTTTTTGTGTCTCTTTGTCTTTGCCTCTCTCTCTCTCTCTCTCACTTTGACTCTGGCTTGCTCGTACTCTGGCGCGTGCACGCGCGTGCGCGCGCACGCGCACACACACACACACACACAAGTCAGGACACCACCACCATCACAGAATGAATCAAAAGTTCCCTTTAACAACCTCCTCAATCAATTCACAGACACATTGTATCTAGAGACTCCTGCTCGGTCTACATTCCTCCAAGAATTAAAGAAGCCGATCCTTTGAGGAAATGTTTGTCCAAGGAAGTTCTAGTCTCCTGAGCAGAGGGATGGTGACATGAAAGAAAAGCATTTTGATGTCATCTCACTCCATCTCCCAAACTTCAGTATTTCACTTCCTATTTCCTCAAGTTTCTCCACTGGCATTTAGATTTTGTCAAGTTAACTTTCTCTCCTCCTCTTCCTAACAAGGTGCTTTCTAGTTCTGAGGTGTTTTTTGTAAGGCTAGATGCCTTTGTCCTTTTGTTCTAAAGTTCTGAAATAATTTTTTTGTATGTATTTGTGTGTGTCATCTCCTGGGTCTCCCAACCCTCTCAGTGATGTGCTACAGCATGACCTACAGAGTTCTTGTCCCAATATATGGGGAAAATTGTATAATTCTTTAAACATATTTCCTTGTTTTCGACTAAGGTGCCATATCTTATCATCTTATCTACTTAATGTTGATAGTTTGCCTCTCCCCTCCTGAAATCACCTCTGTTCTTCCTGCTGAAATTTCCAGGACCTTACATTCCTGCAGGACACAATAAACACAAAGAGGATAACAAAACCATGGGGATTTTTTATTCAGGAATTGGAACAGCTCTCCTTCCTGTCCCTACTCCCACTCATCCGGCACTTCCATCATGGAAATCTTTTCTTCCCATAGCTGGTGTGTGCACAACAGAGGGAGGAAGCGCTGCCCCATGGTTAGGCACTCTCCTCCTTCCTTCAGGGGCATGACATGCATAACTGCCACTGCCTCCACAGACTTTTCTCAAAGTCACCCTCAATCAATGACCTTAAACTTCTCTGCTTCTTTACTATGTAAGAATTGGGTTTATTTAGTCCTTCTACTCCCTCCTCGGGACTCATGCTTCCATGAAAACTGTTCCCAGTGAAAATATCCTCATTCATTCTTTATCTACATCATCCCTTTATCCCTTTGCCATCTCCATCTGGTGTCTGTGGTTTTCAGAATGCTTTCCTTGTATCTGTCGCAGAGGGACATGAGTTATTAGCAAAAGGAACAATCAACATCCACACAGTGCTGACTCTGGTCCAGACAACGCTGAGCACCTCACTTTTTTTTTTTTTTAATCTCTTATCTTCTTCATCAACACTTGATGAGGGGCTATGTCCCTAGACTGTCAGCCCTGGAGTCGAACTCTGTGTGTTTGAATTCCAGCTCTATCACTTACTATCTGTGAGACCCTGGGGGAAGCACCCCTAGCCTTCAGTGTCTTTTCTACAAAATGGAATTAATGTCAGTGTCTCCTTCATAAGATTGTTATTCACCGTGCAAAATACTCAGAACAATATCTTGAACATACTTAGAATGCAAAATACTTAGAACGCAGGCTGACTCAACCAGTATTAGTTACTGATATTATTACTATCCCCATTTTACATATGAGAAAAAGAAGGCATGAGGAAATTTTATAACTGGCCCAGGCTGCCCAGGTGTTGGTTACTGGCAGAACAGGTGGTCTGCTCTGTAACGTACGGCTGCCAGAAGAAATAAAGAAACCAAACCACATGACTTCAGAGAGGCAGTAAAAGAATCCAACTGTGGAGTTAAAGCTAGACATTTAATGGTGTGGCACAGGGAGTGCCCAGAGCTGACTGACATGCTTGAACAGTAGGAAGCCTCTTAATGAATGCTCAACTCACAAGCCATCTCCCTCCTACCAAAAACCAGGGAAAAAGAAAAGTCCTCCCACAGAGGAGCACAGAAAACAACACATTTTTAGCAGGCGTTTGGAAGTACAGATTTAGAACAATGCTACACGCTCAGAAAACCCAATTTGCACAGATTTGTGCAGTATTGTATCAAACATAAACAAAATAGGGAAATCCGACAAATACATTTATCTCTTCCACACATATTTACGGAGTGCCTACTATGTGCCGGGTAAGGTTCTAAGTGCTAGACATACAGCAAGGAAACAAGGCCCTGCTTGTATGGAGCTTAAATTTAGGAGAGCAATGAATACATAAGGCCTCTGAAATAGTGAGAAAAGAGTTATAGATAAAATGAAAACAGTTAATGTCAAATTACAAAATTCTTATTTTGTAAATGTCAAAAGATATGAAGGTAGATACTCAGAATTCTCTGTAGTGAATGAGTATAGCTGTTCTGAGCCAAAGTAGTGGCTAGTATCACAGGGACTGACATGGATCAACATAGAACCAAGAAACAAATCAAGACACCGTATGGACCAAGGACCTCCAGAGAAGGATCCAGAAAGAAATACTATAAAGACATTTTTCTTAGTCACTTTGATAAGGGACCTACTCTGAAATTACCAGTATATATGTCTGTGCTCCTACATTTTATTTGAGCTTTATTAATAAATCCTTCTTTGTCACTTTATAAAATGCATAATTAAAATAGCCCCATTCACAGGGAACCTGGCAGGCTTAGTTGGTAGAGCATGTGACTCTTCATCTCAGGGTCCTAGGTTCAAGCCCCATGTTGGGTGTGGAGCCTACTTTAAAAAAAAAAAAAAATCAGGAATAAAAGAAAATAGCCTCTTCTGGTACTATTTGATGGTACTTGAACATGACAGCGTCAACTGGCAGTTATGGTTACAAATCTGGAGCCTAATAAATCCCAGTAAGCCAGTCCCTTCTACACAATGGTGTCTGGATGGGGACTTTGGCTCCATTGTCCATCAGGCCTTCCTCAGCTTACCCTCCATTTTGTGACCTTCTCCTGTGTAGTCTTTGACCTATGACCTGCAGAGAGTACACAAAATCTGAAGCTCCCATGTTGCTCAAAAAACCCAGCGTGGACTTAGTTTACTTCCAACTCTTCCATAAGGCTACTTTCTGTTTTGTAGCTTGGCCACTGTGTCCTCATCCTTCAAACTCCTGAGGTTGGAGACATGTTTGCTTTTTCTGAGTCCCATACAGTCCCACACAATGCCTTCAACAGAACAAGTTACATTGCTAGAATGTAGTGCTCTATCTAGTTTGAAAGAAGGTGACACAAAATTTGAATTCAAAATGGTGAAAAGACCTAAAAGTAAGGGCTACAACTAGAAAGCATGTAGAGAAAAATGTAGGGGAAGAGCTTTGTGATCTTGTGTTTGGTGGTGATTTCTTAAATATGACACCAAAGGTACAGGCCACATATGAAAAAATAAGTTAGACTACATCAATATTGAAAACTTTTGGGCATGAAGGAGACTATCAACAGAGTGAATAGGCAAACCACAGAATGGAAAAAAATATCTGTAAATCGTGTATCTGACAAGGGGTTAATAACCACAACATATTTTTTCAAGTCCTACAATTCAACAAGAAGACAACAAATAAACCAACTTAAAAATGGGCAAAGGGACTAAATAGACATTTCTCTAAAGTAGATATACAAATAAACAATAATTACATGAACACATACTCAACATCACTAATCATTAGGGAAATGCAAATCAAAACGAGATACCACCTCCTACCCATTAGGATATTATATATATTTGTTAAATAAAAAATAACAAGTATTCTCAAGCATGTAGAAAAACTAGAGGCTTTGTGTGATACTGGTAGAAATGTAAAATGGTATACCAGCAATCCACTTCTGGCCAGATACCCAAAACGATTCAAAGCAGAGACTCAGACATTTATATACCCATGTTTATAAGAAGCATCACTCACAACAGCCAATAGGAGGAATGGAAGTGCCCATTCACAGAGGCCTGGATAAAGAAAATATGGCATATACGTTCAATGGAATATTACTCAACTTTTAAAAAGAAAGGAAGTTCCCTTTTTTAAAAATTATTAACATATAATGTATTATTTGTTTCAGGGGTTCAGGTCTGTGATTCATCATTTTACAAAATTCACAGTGCTCACCATAGCACATACTCTCCCCAGTGTTCATCACTTAGCCACCCCATCCCTCCCACACCCCTCCACTCCAGCAACCCTCAGTTTGTTTCCTGAGATTAAGAGTCTTTTATGGATTGTCTCCCTCTCTAGTTTCAACTTGTTAACATTTTTCCCTCTCTCACCCTATGATGCTTGGTCTTGTTTTTCAAATTCTTCATTTCAGTGACATCATATGATGATTATCTTTCTCTTATTGACCTTTTTCATTTAACATAATACCCTCTAGTTCCGTTCTAGTTGTTGAAAATGGCAAGAGCTCACTTTTTGATGGCTGCATAATATTCCAGTGTGTGTGTGTGTGAGAGTGTGTGTGTGTGTGTGTGTGTTTGTATCATATCTTCTTTATCCATTCATCTGTTGATGGACATTTAGGCTCTTTCCATAGTTTGGTTATTGCGGACATTGCTGCTATAAACACTGGGGTGCATGTGCCCCTTTGGATCACTACATTTGTGTCTTTGGGGTAAATACCCAGTAGTGCAATTGCTGGGTCCTAGGGTAGCTCTATTTTCAACGTTTTGAGGAAGCTTCATGCTGTTTTCCAGAGCTGGCTGCACCAGCTTGCATTCCCACCAACAGCATAGGAGGGTTTCCCTTTCTCCGCATCCTTGCCAACATCTGTCGTTTCCTGATTTGTTAATTTTAGCCATTCCGACTGGTGTAAGGTAGTATCTCATTGAGGTTTTGATTTGTATTTCCTTGATGCTGGGTGATGTTGAGCACTTTTTCATGTGTCTGTTGGTCATTTGGATGTCTTCTTTGCAGAAATGTCTGTTCATGTCTTCTGCCCATTTCTTGATTGGATTCTTTGTTCTTTGGGTGTTGAGTTTGATAAGTTCTTTATAGATTTCAGATACTAGCCCTTTATCTGATATGTCACTTTCAAATATCTTCTCTCATTCTGTTGGTTGTCTTTTGGTTTTGTTGACTACTTCCTTTGCTGTGCAAAAGCTTTTGATCTTGATGAAGTCCCAATAGCTCATTTTTGCCCTTGCTTCCCTTGCTTTTGGCAACGTTTCTAGGAAGAAGTTGCTGGGGCTGAGGTCAAAGAGGTTGCTACCTGTGTTCTCCTCAAGGATTTTGATGGATTCCTGTCTCACATTGAGGTCTTTCATCTATTTTGAGTCAATTTTTGTGTGTAGTTTAAGGAAATGGTCCAGTTTCATTCTTCTGCATAAGGCTGTCCAATTTTTCCAACATCATTTGTTGAAGGGATCATATTTTTTCCACTGGACATTCTTTCCTGATTTGTCAAGGATTAGTTGACCATAGAGTTGAGGGTCCATTTCTGGGCTCCCTATTCTGTTCCATTGATCTATGTGTCTGTTTTTGTGCCATTTAAATGGGATTGACTCCTTCATTTCTCTTTTTTCTGTCTTGTTGTTGGTGTATAAGGAAGGAAGTTCTGATACATGCTATAACACGGATGCACCATGAGGACGTCCCACTAAGTGAAGTAAGCCATTCCCAAAAGGACAGATACTATACAATCGCACATCCTAGAGTCATCAAATTCATAGAG
This sequence comes from Martes martes, assembly GCF_963455335.1. Classification (NCBI taxonomy): domain Eukaryota; kingdom Metazoa; phylum Chordata; class Mammalia; order Carnivora; family Mustelidae; genus Martes; species Martes martes. The sequence continues at coordinate 16,061,232 of NC_137900.1, read as the reverse complement.
ACAGAAGGTAGAATAGTGATTGCCCAGATCTGGGTGCAGGGAGATAGGGACTTACCATTTAACAGTACAGAAATTTAGTTTTGCAAGATGAAAATAGTTCTGGAGACAAGTGATGATGACAGTCACAAAACAGTGTGAATACAATTAATGTCACTGAACTGTACACTTAAAAATGGTTAAGATGAGTAAATTTTGCGTTTATATTGCTTTTAAAAAAAGAACTAAAAAGAAGGCAAAGAGGAAGGAGAAGAAGAAAAGAAAAAGGGAAAGGAGGATGAAAGGAGGAGACAGAAGAGGAACAGCAAGAGAACAACCACAATTGGTATAACTATTTAGAGAAAGCTGAAAATTCTTCCCCTATAAAAGGATCACAAAGGCTCAGTGAATGTCATACTTACATTTTTCTCTCTCACCACCCCCAACACGCACGCACGCACGCGCGTGCGGACACACACACACACACATCACTCACATTTCATATTATTCAGACAGGTAATTTTTCTGACTTTGAACCCAACCTAGCAATTCTATCTTCCAAAAAAATCAAAGAAAAATAGGATTAATCATAAAAAGATTAAAAACTCCTGCTTAGAAGGGACCAAATCATTTTCACTGTGGGTAGATAAAACTCCATATATACATAGTAATTCTACAAAGAAAAACAAGGAAAGGGTCGGTTTTGTGAGGAAAGAAACATAGGTTGCTCGGGGCAAAAAACCGTAGCCTCTCAACTGTCTCCCTGGGGCTTTAAAAATTCCAAGTATGGTGTATTTTTCAGATTGTTTCAGAAAGAACAGCTGATATCTAAACAAGCTGGGTAAATGCTCTGCCCAGCCATTTCTATGGCTATTTGTGGCTTGTTATGACATTTTCCAATCCACTTACTGTTTCATGAATCAACCAAACCAGGCTGTTTGTTGGATTTTTCTAGAGAGCTCACCCTATACGCTTCATGTTTCCATTCACACCATAAGGGAAGACAAGTTCCTTTGATCCTTTTAGACCCAACCATCCCCAAAACACTGAGACCATGCTACTTTTCTCAGGGCCCTGGCATAATCGAGCTGTGAAGCCAGCACTCAGCCTGATCTTCCATCTTACCAGAGCCATGCTGGAGACACCATGGCTGTGTATGGTCGAAAGAGATCAAGCAAGGGCAACTTATTAGTGTAAATGTCCCACAGCTGGCCACCTTCTGGGATCTGTTTTTAGTTCTGCTTCCATTATCCCAGGAAGAAGAGGAAAAACCAGAAAGCCTTTCTTCATCTAGTTTTTTTCTTCAAAACTGTATCAGGAGGAGGAAAAGTGATGCAAAGCCTCGCTTCATAGATGAGAAGTTTGAGAATCGGAGGAAGAGGAGGAATGACAACTCAGGAAACCACTTTGAGAGCCTGGATTCCAGCCTAAGTCATAACCAATACCAAATTCAAGCTCCATCAGTCACCGGTTGTGTAATTTTGGGCAAGTTACATAAACTCTCTGTCTCAGTTTCTCACTAATAGTACGTGTTTCCGGGACACCTTGTGGCTCAGTCAGTTAAGCGTCTGCTTTAGGTTCAGGTCATGATCCCAGAGTCCTGGGATCCTGGGATCTAGCCCCACAGTGGGCTCTCTGCTCAGCGGGGTGTCTGCTTCTCCCTCTCCCACTGCCCACCACCCCCCAACTCATGCTTGCTCTCTCTCTCTCAAATAAATAAGTAAAATCTTTTAAAAATGATAATACATCTTTCCGTCAAGTGGCTGTGAAGAAGAAGGTGCCGAACACAATGCCTGGCACATAGAAAGAATCGATTATTGTTAACTATTAGTATGAGCATTATGATCATTAACAGACTTCCATTATCTCCTAGCTCTCGCAAAGCTACTTATTTCGTGCCAGTCAAGAGGTTCTCAGTGTGTCATACTCACAAGTAACCCCCCTCAAATCTCAGTGGCTTACCACAAAAGCTGTTTCCTCATTCTTGCAATGTGAACATCACAGCCAGCTCTGGCTCTCCTCTCCCTCATGTTCGTTCTGCATCCCAGGGGGGGATGAAGCAACAGTGCTGGGACCACTGGCCAGAGTTGAGGCCAAGAGAAAAGAGAGTCGAGTGAAGTACAAACTGGGTTTTTAAAGCTTCTGCTCAGAAATGCCATCAGCCACTTGCACTCATGCTCCAGTGGCCAAAGCAAGCCCCAACCTCAGGTGCCCAGAGTAGTATACACCTCCCCCTTGAAGAGAAGCAGAGTGAGTGTACAGTAATAAATCCACCACGGTGGGGGTCCTGAGATCAAACCTCTAAGGCTCTTCCCACCGTGCCATTCTATCCTTCTGTAAATTAAACTTGATGAGATCGGGGTTCTGTAAAATTAAATTTGTGGCAATACACCATTTTTAAAAGACAGATGGTTGGGAATCTTGCTCTTTTTCTGGGTGCTAGTCTTCCCATAAAATGATGTCACCTTCCTGTCACGTAAGAAGATGAAGTAACCCGAGGCAGCAGGAACACGAGTCTCTCCTCAAGACTTACTGCTCTCTTGGGTCCCCTGATGCTTGGTGAGCCCCACTTTCTTCACGCCTCTGGCTGACGGGTGGTACACTGTCTCAGGCAGATATCAAAGGGACATTCTACCATTCAATTCATCTTGCCATGTCACCTTTCAGTAACTTGAGGTCCTTCCACAAAGAGAGACTGGCAAGACCATTAGCCCTATCCTTCGAGTTTCCAGTCATAAATTAACCCCCAAAATAAACTGAGTCAGTCTTGAACTCATATCATAGAACCACAAAAGTTTAGCACGAACGAGTTCATCTTACTCAACTCAACATCTAATACAGAAACACTCCTTCAGAATGCCAGTAGATTTGAATGCTTGAGAACTTTTCAGTGATCCGGTCTCAGCTTGAATGCTTTCAGCAATGGGAAACTCATTACCTCAGAGACAAATGATTTCACTATTGGAATGTTATGACTTTTAGAATGATTCTCCTCTTGTTGAGCTAAAATATGGCTGGGCACAAATTTCAACTTTTTGTCCTAATTCTGCATTCCAGTAGAATATTAAAAAACTATAGTATCATCCCAAGTAAGACCTTCTAGTACTTGAAGAAAGTCTATGGAGTCTTTTCTTTGTCCTGCCTCCTATTTTTCCCACTATTTATCCTATAACAGGGATTCCAGAACCCTCCAGACCTACTTTACCAATATGGCTATAAAACATCCAGTGAAAAACTCTGGGACTTTTTCATCAGAGGCAAATACACCCCAAAGCCACTGACAAAGAAGGGTTGAAATAGGAAAATCAGGGAAACCCATAAAGTTTGAGAATATCATTTATTGTCTTATTTGCATTCAACAAATAAAGAGTAATGAGATCCTTTCAGAAATACTTGGTGGTTGAGAAGGGAGGAGGAGAAAGATTGAATTTTACATTACATATTCAGCAACTGAGTCTACAATATTAAAAAGAATGTGCTATTTGAGGTGATCTCATTACAAATTCTATTAGGAGGGCCTGCCTTTGAATGGTCTTCCAGAAGTAGGCACAAAGAAGACAAAATAGTTTTTTTCCAGATACCCTAGGATGAGCAACCTGCAAAGGTGATCAGCAGCAAGTCCTGGAATGGAGAACTGATTTTCCATCCACAACAGTGAAGTAAGCTATCACGGGAAATAGAATTTTCATTTGGAATGTCCACAGATCTTGTAAGCCACGAGTCACACAACAGAGAACAAGAATGAAGAGAATTAATTAGCCTTTCTTAAGTTAAACCATGTATTATCAAGGGTCTATGTCAACTTTCCTTTGCATATAGAGCTCCCTCCTCACTGGATAGATCCTGACATGCTTCCTCCTTCACTTCAGCCCTCAAATGTCACCTCACTGAAGCTGTCCCCGACTCCACTTAAAACTGCAACCCCCTGCCAACAGAGCCTCCATCCTCCTTCGCTGGTCTTTTTTCCATAGCACAAATCACCATCTAATATATTTCTCACATTTTCTCCTTTATTACAGGTATTCTCCTATTGTAACATTAGATATAGAAGGACAGGGATTTGTATTATTTTCTTTATTGTCCTATCCCCAGTACATAGAACAGTACCTGTAACTCAGCATATAGTTTCTAGATTTTTTTAAGAAGACATAAGAAGTATCTATTCCTCCAAGCCATATATTCTAGTAGAGTAAATGGTTGATAAAACCAGTAAAATAAGTGAGGTAATATGGGTGATGTGATGACAAACAAAAGACATGGTCAGAGAAGGCCTCTTGGGAGTGGTTTCATCTGAGCAATAGTGTGAGCAGTGAACGGGCCACTTGGATAGAGATGGTAGAAAAACTTCAAGCATAATGCCCTGAAGTCAGAACAAGCTGGCTTAAGAATGGAAAATGAAACAACTGTACACCAACAAACTGGACAACCTGGAAGAAATGGAAAAATTCTTATAGACATGCAACTTGCCAAGACTGAATCAGGAAGAAATAAAAAATCTGAATAGACTAGTTGCTAGTAAGGAAACTGATTTAGTAACTAAAAATCTCCTAAAAAGAAAAGCCCAGGACCAGAAGGTTTCACTGGTACATTTTATCAAATATTTAAAGAAGAATTAACACCAATCCTTCTCAAACTCTTCCAGAAATTTAAAGAGGGAATAATCCCAAACTCATTTTATGAAGCCAGCATTATCCTGATACTAAAACCAAAAAGAATACTAGACAAGAAAACTACAAACCAATATCTCTTATGAATATAGGTGTAAAAATTCTCAATAAAATAGTAGCAAACTTTATTCAACAGCACATTAATAGGATCATTCATCATGATCAGGTGGGATTTATCCCTGGCATGCAAGGATAGTTCAACGTATGCAAATCAATGTGATACATCACATTAACAGAATGAAACAAAAGAACCATAGAATTATTTCAGTAGACACAGGAAAAAGCATTTGACAAAATTCAACATCTATTCATGATAAAAACACTTAATAAATTAGGCATAGATAAAACATAATATCTCATTATAATTAAGGCCAAACATAATAAGCCCATAATTAACTTCATACTCAAAAGTGAAAGATAAAAAGCTTTTCCACTAAGATCAGGAATAAGCCAAACATTCCCACTCTCACCACTTCTGTTAAACATGGTAATAGAAGTCCTAGCTAGACCAATCAAAACAGCAGAAGCCATCAGAATTAGAAAGGAAAAGGGGGAAATTGTCTCTAATTGTAGATGGTGTGATTTTATATGTGGAAAATCCTAAAGACTCAATCAAAAAACTGTTCGATCTAATTAATGGATTCAGTAAAGTTCGAGGATACAAAATTAACAAACAAAAATTTGTAGTGTTACTGGGTATTTACACAAAAGATATGAATGTAGTGATCCAAAGGGACACATGCACTAGAATGTTTATAGCAGCAATGTCCACAATAGCCAAACTACGGAAAGAACCTAGATGTCCATCAACAGATGAATGGATAAAGATGTGGTATACACACACACACACACACACACACACACACACACACACACACACAATGGAATACTATGCAGCCTTCAAAAAACCAAAATCTTGCCATTTGCAATGACATGGATGGAACTAGAGGGTATTATGTTAAGTGAAACAAGCCAATCAGAGAAAGACAATTATCATATGATCTCTCTGATATGGGGAATTTGAGAGGCAGGGCAGGGGGCTGTGGGAGGTAGGGAGGGAAAAATGAAACCAGATGGGTCCAGGGAGAGAGACAAACCATAAGAGACTCTTAATCTCAGGAAACAAACTCAGGGTTGCTTGGGTTTGGGGGGAGAGGGATAGGGTGGCAGGGTGATGGACACTGGGGAGGGTATGTGCTATGGTGAGAGATGTGAACTGTGTAAGACTGATGTTTCACAGACCTGTACCCCTGAAGAAATAATATATGTTAATAAAAATATTTTTAAAAATTAGTAGTGTTTCTAACAATAAATTTTCTGTTAAAGTAATAAAGAAATTGATCCCATTTACAATTACATCAAAACTAATAGTATATTTAAGAATAAATTTAACTAGGGAAGTAAAAGATCTTTACACTGAAAACTACACGATATCAATAAAATAAAATGAGGGGGGCACCTAGGTGGCTCAGTTGGTTAAGCATCTGACTCTTGATTTCAGCTCAGGTCATGATCTCCAGACAAACGAACAAATAAACATTAAAAATAAATTTAAAAATTACAGACTGAAACTGGACCCATATCTTCTATCACTCACAAAAATTAACTCAAAGTAAAGATTTAATTGCAAGATTTAACTCCTAGAAAAATACATATGAACAAAGTTCTTGGATGTGGGTCTGGTAATGATTTTTGGGATATGACACCTAAAGCACAAGAAACCAAATAAAAAATAAAAAAGTGGAATTACAGCAAACTAAAAAGCTTCTTAATAGCAAAGGAAACTATGAATAAGCTGAAAAGACAACCTATAGAATGGGAAAAAATATTTTTAAACCATGTATCTGATAAGGAGTTATAATTAATACAAGTCAGTATCAAAAAAACCAAATAACTCAATTTAAAAATGGGGAAAGAAGAGGAATAGACATTTCTACAAAGAAGATATATGAAAGACCAACAAGTACACAGAAAGATGCTCAACTGTTATTAGGTTATTAGGAAAATGCAAATTAAAGCCACAATGAGATATCACTCTTGTCAGTTAGAATGGCCATTACCAAAAAGGGAAGAGATAAGAAATGTCAGCACGGATGTACACCATTGGTGAGATTGTAAACTGGTATAGCCACCATGGAAACCAGTGTCAAGGGTTGCCCCCCAAGAATTAAAATAGAACTAACATATGATCCAGCAATTCTGCTCTGGGAATACATCCAAAGGTAACAACAATAACAAAAAGATACCTGCACCCCCATGTTCATAGCAGCATTATTTACAATTGCCAAGACATGGAAACAACCTAAGAGTCCACTGATGGATGAATGCATAGAAAAGTTATGGTATATATTTACAGTGAGATAAATGAATCATAAAAAATGGTAGGAATTCATACAATTTGTGACACCATGGATGGACTCTGAAGATATTATGCTAAGTGAAATGAGTCAGACAAATATTGTACCATCTCACTTATACACAGAATCACTTTTTTTTAAAAGTCATCAAAAAAGAGATCAGACTTATAGTTACCAGAGGTGAGGGTGGGAGGAAGAGAAATTGGAGAAAAGTGATCAAAAGGTACAAACTTTCGATTATAAGATAAATAAGTACTGGGGAAATAATGTGCAATATGATGGCTACAGCGAACACTATGGCATGATACACAGGAAAGTTGTTCAGAGAGCAAATCCCAAGATTTCTCACCACAAAGAGAACATTTCTTTTCCTTTATTCTTCTTTCTTTTCTTTTATTGTACCTATATGAGAAGATGGATGCAAGCTGAATCTATTGGGGTAAATCATTTACAATATATGTAAACCAAACCATCACATTGTATGCTTTAAACTTATACAGTGATATATGTTAATTATTTCTCAATAAAACTGGAAAGATACATAAGCCTAATTTAGTTTTCCTTAGGATGAAAAATGGGGGGGGGGAGACTAAAAAGTGATCCAAGGACACTGGAGGGCTGTGATCTGGAGAAAGGAGGGGTAAATATGGGAAGATGGACAGGAGCCAAATCCTAGAAGGCTTTCTTTGCCTATCCCCACCAGTAAACATAGCATGGGTGACCAAAGGAACATTTTGCATCTGCCTTGAATACCGTTTCTTAGGTTGTCTGAGCTCCTTATGACTTAGGCTTCTCAGCAGAAATGGACTCCTCCAAAAACCTGTGCACACACACACACACACACACACACACACCAGCAACCATCTAAAACACTTTCTGTTGCTTTATGCCTTTGACAACATTCATCACCACATTTTCTTTTGTATATTTTCAGCCCCACGCCCCCTTCCAGAAGGCAAGCCCTCTGAGGGTAAGCACCTTTTCTGTCTTATTCACCAGTATTCCTAATGTCTAGAACCATGCTTAGCACATGATAGATGCTCAAAATTACTTGATGCGTATCTTAAGTCATTGTCCCTGGGAAGCAGACCTGAGACAGAAATTTGTGCTCTGAAAGCTTACCAGGAGTGGTCTTGGGAAAAACACGTGTAATCTGGTAAAAGAAGTAGAGCAGGCCAGAGGCAGCTGAGACAGAATGGCCCCGTCAGAGATGCTCCCGATGGATACACAGAAGGGCTCAGCCTTGTAGTTCCACACAGACCAGTCCCTGCAAGCAGGCTGTCCCCAGGGGGCAGGTAGGAAATAATTTGAAGGAAGGCAGCTCCCTTCAGCCAGAACAAGCCCTGCAGAAGCCATGAGCTGTGATGCATCAGCAGCTCACACTCAGGGCAACTGGGGAATTGAGACCTTAGTTCTGAAAGGCGGTATTCAGGCAGCACATCACGGCACCTGCTGCAATAAATGAAGGAATGATGAATGAATGCATTCTTTACCTCCAGAACTTAAGTTAAAGCATCTCTAATCTAGTGGACCAGGTCCTTTACAGTCATATCAACCCTATCATTTGCCATTATCCCTGTACTCATCTCAGCAATATTGTATTATAACATAATACATACATATATAAAACATACGTACATAACCTTAAAGATACTTCCATCCTAGATCTTTGGGGGGGAGGGGCAGAGGGAGAGAGAGAATCTTAAGCAGCCCACGCACTGACATGGGTCTCGATCTCATGACCCTGAGATCATGACCTGAGCCAAAATCAAGAGTATGACACTTAACCAACTGAGCCACGCAGGCACCCCTTTACCTAGATTTTGAAATTTGTTTTGATGTCACAAATAGTTCAAGCCCATTTCTGCTACATATTTCATCATAGCTCTTGAAAATAAAGGTATCTCTTTTGTAGGCATGTCACAGAACATTCTCATGATGCTTTTAGAGTCAGGAAATTGAACCTGCTTAAGGTTTTATTTCCATCAACAGAGAAAGTCATATTAGAGCTAATGAATTCTTTACGTTTGTTTTGTTTGGTGCTTCCTTATTACCTGGTTATTTCCTGCCTTTGGCCATAAGGAAATTCAAGTGATTCTCCAGCTCCTCTGCTTTGTCTTAGAAACTGGTTTATAAAATTTTACAATGTCTTTTCTGATATGTGAAAATGTTCAAAGAAATAATGGTAATACTAAAGTGGGGCAAGTCATCTGCTAGAAAGTATGGCCGGTAAATAGGGAGGTAATAATAAAATGCTCATTTTACTATAAATGTCCAGGTCTCAGGGAGCTTGGTCTGGGCAAAGAGCTTTGTCTCATGTTTTAGAGAGTTGTTTCCATGCCCATGCTTCATGCACTAATAGTAGAATTTAAGACTAAAGTGACCCAGCATAATAGCTCTTCTTCTCTTAAACCTTCCTTTTAAAAAATACCAATATTGGGGTGAGGGGGGTTGGGTTATGGACATTGGGGAGGGGATGTGCTATGGTGAGTGCTGTGAAGTGTGTAAACCTGGTGATTCACAGACCTGTACCCCTGGAGATAATAATACATTATATGTTAATAAAAAAATAAAAATTATTTTAAAAAATTAAAAAATAAAATCAAAAATTAAAAAAAATACCAATATGTAGCAGAGTAGCTAGAAAACACCATGAATTATTTTCATGCTTAACTTGGGAAATCTGTCTCCCTGCCATACAAATATGCCCGACATCCTCCTCCACCACAACCAAAAGACGCCCAGTACTAGGTTTCTGACTGGACAGAGACTCTGATGTCATCCAAACATGGAACCAGGAAGATGAGAATCATCTGAGCAAGGTACAAAACAACAGGAAGAGGGCAGTCCTGGGTAAATGCCCTTACTATGAGGTTTGCTATCCTGAACCATCTGGGCCACGGTACAAAAGTAGCCTGGCCTGATCTTAAACATCAAGAAACAAAGGGAACATTAACTATAAAACTGACCAACTGAATTTGTCCACTGGTGCATCCCCTTCACAAAACAGCATGGAGATTCCACACACACACACAAAAATAAAAACAGAACTACCCTATGATCTAGCAATTCCACTACTGGATTTATCTCCAACAAGGATGAAATTTCTATCTTGAAGAGACATCTATACCCCTACATTCATTTCAGCATCATTTCCAACAGCCAAAATATGGAAACAACCTAAGTGTCCATTGACAGATGAATGGATAAAGTATGATATATACACAATGAAATAGTATTTGGCCTTAAAAATCCTGCCATTTACAACAGCATGAATGAAACCTGAAGTTATTTTGCCAGGTGAAATAAGTCAGACAAAGAAAAGCACTGTATGATCTCTCTTATATACACAATCTAAGAAAAACAAAGTTACAGAAACAAAGAACAGGGGGGTGGTTGCCAGGCATGGGGAAAATGAGTGAAGACGGTCAAAGAGGACCAACTTCCAATTACAAAATAAGTTCTGGGGATGACAATGCTGTATGGCATATGTAATTTGAAAGTTGCTGAGAGTAGATTTTAAAAGGTCTTATCACACACACACAAATTTAACTATCAGAGGTGATAGATGTGTTAACTATCATTTATTGAGGTAACCATTTCACAATATATACATAATAAAGTTACTATGTTGTAATCTTAAAATCACAATGTTATATCTCAATAAAGCTAGATAAGTGAATAATAGTGACTACCTTAAAATGACTAGGAAAAATGGAATCAATATTATGAAGCGTAGTGACTAGTAGTAGAAGAGGAAATGGCTTACTTGTAGCATAAAGAATGTGTTTTTTTGGCAAACCTATTTTTATTCCAAGGGTGGACATGCACACCAGCTGACCCGGGTCTCAACACAGCATCCTAACATTCTCAGACCAGCTTCCATCTCAACAGTGATGAACGTCATCATGTTCATCCATCAGTATGGCTGGATACCCACTGAACTGAACCTTGTCCACAATCATTATTAGCAGTTTGTTAAAGTTAGAGATAAGATAGAAAGAAAATGTGATGTGGGAAGGAGGAGGAAGAAATTTGGGGAGTTTTGATGAGTTTGATGACACATAACTTGGAAGCAAAAAGCACTCAGTTCTGATCCCCCATACGTATGAAACTTCCTCCAGACAAGCTTCTTTAGAGAGATGAAGAAGGTTACCACCCGCATTGTATGTGTTTAAGGGCCCAGGAAACTCACTGCTCTCTAGAATACTTTTCCATTCATTGAATGATGTCAGAAGTACCATATTCTGGGCTTTGGGCCTTTGCGATGGTAGAAAAGAATGGAAGAATCAGGTAAGAGTGATATTTTTTTTTCCTCCCCCACAATTGTCTAGGACCCTTCCTGCCTCTTTTTGGCTGTAAGCTGATTTTATGGGTGAATGCTGGCATGGGAAAGAAATCTTACTAATAAGCTGATATAATGTTCACATTCTGTGAGTGAAGAATGGGGTGGTGGACAGAGCCAGAGGAACCAGATGACATGCTCAGGTTATTTAATGGGATAGACACAAAACTGGGTGTAGAGTGAGGGTCTCCTAACACTAGCCTAAGAACTATCACACCCTTCGATCCTTCTGCAATGTTGTTTCCACAGGACTGATTTTCATAGATATGCGAAGGGACATACGATAGTAGAACATCAAAACTTAGTGCAGTATTTAAATGATTCTTAGTGGGTTAAATCATGGAAGCTTAACCTGGTAGATGATGGATGTGGTGTGGGAAAAAAAATCATAGCACAATCTTATCTTTGGAAATTCTACATTTTTTATGTATTACAAACTACAGGACAATTGGACAACGTCTTCTCGGCTGATGACAGTATGGAGAATCCAAATTGTTTTTCTTAATAGGGATAAGGAAAATAAATTATCTGACTTCCTCTCTCTCCTCACCCAAGGACCTATTAGACTCTTCATTGGGGGGCATGTTGGAAGTAAGCATGGGTCCAAAACACTAGTCTAAAGCTCAGTTCTGTCTGATACAGCTAAGGTCATAGATGGAATGTTCTTAAAGTTTCACCTTACTTATTGAACAAAAGCTTAACCTCTTCATCTGTAACTGACTGCACATAAAATGTATGTCGAGAGAGAAAGAGCAATGAAAAACGATTTCCCCTGCTCAGAAAACAATCAAATGCATTTCACTTCTCTAAAGAAGCTCCACAGCATCATTTAGCTGTGTGAAGGACTACAGTCATTTTATTAGCACCATTATAGAATAAAACTGAAAGTTCTCACACGGACTTTGGGGTTTGTATTCTGACTCTTTCTCCTTACCATCCTCCTTGCTCATTCTGCCCCAGCCATGGTCATGGTCTTTCTATTGCTCAAACATTTCAAACTCCTACTTGTTCTCAAGCCTTTGCATTTGATGTTCTGCTCCCCTCTTCCCTGGATCTTTGAACATCTGCATTGTCTCCTAAGCCAGATATTGGCTTATATATAACATTTCCTCAAAGAGGCCTTTCCTGACCAGCCAATCTAAAGTGGAATGCTCCAGTCATTTCTCTTTTTTACCTCAAAGATTTTAGCACTGTGTGAAATATATATTTATTAATGTGTTCATTGATTATCCTCCCAGTAAGCTTCATGAGGACATGGACTTGATTTCTATGTTCATTGCTATATTCCCAATCCCAGCATAGTACCAGGCCCACAGTAGCTACTTACTAAAAGTAAATGAATAACTGAATCACTAATTCAGTTAATATGGTAGTAACTCCCACTCCTTACTCATCCAGGGATACAAAATATGTAGTACAGACCATAGAGATCATAGGTAACAAATAATTTAATAATAAGATTATAAGAAAAATCATCTACTCAGAGTCTTCTCTTTCAGGCTAACACACATTTGCCAAGCCCACTAAAACCCTATGGGTTGGGTAGTTCTCTTATTTTTTCCATTTTACAAATGAGAAAACTGAAGTAGGAGAGCTTAAGAAGCTCAAAGTTACATACTTAGATGGTGAAGCCCAGATTTGAACCCAGGCAGTACAATTGCACTTAAAAACCATCTTTATTTTTAACTTTCTGATGAACTTCCATCCTGCTGTCCAAAGTGGCTACAACAGTTTGCATTCTAGCAACAAGCACAAAGGTTCCTTTTTCTCCATATCCTCACCAACACTTATTATTTCTTGTTTTTTGATTCTCACAATTCTGACCGATGCAAAGTAATATATCTCATTGTAGTTTTGGTTTGCATTTCCCTGATGATTAGTAATGTTGAGCATCTTTTCATGCATCTCTTGGCCATCTAAGGGTCTTCTTTGGAGAAATGACTGTCCATGTTCTCTGCCCATTTTTAATTGGATTATTGGGGGGGAGGGGTTGGGTGTTGAGTTTCATATATTTTAAATACTTATCAGATATATCATTTGCAGAGATCTCTTCCATTCAGTAGGTTGCCTTCTCATTTTGTTGATTGTTTCTTTTGCTGAGCAAAAGCTTTCTGTTTGGGTGTCAACTCAATGGTTTAATTTTGCTTTTGTTTACTTGCCTGAGGAGACATCTTGAAAAACGTTTCTACAGTCAATATCAAAGAAATTACTGCCTACGTTTTCTTCTAGGATTTTTATGGTTTCAGGTCTCATACTTAGGTCTTTAATCCACTTTGAGTTTGTTTTTGTGTATGGTGTAAGAAAGTGGTCCAGTTTCATTGCTCGCATGTCGCTGTTTCGTTTTCCCAGAGCCCTTTATAAGATAAATAGACAAAGAATAAGCTGAATAGATACACACACATACACACACACACAACAGAGTATTTTTCAGCCATAAAAGAGAATGAAATCTTGCCATTTGCAACAACATGGATGGAGCTACAGAGTATAATGGTAAGTGAAATAAGTCAGAGAAAGACAAATACCATAGAATTTCACTCATATGTGGAAGAAAGAAAAGATGGGAAGAGAAGACAAGAGAAGAGAACAGGAAAAGGAAAAATGAGAAAGGAAAAGGAGAAAAAAAAAAAAAAAAGGAAGAGAGAGAAAAGACAGACCAAAAACAAAACAGACTCTTAAACAGAGAACAAATTGGTGGCTGCCAGAAGGGAGGTGGGTGAGGGAATGGAGAAAATAGATAAAAGGAATGAAGAGTACACTTTTCACAATGAGCACTGCACGGTGTATAGAATTGCCAGATCATTCTATTGCACACCTGAAACTACTATAACATCGTATGTTCATTATACGTCAGTAAAAAGAACTAGCTCTTTCCATGCCCTCATTTGTGCTTCAGTTTCAGCCCTCCCTTAACTTACCCTACTTCTAAAATCAACGGGAGCTTCCTTTGCTCTACTCAAGAGCAGCCTTTTTAGAAAATACTCTAACTCATTCTGGGGGACATCACTCTTTTCTACTCCTTAATGTCATGAAAACAAATATTGCATCCGGGCTGCCCCAAATTGGGGATCATCTGAGCTTTACCACGGCATGCAAATATTTTTTAGACTTTGTTTGTCCCTGCTGCAGTTGCCTCATTTTGTAGTGATCTGCATCCCTGTGTAAACAAACTCCTCAGAGAAAGTAAGGAAGAGGACTTGCTGTTAAAACACAAGGAGAATAAAAAGCAAACAGAATCTAGCTTTTTTTCTGAACCTCAAGTTTCTGCTTTGATAATGCAAACCAAGCAATCAGCTTCAAAGTCCTCTGAAAAATCCTTGCAGGTAAAGGCCCCACACTCTTCCAAATTCCAAATCTTTCCTCAAGACCTGGTTATTCCCACGCCTTATAGGGAAATTATCTTCTGAGCAGGAGAAGCAGTCAAGAGACAGGTCGTTTGTTTCCTCTTCTTATTTAAAAGTCTGTTGCAATCCTGGTTGTGAAATATTTCTGAATCCAGGTCTTCTACCAATCTTACAGAAACGCCAGGTTATGCCTGGGTGGTGCATTCATTAAGCTTCCCACTGGAGAAATTAAGCTGTCTCGAAGTCCCTTCAGAGGGACTTACTCTTCTAAGTGCTGGACTGAAGGTCTGGGAGATTGGATTTTGTTTATCAGAGCAGATAAAAATAAAATTTCAGTCTCCTCGTAACAAATTTAAAGGAAATCCTTGAATCACATATCGTTCCCCTTTAAGCAGGCAGTCTGTGTGAAATGTTTTATTGTAAAACAAATCAATAAATGCCTTGAGGCAACCAAAGTAGTGTCTATGCTTATAGAATTCCCTCTAGCCTTGAAACCTCTTTTTTTATATAAATATAATTATCTTTAAAAATCAAACAAAAAGAATCTCTGGTGCACTATCCAACATACCAACAAATCCAAAATAAGTAACTGGAGGGATGGCCTAAATCTGATAGTTCATAGAATGAGACAGTGGCTCAAATTCACTTCTAACCAGGATCAGTTTTGTTAATCCACAAACCCTGGTGAATCTCAGTGGAAATCTCTTTTTAATTTGACAAGTCTAATGTACGTAAAGTTCAGCTTGAAGATGGTTAAAGACTTTTGGATTTAGAGTTGTCTGTGCAAATATTATCATCATATCCCTGCCCACAGATTTGTCTAGACAAACAGGACTTGTAGATTTGATCAGATGTAGAGAGAAGGGCTAGAAGGGAGAAAGGAAGAATAAAGGAAAGAGAATGGAAATAAATAGAAGCAAGATGATCTGTGCAATGGTTTGGGCTTAAGGATATAAGGAAACACATACCATACACGTTAGAAGACTGTATGTACAGCCTTGTCTATTTCTTCTTCAAAGTAGTATTCAAATAGTTCTCAAGCTGTTTGGGATTGTCCTTGCATTTGCTAGTAGCTCAGAGCCTTGGCCACAGAAAGTTAGTTAAAAGCCTAGATAATTGATCCTATTCTCATTGCCTGAATGAAGTTATAAAGTCTTTTAGTCTAGATCCAGGAAAGTGTTACTACCATTAAAATGCAAACCAGTGTCTACAAATTGTAGCCCACAAAGCATTTAGTCCCATGTGATATGAGTCCATTTTCTGGGGGGGGGGGGATAAAGTTGCATATCTGTTAAGTTTCAAAATCTTGGGTTTCAACAAAATGCAAATCCAATACATGACTCTTCACGAAGGAGACATTTATGCCAAGTTTTCCAAATGTTTTTGGGTGGAGAATGTCCATTCTGTCCCATGAAATGCGTGTTAGGACCGATTCGTCTAGACCAGTTCCTACTTCACCTCTTTCACTGAACAAGCTCTATTCTTTTTCAGGCATAACCAGATGGTTACAAAATCAGAAGACATACTTCATCTTACTGAAAATCAGATGATTGGAAGAGAAGCAAAAGTCTATTTTTCAAATTACTTTAACATTTTGATGTTCCCTGAAGTTCCAGGAGGAGCTGAAATCATCCACGATGTAGCAGGAAAACCAGACCCTGAGAAGGAATCGTGGCATAGCATCAGAATAAACTGAGGCTCCGATCTGACCTTACTGACTACTTACTACATGGCCTAGCCTAGGGCAAGGTCTGATCATCTCTGAGCCTCTAACTTTCCTCTTTGACGTGAGGGTAATGATGCAAATTTCACAACATTTTATGAGGTTTAAATGAAATAGCACGTGGGAAAGCACCTTTCCTGGAGTTGGCCTCAGAGCAGATATACCATTAAAGCAAGTTCTTTTCCCTTCTCAGCAAATATTCCACTCTTGAAGCCCTAAGTGAACACTGTAGGAAAACTGATGAAGTAAATAAACATTAGCCTTTAGCCAAAAAACAAAACAAAACAAAACAAAAAAAAAAACAACCTTGAGAAACACTCGTTGGCATTCTGGTCTGGGTGGAGCACATGCATGGGTTTGATCCCACTCACAAATGATGAAGCTCCTAGGCTGTTCCTCCTGAGGCTTCCTTCTGGAAAGGCCTCTTGTCAAGAAACACGGAGATCAATCTCATCCCAAAGGTCAACATGTTTGTCACCTCCTGTCTAGACTCTTGCAATGTTCGCCACCTGGACCTCCCACGGGGAGCTGTCCAGTGACAGCAGATGACCCAGACATGACAGCACGCCTGCTGGTTAGGTCAGCCCACGGCAAGCACAGCACACCCAAGCCGACTCTCAGCCTTGGCTTAGCTGTTCGATGTCAAGTCCAACTTATGATCCAGGCTCTTGAATTAAATCACTAGGCAGTGATGAGCCTGACTTTCAGGAAGACCTTTCCATTCCATACAGTTCACTGATCACGTGTTGGACATGGAGGTATTGGGACAAGGACAGATATCTCTTCATTCAGGTCTGTTTTCAATGCAAATAACTGACCCCACATGGGCTTCTGGTGAACAGTGAATGTGTGCCAGAGCCGAGAGGAATTGGCATGCAGTTCTGCTTTCTCAGACCAGAGACCAAGGTCCGGGACATCTCAAAGGATTAAAGAAGTAAACTGAGCACAGAGAAGTTAAAAAAGAGAGAGAGAAAACCAAAAGTAGCTAAAATTAGCATTCTTGCCCCCATCCCAGCTCTTTCCCCAGTTCACGGTCTTGAATTGCTTAGAATTCAAAACACATTCCCACAAATCCTACACTGAGACATTTTTCCATTAGGGGTGGTATCACCACATTCTCAATCAGTTCCTCTTATACCTAGTCTTCATTTAAAAAGACACTGGAAAAAAGCTCCGAGAAAGGATGATTATGTAACATAAGCCTGACCTATAGGAGATTCTCAGCTTAGGTACCCAGCCTTAGTCTGTGGGGGCAAAGTGGGTCTCTTGGAAAAGAAAGTTGGTCCTTTCCAGAATCCAACCTCTATCAGCCTGATGGAGAATTAAACTAATTGACCATTGCGTGGGCTTTAGAAATGAGGAGGCTGATCTTTTTATCACTTACACATTTGCCAGAAATATATTTACTTTTATTTAGATGCACACAGCTGCAAGCAACAACAGCAACAGAAAAGAAAGTAGGTGAAAGGTAAGAAAGAGAACCCGCTAGAATTAGGAAGAGAAGATGAAGGAGAACACCCTCTCCCTGAAAGCCAGGAGAAAGAGTAAGCGAGGAGGCGAGGAGAGGGAGAAGTCATAGCTCTATACCAGATTACCGCAGTCTGCTCCGGCTCTCTCAGTCAGCATGGCCAAATGAGAAAACATGGCGGACACCAGAGTTTATCCTCCAACCACAAACTGCACGGAATGCCTAAGGCCATTTTAAAGAGCTTTTTGTAAACAAAAACTTCCTTAATTCAACAGCTTCTGACACTCCTTTCCTTGGCGGTTTTTCCTCTTCTCTTCATGAAATATCCTTCCTCAACTCAGGACCAGATGGAACATTCCACATAACAATCTGTGGGACTAAGATTCCATCCAAAGGTATGCAGTCTCTACGGGAACAGACAATTTTGCTTTGAGGTTAGTCCGGGCACACAGTTTCCATGTCAGGATTATTCACAGGAACTTGCACGTTAGTGCCCAGGCTGTTTGCTGCCCTCTGGGTCCTCCCTGGATAAAACTCAAAAGGATTAAGAGGTTTCTCCATCGTTCTCTTTCCGAGCAGTCTGTCATTCATAGTGCATCACCCTCACTTTCCGAAAATGGCACAAAAATCCAGCCAGACTCTTCCAAGAAGGAATTATGTCACTCTTTAATCCTATGCTGCCACTTACGTAACCCAAACAAGCTCTTTTCCCAGGGGAGAAGGAATGCACCCTCGTTCTCTTTAGAGGCCAGGAACAGGAATATGGGTCTCCTGGCTGGATTGTTCAATGGTATAATCACAGAAACAAACAGAGTGACTTCTCGTTTTTTTTCTGAATGAACATTTTGTACTGAATGACACCCTCTCAAAAGGACCTCTACACTGTTGTCTACTCAATATTTCTGATTCTTTCAACATTTCAACATTCCCTTCCCCTGTGGGTCTCATTGGTTTCTGACTGCTGGATCATTCTAAGGCAGAGCACCTGGACCATGGACATTGGGAGGAATGCAAGAGAAAAATAAAGAGTAACAAACAAGTTGGGCAATCATCTTAAGGGACCAAAAAGCAGGTCAGGCTACATGGGCAAGTACTAATTATATGCATACTGTGTCTCAGTCCTAGACCTCTACCCTCACACTTCAATAAGCCTTCAGGGCATTAAGGAAGAAGCATCACTTCCTTCATAAGAAATTGGATTTTCATGAAATCCTTTTCTTTTTCTCTTCATTTATTCAGCAGTGGGGTGGGGGGCATATCTTGGGTACAAGAATGATAAGATCTAAGTTCCCCAAGTCACAGCACTCTAGAATTGCATGCAGACTGGCGGGGGGGGGGGGGGGAATCCATACCAAGAAAAAAAAAATGTGTTTCTCAAAGAATTCAAGATACAACTGAACCAAATTACCAACACTGAAGGGATACCCAAACAAAAGTAAACAGATAGTAGAATTCTTCCCCAGATAGAATGAAGCATGGAAGTATATTAAGAAGAAGTCTTAAATAAATGGAAAAAGGGAAAATTTACACCAAAGGGATCAATATCTATGCAGGATATAAACTTAAGATAACTCTTGATGTTCTCTTTTGAAGGCAAATTATTGTATTTTTAAAGATATTAACTCAATAAACATTTTCTGAATATCTGAAATATATAAAACCCACAAAAAATTAATGAATTATACTTCCTAGGTACAGGAATTTGGTAAGTAGTTGAGGAGATTCAACAAAATATAAACTTAGATTGTAAAACTTATACAGGTAGCTTTCCATCTGCTATCTAAAATAAATCTAGGAGTTACATAGAGGAAGCACTCATTCTTCTGCAATGCGAGAGAAAATGGAGGCTAACAGAAGCTAAATGATTTGCACCAAGATTATGCAAAAGTAGTAAGATAAAAACCAGGTTCAAATATAAGTCATCTGACACCAAATCTGTTACAATTCAAAGTAAAATATCACAAGGGCCAAAAGGGAGGTGTGTACAGAGTCTTACTGGCATTCCTTCTTGGTGAGGAAATCAGAGACGATTTCATGGAGGTATTTGATCAGAGCTTTGAAAGAGGGAGTTTTGACAAACAAAGGGGACATCAAAAAAACTATACACTGAAGGAAATCATTTTAAAAGAGCAAAAGGTAAGGAGGCAGAAACTAGTGCACATTTAAGAAATAGTGCACAGTCCAGTTTGGCTGGGGCACAGGTTATGTAAAGGAGAGCACTGGAGACAAGGCTGGAAATTTGGGTTAGAATCAGGTCATGGAGCGCCTTGAATGTCTTGCAAAGGAATATGAACACTTTCAGCCAGCAAAGGAGAATTACCAAAGGTTTTTGAATAGAAAAATGATATAATCAGAATAGAGTTTAAAAAAAGATTAATCTGGCAGGAAGATGTAGAATATTTTGGAAGAGGCTGAGGAGTTATGAGGCCAGGGCAATAATCCAGATAAGAAATAATAGGGGTCTGATCAACAATAGTGGGTGTAGAAATAGAAAGAAAATAAGGGATAAATACGAGAAATGTTAAAAATATAGACTCAAAAGGACTCCTTAATTAGATGAGAAAATGCAAATGAAAGAAAGGGAATTGGTCTGAGTAACAGTAAAGGTAACAATAATACTGAAATAAAAAATAAATAGAGCATGTTTATAAAAAAATGAGTTCAGATCTGGTCATGTCCAGTGTTCATCACAGATATTTCTCATGAAAATGTGTGGCTATAAAAGCAAAATGCCCTACCCTCCCTGTGACACACCTACCCCTGGACACACACCCAGAAACCCTACAGGTTAAGTGGTCAGGTGTTTGTGCTAAACAACCATTGAGAAGTATGTGGTCAAATAAGAGACTCTTAAGTACAGGAAACAAAATGAGAGTTGCTGTAGAGGGGAGGTAGGTGGGAGGATGGGGTAATTGGGTGATGGACATTGGGGAGGTCACATGATGTGATAAGCACTAAGTGTTATATGCAACAGGAATCATGAAACTACCTCTGAAACTAGTAATATACTATATGCTAACTAACTGATTTTAAATTTTAAAAAGTGGGAGGAGAAGTATGTGGTCAAAAGAGGAACCATCAGGGATCGAGCCCTGCATCGGGCTCTCTGCACAGCAAGGAGCCTGCTTCCCCCTCTCTCTCTGTCTGCCTCTCTGCCTACTCGTGATCTCTGTCAAATAAATAAATAAAAATTTTTTAAAAAGTGGAACCATTACTCATTTCATGTTAAGGCAGGTGTTAGGCGAATACTAGCCACCGTTAACAGAAAACTCCTCAAATCTCAGTGGTCTTGTACCTGATAATTTATTTTTCACTCCTCTGAATTTAGTTGCCACTGGCAGGGGAAAGGGATATTCCACACAGTCATTCAGAGACTCAGGAGTAACTCGAGGGTATAGATGTTCTTTTGTCTTTAACACAGGTTTCCAAGGTCATCTTGCATTGATGTCCAGCTGGCAGTGGGGGAACAAGAAAGAGGAGAATTTCATGAAAGGGTTTTATGACCCAAGCCTTAATACAGAACACGTCACTTTTACCCACATTTCTTTGGCCAGAACTCAACCATAGGGCTATAACTTAACATCTAAGGGAGTCTTTGGAAATATGAAAATAACAATGAGCCCTAAAGGATAAGGACATAAATATGTTGAACAGATAGTCAGCCCCTGCTTCCAGGCCACAAAGTTGAAAGGTTAGGTAAGGGGGGTAACAGTAAGTCAAAGAAACCACCGTTCTCTCTATTAAAAACATAAATTACAATTGCCATGTGGGAAGAACTTAACAAATCTTAACAAATTATGGGGCAGTTGGCAAAAATGAATCTCCTCTTCCTTATGAGTTTGGGTCTTCTAGCATCTAAGAATTAACCTTTCTTTTTAAAACCTGGGTGGGGTGTATGTGTGTGTTTTTCAACAGTTAGAAAGACCCAGAAGAAAAAGGCATACTTGCAACTCACACCATTAAAGGACCCTCAGCAGAACAGGAGGGTATGCTTCTACCCACCTTAGGATCTTCCAAAGGACTAGGAGTGGCCAAGTGCACACTGGGTCCCCCTGTTCATGCCTTTTCCCACAATTTTTACTTTCCCTCACTATTATGGTGTTTGTCCAGATTTATTATTCTCAGGCCTAGAGAGGTACTTTTGGGAAACACTGTACCCCACAAAGGGTCTGATGGCATAAGACGATGGAAACTACTGAAAATGAGTCAAAGTCCCCATAACTAGAAGATCAGGTTTCCTAATGGAAACTGGAGATTTGTGCCTTGGAAGTGTAAAGAATTTCCCTGAAGAGAAAAAAGGACCTGGGGACAAGAGAGTACATTGAGGAATGGGTTTCAAGAAAACAGCTCTTATGAATGGTCAACTTCTTGGGTGATTTTCTTGCCCAAGTTTATTGAGATATAACTGACACATAATATTATATGAGTTCAAGGTATACAACATAATGATTTGATCTACGTATATACTGTGAAATGATCACCACAGTCCATCACCTCACACGGTTACAATTTATTTCTTATGATGAAAACCCTTACGATCTACTCTCTCAGCAACTTTCAAAAACACAATACAGTACTGCTAACTACAGTCAGCAAACAGACTTTAGATCCCAGAACTTAGATATTTTATAAGGTGGTTTTGTACCTTTTGACCACCTTCACCCATTTCACCTACCTCCAAACCCCTGCCTCTGGAAACCACTAATCCATTCTTTGTTTCTATGAGTTTGGGGTTTATTTGTTTTTTGGTTTTATTTTTAGATTCCACATATAGGTGGGATCATATTCTATTTGTCTTTCTGTCTGACTTATCTCACTTAAAATAATACCTTCAAGGTCCATCCACGTCATCAAAACTGACAGGATTTCCTTCTTTCTATGGCTGAATAATATTCCATTGTGTATGTGTGTGTACACACACACACAGTCTACATTTTCTTTAACTGTTCATCCAGCAATGGACACTTAGTTTGTTTCTTTCTTAACTATGGGAAAAGTTGTATATAATATGCAATTTTAAAGTCTTTCATATATTATGAAACTATTTTTCCCAACCCCTCTGTAGTTTATGTGATGTAGGGAGGCATATTAGAAAAGTTACCCTGAAGAGAGATTCAGTCCATCCCATACATAGCCCATTCTACAGCCATCTGTCTGCGGAGACCTCCAACTGGCGGCAGGAGCACCACCAGAAAGATGGCTCTACCACAGCCTTCCCCAAAATGAGGAATGGCCCACCGCAGAGTGGGAGGCCATGGGAATGGGCTACTCAGAGGAGAAGTTGTCAAGCATAAGATTCAAGGTCAACCACAGGACATTTTCACCACTTCTGCTACTAAAGTAATCCTTAACTGGGAGAGAAATATTGACACTGGGTCCACTTTCAATACAAATGGAGTTACAAATTTTAGTTAGACTTCAAGTTTAGAGACAAAGATCTAGAAATCTCTAATCTTGTCATGATATAATCACAGGAGTGTCAAAAAGGGACAAAGGAAACCATTTAAAGGAGGTACAGGAAAAGGAAAGCACAGTACCACAGACCAATGGACACTGCTGGGCTCTGCCCAGATTTCCTCAGATCCCCATTACAAACAGCCTGCACTTTTGACTCTCCTTGGAGAACTGAGCCCCAGAGTCACTGGAGCTGTTTATCCATAGACTCGAAAAACCAGAAACATCTAGATGCTAATAGGCCCCCAGAAGAGGCCAGTGACTGTCAGGTATGGGAGCATGAAAGCCCAGCGCCCTTTCGCCGTGTCCACAAGCGGTGGCAGGGGGCTGCTGCGGAATCAGGCGAATATTGGGAGTTCACCTGAAAGTGAACCCATCCCTCACTTGGTCCTTCCCTGTCCTGCTCTCCCTCCTCACTTGTGGTCTTTCTGCAGGGTGCTCCCTCCATAAACCACACACATCTGAGTTCTCATCTTCAGTTTTGCCTCTGGAAGCACTGACCTGAGACACACACTTTAAAGAACGCCACCACCTACCGCCTCTCAAAACTATAGTACTTAGAAGATATAATGGTTTAGATCAAGAAAGAGAAGCACTACGAAAAGACCACTTGCTTTAGCACCTGGGGGATAACCATTGATTCTAATTCTCCCACTTCTCATACCACATCAACAAGGAAACTGGGAGCAAGCCATGCAAATATCTTAGGCCCAATCACTGTCCACAAGCATCAATCATCCTTCCCAGTCCTCAGAAACCACATGGATCTACTCCCCACATTGTTGCGAAAACCATAAAAATAGAGATAGAAGGTTTTCATTCTTTTAAGAGGACATGGGATAAATCTGGTGGCTTCAAGGAATTTAAGTCAGACACAGATGAACTCGATCTCAGAGGGCAGGCGCCAAGGCAGACCCAGTGGGTAGGAAGGTATCTGAGATTTCCTCCTCTCTAATCCATGGCACCTTAGACAGACACAAGTGTAGACCTGAATGCTCAGACCTGAAAGACATGTCAGGGAAGGCCCATTTTATCCCTACAGTTTATTATAAAATCCATGACATTAAAATGCCAGGAATAAGAGTATGTGAGGAAGGGGTGGAGACATGAAAAAAAGACATCACTGAGACACTGGGTTGAGGGAAAGAACACTGGACAAAAAGCTAGGAGATCTAAATATTTGTCCCAGCAAAGTGTAGAGCCAATTGTGGCAAATGTTTTGGACTTCTGCGTCCAAGTAAATGATGCCTCCCTTAGGAGTATTGCCTCAGAGAACTTCACAATTGTCAGATCAAACAATTGCTCAAGTTGTTATTGAAAATCCTCCCTTGAAATGGCCTCTGAGAGATGTACACAGTCCTCTGCTGATAGGTGAGCTATTTTCCAGAATAAATCCTGGTTCCTCATCCAAAATAATTTTTGCTTTTTATCATGAGACTTTCACTGCTCTCCAAGTGTGGTTTGCCCACCTCTACCATGAGGAAACAACAACGCCTGGAGGTAGGACCATGAAAGGAGGGAATACTTATAAATGTGATTTTAAAACTGGAAGATTCCTTATTTAGATAAGGCCAAAGTGGGAAGTCAATCTTGGTCATTTTAAATGGGGCAAAATATCCCATTTTGTTCATTACTCACTGGAAGAGATAAATCGTGTAAGAGGTTATGGTGACATTGACCATTCCTGCTTTTTAATTCCCAGAAATATAAGCACCACAATCAAAAGTTACTCAGTACCCCAGGCATTAAGAAAAAGTTACCTCCAACAGAAAACATTATGGTGATGCTGGGTGCTTTTCTTTAATTTTCTATTGTTTGGGGGTTTTGTTTTGTTTTGTTGTCTTAAGAGATGTTTTTGAGCCTTTGACGTGTAGATAAAAATAAAACCTCTGAGTCTGAAGACCCACAGGCTTCCCTTTTCTGCGAATAGCACTGAATACACACAATGAAGAATTTACGGCCCACAATGTGAGTCGACTTCTTTGATAAGGGGCCTAAATTTAATGTGCAAACATGTGGCTGTGACCTCCCTAAGCCAATGGCTGGAGACTTGGAGCAATGTGTGTGGGCCAGCTGTGGAATTTGGCTCAGCTCCTGGTTGAAGTCAACTCCCTTCTCTAAAAATTCTTTAAATACTGGATGAGTTGTGTGTGAGTAGAGGTTTTCGAGGGGAGGAGGTGTGGGGAGTTGTTAACAAAAGACAACAGATGAGCTCATGAAACTTTAACAAGCTGTTGGGGAGAATTCCACGTGTGGGGTTTGAAGGTTGCTCTGCCGTCTTCTGTTAACAGTAATAAGCTTATTGGAAAGGACTAGCTTTTCAAATGAGCTTTCTTTTTTGGAGAGGGAAGGGTGTGTGTTACATGGGAAAAGGCCTTGTCATTCCAATTACACTGAAAGTCCATTCATGAAAGCGCTTAGACTGGCCGACTTGACAGGTGTACCCACACTCAGCCATGAGCACTCTACACATGGTCATGATTTCCTATAGATTCCAGGGGCTTTTTTTTTTTTTTTTTTTTTTTTGAGAGAGAATGAATGAGAGAGAATAGAGGGAGGAGGAGAAGCAGACTCCCCGCTGGGCAGGTAGCCCAATGTGTGGCTCAATTCCAGGACCCCAGGACCATGACCTGAAGGTAGACACTCAGCCAACTGAGCCACCCAGGCGCCCCTCCAGGGGCTTTTCAAAAGCATGTGGCTCTTAGGTACCCTCTCAGCCCTTAAAACTTGTACCTAAATGTTCTTGAAATATTTGTTTCATACCTACTCACATAATCTCCAGCAGAGGTAAGTGCAACATTTAAAGTGGCTGGTACGGTATCAATGCCAACGGCTGAGTTTATATTCTGAGTATGACATGTGAGTTCACAGAATTAATTAGCTGAGAGACCATATTCTCTTTTAGTCAAATCTTTGACTTGATCTTCCCATCAAGGAACTGTCTCCCTTAAAACAAATCCTCTTTTATGCGATTCTATGTTATTAACAATGTGGATTCCCTGACAGAGAATCAAAAGTTTTGCTCATAGGGTATATTATGCATTTGATCTATGTTTCTGTAAGAGAATATTCCCATGATCAAGTTCTTAAACAGAAAAGCAGAGGGCTAACTTTCTAGAAAAATATGCCTGTGATCCATCATGTATTTGCCCATTAAACTGTATCAAAGTTTATTAACAGAACTGAAATGGCAAAACACCATTGTGTCTTTAAGCATTATTAGAATAGAAAAGATAATTTTAAACCAAAAATTCTCAGGGGCACCTGGGTTGCTCAGTAGTTAAGCATCTTCAGTTTAAGCAGCCTTCAGCTCAGGTCATGATCCTGGGGTCCTGAGATTGAGCCCTGGATCGGGAATCCCTTCTCTGCAGGGAGTCTGCTTCTCCTCCCACTTACCCTGCTTGTGTTCCCTCTCTGTCTCTGATGAATAAATAAAATCTTTAAAATTAATTAATTAAAATAAAAATTCTCAGAACAAATAGCTCTTAATCCTTTGCAGACTTTTATAAAACTTTCATTGTCTAGAGTTTCTTCATTCCATAAAATCTTCTGCAGAATGCTCTTAATCTGCCTCATTATTTGATCTTGGGTGGGTCATTTATGTCCCCAAATCTGTTCTCTCATCTGTATAAGGAGAAGTATTCCAAATAGTTCTAAGTTCCCTTTTAGCCCTAAATGTTCTTGAATAATATGATCCCACGGTCCCAAGTCATTCTACAGAAATTTTTTCATAGCACTTATATTTAACTGTATTATAGCAAATAATGGGTTATGTTCTAGAGGCCCAGAAGAATTAATGGAACACTGAATAACTAAACTATGTCACAAGTCCGTAAGTATAGAGAGAAATAATACAAACTTTTAAAATGTAATGCATTAGTGGGATGCCTGGGTGGCTCAGTCGTTTAAGCATCTGCCTTCGGCTCAGGTCATGATCCCGGGGTCGTGGGATCAAGTCCTACATTGGACTCCTTGCTCAGCGGGGAGCCTGCTTCTCCCTCTCCCTCTGTCTGCTGCTTCCCCTGCTTGTCCTCTCTGACAAATAAATAAAATCTTAAAAAAAAAAATACTTAATCCATTAGTATAATAGCTTCTATGTGAAAAGGTAACAAGAAAAAAAGTAAAGATAGAATCATTATCCTGATGGAAGAGAGTGAAAAATTGATGCCCAGATAAACAATCTGAGCAAGTTTATTAGCTCTAGCAGAACCAAGACCCAGAAAGGGAAATATCACTGGGAATCCACTGCATTGCACGCGGCAGGCTAGGTTATTTCTACATACATGACCTCCACAATTCTCCAGGGAAGACACTTTTAACTCCATTTTTAACAATGTGATAACCACAATCAGAGATTGTATGTGTGGCTTCAAATTATTTTGATACTTTCAGGTACGGAATGGAAACAAAAGTGTTTTGGTTGTAAGAGAGTATCTGACTGACTGTAACTTAATCGAATAGTTTTATATTTCTTAAATAACAAGAAGTCCGGAATTAAGGAATCGGGGGATTTGATCAATAGCTCGACGCTGGATCTACTTCTCTATGATTCTTGTCACCTCACCCTCATGGGTCACAAGATGGCTGCTGGTCTAGATAACTCAGAAGTACTGCAAGAACAAAAGATTCGAAATCCTAGGAGTGTAGGTCTATGTACGTGAAAGACGTTGACATAATTAATGACCTGAAATTATTAAAGCCTAGAATTTCCTGGAGAAACATTCATCGTTTGTATCATAGCCCAATTTTATCCAAAAAGGCAACTGTAGAAGCCAAAAGTGAGTACAGAGCCACTTGGAAACACAGCCACCGCAAGGTAACCCATTTAAGAGGCATAGATGAGCCTCAGTCATTCAGGGAAGATCAGCTCATGTAAATAAACAAGAAGCTCCTCTTTTTCCGAAGAGAAGTCTTTTTAAAGAAACAAGGAGCTGTTGACATGATGGGCTCATCTCTCCAACATCTCACAGATGGCATTCGCCACTCATCCACACTGGTAATAGATGTTAATTCTGTGAATCTGTGTTCAGAGTCGGCGAAAAACAGCAAAAGTTTACAGCAGTACACCATGTCACTCATGCCTTGTCCTCACTCTAAGGTTCTGGTATTGGCTCCTGCTCTGGGTTCTGATGAGCCAACAGACCCAGGCCACCAACACCTAGGACCCCCAGGCTCCTCGTGCTGAATCTCTTCTACTTGATGCTGTTTCCGCACTCCTAGCAAACAATAGCTTTAAAATCCCTTTTCTTTGGGGCACCTGGGTGGCTCAGTCAGTTAAGTGGCTGCCTTTGGCTCAGGTCATGATCATGAGCAGGGATCGAGCCCCGCATCAGGCTCCTTGCCCAGTGGAGAGCCTGCTTCTCCCTCTCCCCCTGCCTGCTACCCTGCCTACTTGTGCTCTCTGTCCATCTCTCTGTCAAATAAAAAAAATGAAATAAAATCTTTAAAATCCCTTTTCTTTTCTGAAGATGTTGTGCATCTTTCTCCAATATCTTTCTTGTTTTGGTCTTCTCAACCTCTTCTCTCTTATAGAAATCCCCCCCTTACCTTCTATACCATTTTTGTTCTTCTTTTATGCTAAATTCTTCACAAGCTCATAGTATCTATTGCAGAAGTTATAGACATGTCAAATCTTTGGGGTAGATGTGCCCCTTTACATTCTGCTCAAGTACTCTCCAGATGTCCCTGAGAATTCATATTCCCAGAAAGTCTGGAGAATTAATGCTGGTACATTTCTTGCTAGCCTTTCCGCTCTATGTTGTGCAGGCAAGTGAGGCAGAATAAGCTCATAGCATATTGTCTCAGAAATGATTTGGTATGCAAAGAGGGCAATTTCGAATATTGGATTTCATCTAGTTCTTATCCCCTTTTGTATGGGAGAAAGTGCCATGACTATATATACTTCAAGAAAAAACAACCACCCAGAATTCCTACATACCTTCTGGATTTGTAAAATTTCATAGGGCTCCTCCTCCTAAAGCACTGGGTAAAAAAGAGAGACCAATAATACATAACCTGCTGTTGATAAAAACACCATCACTCTCAGATCATGACCTTAGGAAAAACAGCTAGACATATGAATAGAACCATTTTTTAGTGTAGCCTGGTGTGTGGAGAGCAGCAAATTGGATGCGAGGACTGGGTATGAGGGCTCTCGCAAGCTTTCCCAGGGATAAATATATAACTATGTAACATTAACAACCCAGTGGTTAGATTTGGGGTTTGTGTGTATTTTCCCTTTGACGTGTCATAGGAGACTTTAGCTCCCTAATGGCCCATCCCAGACAGGCAGAGCAATAGTCCCCTGTCCTCACCAGCAGCCGAGCCCCAGTTGCATATAAGGATATGCTTGAGACACAGAAGCATGAAGGAATGGGATCTCCCCTTCCCCGCCCCCAGATACAGGTGTGGTCTCAAACCCAACATTGTCAGTGTGACCTTCCAAAAATCCTCTCTAGGTCTGTAAAATGAAAAAGTTCTAATAACCAATATGAGAGCATCTCTGAGTTCACTTTCAATTCCAGAATACTATAGATCAGCATTATGTGCTCTGAAATCTAACCAATCCACCTACGGCGGGGAGAGAAGAAACAGCAGGCTTGGCCATTTATTTCTGAGCATCTTCTCCTCTGATTTCCTAGTACGTCTTCGAACCTCACTTTAGCATTTGTATATACCTACCTCTGTGGGGGGCAGGATAGAATTTTCTTCTCCTTGAATCCACCCCCCATCCTTTCTTTCCCCATTTCCCCTACCACCCACTGACATTCATACCTCTTCCTTCAAAAGTGGTCTTTGAGGGGCGCCTGGGTGGCTCAGTGGGTTAAGCCTCTGCCTTCGGCTCAGGTCATGGTCCCAGGGTCCTGGGATAGAGCCCCGCATCGGGCTCTCTGCTCAGCGGGGAGCCTGCTTCCCTCTCTCTCTCTGCCTGCCTCTCTGCCTACTAGTGATCTCTGTCTGTCAAATAAATAAATAAAATCTTTTAAAAAAAAAAAGTGGTCTTTGGGCAGATGGAAGAAAACAAAAGAACATCTGATTCCAGAAACATATCAAAGTTATGCCCCCCAAAAAGGTGATTGATGTTACAGAAAGAACACTTTTTTTTTCCTTAAAGATGGAAGACCACATAAAGGTTGTCCATTCTTCCCATGGAACCTAAGGAATGTGCTTCTTTCCCTCCAGCTCAGAGTTCTCCATCCTTTTTCAGCCTGAGGCTCCCTAAATGTCAACTGAGGCCAAAGCAAATACCAAAGAGTTCCATGTAAAAAAAAAAAAAAAAAAAAATCACTAAATCCAAACTCTTAATAAGCACATTAGGCAGAACAAATTAGAGCACTTTGGAAAAAAAAAATACTATGCATAAATTGAAAAAGAAGTATATTTTTAATCACTTAACTGATAGGATGTGTATGCCTGTTACACAGCATACAACTTCTTAAACCCTGGAATTAGGTTATACACCACCACCCTCGTTTCCTATCGCACATTGAGTTTCAAGAGCATTGGCTTTTTATCACAGCAACTACGAAAAACCCAGCTTTGCTAAGAGATGCCTTCCCTAAAAGCAATGTAGCACTTGATGTTAAAACCATAGTTCACACGGTGTGTGACAGAGGTCAAACACTTTTCCTCAAAAAAAAAAAAAAAAAAATCCATGGTGATAGAGCCCCTTTAAATCCGCTGTTGTTTCCCAGGGCACCTTGGCACTGGGTTTGGGACCCACAGCCCTAGCTCCATTCAGAGGGAAAACAGTTGTAATTGGAACCAATCTGGTACTAATTGCGTGAATTCCAGAAAACCCAACAGGAGGAAAGATGGGTAAAAATATGGGGAGGACCTTAAGCATAACAGAGGGAGGGAAATCAGAGAGAGAGAGGAGGGACTCTAAGTTGCCCACCCAACATGGACTCGATGAATAGATAGTTGACTCAAGAGGACACGTAAAGTCAAATATTCCACTTTCCTATGCCTCAGACATGGTGAATGTAAGAGATTACATGTGTAGCCAGCTCCCTCACTAGATTAAGACACAAGCAAAAGATCTTACTCATTTCAGTGTACCTCCCAATACCTAATTCAATACAGATTGTTGTATTGAATTCCCTTACCCGGAACACTGAACTTGAATCTAATTGCAGTAGAATGTGCTCATTAATTTGTCTGATTTATTTTACACCTCTAGAGTTAGGGCTTCTTAGAATTCAATACACAGATTAATGGAGAGTATGAATGTATTTCTACTGCTCTGCTCTGGGATCTCTTCATGCCCCTGCTGGAAAGCTGAGAAGAGCACGGAGTTTATGGTTTATTTTGTATTTCAGACTAAGTACCTAAAGGGAAACCATGGCTGGCAAGGCAGGAAGTCCAAAGTGTACATGCGCTTATTTTACCTCAAAAATGACATGTGTGAGAGTCGATTCTATGGCTTTCTACTGTGTGAGTGATCCATCTGAGAGAACTGTTCCATAACTTCTAGTCTTTGATCACCACGATCAACAAAATCCCAGCTATGCTTGCATCATCATTTTTTTAAATATTTATTTATTCACTGAAGAGAGTGTGTGCAAGTGGGGGGGAGGGGCAGAGGGAGAGGGACAGGGGAAGCAGACTCGGCACTGAGTGGGGAGTCCGTCACGGGGCTCGATCTCATGACCCTGAGATCATGACAGGAGCCAAAAATCAAGAGGACGCTCACCCAAATGAGCCACCCAGGCTCCTGGCGTCTATGTCATCATTTGTCAGGAAAACATATGTCAAACCATTGCTGCCCAGGGAGATCAAAAGGGTGTAGGGTTCTCTAAAAATACTTTTGGTGATGGACGCCTGGGTGGCGCGGTCTGTTAAGCATCTGACTCTTGTTTTCGGCTCTGGTTATGATCTCAGGGGTGTGAGATCGAGCCCCACCTTGGCCTCTACGCTGGGTGTGGAGCCTACTTAAGATTCTCTCTCTCTCTTTCTGTGCCTTCCCCCTTCTTCCTCTCTAGGAAAAAAAAAAAAAAAAAAAACTTTTGGTGATAAGGACAGATTAAGGAACGGAATTAAGTGACTGAATGTGGACCAGAATAACTGGTTTATGTTCCTTCTGTGTTTGGAAACTTTATTGCTGTTTCAATTTATAAGTACTTGAGAGAGGGTATTTGTTTTCTCCTTTGGGTTTTTTTTTTATATGGTTACATCATTTTGTTCACAGTACTAGAGTTAATCATACTTTGCACTTATCTCTCTCATCTTTTATCAGAAAATTGCCCAGCCACTGAAAACCTGTGTGGCCAGATTCTTCCCTAGTGCAAGCTAGCTCCTTAAAAATCAAAGGATAAAAAAATTCAGACTACTAGAATCGGTCATCAAAACAGCCTACCGGGAAAGACACCTGCTAATATACTTTACAGGTAAGGAAGGAATGGGACAGAATCTAATAGAGTAAAGAAAATAAACACTTAGCATGGACCTAGAAACATACTGCAGGCTTATAAACTTTATCTCCTTCACTCACATTCACAGGAAGAAGAAACTAAGGCCATCAGATTGGATAAAAACTTTCCCTTGATCAAGGGAGAACCAAGACCTAAATCTTGGTGGGATCAAACATCAAAACCACTTGCCACACGATTCTCTGACATTAAGCGGGGCCATTCCCAGTGAAAACTACAGAAACTGTACTGGGTTTGAGGGAGAATAATACAAAGGCCCCAGTTCTTTTTTCCATGTGAAGTCAGGGAAGACCTTTTAGCCTTACCCACCCATGCCTGGAGACAGCTGACCGGTAGGGGAAGGCATATCAATGGCAGCTAGTGACAGTTAGTTCTCATCGAGTATGAGCTGGCTAGAAACACATTTTTTGGAGTATTTTTTAAATTTAAATACCGTTAACATATAGTGTATTATTAATTTCAGAGGTGAATTTCCATGATTCATCAGTCTTATGTAACACCTGATCTGAGCACCCCTGCTTCCCATGAATCTGACCATCCCACCCCCCACTAGTCATCTCCCTCAAAAGCACACATCTCTTCCCCTCCTGATTTTCAAGATTTGTTAATCTGACCTTATTAACCTTTTCCCATGGCTAAAATTTGGCCTGATCAGCTTCATAGTTTCTTCCAATTTTCAATCAGTTGGAACTAAAAATGTTTCAAGTTGAACAAAGCAGCTATTAGTCTTTAAAATGTGTCTTGAACCCAACAGTCCTGGTAGCATGCACCATGCTAAGTGCATAGGAACTTTTTCGAGTATTAATGTTTAATGACAGAGAAGGAACAATTAAGCAGAGAACAGATCCCAGTAAACAGCTTTTATTTGAACCTACAAGGCTCCAGAGCAGACATAACTTGAGACAAGCCCCAAAACCCAAAGTCTACATTTTGCTATTTTCTTAGGCTGGGGTAACCCTAGAGACAGAGTTAAAGACAGGGATTTTAGACACCAGAGATTTATTAAGGGTTTTTTTGGTTTTGTTTTGTTTTTAAATGAAAAACCTACCAAAAAAAGTGAGGGAAACCGGAGAAGGAAGGAGAGCAGCGTTGGTAACAAGAGGGCTGTGGGAGGGGACCCCTCTGGGCTCAGATGATATTGAAGGCTTGTCCTTCCTTCAGGAAACGGGCCAGGCTTTGGTCGGCCCCCATCAGTCAGCTTCTCACTGCTGGAGGCATTGGGGAGGAGGCGCTGGGAGGCAGGCTGGCAACCTTCCAGGCATCTCTATGAAAGCAGCTCCGTCAGCTAAGGCCAATTTTCTGGGGAAGTTACCAGGTATGTGCTGTGAACAGCAGGGGAAGGGAGGTGCCAGCTGGGAAAGAGGATCTGGTTGGACATCAAGAGCATCTACTAATGCAACCCAAAGTATGGTTAGCTAGAAACTTAGAAATGCACATTCTTGCTCCCCACCCCAGACCCACCAAGTCAGAAACACTGGTGTGCGAGCAACGATCTACTTTTTACACACCTTCTAGGGGATTCCATGTACTCTAAAGTGTGAGAATCACCTGATGACAATATAAAAATTTTCCACCTAATAGTGTCTATCACAATACTAGTCACTAATAGACTTAAGTCAGTGCAAGTCATGTTGAAACCAGGAACCCCCTGAAAAAATATTTTGATTCAGGTATTTGCAAAAGATGACCCTATACATAGATGCCTAGCTTCAATGAGCCATATACACTTCCACTTTCACTTTCTCTACCTTTCCCCTAGTTTTCTGGACTCTTTCCATGATTGAGTGGTCTGTGAAATCTCTTCCCTGGAGTCTTTTTAGAAAGCCTTAATTAGTCTCATACATTTGCAGGTCACCAACTCCACCTGCCCCCAAAGGAGGGGTTTATGGCCTAAGAAAGGCTTTGTGTTGCACTATATCCTCCTCCTTTCTGGAATAAAACCTGTGAATAAAAAAAACAAAACAAAACAAAAACAAAACAAAACAAAAAAAAACCCTGTGAATACTAAGTTGATATTCTGCAGTCATTCTGCCCTGAGTAAGAGCTTATTATTTTCTTAACCAAGCAAGGTGAAAAAAAAATTAGGCAGCACATAATCAAATGTCTCTGATCCAAAAAGTTATGATTTCAAACTATTTTTTCCCCACAAACTTTCCTCTTAACCATTAAAAAATTAATATTCAAGTATCATCTTAAATATTGTAAGGTAAACACTTCTAACGAATGTGCTTTGGGGGGGGCTGATTTCTCTTTCATTATTGCTGCTATTATCATGAGCTCTTTTAAACATAGAGGAAAGTCTAGAGTATAATGTAACATCTGTAAACTCACCACGTAGATTTTCATTATTAATAATCGTTCATATTTTCTGCAGAGTTTTCCTTTTAAAAGAAAAGCCTTTATAGACACTGTCAAAGCTCTCTTGACCTGCTTGGAAGGCATGTAGGTGTCAAGGGATAAGCGCTTTGTTACCTCGTGCAGATACTGGGGCACTATTTTTGGCATTATATTTTGCAATAAAAGTGTTTTAAAAGATATAATCTTTTATCTCATTGTGTTATCCTCTAAAACGGTAAAACCTAATGAGATGAAGAAGTTAAGACAATTCAAGGGATAAAAGAGAAACTTTTCAAAATAAACATTTCAAAATAAAAGTCATAAAGTTATAAACATAAATTTTTGCAGTGAATGTAAAGATAGAACGTGCTCATCTTATAAAAAGAGTAGACAGATGGGTTTACGATTTAAGAAAAACAACATAGAAACAGAATCTAACACTAAAGAAATGGAAGATTAGAAAGTAATAATGATTAAATTGCAAAAATCTAAAACAGAAGCTTTGTAATTTTAGAGGCAATGAAGCCTTCTTAAAATAATAAGTGGCCCTGGGAGGCCCAGCCGGTTAAATGTCTGACTCTTGATTTCAGCTCAGGTCATGACCTCAGGTGGTGAAAGGGAGCCCTGCACCTAGCATCGAGTCTCCTTAACACTCTCTTTCCTTCTTCCTGTGTCCTCTCCCCCACCACTCTCTCTCTAAAAAAAGAAAAAAAAAAAAAAAAGAGAGAGAGAGAGAGAATTATAAAAATCCAAAAAGTCTAAAGAAAATTTAAAAATTAAAAGCATCAAAAGTATCTATTGCAAACATTTGTTTGATAATGGTATCATAAACCAAATAACCAGGAAACAATATTCTCAACATATCAGAAAAAAATTAAAATACAGAATATAGAACAATTTCGTATAAAGCAGTAGAAAAAAAAACCTACGTAATTCTCCCTTCATCTCCCCAAAAAGTGTCTCAGAAAAAAATACTAATGACCAAAAATTAATATAGGACTGCTCCTAAAAAAATAAAATAAAATAAAAAAAGGCAGATTGCTTGAGGTATGAAATAGCAACACATTTAAGTTAAAGAGTCAAAAAGTATCAAGATACCTGTGGTATAAGTATACATATATACATATAAATATAGGTATGTGTATATATAGAATACAATGTATTCGTTTTCTATTGCTGCATAACAAATTACACCAAAAATTAGGAGTGTAAAACAAAACAAAACAAAAAACGTTTATTAACTCACACAGATTTTGATGGGGAAGAATGCAGGACTGGCCTAGCTGAGCTGAGCCACTGTGGCTCAGAGTCTCTTACATGGTTGCAGTAAAGACGTCAGTCAAGGGCAGAACCATATCAAAAGTCAATCGGAGAATCCTCTTTCGAGCTCGCTGGCTGTAGGCAGACTTCAGGTCTTCACTGTTAGTAAGAGGCTTCAGTTTCTTGCCATAGAGGCCTTTTCATAGGACTGCTAACATAGCCACTTACTTCCCTCAGAGCAAGTGATGAGAGAGTGAGAGAGAGAGAGACCCACAGAAGTCAGTCTTTAATAGCCTAATTTCAAAAGCATCTATCACTTCTGCCAAACGCTATTAGCTAGAAACAGGTCAGTAGGTCCACCCCATGCTCAAGGAGAGGGAATTGTGCCCAGAGAGAGAGGTGGGGATTATGGGAAGCCGTCTTAGAGTCTAGCTGTCACAATTATATATAAATTTAAATGCACTTACAAATGATGTATGGCCTTTATATATTATCATATGGTGTACATATGTTTTTTAAATATATGGTGTATGTATATTTTAGCTAAATTTTTTTCAAGCCCAGGACACTTTTAAATGTTTATGCAGAATTTTTCCAAGAGTATCCACAGGAATGATCACTTCAATTTGGCAAATGATAGGTTTATATTTATTACTGTAAAGATGTGGTGTATCTATACCAATAGAATACTATTCAAGAATGAATGAAAGAAGGAAATGAATGAAACCTTGCCATTTGCAACAACATTATGCTAAGTGAAGTAAGTCAGACAGAGAAAGAAATTGTGCATGATCTTATTGCATGCATAATCTTAAAAAACAAAACAAAAACAAAAAGCAAAAAAGCAAGCTTACAGATGCAGAAACAGACTGGTGATTGTCCTAAGGTGTAGGTGGCATGCAGGTGGGTGACGTAGGTGGGAAAAATAGATGACAGGGGTCAAACAGTACAAACTTCCAGTTATAAAATAAATCATGAGGATGTATGGTGACTACGGTTACTAATACCATATTAAATATTTGAAAGTTGCTAAGAAAGTGGATTTTTAAAGTCCTCATCACACGAAAAAAGATTTTGTAACTATGGATGGTGACAGATGTTAAGTAGGCTTCTTGTAAATGTATTCCAATATCAAATTATCACATTGTACAGCTAAGGCTAATGCTAAGTATCAGTTATCCTTCATAAAAAATTAATAAAAATAAAATTCTTTCAGTACTCTGTTTTCCAAATATGATTATGCGTTCCCCCCAAATCCCAGGAAATAATTATGAAAAAAGGACAGCATTTTCTTAAATGTTTTCCTCAGGGAAAAAAAATGTTAATGCTAAATAATAGTCTATGTAATTTAAAACACAAATGTAGACCCTAACTATACTTCTGCGGATCTCCTACTTTCTTCTCAGAGCAGAGGACTTCATTCAAGGATTGGCTAGGGGGACAGGTGACAGGGATGGGTGTTAAGAGAGATGAGAGATGGAATAGTTTAACCTTGCCACCATTGTTTGCCTTGGCCATATATTCATGGGAAGTGAAGTTACTAAGGGAAGTTAGTTACTAAGCATTCTCCCCGAAAATGACATTCCCACTTACTGATTTGGGACCCCGGAGCAGAATTCTATCATTCATCTTTTATAAATGATGAAATCCGAAATGTGTCTGGGTTAAAAAGTTTGTTAACATAGCTTATTTACAATATTTTAAGACACTGTCATATATCGGCATACACTGGGAATCCATGTATTTCTGCCCTTACTGCCAACCTTACAACCTGACCAATGGAGATTCCAGTTTGTTTGTTTTTTACTTCCCCTCTCTAGCCATACCAGATAAAATCCTTATCTCTGGGCGTATTATCTTTGTTTAATTCCTGAAAATGATAACTGGTTTTGCATTCTTTCTAAGATCTCCTAGATTTGGGGCCTCGTACCCAGGAAGTACTCA
This sequence comes from Martes martes, assembly GCF_963455335.1. Classification (NCBI taxonomy): domain Eukaryota; kingdom Metazoa; phylum Chordata; class Mammalia; order Carnivora; family Mustelidae; genus Martes; species Martes martes. The sequence goes on along the minus strand of NC_137900.1, from coordinate 16,022,926 downwards.
ATTAATGTTTATTGGATGAATTAATGGATGGATGAATGTCTACTCTAGATTTCTGCACACTCTTCTATCCAGGTCCTGATCCAGATCATGGTGCTTTGAACCTATCTAATCTTGATATTCAGTAGTTCTACTAGATCTTTGAAACAAATCATCTAAACCTTAGTTTCTGTATTTATAAAATTAGGAAATAAAACTTCCTCTACCAAGCATTGTTAAAATATGAAAATATGGTCATGTATGTGAAAAAAATTTACAAACAGTAATATTTATAAAGTATTATTGCACTATTATGGCCATCAATCATCCCAGATACAATTTACAACCCATTATACTAAACTCCCAAGAATTTTTCACCACAAAGGAAGCTCATTGCAAGAAGTATCTATCTAACAAATATATAATGACCTGAGGCTTGGGAATATCAATGCTCATACAAACTACAGAATACTTTCATTGTAATATATTTATAAAACCACCTGATTGGTAGTAATGTAACCAAGATTAAATCTCAGAAATCTCCTATATACTAGTTTTAAACAATCAGGTTGAAAAGGAAAGTGGAAGGCAACAGACATGACATTCAAACAATGAACAAGCATTTGGAAGTATTACATCCTTTAACACGGGATGTACCCAGCTGTGGATAAGACATTCTAGGCAGCAGAATGAATGAGTGAGCCTTAGTCATTGCCTCTTGAGATGCCTCCCTTAACAAGATACTTTCTACTTCAGTTTCATCACCTGTGAAAGGTATTAGATTAGATTTCTGTTTCTGAATTACATTTTGTAGGGCTCTATGAACTCAAGGACCACTCCAGAGGGTCAGAGCAGGGTTAGGGCACATTGGATTGGTAGCACTCGGAGACCCTGGTGCTTGCTTCATTCTGATCCCCATTTTGGAAGAACCCATTAATTTTTATTTGAAAAGGGACTCATTTTTTTGTTGTTCTTTGTGCCACAAGTACATCAAGCTTCATGTCTAAAATTGAACTCAGCATTTTCTTCTCTTCTCCATCAGATAACTGTTCCCCTATCCCAACCATCCATGGGGCATTCTTGGTGAGAAAACTCAGTTTATCCTAACTCATCCCTTTTCCTCACCAGATATCCCCCTAACATCTGATGAATGACCAAGTCTTACCCTGAAGAAATTAAGGATATGGATAGAAGAAACAGGAAAAAAAAAAAAAACAGGGTTGTATTTTCTTGCACTGGTCAAAGTTATAAAAATGGAAGTTACAATTATATTTGATGAAAATCTTGAGAAAAGTAATCAAGTCCTGAGCTGGTAATTGCTCTTCACAATAAGATAAGGAGGGAAGAATTCTATTTATATTTTGATCACAGAAACACACAAAAAAAGGAAAGCACTTTTAGAGAATTATTATGATATGTCTCTGTGTTCTACTTCTTGATATGATCAATTATAACTTCTCTTTTTATTGTTCAAAGTTCTCTAAGATATGCAACTATTAATCACAAATAATTTCTGTTTTTTATCTATTTGATTTCCAAGGAATACAATTTTTCAACTTAAGTCTATGATGACCACAAAGTTTCTTTGTATGGACAACTGGTTCTGTTTCATTCATCATAGGATATTTTCAAATCAGAAGTTTTATTTGTTTGCATAATCTGTAAAATATTTATGATAAGCTAAAGAATATGCTTTTTTTAGAGAAAACCAAATTACCAAATTTTTTTTGCTGTAAATGAATTTACCAACCATGGTTGTAATTATTAACCCACCATACTGCAAATGAAATTATGAGCCTCATGATAACTAATCCTCCATTGTAATGTGTTGAATATGATCTCTTGTGAAACACATAGAATTTTTCCTTTAAAAAAAGGCATTTTTCTCCTGGATCTGTCCTTCAGCTACAAAAAATAAAAATCCCCAGATCTCATCCAAAAAGAAGACTAAGTTTGAGTTTGAGTTCTTCCATAAACTTGCACAACAGCTTAAACATATGCATGGAGTCATGACTTATGGACAAAAGCCTGTTTGGAGTAAAGAATATAAACTTTGTGCCTTATTTTTTCATACTGTTCCTTTTACCTAGAACATAATGTGAGGATTTCTATCTGGCAAACTGAATCAGCCATTCAAGAGTATGTGTGTGAGTGAGTGTGCATGTGTGTGTGTATGTGTGTATCTTGAAGTTCTGTCTCTCCAGGAAGGACTTATTGCTATCTCTTTCATGTTCACCTTACACTTAGAACATTTCTCAAGGGCCTGGATGGCTCAGTCTGTTAAGCATCTGCCTTCAGCTCAGGTCATGATCTCAAGGTCCCGGGATCTAACCCTACATCCAGCTCCCTGCTCAGATGCCCCTCCCCTGTGCTCCTGCTCTCTCTTACTCACTCTCTTTCTCAAATAAATGAATAAAGTCCTTTTTAAAAAGAGTATTTTCAACTATGGTACTTGGACCATTATATATGGTATTTACTTATGGGTCTATCAAACTAATCCATAAGCTTTTATGGAGGATTCCACGTCTTATTATCTTTGTAACTTCAGGGTCAAGTAGAGAAACTTGAGTATAGAAAACATTCAGCCAATAGCAACTGAACTGAATTAAAGAAAATTATATAATTACAGTGGAGTCTATTATAGAGAGTTTCAAAGTCAGGCAGAAGAATTTGGACTTGATGGGGTAGGCTTTAAAGAGCTATTATGGGAGTAAAATCCTATAGGATACTAACTAATCTCCCAACTCCTCCATGAGATCTTATCAACTTGAGATATATATACATACAAAGTGATTAAAACAAGTTACTATGTTTATGTTCTAAGCACTAGGATCCTTGATAAAACTGGAATAGGTAATGCAGCTCAGATCTGTGGCCAAAAATATTCATGCTAGCCCTCCATCTCTGAATTGAAGTTACTTCCCCAATTATAAGAGGAGATGACAGAATCTTTGGAGGGGTGGGGGAAGGAGACACATGGCCAGAAATCTATGCCCCAGTGTGTTTACCGTGTGAGAGGTGAAAGAAAGAGAGAGTGAGCGAAGAAAGAATGTCATTTACAGAAAGACCTGTCTAAGAAAGAGCAAGAGCCAAGAAGTAGGGCCACAAAGGAGGGGAGACTTTTAATATATTATCCCTTCCCATGAAAGAAACTTGGTCCAGTAGATTCTTCCAACTCTATATCCAATTAGGCTATTATCCCACAGAGAGGGCTAAGTGAGGAATGCTATCGTCCCTCAAACAACTACTATGTCCTAGAAGGCAGAGGAAAACATCTTCATGAAAAAAAAAAGGGAAGGTGAACAAGGCTTGCCTTCTGGTATTAGTGCCATCACCCCAGAAGGAGAAAGTTCTAGAGCAGAAAGCAGAACTTTCTGCACTAATGGAAGGTTTCTATCTGTATTTCCCAATATGGTAGCCACTAAACAAGCATGGCTATTGGGTATTAAGGAGGGCATATATTGCATGGAGCACTGGGTGTTGTACATAAACAATGAATCTTGGAACACTGCATCAAACACTAATGATGTATTTTATGGTAACTAACATAACACAATAAAAAATTTTTCAGAAAGGTTAGATTACATGAGAAGCCAAATGTTTAATTTTAATTAATTTAAAGTTAAATAGCCATCGAGGGCTAATAGTAGCATCCATATTGAACAGTGTGGTTCTCTAAGAAGAGCTTTTAAATTATTCTGACAATGGTAAGCAGAACTGAGTTAAAGCAGAGGCATTTAGGAGGGGAATAGATTAATAAAATCTACCATTCCCTTGGCACTTCCTGTGTGCTGTTGCTAATAGTTTAACATGAATTAACTAATTTCATCTTCACAACAACCCAGTGAGGTCAAGGACTTCATCGCACCCCTCTTTCACAGATAAGGAAAGAGTTGGTGAATGGCAGAAGTGAGATTTTAACCCTGGAAGTCTGGCTATGCTTGGGAGGGATACCACATCGAATGCGGCAGTAATGCAAATATCAGAGGAATAGAGCAGGGGGTAAAGTCAAGATTTTGAAAGAATTTTGAAAGAATTAATAGGACATAGCAAATGAGAAAAAATGATGCGCCTACAATCATACCATCGCCAATGACATTTTTCACTCCCTATTAGGCTCACAGCAAGATTAAGGTGACATTATGGTCTATTTTCACATCTGAAAAAAGCTTTGAGAACAAAGTCCCATTAGAGAACCAAGTCACTCTATTTCTAGAGAAGTAATAGATAATAATCTAATGACAGCACAATAGATAAGACTATTACAAACCGAAGAAAGAGAACATGGAAACAGTGCTCAGTAGAAATCACCAGTAAGTAATGAGATCATTACCCAGCAGTATTTCAAGGCTTACAATAGCAAGGTTTCTCTTCATTTATTATGTAGAATCAGAGGATAAATCTCCAAATTTTAAAATAAAAGAAGACCCTAGACATGATCTTGTCCAGTCCCTCAGAATAGGTTTAAAAAATTGTACTGAACACGCGATTTTTAAGACAACTTGAGCACAGACTGGACATTAAATAAAAGCAAAGAATCATTAGTAGTTTCATTATGTATAAAAAATGGTATTGCTATCATGTGTTTTCTTGAGTTATAGGTATTCGAGTTACATACTGTATTCTTTCAGATGAAATGAAAGGATGCTTAGAATAAGAGACGTGGAGCAGAGTGTAGCAGATGACATAATTGTGGCTAAATGTTGACAACTGACTAAGCCAGATGTTAGAAACATAGGAGATCATTAAATGGTCTCTCTACTTTTGTGCATGTTTGAAAATCTGCATAATAATGCTTGTAATTACAATGTAAAAAGCCCTAAGGAGTTTTTAAATGGCACATAAACACATGAAAAAACATTTCACTTCCTTTGCAACAAGAGAAGTAGAAATGCTGGTTTACAGAGCCCCTGGGTGGCTCAGTGGGTTAAACCTCTGCCTTAGGTTCCAGCCATGATTCCTCATCCTGGGATCAAGCCCTGCATCTCCCCTCCCAGTAGGGAGCCTACTTTTCTCTCTCCTTCTGTCCTTCTCCACCAGCTCATGCTCACTCTGTCTGTCTCAAATAAATAAATAAAACCTTTAAAAAAAAAAAAGGAAAAGAAAACAGAAATGCTGACTTACTGTTTAGGCTCTATAGGTTTGGCAAATATTCAAAAACTCATCAACACACTCGTTCAGCAGGAACACAGGCGAGTGGACACATTCACAATGGTACCAAAGGCTGAACTGTGCCTGCCAAAAGGTATGTTCAAGTCCTAATTGCAAATGTGACCTTATTTGGAAACAGGGCCTTTGCAGATGTAAATAAGTAAAGATGAGGTGTTGGGTCCCCAATGTTGGGTCCCCCAATAATGGGTCCGTGATTAACGGAGCGAGACATACAAAGCGAAGGTCAAGCAAAGCTTTATTTCATGCCAAGCATCAAGAATCAAACCGACCGTCAAACAGACCGGTCGGGGCCGCCCCTTACTGAGAGGGCAAGCCCCAACCGCCCCCCCCCCAGCTTCACAGGCTAGCTTTCATAGAGCAAAGGCCATGTGGTTGGGCCTGGCCACATACAGGTGGCCAATGAGATTGTAACACACAGAGAAAGCTGCAGTCATGCTAGGTCACACACAGGTGGTCAATTGAATTAAAATTTACCCTAGTAGACATTTGAACCAGCCTATCACCTTGGTCAGAACTGGTGCCCAAAAGGTGTCCAAAGGGCGGGGCCCATACTCCTTGGTAACTAGGGAGACAGTATGCGCCACCCCCCCATCCCCCAAACGGATGTCTCCACCTGGCCTGACCCACCCTTTTATTTGGGCTTTGTTACCTGGGACTGGTTTCTGGGACTTGTTTTTAAGTAAGTTCCCCTGGGGGGGGGGGGGTGTCAATTTAAGTTTTATTGCATAAACAACAAAATAGCAGTTCAACCAGGATGGGGCCGCTCTGGCTGAATAGGCCCTTACAGAGGTCACACTGTTCTTATAAGAAAAAGGAAATTTCGACGGACACACACACACACACACACACACACACACAGGAAAGGACACCAGTGAAGACAAAGGCAGAGGCTGGAGTGATGAATCCACAAACCAAGGAACCTAAGGACTGCCAACAACCACCAGAGGCTACAATAAGGCAAAGAAGCAACCACTCTTAGGATCTTTAGAAAGAGCATGACCTCATCTAACACCTGATTCCAAACTTCTACAGAAGAGATGAAGAACTTCTGGGATAATCATAGAAGGAACTCCAGAGATTTACTGCCAATGAAACAAAAATAACTGATCAGGGGCGCCTGGGGGGCTCAGTTGGCTAAGTTTCTGCCTTTGGCTAGGTCATGATCCCAGGGTCCTCGGATCGAGCCCTGCATTGGGTTTCCTGCTAGGCAAGAAGCCTGCCTCTCCCTCTCCCACTCCCCCTGCTTGTGTTCTCGTTCTCTCTTTCTGCCAAATAAAATCTTTAAAAAATAATAACAATAAGTGATCAACATGTTTCAAAAAATTGTCCTAAGAGCATACAGCCAATGAAGAAAACACTTATTATTATTTATTCAAGAAAAACTACTACAATTTGATAAAAACTAGGAAACTCTGTGTTATTTAAGACATGACCTACTCCCTCTCTTCCCCTCCAACCCCCAACTCAGTTTGACACTCTCAGTGGGTGTGGCCAAGAATGTGGTTTCCCTCTCCCTCAGCTGCCAATAGAGAGATACAGTATCTCACCCACAGGGACAGGTCGTTCGCATTTCTCACTGCCTCCAACTCTGAATCTAGTCAAAGCAACTAAATTCACAGTAGATGTGATGAGGGAACAGAAGGCAAGCTGAGGACAAAGCAGAAGCTGACACCCCACAACCCCCCCCCCCCACAATCCTCCCACCCCATATATGTGACATTCCTCAGGCACTCCTGGCTGCCCTAAAGGAAAAACAAACAATTAAGTTCTAAAGATCACAATCCTGCAAGAAACAAGTCTCCCTCAATTTACAAATGTCTTAGCAATTTACAAGAACAAAGCATTTCTATCACCGGTTTAGCTTCCAGAAGGGAATGTAAATACAATTAAATTGACAGATACTTGAAGCGGGCAGAGTGTAACGTTCCTCCAGGAAGCTCCTACTGTTAACACCTTACTAGAGGGGTAAACAACCTTAACCTGACAATGACAAGGCCTCGGGTATCCAGTGAGTCTCCTTTAGCATATGAAAGTTATTTCTGGAAACCTCCCTTTTTCCTTACCTCTCCCAACCCCATAGTATATAATCCGCCACCCCTCACAACCCTAGGGCAGCAGCTCTTCCTACCCACTGGTCCTCTCCCCGTGCTTTAATAAACCTCCATTTTGCACCAAAGACACCTCAAGAATTCTTTTCTTGGACTCCAGTCCCCGAACCTCACCTATATGCCAAACCACATCGAGTGCAGCCAAAATGTCAGTAGTGTAGGGGCCACTTTTAAGCAAACAGACTTGAGCCGTGTGATGTAGAAAGGGCACATGGGGACCCCGTGGCTGAATCCAGAGGCCCCTCAAGTGACCACGTCAAAATATCCACAGGCCCTAACTGACCAGGCACAGATAACCAGGCACAGACAGCAAAATAGGGAGCAGTCCATGCATTGCCATACCTCCTCATCTTCTCCCTTGAAAACAGCCCCCATCCACTACCTCCTGGCAGAGACCCTCTCCTCTGCAGTCCTGCTCACTGCTCCCTTGCGGTGTCTTCAATAAACTTCTATCTCCTTTGTTCTGCCTCCGGTGAATTCTTTGACCTCCTGTGCCAACAACTTCCACTACCCATTGCCCCACATTTGGGGGCACCCACATGATCCAGAGACACCCCATTTAGACACAAGAAGTTCCCTTCTTCTACCCAACACCCAAGACAGAGAGACAACACGTGCAGCAGACCAAGAAAACTAGGGCCTCAATCATCCTCTCACCAGCTTATTGCAGATTCCCAATCAGAAGAAACAAGCCAATAAGATCAGACTATGCCACCTTGTCCAGCTCCCAAAATAGTGACTCAAAGGTATTATGCTTCACTCCCCCGCAAAGAAGTGATTCATAATAATAATTCTAAAATTCTATACAAAGGAACTGGCTTTATCTGAAACAGAGGGTAGAGAAGTTCAAGCCTCAGAACGCTCTCAAAAACAATAGCTTCTTAATTAAGAGCTGCAAGTCATAGGCCAGCTAAGCCACCAGAGAGAAACAGGGAAAAAGCTAAGAGTCCTCCTGAGGTTAGAGCAAACCTCCAAGACGGGCCTCAAAAACTACCTTGTTCAAATTTAATTGGATCAGAGTGTGGAGCAATTTATGCCCCGGGGACATTGTCTAGAAGAATAGAACAATCATCTGGCAATTAGTGGGGCCCAATATCTTGCTGCAATAACAAATGAGGACAAGAGCTTAACAGAAAGATCAGAAAAAGAGAAATCCCAGAGTGACCGTGCACATACCCAAGGCTGCCCTCTAAGAGGAGCAAAACCAAATCTTCCCATTATGGGGGATATGTAATTCACTAAGATAGTCTAGCCAAGTTGTTAAACAATCAAGCAAACAACAAAATGAAGTCCCAGAGGCGGTGGAGAATCAGAATCTAGGGTGGTCTAGTTTTTAACAAAAAATTATGAGACATGCAGGGAAGCAAGAAAGAGTGACCCAGACATGGGAGTTGGTGGGGGGAAGAAGGAAGGAAGGAAGGAAGGAGGGAGGGAGGGAGAAGGAGAGGGAGGGAAGAAAAGGGAAGAAAAGGAAAGACAAGACAAGACAAAAATCTGTGAGATGGTCAGATATGAAATGTAACAATGACATCAAATTTGCCTTTATAAATATGTTTTAAGAACAAAAGGTAAACATACCTTAAGATGTAAAGGAAGCTATGATGAAACTGTTTCATCAAACTGAGAATATGGGAAGAAATTATTAAAAAAATTAAAAGAACCAAATGCAAATTCTGGCATTAAAAATGCAATAACCAAAATTTAAAAATCACTAAAGGGGCTCAACAGTATATATGAATGTCAGAAGAAAGAATTAGAGAACCTCATGATAGACTGATGGAAAATAAACAGTCCAAAGAACAAAAAGAGAAAAAAATAAGAAAAATGAATAGAGCTTCATTAAAAAAAATTTAAAAATGAGGAACAGAAGAAAACTACAACATAATAAAAGGAGATATATGAAAAACTTACACCTGAAATCATTCTCAACGGTGAAAGATTAAAAGCTTTTCCTCTAAGATAGGAATAAGATAAGAATGTCCACTTTTGTCACTTATATTCAACACAGTATTAGTAGTCCTAGAGAGAGCAATTAGGCTCCTTTCTAAACTGAAAAGGAAGAACTAAAACCATCTCTATTCATAGAAACATGATCTTATATGTAGAAAACCTCAAATGTTACACACACCCATACACGTACGCACACACAAAACCAGTTAGAATAAATGAATTCAGTAAAGTAGGATATAAAATCAACAAACACAAAAAAATCAGTTCTAGGTTTCTATATACTAACAATGAATTATGTGAATTATGAAAATAATTCTATCTATAACAGCATTAAAAAGAATACATTTTGGAATAAACTTAAACAAGCAGGCCAAAGACATACATTGAAAACTATAAAACATTGCTGAAAGAAGATAAAGAAGAAACAGGGCTCCTGAGTGACTCACTCAGTTAAACATCCAACTCTTAATTTTGGCTCAGGTCATGATCTCAGGATTGTGAGATCAAGTCCCATGACTGGCTTCGCAGATGCTTAAGATTCTCTTCCTCTCCCTCCACCCATTCCCCTTACTTGCACACATGCATGGATGCTCCAAAAAATAAATAAATAAAAGACACCAAAAAATGCAAAGACATCCCATGTTCATGAACTGGAAGACTTAATTCCATAGTAGCCAAAGCTATGTACACATTTAATGCAATCCCAGTCAAATTTCTAGGGGCTTTTTTTTTTTTTTTGCAAAAATAGAAAAATCCATCCTAAATTCATATGAAATCTCAAGGGGCTTCAAGTAGCTTAAATGGTCTTAAAAAACAAAAAAAAATTAAAAGTTTCATACTTCCTGATTTCAAAACTTATCACAAAATTGCAGTAATCAAGACAGTGTGGTAATTCCATAAACACAGACACACAGACCATTAAAATAAAACAGACTTCCCAGAAATAAATGCTCACATCTATGGTCAAGTGACTTTTGGCAAGGGTGGAAGACTATTCAATGGGTAAAAGATAAGTCTTTTCAATAAATGAGGCTGTGAAAACTGGATATCCACATGCAAAAAAATGAACCCTTACTTTGAACCATATATAAAAATCAATACAAAATTGATCAAAGACCTAAATGTAAAATCTAAAACTATAAAATTCTTAGAAGAAAACAGAGGGAAAACTTTGTGACACTGGATTTGGCAATAATTTCTTGAATATGATAACCAAAGCACTGGCAACAAAAGAAAAATAGGTAAACTGAACCACATAAAATAAAAAATGCATCAAAGGACCCAATTAACAGAGTGAAAATGCAACCCACAGAAGGGGTGGGGGCGGAGAGCAAATCCTCTATCTGATAAGGAGTAATATCCAGTATATGTAAAGAACTCCTAGTATTCAACAACAAAACACAAGCAACCCTGTTCAAAGTTGGACAAGGGACTTGAACAGACACTTATCCATTGATGATATACAAATGGCCAACAAGAGACAAAAAACAAAAAAACAAACAAACAAAAAACAGCCAACAAGCATGTAAAAAATGCTTAAAATCTCTCATCAGGGAAATGCAAATCAAAACCACAATGAGATACCACCTCACACCTACTAGAATAGCTGCCATCAAAAATAATAATAATAATATGTGTAATTGACATTTTGAAAGTGATAAATAGAAAATTCAACAGTAAGAGCTGGAGACTTTGATACCCCGTCTTCAACGACGGCTAGAGCAATACAATTAGTAAAAATCAATTTAATAACTAAATCAAGCAAGGATCATCCATAGATAATAAAACCATTGGGTGTAATTTGTTGGAAAATAAAATACTTACATGGGCTCAAAGAATGACCCCTGTATTTCTTATTAACTAAAAAGAGAAAAAGGTACTTTGTGCATTGGAGAAATCTGGTAGGTACCAATTCAACCATCTGGTCACAATAATACCAACAGTGAGACAAATTTGTAATATGTGCCTCCTAATGGGATGCAATAAGAAAAACATAATGTCATTTATGGAGCATTCCTTTGCCAAAAAATGATTTGCTTGAATCTACTGCTCAGAAAACAGTCAGGTTAATTTCAAATTGAGGTACTATCTACAAAACTACTAGCTTAAACTCTTTAAACTTATCAGTATTATAGGGGACAAAATACTTCTGTAAATTAAAAGAAATGAAAGGGGCAGGACAACTAAATGCAATAAATGATGTTTGTTTAGACTCAAAATGGGGAGGAAAATGCTCTAAAGGACATATTTGGAGCAACTGTGAGAATATAAATATTATAATACTTCTATATTAATGTTAAATATCTTGACAGATAAGGAAGACGGTTATGAAGTTACATAAAAGAATGTTCTAAGTGATACATGGCAGCATATTTAGCATGTCATGTCTGCCACTTATTTTCCAATGGTTGAGAAAAAAAAAATATAAAGACACAGAAATACACATATGGGCAGATAATAAAATAGAAATGCAACAAATGTGAGGAAAATGTTATCTATGGGTGAATCCGAAGAATTATATGAGTGGTGACTGTATATGTATGTATGAGGGGCTGAAATTTGTCAAAATGAAAGAAGCAGGGCACCTGGGTGGCTCAGTCGGTTAAGTGTCTGCCTTCGGCTCAGGTCAGGATCTCATGGTCCTGGGATCGAGCCCCACATGGGGCTACCTGCTCAATGGAGAGCCTGCTTCTCCCTCTGCCTCTCCCCACCACTCCTGCTTGTGCTCCCACACAATCACTCTCTCTCTCTCTCTCTCTCTCGCTCTCTCTCAAATAATTAAATAAAAAAAAAATTTTTTTTTTAAAGAACTGGGGACAGGAGGGATTGAAATCTTAGAAAAGTAGGGACTTCTCCTGAGGCCCCAGGGAAAGGGGAAGCATTAGCATAAATTCTTTGGCTTTCCAGCAGAGGAATGTACATACTGTACCACTAACCTCCCTAAATATCCACGTTTTACAGTTCTTTTTATCTTCCATGGTGCATTCTACATCAGGGTTTTCCTTAACAAAATGGCAGAATCAAGTAAAATGGCAAATCTGCATACTTGTTGATGTTTTCAGCACACACCCAGAAACTATAGTTTAAATTTCAAGCCAGTCCGTAAACTTCCAGGCTCAAATATTTTGAATACCAGTAAGATAAGTGTTCGTCTTTCAACCCAACGCCTAAAACAAAATGTCTCTTTTCATGCCAACTACTGAGGTTTCCAGACAGGAATGAGTGCCCACATAAATAAAGCATGGAGAAATAAAAGGTTTTCCTTAGTGTTGAAATTGTATAAATATGTAAAAATATACATTGAACAGCAACATGTGAACTCCTTCTGGAGACAAGTCATATCTTATCTCTCTGATCCTAAACACTAAACACTCTCGGCACTAAACACTGTCAGGCATAAAGTAAAAAATTGCATTTCACTATTATTTGGTAATGAATCCTGTAAAATTCAGAGTACAGAAGCTAACATTCTATCAGTGTGGAACACAGGTAGACCTCCAAAATACACCATCATAGTTTTGTGTTATCACAAGCCTGTTTTTCCCACATTTACAAAACATACCAGCTTGCCTCTGCCTAAATTTACAGCTAACATTGATTTTCTAGAGGATGGTTGGCATTTTTCTTGGGGAAAATACATATGAATAGGTTATTTCTCTTCTTCGGGTCTGCCTGACCACTGTTCTTCAACTATTCAGCCATCCCGACCTTCCCTTGCCACCACCACCCCCTTTGTTAATCACTGCTATCCATTTGCCGTATTAGGACGTAGCCCTTTCTCACTTTTTCTGAAACCTACCTCTCCTCTTCCTCCTAATCTCTGTAACCGTGTTTTCTTTCTTCCACATTGCCTCCAGCCTCTTCTCTATTTTGTTTTCTGTCCTGCTTACTTTGGTCTTTCCTTCTCCTATTCTTTCCACTCAACCACTCTTTCCTCACATCAGGGAGATTGGGATGAGCCTGACCTCACCTTATTTGCATGCAAACTCATATACATACCAACACACCCTATTGCTATCCCCCTGTTAATAAGCTAAATTACTGTTCCCTACCACAAATTTGTATGTTGAAGTCTTAACCCCTAGTACCACAGAATGTGACTAACTGTAGAGACAGGATCTTTAAAGAGGTAATTAAATTAAATGAGGTAATTAGGGTGGACCCTAATCCAATAGGACAGGTAATTTTTTAAGAAGAGATTAGGAGACACACAAAGAGAAGACTGGCCATCTACAAGCCATTTAGAGAAGCCTCAGAAGAAACTAACCCTGCCAATACCTTGACCTCAGACTCCCAGCCTCCAGAACTAAGAGAAAACAAATTGATGTATTATGCACAGTTTTTGGTAGTTTACTATGGCAGTTCTAGCAAACTAATACACTCTCCAATCCTAGCCCACAAGAATCTAATGGTGCTGTCAATGGATGGCTAAACTGGCTCAGGCTACTCTGTCTCTACATTGTTCAATTCCAGCCTCGCTTTTTTGTTACAGTCCTTTAGCTCTGTCCTGAGATCATGAGTCCCAAGCCCATGGGACTGGGTATATGACCCAATATATGTATAAGCAGCTATCTACCCAATACCATTGGCTGGGCACTGGAGATTCTACCTCCCCACCCCCAATATTCTCCTCTAGCTCTATTGCATCTTTCCTGTTAAAACACTGAAGACTGAGTTTCTTTTTTTTTAAGATTTTTTAAAAATTTATTTATTTGAGAGAGAGAGGTGCAAGCAGGGGGTGGGAAGAGCAGAGGGAGAGGGACAAGCAGATTCCATGCTGACCACCAAGCCTGACATGGGGCTCTATCCCGTGAGCCTGAGATCATGACCTGAGTCAAAAAGCAAGAGTTGGAGGCCCAACTGACTGAGCCACCCTGGTGCCCCTGAAGACTTGAGTTTTGATGCAAATGTTACCTAATAAAAGAGCAAGTCATTTGGGACATTTCAGCTTGCCAAGAATTAGTCTATCATAAGGTCAAAAAAATATAGCCTGTGGGCCAAATCCAGTTGGCTGTTTTGAAAAATAAAGTTTTATTAGAACACAGTCACATTCATTCATGTACAATCTGTTGCTGATTTTGCACGCCAACAGTAGTGTGAAGTAGCTACAAAAGAAACCATATACCCCATAGAGCCTAACATATTTACCATCTACTTCTTTACAGAATAAGTTGGTAGACCACTGATCTAGAGGACTCGAAGCTCCTCTGGTCAAGGGGTAGGGGTTGTGTTTGGGAATGAATGGGTGATACCTAGGGGATATTTCCCTATGAGTGAACCAGCTGGTGACTTTATGAGCAGAGCAGTAATTGGTCCACTGCAGCTGTTAACATTTTGTCCCAACTTCTGTGAACCTTTCATTGTCCTAGTGTAAAGTATCTCAGAAAGATACTTATTTCTGCCTTTCAACCTTATCTATCATGACTCCCTCCTTCTACAAAACCAGAGTAAAGGCTGTTCTGTCGCCATGCTTTGTACTTTCCAACCTTCCTGTCTGTGTCCACAGTGTTTCCTCTGCAGAATTACTTAGCCTTAGGTCGCATCTTGCGCAGTTCCTCACAAGAATTCTCTCGAGTCTACTTTGGAACCCTGCAACACATTCCTTTCAGATTGCAAAGTGCTGACCTCCGTTTTCACGTATGTATGCTTCGCTCCATTACTGGACTGTGAGCTCTTGGGAGACGGGGGCAAAGGTCTTATTCCAACTTTGTGTCCCCTAAAAGAGCTTTATACTTTTCATGTAATAACTGTGGCATAAAGCCTTCTTCAATTGTTAACCACATTTCTGCATGGTGACTCACAAAATAATGCTTCTGATTGCCCAGATGGTGGTCTGGAAGTACGCTACATACTAAAAAGTGAAATTGAAAGAGTAGGAAAGTAAATTAATACAATGATATTTTCGCCTAGCCACACTTTTAGTACACAACGTAAATCAAAAGATAATAGTAAGGCCTACGTTTTAGGAAAGGAAAGGACCATTTTTCTGACTTAACTTTCAAAATAGAGTACAGGATCCTTCATCTAGAGATGGCATCTGGAAAATCTGTAAAGCTTTTATGAACTTTTGTGTCCTAGCTGTCTTGGTTTGGGCTGTCCAGAAGACGACCCTGAGGCAAGATTTTAAGTGCAAGGGGCTTATTGGGGAAGTCACAGGAAAACAGCAAGAAACTGGGAAGTGAAGCAAAGAAGGAATGGGGAGAAGCTAATAAAGAGCGTTGACTTGAGGCAGCTAGTGCATTGCATGATCGAAGCTTAATTCTGCTCCAACAGCTTGGGAACCCATGTAAAAATGCTTCAGTTATCCCACCCAATGGACCAAGGGAACTAAGGTATCTCTACACTAACTCCAGTCAGTGCTTGAGGGCTGCTCCCAGGGGTATGTTTCTTTCCAGGCCCTCTGAGCCCACTGAATAGAACGCATAACCCAATGGCAAAGAAGAAAAAAAGCCCTCGGGTAATTAGGTGCACGTACTGGCAGCTGAAGAGCGTCGGGCCTTGCAGTGACTACGGCAAGCATTGACATCATCTTCTAGTCTGACTTTGAGTATTTCATAAATGCTCATTCATTCATTGAGCAAGTAACTACTGGGGCCTCTGTCTGTGTTTCAGGCACAGGGTTGGATGTTAGGGAAGAGTGGTGAACAAAGGCCGACCTTGTAGCCACACTGATTCAGCCTACATTCTAGTGGGAAAAAAGGATAATAAACACGTAAACCACCAAACAAGATTATTACAGACTGGAATAGATAGTTTGAAGGTAAGAAACAGGCTGCTATAATAAGGAATAATTGGAGTATGAACAAATTTAGTGTGGCCAGAAAAGACAGACTCCAAAATAAGACAGCTATAACAGGTGAAACTAGTATTAATTTTCTTGTTTCAAAGGAAACTAGCACAGATCCTTTCTTCCTAGGTAAATGGGAGTTTAGAGAGACTCAGGACCCTTGGGTGTTATCAGAAGTAAGTCAAGATGCTACCTCCTTATCTTAGTTTGTTGGGGCTGCTCTAACAAAAATACCCTAGAGTGGGTGGCTTTAACAGTGAACATTTATTTCTCACGGTTCTGGAGTCTGGGAAGTTCAAGGTCAGGCACTAGCAGATTTGGTGTCTGGTGAGATCCTGCTTCCTGGTTGACACACGGCCATCTTTTCATTGTGTCCTCACATGGTGGAGGGGGTGACGGAGCCCTCTGGGGTCTCAACTAGGGGCACTAATCCCATTCGTGAGAGGTCCACCCTCATGACCTAATCACTTCCAAGAGGCCCCACCTCCAAACACCATCACCTTGGGGATGAGGTTTCAACATATGAACTTTGGTGATGGATACAAACAAACTCTTAGTGGAGAAGAACCACCACCACCAAAATGAGGGTAATCATATTGATGCAGATAAAGGGGATATTAAATGGCAAGACAGGGGATAAAGCTCCAGTAAAAAGGTATTATCCATCCAGCACAAACAGTTTCCTATAGACCTCCAACATCTTATCTCTTCAAAAATCTTTCAAGTGGGCCACCATAATCTTCACCAATTTTGGGTGATGGGTAGAACAGTATTTTTGAGTATTTTAAAACCCAAAACCAACTCTCAAAGAAGCGTGAAAGCTGATCCCAACTGAATTACACCGAACTGAACCTGACATCCTAAAATACTGAAGCACCATATGGTAGTTGAACACCTATCATTACACTCTTGAATTAAATCAGAATTCGGAAGGTCTATACAGTGACAGAGAACTTTAAATAGGTAACCATCTTTGCCTGAAAGATACATCTTCAGTGGCTAAGCAGTGACTTATAAGCCAAATGAAACAAACACTATCAGGTTATTAAAACAAATTGTAGCTGACTTGGTGAATAAGCATATTCCTCCCTTGCTGGGGAAGAGAAAGCAGGCCTCTGCCGCAAAGGAGCCTCAGTGACGGTCTCCTCCTGGCTAAAAAAGAACCAAAATGTATCACTAATGTGTCAGCCACTAAGGTATGCTGAAAGCCTCAAAATGGCTTCTTTCTCAAAAGCAGATCTCATTACTCTGTGGTTAAAACACAAATTTCTTCCTGTAACTTCACAGGGTCCTTTATTTTTTCCAGTAAAATAGTTAGCAGGTTAGAGGTCTGTTCTCACTATGTGATCAGGGACAAGGTTCAGCTCTGCCTTGGTCAGCCCCCATGCACAAATCTGGGGCTCCTAGGACTTCAGTGTGGTGAAACACAACCGAGCAAAGGAGAAGACCCAGGGATGAAACTCAAGCACCACTAAATTAAGTAGCCGTGGGTTTGCCATTCAATCTCTCTTAGGCTTCCTCTGTAAAACAGAAATAATAATGCAAATGTTGTTGTAGGAAAGAAGTAAATTTGCCTAGTGCCTTGTCTGGGGCAAAAAGTCATTCAATTAACATCGTCCAATAAATATTGAGACTGAAGGACAACCGCTTTAGACAAATAGTTGCATTCATTTCTAAAAGAATTCTAACCAGACCTTGTTTTCTTACTGCTATAAGATAGGGAAAGTGATTCCGTTTTTATATGAGTAGAGGTGTATCTATCTCATCTGTTTTGACATAAACCCACCAGGGTCAGTGTATCTTACATTCACTGTCTGCTTGGATATTACATGTCCATGTGTGGTAACCAGCCTCTAAGATGATCTCCAGTGATTCCTGTGTCCTGGTATTCATGCCCCTGTGGAGTTCCCTCCCATGTTGACTAGGACTGACCTGGACAGCCAATAGGATACTGTGGAAATGGTAGTGTGACAAGGCTGGTTCATAAACGATGGTACAGGTTCAGCTTGGCTCGGTCTTGGATTACTTGTTCCAGAGCAAGCCAGCTGCCATGGCGGGAGGCCACCCAGCAGCCCCCTGGGGACGTCTACATGCTGAGGAACTCTAAGCGGGACTAACTTGCCAGAAATACAAGTGAAATCACCTTGAAAGATTCTCCAGTCCCAGTCAAGACTTCTGATAACCACCTCCCTGACCATCTTCCTGACTAAAATCTCTCTAAGCCAGAATCAGCTAAGCCACTCCTGAATTTCTAACCCACAAAAGCCACAAGAAGATAAAAAAATTTTTTGGTATTTTTAAGCCACTAACTTGCCACTCACTCAACAAAAAGAGAACTGATAAACCACGCAAACATTTTATTACTTTAAACTACAAAATCAGTGTTTGTTTCCATCAGTAGTTAGGGATGTGTACCAATGACGCAAAGCAATTCAGAATGTAACTGGGATTTGAAATGACGTAAAAGTCATGTAAGAGGGAAAAGATCGTACTTGCTTCATCCTGTTCCTCCGGGCTTTGTCAGAAGGCAGAAAGCATTGATCTTTCATCATCACCAAATAGAGGATTTCCAAACATTCATAGCCCTATTAATAACATTTACATATCTTTACTATGATTTTACCCAAAATTCTGCCTCCAACTGTCTTTAGGAAGAGCACAGAAACCAGTTAAAACACAAGATAAATCACTCACTAGCTGCATGGCCTTGTAATTGTTACTTAACTCTTCCAGAGCTCCTACTCATCTACAAAATGTAATTCAGTTCACATCATACAGAACTATTGTGAAAACCAGGATATAACTCATAACACAAATTATATGTTCCATGAGTAGAAGCAAATACTATCATTACCTCCAAAACCAACATAAGAGTTCTTGCATTAGATAACGCCTTTGATTTTGAAACTTGCAAAGATTAAATAAATTGATAATACTCATTGTCAGTGAGGCTTGAGAAATGGGCCTCTTTTACCCACTGTGGCTGGGAATAAAACTGGTATAACATTTTGGAGAGAAGACGTGTCAAAGTCGTAAGAGATGATGTCCTTTCACTTAGCAATTCTGTAACTAAAAATGTATCCTAAGGAAGTGGTTGGAAATGCGCCCCCTACTGTATGTAGAAGATGGACAGTCACAGGAATGTCCAGTGAATGTCCACTGTAATGAAAATTAGGCATAAAAGAAATTTCCACAGAACTGATTGATTTGACCAAATTTTAACCTAACTCAAAAGAAAACCCCTGCATAGACTGGCCAGCAATCCAAGACCTATGTGACCTGACTTACAAGATGAATTGGACCAGAGACTTCTGGTTAGAGTTTGGTGACACGAGCATGAGTTTTTCTTCTTTATCCCTCAAAGATCCATTAAAATAATATTAAAATATGAAAAGGGTAAGGGTACCTGGTTGGCATGCAACTCTTGATCTCAGGGTTCTAAGCTTGAGCCCCATGTGAGGTGTAGAGAATACTTATATTCTCTTTTTTTTTTTTTTAGGAGGGTTTTTAAATTTTTTTTTCAAGATTGTACATTTTGCTGAACAACATGAATAAGTAATGTCCATAACACTCTTTGTTAGGTTTTGGTAAGAGGAGATTTATAAAGTTAAATACAATTGAATATGAAAATGCTATATTGTAGTCAATGCTAAGAAAAGGAGAAAAACCATTTTTATGTAATTAAGAATTTTCTAATTTTTTTATGTAATTAAGAATTTGCAAGTTACCAAAGACATTATCAAGATGTTTCCACTTTTAGAGAAAAGCATTGTCCATGAACATTGGGGTACAGATGGCCCTTCTTTTCACTACAGCTGTATCTTTGGAGTAAATACCCAGTAGTGCAATTACAGGGTCATAGGGTAGCTCTATTTTTAACTTCTTAAGGAATTCCCATGCTGTTTCCCAAAGTAGCTGCACCAACTTGCATTCCCACCAACAGTGTAAGAGGGTTCCCTTTCTCCACATCCTCTCCAACGCATGTTGTTTACTGTCTTGTTAATTTTGGCCATTCTGACTGATGTCAGGTGGTATCTCAATGTTGGGAAGAGCCAAGATGCCCTTCAACAGATGAATGGATAAAGAAGATATGGCCCATATATACAATGGAGTATTATGCCTCCATTAGAAAAGACAAATACCCAACTTTTGTGTCAACATGGATGGGACTGGAGGAGATTATGCTGAGTGAAATAAGTCAAGCAGACAGAGTCAGTTATCATATGGTTTCACGTACTTGTGGAGCATAAGGAATAACACAGAGGACATCGGGAGATGGAGAGAAGTGAGTTGGAGGAAATTGGAGGGGGAGACAAACCATGAGAGACTGTGGACTCTGAGAAACAAACTGAGGGTTTGGGAGGGGATGGGGGTGGGGGTTGGGTGAGACTGGTGGTGGGTATTAAGGAGGGCATGTATTGCATAAAGCACTGGGTGTGGTGCATAAACAATGAATCTTGGAACACTGAAAAAAAATTAAATTAATAAATAAATAAATAAATTATAGAAACTTTAAAAAAAAAAGCATCCTCCAAATATCTGTTCATTTGGGAATGTCATTTGTTAGTGTAAGTGAATTTTAAATCACCTGATGTAACTACAAAGGAATGTACATATTAATAAAAGTTTATATCTGAATCTCATTTCATACAAGAAAAAACCTTTTATAACTCAATCTTGTTTAAAACATTATTTAATTCATTTGCACTTTATTCTTTTTTTTTTCTTGACTTTGTTTTCTTTTTTTTAATTTTTATTTAAATTCCAGTTAGTTAATATATAGTGTGATACTGGTTTCAGGAGAATTGGTTTCAGAAGATATAGCACTCACATACAACACCCAGCACTCATCACAACAAGTGTCCCCCTTCATCCCCACCACCCATCTAGCCCATCACCCACCCATCTCCCCTCCATCAACTCTCAGTTTGTTCTCTAACATTAGGAGTCTCTTATGGTTTGCCTCCCCGTCCAAAACATAAAATCTTAAAAAGAAAAAAAAAAATGAAAAGAGTATAATCCCACAATAGAAAGGAAAATTAGGGGATGACATACATGAATACAGAATTTCAACAAATTTGAAAGGTAGACTATAATATACATGAAAACTGTGAGATTAGAAGAAAAACCTTGGAAAGCTTCTGGACTCAGAGATGAAAGGTCCAATAAGGTATGGAAATAAGAAGTAGAGATCAAAACAAGGGGGGCACTGGGCTGCTTGGATGGCTCAGCTGGTCAGGCATGGGACTCTTGGTTTCAGCTCAGGTCATGACCTCAGGGTCCTGGGATCAAGCCCAAGTCAGGCTACCTGCTCAGTGGGGCCTCTGTTTGAGGATTCCCTCCTCCACCCCTCCCTCACCTGCATTCACTCTCGTGTTCTCTCTCTCTCTCCCTCTAAAATAAATAAATCTTAAAAAGAAAACATCAAGAGGAGTACATTAAGATCTGTATGCAGTGCAGTAGCCTCCCTACTCACAAAGTCCAGTCTTAACACAGGCATCCTAGAATATACTTACAGGCAAAAATTTCTTCTACTGGTCAGGATAGCTTTTGGGGGGGGGTGTGTGTTAGGACCTCCAGAAAATGTCCTCCTTCTTCACACCCTGGCAGCTACTCTCCCTATAAAATCGCTTCCATTCAACCCAAAGAGAAGTCCTTTGTGTTGGTGACCATTCTAGCTGCTTATAGATCTTCCTTTCTTAAATATAAGACTAACTAGATTTTCAAGAAAAAAAAACACATCATCAAAGAGGATAAAGACAAACAGAAAAAAAAAAAAAAAATGATTCCAGATGAACAGATACTTCAGGGAAGAAAAGAGAACTTTTAAAGTCCCTAGCTCATACCCTTTACGAGACTCAAGGAGTTATTACTTTCATGGGATGACAGCACATTATTATGGAAAGGAAACATCCCAGAACATGAAAGAATTCTTCAATATTAAAATGATGGCTGCAAGTACTAGAGGACTCTGACTTTTTGTTCAGAACCCAAAGCAGTCAAAAAGATAGATTAAAATTTTGACTATATGAAAATTTTTAAATATTTGCATGAAAAAAAGCACTATAAGCAAAGCGAAGAGAAAAATTGCAAGCTGGAAGAAAATATTTACAACATATATCACAAACAAGAACTCCTCTCCCTGTTATCTTAACCACTTTTCACTATCAAGAAGAAAAAGGCCGAAACACATAGAAAAAGTGGGATAAAGAGACAACGCATAGAAAAAGAAAGGCAAATGACCTTGACACCTACGATAAGAACCTCAATTTCACTATAATTTAAAAAATACACATTAAAACACACTGAGATGTCACGTCTTTTGTCATTCTTATGGAAATGGTGAAAATTTAAAAATTTGGCCACACACTCAATTGGCAAAACTGAAGAGAAACACACACTTTCATACAGTTCTGATAAGAATAGAAAATGATACAGTCCTAAGGAGAAATACGTTGTAAAACTATAATAAAAATACATACCCATTTACCCTTTGACTCGGTAATTTCACTTCTAAGATGCCACCTGAGGAGACACAAGCCCAAATACAAACAATAAATGTTCAAAATGGTGATTCACTGTAGTTTCTGCAACAACAACAAACATTAGAATCAATCCCAATGTCCATTAGCCAAAGATAGGTGGAACAACAATGGCGCCCTCACCCAGTGGAGAATGAGCTTGAAGAACAAATCTGGAAGGATTTCCAGGATGTAAGACTTAGTGAATAAGCCGGGCACAGACCAGTATATATGTGTGAAAATGAATAAAGGAAATTTCATTCAAGATGGAGAAAGGGAAGAATTCTCACACCCATGGCAGTGAATATTGGACATCGTTCAGCAGGAAGAAGGAAGATTTCCTCTCAATCTGTCCTTACTGCACCCAGTGAGAAATGCCACCATTCAGAACCCTCATTTTCCTCCAAAGCACTTTTGTTCAGAGCAACCCCTTCCAACTTGCTCCTTTCCTCCATGAAAGGACGCTCTCCTCCTTTGTTCTTGGACCTCGTCTATGGTTTGCCATAGTTTGTGTGTCCCCAATTGTAATTCCTCTGCTATTCTCAGATAAACTCATCTCCCTCTCAGTAACCTTTGCCATTCGATGTTTAAGGTTGACCTAGGTTACACTACTTTTTACACAGAGAACACACTACCTCTATATAAGAGAAAGAATGTTCATACATGCACACATGTGTGTTTAATTTTATCAAGACGGTCAACAATACAGTGACTAATAAAATTATTACCTTAGGGGGGTAGGTGGTAATGGGTTTGAAAGACTTGGGATGGAAGAAAGTCTTCTTTGAGTAAAGATTTTTATGCAAGACCATGTGTTTCAGTCATAGTTTGGTCAGGAGACAAAAGCACGCCAGTCATTTGAACAGAGGGGATTTAATATAAAGCATTGTTAACTAGGTATAAAGTTGTTAACTAGATGGCCGAAAGGATAACAAGAGCATAAATGTATCAGGAAGACCATGCCCACAGGAAGCAGCTACCACCTTTAGGGTAAGAAGATAATGAGCAGATGCTGGAACTATTAAGACTTAGAAATTATTAAACTTTCAAAGCTTCACTAAGCTGAAACTCAGACCTTTGAGGAGCGGTCACTTGCCTGTGCTGGGGTCACAGGGTTCAAAGGAAGGCTCCGTGGGCCTCCCTCTGGGGAGAGCTGGGGCTGCAAGTATTTGGAGGAAATGCAAACTGAATCGGGCTGCTTCTGTGGGGAGGCACTCAGCCTGCAGGAGTAAAAAGTATGGCTCAGGTGGTATGCACAGGGACAGGAAAGAGACAAAGAACCTCACAGGGAAGACACAGGAGAGAACAAGTTCCTTTTTCTTCTTCCAGCCTTGCAGACTCCCTCGCTCACCCCCTTTGGAAGATCACAGCGGCTGGGGTGGGGGGGGGGGCGGGGGGGGCCTGGGTGGTTCAGTCAGTGAAGCAGCTGCCTTGGGCTCAGGTCATGATCTCAGGGTCCTGGCATCAAGAACCTGGGACTGAGCCCCAGGTGGGGCTCCTTGCTTAGCAGGGAGTCTGCTTATCTCTCTCCCTCTCCCCCTCCCCTGCTCATGCCCACACATGTACCCTCTCTCAAAATCGGTTTAAAAAAAAAAAAAAAAGGCGGGGGGGGGGAGTGCCCGGGTGGCTCAGTGGGTTAAGCCTCTGCCTTCAGCACAGGTCATGATCCCAGGGTCCTGGGATCGAGCGTCCGCATCAGGCCCTCTACTCAGCAGGGAGCCTGCTTCCCCACCCTCTCACTCTACCTGCCTCTCTGCCTACTTGTAATCTCTGTCAAATAAATAAATAAAAATATTAAAAAAAAAAAAATCAGAGCAGGGAACTAGCTGGAAAAACAGAAATGTAGTTTGCAGGGTCCCAAGCTTGGCATCACATAGCAGGGTACAGAAGGTGGAGAGACAATAGCTTAATAACCAGTGCACCCTATAAAGGTTTTCTATATTTGAAAAATTAAATCAAAAAGAGAAAAGCACCCAAAACATTGAACACCAGAAACAAATGAACCTAAGTGTATAAAATCAATAACCACACAGGGAGAAGAATTATTTTAAGTATAGGAAACTGTTTATTCTTACAGTGATACATTCCAAGGACAAAAAGAACTACAAAGATATGTGAAAGTGTACTCTGTATGTTTATTGTTGGTAGTAAGATTGTACTTTAGAAATTATTTTATGTATATTATAGGATAAAGCAAACCAGTACATTAGTGGTGTTAAGAACAAAGATTCTCAGTGTTAAATGTAAATGTCAAGTGTAAATTCTCAGTGGAAAAAATATACCAGTACAAAATAAGGGTTTTTTAAAAAACCTTATAAGGTTAAGTTTGAACTGAAAATAGTATGAAGTTTTTTAAAGATTTCTACAGCTCTACTTATAGGAAGGGCCTACCACCAATGATACCTAGTAGCAAGGAACAAACCACGTACTCATACCTTGTTTTCTAAATATCATACCCCACTGAAAGGAACTAGGGCTCCTTGGAGAAATGCTTGATTCCATCTCTGGGGCACAGAATGTACTAACCAATGTGGGACATGCTGGGTGAAAATGTAAGGAAGTATCCAAAGAGCCCTGAGTCATGACAAAAGGATGCAGGAAGCTAGCTTGAATCAGCTCCCCATGGTCAGACTTGGAACAATTTGGCCATTGAATAAAATAGTAACTATAATTTATTACAACATTTTAAATTAAAAAAATCATTGTATACACAGTAAAACTCAAAATGAGAAAGATTTTTTAAATCTCTTCTCTGCAAAGGTCTATTAATAAATGCACAAGGAATTACAGAAATAGGAAATCATCATTTTGCAACTTCTGATGTAATAATGGACAGGTAAACATAACCAATCAATGCTTAAAACCATCAGATGAAAGATCTCTGGAACACCTAATCAACCCAGAGATAACCTGTTGATTGCAAAGGAGAAAATGTACCATTTGATGGGGAGACGGGCAGATCTTAATAAAACGAGCATATTTAGCAATATTCTTACCAGGACAGCCTGACATAATGTACCTTCTTATGTGAGACATTGTGAAGTGTACAACTTAACCTACAAAATTTTCATGGCATAATATTTAGCCTGAACATAATCAGTTCTCTGAATCAAAACGAGAGGAAATACAGAGGATGGGGAAGCAGGTAAAATGATACTGTGAGGACGAATCAGGCACATCTAGAATATGGGACACCCCACAAGAAAAAAGTTGGTAGCATTGTGGGGGTGGGAAGGTCAGTTCTAAGTTAAAAAGAGTCAATCATAACAACCAATGAAGAATGCGAACCTATGTTTTTCTAAATGTGAAAAAAAGTCTTTGGAAAACTGAAGAAATTGAATATGATAGAATATTACAGGATGTTATGGAATACTTACTAACTTTCTCAGTTGTGATAATGGTATTGTGGTATAGAAACAAATACCCTCATTCTTATGAGAATATTTAGGGGTAAATGGTTATTATATCCGCAATTTCTAAAACATTTAGGGGTAAATGGCTATTATAACTGCCATTTACTTTCAAATGGTCCATAGCAAAGACATACATGTAAATATGAGGAGAGAGGCAAATGTGGGAAAAAGTTAGTATTTGTTAAATTATTCTTTCAGCTCTGTAAGAGGTTTTTAATTCATTATAATGTTAGACTAGGAACTTTATTACTACAGGAAAGAAGCACAGTTGTGAAAATAAAGGAAAAAAATACAGTTGTCAAAATTCTCTGCAAGCAGAACCCAAGAAATTGGAGTCGAAAAAAAGAGAAAATATAAAGACCCAAAGGATCAGACCAAGAGTTTTAAGGTCTAACTTGCAGATATAGCAGAAACATAGAAATGAAAAATATTAAGTAGGAAATTGTCAAAGAAATAATGAGCAAAATGTTCACAACATTGAAAAATAGGTCTTCAAATTAAATGGTTCCAATGATTGCTAAGTGGAAGGAATGAAAAGAGATTAATCATCTAGACTTATCCTGGTGGCATTTCAGACCTCCAAAGACCAAAAGAAAAGCCTAGAAGCTTTAGTAGGAAGACACAACAATCAAACTAACATTAGTCTTATCAGAGCAACAATGAATTCCAGAAGACCATGGAATAAGTCTTCTAAGTCCAAAGGGAAAATAATTTCAAAAATAAAGTTCTACAGCCAGCCATGCTATCATTTCAAGTACTAATGCAAAGTATAATCATTCCCAGATATGCAACTCAAATATTTACTGTCCATTTACTCTTTCTTAGGAAGTACTTGAAGATGTTCATCAATAAAATACAAATAATATCAAAACAAGAAGAAGATGTAGGATCTAAGAAATATTGTGAAAAAGTAAATCTCAGGTTGATTGCTATGAATCAGGCCTAGAAAGCAATCAGGAAATTAAAACAGGAAGTCACAGTCCTCTGAGATAAGTGTCTTTAAAGAGAGTAGTTTTAAGCAATAAACAAATTAGTAAAAGATGGAAAAGACACATGAAGTTTAGTAAATGAGAAAGGGAGAGGACTAAGACCACATAACTTTCCTCCCCCACAGAAGAATAATCAAAAATTGAGATTAATAATGCAATTTCTTTTACAGTAGCATCAAAAATAGAATATATAGAAATAATGATAAAGTATAATACCTACATAATGACAACTAGAAACATTATGAAGAGAAATTAAAGAATATCAATATATAAATGAAAGTTAACCCATGGTCACAGATTATAAGACTCAATATTGTTAAGATGGCAATCCTCCCCAAACTGATCTACAGGTTCAACTAATCCCTACTGGAATCCCAGGAGGCTCCTCTGTAGAAATTGACGCACTGATCTCAAAATTTATATAACATTGCAAAGGCCCAAAACAGCTATGAAAAAGAACAATGTTGGAGGAATTATAATATTTTATTTCAAAACTTATTATATAGCTAAAGAAATCAAAACAGCATGGCATTGGCTTAAAGATAAACATATAAAGATCAATTGAACAGAACAGAAACCAGATATAAACCATTACACTTGTGGTCAATTGATATTCTAGGTAGGTACCAACACAATTCAATTGGGAAAAGATGGTGTGCTTTTAACGACCTGTGCTGGGACAACTGGTATCTGAGCAGTAAAGTGTTGACTCAGGAGACCTAGGTTGCCCAAATCTTGTACACTCCAAATACCTTAGAACTGGCCCTTGACCAACTTCTAGAAAATAAACTCTGAGGGAGTCTTTGGAATACCACATCTGGTAAGAGCATGTTTGTATATCTAGACCTTTGGGTCATACCCAACAGTTTAAACTAAAAGTGATATGTGGTGAACACCAGTTTTTATATGCCTGAGTTATGCTGTATCTGTTGACCTCTTGAGGATGGGAGACTAAGAACCTAAGGTCAGCCATGTAGATGTTCCATGCCTACGTGAGCTGACACCCCAGTAAAAACGCTGAACTTAGGTGAGCTTCCGTGGTTGGCAACATTTTCCATGCTTTGTCACCAATTTCTGCTGGGCCAACTGAACACCATCTATGCAAAACTAGCAGGGGACTGCACTTGGATTTCCTGAAATGTGCTCCAAGCATCCTTTTCCTTTGCTGATTTTAGTTTGTAATAAACTTTCCTGCAACAAATTATAACCACAAATATAATAGGTTTTCTGCATCTTGTGAGTCCTGAATCCATCAAAACCAAGGGTGGTCTTGGGGCCTTCACAAAAAAAAAAAAAAAAAAAAGAAAAGAAAAGAAAGAGAAAGAACTCGGACTTTGCTTTATACTCATAAAAAAATTAACTCAAAATGAATAATAGACCTAAATGTAAAAGGTAAAAGTATTAAACTTCTAGATGAATGCTGGAGAAAATCTTCATGACCTTGGTTTAGGCAAAGATTTCTTATAGAACACTAAAATAATGATCCTTAGGAGAAAAGAGTTGATAAATTGAACTTCATCAAATTTTAAAACTGTAGCTCTTCAGAAAGCATCATTAATAAAAAACAATCCACAGATTGTTTTATATGAACATATAAAAATATGACAGAAGAAGATATGAAAATGTCTTAAATCATATATCTAATAAAAAAGCTCATATCTAGAATATAGGGAAAAAAACTCTACAGCTCAATAATAAGAAAACAAACAACCCAATTTAAAAATGGGCACTTGGGTGGCTGAGTTGGTTAAGCGGCCAACTCTTGATTTTGGCTCAGGTCATGATCTCAAGGTCATGAGATGGAGGCCCATATTGGACTTTGCACTCAGCTGAGAGTCTGCTTGAGATTCTCTCTCTCCCTCTTCCCCTCCCCTTGCCCACACCCTCTACATAAATAATAAATAAATAAAATTTTATTTATTTATTTATTTGACAGAGAGAGAGACACAGCAAGAGAGGGAACCCAAGCAGGGGGAGTGAGAAAAGGGAGAAGCAGGTTTCCTGCCATGCAGGGAGCCCGATTCGGGGGCTCGATCTCAGAGCCGAAAGCACACGCTTAATGACTGAGCCACCCAGGCGCCCCAAATAATAAATCTTTTTTTAAAAATGGGCAAAATATCTGCACAGACATAAGATGAAAAGATGCTCAACATCATTAGTTATTAGGAATATGCAAATTAAAACCATAATGAGATACCACTGCACACCCACTAGAATGGCTTTAATCCAAAAGAATGACATTACCAAGTATTGAGGATATAGAGAACCTGCAATTCTCATGCACTGATAGTGGGCATGTAAAATGGAAAACGGTGGCTCTTTCAAAAGTTAAATATATACTTACTTACCATAGGACCCAGTGATTCCACTCAAGACTCTACCCAGAAGAAATAAAAGCCTATATCGACACAAAGACTTTCATGCAAATGTTATGGCAATATTACTCATAACAGCCCCAAACTGGAAACAGTTCAAGTGTCCCTCGGCTGGTGCTGAATTTGCTGAAAAATCACTGAATGTACACTTATAGTGGGTGAGCTTTATGGTATACAGGTTGTATCCGAGTAAGTCTTTAAAAAAAAAAAAAATTCCAGGAAAAATAAAATTCCAAATGAGGATATCCTGGACCATAGATGAAGTAACTAAAATGAGGTATGATTTTTGATTCATTGGTGAAGCGTACAAAACGAGAAACTTCCCTTGAGTGGAACAGGATTTATATATATTGGAATATAGACAGAATTGCAATCAGAGCATTTTTGTTCAGATTAATGATTTTACAAACCATAGAAATGCAAACATTTTGGTACATTAATTTTAATTTTTAGAATCAACCTATTGACAGAGTTTTGAAGACATTAACTCTGGTTACAAAAAAAGGTAGACAAAAGTTCTCTCTCTTCTGATATTAAACTGTGGCACAGCTGACCAGAGTTGGGGAAAGTTAGAGAAAGGGCAGGTGGTTCATGGGCTCAGCTTTTTAAAAAAAAAAAAAAAAAAAGGATGTTGAGAGTTTGGAGTTACAGTTCAAAGTGGTTTAGTTCTAATGGTGGAAATTACAAAGGTAAGTAATCATAAAACTAAAAATACTGACTTCACCATCAAAAAAATTAGGAGAAAAGACTATGCTGGGATGACAGAAGTAAACTTTCCCCCTTGTAGATTATTATAAGATCCCAGAGAGTGACCAATCTGTGAAGTTGTCTTAGTTCTGGTACCTGGCAAGCTAAAAGAGTTGGGGTTCTGGATTTCTGTAGACTCCTCTGCTTCTTTCTCTTTTTTTTTTTTTTTTAAGATTTTTATGTATTTGACAGAGAGAGACACAGAGAGAGAGGGAACACAAGCAGGGGGAGTGGGAGAGGGAGAAGCAGGCTTCCCACCGAGCAGGGAGCCCGATGCAGGGCTCGACCCCAGGACCCTGGGGTCATGACCTGAGCTGAAGGCAGACGCTTAACTGACTGAGCCACCCAGGTGCCCCACCTTCTGCTTCCTTCATGTAACTGTCTTCTCTGTCACTTTTTCGTTTACACTCACTTTTAAATTTTGTATAGGATTCCATCAAAGGGACATGCAATAAAGCACTACGGGAAGGTGGGCATGTTATTGTCAGTGATCTAATTAATTATATGAAGTCCATCTAGTAAGAAGTCTCAGTATTAAGAAGTTCTCCCAAATGCAGCTATAAAAACACCCTCCAATCTTAAGATTCTATCAGTAATTAATGTGCTATTTTGACCTCCGTTTGCATTAAACCTTTGTTGCTAATTCTCAATTCAAAACCAGTGGGAAAGAGGGATGCTATTTATTTAGTTCCCATAAGGATCACATACTACCCCTATTGTGTTCCCACTTTTGAAAAATATGCGTGTGTGAGAGCACGAGCACACACACACACACACACACACACACACAAGACTGGAAACAGATACGGTCACATGCTATCAGTAATTATGGATCGTGGCACAGATGAGGCTTATTTTTTCTCCCTTACTCTCCTTGGTTTCTTGAATTATTTTCCCAAAAATCTGCACTAATTTTAAACTGAGAATAAAATACTGGGGTTTTGGAAATGTAAAAATCTCAGGCCTCATATCAGGGAAAGGTAAATTCGGGCACCTTGGTGGCTCAGTTGCCTTCGGCTCATGATCCTGTGGTCCTGGGATCGAGCCCCGCATCGGGCTCCCTGCTCAGTGGGAAACCTTCTTCCCCCTCTCCAATTCCCCCTGCTTATATTCCCTCTCTCGCTGTGTCTCTGTCAAATAAATAAATAAAATCTTTAAAAAAAAAATAAAAAAGGAAAAGG
Organism: Martes martes; assembly: GCF_963455335.1. Taxonomy (NCBI): domain Eukaryota; kingdom Metazoa; phylum Chordata; class Mammalia; order Carnivora; family Mustelidae; genus Martes; species Martes martes. Next base: position 15,991,707 of record NC_137900.1, on the reverse strand, counting down.
TAAATTAGCCAAAGAAGGGACAGAGAGCAGGTGCATTCTCTCATCAGCAGCCAACTTAATTACAATTCTAAAACATTCTTGTAAGTATTAGGTAAGACCTCATTTGGGGGCCAAAATCATCTTACATGCTCAGAATGCTTACACCCAGCAAACCCAAGGCCTGGATTAATTCCATGTACTTCTTTAGACACAGCTAGAAACTTGCTGATAACGTTTCAGCAGCGAAATCTTGAAAAACTTCAGAGAGGATAATCACCCTTCAATTCATTATCTGGAGATCAATAAAGAGAACTAGGAATAGCACATAATACAAGCTGAGTAGAGTCTACCCTGCTGCTAAGTAAAGTTGCTTTCTCTTTTCATTGACCAACAGCACGGCTTGCACCCAACCAGTCACTGCTTGGGGCCAGAGTTAGAAAATATTCTCTTCCTAATTTATGTTCCATTGACTTTTTATGATGGCAAGTATTGATCTCCCCTTATGCCATCAGATCAGATGCTGCAGCCCGATTTGGGGCCAGGATCAGGACTGTAGGTGACCAGCTTTTAATGGGCAGGAGAAATGGAGGTAGAAGATGATTTATTTTGCTTTTGTAGACTCTTTTATTACAGACACAGATGTTGGGAGCCTTCCCAGCTAAAATCAGGCACAGAGTGGGGCAGGTGAGCTGCGCTGCCTTCCCAGAGTGCCACAATCATAAAACAAACTGAACATTCCAGGAATGACTCATTTGATTAGAGGAGCCAAAAGCAGCACCGCAAGCAAAAGAAGAACAGAACGAGGATCATTTTTCAATAGGGTTCCTGATGGACTCTAGGCATGGACAAAGAAAGGATGGAGGAATGATTGTCTGCTCATTATGTCAAATTGTATAGACTCAAAGATCATTAATATCTTTGCTCCAGAGCTGATAGCAACGGTGACTTGGCTTGGCTTAAGCAGTATCCTTCTGTTACATATACTTCATTGTTTTCTCCAAGGATTTTCTAAAGAGACGGACTTCGTTGTTAGAACAGAACCACGTATGTCAAATCCCATACAATGCATTTTAAGAGACAGACAACATAATTCTGTTGAGCTGGAAAGCTGTTGCATCAGATATGCTGGCTATAGGAAATATGTGGGCCACCTGAGCCCTAGAGATGGTGTAGTCAAGTTAACTCCTTGTGGTCTTTGGATTACTAGAGGGAACTCTCACTGCCTTGTTACATGTGGGATGTGGAAGCTAAGAAAGAGAATGTGACATTTTAGAAACTGTGCATTCCTGAAGAACAGGAATGATAAGGGGAAATTTCGGTTTCTTGGATTTTCATCTGGAACATGAGAGAAATATGCAAGACACCAATAATATTGGGATAGGAAGATACAGGCCTTGAAAGCTTTAAATGATTCCCTGAGTGATTCTGACATGCAGCTAAAGCTGACAACCATGACTCTAGGTCCATCCCTTCCCTGAATGTTCCAAACTGGAGAGAGCAGTTGCTTCAAAGACTATGGTCATTAACATGTCAAATATTTAAAAAGGAAGATTTTTAATTCCCTAGAAAGAAAATAAATTCTTGGAGAGCAGGAACTGTTTTAGCTTTCTTTTGGATCATACCAGTACCTGGGTATGCAAATAATAGATCTTATAGACATATCTGATGAAATAAATCACTAATCTTAGCCTCTGACGCACCTTCTCCCACTCCTCCCCCACTCCTCCCCCACCACTCCCCCAGCACTCCCAACTCACCCCCTCAGCCCCCACCTACTCTAAATTCCCAGGTCTTTCCACTCATAGGACAGATCGGCTCTCGGGGGCCCTACTGCTAAACAGCTTCAAGCCCAACTTCACTTTGGTCCTCTGCTTAATGTGGTCAGTATCTGAATCCTTTTCAGCAGCACAGACGCACTGGGAGAGACCCTGAGATTAGTTTTTAACAGTTCTCAAGTGGGGGCATTGCTGCCCCCTTGCGGGAAGAAACAGTAATGGAACTGTGGTTTCTCCAGTTGGTAAGTATGTGTAAAACACATAAAACTCAAAACTTAGTTGGAAATTCTAGTACTAGTCTACCTTTAATTCAGACCTTTACATGGATTTTTCTAAGGTGCTCCTAAACTTTGAAACCAAAATCGAGTAGGAAAAAAGGAAATAACGGTTATGTGCCAATACTGGCTGTGTGGTAATTTACTTTTTTTTTTTTTAAGACTTTATTTATTTATTTGACAGACAGATCACAAGTAGGCAGAGAGGCAGGCAGAGAGAGAGGGGGAAGCAGGCTCCCTGCTAAGCAGAGAGCCTGATGCGGGGCTCGATCTCAGGACCCTGAGACCATGACCTAAGCCGAAGGCAGAGGTTTAACCCACGGAGCCACCCAGGTGCCCTTGGTAATTTACTTTAAAACAGACTGTATGGTGTCTAGAGGCATCGGTTTAGTACTTGAAAAACGATTATGAGGGATACCAACTTCCAGAGGATTTTAGGAAGAATTTCAAATATGATTCTCAAAATCAACAGCAGGACAGTTTATTAGTGTTAAAGATTGTTAGGCATCATTCTTCTCTGGTAAAATTAATGTAAATATAAGGAATTTAGGATACCTCATGGGCTAGAAAGAGGCTTAGGGCCTCAACAATCTTTCTTGAACCAAGAGAATAAAAGCAGCAACCCTAGTATCCTAGTCCTTGGGACAGTCTAGGGCTCTTGCATGTCCTCTGTCCTTCCCACTTTACAGAGGACAATCATCTGACCCACATGGGGAGTAAGCAGGCAGCCACCACAGTGATGTCCTTTCAGAGAGCCTCTCATTTAAGATGCTTCTAGAAATGGAAAAATCAGAGACTTATGGACCTTTCTATGCTTACAAGAACGGGTAGTGGGGCTATTTCAGTATCTCCTTGCTAAGCAAAATGAGAAAATTTAGCAGAATTTGGTTTAAGGCTATTTTCATTATGAAATATCACCTAGTAGAAATATTATAGGGGGAACATAAGGAATTTGGGGGAATTTAAGCCAGATGGGCCTGAATATTCCTGAACGGTCAAATTAGCTAAGATCAGTTCACTCTACAGAGCTGTGCTCTTTCTAAACAGAAAACAGAGGCAGCATTTTTCAGGACTGACTGGCTCTCAGTTTGAAGAATCCCTGATAGCCTTAAGGAGTCTCAGACACTTGCCTGGTCATGCAGCCAGTTGGGCTGGGGGGTGCGGCTCAAAGCCCATGTCCTTCTAAACCCCAACTTCCCGAAATTTCTAAGATCTTGAGCAATTTTCACCACTCTTCAGGGGTTGTTTTGCATTGGTTTTGTCTGGAGAAGTACAGTGTTCTACATTATTGTAGCAGCATCTTTAAGCTATGATCCTCAGCCTTCCGGTATGCACAAAAATCAGGTCAAGAGAGTTCTAAAAATTCAAATTTGATTCCCAAACTTTACTCCCCATATTTCACTGTATTGGAAGTAGAACCTAGGAATCTTCATTTGTTTTACTCCCACTTTCAGGGGACTTGGATGTAGATGGCTTGGAACTATCGCTGAATAAATACCTTCTAGAATGTTCACTTGGGAGAGTCATTCTGGTAGAGGAATCTAATGAGAAGGCTTTGGAACACCTGCTCCAGAAAAGAGGTAAGTATTAACCTTCACAGAATGAAGGGACCATTCAATGCACGAAGCCCTTAAAAACATTAATTAAATCTGGGATATGTTATTTATTGAATATTATATGTATCTATTTTCCTCCCAGTATCTATTTACTCTTAATATTATTGCTCTACTTAGGGTGTTGCTCTTCTAAATCCAAACATTTAAACTCCTATATTCCTTCCTTAGTCATTTGGTTAGGAGATTTTATACAAAGATTTTAAATCTAATTGTGATCTTCCTTTCAAGAAGCAGTTCTCAGGGGCACCTGGGTGGCTCAGTGAGTTGAGGCCTCTGCCTTCGGCTCGGGTCGTGGTCCCAGGGTCTTGGGATCAAGCCCCGCGTCGGGCTCTCTGCTCGGCGGGGAGCCTGCCTCCCCCACTCTCTATGCCTGCGTCTCTGCCTACTTGTGACTTCTGTCTGTCAAATAAATAAATAAAATCTTAAGAAGAAAAAAAAAGAAGCAGTTCTCAGATAAGAGCATATATAGAACTCAACAGGAAAAAGAGAGATGCTTCCGAATGCGATGCCTCCTCTATTAAGGCTACAAAAATAACTGGCCTAAGGGAACCGTGAGTGCAATCCATGCCCCAGGACAGAAAGAACAAACTGCATAGGGGGTCATGCAGTACCAGTCCTGGGCCCAGAACACTGTAGCCCATCCAAGGAGCCATTACATGACACCCAACAACAGGAGTGTCCTCTTGCATGAGAAGCACCAGAGATTACCAACAGAAATACAGATTCCGGGGCACCTGGGTAGCTCAGTGGGTTAAGGATCTGCCCTCAGCTCAGGTCATGATCCCAGGGTCCTGGGATTGAGCCCCACATCGGGCTGTGTTCAGCGGGGAACCTACTTCTCTCTCTCCCTCTGTCCCCCCCAACCCCGCTGCTTGTGCGCTCTCTCAAATAAATAAATAAAATCTTTTTAAAAAAGAAAGAAATGTAGATTCCTGGGACACACCCCAAATCTATTCAATCAGAACCCCCAGAAAATAGGCCCCAAATATGTATTTTAACAAACATCGTTGGTGATTTTTATTGATACTAAAGCTGGACTACAACCCCCAAACAAAATTTTTGCAATTAGATTCATGCCATTCACAAAAATCTCTCACCTGAGTGCCTGCCATTGTACTTAGATGCTTTTTTTTTTTTTTTTAATAATCTTGGTACAGCCAAATGACATTCAAGCAGCAAGACACAAGAGTAAAAAGATGGGTTGCTGGGGAGAAATGCAGACATACTCCAGGAGGCTTAGAGTAAACAAGTGATTTCTATCTATGGTAAGGTGCTGTGGAAAAAGCATGGTTTTAAAAAGATAATTATGGTGTCAGAAAGTGCCGAATGGGTTTCATTTTATGTATTTTCATAATGCATAGGTTTAAAGATATAAATGATGCCATTAAAATACAGATTCAGGGCACCTGGGTGGCTCAGTTGGTTAAGTAACTGCCTTCGGCTCAGATCATAATCGCAGAGTCCCAGAATCGAGTCCCACATCGGGCTTCCAACTCCATGGGGAGTCTGCTTCTTCCCCTGACCTTCTACCCTCTCGTGCTCTCACTCTCTTTCTCAAACAAATAAATAAAAGCTTTAAAAAAATAAAATAAGATAAAATACAGAGTCAGGACAAGCAAAAGTAGTCAATGTACTGTCTGATGTGCAGATTCTAACCATGGACTATTTAACAGGAACACAATTGCTAATCACCACGTATAAAAAACCAGAAGGATAAATGCTCTGCTCTGCTGAGGGCCACGAACCAGAGCACAGAAATCCTCTTTCGAACCAGGCAAGATTTCCCATGAGGGAGGAGTTTGCAAAGCACAATTTAAGCTGCTATGACTGGAAAGAGAGTGTAGTGATCAGAGTGGAGAGGGCGGGGACAGGAATCACAGGCTGGTCTCTCCAGATGAGCTCTCCCGTGTGTATCATAAGCAGTAGCATAATCAACAGCACAGATTATGGAAGCCTCCAGAATGCTCCAGTTGAAAGGGAATTTTTAAGATTTTATTTATTTATTTGAAAGAGAGAGAGTGTACAAGCGGGGGGAGGTGGGAAAGGGCAGAGGGAGAAGCACACTCCATGCTGCACAGGGAGTCCAATGTGGGACTTGATCCCAGGATCACGACCTGAGGGCAGCCACTTAACCCACTGAGCCACCCAGGTGTCCCTGAAAGGGAACTTAGATTATCGGGCTGAATGATCTAATTTTATTTTTTTTATTTTTTTTAAAGATTTTATTTATTTATTTGACAGACAGAGATCACAGGTAGGTGGAGAGGCAGGCAGAGAGAGAGGAGGAAGCAGGCTCCCCGCTGAGCAGAGTCCGACGTGGGGCTCGATCCCAGGACCCTGGGATCATGACTCAAGCTGAAGGCACAGGCTTTAACCCACTGAGCCACCCAGATGCCCCTAAATGATCTAATTTTATAGGTAAGACACCAAAGCAAATAATTTAGCCTCTCTGGTCTTCGATGTCATACCAGCTTATTTGTGCCAAGGCAAGATGGCAGCCCACACGAGGCTTCTCAGTGACCTTTCTTCTACATGAGTTCCCAAAATGGGACTGCTCTGCTAAGTCATGACAGACAATAGAATTTTATGTAACATCGGCCTCAAAATCTTAAAATCAGATTATATAAATTATTCTCAATTTAAGCCTCTATTTATTGAGTAACTCCTATGTGTGAAATATTTGTTAGATGTTGGAATTAATCCTTTCCTCTAAAAAAATAAAACCTAGCAAAGAGGTTTCACGGGAGCATGGTTATCCTGGGGTGTCAGTTCTATTTTGTTCGTGTCTAATGGTTATTGTGTGTTAAGGTGGTAACGGATTTTGATACCAGTGTACTTACACTTTGTGCCTGTTGTCTGAGATTTTCACGAGAACTGGAAATACATTTCTCAAGGATCTCCCTTAGCAACAACGCTAAAGATTTAACAAAAGGCACATGTTAAGATTGGGTGGCTCTATCAGCCATTACCGCTACTACAGAATGAAGACAGCTCAGGGACAGAGGAGGCAAACGTTTGCCCAGGTGTCTTTTCAGAGAGGAAATGGGGTCCATTTTCACTCCAGAGAATTCTTCTATAAACTCTACCCAACAAGGTAATAGTTTTCCAGCTGTACAGAGCCCAAGACTTCCCAGAAAGGTTCTTCTGAATAGATATTGGGGTTGGGGGGCAAGGACCTACAGACATGGGGTGTGGGAAAAGCAAAGACTGGATCAACTGAAATAGTTCCTTTTGGTAACTCATAAACCGGGGTACCATATAAGCTTTCGTTCTCCCCCTCCCCCCACCACTACCACCACCAGTCTCTGCTGCTGCTAAAAACATCTGAAAACCTCACACTAAGTCACCACATACATACAAAATTCTAATTTCATAGACTGGCATATAAAACACTTTGTAACAACCAAAAACCTTGGTTTAGGACTATATTTATTTCAAAAATATTGGCCTTCCTTCTTGGTATATGAATGCATCTTAGACCAGAAGAATTTCTAGAACTCTTTCAAGGAGATAAAAACAAAAGAAACATTTTTATAATTGGTTTCCGTGGGGTATATACTTAAACGTGAAAGCCCTTGATAGCTCTCAGGCATCTTTTATTTTTCTTAAAAAACTCAATAATTTCCTGAATCCTGGTCTCTTGAAACCTCTCTTAATTATACCCTCCCTAGTAAGTTTTCTACACAATGGTAATCACAGATGTCTATAATCCTCGTCTAGTGAAAATGTCAAAGGAAACTCTGCGTGATCTCTATTAGCACCACATAATTAAAGGTCCTGATACATTCTGGGAGGGTCTCTGTGGGGATTTTAAGCAAGGCCTCTTTGGACACGCAGCTAGCTGAATAGATTGGGCCTTGCTCAAACTGAACACAACTTCATCACCGTTGAATGGATTAGCGGAACAATAATCAGCAATAAAATGCTACGGGGATCTGAGAAGTTAAATACATGGTAATAGTCATCCCAGTAAAACTGTTCTGGCAACGACTAATGAATCACCCCTCGACTTAATCGTGTCTCCGTCACGCTAGGAGAGCAACAGAAATGGAGCCAAGCCACAAAGGAGAAGCTACTTGAAGTCTTTGTGAACCGGTTCCTTCTTGGGTTGTTATTAGACAAGCTCAGCCCACAAAGATTTACTGCGTGTCTGCCAAGTGCGGGGCACGAGGGAGGTGAGAGCCCCTCTCGGGGTCTGTTCTCGAGATGGTAAGAGGGTGTATTTCTCTGCCTTGCTTCCATCAGTTCCCCCCACCGCAGAGCCCGGATTTTAGATTGCTCTGGGGTCACTGAGGTCGGGAAAAGGACGGAGCTCAGCTCCCCAGCTCTGCTGACCCCTTGGACTTAAAGAAACTTCACAGAAAGCATCCTCTCCTGTCATGGCCCCATCACAAAGGTCTCGCTTAAACATCAACTTTAAGAATCCAGAGGGAAAATGCTTTTAACAACCAAATCGGGAAGGTAGGAGAGAAAAAGAAGGTATTTTTCAATCACTGCCTTAATAAAAACAGAAACACAAACTAACCCTCTGTGAGCATCAGCTGTGTCGAGATGATGTGTTGAGTACAAAATTTATTTAAAAAAAAAAAAAAAAAAGAGTGACCAAGGTTCCCGCCAGAGAGAATTTAACCGTCTGAGCAGGGAGAGAAAAGTACTAAAAAAATACGACATTGCCTTGAAGAGGCAACAAAGCACTTCAGAAAGAGAGAAAAAACAATGCTAAACCCGACCACAGGGAAGAGCAGGGATTCACACTGAGGGGACACGAGGTACAGAGGGGATGGATGGGCCCCACCCCCATTTGTATACCGAGCAGGTGGAAAGGCAGAGGAAGCTTCCGTGGATGTTCCCCCTCCGGGTGAGGCTTCGTATTTTTTCCAAAACACCTTCTAACTGGGAATCCTAAGCCCCACAAGATCACATTTCCATTTTTTTATTTTTTCCAGATTCAGGGAAATGAGGACTAAGAGGGGCGTTTTCAGTCCCCTTTGCAAATGGTAGAAAAGCCACTTTGAGAAGGCTGAGTGCTGGAGGCCACAAGGACAAGGTCAGACTCCTACGGAAAGTCAGAATCAAAGCATAGAGCCTCTTAACTCCAAAAATCCATCCTAACCCTCTGTTACCTCTTATTCCCCCAGCTAAGAGGGTTTTGGTTTTGGCTTATTCCATGATGGCAGCATGAGGATTTTTGCTGAAACCCCAAGCATGTGTCCCTCAAGGGCCCAGGAGGCCCATGTGGACAACGGCGAACTCCCACGTCATCCCCAAACACCCGCCCTCCACGTACGACTTGCTGTCTTACCTGTGATTTCCTGACGTGGGAACACGGACCGCAGAGACCTTCATTCCCAAGCTTAACTGAAGGAGCCCCAGAGCAATGAGCAGAAGGACGACATGGCCACCTGCTGATGAAACACTGCGTCACTTCTCTCTGGTCACAGACCGGGGCGCAGCAAAGGCACCTCTACGTGCTGGGTGAGAGCACGAGAACATTCCCGTGCAAGCCCTGTGTGAGGGAGATGCCTAGCATCCAGCAGCCTTCAACACTTTCCTGATTCCTGAGGGCACCTGGGGACTTTTGTAAACGACCAGTGCCCTAGCCCCACCTCTGACCAATTAAAAGAGAACATCTGAAAGATGGCGCCAAGGTGTCATTGTTGTCTAAAGCTTTCCAGGTTATTCTAATTGGGCTGCCATGAGCAGCAATCCCATGGATCCTTAACACGGAACAAGACTTGTTGACTTCAGCTGCAAATGATCTCTTCCTGGCTTTCATTTCAGTGATGCTATTACGTTGGGGGGGGGGGGGCTGTTTAGAAACTAATAAGAAAGGAGGGTAGAGAATCCAAGCCCCAGGACCCTCTTAGACACTGTTGGTGGTTTCTGAAGTGAACACGCCTCTCTCCTTCTTAGGAGCCCATAATACCTAACCTTGGCAGTGTACTGCCACAGAGCATGCCCAAGTTTGGAAGTCGAGACTTCCCGAACAAAGGAGACGGTGACAGAAGACAGATCCCATCAAAAGATACTCCCTCCTTGATTCTCCTTTAATTCTATTTGCAGAGATTCTGATTTGATTGTGTTGGGATGGGGCTTCGGGCATTCCTCCTTTTTCCCAAACTCCCGTGGTGATTTTAATGTGTGCCAGGGAGGAGAAGCCCCAGGCCAAGGATCTCCAATGTTGCTGCCTATGAGAATCACCTGGGGAGCTTTCAAAACTCTCGATTCCCCCAGGCCACACTTAAACCAACTAAGTCTGAACCACGGGGCATGGGACCCAGGCAGCAGCATTGTTCAATGCCCACTGGGCAAGTCTAAGTTGAAACCAGAGGAAGGAACCACAAAGAAGGGGAAATAACTAGATTCTAGGTTCTGCTTGGCCACAAATTTGCATGTGACATTGGACTTACCGCTTCGCTATTCCAGGTCTCGGTTTTCCTACGTGTAAAATGGTGCCCCCTTTAAGGCACAATCCTCAGTGCATCTAAAAAGGCTTTCCTGAGCAAATCCCCTCCTGCCACCAGTGTTGCCCTCCAGAGCTCTGACTGTATCTCTAGCCCTCCCTGTTGTTGAAAGATGGTCAGCTGCCTCAAGGATGGAACCATCTGGAGCATTGTCCCCAAGAAGGGTATGAGGCTTCTCAGCTCTTCCCTACGCTCCAGTCAGACCGAAGGTGTAATGCAACCGCACTCTTGAGTAGAACACGTGTAACTAGTCAGTGTGAGCGAGAGTCACGGTCGGCCTGCAGACTGAGATGACGGGGCTGTCACGCACCCAGAAAGAGCTGTTCTTTGTTGAGTTGTAGCTTTACTTCTGTCCCTGGAGCCCGGTGCGTCAGGCACACAGTCCCTGTTAATCTAGACCTACATCACTAGCTGTGAGTCTCTGGGAGGAAGGGTCCTCCGGACTTGAAACTCTCTGCCGCGTTGCTTATTTCTAATTTCAGTACACAGGCAACACCACTCAAATGAAAGCCCGAGAGAGGATCATTAGCAACCGAAGAATCTCACCCCTTCTTGATAACCCACATTGGCAACACCATGACACAGGCATTACTGAGGGGGTCAAAAGACCAGGGTTTGAGCCCCCACTCTCCCGGAGGCTGGCTGTATGACTCTGGGTAAATGATTCTCGGCTAATGAAGCTCTCTCTCTCCCCCTCCCTAAAGTAGAGATCAGACGGGCTACTTCTCCGAAGGGTGAGCACTGAATGAAGCAATGTACGGGCGAGCATTTTGTAAAACACTGGTTCTCTACCTTCTCCCCCTTGGACTCTCTCGTCTCTTCAACACTTAAAAATTCATTTCTAATGATGAAAGTTACTCCCTGCTGTGATAGAAGTTCTCCCATAGATGGGGCCTGGGAGATAGCCCAGACTCCAAGTTGCTGTCATCTAACCCATACAAAGGAAGCAGAGTGCATGGAGATGTGAGCAATTAACTCAGGACTTAGGAGAAGGCACTAATGCAATTAACAACGAAACAATCACCATCCTCATTGCCAATTCTGTCTGGGTGTTAGACGTTATCACCAGGGAAAGTGAAATCATGCACCCAGGCAGAATTTAAATACAAGACAGAAACAGAAAGGTCCTGGTAGTCCAAAAAAAAAATAAAAAAGATGAGACTATTCTGTGAAGCGAAGGCAACAGGATGATAGCGAAGTATTGTCCAGTAAGAGATAGAACAGTCTTTATTGGCATAACAAGGAGAGGCATGGCCTGCTGCTGCTTCTTTGTTCCAGTTCTTCCAAGACCAGGGAGCGCAAACGCATTCAGCCGTTGAATGAATTCAGCTGCAGGTCTATAAGCCCCAGATTTACAGGGAAGGAATCTTCACATTACAAAAGAGGCCTATTTCTACCTGGTAGACGCAGGTTATTGGAGAATGATGCAGGGGATAAGGAGGAGGACAACGGTGGCAGGCACGGAGCTTTCTCCCCAATTACAGATGAAGAAACTGAGATTTGAAGGTTCATCCTACACAAGCCAGGACTTCTCACCCCAGACTCAGCACTCCTCTCAGCACCACAAAGATGCTGCAGAAGATGTATTTTCAAGTGAATAAAAATACATGCGCCATTCCTCTGAGAGACAGACTACCGTCAACCTCAATACGGTCCAAAAATAGAAGTCCTAATAGTAATCATGAATCCTGTGCTGAGTACATCCTACGTCCCAGGCTCTTCTTAAAATAACAGTCATAGATTGACTCACTGAGCTCCCAACAGCCCTCGGAGTGGATGCTACTATTTCCCCATTTTATAGATGAGGGGAAAGATGCACTGAGATGGCTACTTAGCTGCCTGAGAACACACAGCGAAGCTCTGATCACCTTCAGAGCCACGATTCAAGTCCAGGCCATTGGCTCCGGCTCCCACGTGCACAACCACTCCTCGATAACCACTATTTGATAATGTATGAGAACCAAAGACTCGGAGCATTAGCAATAACCGCCCCAAAACACTGTTTAACATCTACACCATGATTTCTTTTTTTTTATTAAATTTTTTATTTATTTTCAGCGTAACAGTATTCATTGTTTTTTCACCACACCCAGTGCTCCATGCAATCCGTGCCCTCCCTAATACCCACCACCTGGTTCCCCCAACCTCCCACCCCCGGCCCCTTCAAAACCCTCAGGTTATTTTTCAGAGTCCATAGTCTCTCATGGTTCATCTCCCCTTCCAATTTCCCTCAACTCCCTTCTCCTCTCCATCTACCCTTGTCCTCTATATTATTTGTTATGCTCCACAAATAAGTGAAACCATATGATACTTGACTCTCTCTGTTTGACTTATTTCACTCAGCATAATCTCTTTCAGTCCTGTCTATGTTGCTACAAAAGTTGGGTATTCGCCCTTCAACGGATGAATGGATAAGGAAGATGTGGTCCATATACACTATGGAGTATTATGCCTCCATCAGAAAGGACAAATACGCCACGATTTCTTAAGCGTCACTTGGAGCCTCACCGATCCTTATTTGACAGCTCATTTCCTTACAGCTTTAGGAAGCACTTATAAGGCCAGCAAAAGTTGGCACCTGCCTACAGCTCCGCCTTTGTCTCACCATGCTCCAGTCTCACAAGCTTCCCTAGTGCTCACCTCTGGGCCTTTGCCCCTGCCATTGCCTTTACCTTGAATGCTCTTCCCACCATCCTATGCCCGACAACCTCCTACTCACCTTTCAGACCTCAGTTCAAATGTCAACTTCTCACGGTACCTGAGTCACCCAGTTGGCTGAGCATCCAACTCTTGATTCTGGCTCGGGTCATGATCTCATGGGTCCTGGGATCAGGTCCCGAGTTCGGCTCTGTGCTCAGTGCAGATTTTTTAAGGATTTCTCTCCCTCTGCCCCTCCTCTCTTTCTCTCTCTCTCTCAAATAAATATTTTTTTAAAATAATAAATAAACAAATGTCACTTTCCCCAAAAGGTTTATCACCATTCTATTTTTCCGTAACATTTTTCTATCAAAACACTTACCACAATTAGTAATTATTGATTCATTTGTGCGATTACTGGCTTTACAAGGACGATTCTGCTCACCCCTGTGCTAACTATGCCTGATAGCTTTCTTCAGAACACAACAGATGTGGAGGACACATTTGCTGGAAATATTGTTTCATTAATGGCATTCTTTCACACACAGGCATGTTGGGAGTTCAGTTCCAGACCACCGCAATAAAGCAAATATCACAATAAAGTGAGTCAAATGAATTTATTGGTTTCCCAGCACATTGTAAAACTTCTGCTTACACTAACCCTGCAGCCTATTAAGTGTGCAACAGTATTATGTCTTTTAAAAATGTGCACATGCCTTAATTTAAAAAGTACTTTGTTGCTAAAAAAATTAAAAATAAAATAAGTAAAAAATAGCTGATTGCTAAAATCTGCTAACCATCATCTGAGCTTTCAGCAAGTCTTCATCTTTTTGCTGGTAGAGGGTCTTGCCTTGAGATTGATGGCTGCTGACTGATTAAGAGGTGGCTGTGGAAATTTCTTTCTTTTTTTTTAGAGTGAGAGTGTGAGCAGGGAGGGAGGGGCGGAGGGAGAGGGAGAGAGAGAACATGAAGCAGGCTCCACGCTCAGCAGATGAGCTTGATAAGGGGCTGGATCCCATGACCTTGAGCCCATGACCTAAGCTGAAATCAAGAGACACATGCTCACCTGACTGAGCCACACCGGGAAATTTCTGAATAGAAGGTAACAGTGAGTAACAGTGTTCTTCGGTGGCAGACGGTAGCTACACTTCACGGTGAGCACCACATAACCATAAACTTGTCCAGGCCCTGTGTTTACAATGTAACATTGTCTCAACTGTCTGCAACTTCAAAAATTAAAAAAGAGAAAGAAAAGAAAGAAGGATGACAGATCAGGGGATGGGAGTGTAGGGGTGGGGAGGGGGAGTGGGAGAAATGGGGAGATGTTTGTCAAAGGGTACAAATTTTTAGTTATAAGACAAATAGTCTTCAGAGACCTAATGTACAGCATGGTGACTGTAGTTAATAATAATGTACTGTAGGGGTGCCTGGGTGGCTCAGTAGGTTAAGCATCTGCCTTCTGCTTGGGTCATGATCCCAGGGTCCTGGGACTGAGCCTCTCTCCCTCTGCTACCCCCCCACCGCTTATGCTCTCTCGCTCTGTCAAATAAATAAAATCTTTTAAAAATAATAATAATAATAATGTATTATATACTTGATGTTTTCTAAGACAGTAGATCTTAAATATTCTCTCATACAGGAAAAAATGCTAAGTATCTGAGATTATAAATGTGTGATATAGCTTGATTATGATAATCATCTCACAATGTGTATTATATAAAAACATTATGTTATTCACAACGTATGTGTGTATATTTATACATATATGTTTATAAACATTAATTACACCTCAATAAAGTTGGGGGTAAAAATTTTTTTAAAAACTATTTAAGGTAATAGTGAAGTTTGCCACATCAACTGACTCTTCCTTTCATGAACAAGAGCTCTGTAGTGAGCAATATTACCTATGATAGAACTTCTTCCAAAATTAGAGTCAATCCTCTCAAACCCTGCCCCTGCTTTATCAAATACATTTATGTAATATTCTAAATAATATTCTAAATATGTAATATTCTAAATATTTTAAATCCTCTGTTGTCAGTCAACAATTTTCACAGTATCTTTACCATCTCAAAATACCACTTTCAGGGCACTTGGGGGGCTCAGTTAAGTGTCTGCCTTTGGCTCAGGTCATGATTCCAGGGTCCTGAGATTAAGCCACAAATTGGGCTCCCAACTCAGCAAGGAGCCTGCTTCTCCCTCTGCCTGCTGCTCCCCCTGCTTGTGCTTGCTCTCTCCTCCTCCCCATGTCAAATAAATTTTTAAAATCTGAAAAAAAAAAAGAAAGAAAGAAAAAAGAAATTGTAGGGACACCTGGGTGGCTCAGTCAGTTAAGCCTCTGCCTTCCACTCAGGTCATGATCCCAGGGTCCTGGAATCGAGTCCCACATCGGGCTCCTTGTCCAGCAGGGAGCCTGCTTCTCTCTCTGCCTCTGCCTGCCACTCTGCTTGCTTATGCTCTCTCTCTGACAAACAAATAAATAAAATCTTAAAAAAAAAAAAGAAATTGTAATCAAAAAAATTGAAAAGAAAAAAAGAAACCACTTTCTTCACTCTTCCATAGGAAGCAATTCCTCATCCATTAAAATCTTATTAGGAGATTGTGGCAATTCAGTCACATCTTCAGGCTCCACTTCTACGTCTGGTTTTCATGCTATTTCCACAAACCTTCAGTTTGTAAAGGACACAGTATTTGTGAAGCACAATAAAGCAAAGCATAATAAAACAAAGTGTGCCTGTAATTTTTATAACTCTAGCAGGTGGGGATGCAAAGATGCATTAAACTCATTTTATAGACGAGAGTTTTTAGGACCAGAGAAGTTTAGGGTGATTTCCATAATCACCCAATGCTTCCTCCATCCGCTCCATGAGAAGAGTTAAAAATGAAGCTGTCCTTTATTTTCAACCACAAATAAACTACATGCTCACAGGGTCAGACAAGGATGCTGTCAAAACCAGCTCTGGGCCCGTTCACCTTTCTCATCTACCCAGCATTAAAGAAATGTACTGCTGCTGTCTGAGAGCCATTACAAGTCCACAGTGTTCTAGGCACCATACAGAGCAAACTGTGGGTTCCAAACATGACCTAACAACACAAAAAGTCAAAACCAAGCGATTTTGAGTTGTCCTTAGAGGTTAGCCCAAAAGCCTGGAAGACAGTTATTCAGCATTTGTTTGGAGTCAACAGAAACAGTAACCAACAGAAACAGTAACCAAGATCCACGTGACCTTCACCAGGTCATCAGCCCTCTTGGGCCCTTGGATTTGTCCTATGAAAAATGAGAAACATGGACCCAGTGATCACCAAGGTCTCCGCTTCTCTGAATGCATACGTCTCCTCAACATACTTGTAGATCTGACTGCTCACAATTTGGCAGAACAATGTCGTGACTTACTAATTATGATCTTCTTGTATTTTCCTCTTTCCTATTTAAGAGGATAGAAGTTAATGCATCCACTCTTCAGAGGAAGCCTGGGGCAGGCTAGAAATCAGAAGTCGCCTATGTGCAATTTCTTCCCTAGCTTTTATTTTCAAAAGAACCAAGACTATAGGAGAAAAGAATTCAAAAGACAAAAGTTGAGGAGAAAGAGGTCTGCAAATATAGGAAGCAGATGACTTGTAGACTTCCCTGGAAAAGCCCAGAAGGGGATGGATGCCAAGAAAGAAACTCACAGGACATGATTAAGGCTAATCTCCTAGACTGGAGGTTCCCAGACTTGCCAAAGCTCAGCAGGAACCAAGCACAACCTGAAAGCCCCAGGGAAGCTGCATCTGGAGGGACCATGTGGTCTGGGACAATGGCGTTCTCACAGGTAACTACCGTGTACAAGGACAGGTGACCAAACAAGGTTTTCCAGAATGTTGACTCTTGCCTAACATTGCAGATATGGGATGGGGGTAGGGGTTGTATTTTCCTAATTTTTTAAAAAATTCTTTTAAAAAGGGTGTCATCTCTTAGGGAACTTCTGAATATTTTGGAAGACCTCTAAAGCTATCCTGTTTGGAAGACCTACAGGAACGTATCCTTTATTTACATCAATGTAAGGTAATAATCCAGTCATTGCTTTTAGAGGAAAATGGGAGGCCACATGACATCTGAATGCAAAAAAGTACTGAGTGAGATGTCATTTGTTGAGTCTAATCGTGTAAACTAAGGGTTGGTTTAACTGAACTATGCCCTTAAGGAGGGAAAAGGAAAAGATGCCTCGGAGAGATGATGATGATTATATACGAGGTTCTCAGTGTTCCTCCCCTGCCCTGTAGGAGACATACATACAATCATATTGGGGGATTTAAGGCAGAATGATCCACACTTTGAAAACTGTGCTGTGGACTACTGTGATGCCCAGGCTCAACCAGAAAATGTACACTGGACCATGATTTGAAGCAGTTAAGAAAGATAGCTATGTTTGCATTTGGAGCAAATTGGAAGAAAAAGGGTAATCCTGGACATAAAAAAAGCAGATGCTGGAATTATTTTTGATCTAGATCCTGAGGAATGACTGTATGACCAGAGTTATGGTACACAGGTCCTCAACCACCGTGATGATTTCTGCCAAGGGCCCAGTCTTGTTCATACCCTGGATCATCTGATCTTGGAGGTGACACTACTTCCCAGTAGAAGCAAAACTAGCAGCAAAAATACTAGACTCTTCAGCAGCCTAAACTTTTATTGATGGTGCCCATTCCTGAACCCTTTGGACTTAATAAGTAAACCAAGGGGTCCCAGGAAATATCAAAAAAAACTTCTGAATAAAAATGAACTTTTCTGGGGCATCTGGGTGGCACAGTAAGTTAAGCCTCTGAATTTGGGATTTTGATTCAGGTCATGATCTCAGGGTCGTGAGACTGAGCCTCATGTCAGACTCTGTGCTCAGCATGGAGTCTACCAAAGATTCGCTCTCCCTCTGCCTCTCCCCCAATCGCACTTTCTCTCTCTCTCTCTCTTCCCCCCCCCAAAAAAATAAATCTTTTTAAAAAATGAACTTTTCTATGTTAGGATAGGATACAAAGTCATATTCATTTGGATATTAAATACGTTGTGATTTTATTATATCCCGAGCTAATGAGATGGATATATATAGCGGTATGTTTTATATCGATGTTGTTATAAATTGGGGAGAAGGGGATATTTTTTTAAAGAACACCTTTAATCCAACCACCGAGAATCAAACACTGTTAGTGTTGGGGGACATATACTTTCAGAAATATTTCCTGAGTAAATATACAAATGCGGATATGAGACAGAGTTAGTCCCATCAAAATTAGATAATACTATAGAAACTGTTTTATGGTCTGTTTCCTCATTGTAAAAAAATGTGAATAACTGGGGCATGGGGGGGGTTGGTCAGTTGGGCATCCAACTCTTGATTTGGGCTCGATCATGGTCTCAGGGTTAAGCCCTGCACATTGGGCTCTGTACTCAGCAGAGAGTCTGCTTGTCCCTCTCTCTCTGTTCTTCCCCCTGCTCATGTTTGCTCGCTCCCTCTCTCTCTCAAATGAATATTTTTAAAAATGTGAATAACTTCCCACATCAAAAATAGATTTGCATCACTTATAATTCAATTATTTTCCATTGTATTAATGTATCATAACTTTTTAATCAGTTCCTTGTTAATGAAGAAGTTGAGCATTAATTTAATATATAATAGATAGCCTTGTAGGGAAAATCCATTATGTCCAGTCCTTGTACAACGACTCTCATTATCTCTCCCAGAATGGTTGCAATGGTTTCATAAATAGTATCATTTTGTCTGGCCTTGGCTCTTCCAAAATGATTCTCTACTAACTAACAGTCTCTCTACACCAGTTTTCTGAATTCTGAAAGAATACGGAATTCTTCATGAGCTAACCTCTGCTGACATCACTTGTCAGTATTCTTTTTATCACCTGCTGTGAAGAGCGATCTCTGTTTGCAAAGGACTACCCTCTCCATCATTAGAAAAGCTGTAGTCTCAAGTTATAGAAAGCATCCATTAGTTATACAAGGCCGCAGTACTGTCCACTAGGGCCACCCTCAGGCTGTGTGGGGCCCTTGGTGTGATTTTCAAATGTATTGCAAAATCCATGGGCCCATATGAAGCATAGTGATTATTAATCACAAATAATGGATAGAGAAAAATACTTAGAATTAAATTATTGTTCAGTCAGTGAAGATTCTTCAGAATGTCCATTTCTTCCATAGGCGCCATTTCTTCCTATTAAGGTCCATTATTTCTTCTTTTTTTTACCTGTCAAATGTGTCAGGAGTATAAAATGTCCTAGGAGAAAAAACAGCCACACACTTGTTCATGATACTCTAGATCTTCAGAAGCTCTTTGTATTGGAACGACATAGATCTTCTAGTCTTCGCAGTTCCCAAATACCATTTATTTTTTGCTGGGTATTTCATTACTCACAATGTGGGACCATGCGCTGTACTGCCTGTGAAGCTGGCTTCTAATGATTTTCTCAGAGGTTGTTACTGTGCTTCATTGGTGAACACCATAAACACAAGATTTACCCAGAGTAGTAAGGGAAAACGCAGACAGTGATTTGTTTTCTGGCTATGTTAAATTCATCATCCAAAATTTGATAGCATAAACAAAACAATATATCTTCCAGCCATGTCTTCCCTGTAATTACTGGATTCTTAATGTACGAATTCTTTCCATGTTAACCATACATCTGCCTTCCACATCCTGCCATGTTTGAGGAGGAGAGGCAGGGCTCCGAGTTCGCTGTAAGAGAAGTAAACCCATTCACGCAAGGAAACGTCATCCCTTATGAGCAACCTGAGAGAGCACAGTATCCCCACATTGATTAGAGGCAAAAGAGGACATGGACTGGAAGGGTCCACTGGTGTCATTGATCAAAATTCTTGAAATTCCTGGATAACGTCAGCACATCACACCAGAAAGACTGTCTGACCAGCGGTGTGGAGACTGCAGAAAGGTGGAGTGACCACCAAGGGTGTTAATGGAAGGGGACACCCCAGGTAAAGGACACATGACCTCATCCCTGCCATGATCACGTTCCTGTAGGCATTGAAGTCAAGTCGTGCAGGTGAGAAGAGAAGACACGCAAGCCCACACACATGGCTCAAGCCCAAGGTGGACTCTCAGAAGCCCAGACTCGTCCTGAGTCTGATATGATGAGAATCACCCAAGGTCAGCCAGCCTCAGCATTATTCTGGTGGCCCAATCTCACATGATCTGCGGCAGGACCAATCAGCGGGAGCAATTAGCTACCCTCCGGGAACAAGCCCAGTCACAGGGCCCCAGGACAACCCCACAAGCATGAGTTCAAGGGTGCACATGGTCAATCCCATGTGTACTCTGACCCTGGCCACACCCAGGCCTGAGAGAGTTATAAATCTTCAATGAAGGCATACTGAAGTGTGGGGCCCTCTGAGGCCTAGAACCCAGGCAGTTGCCCTAGGGTGAATACTGTTGTTCATATTCTGTTATATATCTCATTCATTTCACATACTTTAGTTGAGCACCTTTTTTTTAAGTCTGCCTAGTGAGTCATCAGATGAATCCAGCACAGCTAGTGATCTAACTAGCATTACTGATAGAAATATTTGCCCAAAATTTGAAGTAAAAAATTCTGTCCTCAAAAATTACCCATGGGATTACCATATAACCCAGCAATTCCATCCCAAGATATAGTCCCGAAAAAAATCAGAGAGCTACTCGAAGAAGTACACACACAGATGCATGTTCATAACAGTATTATACATATTCGCAGTATGGTGGAAACAATCGAAATGTGCATCAATGGGTGACAGATCAACAAACTGTGGTATATCCATATAATGGCATATTATTCAGCCATAAAAAGGAATGGAGTACTGATTGTGCAGCAATGCAAATAAATCTCAAGAACATGTTCGACGAGGGGTGCCTGGGTGGCTCAGTGGGCTAAAGCCTCTGCCTTCAGCTCAGGTCATGATCCCAGAGTCCTGGGATCGAGCCCACATCGGGCTCTCTGCTCAGTGGGGAGCCTGCTTCCTCCTCTCTCTCTCTGCCTGCCTCTCTGCCTACTTGTGATCTCTGTCTGTTAAATAAATAAATAAAATCTTTAAGAAAAAACAAAAAGAACATGTTCGACAAATGAGAAAGATACAAAAGGATAAATACTGTGATTCCATTTACATAAAATACCCAGAATAGGTAAATCCACAGAGACAGAAGGCAGATTGGTCATTCCCAAGCCCAGAGAGGAGATGGAAGTGGAATGTACTGGATAACAGGAGGGCGTTTCCTTTTTGGGGTGATTAAAACGTTCTGGAAGTAGACAGAGGTGGTGGTTGGACAACACAGTCAATGGACTAAATGCCACCGAATCACTCACTTTAAAATGGCTTACTTCATGTTATATAAATCTCACCTCAATTTTCTTTTTAATCTCAGCTTTGAAGATATTTATCCCTAACATAGCTGACTGTATGTAGTTTTACTCAAACATAAAATCAAGTCAACCATGATAATTGGGGCCATGTTTATGATTATTATTTCTCATAGAATAAAATATCACTGAGAATATATCCCAAAATACATCCAGCTGGGATAGTTTCCAGAGAAAGGAAATAATGTTGAGGGGGAAAGATGCTGAAAAGGGGAAAAAAAAATCTATAGGAACAAAAGACCTGAAAAGAAAGACATTATATTTGTCTTTTACTTAAGAAAGTGATCTTTTAATCGAGAATTTTTATATACCAAGGAAAAGAAACATGCCCCAGCATTTGGCCTTGCAAACTATCATCAGAAATCCATTTTATAACCAGAACCTTAAAAATAGTACCTTACATGGTAGTCCTCAATAAAGATAATTGCTATCTGTTGAATCAACAAATATATTACAAGCAAAGATATAAAAACAAGCAACAAATATATTACAAGCCAAGATATAAAAGCAAACACAACCTACAAATGTGCTGTGTTGCTTTGTATGTTGTTCAAGAGAATTTTGCTGGAAAGATGAAGCGGCAATATGATTAATTCACATAGGAGTTTAATCTCATTACAACCATTACCTTCTAAGTGGAGATATAATACAAACAATGCTGTATTTCTTTTTAGACTGATCTTATCAATTCCAGATATTAAAATAATTATTTTAAGCTGTTATAGCCCACAGGCGAAACAAAATAGCATAGAAACTATAAAGCTTTGCAAAACAGAACCTATAAGTCGTCCAACTGGGCTTATCACACCCCTGCCAGATAAAGAGGCTGATCACCAGTCAAGAAAAAAGCACATTAATCCTGAAGGAAGGAACATTTGCATTTCTATAATGCGAAATTACTCCTGCACTCAAAGATCTGTGTTGTTGAAGGAACTTAATGTATTTCTCCCCAAAACAATTTTTTAAAGTACTTCAATCCTGGGATTTCTTTTGCAGAAAAATGAAACAAAAATCATCTACTTTCACAGTATAATAAATTTTTAGGAGTAATTGTTCTTCCACGGAGATAAAAAGCTTCACTATTAATGTGCATGATTTTTCTAGATAATATTAAAAGCAATGCAATTACAGTTATGGTAATTGATATGGTTCTTACCTGATAATGATCGGGGGTCAAGAGTTTAAACCATAAAGCAGAACCTGCTTTGCACTTTTAAAGTCAAGTAAGCGATTTGAAGGTTGGCTTTGCTACAGGGGAGACTAGACTCTCTGCCCTAACCGAGGTAGGAATGGAGAGAAGATGACTATGAAATTCCTTGTCCCTTCTTCATTATGGCTGTTATCTCCCCCACACCAGAATTGCTCTTTCCTTAGGAAGAGAGTGTAATTCTCAGTTATCTGGCCAAATGAGAGTCATGCGTAACAAGGCCAAATTAATTTCATGGTTAATCTCAAACCTGTTTCAACCCCTTTTTATTAGTGTCCTAGGCTTCCTTCCTAGATGAAACAGAATCCAAATAAACAAATAATCTCTTAATTCATTCAGACTGAGGACACCTTATAAAATTGGGGAGTCCTCTCAAGGTCTAAAGGTGCAGTTTTGAGCCCACCATTTTGTCTCTGCTGCTAATGGATTCCCTGACTTGGAGTCCCAGGCTATGCTTTCTGACAAGGGAGGCTGAATGCATCACAATTTAATTAGACCATTTGGATTTTCATTTACTTGGGTATTTATGAACCCAATTCAGTGGAACCAGAGAATTTACCCAGGTGTAAGAAATGAGTAGAAAGATCATCACCTTTGATGTGACAGACCTTTGATGTGACAGATAATAGGAAACTTAAGGGAAAAAAAAAACTCCAAGAAAACTTAATTTCTCCATAACCCAGAGATCACAGTTTAATATACTTATGACTATACATCAGATCGCTTTTGAGCCTTTAATGATGCGATGGGATTCCTTCTATGAATCAGAAACAAAAATCTATGGTGTTATTGCCTTAAACACTGGTATATTTAAAAATCAGTGTGTCTCCAGGAAAATGTTAACAGTGTCGTAAATCAAAGTTATCTTGGGGTGCTGAGATTATAGTATTCTCTGTAATTATCTGAATTTTTAATTTTTCCCCAAATAAACATACACTGCTTTCATAATAAAAGAAAAATGAATGATAATTTGTTTGTTAATTTTAAAAAGTAACTAAGCTGGCATTTCTAACTGGATTTCAGTCTTCCCAAGGAGGGAGGCAGACGGGGCAGAGATCCACGATCCTTGTTCAAAATTCAGTTTTATTTTGTACAATACAGTTTCACTTAAGATTTTTTAAAAATGATTCCACTGATTTTTTTTTAAAAATGGTGGGTAGCCATGTATCCATTTCCAATAGTTTCTCTAAATTTACCATCTACAAAATTCTGTGTTGAGAAAACGGAATCACATAAAGGTCGTGATTTCCTGTTGTACTCTTGCTAACCCCCTACAAACACTTACGCCTCTACATTTTTTTCAATCATTCTCCTTCCCCCCCCCTTTTTTTCTCCCTTTTTGGGGCCATTTTCCTCCCTTTTTCCTCCTGGAGTAAAGCCTCACTCCATTTTGGTTTTTCCAGTTCTTACCTTGATTGGGCATCACAAAAGCCAAGAAACTGAGTAAGGCAAAGGCAGAACTTTCCCTAGAAGATGAGAGAGGAGGGAACACTATATATATTTACACACTAATCAATTACTTTTCTCTCTTGTGTCCTTGGGTATTTGGAGTAGAGGGAGAAAGTAGTTAAAGTCAACTGAAAGGATTTTCAGGTGGTTAAAAGACTGATGTGGAAGAAAGGTTTTAAAAATGCATAATTGTGCATTATAAAAAGGATTCCTTTTGATGTTTTCTTGAGAAACTCTTAAGATTTGATTGTTATCATTACACCTGCTATTTCTGCCAGTCTGTGCTTAATAAAGACTGGTCCTCACAGTGCTCTTTTTATATACAGGTTCCAAGTATGCGGGTGGTAGGAGCAAGACACATTAAATATATAAGGACTCCAAAATTAAAGAAAATATACATGGACCTGGACATAAAACTATCTTGGTCCTTGGCATAAATCTTAATGGCAATGACAACTGGTAAGGTTTGCATCTAAGGAGAGTTAGTGTGCCTCTTACCTATGACGGTGACAACAATATACACTGTATACTGGACTCTTCTGCTGTCAAACTTGAGGTTTGTTACTCTTATTTGGGATAACTTCCACTGTTCCTTTTAGAACACTGACTCTCTCAGACACACACATACACACACAAACTTTTTCTCCCATGTCTAGCTAGTTTCAAGGAAACAGACAGTTGAGCTATTTATTTGTTGAGACAAAGCATGGAAAGTTGGAGAGTCTGCATGCATCTGGCACTGTCACCAGGTTCAGGCCAAAGGGGAAAGGTCTGATAGAGGTCATGAGAAAGAGTGAAGAGCAGACAGCAAGCCTTACCTAAAAGTCATACAGAGTGTGGTTCTTTGTGGCAAACTGTTTCCTAGAAGGAGAAAGGGTATGGGGATTCCTTAACTGCTGGTGTTTTCAGGGCTCAGAAGAAATTCAACATCATCAGACTCAATGAACTTCCAAGGGGAAAATATAATTGGGTACCTGAGACTCTCATAGGAAACACACAATTTCATGATTGTTACTGAGTTAACTTCTAGTTAATCTCTAGAAGTAAAACTCATCTGAGTCACAGTTGAGCATTTTACCCCTTGCAGAAGTTGAGAAAACTTTAGATGACTTTCTTTCCATTGCTTGGCGATAACAGCAAATGTGATGAAATCTGAAGGTATCTAACAGGCAAAAGGGCATGTTGGTGACCAAACTGCATCATAAATGTCACACAGTCAAAAAAAAAAACAAACAAACAAAAACAAAAACAACAAAAAAACAAAAAACAAACCCAACAACAACAAAAACTTTTTACCCAAGCACAACGGTGCAGAGGAAAGAGAACAGATGGTCTTGGGGGCCAAACCCAAGGTCTATCAATCACTTTCCAGCAATATGACTGTGGGTAATTTAACCTCTTTGAGTCTGATCTGGAAAAGAGAAATGAATAATAAAACTTCCCTCACAAGTCCCATGATTGGAGATGATGTATGCACATCCCTAGGTAGGGCCTGCCTGGAACGTGGGGGGTACCCAGAAGTGGAAACCTACCCCTGGACAAGGTCAAGGCTCCCGAGCTAAATCGATAAGTGCCTTCACCCAACTTGGGGAGGGTTGTGTGTATATATTCCATAACTCCTTGAGTCCATGAACGTTAAGCCAAACTCTCTCCAGTGAATGAAATTAAAGATATAAAACTTGGGAACTGTCAATGGTCCTATCTCCTGCCCTGTGGAGAGAAGATGTGTCCAGAAAGAACAAAGCTGACACCCAGTGAGAAGGTGAATTTCAGGGTGAGAATCTTGCCATTGTTCATCAAGTCCTCAGTTCTACATAACCCTCTGCCCAACCTCACCCTTCCTACAGCTTGGCTGTGCTGTCACTTTCTTCCCAGAATTTTGACTGATACAATTAGAACTGTTATTCTTCGAATAATAGGCAAGGTGTCATGAAGAAAAGAGGAAGAGCTGAGAACAGATATTCTCCTCCCAAATTCATCTCTTACTTAATAATTTATTCCATCACTCATTCTTCACTTTTGATCGTCCAATGGAAATCCAAGAATATTAAATACAATTGATAAGTATTTTTTCAAAAGATGATTTTTCCCACATACTTGGCTTTACCTTGTTAGGATTCTTCTTCAAAGAGTAAGTTTCATCCTGACTCAAGTTCTTATCTTCCCAGTGGAGCTTTTAAAGGAAGCTAATGGGTTTTGATATATGTCCAACTTCAGCTGCATAATATACTATTATATTGGCTGCTCCATCTGGGAAATACTTAGAGATAAAGGAAATAAGCTGATTAGTGGCTTCATACAAATGGCTGCTCTGAAAATTAGTTTTTTAATGTAGAAAATAAGATCATATTTAATGCCTCTTTTCTGGCTTAGTCCTTTTTGATGTTCAAGGGACTCCAACTGAATATTGACATGTAGCAAAACACTGAAGCATATGTAATAAAAAAATAATTCAGACTATGCAAACAAGAATACATTTATTTTACTATCCTGCACCCAGAGTTCTTCTTAAGAGTTGTTTTCAAGGGCGGTGCCTGGGTGGCTCAATGGGTTAAAACCTCTGCCTTCAGCTAGGGTCATGATGCCAGGGTCCTGGGATTGAGCCCCACATCAGGCTCTCTGCTCCACGGGGAGCCTGCTTCCTCCTCTCTCTCTCTGCCTGCCTCTCTGCCTAACTGTGATCTCTGTATGTCAAATAAATAAATAAAATCTAAAAAAAAAAAAAAAAGTTGTTTTCAAGGACTTAAGAACCAGAAGAATCAGAGATAAGAATGAGGCGCTTTAATACTTTCTGGGAAATACTGAATTCATTCTATACCCATTTTATATACTCTAGGTACCACTGAATGGTGGTTGTGTACCATGGACTAAACCACAATAAAATTTTATATATATATATATATATACATATATATATATATATATATATATAG
The DNA here is from genome assembly GCF_963455335.1 of Martes martes. Taxonomy (NCBI): domain Eukaryota; kingdom Metazoa; phylum Chordata; class Mammalia; order Carnivora; family Mustelidae; genus Martes; species Martes martes. The sequence continues at coordinate 15,964,981 of NC_137900.1, read as the reverse complement.
CCTATATATAGATTCCCAGGAAGAATAACAAAAACAAAAACACTGATTTGTACCACTGTATACCCCCATCATCCATAATAGATCACCTCCAAAATGAGAACCCTACTGTCCTTGATGGCACTTGATTTTAAGAGCTCAAAGCTGTCCAGCCTTATACTTTTGGCTACCTTCAGAAAATATTGAAACAAAATGTTTCCCAAATTTCAGAAAACTTATTAAAATGTCAATCTGTTTCTGAATTAAAATAAAATCCGCAACACCAACAAAACTTGGTCTTTTTTCAAAAAGTCGTTTCAAATGACTGCCATGATCCCCAGCCAGAAGAAATCAAGCAGACGCACCCATGTGTCATCTCAAACCCTCCACCCACCCAGAAGTCACTTCCATGTATCACCTCCCACGCATCACCATAGCTTCCTGCAGCTTCTCCTTCTTTGAGGGCATCCTCTGACCACACAAGGGAGGAAGAGCACAGACTGGAGGTACCAGGAAGTGAATGCTCCAAGGCAGCCATTAACTAATGAGGGTGAGAGTTGGAGGATAATCTCAAATTCCTCATCACTCATGGTGACATTCAGAGACTCATCCATCCTCACAGTGAGACTGATCTTTTCTCCCAGACCTGGCTCATTTCCCTGATTCCCTCCCAGTACCTCCCAGGGCCACCTCCCAAAGAAACTACCTGCACCCAAATCCTTGTCTCAATATGTGTTTGGGGAAAAATCAAAACAAAGACCACTTCCAAGCAGGTTGTTTTTACCCCACATGGCTTCCCTCCCTATTACGACCTCCTTCCTACTTCCAACCACCAATTTATGTAAAGAGTTTATCTCCATAATTCGCACACACACAAAGGAAATAGTTGATCTCTATCACATTGAGAAGAGAGAACCCGAATGATGGACCATCCCCTATGCTATGCAAGGACTTTGCTGTCAGCAGTGCACCCACACAAACACAGCCACATACACCCAGAAGTCATGTAATAAAATAGCAAGTAGGATTAGGTTGTTCTCATAAATATAAAGACTACCCAGGGCACCTGGGTGGCTCAGTCAGTTAAGTAAGTTAAGTAAGTTTAGCCTTCAGCTCAGATCATGAGCGTGGGGTCCTGAGATTGAGTCCCACGTCAGGCTCCCTGCTGAATGGGGAGTCTGTTTCTCCTTCTGCCCTTGCCCCCCATCCCCCAATCATGCTCTCTCTCTCTTGCAAAAACAAATAAGTAAAATCTTCAAAAAAAAAAAATTGACTGCCCCATTTTATCTGTGAGGCTGAATTAATGTTAAAGGCATTCCTAGACAGAGATGCTCCATCAATACTTACTCATGGATGAAAACATAGGGAGTTGAATGGCTACCTTCCCACTGCAGAATTGAGCACACGGGTCATGAAAGCAAGATACATATTGGAAAGGCCATAGTACAGGATGTGAAGATCCAAGAAGACCAGAGCTCCAGCTCTGTCCCTGACAATGTAACACACATAGGCTTCATCACATTACCTCCCTGCTCCAGCCTGAATCAAGAGCGTCAGCCGTGCCAGCATGAAGGGCTTTGGCCTACAAGCCAGAACAGCTGGACTAGAAATCCAGCTCCCCAGTAATTGACACTTGACATTTGGCAAATCACAATCTCTACTGGAATAAATGCTGGGGTGATACTTGTGTTTACAGATTACTATTCGAATGAAATGGAAACTTGGCCTTGAGAAGGTAGTTAATTAGGTTCTTTGTTCAGTATAATTACCTCAGGGCCTTCAGCTATATTTCTTTTTCTTAAAGAAAGAGAACAATCCAAACTCCTGGTCTGGGAACTTTTGAGGGTTTTGTTTTGGGATTTTTTTTTTTTTTGACAGTAGAAACTCTTATTCCAAATGCACTCTTAGGTAGAAGCCTTTTCATTATTTCTTCATTTATTCCATCAACAAATATTTATTGTGCACTGGCATTGTTTGAAGTATTGGAGATACAGTAGTGAGCACAACAGATGTAAAACTCAGAACTCAAGGAACTTACAACTTAGGAGAAATGCTCTGGTGCAAGGGTATACAGCAGCTGGGAGAGGCCAGGGGAACAGTTCCCGGGGTTGTTCATGTGCTTGGGAATCATCTGGACCCTTGTATAACCACAGGTTTCCTGCCTCCATTCTTCCAACAGCTGATTCTGTACGTCTGAAGAAGGGAGATCGGAACTGTCCACAAGTGTTGCAAAGTACTTAATACGCATGTGACATGGACAACACTGCGAAACCTTGCCCGAGTTTCCTAGAGCACAGGCTACGAAGCACAGCCCTGAATGATTTCTCTAAGCCTTTATGTCCTGATTCTCAGATGGTCATCATGAAACACATCTACGGAGGGCCTTGGTGGCTCAGTTGGTTAAGCATCCAACTCTCGCTTTCAACTCACGTCATGATCTCAGGGTCATGAGACAGAGCTCTGCGTCAGGCTCCGCGCTTAGTGGGGCATCTGCTTGAGATTCTCCCTCGACCCCTCCCCCTGCTTGCACTTCTCTTTCTCTCTCTCTAAATTAATCATTTAATTAAATCATTTTTAAAAATTCATATTTGATGGATGCCCCCATTGAACTAGAACCTGGTAAATTTATGAAGGTTAATTAGAAATATGCTTTGTGCCAAAAACACAGCTAAGAAAAAACAAAGTACTAAGCCTCATCACTAAGCCGCTAAGCATATTCATAACATATTCATAAACTGGTCAAATGAATACTTTTTAGTTGCTTCTCCACCAAGTTCCCAGAGCACTTAGCACAAAACTCCACACACCCACTTACCCAGAGTCCTACAAATATCTATTTCTGCCAGTGTTTCCTTCTCTGGAGCCATTCCTCAAAGAGGAGAATGGTGACTTATGTCAGTCTTTGTGTCCATGATGCCACCATAGTGCTTGTCACATGGTGGACAATGACTATTTGGAAGCCCTTGACTAAACGGGACAATGAATTGATGAACAAATGAAGTGAGAAGAAAATAACCAGCTTCTCTCACTTTAGTTTTCTCACCTGGCAGATGATCTCCTTCTACATGACATCCAATTTCCCTTCCAGATCTCTAAACCCTAATATTGAAAGAACAAAAAGCAGGAACAAAGAAAACCAGCCACATATGAACTGCTGCTTCCAAAAATTTGCCCCACAAAATTACAGACTGCCCTTTACCACATGGCTTGTAAGTCCTGGATTTGGCTACATTTCAGATCAAATCTGCAACAATGTATCCACCAAAAAGAAAGCTTGATATAATGCAGTTGATAAGAGTCTGCTGGTCCTCCAACACCACGGTTATATGAACTTTCCACCACAAAAACTTTTAACCTTTAAAGTAACTCCAAGAATTTGATGATGAGGACAACGATGGATGAGATGGCAAGTACCCAACTGTTTACTTAGGTATCACTGCCCTCTGCTGGATAGAACTAGAAGTTTCCATGTGAACAGACTTGATTTTCCAGATTCTCTGGGTAGGAAGAAACTATTCAAGTTATTTTTATTTGTTCAAACCCAGGGCTAAGACTAAGGTTCAGTATTTGATTTTTCCTTCTGCCTAAGTCTCCACTATGGCTCAGCACAGTACTATTACTAATCGCTGATCCTTTCTTTATTCCAAATTGTGATGTTTTGTTCATTATATGGTATTATGCACTAATTTTTATGCATTTTTATTTTTAAAATATTGCATTAAAATGTTATCTTGATTATTGAGTCTTCTGCATCCCCTTAAGTCTTGCATCTGAAATGAATGCCTCTCGACCTCACCTCTGTCCCCACCCTGATCAAACTGTCCCCTGGACACACTTTCCCCAGGCGGTTGGCTCCTGTGGTTGAATATTTGAGGGACACCTCCCTTCACTAAACCAGGCTGCTTGAACCAGGTTCCCAAGGGGACATGTACCTCTCCTTGCAGAACTGCTGGATAAATATCCCTTCCCACTCTGAACTCTGAGCTCTATGAAGGCAAGAATCATACTTGGCATTTATTCTAAGCATGGGATTTTCGGCCCCTAGCCCAGACCTGGCACATCGCAAACTTCCATAAATATAAGTATATTATAATGAAACAATAAGCAACTAACCCCAGGGAAAGAAGGAAGAATAGATTAACAGATTTTTCCATCCTTGGACAGATCTTCATCTACTAGGAAGATCTTACTATGGAGTAAGGTAATAAGAAGGACTTCCATTTCCTGATCACTTCCTGCTTTGTGCTACGTAACGTAGGATCTCACCTAATCCACACAGCAACCTAATGAGCCATGTATCATTACCACCCCATTTCAGAAGAGGAGGCATCTAAGGCTTAGAGAAATAAAGAAACCAGAAACATTTCTTCCAGTGGCTTTCACATTGGGTCTAAAATTTTCCCTCGATCACACTTTCACATATCACATAAAAATAATTCCAACCCCCACCAAAAAAGGGTTATATATCTGTTATTTGGCAGGTCCCATAGTAAGATCTTCCATGGATAGAAAGGAAAAATAGAACCTATTTCTCTCTAAGAGCTTTAGTCTAAAAACATGAAGACAATTGAAAAATAAGAGTTGGCAAATGATAGTTTAAAATTTAAGACTCAGTAGGGTCAAGGTCATATGAGGACTAAATGGAAGTTCAAATAAGAGAATGATTATAATCCGGTTGGCAGGATCAAGAATCCCTTCATAGGAGGTGGCAGCATGTCAAATATGCCTTGAAGGAAGGATAAAATATTAACAAGCAGAATCAAGGGGGAGGAGAGAGGGAGAAAAATTCAGTAAGAGGCAACCGGCCAAATGCGGTCAAAAAGGCGAGACCCTGTGTGTATGCGTGTGTGCGTGTGCGCGCGCGCGCGCGCGTGCCTGTGCGCGCATGTAAAAAGGAGTGATCCAGTTTGCCTGCGAAACAGGGCATGTTTAGAAAACAAAATGACACAGAGCAGTGAGACAGACTGGAACATTCCATAGAGGGCTCCCTAGGCCACCCCGAGGGGATTGTATTTAAGTATTTCCTACCAGAAAGAAGGTTCTTTAGTAGAACCTTCCTCTGCTACTGAAGGCTTGAGTCCCCCCCCCCAACACTGAAAGCCACCCATTCAGATGGCTGGTACAGAGTCACTTCACCCACTCTTCGTTCCTATGTCTAGGCTTGTTACTCCTGGGGCCACAAAGGCAGGAAAAGGGTCTGGTGAGGAGCCCTGGGGGCTCCGATGGTTAAGAGTCTGACTCTGGCTCAAGTCGTGATCTCAGGGTCCTGGGATGGAGCCCCGTGTCTCCGGCTCCCCACTGAACTGGGAGTCTGCTTCTCCCTCTCCCTCTGTGGCCCCTTGTCCTCCTTCTCTTCTCTCAAATAAATAAATAGAATATATTTTTTTAAAAGGGGCTCCTGGATCACTCGTCATTAAGCCTCTGCCTTTAGCTCAGGTCATGATTCCAGGGTCCTGGGATCGGGCCCTGCATCGGGATCGCTGCTCAGCAGGAAGCCTGCTTCTCCCTCTCTCTCTCCCCTGGCTTGTGTTCCCTCTCACTGTGTCTCTCTATCAAATAAATAAATAAATCTTAAAAAATAAACAAAGATTCTGGAAGCACTGATGGGGCAGGGAGGGGTGGCCCCAGGGGGTCACTCAGTCGACCAAGCCAATGGTCAAAGCACCAAGGTCCCCTTTTTCCGCACAGCTCCGCATGGACCTGGGCTGGGACACCAAAGTACATGGCGCGCATGTACTTTGTTGGTGGCCTTGTGGGTGGGGCCGGCACAAGGGCTCTCCAGGTCCCGCCACGTGGGAAATGCTGGTAGTTGGGTATGCACCGAACCTGGGCACTTCTGGCTGTACCAGAGGGGCTGAAAAAGTCCCTGAAAGGCCTCAATGTCACTCCCTGTGTTAAATCATAGCTCAGACAGAAACATGTGTTACTCAGTTGCTGTCAAAAAGTATTTTTTTTCTAAAATCAACAAATACTGTGGGAATTACTAAAGTAACTAGATAAATGATTTACACTAGAATTTACAGCTCTTCTTTTATGACATAAACTTTAGTTTAGGCAGAGAATAAAAAGATATTTCTTGGGGTACCTGGGTGGCTCAGTGGTTAAGTGTCTGCCTTCAGCTCGGGTCATGATCCCAGCGTTCTGGGATCGAGCCCCGAATCGGGCTCCCTGCTCAGCAGGAAGCCTGCTTCTTCCTCTCCCACTTCCCTGCTTGTGTTCCCTCTCTCACAGTCTCTCTCACTGTCAAATAAATGAAATCTTTAAAAAAAAAAAAAAAGAAAAATATATTTCTCCTATTCTTATTCATTAATGTTAATGTTAATGTTAATGTTAAATGTTTTGACTATTATTCAGGTTTGTGGCCATTTGTTTCAATGGAGGCAGGGAGCTGTCAGGGAGGGCCTGGGAGTGGTGAGAGAGGAGGCCAGGGTGGCAAGCAAGGCCCAGTTCACAAACGGCCTTGTGAGCGGGATTTAGGAATCAGGGCTTTTTCATGAGAGTAACAGAGAGGCATAGGAACCATGTCAGAGAAGAGTGATGTGATCAGATTCGGACCTTAGCTGCAGCATGAGAACTAGAGGACACAGGGGTAGACAGGAAGCTGGGAGAGGAGGAAGGACGCCTGCCGTGGTAAATGGGGTGAGAGAGAACGGTGCTCAGAATTAAATTCATGATGGTAGGAGGCAGGAGAAGCAGGTGTTTCAAACACTATTTATTAGGAAGGCTTGAAAGATTTTGGTGATTGATGTGTCATAGACCAAACGTTTGTGTCCCCCTCAAAATTCCTATACTGAAAGCCAGTGCAGCTAGATTTGGACATGGAGCCTCTAAGGAAGTAATTAAGGTCAAATGAGGTCATAAGGATGGGGTCCTGATCTGATGGCTTTAGTATCTTCAACGGAAGAGAACCCAGAGCGCTTGGACTCTCTCTCTCTCTCCGCCATGTGAGGACACGGAGAGAAACCAGATGTCTGAAAGCCAGGAGGGGAGTCTTCACCAGAAACCAAATTTGTCAACACCATGATCCTGGACTTCCCGGCCTAAAGAAATGGGAAGAAAAAAATTCCTATTGTTTAAACAGCACAGATGATGGAATTTGGTTGTAGCAGTACAAATAGGTTAACACAGATGGGGATTCAGGAAGGGGAAGGAATTCAACGGAATATGCGGGGCTCTAGCTGGTCACTACATCACCTGGGGTACCCAGACCCTGATAAAGGAGAGGAGAAACAGGCTTGTGGGGGAGGGTGAGTTCAGTTCTAGGCATACAGTGTTTGAGAGACAACGGGGATCCTCATGAAGATGTCCAGTAAACAGCGCGATACATGAGTCTGCCGCTCAGGAGAAAAAGCTATATTAGAGATACATGTTTGAGAATAATCAGCATATAAATGATCATTAAAGACTTGAAAATGAATGACATTCTCAGGGAAAGTATAGGTGAAAAGAAAAAACACTGAAGATACAAGTTGGAGGATGGCCAATTTTTAAGGAATGGGAAAAGGAAAAAGGAGAGCTCTTAAGAAGGATTAAGAACAATAGTGGGGTGGAGGGTGAATCCAAGAAAGCATGGAAGACAAAACAGAGGGGATGGAACATCAAGAGGGAGGGCATGATGGGGTACCCCGGGTGGCTCAGTCTGTTGGGTGTTCAACTCTTGGTTTCGGCTCAGATCATGATCTCATAGTTGTGGGATTAAGCCCCAGGTCGGGCTCTGTGCTCACTGCGGAGTCTGCTTCAGATTCTCTCTCCCTCTCATTCGCTTTGTCTCCCTCAAATAAATAAATAAAATCAAGAAGGAGGAGGAGAAGGAGGAGAAGAAGGAGAAGAAGAAAGGCATGAGCCATAATGTCAGATGTCAACGGGAGATGAAGTCAGATTAGGACCAAGCAGGGATCCACGGGTGAATTCACCAGCAGCCAGGATGATGCTGATGACCCGAAAAGGAGGACTTCCCGTGCCAGAGTAAGAGGCGGTAGCAGCCGGGGAGCAGAGAGTTAAGGGCTGCAGCAGCAGAATGAACTGGGAAAGAAATGTAGGCAGAACAACACAAGAAATAAGGTCAATGCATATTTGCAAATTTTTTACCCTGGAGTTGTAATTTTTTTAAATAGATGTAAATAGTAAGACAGAATTCATTACTAAAAGGCATAAAGAGATACTTTATTTGTGCAATGCTGTTTTTTAAATTAGGCTATTTGGCAGGTTAGAAATGAAGTCACATTTCAACCTCATGTGGAACTAGATTGGTATATTTTGTTCAGATTAGCTTTTAATAGAAACAAAGCCTCGTGAATCTCTGAGCTTTCAAAACTGTTACTTTTGTTTATTTGTAAAGTGGCCTGAGAGCAACTACAAACACATTCCGAAACCAGGCAAATTCCAGGAAAGCTATCTTTGTGCATTGCAATGTTGGTTGCCATTACTGCTATTTGAAGACAGTATTCTGTCCATTACTAAACTCAGATGACCTGTATTGACCCAGAACTTCACTAATCCATTGTTGAGACTGAAATCTCTGGATAATTGTCAAGAGTCTAGGATGAAACTAGGCCTGTCCCTTTCCCTCACCTTCTCCCTCTTTCTGTCCCTCAATAATCATCCAAATGTGACAAGCTCTATGGCAACACCTCACAAGAGCATAGCTCGTGTTATTTTAGGATGTCTCTGTTTACCCGGGAGTCTGAATTCCTCTGCAAGAAGTTCTTTCCTGCTCTTTGAAACCATCAAATGTATCGGAGGATTCTATCACTTTTCCTCCCCCCAGATTCTGAACATGGCCCATCTAGGACCCATTACCTTCATGTTTTCCCTGCTTGTCTTCTGCCGCACCAAAGTCAAGGCAGATATCTAATCTTTATGCAGCAGAAACTGGCTCTAACTGCTCAGACAGTCTTCTAAACTGTGTTTTTGCAGGCCTTAACTTCAAAAATACAAAAGTTAAAAATCGACTACATGTCAGCCCATCCCTGTGGCATGAAGGTAAGCCTCATAATGCTTTTGGGGAATAAAATCGATGGGCGGTGGGTAGGGGGGGTAGTTTAGATCTCAAAATATTCACTTGCCACTTAAGCAAATAAAAGACGAAGGAAGCAGGTACAAACCAGCTGGATATAATTCAAAAAATTAAAACACCCATAACCAACACCATAATCACCCATAACCAACACCATAATCACTGGGAACAATTTATATGTGTATGCATATATTTCTACTTTGTCTATCTGCTGCTACCTGTAGGTTGCAACCTGCTTTGTTTAATTTAATCATTCACCTATCCCGTGTGTAACATTATTTTAGTTCTGGAAAACCTTGCTAAGTGAGAAAAACAGTAATTTTTAAATTTTCATTGATTTCAATGAGAAAAATCATGATACATTTATTTCATGCCAACTTATGATACCCAAACAATTTCCACATTGCTAACTGAAAAATGAAAATAAGTTAGATAAGCAACACAATAATATTTGAAGAGATATGGTTTGGTTTGTACATTGATTAAAATATAATAAAGATTATTCTCTCAAAATGAGGAAGAAGGATGTTGATAGTGGGTGTCAGTGAGGGATAGTTGGGAAGGAGTACTCTTTTAGAAGATAAATTCTGTGGGTACCATTTTCTTTACCAACTTTTTAAAGTTGGGGGGGATTTATGGTTATTATTTTGCACTGAAATCAGACTTAGAAATAAGTTATAATACTGAAAGTCACTCTTAGGGCAAAATAAAGGCTAAAGCTACTAGCCCTTGGTGACATATGGAAAGAGCATACAGAAATGCTATATCTTTATCCCACTTGACTAGCAAACTTACACAAAGCAATCACTTTGGAATCAACAAATATGGTGCCCACTTCACTGTTCCATATGGTATTATTTGATTAGAAACTACTGTGTTGAGAAAATTGGTGAGTGTTCACTAGTCTAAAACCATAATGTTTAGGATGGCACATTCATTTAGTTTTCTTTCAGTGAAAAATAATTACTTTTTCGAGAAGAGTTTTCTGGAAACTGATAAAGCTGTTTAACAGCCATTTGGCAAAATATATATATATATATATTCAATGAACAGTCATTATATGAAGTAACTCTACATATGAAAACATGATCTCATGGAAGTATAGATGATTCTACAGCAATATTTTAAGTGGCTGCATAAATTCCATTATGTAAATATACCAAACGTTATTGAACAATTCCCAGTTGTTAGAAATTTAGTGATTTTCCAAATTTCATTATTATAAACAATACTGTGGATGAACATTTCTGTGGGTAAGTTTCCTAGAAAGTTACTCATATGCAAGAATTAGCTTTGACCTCGAGCTAGATTCCTAATTCTCATCCGAACTAATATATTTTTCTCTATGCCAAATTGGGGAAACTCAGATCACATTAGATCTGTTACAGATAGATTCTGCACAAACACAGAAACGAACACATAAGATTCCCATAAACACACACAGAAAAGTTTACACTGGTTGCCCAATTCGAGTGAATACAAGTCTCACTCCAGTGTAACTATAATCATCATAATAATATTAACAATATTATCATAACAATAATATTATTGGGGCGCCTGGGTGGCTCAGTGGGTTAAAGCCTCTGCCTTCGGCTCAGGTCATGATCCCAGGGTCCTGGGATCGAGCCCCGCATTGAGCTCTCTGCTCAGCAGGGAGCCTGCTTCCCTTCCTCTCCCTCTGCTTGCCTCTCTGCCTACTTGTGATCTCTGTCCGTCAAATGAATAAATAAAATCTTTAAAAAATATATTATTACTATTATTATTAAAATAATATGCCTTTCAAGACACAGAGTCAAGAAAAAAAATCTAGTTCTTGTTCAATGTACGTTGTCCGGCTTGGAATGGGAATCCCTTCCGAATGACCTAATTCTTGTGGACCAGAGCATTTTTGAGGGTTTTCCAACTTTCGTAACTTTGCCAATTTAGGGGAAAACTGTGTTGTACTGAAAAAAACATGAGACTTGGCTCTAATTCTTCGGCCTTTATCTTTGTTTCCTTATTGATGTATACAGTAATTAATATGGAAAAATTCCAGTGAACCACATGGGCACAGTACTCAGCACTAATCATGTTACATAGTTAACACACACACACACACACACACACACTCACTCTCTCTCTCTCTCCCCCCCTGAGTAACAGAAGGAGAAATGAACTGGTGATGAATACCATTGAAGCCAGACTCCATGGCTTTTGAAAGGTATAATCTACTATGGATAGAGAGTAAAACTAATATGTTTTCATACACAGAGAAATAAATGGCCTCAAATCCATATTTCCAATTCAGATCTGACATTTTCCTGCTGAAGCACGGGTCTTGGCCATGCAAAATATTGTGTCATAAACAAGTTTTCTGTAGATGCTACCAATCTATTTCAAATTCAACAAGTTCCCTTAGCTTTTCTCTCCAGCAGTTCATGTAAAAAACACAGTATATAAATGTAATCTATCATCTTGTTCAAGAATGATAGAGTAAAGTTTATATAAATCCTGTCAACACAGTCCGGAATTGGTGAGGTGAACTGATTTTCCATCTACTCTCTCTGGACTTGACTTCCTTGAAAAAGAGTTGTGTTGGGATATAAACTTCATAAAAAGCAAATCAATGAGGCTTTCACTTTCCTTTATTCTCTTTACAAGATGGCAGCCTATGGCAGCAGGAGGCTCCCCAGACAAAGCAGAAGTGGAAATACCAAAGAGGCGCTACTGCTGCTCCCTGGGCCATTGGTGTGCAACTGCCACAATCCCAAAACCCCCTCAACAATCACCGGTAACCCCGAGCAGTCGCTACTGTGGAAGCCAGAGGCGGACAGTGGACCTTTTCTGCCCACCTCTGAACTCTCACAAATGCCTCTTAATGACAGCACCTAAGAGGGAGCCCACTGGCAAAGGTACCTGGGAAACATAGTTTGCAGACTCCTAGAAAGGAGGAAGCAAAAGGAAAAAGCAAGCCATGAAGTCACAGGATCCAAGAAACAAGGAGTTAAACACTGGAGAGTGGTGAGGGGAATTTGGAAGTGAGTGGTCCCTGAATGGCCCTGGCCTGGAGATGAACCAGCCCAGATTGGAGCAGTAGGATGATGGGTTCTAAGAAAGTTGTTTCCAGGTGGGGAATAATAGATGATTAATAGATGATCTAAAAAGTGTGGCTATACAGAAAGGACATTTACCATTCTGTCAGAATATTTGAGGAAGAAGTAAGTATATGGAAAAAATCAGAGCAATTATAAATTCTGGGGAGGACAAAAATTATGAAAGAAAGAAACTGCAATTATATTACACTATATTACATTATTTGATAATGCTGCGAACCATAGTTATATAATCAAAATAGTGTAAATCATGAATACTGATTTAAGAAAAATAAGTGATATTGGGAAGACGGGAGCAGAAGCTTGGATGGGATTGGTGGGAATACTGGAGTTGAGGGAGTCCAAGAGAGATAAAACTTCAACTTCTCTGGTAGAAAATCAATAAAACATGCTTAAAACGAAAACAGTAAGGAATATCATTAAAGCTTGAGGATCCACTTCACGTATAATAAAGCAAATAATTTAAATTGTAACTTGCCACAGGTCATACACATAGTACTGACGGTGCGAGGCTTCCAATCCAGGTCTGTTTTACAAAATCTGTGGTTTAACTCCTCTATGTGCTGACTCTGCCTGGCTGGCAACGTCTTGTTTTATGTCTCGGGTGTTTAAGCCATAAATCCTACTCCACAAAATGTGCATTTCTAACACCACAGAGTCCCACCGCACCGTGCTCGAGATATTCCCCAGAACTTACTGCAGAGAAGAATGGGACCAAACCACTTGTCTCTACCATTTGGTAACAACAAACAGCAGTAGGTCCTTTGACCTGGATCCTCTGGGAATGAACTGTAATATCAAGATCTTTCTACAATTTTAGGAAATCATTTTTCAAACAGATGATTTTCGTTCCTGATTTCTTAGAAATAAAGCAATAAGCGTTGCTAACTTCTTATTCAGGATTCCATACCATTGCGTTTAGGGTCTCACAGAAAGACACTTTTTCCTACCACAGGCTCCTTTGGAGAATTTTTTCAGGTAAATGGCAGGTCTCAAGTAGTTTGTTGTCAGCTATAAATTAGCATCGGGGTTGGGGGGTGGCTTTTAAAAGTCCCGATCCCTAGGTCCCACCATATATTAATAAAAAGTCAGAAGATCTGGGTATTTTGAAAGCATCCCAAGCGACCTTGTCGTGTGAGGCCCGTGTTGAAAACCATAGGTTGAGAACAGCGATTCTCGAAGCGCTGTTCCCAGACCAGCAGCACCGCCATCCCCTGAGAACTTGTTAAAAATGCAAAATCTTGGCCCCAACTCAGACCTACGGAATCCCATCCTCGGGGAGCCCGCGGCCAGCCAGCTGGGCTCTAACACGGCCCCCAGGTGAGCGTGACGCACACTTGAACTCGTTTCTAGGACGGTCCTAGCAGATTACCGGAAACCAGGTAGTTTATTAAAAAAATTTTAAAAATAAAATAAAATAAACCTTTAATTTCTCACAGTTCTGGAAGTGTGCGCAGGGCAGCACTCGCTTCGAAGGCACCTTCTGGTCCTCGCCTCTTCCAGCTCTTGCTGCCGCGTTCCTCGCGGCTGCCCCTCTCCGGCGTCTGCCTTGTCTGCACAATGTCTTCCCTCCGTGCGTCTGCTCATGCGCTGGTTCTCCTAAGGACGCTCGTCCCTGGATATAGCGCCCCCCGCTGGAGACCCGCGCGTTATTACACCTGCAAAAACAGCCTTTCGGCTCATGTTCACACGTTCACTGGAGACCTCTCTTGGTGGAGGCAGGGAGGGCACCATTGGACCCATTACCACACTCAACTTTCGAAACTCTGGTTGAGGACAAGAGAATGAGGAAATTCCCCGTCAAAAGATGCACGTTGGGGGGCATCTGACTCTTGATTTCAGCTCGGGTCATGATCTCAGGATGGAGATCGAGCCCTGCGTGGGGCTCCGCACTGAATGTGGAAACTGCTTGTGATTCTCTTTCTCCCTCTCCCTTCTTTGCCCCTTCCCCTGATCGCTCGCTCGCTCGCTCGCTCGCTCTCTCTCTCTCGCAAATTAAAAAATAAATAAATAAATAAATAACAATACTTTTTTTTTTAAAAATCCACTTTTTAAATTTTCTCCTCTTCATAGTTGCGTGCGTGTGTGTGTGTGTGTGTGTGTGTGTTAAGAATTTACTTATTTGACAGGGGGAGTGGCACAAGCAGGGGGAGTGAGAGAGGGAGAAGCAGGCTTCCCGCTGAGCGGGGAGCCCAATACGGGGCTCGATCCCAGAACCATGAGACCATGACGCGAGTGGAAGGCAGACGCTTAGCGACTGAGCCACCCAGGTGCCCTAGTTGTGTTCTTTTGATTATGTTTTTCTACTCCTTTTCCACTATCTAAACTTTTTCTCTCTCTCCACATTCCCTGATGGAGATCTGACTCTTCTCCTTAGAGCCTTATTCACGCTAGAAACTGCAATTCTGTTAACAGAAAAGTCAGGGTAGTCCTCAAATAAACCTGCCTTTATCAAATGAAATATCAGAAGTCACATTGCACATGAAGTGTGATGAAAATGGATTTTAGAATTAATACTACAGATAACAATTAAATGCTATATATAAATTTTTAGGAATTCTTATTTTTTAACCGTTGCAACTAGCGCCCTCTAGTGGCCAATATAGGAACTGAAAGGAAAAAACGGAATCCTTTTTCTCACTCACTGATTATATAAAAACATATTGAGTTTCTAATGTGTGTCAGACACTGCAGATGTCTAAATGAGGTACCTAGACAAGTAAATTGCATACCCTGTTCTTCAGTTCAACTTTTCTCCACATTATTTCAGAAATGCTAGAATATCATATGATTGAAATATTTATTTCACTAGAGAGTCTATATGAACTATTTCAAGTTCATCGGGGTAACTATGCAGACTTTCTAGGGAAGCAAGATTTTTCTTTCTGAAAGGTTAATTACAGAAACTTCATAATGCATGAAAATGAATGAAATTTATAACTGTAACTTAGAAACCCTGAGTGTGATGTTAAGAATTATACAGGTTGATGTGGAAATTTTAGCTCTTTGAAATTCCTTTACTTATAATGGAATCGTTATGTATATTTTTGCCTTTGAAAACTAGAAGTTAGTTCAAGATAACTAACCAAGTATACCCTTCTTCCTCCCCCAATCCCATTAAAATAATTAAAGAAATATAAGCAGCCAAATTAAGCTGTATAGAGTTAACTAGTGGAAAAGATGGCCATCAACAGACCAAAAGAGAGTTCAATTTCGACAAAATGTACTGAGCATGTGTGTAGAGAATTCCTGTCAAGCATGCAAACTTGTGGTTAGTATTGGGCCTTCTAAGAGCCATGTTGGTATTTATAAAAAGAGGAAGTCCTCTGGGAAGAAGTTGTAGCTGGAAAGGAATGAGGGGATTCAGAAGCAACAGGAAACTAAAGCAGGCTATGACCTGAAGAAATAGAAGTTTCTAGAGATCTCTGGAGGTACTGGGGAGAACACTGGATTTCCAACAGCATTTGGGATGAATGTTGGAGCAATTCTACTAGTTATTAAAGGATCAGGCTATCCAAAGCATGCAGGATGTGGGGACATGCAGACCAACAACTAGCTGGGTTTCAAATAGCTAAAGTTTGCAAATTATTTGGTTTTGTGTTAAATGAAGCACTATGGTCTCCCTATTCCTATAATATCACCTCCATTTACTTGAGTTTGATACACTTCATTTGACTGAGAAAAGAGCAGTGAGAGGTACCCTGAGGGTGATAGGGACTGACTGCAGGGCGTGTTGAACTTGGGAATATTATTTCTCATTTGTATACATTGGCGGGGTGGGGGGCGGAGAATCTGGATGGTGCCTTTCACAGAATTTGCTCAGGGAACCTGTCCATGATTCATCGAATGTGTTGTTTACAAGCCTCAATCTGAGGGAGGTTCAATCAAGGTCTAGCCCACACTCACCTGCATGATGGGAGTAGAGCATCAAGGGGAAAAGACCACTCCAGGACCCTGCATCCCAAGCCAGCTTACCTACTGGAAACAGACCCCAAACATCTACATTCCTTGTTATAGGCTGAAATGCGTCCCCCGTAGTTTAACCTGTTGAAGCCCCACCACCTCAGAATGTGATGTGTTTGGAGACAGAACCCTTCAAGAGGTGATTAAGTTAAAATCAGGCCATTGGGATGAGCCCTCACCTAAACAGACTGGTCTCCTTATAAGAAGAGGAAATTCAGGGTCACAAAGAGATGCCCGAGATGCACACACACACCTTGCGAGGGTATAGCAAGAAGGCAGCTGTCTACAAACCCAGGAGCAGTCAACAGCTGACACCTTGACCTTGGGCCTCCTGCCTCCAGAACTGTGAAAACCCAGTTTCTGTTGTTTAAGCTGCCGAGTCTGTGGTGCTCTATTAGGGCAGCCTTCTCAAGCTAATACATACCTAATACACACAGGTATAATGTCTGATTTTTAAGTTTCTGTTACCTAAGCTAGGCTTCCTTTTATCTTTTCTTCTGATACTAAAGTCCACCCACCAAAGATCACCAAAATACACCTGTTGCAGGGGGGAGGTTTGGTTTCTTAGCTTTCTGTAGCAAGAGGAACACATGGCATGAGAATTGTGACGTATCTCAAACATTTGGGGAAGGACATTTACAGGGTTTGGGGGGACAGGGGTTTGCCATCGTGTAGTTTAAGACAGTCTGGTTTAAGGCGGTGGTTTAATGAGCGGGTCTGCACAGGGATGGGTCAGAATTCATAAACCAGGTGGATTCCTGGAACGACCAGTGGTTTTTACCGCTACAAGATATGAGTCCTTATACAGTTAATATTAGATCAAGTTGATGACTTCACTTGAACACAGGGGTCTGAATGGGCTGGGGCTGAAGGGGTCTGTGCTTAAATGGTTTGTCTTGTGTGTTGCGGTTTGGTACAGGTTGTCTCTTTTGCAAGTTATGGTTTCTGTTTCATTTCTCACTAGTCAGAACCTCTTTGTGTTTACCTCTGTGATCTCAGATATGATCCAGAGAACAGATATGGATAAGTGAGCACCTTATCAGGGAAAAGCAACTGCTTACTTTCTGGGTGATTCCAAAAGTCCTTACCTGTTTAAGAATAACCATGATCCTAATATTAAAAAGAGGCCACTTGGTGTCTGAAAAACTAAAGTCTCCACACACTCAATTAACCCAAATTTATGTTTTCAAGCTAACTGAGATCCAAGTAGTGAAATTACATGAACAATTTTGGCTCAAACATTTAAAGTGGGTCTGTGGGGGTCAAACAGTCCTCGATTCCATTTCCACCTCCCCAGCTTGTTAGTTGTAGGATCTCAGGCAAATTATTTAACACGTCTGGGTCCATTTCATCACCAGCAAAATAGTATAACTAAGAGTACTTCCCTCAAAGGGTAAATGTGAGAATAAAATAAGTTAATACATGCCAGTCTAGTTATCTGGTGCTACATTAAAAAACAACTCAAACTTAGAGGCTTAAAAGAGCAGTTTTATTTTGTGGGTCAGGAATTTCATCAGGGTTCATCCCCACAGGCATTAGTTGAAGTGATTACATTGAGGCAGGAAGACACACTTCCAAGATGGCTGCCAGGTGGGAACATCTCCCGGGGCTGTTGGCCAAAAACCTTGGCTCCTCTCCAGTGAGCCTCTCCACAGGGCTACTTGGGCTCTCTGACAGTCTGGCAACTCGGTTCCAAGAGCTCATGTTCTAAGAGGCCTAAACTGAAGCTAGAAACTTTTTTTTAACATAGTCTCTGATCCCATATTATCACCTCTATTTCATTCTACTGGTGAAGCATGTTGTAAAAGTCAGCATAGATTTGAGGGGACAAGAATTAAACCCTCCCTACCTATCACTGGGTGGAATGGTAAAGAATTTGTGGTCTTCTTGATCCTACCACACACGAAGTGTTCTATACGGTAATCACCACATTCTGTGAGCTACTACAACCTTTTAGAGTCATTACTAGACACAACATAGGATACAAAATAGCTTCAGGCTCCTAAAATCAGCACAGAAACACAAAGTAAATATATATTTTGATTTTCTGATACAAATTTTGTCATTTTTATTAACCCTACATTGCTTCAGGGAATGTTTTCCCAGCCTTCATCAATAATCATAGTCACTATAGGATTGTGGGAGGGGAGGTATGTGAGGGATGGGGTAACGAACTAGGAGATGAGCATTAAGGAGGGCACATGCTGTAACGAGCACTGGGTGTTACATGCAACTGATGAATTGCTAAATTCTACCCCTGAAACTAATAATACAGTATATGCTAACTAAATTGAATTTAAATAGAAAATTTTTAAAAAATCATAGCCACTATAGACGATAATGATAGTTTTGCGGAGATGCTGAACATTTTTCAAATAATTGTTTGTCTCCAGATTTCTCAAGAGGCATGTTATGAACCATTCCCCCATACCAGCTATCTCCTGCAATGGCATCAGGCAGAAGACAGGAAAGGACTTTCCCAAAAGCAAGTTAAAGACTTTCCTCTCACCCCAGCCCCTACCTAGCATACTCCGCCTTCCATGGGATCAAGACAAAAAGTTGCTGATCTAAGAGTCTGAGAAAGGAGGGATAACCTACTAAATTACTTTCCATTTTTTTGAAAGGGGAGAAGAGAAGACTCAGGGTGACAATAAAAATTGTTCAGATATCTGAAGGGCTGCCCTATAAGAAAAGCAAACTTAATCCCAAAGTAAAAGCAATTTTTAAAACAATTTTAAAGACTATATTTATTTTTGACAGATAGATCACAAGTACGCAGAGCAGCAGGCAGAGGGAGAAGTGGGGGGGAAGCAGGACCCCTGCTGAACAGAGAGCCCAATGTGGGGCTCAATCCCAGGACCCTGAGATCATGACCTGAGCCGAAGGCAGAGGCTTAACCCACTGAGCCACCCAGGTGCCCCTAATCTGTAAAAAAATTTTAAATTTGAGTCACAGTACATGGAAGCCGTAGGGCAGTAGATCTTGGTTTAATAGACAAACATTTTCTTTCTGTTAGAATTGTCAACCAATGGAACAAGCTTCCTCCGGGAGTAGCATCCTTCCACTCCCTGGAGGACCGGTAGCAGGTCTGGATCACTACTTGGTGGGAATGTTACAGAGAGGATTCCTGCAACCATTAGTTGTAAACAACTTAGTCATATGATATCAAGTACCCTCTAACTCCAGGATTACATAAATTCTGAATGAAATTCAGTGCCTGTTTTTCTCACTTCTTTTATACTCCACAATTCTTTAATCTACATGCAAGAAACATATTCATATAAAATCTATTACCCATTCCTTCCCAGGTGGCCAATAGCCTGTCAGTTCAATAGACCCATCCAGCAGAATTTGGGAGAGAAACCCTCTTGCAATGTGTGCTGAGAAGTAATTAGTGAAATAGCCATCCCACAGAACCTCCATGTTTGTATCGAGGTGAAAAGTCTAAAGGTACCATACAAAGAAATGCAGATGGAGATAATTGGACACCAAAAAATGAGACATCTATTGGTTTGGGGCCATAGGAAAGTTAATGCACAAGCTACAGTATTTTAAAGCAGAAAAAAGTAAATGAATGGTAGGAACTTTGAACTTAGTAGTACTTAGGCCATACCTCCAAAACTCTGCGTTGGGTGAGGCAGGACGAGGTAAGAGCTGGTATTGGCAGGTGGATGGGAGTGCTTGGGCCATCAGGCTGGGAAAGAACTTTGGTAACTAAGGGAGAGATTGCCACAAGAAAGAAGATCGCCATCTCCACACAGATCATTCTTCCAGGGAGTGTCTTAATTTACAGAAAAAATATTTAGAATCATAGCCACAAGGTCACCAATTACCTCTCTGTTGCCAAAGCCAGTCACCACCCTCTGTCCACATTTTAGTGTAGCTTTCAGCAGGTTTTCACACAATTAACCATTCTTCTCACTTTCTTTAAACACTTTTCTCATTTGGTTTCAATAACTCCACATTCTTCTGGTTTCCTCTATGCTCTCTCTCTACTCCTTCCAAGTTAGTTTCCTTTTCAAGGCCCCTCTCCTTGACATCACCTCTAAAGGTTGCAGGTCCACAAGCTCCAGTAATAGCAACCACTTTCTTTCCATATCATTGAATAACATCTATACAACATCTATACACTTACACCACAAAATGTATGTCTTGTGACAAGAACTTCTCCTCAGAGCACCATCATATATCTATCCAATTGCCTACTTGACATCTCTACTTGTGTACTTCATACATCTTAACTTCAACATGAGCAGAACACGGTATTTGATTCTGCCCCGAGCAACACTGCTCCTTGTGTACCCACTGCCCCACCCCCAAGTCTGTGGCCAAGTCTTCCCTTGATGCATATGGTAATGATGCATCACCATATAACCAGCTACTCAGTCAGACACACAAGAACCATGCTCAACTCCTACTCCTCCCTCATTCCGTCATTTCTGATCTTTATCAACAAGTTCTGTTGTTGAGTCCACATGCAAAATATATCTAGAACCCATCCACGATCTACCTCTTCACTGCCAGAACCCTAAGGCAAACTACCCTGGACATTGCAATGGTCTTCCTAACCATTCTCTCCATCGTCATTTTGGTAATTCTCAACCCACTCTCCCCACAGGAACCACTGTAGCTCTTAGGAAAATAATTTGCTTTTCTTACCTGTATTTCCCTTCTTCCTTCCCCAAAGAAGAAAAAGACTTAACAGAATTTTTAGGCAACTATAACAACAGCTTGGATTTTTATCCTTATTACTTCTAAGAGGCAATGTTTCCATTCTCACTATTCTTTCCTATTGTTCTTTTTCTTTTTGTAAGTCGATGAAATGCCTAAGGAATATTCCCTCATCTACCAAGAGAGTCCACCTTTTGACACATGTGCTGGACACACTAGCTCCATCATGGTCACAATTCATGTGACTCTTCTGCTTAACATTTTTCAAGGACTTTCCTCTGGAGTGAAAAGAAAATCTCACTCTATTTTGGAGTCTTCATCAGGCCCCCACATCTTCTCAAACTCTCCATGTAAAGGGCCAGTTTTCTTTTTCTTTTTCTTTTCTTAATTTCCAATTCCTTGCTGGTGGATACTTTTATAAGATATAATAAAAATGAATTACTAGAAAAGATAAAACCAGAAAAAAACTATCAAAATATATGTCCAATTTTTTTTATTAGATTGAATAGATAGAAAATCACTCTGTCAATTGTTTGAAAGGTTTAAGGGCTTAGTTTCAGTTTCTGTATTTATCCCAACATGGACCATTTGAAGGACTGGTGCTGACCTAGGTGATGTGGCTCCTGCCTCATTCTCCCAGCCCTACTTTCTGGATCTTAAACAGAACAAGCTCTTTTCAGTTCCAAGGTATATCCCTGTTCCTGGACCTGGAAACCACCACCACCAACCACCCGCCTCTGCCTGGAGTTCCTTCTCATCCAGTCTCATTTTAACTTCATCTTCTCAGATGACTCTTTCAATCTAAGTCATCCTGTTTCTCTCTAACAGGGCACCTCAGCCATTCCTGCATCCCACCTACCACCATAATTCACACTCTTGGTTTCCTTGTTTACTCTTTGTCTCCTAAGTTGGGCCTCGGTTCAACAACGGCAAGAACCATGCCACCTTTATTCACCACCATCCGGAGTACGCCAGGGATGCCATAAATATTTGTTGAGTGACTGAATGAATGAATAAGTGAGGGGGTTTTTCTGATGGAGAACAGCCCTAATAGCCATGCTATCTATCCTTGAATATTCAGCATTGGGGCCAGGCCAACTCAGTCAACATGCAACACAAAAGTATACCACTATTCTGTGGCTATTTATTTAAATTCAAAATTTAATGTGCAAAATTTAATAAATGTGCAACTATTTATTTAAATTCAAAATTCCCTGAAGGATAGGACTAAATCCAAAATTATTTAATGACAAAATTGTCTGCTATTAACTGGTCTTAATGGTGCTTTTTGCAAAAGAAAAATAATTCTGAATCTCTCTCATCCCTGTAAATAACCTCACAAATATTCTCTTATTCAGTGTAAACGTGTGGGATTTATACTCCATTTAGATAATATCATCAACCCACAGATGTCAACATTTTTTTTAAGATTTTATTTATTTATTTGTCAGAGAGAGAGAGTACAAGCGCAGGCTCCCCACTGAGCAAGGAGCCTGATGTGGGACTCGATCCCAGGACCCTGGGATCATGATCTAAGCTGAAGGCAGAGGCTTCACTGACTGAGCCAGCCAGGCATCCCAGCAGTCAATATTTTAAAGTTAAGATTTAAATTAGCACAACTAGAGCAAGAGGGGACATCAGCACTATATTTTTTATTGTTGTTTCATGACGGTTTTGTTTTATGATCTTTATTTTGTCTGGGTTTTTTTTTTTTTTGGAGGTTGTTGTACAATAATCTGAATATAAAAGACAAGTCCATCAAAAGTGAAATGCTCTAAGCATATAGGACTTCTCAAAACCTTTGTTGAAACAAAGGCTTGACAAGCACAGGGTACCCTAGCCAACTACTCAGGAAAAAAAAAAAAAATGAATTCAATTTCCCTATTGTTACCTTGAAGAAATTCAATTAATCATTATGCATGCAGACAGTATTTTTTAAGATATAACAATCCACTTTTGAAATATTAAATAAGAGATTAGGAGATCCTTAATTTGGGGGGGGGGGGTTAGAGAGGAAGTGTGGAGATAAATTACAGAAGCATCAAAGCCAAAGCTCAACATTGGGTGGGAGCCAAGAATTAGATTTCAGAATCTCCAACCAAATAACAAAGGATCTGGAGAACTAAGAGAAATTCCCTCTTCAGTACTTCCTTGAATGTCTAAATATCTTTTCCCAGGTCAATGACTCCAGGCAGGAATGAGAAAGAGGAAAGGAGTTGGTTCTAGATTCTCCCACAGAGCCTAGTCTCAGACTTCCATTACATAAGAGGTCACCAACAAAAGAACCTCTGCCCCTCCTCAACCAAACACTAACCAACTTGTTGCTTTGCTTTAGGATGTATTGTCTGTCTTCCCTCATTTCAGATGCAAGCTCCTTTAGAAAAGAGACTTTGTCTCTCAGATTTGCACTTATAACTCAGCTAGAACATTGCTTCAAATATAAGAGGAGGTCAACGAATACTGTTGAGGGAGTGAGTAGACCACTTAATGCTTGAGTGTTCAGCAAGGGATGTATACAGCTCTGTTCATGTGGAACATGCATTCAATCCAGTTTCATACACAACTGTACAATAACTGCTGAGAGGGAGATAACTATAAAAATCAACCACTAATCTAAGCAAAAAGGATGACAAAAGTACCTGAGGCAAGGAGGTGGGGGTGGGGGAATTGGATGAAGTGATCAAAAGGTACACACTTCCAGTTAGAAGATACATAAGGAGCGGAAATGTAATGTACAATACGAGGTCTACAGTTAACCCCCACTATATATTATGTCACATACACCACTTCTTTCTTTCTTTTTTCTTTTTTTAGTATCTATGTGAGATGACAGATCTTAACTAAATTGATTGTGGTAATCATTACACAATATATGTGAGTCATGTCATTATGCTTCACACTTTCAACTTACCCAGTGCTTTGCATCAATTATATCTCAATAAAACTGGGGCAAGGATGCCTCAGTGGCTCAGTTGGTTAAGTGCCTGCCTTGGGCTCAGGTTCTGGGACTGAGTCCCGTGTTGGGCTCTCCTTCCCCTCCCCACTCGTGCTCTCTGTCACTATCTCTTTCTCTCTCAAATAAACAAATAAAATATTTTTTAAAAATCAAAATCAAATCAAATCAAACAGGGGGTAAGAAGATTAACCACAGCTCCTACCCTCTAAGGAACATACAGTCCAGTTGAAGAGTGAAACCCGTGCAGTAAGTGGCATCAGTAAAATAGTGGAGTTGGAAGCTTAAAGTTTTCATTTACCATAGAAACCCTGAAAAGTAAGCAGAAACTATCAGAACCAACTTTGTCAGGGCTTTACCAACATAAACTGAATCATGAAAAAAAAAGACACTTCGAAATGGTAAGTCCGTTTTGTGGCACTTTTACGTGCCCTTGCTTCAGCTTCTCCCAGACTCGGCAGCCATTTTGGTCCTGAGGGAGTGGCTGCCTGGGCTCCCACCCTTTTCTCTAGCTCTGGAGGGAGCAGTGCAGACCTTATTGACGAGTTGCGTATAGCTGTTCTAAGCAGTCTGGGGACGACCTGACGTACTGATGCCAGGCAATCGTCTGTTTTGCCTACCTCAGGAATCAAGCCAGAAAAGTGGTATGCATTACTCCAAAACACTGCAAGCCAAACTAACAATTTTCCAACACCTGGGACAAAAGATTACAGTCTAAATATACAACAGGCTGCCTAAAGCCCAAATTAGGGAAAGTTTCGGGGGGGTAATTAGGACATTCAAAAGCAGACATGTACACTGGAATTTAGAAAACCACATGCATGCCCAAGGCAAAACACATGCAGAGAAAAAAACCTGAGAAGATTGTAAGCCTCCACCTTGGGCTGGTCCCTAGGTTAGGAGCCAACCTGGCCAAAGTGTTGAAGGAGGGCCCCAACACAGAGCACCTCATCTCTCTCTCTCTTCCTCTCCCTCCGCCTACCCCCCACCCCTGCTCTCCTGTTTGTTCTCTTGCTCTCAAATAAATAAATTAATTAAAATCTTTTTAAAAAAGAAACTAAGAAGAACATTATAGGGTGCCTGGGTGGCTCAGTGGGTTAAAGCCTCTGCCTTCGGCTCAGGTCATGGTCTCAGGGTCCTGGGATCGAGCCCCACGTTGGGCTCTCTGCTCAGCAGGGAGCCTGCTTCCTTCTCTCTCTCTGCCTGCCTCTCTGCCTACTTGTGATCTCTCTCTCTGTCAAATAAATAAATAATAAATCTTTAAAAAAAAAAAAAAAAAAAAAGAAGAACATTATATATTAATAAAGGACTAATCCATTAAGAAAACATAACAACTCTAAACATATATGCAACAGACAACAGAAACCCAAGCATGTGAAGCAAACATTGACAGAACTGAAGGGAAAAGGACAGTTGTACAATAACAGCTGGAGACTTTAATATACTTTCAGTAATGGATAGAATGTGTGCACAGAAGATCAGTAAGGGGGGGCGCCTGGGTGGCTCAGTGGGTTAAGCCTTTGCCTTCAGCTCAGGTCATGATCTTAGGGTCCTGGGATCGAGCCCTGCATCGGGCTCTCTGCTCAGCAGGGAGCCTGCTTCCTCCCCACCCCTCTCTGCCCACTTGTGATCTCTCTCTCTCTCTGTCAAATAAACAAATAAAATCTTAAAAAAAAAAAAAGAAGATCATAAGGAAATAGAGGAATTGAACAACTCTATCAATCAATTAGATCTAACTGAGATACATACAACACTCTACCCAGCAACAGTAGAATACACCTTCTTCTGAAATGCACATGGAACGGTCTCCAGGATAGAGCGTATGTAAAGCCACAATATGTCACAGTAGATTTTAAAAGGCAGAACTCATACAAAGTGTCTTTTCTGATCATGATATGGGGACGAAACCACACTAACATAGAAAAACTGGAAATCTCACAAATATGTAGGACTTAAACAGCACATTCTTGGTTGTTGGGTTTTTTTTGTTTTTTTTTTTAAGATTTTATTTCTTTATTTGACAGAGGGAGAGATCACAAGTAGGCAGAGAGGCAGGCAGAGAGAGAGGAGGAAGCAGGCTCCCTGCTGAGCAGAGAGCCCGATGCGGGACCCGATCCCAGGACCCCGGGATCATGACCTAGGCCGAAGGCAGAGCCTTTAACCCCCTGAGCCACCCAGGCGCCCCAGTTGTTGGGTTTTTTTTAAAGATTTTATTTATTTATTTGAGAGGCAGAGTGAGCAAGAGAGTGAGCATGAATGGGGATGGGGGGAGCAGAGGGAAAGGGAGAAGCAGGCTTGATTCCAGGACCCCGGAATCATGACCTGAGCCTAAGACAGATGCTTAAATGACTGGGCCACCCAGGCTCCCCAAACAGCACATTCTTAAACTATCAATGGACTAAAGAAGAAACCACAAAGGAAATTATAAGAAAATGCTTATGAACAAAGGACACACAATATACCAAAACTTATGGATGTAGTGGAGGCAAATGTTCAGAGGGAAATTTATAGTTATGACCAATTACATTAAAAAAGAAAAATTATCTCGTCAATAACCTAATCTTATGCTTTCAAGAACTAGAAACAGAAGAACATACTAAATCCAAAGCTGGCAGATGAAAGGACATAATAAAGATTTGAGTGGAGAAAAATAAAATTGAGAACAGAAAGATAACAGAATAAACAAAACCAAAAGTCAGTCCTCTGAAATAATCAACCAAATTCACAAAATTTTAGTTAGAGTGACAAAGAAAAAAGAGAAGGCACAAATAACTAAAATTGCAATGAATGTGGGAACATCACTACTCAGAAACATTCAGGAAAACATTCAGAAAACTAGGAAGAGAAGAAAACTGCTTTAACATCATGAAAAAGATTTATGGAAAACCCAGAGCTAACATCACACTGGATGATGAAAGACTGAAAGCTTTCATCCTAAGATAAGGAAAACAATTAAAGCATACTCACTTCCATCACTGCTACTCAACATCATACTGAAAGTTCTAGAAAGAACAATTAGAAAAGAAAAAGAAATAACAGTAATCCAAATGAGAAAGTAATAAAACTCTCCCTACTCACAGACAACATGATCCTAATTACAGAGAATTCCAATCCCTAAGAAAGCCACTAAAGCGAATAAATTCAGCAAAATTGCAGGATACAAGATGAACATTTAAAAAAAAATCCATTGTGTTCCTATACATTTGCAATGAACCATCGAAAAAAGAAATTAAGCAAGCAATCCCATTTACAATAGCATCCAAAAGACTAAAATACTTAGGCGTTGAAATAAATTTAAGCAAGGAGGTAAAAGGCCTGTGCACCAAAAACTACAAAACGTTGCTGAAAAAATTTAAAGACCTTAAATAAATGGGGAGATATCCCAGCTTCGTGGGTAGGAAGACTTAAAATTAAGATGTCAACACTATCCAAAGCAAACTACAGATTAATGTAATTCCTACCAGAATCCATAGGGCCTTTTTTGCAGAAGTGGAAAAGCCAATCCTTAAATTCATATGGAATTTCAAATAGCCAAAACCATCTTGAAAAAGAATAACAAGGTCAGAGAACTCACATGTCCCAATTTAAAAACTTACTACAGAGGTATAGTAATCAAAACAGGGTGGTACTGACAAAAGGGGAGAATATAGAACATGGAGTAACATTGAGATTTCAGAAATAATCTCAAGCATGTATGGCCAATTCATTTCTGACAAAGTGTCAAGTTCATTCGATGGAGAAAGCAGGCTCTTCAACAAATGGTGCTGGGACAACTGGTTTCCCACATGCAAAATAACCAAGTACAAAACACCATATACAAAGCATTAACTTAACATGGGTCAATGATCCAAACAGAAGAGCGAAAACGATAACATTCTTAAAAGAAAACAGGGGTAAATCTTCATGACCTTGGATTTAGTGATAGAGCTTTAGACATGACACAAGCAACAAAAGAAAAATAGATAAATTGACTTCATCAGTAGTAGAACTTTTGTGCCTCAAACAACATTATCCGGAAAGTGAAAAGACAACCTATAGAGTGGGAGAAAATATTTGTAAATCACATATATGTAAGATTTAAATAACCAGAATATATTCCTAGAACTCAATATTAAAAGACAAGCAATGCAATTTTTAAATGGGAAAATACATAAATAGACATTTAAAAGGGAAAATACTTAAATAGACATCAAATAGACATTTGTACAACAAAGATATACAAATGGCCAAGAAGCACATGAAAATATGTTCAATATCCTTCATCACTAAGAAAATGCAAATTAAAACTACAATGTGGCAACACTTCAAACATACTAGGATGTCTACAAAAAATGGAAAATGACAAGTCTTGGCAAGGATGTGGAGAAACTGAAACCCTTATAAATGTACTGACGGGAATATGAAATGGTACAGCCACTGTGGAAAACAGTTTGGTGGTTCCTTACAAAAGAGAATTACATATGAGAAATTACAAAAGAGAATTACCATATGATCTAGTAATTCTGCTCTTAGTTATAATACCCAAAAAGAATTTAAAAGAGGGACTCATATCCATGTATGACAATGTTCATTGCAGCACTATTCACAACAGTCGAAAGGTGGAAATAACTCAGGTGTCCATTCATCAACAGATGAATGGAAAAATAAAATATGGTATGTACATCCATCTAATGGAAAATTATTCATCCATAAAATGAATGAAGTTCTTAAACATGCTACAACATGGATGGATCTTGAAAACAGTATGCTAAGAGAAAAGCCAGACAGAGGATATCTATTACATGATTTCACTTATGTGAAATATTAGATGAGTCAAATTCATAGAGACAGAAAGTAGGTTAGAGGTTACCAACGGCTAGGAGAAGAAGGAAATAGGTGGTTATTGTCTCACGGTTACAGAGTTTCTGTTTGAGGTAATGAAAATGTTCTGGAAACAGAGAGTGATGATGGTTTCTCAACAGTGTAAATGTAATTAATACCATGGAGTTGTACAAGAAAAAACAGTTAAAATAGTAAATTCCGAGTTCGTATATTTTACCACAGTAAGAAACCCATATATAAATAAATAAAAACACATGTACACCAACAAAAGAATGTGACCAGAATATTTGTCTTTTAGTAGGGGGCTGTATTTATTTAACTAACATTTCTTGGTATAAACTGGTCAACAAACATTAAGTTGAGGTCCTTGATCTCAAGAATTTACAACTTTCTGGAACAGGCAGACAAGCCCAATGCCCACTCTGATGAATTCAGTGATGGATGTATACGTGGAGAGCAAGACAGGGCACAAAAGGAGCCCCTAGCCCAAATTGGAATGAGTAAAGAAATCAGACTAAAAGGGGTTGAAGTATTCTGGGCAAGAACAGCAGGTTTTGCAAAGGCAACTGGTGAGACAGAAATGGGGCCTTAGGGAAGAACCATTAGTAGCTGAGCAAGGTGGGGCGGAGTTGGGGATGGAGTGGTGGACGCTGAGGGGTGGCAAAGGATGAAGTTAAAGAGATAAGCAAAAACCAGACTCTGCCATGCAGAGAAATCCTCATCTTATCCTATGGAGTAGCACTGAAAGATTTTAAGCAAGGTAGTAATACAATTATGGGCGGCTCCATGAAGAATGATTTATGGGTGATAAAACTAAACAGAAGAATTCAGGCACTCCTATGAGCTTTAAAGAAAAATTTTCACAAGACACCAAACCTATCAAGAAGGCCCTAAAATCACAAAATGTTTGCTAAATCCTCTGTTGATAAGGCTTTGGGTAAACAGGCATTCTCATGCATTGCTGATGGAGTGATCAAAGTGTCGGGGTCATTTGACAATATTTATGAAAATGCATAAACATACTCAGCAATTCTTCTGGGAGTTCTTCCTAGAGACAGACATGTGTAAACGGCAAACATAGAATGTTTATTTACTGTTTGTAATCATAAAGATTTGAAGTAATTTAAATATCCATCATTTACAATCTGACCAAACAGGTTATGGTGCAGCCATACACTGAAATACTATTTGACAATAAAAAATATGTGATAAAGCTCGCATGTACACACAGAGAATAATTACCAAGATACATTTTTTTAAAGATTTTATCTATTTATTTGAGAGACAGAGAGAGAGAGAAGAGCACAAGCAGTGGAGAGGGAGAAGCAAGCTGCCCATTGAGCAAGAAGCCTGATGTGGGGCTCAATCCCAGGACCCTGGGGTCATGACCTGAGCCAAAGGCAGACACTAAACCAACTGAGCCAACGAGGCACCCTGATGATCTTTTTAGATACAACACCAAAGACTTGACTCTTGAAAGAAATAAACACTAAACTGAACTTCATTAAAATTAAAAACTTCTGCTCTGTGAAAGACAATGCCAAGAAAATAAGACAACCACAAACTGGGAGGAAATATTTACAAAATTATACCTGATAAATAAATATGACCCAAAATATACAAAGAACTCCAAAAAGTCAATAAGAAAACAAATAACTGGATTTAAAAGATCATGACAGACAGGCCAAAGATCATGACAGACACCTCACCAAAGAAGATCTATAGATGGCAAATAAGCATAAGAAAAGATTCTCCAGGGATGCCTTGGGTGGCTCAGTGGTTTAAGCCTCTGCCTTCGGCTCGGGTCATGATCTCAGGGTTCTGGAATCAAGCCCCATAACAGGCTCTCTGCTCAGCAGGAAACCTGCTTCCCCCTCTCTCTCTGCCTGCATTTCTGCCTACCTGTGATCTCTCTCTCTCAAATAAATAAATAAAATATTTTTAAAAAAAAGAAAAGAAAAGATTCTCCACATCAGATGTCATCAGGGAAAGGAAAATTACAACAAGATATCACTACACACCTACTTGGAATGGCCAAATCCAAAACATGGACAACAAATGCAGTGGAAATACTCTGTACGATACCATAATGGGGGGAGGGGGAGAAGGGTACCTGACACTATCCATTTGTCCAGATCTATAGAAAGTACACACCACGAGTGAACCCTACTGTGAACTATGGACTTTGGGTGATTATGATGTGTGAATATAAGTTCATAAGCTATAATGAATGTACCCCCTGATGGGAGATGTGGATCATGAGGGAGAATGTGGGGACAGGTAATTTACAAGAAATCTCTGAACCTTCCTCTTATTTTGGTGTGAATCCAAAACTGCTCTAAAAAAAAAATTAAGTCTTTAAAAAAACAAAAGTGGATTTCAGACTGAAAATTTAATAGAGCCATTGGGAATCTTTGAATTCAAAGTAAAGCACTTAATGCCATTATTCTTTATTTTTAAAAAAAAATTATTTATTTATTTGACAGAGAGAAAGAGATCACAACTAGGCAGAGAGGCAGGCAGAGAGAGAGGGGGAAGCAGGCTCCCCACTGAGCAGAGAGCCCCACATGGGCCTCGATCCCAGGACCCTGGGAACATGACCTGAGCTAAATGCAGAGGCTTAGCCCACTGAGCCACCCAGGTGACCACCATTATTACTTATTTATCAAAAAGTTATATTCCTTAATTTGGAAGCCTGGATCTCTGCAACTAGGATTTCTCCCCATACCCACCCAAAGTAACTTCAGATAGAAAAAAGTTCCTAATCATGAAAATGTAGGACTAAGACCAGATGATTTATAAAATTTTTCCAACTCTAGACTTTTTTCCACCTGTGATTGGGTGAATTACGAAAAGGTACATCTTCTGGGCACACACATTTCTAGATCAAGTAAAATATTATGTCCTACATCCTCTTTTATACTCCAGTTTAACTCATACTAGATAGCTGAAAATCAAATTTTAAAGATAAAGATGTTAAAGTTCAGAGAAGAGGTGTGTGTGAGGAAGCAACATGGCAGAGGAGTAGGAAATGGAAAAGGCATTAGGTCCCAGGAGTTCAGCTAGGTAATTATCAAACCATTCTGAATACCTACAAACTCAACAGGAGATCAAAGAGAAGAAGAGCAGCAATTCTAGAAACAGAAAATCGACCACTTTCAGGAACGTAGGACATGCGGAAAAGTGAATCTGAAGCAACGGGAAGATGACTGTGGAGGGGAGGGGCTGGCTCCTGGCAAGTGTTGGAGCAGCAAAGCATAAAGTCAGAACTTTTAGAAGTCTGCTCCACTGAAGGATGTCACTCCAGAGGCTAAGCTGGGGTGGAGCCCTGGCGGGGACAGTGTGGTCTCAGGACCCACGGGGTCACAGAAAGACTGGGTGTGTCTGAGTGTGGCAGAGCTCCCAGGTATCAGAGTAGGGAAGCTGGCTACAGAGACGGAGCTGAAGAGTGAGGCCTCAGCTTGGGCTTACCTTAAACCATGATCCCAGGCACAGTTGGATCACTGCTCTTCGAGCAGGGACACCACAAGTGGCAGATCCAGGGAGACCCCTTCCTTCCTCCTCCAGGAGGAGCGGCATGCAAGCGCGGGGCAGCAATCTGCAGGGTTTGAAGACTCCAAATGGGGCTGTACACCAGAGACAGAAACGCTCTGTCACAGGCCAAGCGAGCACAGAGCACAGCTGGAGACCAGGGAGACAGGAGTGATTGACTGCTTTTCTCTGAGGGCGCACTGAGGAGGGGGGGCCCTGAGCTCAGCTCCTCTGGGCTGGAGATTGGGAAGCCGCCATTTTTATTCCCATCCTCCAAAGCTCTACAGAAAGCATTCAAGGAACAAAAGCTCCCGAGAGCAAGCGAGCAGATTTCTTAGCCTGGCCCCTGGCAAGGGCGGTGCAATTCTGCCTCGGGCAAAGACATTTGAGAATCACTACAACGGCCCCCTCCAGAAGATCGGCAAGAACATCCAGCAAAGACCAAGTTCACTGGATCAACGAAAACTGTGGAACTGAGGAGGAGGGGAAAGCAAAACATAGAACTCATGGCTTTTTTCCCATGATCCTTTAGTCTTGCAAAGTTAATTTTTTTTAATTTTTTTCTTATTCCATTTTTTTAACTTTTCCTCTTTCCTCTTTTAACGTCTTTCAACTATTTTATCTTATCAATATCTTTTTTAAAGAATCTTTTTAAATTTTCATTGTTACAGTCATTTTTTTTTAAAGATTTTATTTATTCATTTGACAGACAGAGATCACAAGTAGGCAGAGAGGCAGGGAGAAAGAGGAGGAAGCAGGCTCCCTGCTGAACAGAGAGCCCTATGTGGGGCTCGATCCCAGGACTCTGGGATCATGACCTGAGCCGAAGGCAGAGGCTTTAACCCACTGAGCCACCCAGGTGTCCCTATAGTCATATTTTATCCCTTCATTGTATTTAAGCATATTTTTTGTATACATATGGGGTTTTTTTCTTTAAAATTTTGGGATATAATTTCTTCTAATAGATCAAAACATACCCTAAATATAGCTCTACCCTGATCACATTCTCTCCTCTTTTTTTTTCTTTTTCTAACCAACTTATCAATTCCTTTTTCATAATCTTCCTTTATTTTCATCTTTATAGTCATATTCCATCCCTTCATCATGTTTACCCTTATTTTTGTATATATATAACTTTTTCTTTCTTTAAAATTTTGAGAGGTAGTTCCTTCTAAAAGACCAGAATAAACACAAAATCAAGTGGGTGGATCTGTTCTATTCACCAGTCTAATATATACATACATATTTTTTTCATTCCCCCCCCTTTTTATCTCCCCCCAGTTCCAGGTCTCTTCTGATTTGGTTAGTGTATATTTTTCTGGGGTCTTTCCAACCTCTTAGTATTTTACTCTCTCTATTCATATATTCTTATCTGGATAAAATGACAAGGCAGAAAAACTCTCCACAAAACAACAACAACAACAACAACAAAAAAAAAACAAGAGGTGGTACCAATGGCTGGCTAGGGACCTAATCAATAACTAGAGTTCAGAATGATGATAATCAAGGTGCTAGCTGGGCTCAGAAAAAACATGGAAGATACTAGAGAATCCCTTTCTCTAAAGGGAGAAATAAAATCCCTTTCTCGAGAAATAAAAGAACAAAAACCTAATCAAGTTGAAATCAAAAAAGCTATTAATGAGATGCAATAAAAAACAGAGGCTCTTACTGCTACTATAAATGAGGCAGAAGAGAGAATTAGTGATATAGAAGACCAAATGATTAAAAATAAAGAAGCTGAGCAAAAGAGAAACAAACAACTACTGGACCACGAGGGGAGAATTCGAGAAATAAGTCATCCCATAAGACAAAACAATAGTAGATAATTGGGATCCCAGAAGAAGAAAGAGAGAGAGGGGCAGAAGGTATATTGGAGCAAATTATAATAGAAATTTCCCTAATATGACAAAGGGAAGAAGCATCAAAATCCAGGAGGCACAGAAAACCCCCCTCAAAATCAATAAAAATAGATCCATACCCCATCACCTAACAGTAAAACTTAACAAG
The DNA here is from genome assembly GCF_963455335.1 of Martes martes. Taxonomy (NCBI): domain Eukaryota; kingdom Metazoa; phylum Chordata; class Mammalia; order Carnivora; family Mustelidae; genus Martes; species Martes martes. The sequence goes on along the minus strand of NC_137900.1, from coordinate 15,930,951 downwards.
TCTTAGTGACAAAGAGAAAATCCTGAAAGCAGCTCGGGACAAAAGGTCTGTAACATACAATGGTAGAATTAGTAGATTGACAGCAGACTTATCCACAGAGACCTGGCAGGCCAGAAAGGTCTGGCATGACATATTCAGAGCACTAAGCAAGAAAAATATGCAGCCAAGAATACTATACCCAGCTAGACTGTCATTGAAAACAGAAGGAGAGATAAAAAGCTTCCAGGACAAACAAAAACTAAAAGAATTTGCAAACACCAAATCAGCCCTACAGGAAATATTGAAAGGGGTCTTCTAAGCAAAGAGAGAGCCTAAAAGTAGTAGGCCAGAAAGGAACAGAAACAAAATACAGTAATAGTCACCTTAAAGGCAATACAACGGCACTAAATTCATATCTTTCAATAGTTACTTTGAATGTAAATGGAATGAATGCCCCAATCAAAAAACACGGGGTATCAGAATGGATGAAAAAACAAGACCCATCAATATTCTGTCTGCAAGAAACTCATTTTAGAACCAAAGACATCTCCAGATTTAAAGTGAGGGGGTGGAAAACCATTTACCATTTACCATCAAAAGAAAGCTGGGGTGGCAATCCTTATAGCAGATAAATTAGATTTTATGCCAAAGACTATAATAAGAGATGAGGAAGGACACTATATCATACTTAAAGGGCCTGTCCAACAAGAAGATCTAACAATTTTAAATATCTATGCCCCTAACATAGGAGCAGCCAATTATATAAACCAATTAATAACAAAATCAAAGAGACACATTGACAATAATACAATAATAGTAGGGGACTTTAACCCCCCCTCACTGAAATGGACAGATCATATAAGCAAAAGATTAGCAAGGAAATAAAGGCCTTAAATGACACATTGGACCAGATGGACATCACAGATATATTCAGAACATCCCATCCCAAAGCAACAGAATACACATTCTTCTCTAGTGTACATGGAACATTCTCCAGAACAGATCACATTCCGGGTCACAAATCAGATCCCAACAGTACCAAAAGATTGGGATCATTCCCTGCATATTTTCAGACCACAATGCTCTGAAGCTAGAACTCAATCCCCAGAGGGAAGTTGGAAAGAACTCAAATACATGGAGGCTAAAGAGCATCCCACTAAAGAATGAATGAGTCAACCAGGAGATTAAAGAACAACTGAAAAAACTCATGGAAACAAATGGAAGTGAAAAGGCGACTCTTCAAAATCTTTTGGGCACAGCAAAGGCAGTCCTGAGAGGAAAGTATATACCAACACAAGCCATTCTCAAGAAATGAGAAAGGTCTCAAGTACACAAAGTAACCATACACCTAAAAGAGCTGGAGAAAGAACAGCAAAGAAAGCCTAAACTCAGCAAGAGAAGAGAACTCATAAAGATCAGAGCAGAAATCAATGAAATAGAAACCTAAAGAACAGTAGAACAAATCAATGAAACCAGGAGCTGGTTCTTTGAAAGAATTAATAAGACTGATAAACCGCTGGCCAGACTTATCAAAAAGAAAAGAGAAAGGGCCCAAATTAATAAAAGCATGAATGAAAGTGAAGAGATAACAATGAACACCAAAGAATACAAACAATTATAAGAACACATTATGAGCAACTATACACCAGCAAATTTAACAATCTGGAAGAAATGGATACATCCCTAGAGACATATAAACTTACAAAACTGAGCCAGGAAGAAAGAAAACCTGAACAGACCCATAACCAGTAAGGAAATTGAAGCAGTCATCAAAATCTCCCAACAAACAAGAGTCCAGGGCCAGATGGCTTCCCAGAGGAATTCTACCAAATATTTAAAGAAGAATTAATACCTATTCTCCCGAAACTGTTTGAAAAAATAAAAATGGAAGGAAAGCTTCTAAACTCATTTAATGAAGCCAGCATTACCTTGATCCCAAAACCAGACAAAGACCCCATTAAAAAGGATAATTACAGACAAATATTCTTGACGAACACAGATGCAAAAATTCTCACCAAAATACTAGCCAATAGGATCCAACAGTACATTAAAAGGATTATTCACCAAGACCAAGTGGGATTTATTCCTGGGCTGCAAGGATGGTTCAACATCTGCAAATCAATCAGTTGTGATACAATACATTAATAAAAGAAAGAACAAGAACCATATGATACTCTCAGTAGATCCTGGAAAAGCATTTGGCAAAGTAGAGCATCCTTTCTTGATCAAAACTCTTTAAAGTATAGGGATAGAGGGTACATATCTCAATATCATCAAAGCCATCTATGAAAAAAGCCACAGCAAATATCATTCTCTATGGGGAAAAAAATGACAGCTTTCCCCCTAAAGTCAGGAACACATCAACATAGTACTAGTATACATAGTACTAGTCAACATAGTACTAGAAGTCCTAGCCTCGGCAATCAGACAACAAAAAGAAGTAAAAGGCATCCGAATTGGCAAAGAAGAAGTCAAACTCTCAATCTTTGCAGATGATATGATACTTTATGTGGAAAACCCAAAAGATTCCACTCCAAAACAAATAATCCTAAAATTTTTATGGAACCAGAAAAGACCTCGAATAGCAAGAGGAATGTTGAAAAAGAAAGCCAAAGTTGGTGGCATCACAATTCCAGACTTCAAGCTCTATTACAAAGCTGTCATCATCAAGACAGTATGGTACTGGCACAAAAACAGACACACAGATCAATAGAACAGAATAGAGAGCCCAGAAATAGACCCTCAACTCTATGGTCAACTAATCTTCGACAAAGCAGGAAAGAATGTCCAATGGAAAAAAGATAGTCTCTTCAACAAATGGTGTTGGGAAAAGTGGACAGCCACATGCAGAAAAATGAAACTGGACCATTTCCTTAAACCACACACAAAAATAGACTCCAAATGGATGAAAGACCTCAATGTGAGACAGGAATCCATCAAAATCCTTGAGGAGAACACAGGCAGCAACCTCTTTGACCTCAGCTGCAGCAACTTCCTCCTAGAAACATCACCAATGGCAAGGGAAGCAAGGGCAAAAATGAACTATTGGGACTTCATCAAGACCAAAAGCTTTTTCACAGCAAAGGAAACAGTCAACAAAACCAAAGACAACTGACAGAATGGGAGAAGATATTCACAAATGACTTATCAGATAAAGGGCAAGTATCCAAAATATATATATCAAACTCAACACCCAAAGAACAAATAATCCAATCAAGAAATAGGCAGAGGACATGAACAGACATTTCTGCAAAGAAGACATCCAGATGGCCAACACACACATGAAAAAATGCTCCACATCACTCGGCATCAGGGAAGTACAAATCAAAACACAATGAAATACCACCTCACACCAGTCAGAATGGCTAAAATTAACCAGTCAGGAAACAACAGATGTTGGCGAGGAGGCAGAGAAAAGGGAACCCTCCTACACTGTTGGTAGGAATGCAAGCTCGTGCAGCCACTCAGGAAAGCAGCATGGAGGTTCCTCAAAACGTTGAAAATAGAGCTACCCTACAACCCAGAAATCACACTACTGGGTATCTACCCTAACAATATAAATGTAGTGATCCGAAGGGGCACATGCACTGAATGTTTATAGCAGCAATGTCTACAATAGCCAAACTATGGAAAGAACCTAGATGGCCATAAACAGATGAATGGATAAAAGATATGATATACACACACACACACACACACACACATCTATATCTCATATCTTCTTTATATATATCTCATATCTTATATATATATATATCTCTCATATCTTCTTTTTATATATATATATATATATAAAATGGAATACTATGCAGCCATCAAAAAAACCGAAATCGTCATTTGCAACAATGCGGATGGAACTAGAGGATATTATTATGCTGAGAGAAATAAGTCAATCAAAGAAAGACAATTATCATATGATCTCTCTGATATGAGGAATTTGAGAGGCAGGACGGGGGGTTGTGGGGAGTAGGGATGGAAAAAATGAAACAAGATGGGATCGGGAGGGAGATAAACCATACGAGACTCTTAATCTCAGGAAACAAACTAAGGGTTACTGGGGGGTGAAGGGGTAGGGATAGGGTGTTTGGGCTATGGATATTGGGGAGGGTATGAGCTATAGTGAGTGCTCTGAAATGTGTAAGCCTGATGATTCACAGACCTGTACCCCTGGGGCAAATAATACATTATATTTTAATGAAAATAATTTTTAAATTAAATAAATAAATAAATTGAAGAAAAAAAAGTTCAGAGAAGAAGGCAGGAACTTAACATTTACTGAATGAATAATATCACAAGCAGTTTCTGCATGTTATCTCTTAAATCTGCACAATCATCCCATGTGGTAATCAAAAGTACTCTCACTTTCAGAAATGAGGAAACAGATGCTCAGAGAGGTTGGGTGACCCGCCTGAAATGATTCAGCAAGTTTGTAGCTAATCTTTGACTCAAACTCAGTTCTCCCTGAAAGTGAATGCACTCTTCCCTTTGCCATACTTTTTTAAGTGTATTGTCTTCTGTTAATAAAAGGGGAAGTCAGGATATTTTGCACTGTTTTACTTTTTCTTAGAACACCTTGCTCTGTTTGAAATTTCCAAGAATGTTGACAGTGATAAGTTCTTAAGAAATCTATATTTAAAGTGTTTGGTATTTCTGAATCATTGGGAATGATCCTGTCAATGATACAAATTGATAGTTTGGACTTCTCGTGAGCATTTCAAAATTAATAAATTCTATGTAAGTCACAAAATAAACAAATCTTTACGCAAGTTCATGTGTTTCCTTGATTCATACTGTCAAGCATCTGTCTGGGAAGCATTGATTTCATTTCAGAATTCAAATAGTAATAATTATATGTCAGTGACACCCACAGCTAATCCTACGTTTTCCTGAATTCTGAAAGGATATGTCGATTTTAGAATGACTCATCATGTATAAACATACATCATTTGCATATATATTCTTCAAGTATATATAGAACATACAGCACACAGTAAGAAATATACATACAGTCTTCCCCTTTTCCTGGCACATCATTCCTAAAATCCTTGGAATCTTCTAAGTAATACGTGTCCTTTTGTATAGTAATGCTATGACTAATGGCTGGGGGCTCCTGGAGAGCCTCAGGATGGAAGCTATTTGACAGAAGAACCAACCCTGTGGTCAGATGGGACAGAGACTGGAGGTTGAATTAATCGCCGAGGGTCAATGATTTTATCGATCGGGCCTGTGTAATGAAGCCTCTGTAAAAACCCCAACCAAAGGGGTTTGGAGAATTTCTGGGTTGGTAATACCAACCCAGAAGGTTGTCAGGAGGGGGGTGCACTTTGGGCATCAAGTTCCACAGGCTTACCCCATACCCTGCCCTATGCGTCTCTTCCATCTGGCAAACTAGTAAACTTACTCCTGAGTTCTGTGAGTCATTCTCACACCTTATCAGACTTGAATAGGGGTTCATAGGCACATCTGATTTATAAGCAGCCAGTGAGAAGCACAGGTGACAGCCTGGCCTTGTGACTGGCCTCTGGAGTTGGGGGTGGGGTGGGGTGGAGACGACAGTCTTGAAGGACTGAGCCTTTCATCTGTGGGGTCTGGCACTAACCCCAGGTAGACCGTTCAGAATTGAACTGAAATACAGGACACCCAGTAGGTGTCCAGAGACTTGGAGAAGGCTTTATGTAGAAACTCCACACATCGGTGTCAGATGCGTGGACAGTAGAGAAAGAAGGGGTTTTTTAGCCTCTACTGAGGCCTACCACACATTTTGCTTACCTATGCAGTCCATGAGACCAAGTGTTGAACCTGTACCAATCCTGTGTTCACCAGCTTATTCAAAAAGCACTCGGGAGGGGCGCTGGCACTGGGTCCGGAGGCCCAGCAGGAATGGGGGGGGCAGGCATGAAGGACAACGCAGCCAGGAGACCGGCCACGGGAAATGTTGCGGCAACAGGGGTGCGGGCTGCTGCCGAGGCACCGAGGAGCAGTGACACGGATCGTGGGGCGACCGGGGTCTTCCGGGTGATGAAGGAACAGCTTTCTCGTGCTGCATTTGGTGGAGCGAGACCTCTTTGACCAGCTCACTCTCGGCTCAGTGAGAGAGAGAGGACTGGTTCGCTCGGGTGGCTCCTACCCCCAGCGGTGCCCTGTGCCCGTGGGCGTCCGCGTCCTGGTGCCCGCACGCATCTGCAGTGAGAGCTCGGGGTTCTTCCGCGCCGCGGCGGGGATCCTGTGCACCTGCGCCGTAGTTGGGTTGTGGACGCAACGAAAGCTTCTACAGTAAATGCCCGGGGAAGGAAACAAACCAACCCACAAACACCTGAAAGACAAGCAGGGAAGGCCCGGGTGCAGGAAACCGTCCACGCAGAGGTGGGAGGCGCCTACACCTTTCCCGCAGCCTCGCCCTGGGGGCAAAAACAGAAATAAAGGGAAATCTGATTTGCTCTCAATTAGGAAAAACAACAACAAAAAAGTAATTTGATTAAACAAGGACTTACTAAACCTGTACATAACTGTTTATCGCTTTTCATAATTGCTGAAAATTGGAACCAACCCAAATGCTCAGCAAGAAAACGTATTCAATTCATAGATGGCAGTATTACCAACAAACCTGGATAATCTCAAAGGCATTATGGTGAGTGAAAGAAGTATGTCCCAAAACGTTACATGCTTTATGATTCCGTTTATAGGATATTCTGGAAAAGACAAAACTAGAGGGATGAACAGATCAGGAATTGGCAAGGGCTGGGGGTGGGGGAGCACACAGTTATTTGGGGTGCCCTAACTGCTCTGTATCCTGATCATGTTGATGGTTATACGTGTGCTAAAATTCATAGAACTTTACATAGAAAAGGGGGGTCCGTTTTATACAGAACTTTGTTGTTGTTTTTTTAAATGTAGGCACTACGCCAGGCATTACACTATGTGAGGCAAAAGCAATGGTGGACCGTTATCATCAAAGAGCTCCATAAAATAAGGCATGGATATAAGCACAAAGCACGGCACAAAAATATTTGCTCTACGATAACTGAAAAATAAAAGTAGCAAATGTTATAAGCAATGAAAGAGGAAAGAAATCTCTAGTTTAAATGAGCAGAAAATGCTTCAGAAGAGGGGTGGGGGGATGGAGCCACTGGGGGTTGGGCATTAAGGAGGGCACGTGAAGGAATGAGCACTGGGTTTTATATGCAGCAGACGAATCACTGAACTCTACCCCTGAAACTAATAATACACTCTATGTTAATTAATTGAATGTAAATAAAATTAAATTTAAAAAATGCTTCAGAGCAGAGATGGCATTGGATGTGTTTCAAGAGCAGGAGAAGGCACCTGATCATTTAGAGATATTGTCATGTCAGTAGTGTGCGGAAGGAATGGGAAAGAAGCACCCGAGGACAGAAAGTGTGCCTTGTTAGAAGACAAGTCATTTGGGGAGAGCCTGAGCTGGGGTGCTGGCCGTCTAGCACAACAAGGCTTTGCAGGCAGTGGAACCCACCCCCCCAGTCTGCAGGCGTGACCTAGAGACCATGTGGAAAATAAACCTGGTCCACTTCTTCATTTTATTCCCACCATTTAAGTTTTGGGGCCTCATTTACAAATACGGGGCATATGTTCATCTTCCTTGCTACAACTTTGGCTCTTCCTCATTTTAATTATGCTGCCTCTTATCTGCCGCATATCCTGAAATCTGTAGGAACGTCCCTGCTCAGCTTGTGTTATTTTCCACCAACCTCTGCACAGATGGTGTCCCCCCAAAAAGGGACACAAACTCCCACCTTGAGAATCCAGGCAGTTGTAGTGGGAATGGAAGGGAAAGCACAGTTTGGAGAGACATGGTTTTGGAGTTAGCATTAATTAATAAGACTGGGTTGCAAATTGGATGGAAGGGATGAAGGAGCTGGGAAGAAAACAAACAGATTTGGAAGCAAAGCTCTAAAGGAAATATAAGTTTGTTGATTGCTTTATTCTTGTCCAACTGCATTTTTTTTTTCAAGACTTAACTTATTTATTTGAGAGAGAGCGTGAGCAGGGAGTGGGGAGGGGCAGAGGGAGAGGGAGAGCAGGCTCCCCGCTGAACAGGGAGCCCTGATGCATTCCCAGGACCCTGGGATCGTGACCTGAGCTGAAGGCAGATGTTTAACCAACTGAGTCACCCAGATGCCCCAAACAACTGTATTTAAATATTAGTTTGCCTTAATCGATATTTGTAAAGGAAATTTTTCTTCATTTAAGAAATACATGCCAGGCAATTAAATAATATTTGAGAATAGACCATTCTAACTTCAAATAAAAACTTAAAGGTATTTCAAGCAACAGCATGATGTAATCCAATTTTTGAGAGATCAAATAATAGACAATCTTTCAAATCACAATTAAAAACTCCTTACTGGGGGACATTATGTGGCTCAGTTGGTTAATCGACTGCCTTCAGCTCAGGTCATGATCCTGGGGTCCTGGGATCAAGTCTCACATCAGGCTCCTACTCAGCAGGGAGCCTACTTCTTCCTCTCCCTCTGCCTGCTTATGCGCACACACTCTCTCTCTGTCAAATAAATAAATAAAATCTTTAAAAACAAACAAAAAATCTCCTTACTGGCATGGAGAGGAGGAAAGAATTATCGTGGATTTTACAAAACAGAGAGAAAGAAAATAAAATATGATTGAAGAATTCTTTAAAAATGAGAATCGGCTTTTCTCACAGTAAAGAAATTCGGCTGAAAGAGAAATAAGAATGACATACAGAGAATAAAATTTCTTATACAGCTTGTAGTAAAAAGGAAAATTTGATAGTACTAAATGTATATTGCTATAGTTTTAGTATTAAACTACAACTGTATGCAATACAAGCAACCCACCGACTGATTTGAACACAACGTACCTCTTGGTATGAATATATGTGAAGTCATTATTAACACTGCAATAAAAAATATATGTAAACCATTAAAATAAGCAAGGCACATCAATGAAAACCAAGCCTTGTATTCCTATTCATTTGAAGTCATTACTGAGTTTACAGGGCTCTTCATTCAAAGGAAAACACAAGAGCCACAAACCTTGAGTGAAACACTGCCTACTTACCACAGTTTCATTTCTTAGGATTTGTCCGTGGGTCAAAATGATGAGGCTGCTGGACTAGTACTAAGTCAACCCGTTCAACATAGTTATTATTCTTCAATTTAAAGAGAAGGCACCTTCGGCATACAAATGTTAACAGGTATTTCCTAAATACCCAGCCACAGTCCTTGCTGACGGACGAGACAGAAAGCACAATGAACAGGGACAGCCTGTGACTACACATACTCCACAGAATGCAGTCGTCTTATTTTCGTAGTGACTCAGACACAGAAAAATTAGGACACGAGAATTTCAACTCCTTTTCATCTAGGACAGCTAACAGAGGCAAGCCACAAAATAGGGCTAATAAACTCAATCATTTCAAATTTTATTTAGGCTAGCTGTTCAATTTCTCCCCCTATTAACCTTTTAGTGGGAGATAAAAGTGTAAAAAAAAATTAGTTGATGCAATCAGACCTTTCCCATTTCCCTGTGTGTGGCTAAAATGCAGTTGAAGGCGAGGGGGAGCAGAGAAAAAGGAAAGATGGTGAGAGAGGGAGAGAGAGAAGAATATACAGGACCTGGAAAAAAGAAAGCATGTCTACAGTGGGAAAACAATCTCTCGCAAAACAACACAATCTGGAAAGAAAAGACCCAGGGCAACGATCTCAAATCCTGTGTGATTAATTTCTCATCAATGACCATTTCTGCCATGACCTTGCTGTGTTTCTAATAGAAAGTCAACAGGGAAGAGGGCGCCTAGATGGCTCAGTTGGTTAAGCATCTGCGGTTGGCTCAGGTCATGATCTCAGGGTCCTGGGATTGAGCCCCACAGCAGGCTTCATGCCCAGTGGGGAGCCTGCTTCCTCCTCTGCCCCTCCCCCACTCGTTCTCTCTCTCTCTCTCTCAAATAAATAAAATCTTGAAAGAAAGCAAGCAAGCAAGCAAGCCACTTCTGGACCTCGGGCTCTATCTATTTAAAAAGGAGACGGGCCAGACACTGGACTGAATAAATCACATCCAAGGACTGTTCAAGGACAAAATTTAGGAACAATTCTTATATTAGCAGTTCCAGTGTTCTTGCTGAAATTTCCTTGCAGGGAATAAATGCTCAATAGCTTGAGGTAGTAGCAGCAGGCGTAATTAATGAATTCATGTAACAGTTCAGAAGACAGACATTGCTAACTAATAAGGAAAAATGGAGCAAGAGAGAGATAAGGCACCATTTCCAATTTTAAGACAAGAACGGCATCCACAAGTTCCGTGCCGTTACCTGTAAGTGACGGCCCAAAGGTCAACAACGTAATGAAAAGCGTCTGACTCACAGAAGGGCAAAACCTGCAGCTCTGACAAAGGCAGATGGAGAGATGCAGTGAAAACCTCCCACCGTACCACATCCCATTCACAAATTCCACGGGGGCAACGTGGAGGAACCCCAAGTATTCTTCCCCACCAAGGTCTGCTATCTCAACCCCAGTTCTGAGATTAAAGGCAGGGTTCATCACGCGTCCAATTGCAGACGAAGGGTATCCTGTGCGAGAAAGCTGACACAGCAACACAGTGGCTTATGCTCTAACCTGAGGTCCTGGGAAAAGGCCCCTGATCGAGCTCCTCTTAAAGATGGATGGAGCGACGACACTTTGAATTCACACAAACCAGTGTCCCCCGATCCTCACGACCGGTGCATCAAGGGGACGAAGGGGCCTAGCCAGTCACCGGGCTCCGAAATGGTGGGTAACACCCGCAGGCTGGGTTTTTCCTGAGCCATGGGGTCGTGGTGATGTAAGCCCTCTACTGAAGAGCCCTTCGGACCTGTGGGCTTCTCTGAAGCTACTTCTTGTCTGTCAATCAGTGACCTTCACACCAGCCTGTGTCCCAACAGGCCTCATGACCTCATCTCAGTCTTCACTTGTAAGTAAGCATTTTCATGGGGTCCCACAAATTTCCCTTCTAAAATGGGAAATGGCCAATTGAATTCTTCCTCTGTAGCCTTGGTCAGAGTGAGGGACTGTATGAGGGAGGACTGTAAGACACTTCACTTCTCATGTCTCAGTGTCGTTAACACCCGCAGACCCACGTCTTGAAGCTTAGACCTTGTCAGGGAAATGTATGAAGTTAGGAACCTGATCTGTTCAAAAAGATGGATTGTTTGTAGTTTGAAGACATGTAATTTGAAATCTTCCCAATTTGAAATCTTGATGTACCAAATAGTAGATTCATGGTCTTTCAAGCCCATCAAACAATTCCAGAGCAACAACGTAAAACTGAAACGGAGGCCAACACTCTCCCCACTTGACCTTGAATTATTTTAATAATAATAGCAAGGTCTTTTTTGAGTTATATATATCTTCCCTGTAACTCTCAATCAGTAAATTTATTTTTCTTAGTTTTTTTTACGGTTTTTATTTATTTGAGAGAGAGAGACAGAGCACAAGCCAGGGGGAGGAGCAGAGGGAGAGAGAGAAGCATCCTCCCCACGGAGCAGGGAACCCAACACAGGTCTGGATCCCAGGACCCTAGGATCATGACCTGAACCAAAAGCAGACTCTTACTCAACTGAGCCACCCAGGTGCCCCAATAAGTAGATTTATATTGAAAAATGCTCTACCACATGTAAGCGTACCTAAAGGAGTGGAAGGAAATATCATTGTCCTCTACTCATTTTTAATGTATTTTAGGAAATCTTACAATGATGGCCATGTTTTTGAAAAAACATGTTTGACCCATCCTTCAAACACACACATTTATTTAATGAAAACGTCCTCCTTCGGGCTTATGGGTACAGCCAATATTTATGAGGCGATCACTCCGACAAGCACTCTCTTAAGTCATTTACATAGATCACTACATTTAATCCTCTCAACTTCAGTATCTATAAGTAACAGATACTATTACTTACCCGTGTTACAGTTTATGAATCTAGATGTTTTCCGTAATCTGTCCAACATCACTCAGCAATGAGCACCAGAGCCAGACCTGAATCCAGAGTTCCTCCCCAAAGCCCCATACCCTTAGCCACTTCTCCAAGCTTTAGGATTTCGTATCAGGACCATGTGTAACCCAGAGGGGGGCGCCATTTCTCCTTTGCTGTTCACCCCCTTTCCTCCTCGTCTCTTCTCCTACCTTCCTTCCTCCTCCCACTAGGGCTTTCAAACTCATACTTGTGGATTTTTTCAGTTTTCTTTTTCAGCCACAGCCAGGAACCTGACCTCACCCCGGCCCCCCATTGGCAACAGTGGAGTGTAGGCGGAGGGCTGAGCGTGATGGGAGCCCCGCGCAGACGGCCGCTGGCAGGAGACAACAGCAGAACTCCCTGGGAAGTGGGAGGGAACCGACCCGTCCCTGCAAGCTCCCAGACTTGGGTAAGACAATATTCCCTGACCCTTCCCAGGCACACAGTTCTTTTCATGATTACATGGAAATAAGTCAGGAACTCTTGGACTATCTGAGGGAAATGCTGAAGTTAGCAGTATAAACTCCAAGCAAGGTGATCGGCTGCTGGTTGAGGCTCTCCTTCTTTGGCACTTATTTATAGTTATCATGTAGATAGGAAAATTGGGAAACTTGTTCATTAAATCGTATTTCTTCTGGGAACCAAAAAGTTCTGCCAAAATTTTCCAGGATGGGGTGGGGTGGGGAGGGAGAAATCCTTTACTTAAAAAAAAGAAAGAAAAAAAGCTCTTAGGGTTGGTTTACATAACACATTTAAGTAAATTGGCAGATATGCTGAATTTATTAGATGCTAGATCCTGGGCTCAAGTAGGAAAGGAGCTGGTTCGTTTCTGCCTATTTTTCTGGCCGAACGTGAAAGGCATCACCTGCCAGATGCAGTAGGTTGCAGGTGCATTAGCTCAGGAGTTGACCAGACCTGCACTTCCAACTTCGCAGTATGACCTTGAGCTAGTTACTTAACTTCTTCAAAACTCAGCTTTTCTGTAAAAAAGATAGGGGCATTAATGTTCCCTGCCCGGGGTTGCTGTAAAGATCAAATGACATCATGTCTACGAAACTGCCTGGCATAGGAACGGGCAGGGTAGGCATTTAATAAATGGTAGTTTTATTTAATTTTATGTCATTTGAAGGGACGGGCAGATGTAAAGCCTTGTTATTAAGAAATAAGGGGAAAGCAACCATAAATTTGTGGTCTGCAATTTTTCCTTCACTTGAGAAAACTTCACTGAAGCTGTATTTTCAGTTAAAATAGGGAGAATAGACTCTTTTGCAATCCTACTCCCCCCAAAACCTCAACTTTCAGTACAGACTTTGCAGTTCGGCTGTACAATGTATGGTTGTCTGTGCATTACCACTACCAACCTATTTTCAACATAAAATTCAGGAGAATAAGTACAAAATCAAAGCCAACAGGGAAATGCTGATGTTAAGCGTTAGACTCCATACAGCCTATCAGAGAAGAAATTACCCTTCACAAATGTAAGAGGCACAGGGCTCACAAGAAGAAGAAATGCCAGTAAATCAGAAATTACACAATAAAGAAACCTTATGAAGGAAGCTTATATAGAAAATTTTTATTTTCCTCTACCTAAAATTATCTGAGATTTCATTTTCAGCATTATTTCCAATTTGGTTTTTAAGAGTTAAGCCTCTGTCTTTGGCTCAGGTCATGATCCCAGGGTCCTGGGATCCAGCCCTCCATCGGGCTCTCTGCTCAGCAGGGAGCCTGCTTCCTCCTCTCTCTCTCTGACTGCCTCTCTGCCTACTTGTGATCTCTCTGTCAAATAAATAAATAAAACCTTTAAAAAAAAATCCTTTAAAAAAATAAAAAATTAAAAAAAGAGTTAAGAAAAAAACAGGGTCACCACCACTTTGTTCAACATTTCCCTTTGGGTAACAACATGGCCACACTGTTGAAAAAAAACAAGACAATGGGGGGAGTGAGCTCACCAGAGAAATACAGAAATTGACAAATGTAATGCCTACAGCCCAACAACAAAAAAAATTTGCCACAGACCAGTCCCAGAAAGGAAGCTAAAATGGGAAACTGATAAAAACCGTTCTTTGCATGAGGCTATTGGGTGTAAAGCTGGTCTATCTCACACCCCCACGGGCTGGGAGCCATTTTCTATCTAAAGCACACAATGGACTGGGAAGGCATTCAGGCCACAGGGACTGTCAGAAAGCTCAGATTACAGCCAAACCTCCAAAGTCATTTTCAGAACATAATCAAAGCTCTCCTCTACACAGAATTAGAGGAGTGACACGTTCTTAGAACTGATTTTTGTTGCTGAGTTCAGCATTCGACATCTCTGAAAAAGCTCAGATCGGCAAGGCTGAATAAACAAGAAGCAAAAGTAAATTTTCCCATGAAGTTTCAACCACAGTGAAATGTGTTGTCCTTTTTTTGTTTCACCAGCAACTCATGCATATACCTAAGTCCACCCGCCACCCCCCCAAAATTCTGGTTGGCCAACTTTCTAGAATTTTCACGAAGTTCAGTAATGTTAAAAGCAATGTTAGTGAAGCCACTCACTATTCTTTTCTTCAAAGACATAAATAATGTACCCACATCAAGCACACAGCATTTTCATAAAAATTATCTGTATTCATATAAACTGCATTATCTCTGCCCATGTGAAAAAATTAAAAGTGTTTAGTTGGCATCTATCCTAATCACACCAGTCCCAAAGTATGTAGGAACAAAAAGTCAGAGATTTCCAAAAGCTTTTTGTTAAGGCACAAGCCCTGCATCTTATTTTATTTTATCACTTCATTTTAAAGATTTTATTTTTAAGCAATCTTGACACCTAACATGGGACTCAAACTTGCAACCCCAAGATCAAGGATCACACTTTTCCAACTGAGCCAGCCAGGAGCCCCACACAAACCCCATTTTAAAGAATGAATCCTTAGCAAACCCCATTTTAAAGAATGAATCCTTAGAGGCACCTAGGTGGCTCAATCAGTTGGGCATCCGACTCTTGATTTCAAGTCAGGTCATGGTCTCAGGGTCACGAGATCGAGCCCCATGTGGAGCTCTGCACTGAGCGTGGAGCCTGCTTGGGATTCTCTCTCTCCCTTTGCAACTCCTGCCCCTGGCTCGTGCTCTCTTCCTTTAAAAAAAAAGTTTAAAAATAAAGAATGAATCCTTAAAGGTTCTATGGTTTCAAACAGACACAATTTCAACAAGGATTTCCTGTCTTCAAGCTTGTGCTTATGAAGGAATGCAAATCCTTAACTCAAGTTTCATAAACATATTTATTTTGAGGATATCAATTTCAGATTTTGTGTTCTTCCTCTGCTGTCGCTACTTATACAGATTTCTTTCTATTAAAATTCAGTCAGGGTATTAGAAAGACCTCAAACAGGCTTCTCAGGATACCCTTCCTCAAGGCACCCACAGAGGGAAAAAAAAAAGTCACAGACAGAAAACTCTTACAGTTATTCATTTCCTGAGCTAACCCACTTCCTTCTTCAAACATTTCCTTCTCCGCACCAATGTGTTTTATGAAATCAGCATTTAAGTCTTCTTACAAAATAGGGTTCTGGGCTGAGGGCCTAGAATCTAGGCAAATGCCAACAGTGATGACAAAATTAGAACTGGAATCTCAAATCAAGGGGCACTTCAATATTACAGAAGGCTCCCTGCAATATTAATTGATGTTTTAGTAAAAGATTCTGAATTGTTATGAGCTAGAGGCACGCTCTGGGAAAACAAATGCTATCAAAGTGAAAAGCTTACCACAAAAAAATTTCATGGCTCCTGGCTACTCCATTACAGGAAATGATGACATCTTCCATGATAAGGAAATCAATTTTTTTAATCTTTCAGACCACAAGCAAACTGGTAATGAGTGGCTGGATTTCTTCATACTACGTATAACCTTAGAGATAAAAGTGGCAGTCTAATAATTACTGAAGTTATGTATTTCATGATAAATGTATCTTCTCCATGATTATTGTCTCAACTTTAATCAGATTAAAGCAAATATATAAAGTTGAACAGAAATGTGGCTACCTTGATTCCTTTGTGCTAATAAATATAAAATAGGACTTAAAAAATAAAATCAGCCTTTACCTAAATATAAAGAGCTTTATTTACCAGCAAATAGTGATCCACAAAAACAGACAAAAGGAATACAGTCTCTTAAATGTTTATTTTTGTCAGAATAGCTGACGATTTTCTGTTAAGTCTCTTGGTTCATTATTATAACAAGCATTTCTCCCTTGAAAAATCCATTCAAAATATTTCAATCCTTGAGGTAAAGAACTTAAAACACAAAAATAAAACAACAACAAAAAAAAAAAACCCAAAAACCATTCTGATTTTTTAAAGAAAAAAAAATTTTAATTCCTTTAAAACTTGATAAATAGAAATAATCTCTTCTTGTTCTACTCTGGTGAACAAAAATGTACTTTATACAGCAAAGTATCCAGTCACTTATTGGCAAACTGAAGGTGAAAACCTACCCATTTACACGTTCTACGCAAATGCAGTGCAATACTTCCATGTTCATATAGACTTAAAAAAAAAAAAAAAGACAAAAAACAGTTACCAACACTCTTCTGGCAAAGACAAAGGATTTGGAATGGCAAAAGCAACAGATGTTTTAGCTCTCGAATCTCCAGAAGGGAATTAATCGGAGTCTTCATCATCAAGATATTCCTCGGCATTGCTTAATGTTCGAACAGCATCTAAACGGAATGGGGGGCAGAGCAAAACAGAGACATTACAAATTGCCCAGATTTTGTTTTCACTTTCAAAGCTCCTGATAGCTCAACAAACTGTAATCTTTCCTCAGACCCTGGGACTGTACTTCCCCCAAGGATCTTTTCCAACTTTTGCTTTCTTGCCTAACTGCTGAGGATTTGCTGCCACAGAGGCTGACAATTACAGATGTCTGCATGTTCCCTAGACGTGCAAAAAAAATAAAGCATGTGATGCTAATGTACCATTCATCTACCTTGCACAAAATGCAACCAGCCCCATGCACCATGACCAGCATGGAACACACGGGAAGCCCCTCCACTCCGAGCAGTGTACTTCCAACCTCCTCTCCCAAAGACAAGTGCGCACACGCGGCTTCGGTCAGTCGACAGCCCGCGAGGCCTTACCTGAGGGCAAGGTCACTGGGTAGAAAGATAACTAATGCGGGGGAAAAAAAGGAAAAGAAAGAGAATGAAAACACAGAAGCTTCAGTTTCATTTTTAAAACTACGGATAAAGTAGGCTCAGAAGCAAAAGAATGAAACAAAATAAATAAAAGTGTGAAACGGAAAGAACAGTACCTCACCATATGTTAAATCAGGCTTGGACAGGGTTCAAAAAGAAGGCATCTGATCTTTAACTGTTCACCTATTCAAGTGTCTAGTTAAATGCCTATAAGCAACAGGTTACGTGAGGTATCATTTTAGGGGGAAACGGAAATGGAAGTATAAGAGCTGTTAGAGTTCAATAAATGTATGTGATCATGGTTTCTAAACACTCAATCCCTATGCTCACTGGAGATGTCACTGATCCCAAGTCTGGGGCAGAAAATATAAAAGATTCACCTGGAAACCAGCATAAAACAAGGATGCTATCAAAGAGAGCATCATTTTAAAGATTCATGATCCAACCTGAAGAGGCCTCCACTAGTCAAAGAGGGACTATCAATAGGGATACTAGGGGCGCCTGGGGGGCTCAGTCAGTTAAGGCAGAAGTCTGCCTTCAGCTCAGGTCATGATTGTGGGATCCCGGGATCGAGCCCCACATCGGGCTCCCTGCTGAGTGGGGAGTCTGCTTCTCCCTTTCCCTCTGCAGCTCCCCCTGCTTGTGCTCAGGCTCTCTCTCGAATAAATAAAATCTTCAAAAAATTTTTCTAAAAAATAAGGATACTGGGGTCCCTGGGTGGCTCAGTGGGTTAAGCCTCTGCCTTCAGCTCAGGTCATGATTTCAGGGTCCTGGGATTGGGCTCTCTGCTCAGCGGGGAGCCTGCTTCTCCCCCACCCCTGCCCCTGCCTGCTGTTCTACCTACTTGAGACCTCTCTCTCTCTCTCTGTCAGATAAATAAATAAAATGTTTTAAAAAAAATAAGGACTAAATATAATGGATTGAAACACAGCACGTATTTTGACATATACCAAGGAGAATTCACCAGTCCTCTTTGGAGAACAATAGGGAACCAGTACCTTATTTTGAAAATTTATTAACAAAGGATAAAAATCAAGCCTTTATTCTGCCCCTATTGCACAAACTATTACCTCTGAGGGATCAAGCCATGGATGAAGGGAATTTTTTTTTTAACAGAATGTTCTGGCTAATAACTGAGACAGGAGTGACAGAATTCAAATATCACCGTTTTGCAACTGTTCGTGAACTAGTGGATCCAGATAATGATTATTGATGAATGTTAATGTCACAGGACAAGTGACAGATATTCTGTGCCTCTGATGAAACAACTGTCTTCATGAATTAGTTTCCCTCTAACCCTTAGGTAGACGGATAAAATGGAAAATCTAATCAAAGCTCTAATCTAACACCAACTGACAAAAATACAGAGGAAAGAGGAACATGACAAACAGCACCATGGGGAGGCACATATGCAATGTCTAGACTGGAAAATTCAGGAAAAGTGACCCAGCTTCTTTAATAAGTAAATCACCAGGCTAGCAAAAGAGAGGAAAAGGAGAGGGAGAGAAAGCAATGATTTAAGAGACGTACCTACCAATCAGAGCCTGACCTTATTCAGACTCTGACTTAAATTATAAACAAACAAGTAAACACAAAAATAGGTAAATAAAGGGCACCTGGGTGGCTCAGTGGTTTAAGCCTCTGCCTTTGGCTCAGGTCATGATCTCAGGGTCCTGGATAGAGCCCCACATCAGGCTCTCTGCTTGGCGGGGAGCCTGCTTCCTCCCCCGCCCCCCCCCCCCCCCCGCCTACTTGTGATCTCTCGCTCTCTGTGAAATGAAGGAATAAAATCTTTTTTAAAAAATCTTTAAAAAATAGGTAAATAAAGCATAAACAAACATGTATGAGAAAAAAAGGGGAAATTTGGGCAATGACAAGATTTATTTGATGATACGAAGGCATTATTAATTTTATGCATGCTGAAGATACTATAGTTTTTCAGCCATGATCTTTATGAATTTAGAATTATTGGGAAAAAGGAAGGGACAAGGGAGAGTTGGTACAAGGGAAGTTGAAATGGATTTATCTACAAGAAGGAAAGATAAAGGAGCAAGTGGATATAAGCAGAACAGAGGCAAACTTCAAAGATTTCACAGCAGCTTCCAAACTCCTAGAAGTCTCCAGGTTTCAGTATTCGTGCCCATCCTCCTTATGAGAAGTTCGGAGACCTGGATAGAATATACTTTGTCCTATCCCACACATACTCCCAAACTTCAGACTGGCTGTAAACTTAGGAAAAGCAGCTTTTGGAGCTACAGACAAAAAGACAATAGCAAAGCTCTTTCCTACTCTACTTTATTACTACGATCCTATGTTTTGCCACTTGAGATATTCTTTGTCCTTCCATGGTTACTTCTGCATTTTATTTCCACCTCGTTTCTCCTGTTAGCAAGAGAAGATGGCTCGCCATGGTCCAAACGTTACTGACAGGAAATCAAGAGACAGGAATGAGCCAGGCAAATAAACTCCTCCACCTTCCTTCCTTTCATGGATTGAGCTCAGGCACAGTTTCTCTGGAAACTTCTCACACGGCCAAGTGCCCATCCTGGGCTGTGGCCATGATAATAATGTATCTCCTAGTGATACATCCCCTTCTTCCCTACATCACTTCCATTTCTCCCCAGTGTCACTGACCTGGCTCTGCATGTCCCAAATCAAGCACCAGTACTTAAGACAAACAAACAAACAATAAATAAATAAGTGGTAGAAAGAAAGACACAGTAACCTAGATATATCTCATAGAGGATTAAGTGAAAAGAAGTTAGACACAAAAAAGTACATACTGTTTGGTTCCATTTATATCAAGTTCAAGCACAGGCAAATGATGAGAGAAAGGGAGACTATGGAAGGGGCTTCTTGGGTGTGGAAAATATGCTCTACCTCGATCTGGGTTGTGGCAAATAGGTGTGAGCACAGTTAAAACACACACTCACACTCACATACACACATACACATAAAGATATAAACTTAGGATTTATATATTTACTTAATATAAATTATGCCCCAATTTGTAAAAACTGGAAAAAGAATTTACAGGGTGGAACCCTTAAGGAAGGGTTGAACCCTGGTCCCACACTCGTATCCCAAAGTTACCCAAGGTAAATACAAAATGGGACTTGTTTTTTCTCTACAAAAAATCCAAGATGTGCTCTTAAAAGTGGGCAAAAACCATCAGGATACACTTTTTCCAGTGCAGAGTTTGTACTGATAATTACCTATATGGCCCAAGAGTCAACTCTGATTCCAATTAGGATCACAATACAAATTGGAACGTTTTACTGGATGATTATGGAATGAAGCAAGAAAAAAGAGAGGAAAAAGGTAACATGAAAACTGAAATGTGAAAATTCATTTCTTGCCTCTGTGTGCCAGGCCCTCAGATTACCTCATTAATGAGTCCATTATCTAATCAATATAAATTTAGGAAAGTAGCCTAAAGACACTTGGCATGAACAGAGAAAAAGAGACTTTCCTCCCAGCCCCATTCTACAAAGACTGTAGAAAGGTGAGGGGGGAAACAGCAGTTTGCCATCTGCCTCCCCCAGCTCCCGCTGCCCATGTGGAGGCTTCTGGGTACAGCTCTCTGGGGTCTAATGCAAGTGTGGCATTTTCCTTGTCTACCATGATCAAGCTTATAGTACACATGAGTCTCTGATAACCTTCAGCTCATAAGAAGTCTTACTCCACGATCAGGACATTCTGAAGGGACCCACATAGCAACAGGAAGTCAGCGGCAGAAAAAGGAAGTTAGGCCATAGTCCGACTTCCAGAACCAACCAAGGCAGCAGGAAGGTGGAGACAGGCTCCAAGTAAAAGTATTTCTCCCTCATAGCTACATATATGGCTTCTCAATCAAAATGTAGGATTGCTAAGGAGCACCACTCAGCTGGTAAATACTTTCTCACTCCCTTAGCAGACCCTCAATCCATCTATGCATGAATAATTACTTTAAAGAAACACTATCTCTGCCAGTGAGAATTCATGGCTTAAATAATTAAGGAACCCAAGTTTCTTAATGGTTTAATGGTTTACACTATATCTGAACTAAAAGTTAAAAGAAATAAAAATCTGGAACAAAGACCTATCTGGAGTTAAGAACAAAGGAACAGCAGATTCGTGAGGAGGGCTATGAGGGGAATTTGGTGATGGACAGACAAGGAGGATAATTCTGGCGGCTCCCTTGGTAAGTCATGAAGAGATAGGCTCTGTTTGCGATTTTTGATCGACTAAAGCAGGAAACCAGAGGACTGACTTTATTTTGTTGTTTCTGCTGGAACTGGGCCATAGGACAAGATAACATTGCCTCTTCTCATAAAACAAAGGGTACTTAGCTAAGGAAAAAAAAAAGCTTTCCCAAAGTTCAAAAATTAATGGGAGTGTGGTTCACATGATGAAACAGAAATCAGTACCTCGTCACACAAGCTCAGAACTCTGACAGTGATAGGACTCTTAGCTTAAAATGGAAACAAACGCACTGAGCCTCTACACCGGAAATGCATCAGAAGCTGATCTGGTGATTCTCCACCAGCATGGATCAGTCTCAACTTCCGACTCTAAAGCAACACTGAGAAGGGTTGGAATGGCGAGTAGCAATGTGAAATAAAGACTTGTACAAAGTGAGTTCTCCATTATACTAGCTTCCATTCTAGAAAATGGTGGGAAAGATGCATCAATCACTGGCTTCTCCTTCAAAGTGGCGTTAGAGAGCCAAACATAGGAGTAGAGGAAGGCCTGGGGGGGCGGGGGCGGTAACTGAATGTGCCCTCCAACCAAATCATCTCCTACTTTTCTTTTTTCTACCTCTGGATTCCTCGTGGGCCAGGAGGCTGATGGTGGATGAAAGGGAGAGACAGGACAGGGGAATGGGAAGGAGGGTTAAAGCACATCCTCCCAGCATTTCTTTTAGGGGGAATGGTTCGTTCAGTAGGTGATGCGCTGAGAGGTCCAATAAACAGCCAGTCTCTGAATAGTAATCATGAAGGAGGCAAATGTGTTTAACACCTTTTCTTTGACACCTTTTCAAAACAACCACACAAACCTTTCATTTTTTTCTTTCAAACCTATTCTCCCACACCAACAGATATTTTTATCTTTAAGGATGTATACCTAAACTTTACCTTTAAAAACCACACAGAGTCTGTTAGTAAACATCAAATTGCTTACCAAGTCTAGAATATTCTGATTATTGTTTACTGATACTCTCATTTAAAACAAAAACCAAATAGAACCATGGAGCTCTTCAGTGCTTAACTGAAAAAAATATATTTAGAGATAACCACTGGTAAAAACCTATCTGAAATGAGGATATGGAGACCATGGCTCTCTGATAAGGGCTCTCATGGAAAGCAAGGTGATTACAACCTGATTGTAAGGAACAAAGGAAACATACAAAAAAATACTAAAAGGTCAATGTCTCTTCAACTTATTTGCATGAAGATATTTCTTCTAAGGCGAACGTTCCAAATCAGACCCAGGAGATAAAACCTAACTTCAGAACCACATGAAGAGTTTCCTGAGAAAAGTGGTTTTTTGCCCAGTTCTAAGATGATAACCTTTGGTGATGATGGTGCCAGAGGAGAACAAAGAATGAAAGCTGAGGGGCGCCTGGGTGGCTCAGTGGGTTAAAGCCTCTGCCTTCGGCTCAGGTTGTGATCCCAGGATTCAGGGATCAAGCCCCGCATCGGGCTCTCTGCTCAGCAGGGATCCGGCTTCCGTTCCCCTCTCTCTCTCTCTGCCTGCCTCTCTGCCTACTTGTGATCTCTGTCTGTCAAATAAATAAATAAATAAGAAAAAAAGAAAGAATGAAAGCTGAATACCTGTGCCCTGTTTCTTTTTCAGGAGAGATGCGCAGGCGGCATTCGTAGCCATGTCCAGGGCCAGCTTCTTCTCGTTGTTTCTTAAGTCTGTTCTCGCACCTTTCCCGCAACACAAGAAAAGCACATCAGGTGTTTCTGAAGAATCTAGAGTAGCAGACAATCTTCCTTCCACTCAAACTAATCACTTGGGGCCAAACAAACTAGAAAACCCCTCTCGTGCTAAAGTCAGCTTTTTCAGAACAGTAAAAGCCCACTTGGCGTCTTTAATCAGGGGGCCTGCTGCTGTACCCCTGATAATTAGGCACCATTAAAATACCCTCTCCTTTCAAGTGCCTAGAATACTGCATGTGAGTTTTCAGCGGGGAGGTGGCCCTCCCCAAGGTGAATCCTGAGCCAGTCAGACTCCACAGTGTCTTGGCACTAGTTTTGGAGACTCAATGTAATACACCCGTTGCTTTTTGAGAAAATACCACGTGGCTGGTGCCTGAGGGGATTAATATTTTATATCTGTAAGTGGACTCCTGTGCAAATTAGAAAAGTCGCACAATAAAACCTAGAGGCAATCCATTGTCCCCACAGCCCAGCTTCTACTTGCTTTTTTCCTCGTCTTCACAATGGTAAAAGTTACATCAGAATTTATGAGTACATTTTTGTTGTTAGAGATTTAAAAATATAGAAGTATGCTGAATAGAAGCATACATCCCACTTCATCCAATTCATGCCTTCCCTTCCCCTTCTTCTAGCTTGTCCACAGGAAACCATTCCCAGCAAGTGGGCATCAACCCTCATTCCCTTAGGTGCATGAATGCATTCACAAACATCTATGTATATATACACAAATTCATAGCACATATATTGGTCTGTAAATTGATTTTTTAACCTGACAATACATAGTGGTATTCCTTCATACTATTCCTTATTAACACACATCCTTATAACTCAATTATTTAAACATTTGTAAGTATTCAATTTTGTGGACACTGCAAAATTTATTTAATCACCCACTTTCCTGAGGGGTACTTAGGCTGCTCCTTTATTACAAACAGCACTTCTGTAAACCTCCTTGAACACCATCTTTCTGAAGTCTGGTTTTCTAGAAGTGATGCTGGAATGTAAGGATATGTACATTTTTCATTCTGCTAGCTACTGTCAGATTGCTTTCCATGAAGGCTTTACCAATCTACACTTTCTGCCACAGTATAGGAGAGTGCCATTCTCTTTGTAACCACATCCTCTTCCATAAGCAAAAAAATAAATAAATGTATGAAACTCAAAGGCACAAAAATACTTGAGTTAAGAAAGCTTGGCCTATTTAATTAGGAATATGGCGACTGTGTATAAAAATCTCCCTCATGAGCAGATTCAGATCTACCCATAGCGAAGGGTCTAGAAACCTCATTTTCTTGTTGTGCTACAGGTTTAAAAAAATCCTGAGGGTTAAGAGTTCTGTGGCTAAGTGTATCTTACATTAAATTACACTTTAGAACTCATGTACATGATTTCTGTCAGGACAGGAAATGTTCAGAGCCAGCATCGCAAGAGAAGAAATAACCATTTCCTGTGTCCCTCTCCACCCACACTACCCAAGAGAAATGCAATGTGAGCCATATATGTCATTTCAAGTTTTCCAGTGGCCACAATTTCAAAAAAGAGGAATTCATTTTCATAATACATTTTCTTTAACCCAGTGTATCGAAAAGGTGACTGGTCTACGATAGAACCAACATAAAAATGGTTTTGATGCTTGACATCTTTTTTTCACCAAGTCTTTGACATTCAAAACGTGCATTTTACACATGCAGCACATCTCAGTTCAGACGAGGCTCATTTTCCCCGCTTAGTGGCTTAGGCACAGAGGGCGCAGTTCTAGGCATAACCTTGAGGGGGCGCTATAGCAGTGCTCACGCAGATCTTTTTTACACCTGAGGTTTACGTCAACACACTTTAAACCAGTAACATTTCCCCTCATATATCCCACAACATTGCTCCGAGGAGCCCTAATGACAGCACATCCATAGGACACCTTGGAATTTAAGCAACTCATAGGTTTCTGGACCAGGGTACAGGAAGGGGGGGCGGTGCCTGGCCCTCTGAAAGGATTATAATGAATATGTGCGGGACAAGTGGATGGACAGATGGATGGTCAGCCCATAATTTCATTGTCCCCTCTGACTTGTAGAGAAATAGGGAATCGGGGTATCTTCTCATTCTTCGTCCGTCTAGCACTTTCAGCTCAAAGCTGGACGTTATAGCTACAGCTTGCCTTCTTATCTATCAAGACTTTCCTGTGTGAACAGAGACCTCAGCGACTTTACCCACACAGCCTTCTGAGATAGAATCTTCTCTGCACACACATGCACACAGGCACGCACACACTCACACCTTTCTTCTAAGGCCCTTTAATCCTGCAGAAATATATAATAAACAAGTCCTAAAAGTAATATATGTAACCTTAAAGCTTACCAAACTTTCAATTTAAAATGAAAAACTTCACACAAATCACCTCAATACTGTAATTTCATCTTATTGTAACAACGTGTGATACAGAGTGAAAGTTAAAATCCCAGTTTCAAAACACAGAGCCTATTATTCTTCCTACTATCTCAAATAATATAATTGAATGTAGCCTATTTTCCCAGGGTACACGAAGGCCAAATAAACTGGGCACACCCTTTACCTTTTTCCAGAAGCAACTGGACGATATCTGCATAACCCTTCCAGGCGGCAGCGTGCAAGGCTGTGTCTCCTAACTTGTTCTATAGTGATTTAAAGAGAGAAAGCAGCATTTTAAAGATAGAGTGTGGATTGAAAATGTGCATGAATTCAGGTTCACTCTAAGTAAACGTACAACGAGAACAAGTCACAAGATCATAAAATTCCAGAGAGAGAAAGAAGAGTCACAAGACGACAAAAGAGTCATCTGGGGGGAGGGGATGGGACGGAGGAGCAGAAACCGACTGGGCAGAACACCAGGGGACCTGCAGGTGCCCGCAGGAGACACCAGGAGGAAGCAAGCAGATCTGTCCCTGCAGAAACCCTACATGAATTAGCAACTGGAGATGCCCGGAGACGTTGGAGCAGGCAAGAGGCGTGGGAGTGAAAACAAGAGTACTGGGTGAAAGTGTTTATGGAAGTAATTAGATCACCCTCCTCACTCCTTGCTGTCAGCTGACCCCGTGCAGATGGCAGACTTACCCTGTCGAGAAATTAACCGGATCATTTCCAAGCCCACAAGATGTAGAGGTACAAGGTAAGGTAGCAGTGAGGCCAGGAGCTAAAAGCAGTGGCTAAGCTTGAAACCGACAAGCTGAGCAGTAAGCTGCCCCGGTGTGCACGGTCTAGCATCTACCCCTAGGCAGAAGGCTGGAGGACAGTTCTCCAGTGGAGCTGAACAGCCCCACGTGCAGAAGAGGAAGAGGGTATTCATGCTGACATCTGGGTATCACCCAGCGAAACAGCCAAGATCTTACGTCACCCTACAGAGAAGCCCCGTGAGCAGGCAGAAGATCTATCACACTTCAGACAGTAGGTATTTGGAAATACCAGGTACTAGCAAAGCCTCCATTATTTGAGAAAAGATCAAACCAAAATTAACGGAGCTCAGGGGGAAAAGACAAAGTACAGTGAATGGCAGAAAATGTTTTAAAAAGCTCTAATTCATAGATCTGAGATATAACATGAAAGAGCATAATGGAACAAAAAAAAATGCTACTTAAAAATAATAATCAGAGTAAAAGAAAAAGCTTTTAGTGGGCAGAATTCTAAGAAGGTGCTCAAGGTCCCTGCCTCCTGGGATCCACCCCCTGAAGAATCCCTCCACCTTGAGTATGGGTGAGACTAAGGAATACAATGGGATATCACTCCCCTAATTGGGTTTCTAATCGGTTGATGTTGACTTCATCAAAAGGGAGATTATACCGGGTGGGCCTGGCCTAATCAGGTAAGCCCTTTCCCAAAGGGACAGCATCAGAGACACAATCTCCTACTGGCCTTCAAGAAGAAAGCAAACGGCCATGTTGTGAAATGTCTGTGGAGAGGGGTGACCTCTGAAAGCTAAGGGCCAGAGCACTAGAGGTGCAAGAAACTGAATCCTCCTGGCAAACCTGAGTGAGCCTGGAACAGGAGCTGAGCTCCAAGAGGAGAACCCAGTCCAACTAATCCCTTGATTCCGGCCCGTGAGATCCTGTGCAGCTGCGCCACACCCCGAATTCCAGTCTATCTACAGAAAGCATAAGGCAAATGGGTGTCGTTTTAAGCTGCTGAGCCTGTGGTGTTTTGTCACACAGCAGCAGAAAACTTACACAGGACAGAAAGGAATTAAAGAGGTAACCAAGATAAAATACAAAGGTAAGAAGATCTCTGAGAAAAACTAAAATAACTGGAGCCTCAACGTTAAGAGGTCCTACCTCACTACGAACAAGCATTCCAGAACCAAAGAACAAAGACAACAGTCAGTAAAAACTGGAAAAGAAACCCCAGACAATATTTTTCCAGGCTGAAAGAGTCCACTACCAGTCCTGGGAAGAGATCTACTCTAAGCACATCATGGTAAAATTTCAGATCACCACGGACAGAGGGACAATTCTGGGTGAGAGAAAAAGCAGACCACATGCAGAAGAATGGGAATCAAAAGGGCATCAAACCTCTCGAAAGCAATCCTAAAAACTGAGTACCCTAGAGGCCTGCCTGCAAAATTCCAAGGGAAATCATTTTCAACCTGGAATTCTCTCAGCCAAATCAATCCCTTGGACCCCTTTCTTAGCAATCTGCTTGAAGAGGTTCTTCAACAACAGGAGGACAGACGCAGGATGCAGACAGGTGAAGGCATATCACAGGAGGGAGGTGAAGGCTTCGCAGGAAGACAGCAAAGGACAGCAGAGACCAAGCTGCTCAGATCAGAGAATGAGGACGAGGACATCGGGAGGTACCAGTACCATTCCCGGGCGGGGTGGGACCGGGGGTGGGGAGAAAACAGTTACCTTACACATTTTGGAAAAGCATGTCAAGAGAACATGAAACAGTGTGGAAGTCTCCAGTGAGATACAAAAACTAAAAACCAGCTAAATAAAAGTGAGGCCGGAAAGAGAAATGACACAAACAGTGAGCAATATTTAGCCATAATACTTGTAAGCATTACAAGGTTACTCTACAGAGTAACATACCGGAAACTCTAATAGGATACTTGGCAGAGGACCAGAGGAGCAAAGGTTGGGAGCTGGCAGATCAGAGTGGGGGTGGGGAGAAGCTAAAGCCTTCAGACAAGACACCAGAACATTATGAAGATACTGACTTAGGGGACAGCTCTGTAGGCATCTTCCTTAGTAACATGAAGGCAAGAGGAAAGCGCTAACAGCCAGAAGGAGTGCATGGGAAGGATGGACTATGGTATGCATTTTGGGCTTTATACAATTTGGACTTCAGGACAATAGTAATTTTTTAACCATGTGTTTGTAGTGTTTTGATTAAGAAGTGTATGAAATAAGGGCGCTTGGGTGGCTCTGTTGTTAGGTGTCTGCCTTCGGTTCAGGTCATGATCCCAGGGTCCTGGGTTCGAGCCCTGCATCGGGATCCCTGCTCAGCGGGAAGCCTGCTTCTCCCTCTCCATTTCCCATTCCCTCTACTTGTGCTCTCTCTCTCTCGCTATGTCTCTCTCTGTCAAATAAATAAATAAAAATCTTTAAAAAAAAAAAAAGTGTATGGAAGATAGGAAATGAGAAGAGGTCAGTTCAAGGCACCAAGACAGGCCTTTGCACGCCCATAAGCCACCCATAAGCAGCCGAGAACAAGGGAGGTGTGTTATGACCACCGACTTCCGTGTAACAATCTTACCTGTTGGTTCAGTTCAACGTTCGGTTGAGTAAACAGCACTTCCACTACGTCTGAAATTAAAAAGGAGAGATATTTTTTAAGAATGAAAAAGAAAAGGCTGATAAGGCTAGGCATAATAGTTTTAAAAGAGAGGATTCTTTAGAAGAATCTTCAAGAACATCTGTATAACAAAATCGTTTATATGTATGGAAGTACAGGACTTAAGAACCTAAAAAGGAGAATTATCTAGGGAAAAGTTGTTTTCAGATAATCTGGCTTCTGCATTTTGACACAGCAACCACTGTAGAAATATCTCTACATTTGCTGTGCTACTTTATATTCATTTAACTAATCTGTGTTCATTAGCTAAAATAAGATTGGCTTCCTTTTGGGAAACAGCCAGAAACTTCTCCTTTGGCTCTGCTATCTGATCTGCTGGATGCTCTGTTTCTGGTTGTTGTGTTTGTTTTGTGTGTGTGTGTGTGTGTTGTAGGGAGAGGTAAATGGGTGTAGGTCAGGCTGAAACAGATGTAGAAATTCCACTTGTCCTATTACCGATTGTAACTGAGAAGGTTACCGACTCCATCACTGACTTAAGCAAATGCTGTCCTTCCCCTACATCTAACAGCGTGCATTCAACTTAAAACGTAAATCAAGAAAGCGTATCTTGGGAGCAACCGAGCCGGAGGAGTCCCTGTTGCCCCGTCCTTCCGTAAGATCAGATCGTGGTGTTTGTTTTTACATGACTATTGTTTTCCTGTAACCTTTCCAAGCCCGGGAGAGAAAAGGAAGTTTCCAGGCTTTCAAGTGAGGGAGGTCCATGCAGTGAGCACTCTACCTACTGCTTCCCAGACCTTCCAGGAACAAGGCTTTTTGGCCGAAGTTCTAAAGGACTTGAAAAGAATCGATTGTTTTTTCATTTCTGTAAATCCGTCTCCTCTCTGCGGTGCATAGTTTCGGTAGCGTGGACGGTGAGGACAGCACACGGAAGCTAGTACCTTTATGGCCCCCGTGGCAGGCCCAGTAGAGGGCGGTGCTTCCAGCCTTGTCTAAGCCATTAACGCCGACTCCGTTGTCCAAACACTCTCTCAACCAGCTCAAGTTGCCTGAAAAAATTTCACATTGATAAAAACACGAGAAAAAGGTTTTTGCTTTGTTTTGTTTTGCTTTGCTTCGCTTCAAAATCAATTTCATCCTCCACAAATTCCCATCTACAATGGATTCGTCAGCAAGTCTGAAATTAATCCCCAACCCACAATGCATTCATTATGGTACATTTTCGCTTCCAGTTTATTAATGAAAAGCATTGACAGTGACTTGGGAGTGGAGTAGGGGGAGGGTCGGAAGGGCTTAAACAGCACAAATTACTTGTCACTGTTCTGAGACGCCCGGAGTCAAGGTGCTGGCAGATTCAGTGTCCGGTAAGAGCCTGCTTCCTGGTTCACGGGCACTGTCTTTCTACCCCTTGGACAGAAAAGGCAGGAGAGCTCCCCAGGGTCTCTACGGGCTTATTTAAATTCCAGTTATTTAACAAAGAGTGTAATATTCATTTCAGGTACTAATGATTTTTTAAATGTCAGCTTAGCAGTTCTCTAACGTATCCACCATTCTAAACCCATGATTTCCTTTTGTACATTCACATTTCAAAAAGATCTGGGGTACCTGGTGGCTCAGTTGGTTAAGGAACTGCCTTCAGTTCAGGTCACGATCCCAGAGTCCTGGGATCGAGTCCCACATCAGACTCCCAACTCCATAGGGAGTCTGCTTCTCCCTCTGACCTTCTCCCCTCTAATGCTCTCTCTCTCTCTCAAATAAATAAATAAAATCAGGGACGCCTGGGTGGCTCAGCAGGTTAAGCCGCTGCCTTCAGCTCAGGTCATGATCCCAGCGTCCTGGGATCGAGTCCCACATTGGGCTCCTTGTCCAGCAGGGAGCCTGCTTCTCTCTCTGCCTCTGTCTGCCACTCTGCCTGCTTGTGCTCTCTCTCTGACAAATAAATAAATAAAATCTTAAAAATAAATAAATAAATAAATAAATAAAATCATTAAAAAAATCAGAAAGATCTGGAATAGAATGGAAGAGAGCGCCCCGAGGACTTATTAACAACTCCCCTTGTCTATGGCAGGGTTTCTCAACAGCAGCCCTTTCGATGGCGGGGCTGCAGAATTCCTTGCTGTGAGGCTAACCGGTGCCCTGTAGCAAGTTCGGCAATGTCCCCAGCATCTACTACCCAAAAGGTGCCAGGAGCATCCCCAAGTCTACAGTCAAAATGTCTCCAGGCATTGCCGAATATCTCAGGGTTTGGAGGAGGAAACCACAGATGTGTGGGACCAAGGCCCATCCCTGTTGCTCCCTCCCTCCCTAACCTCAACCTCATCCCACACACCTGCACTACAACAACACTCTCCTAAATGCTAAGGCCCACAAGAAGTCTCTACCCTCCTGCCCTCTGGTTACTCACTGTGGCCTCTATAACCTGCTTAACTTAAACATACTTCAACTGCTTTTCTTCTGACGTCATCTTGTAATGATCTGTTACACACATGGCACCCCGGCCAGACTCGGCTCCGAGAGTCACAGGCAATGCCTTTCCACCAGCCACTGAGCACAGACTAAATAAAGGACTCAAAAGTGTTTGGTGGCTGACATTTTAAAAGTTAAAATCACAGGGGCACCCGACCAGCTCAGTTGGTAGAGAATGTGATGCTTGATCTTGGGGTTGTGAGTTCGAGCCCTACACGGGGGTGTAGGACTTAGTTAAGGAAATAAAAAAAAATTAATCACATTTTCTCTCTCGAGGGTGATAGAAGGCAGAACAGAGATCGCCTCTGGAGGACACGGGGGTTTAACTGGAATGGGAACATATTAGGATGACACAAGTGTTCTAGATCTTGCTCTGGGTGTTGGCAACACGGGTGTATATACCAGTCAGAAGCCATCAGATGATGTAATTAAAATCTGTGTTTTGCTCTACTGTGTATCTCAATCAAAAAGAATCACACCTACCTCTTTTTGCAGCTTCATGCAATGGATTGTCAATGGATTCTGCCTGCTCAGCCACTAGATTGAAAATAGAAAGAGCAAAGGCAACATTGAGGGTGCCACCCCGATGACTCATGACCCCCTGAAGCCACTTCGCAGCCCCCCGGTTCCCCGAGTGCCAGGGCTTTTCACCACGTGGCAGCCCTTTGGGTGCAGATTAAAAAAAAAAAAAAAAACAGCAGAAAATCAAATGCTTCCTGCTTTAAAAGAAGCTGAATTATTTGCAAATGAAACCAAACTGAGCAGTAAGACAACACCACGGCAAGGAGCTGGTGTATAAACAAAGCCACACACGGTAATGAACTGCAAGGATGAGCAAAAACAAGCAGACAGCCTGCATACCAGCACACCCAAGTCTGTCCTAAACTGAGTCACAGAAATGCGAAGGAAACCATTCGATGTTCATCTGCACATTCTGTAAAACACCCGACTTCGAAGATGGCCGAAAATAACTGTTTCCCTTGTGTGTGTGCGTGTGGGGGGCACGCATGAGGGGGAAAGAGTTCACTTCCCGTATTTACAAAGGGCGAGCAGCATCCCTACCTGCCTCTGAGGAAGGTGTGTTCTCTGCTGTCCCACGATCAGCAGGAGTGACCACATGCAGACTGCGGTTCAAAACAGACGTCAGACCCGCGCCCTCCCGCCATAAAGAGCTAAAACGGGACATGCCCTTGGCTACCGGAGGTGCAAAGCAACAGGGGGAGCATTTTACATGCTCACTGTCTGCGACTCGCTGGAAATGGAGCGCAAAGGTTGGAGGAGAGTAGAAATGTTTCAAGTCTTTTTTTAACCCAGAATGGTATCACCTTTAGACCAGGGCAAGCCGGGCCCCTGCGTGGGGCCCCAGACCTCAGCTCTCACTTCCCCTCCCTTCCCCTCGCCCTCTTCGCTCCCCAAGAACTTTGCAACAGTTTCTTCCTTGAAATTTTCTAAGTCCTGTGCCAGTGCTTGGAACTGGGCCTGACGCCAGCCCCCACTGGTCTCGAGACTCATCCCGTGCTGAAGTCAAGAGGAATCTTGGAAGTGACTGAAATCAAACCTCTCATGACACGATGGGGAAACAGTCCCAGGGACAGCGGACAAGGGCCTTCACTAAAGCCCCTTGTTATTAAGAAGCAGAAGAAAAAGGATTAAAACCCCGTTTACCCATCCCGTGCTCTTTTTACCTACTTTGCCGTTTTCTACAGAATTACTTTGTTTGCCCCTCTTCCAACGGATGGCGGCTTCAAGGCAGAGGCCACCTCTCACTCCCCAAGCTCCTCACACTGCCTGGACACCCACCTAGTGAATACAACCGCCTCAGACATGAATGAACAAGGCAAGGTCCCTCCGTCACCAGAGAAAGGGCTAGGCTAAGAAACCACCTGAGGTTTTGTTTAACAGCAAAGGAAAAGGGAAAAAAACAAAAAATAAAAAATAAAAAACAAAAAACAACATGCTAAGAGCTAGATAAAGGAAAGCCATAGCACTTCCTTGGAAACCTGGTATTCTACTGAGAGTGCGACAATGCGTTTTCTTAAGCCAAAGAGTCAAGTTCAAGTGCCTCCAGTGCCCATATTCCCCCTTTTATTAAGGAGAGCTTCATGGAGTACAAAATGTTCTATCCTGGCAATGACTCCATTGATTTCTCAGCTGGGGCAGCAAGCAGAAAGGCTTCAGGAACTACAACACTGAAATTCCACAGAGTAGAAACAAAGTAATAACCACCCCAGCCATGCTTACCGTAGTTGCTTGGGATGAGACCAGTCCTGCCTTTGGACGTGCCTTTCCACCAATTGGTATCACTCTAGTGAAAGAAGAGTTAGATTAAGTGGCACCAAATTTATATTCAATCACTTTTAAAACCATCTGGCTCGGGGCGCCTGGGTGGCTCAGTCAGTTAAGCATCTGCCTTCTGCTCGGGTCATGATCCCAGGGTCCTGGGATCGAGCCCCGTATCAGTCAGGCTCCTTGTTCAGCAGGAAGCCTGCTTTTTCCCTCTCCCTCTCCGCACCCTGCCCCCCGCTCCGCTCATTCTCTCTCTCTAATAAATAAATAAATAAAATCTTTAAAACAAACAAAAACCAAACCAAAAAAAAAAAAAAAAAAAAAAACATCTGGCTCATGGTCTCCCCTGTTCTACAGAATGTCCATCGGCCCCAGTCACATCAAGTTTCCTCACCCCCTAGTTACGGATACCCGTTCCCGCT
Source organism: Martes martes (assembly GCF_963455335.1). Taxonomy (NCBI): domain Eukaryota; kingdom Metazoa; phylum Chordata; class Mammalia; order Carnivora; family Mustelidae; genus Martes; species Martes martes. Next base: position 15,896,942 of record NC_137900.1, on the reverse strand, counting down.
CTCATTAAAGTACAAATATACCCCAATCGGCTTGGGACACACACAATACACTTCATCATGGACCCTCAACAACCACACACATCAGAGATCATGGGAAAGGGAAGAAAACAATTATAGCTAAACTATCCACAGAATTTTTTTGTCCAGAGTCTAATTTCTCGTAGTTGGAAGATTTTTTTTTTCCTAAACATCTCTTTATTTTAGTTTCATTTGGAGGGAAACTTTATTTTAGAAAAATTCAGACCTATAAAAGGTAGGAAGAACAGGATAATGGACCTACATAAACTCAGCTCCCACCTGCATAAATTATTCAGTCATGGGCGAATTGTTTCCTATATCTAACCCACAACCTCCCTCCCCTTTGGATTATTTTGAAATAAACAGCAGACATTGTATTAGCTCACCTGTACGTATTTCAGTACATATTTCTGAAAGATGAGGATTTTTTTCCAAAGACATATAACCATTATCATTGCTTAAAATTTATTTCAACAATTCCTTAATATCATCAAATATGTAGATCAATATTCAACTCTTCTAGTTGTCCCACAATTTAGAATCCAAGTAAGGGCCATACAACATGATGGATTGATTTGCCTCTTTGGTCTCTTTTAGTATATAGGTTTCTTCCATCTTTTTTTTCATTCCTTCATTATACACTTGTTGAAGGAAGCAGTTTATTTGGTCCGCTGAGTTTCAAACAGTCTGGATTTTGCCTGTTCCCTCTCCGTGTTACCAAAAACGTGTTCCTTTGGTCCCCCATTGCCTATAAATTGGTTGTTAGTTCTAGAGGCTTAATTAGATTCAGATTCAGTTTTCTGGGCAAGACTATTTTATAGGTAGTATCGATTTCTTCCATCACTAGACACATAATGTCTTGTGGTCTCTCTTTTTGTAAGGTTAGTTAGTCACTGAAGAGCACCAGCTGGATCCATTATTTCCTGGGAGCTACAAAATGGTAACATTCTATCACTTCTTTCTCACTTAAACAATCAGAGTATCTCTTTAAAGAACAATTTTCCCTCACCGAGTCTCAGGTTACCCAGAGATGAAGTTCATAGAGAAAAGGCAGAATCAATACTCATGATTTTCCCTAACTGAACTGAATAAAACGTTGGTTCCCTAGCATCTGCTCAGGGTGAAGAAGGATGCTTGGGTTTTTGGAAGTATCATTGACAGCCCATGGGTTTAAACACCGTAAATGTCCTTCAATTCTAGGGGATTGCTGCCTTATTTAACTGCTCAAATTTTCCTATCCTTGACTAGTGGCAGCCTCTTCAACTTCATTCCTGTCTTTCTACTGTGACCCTTGTTTTGGAGGCTTTCCTACTTTCTTTTTTAAATTTAACTGAATTTTATATTTTTAAGATTTTATTTATTTGACCAGAGAGAGAAAGAGCGCACACAAGTAGGGAGAGTGGCAGGCAGAGAGAGAGGGAGAAGAATCCCACTGAGCAGGGAGCCCAATGTGGGGCTCGATCCCAGGACGCCAGGATCATGACCCAAGTCAAAGGCAGCCGCTTAACCGACTGAGCCACCTGGGTGCCCCAGCTTCCCTGCGTTCTAATAACAGCGTTTTCAGATTATCTTGTACCTCTGCTGGCCCCAACCCGGTCACAGGTATTTCTCAACAGAGCCTTGTTCCTTTGAATGCAGAATAACATAATATTATTAGGCTGGTCATTTTTTTTCTAGGCCTTTACAAAGGACAGAGCAGGACCTATTTTTATTTTATTGTAGATGAAGTACAACGTACTTGCCATACAGATGCAGAGCTATGGGGTTTTCATTTAACCTCCTTGATCTTACATCTGTGTACCTTTTCCTGCCAGCTGAAAATCCCCGTGTCAGTATCACTGACCTAATGACTCATTTGCTCTCAACCACAATACAATGCAGCAATCTCAGCACAGAAACGCCAATGCTTCTGCTACAGGACCATGACTGAAACCAGGGTATAGTGATTCTTCCTGCCAGCCCTTTTTGTCCTTCATGTTCATTCTACTGGAGATGTTCCATCGAACTACTGAGTTTTAAAGTCACTTGGAACAGTTCCTTCCGGTGTGGTTATGCCAATTCCCCGGGGTATAACTAACTTCATTTGATTCATTCTGCTTTTAAATTTCAAGGACTGCTTTTTTACCATTTCATTTCATAACTATGCAAAAGTTTATATGACTCCAAAGTCAGATCTCCAAAACAAGGTGTGATTTTTTTTAAAAGGTTTTATTCCATGTTTCCTCTACCCTATATGCCTTCCCTCACATAGAAGAAACTATTTTTAAAATTTTACTCGATGATTCCTCCTTTGACCTTCTGTTTTAAACTGAAGAAAACAGTTATACATATCACCTCTCTTAGGTAAATAAGGCATACTGTTCACATTTTTTTTTTACCTTGAGTTTTTTCACTTAAATTACTCCATAATAGCATTTAGAGATATTGCTCATTCCTTTTTATAAATGCATAAAACTCTGTTTGTGGATATACCAAAACTTATTCAACTATCTTCCTACAGGTGGACATAAGGGCTACCTCTAATTTTATGCTATTATTATAAATTGTGCTAAAATGAACAAACCTGGGAATACGTATTTCTATCCAGATAAACATTTAAATACTGTGCAATATTACAGCTACACAGAATAGTCTTATGTATCTTTAGTTCATATGCAGTATTACAAAATATTAGTTGGGCTTACCATGTCAGTAATGTAGATAATATCACCTTCCTCAAAGTACAATTCATCTGGCTGAAAGAAAAAAAAATATACACAGTTTGACTTCATGTGATTTTTCATGAATTAGAATATAATGACGATGCTAATAATTACATGAATTTCAAATACTAAAGTACCTTACAGACAATGTGGTTTTTAGATACTTAAATCTGCACACAGACCACTTAACGAAACATTACTGACAAACTAGCATACGTATAGAAAGCTAAATTTTTCCCGTGATGAACTTCAAAGAATTGCATACGTGACATATAAGATTTCCCCCTACGCACATATCCTATATTCTTTCACAATGAAAGCAGGGCATTCTCCATCAAAATAAAATATTGATAAAACCTTTCTCATAAAAAGTCTAAGAGGTGATACACATTTTTTCATAAGAGGATAAATGTCTAGAATTTTAAACCAGGCAAAATAGCTAGGAGCTTGGCTCTTGTCTAAGGGATTAGGTTCAGTCCTCAAATATACTTTTAGATCAACATCTGCTACCTGCTTATTTTGAGAAAGCAACTATCCTATCTTTTCATGCCCAGAGAGAATGAACATTTCCTATATAAGGATAGTTAATATGTAATTCAACCATTAATAAGGCTAAAGAGTGGGGAAAACAGGAAGCAGTAACTCAGTCGGTCCAGACCGTAAGCAGCTCTCAGGGCTTAGCTGACCACACAGACAACATGCACTCAGCTTGTCCTGCAAATGCTCTGAATACAGCCACGAGCTTTAATAAGCATCTTTTTTCTATCACGACATTAACGCTTACCAGCACAACTCTGTAAGTATACAGGACCTTGCCTATTTAGGATCAAGTTTCAGATACTGGGAAATATTCACGTTGTCATGTTGAATGAAGAATGTGGAGCACAGAATTTGATGTAGGATAAGATCACAATTATGTATGAAATATGAAATATGTAGAAAAATTTTTCCAAATTTTCTATCATGAGCATGTGTTACTTTCATAATTTGGATTGGAAAAATAAAATGTTTTTTAAACAGGCGTTGATAGTTCTGATTATAGTTACTGTTCCATACAAATAAAACTCAAATAATTTCATCGACTGATTTTTCCATTTGTTTATCTCCTCTCTGTTACAGACCACGGTGGCAAATATGACTCTGAGCTACTAATTTATTTAGTTTCTAAGCCTGATCTGTATTATTATAACTATCTCCTCCTGAATATAAATGAAGACTATATCAGCTACACCATGCTGAAACCAACCACACACATAAATACTTAGGCACATTACGCATTCAAATATAAAAATTACCAAATGGTAATTAATGATACTAAAAAACTGCTTAGTTTCTTTATTTTTTTAAAGATTTTATTTATTTATTTGAGAGACAGAGAAAATGAGTAGTAAGAGGAACAGAGATAGGAGGAGAAGCAGACTCCCTGCTGAGCAGGGAGCCTGATGTGGGACTCCATCCCATGACCCTGAGATCATGACCTGGATCGAAGGCAGATGCTTAACCCACTGAACCACCCAGGTGCCCTGCCTAGTTCCTTTAAAAGGTACCTCCTGAAGTATTTGTTGCATTTGCCGAATCTAGACTTAACACACAGCACAAGCTTTGCAAAATTAATTGAGCCAATGTAGACTCAATGACATAGATTTTTAAGATTATTAGAAATAGGCATTTAAGGCAAAAAAAGTAAAGCCCTCTAATCCTTTTCTTTCATGTTCTGATGATCTATGATCAACAGACTACCAATGTTTAATAGATATAGAAAGTGACTAGGGAAACGAACTACTTTTTTTTAATATTTCACTGCTGCAAACTGGATCACTCCCAGTGAGGCCGTAAAGGGTTCATACCGCCCACCCAGCACCCCAGCTGGACCCAGTGGCCATCCCTGTAATAGGAGGGTCCACCTTCGCTGGCAATTTCAACACCCTTTGACTGTGTCTCCTTGAGATGACAATACGGGTTAGGAGGAGAGAATGAGGAGAATGTAAAGAAGTAAGGAAAACAGAATACATGTGCAAGCTTGGCGTTTTTCTGGAGGGACTCTGTGTTTCCCAGAGTTTCGAAAGAGTGCAACATCTTGAAGAGATCTTTCTGGTCTTGGAGTCATCCAAAGCACATCTTACCCCATCCCTCTCCAAGACCTAACCTTGCCACTTATGTCTAGCAAGGGGCTTTCACGGAAGTTAAAAATCTACTTATGGTGTTGGCCTCCTTTTAAAACCACAAGTCAAGTTTGCCTAAATTTCAACACGTAGTAAGTTCATTCACCCTTGAACCAAAAAGGTGTGTTTTGAAAAGGAACCGAACAAACAGGTTCAAAAAAGCACACACAAACAAAAATCCCTGTGATGAATCCTTCTCATTAAAACAAAACAAAAAACAAAAACAAAAAAACAAAAACCTAGAACAATGGACTGTAAGTGCTTAATGGGTATAGGGTTTTCTTTCAGAAGGATGAAAATGTTTTGGAACTGGATAGAGGTGGGGGTTGTACAACATTGTAAATTTACTGAATGACACTGAACTGTTCCCTTCAAAACGGTGAATTTTATGTTATGTGAATTTTTACCTCAATTTTTCAAACGGCAATAAAAAAATAAAATACATTTAGAGGCAATAAAAAACCCAGAACAGTTATAATTCTTATTGTCTTTTAGGTAATTCTCGTCCTTTGCGGTTTGGTAAAACGCCTCATTTGGAAAAATGTCATTCGACACCGTCATTTCGATACTTCTCAGTGCTGCTTTGGTTTTTAAAATAATGGCTGTTGTTCAAACACTGGTGCCTGCCACAAGCCACCTATTAGGTGAGACTTTTTTTTTCAGCTGAGAGGAGGACAACGGCCGTCGATTTCAGTCAGGGGAAAAAAAGGTCTCACTATTTTTCAACCCTAAGAAAGGAGAGTGGACAGTTTTTCTTTTTAATCAATAGCTCCTAGACAGACAATGCTATTGCCCATAAAATAGCTTCTTCCAAAGGAACCAGGGGCAGTTTTTCCAAACCTAGCCACCGAATTCTTCACACTGTTACTAGCTGTGTAGATAATAAGGTCATTTTCATGATTTTAGAACTTAAATAGATTTTACCTACAATATTCACACTTCCCATTAAGAAACCGCTTGTAGGGCACTTAATGTAAATGATTTGATGAGGGTCTACTTTTAAATTCCTGGCATTATATTCACAGAGCAGAAATGGGAAAACAGTGACACAATCAAGCAAGCACTTTATTTCTAGATTGTTCTTTGGTTTTCAACCACATTCCTCTTTTCCCCTCTCCTTGAAGAACCACAAGGTATCAGGACAAGCAAATTGTTGGCCACTGGAATGTTAGAGCGATGAGTACAAACTTGGTAATATATATTCTCATTCCTGTTTCATATATTCTTGGTAACATGTAATTCCCAAGGCATTCGTTCAGTTGGTTTATGAAAAAATATATTTTATGAAAAATTTTAGAGACTATAACATCCTTATGAAACTTTTCAGATGTGTCAACCTGGAACCCCAAGAACTGATAAAAATATTTTTACAAATCAAATTTTCTGTGGATGTTTTTATTTACCACTTTATAGGACTACAAAATTGCCAGGCACTAGCCTGGACATGTACAAATATTAACACATTTAATCCTCACCAGCAACCCCATGAGGTGGGTGTTACTCTTATCACCACCCTGTAGATGAGAAGCTTGTCCAAGGCCATAGAGCAGGTATGTGGTAGACACTAGACTTGCACCATGACAGTTAGCGTCTGGAATCTTCACCAGCACCTATGCTTTCTCTCTTATGGAAGGGTCTTGTATAGCCACTACTGGTCATCACGGTATCAAAACCAGGTTAAAAGGTGGTGGCCATGGAAAGCATCTGTGGTTTGCCGCTACTCCCATCCCTACATGATGCAGTACAACAGAAAGAAAGAGCAACCCCTTACACTTGCAAAGCATGCTTAACCTCGTTTAATCCTCATGACAACCCATTAATTAGGTCAGGGCTGAAACACGGGTATCATCTCCATTTCACAACCAGGCTCAGAGGGGTGCTGAAGAACTTGCCACAAACCACACAGTGAATGAGTGGCAGGGCTGGGCTCCTGCTTCAGCTTTTGGAGTCCCATTCTAGGGTTCCTTCCTCTCCGCAGAGTGTGATAAACCTAGTGAGGCCCAGAAAACGTGACACGACAGAGTGGTGTCCTGCTGCTTTCCCTTTAGAACTCAATACCCCACCAACACACAGAAAATGCTGTACCCTCTCTCTTGGGGCATCTTGACACTGGTCTATCCAGTCCAGCCAGATCTCTGTATAAGACTTTATTGGACTAGGGGTTGAGCAAGAATTAAGAACCAAACATGTATGGGTGGCACCAGGACTCCCCTGCCTTCAAGCAAGACTGAACAGAAATGGGTTGGCAGGAAGAACCAGAAGTAACAAACTGCCCAGTGTTTCTGCTGCCCCATAGACTGCCGAGACTGAAGCTGGCATTGCCAGCCCTATCCCCTGAGGAGAGAAGAGCAGCTAAAAGCTGGACCCAGGCCTTCCTGGGGTGCCGCACTTGTCAGCAAGTGTCCCAGAGAAGCCAGCTCAGCCCTTGCATCTTGCCTGGTCCCAGTGACTTTGAAGAGGCCAGGTTCGCATCCATCCTGTCGGGGTGGCTACTGGGGGAGATGGGAGAGAGAGACAAACTGAGCTTCCCGCATCGCCCAACAGAACTCCTTATTCAGAAAAAGAATCTAAAATTAAACTAGCACTGGGATGACTTTCAAAACATCGAGTAACTAGTCTAGCACAGGCTCTTAAGCAGCAAGGAGGGCCGGGAGCTAGAGGCTATTTGCCCAGCCAGCCACCTCCCCTTTAACATCTTCATCTAGGGGAGGTGGGAAACGGCAGACTGTGGGGGCAGGTGCGGGATACTCATTACTGAGCACGCAGTACATCCTGGATGGATTAGCAGCCTGTGCCACAGCTGAGGATCCCTGGGACCAGGGATATTAAAAAAAAAAAAAAAAAAAAAAATTTAAATATGGACTCTTTAAAAACCCTAGTGAATTTAATTAAATACCTTTTTCCTCCTGCACATTCAATAATAACAAAGATACTTTTTAAAAGATTTTATTTATTTATTTGAGAGACAGAAAGAGAATGCAAGCAAGAGCAGGAGGGAAGGGCAGAGGGAGAGAGAGAAAAGCAGACTCACCCACTGCGCAGGGAGCCAGTCGTGGGGCTCAATCCCAAGACCCTGGGATCATGACCTGAACCGAAGGCAGATGCTTAACCGACTGAGCCACCCAGGCACCCCAATAACGAAGATTAAAAAAAAAAAATAGTAGAGAATTCCATCCTGCAGCAGAACTGGAGGTGAATTAAAATAATCAATGTCAACCCACCAAAACTATTAGCTAAATGTCTATAATACAGTAACCACTACCCCTCTTAACAGTAACAGCAGCTTCACACATTAATCACCTACTTTGCATTAAAACCCCATGAGATTATTATTATTCTCACTTGACAGAGGAGCACACCAAGGTGCAGAAGTTAGGGAATTCCCAAATTTCCCAGGTCACACAGATGCTAAAGAGGCAGAGTGGGTCCTAAAACCTACGGCCAGCTCTGAACAGCCCTGTGTTCTGCCCCCGACCCAGACACGTGTTATGGGGAGCTGGACAGAAATGCCAAGTGTAAAAGGCAACCCATTCTAGGCTGGGTTAATCTGAGAGTCTTTATGGAAGAGGAAATATGTTATTAGAGCCTAGAGAGGGGCAATACTATGAGTCTAGAAAGGGTTCAGAGATGGGTTCTGCTGTGCATCAAATCCAGACTAGAATGGTCTAAGAAGGGAAAGGAGCAGAGGACTGCAGGGCGGAAACAGGCTGGAGTCTAGGGGACTCTATCCTAAGTCAAATAAAGAGGTGAAGCAGATAATGGGAGCAAAGCCACATTTTAGGAAAATCAATCAGGAAGAAGAATGCGGATGAAATGGAGAAGCTGGAGTCCTTGGACCAGAAGCAAGAAAAAGCACAAGAGAACCAAAGGAGGAGGAGGTCAGCGAGAAAGGACAAAGGTGATGACCAAAAGGATATTGGGGGGAGAGTCAGGACTCATGTCTGGCCTCAAACTGAGCACATGCAGGTTCCTTCCTAGAGTGAGGGAGGCTTTAGAGAATGATCTATTATATATTCACTGACCAGCCCAGGATGGCAGCTGATGTGCACACCCCAGCCCCCACTTCCACCAGCCTCAGGGGGCTTGCAACCTAGGAAACCATCGATCAGGACAATCAGATGCATGAAATGACAGCCCTCCTGTGAGCAAGGGACAAACACAAAGACAACTTCTGGGGCTCATAGTTCCTTACCTTTTTGTGCCCCACCCCCTGCTCAATTCATACGGTGAAGTCCTAATCCTTAGTACCTCAGGATGTTGAGAGTATTTGGAGACAGACTCTTTAAAGAGGTAATTAAATTAGTATTAGGTCATCAAGTGAACCCTAACCCATATAGGACTTGGGCCCTTTTAAGAAGAGCAGACTGGGAAACTGACAAGCCCAGAGGAAAAACGACCCACTTGGGGACACCAGGAGAACACAATCATCTACAAGCCACAGAGAGAGGCTCGGGAAGAAACCAACCCTGTCCACACCTCCATGTGACTCTTTGCTTCCAAAGCTCTAAGAAAAATTTTTGTTGGTTAAGCTACAGAGCCTGCAGGACTTTGTTCTGTAGCCGTAGCAAGCTGACACGCGGCCCGTTCATTACTGCCTCCCCCGACACAGGCCAGATGCCACTGGAACATCCCGGGAGGAGAATAAAAACGTGAGATCTACCTCTACCCACCCCACCCCTTTCTTGGTCCAGGAACACTTTGTTTATTAAGTCTTGGGAGGATTCATCGGAGCACAAGCACATCCCGTATCAGCGTACTCCCTGCTTCAAATATCGATCTCGTTCCCCGCTCACAGCCAAATTCTGCAGCCTGGCTGATGAGGACACAGATGGCCACAGAGATCTGGAATTTGAGGGCCGGCTGCCTCCCGATGGCAGCAAGCCAACGCCTTGGCACCGTCTGGGTCTGCGTTACCTTCTGAGATGCTGGGCTCTGGGGAGGCCAGGGCCCAGGGCAAACCCAGACAAAGCCAGTGGCAAGCTGGCTGCCCCCAGCACAAAGGCTCCCATATGTAGTGAGTAGGACGGGGAAGTAGAGAGGGTGGGCTTCCTTGCTCAGTCTCTCTCCTCTGCCTCCTAACTGCCTGGACATTTCTGCTCTCACTCTCACTCTGCTGGATGGTTTCCCACACCGCAGGAGAGTGGCTCTTCTAAAACTTGTCTGATCAACCCCGGACTCAAAGCCGTCCGTCCTCCCCGACGAAGCCCCTACGTGATCTGCCCTCCCTCTCCTCCCAGGCTCTCTGAACCCATCTCCTACCTCCCTCTCCTTTATGCACAACTTTCTAAGCTGCTGTCCTCCCTGTTGTTTCTAGAACCCACCAAAGATGCTCCTGGGTGGGGTGTTCCCACGGCTCTCTCACTTCCCTCAGGCCTCCACGCGAACGTCACCTTTATAGAAAGCTCATCCCCGAACACCCTGCTGAAAAGAACTCTTTTCTCCATGAACCTTTTGGCTCCGTACCCTCTGTACTTTTCTTCGTCGCACTGATCAGGCCCTGACAGTCATGTTCATTTGTCTGCTTACTGTCTGTCTCCCCCCCTGGGAGGGGAGCTCCATGGGGCCACCCTTTCTGTTGACGTGGCACTGTCCCCAAGGCCTGGGCCAGGGTCTGGCACATAGTAAGTGCTCACTAAACCAAGGATGGATGGGTGGATGGATGGATGAACACCAGAAAGAGCAAAAACAGAAAAAATTGTTCTAGAGAGTTGATTAAAGGTGCCATTATGAGGTGGGCTGAGGTGAAGGGTCAACAGAAGAAGAGGAAGGTCAGCGTTGAGATTCACGGGAAGGATGACTAAGACAAGGTCATGTGCTTCACACATGGGTCACTTGGTGATTTCTGAAGTGGGTGACATCACCCTAGGGAAAAAGGCAAAATAGGCTGGACTACATGACCTCAAGGTGGGGAACGCTTTCAGGTCAACCCAAGGGACTTAGCTCTCACACCTCTGGACTACATGGGAAGTGACTGACCATCCATCCCTGTGAATCATTTATGGGTATCAGAAAAAAGAGAGGCCTTTTAGGCCAGAGGAAGTATCTAAATGAAATCATCTTAAGTTTTTATGCCAATTTTGAGGTTAAAAATTGAATACTTACAGTTCTGGGTTCAAATGTATAAAGAGCTCTGAACACTTTAACTTGCCCTAAAAGAGAAGGAATAAACAACACATGATCAATTCTTTCATTTTAAGTTTACTCTAAATATTATCCATTATAGTCTTCAGAATTCCCTAATTAAAAGCCCATGTGAGAAATTTATTTTGGAATTAAATGTTTTTTTTCTGCATAGAGGATATTTTGTAAATATGTATTAAAGGAAGGCATGAATCGACACACATCCCTGGGGATGAATTTGTTTCCCCTCTCAAACAGGAGCTACAAAATTATTTGGACTTCGTTTCTGTCCTATACAGAGCCCTTCCAACCCTAAGATCTAAGTTTAAAAATCAAAAGGTAAGCGTTTAACATAAAGAGGTATTTAATGTGACAGTCAACAGCGTTTTAATATCCTTAAACTGATGATTTAGAATTTTATATTTTTCAAAAGAAAATACCATGGAGAAACACGGTTATCTGTTGGAGAAATACGTGATTCCATTAAGTCCCAAAACAGTGCAGTAACTCAGCAAAGAGGTGGTCGTGAAAGCTGTCCTCCATTCTTGCGAACAAGCTCTCTTGTTATATGCCCCTTTCTTGCGTTTCCATAACACCTTGTGTTAGAATAAATGCTTTGCTGGCCTGTCTCATTTGAGAGCAGGAACCCTGACCTGTTCAATTTCCTGGCATCCACTAGCATACAGTAAGAACTTCATAAATGCTTAGTAAATGAGTATGTAAATAAAAAAACAAATTCAAACTGTAGGAAAAAGCCTACATATAGGAAAAAAAAGAGAGAGAGAGAGGGCGTCTGGGGGGCTCAGTCCTTAAGCGTCTCAGTACAGGTCATGTTCCCAAGGTCCTGGGATGGAGCCCCACATCAGGCTCCCTGCTCAGTGGGAAGCCTTCTTCTCCCTCTCCCACTCCCCCTGTTTGTGTTCCCTCTCTGCCTTCTCTCTCTCTGGCAAATAAATAAATAAAATCTTTAAAACAACACAAAAGGATACATATGTAACTATTGGGAGTGAACACTCAAAACATTTTGCTGGTAGAAAGTTAAGCATTATGAGGACAGGTATTTATGTTTTGTGAGTGAGACATCCACATACCAAGCACAGTGCCTGGCTCATAGGAGGCACTCAGGAATCATTTGTTGAATGGATGAATAAAGGAATGGAAACATGTACTTGAAAAAAAAAAAAATCTGAAAACCAGCAGTTTAGAACAGCACTGTCCAATATAACTTCACCCAACGGTGGGGAAGTTCTTCCTCGGTGCTAGCCACGTACAGCTACCGGGCACTTGAAATGTGGCAAGCCTGACTGCGAACTGATTTTTAAACATTATTTGACTTTAATCAAGTTAAGTTGCCACACGTGGCTGGTGGCTACCTATGGAACCAAGTATGTTTAGAATATGAGAAAACAGGAAATGACCACAATGTCCACTGAACGGGATTATGCAAATCAACTCTGACTCATCCTAAGAATGCTGCAGACAGATCCGCAGACCCTGACGTAGAGAAGACCCTGCAAGGTATTCAGTGAAAAAAAGCAGCTTACAGAACAGTATGCCAAGGACCATTCCATTCCTGTTGACAATATACACGCACATATACCCCTCGAAGAACAGCACCGACTTATGGGGAACCTTCTACTTTACAAATACCGTTTATATTCATTACGTTCAGCACGTATTACTTTTATAATCAATAAAAACAGATACTTTCATGGCAGACGGTGGGGTTTGGGGGATGTGGGGTTGGCAATCATTTCTTCCTCCTAAATGCCTTATAGAGTCAATCCCCTGCTCAGATCCCTTGTGACTTACTTAGCATGTTTGCAAAAAAACATGATTTTTGCAATCTGAGTTCTAGTGCCACTCCTTCCCTGCTCTTCTAGGAGGAAGGTTAATAGGCAGAAGCAAATGTGAAACCTCTTTTCTTCTGGAGTATGTTTTTTACACACGCCACAGCCCTGAGAAAGGAAACACCAAAAGGAAGGAAGAGCTGCCAGGAGAGATAGCTGCTGACCTGATTGTCTCTCCGAGAGAGGGGAGATTCGTTATCTGGATGACTTCAAACTTTCCAAAGAGGAGTTACACAAGGAAGCAGATCCTGGTGACCAAAATCAATAATGACAGAACTTTCTTGTTGCTTTGAGGGAATGGCAGCAATGAGACGGGCTATGTATGGCTAATTGTGGAAACTAGATCCAATAGGAACTTAATGAACTTAGATAAAATTCAATATAAGCTAAAGAACATGAAAAAACATACTTGGGTTGCCTGGGTGGCTCAGTCTGTTAACGTCTGCCTTTAGCTCAGGTCATGATCCCAGGGTCCCGGGATTGAGCCCCAGCATTGGGCTCCCTGCTCAGTGGGGAATCTGCTTCTGTCCCTCCCCTGCTCCTTCTCTCTCTCTCTCTCTCTCTCTCTCTCCCTCTCCCTCCCTCTCTCAAATAAATAAATAATCCTTTAAAATAAATAAATATTGGGGAGTGTGTCTAAGCCACTGAATTTTGTAACTGTATCTTTTGTGACTGTCCAACTTAAAATGTTCGCAGCTAAAAGGAAGTGGGAGATTTATTTACATTTTGACTTATACTACACATTGAACATCAGGCCACTCTTTTAGGCCATTACGCAAGGGAACGTTCTCTGTGCGAAGCTGTAGAAAACACTCTCACCTCCACTATCCTACTTATTGACTAATGTTAGAACATTAGCCTCGTGAGACTCCCTTTTAATCCTAATATTATAAAAGTTCTGGGCCTTAATTTATTCAATTCTCAACCCTGACTCAAACAGAAATGAATGAACGCCAAAGAAACAGCCAGAGGATAGGGAAGGACTGCAAACAGATGAGAAACAGATGACTTTCATGATTACAGTCTACCAACCCTGGATGGTCTCTCAAGAGAGTAATAATAGGAGAGAATTCACTGAGCATTTTTACATCATATTTAATGTAACTGCTCTGGGGGGCAGGGGTTCACACGGAGCAGCGAAGGGAAGGAATCAGGGTACTCTGGGTTTCTATCATAATGTCCTGGCAGACATGTAAAAAAGTATTCGTAAACATCACGAATCATCAAGAGCAGGCACTGATCGACTGCAAATATATGTAAAGGAGGCAGATCCAGAAATGTAAAATCACCGTGTTCTTGGGAGGGTAGGGAGGCTAAGTCAGATGTCTTCTCCGGGCACCCTCCACCTTGACCATTTTCTCATGGAAGCCTGGAGACGTGATAAGGAGAACGTGGAACTGAGACGACTGTACGCATTACCTGACATCACCCTGACATCACCCTGGAATTCACCCTGAATGGAGACCGGGAGGAGGCCCAGTCTTTTGTCCGATGCTTTCAGGGAATCTCGAGTGAATGGTATTTGGGGTTTCAGGAGGACAGGCCTCCTGACGTCAGCAAGAGAAGCAGATTCCCATTTTCCTCCAGGGGCAGCTGGGCCTGCTGCTTTTCCCTTTGCGGGCTCCTCACCTAGTCGGCCACACCCTTCCCTTTTCTCTGCAGCCCCACCCCGGCCCTGCAGAAAAGGGCTGAGAGCACAAGCCAGCAGCCAAACACCAGAAGGCTGACCCCGGTGACAGTAAAGGAATCCTAGTCCGCAACAGGCGAGGCAGAGAGCGGGAAGGGGCTCTGGGACAGGGCCCTGCACCGGCAAAGGGTACGAGACTCTTCTGTGTCTGAAGTCTGCCAACAGATATGTACACATGCGGCTCCTGTGGCCCTGGTACTGCACTTGGAAGGAGGATGTAAAAACTCAAACATACGGTTTCCAGTCTAGTGGATCCTCTGTTGTGACGGGGTAGAGAAGTCTGCAGAGTGAGCCGCGATGACAGCATTGACCGCTCATTACAATGAGTGGACATACCATCAACAGCAAAAGGAATGACCATTCGAAATACCCAAACTTAGTGATCCGCGACAGATCGACCATTTTGTTTACATTCTGCTTAAAGACATTCGAAGGCCCAAGACATTTTAGAAGGACTTCATTTAAAATAGCCATGACAGGGGGTGCCTGGGTGGCTCAGTTGGTTAAGAGTCTGCCTTTAGCTCAGGTCATGATCTCAGGGTCCTGGGATCGAGTCCTGTATGGGGCTCCCTGCTCAGAGGGGAGCCTGCTTCTCTCTCTCCCTCTGGCCCCAACTCCTGCTCACTCACTCTCTTTTGCTCCCTCTCTCAAGTAAGTAATCTTTAAAAAAATTAAAAATTAAATAAAAGATAAAATGGGCACGACAACCACTACATACCCACTATGACAGCTAAAATGAAAAATACTGGCAACGCTAAGTGTTCAGAAGGATACAGAACAACTAGAATCCTCAGACATACTGTCTGAGTGGGTGTCTAAACTGGTACGACCACTGGAGAAAATTCTTTGGCAGTGACATTCACTCATTTGTTTGGAAGTCCTCACATGCTTTTGACGTCTTAAATTACATTTCTGGGAAAGGAACTTAACGAGGAAACCCTCGTCTCATCCTTTGTGGATAAAATGCTACATACAAAAATGACCCCTCCGGGATGGTGTCACCCCCTCTCCAGAGGACAGGGAGTCTCAACGTTTTTTTAACTGCACATCAAGAAACTGATTTAGTGGCTTTCAAAAATATTAAATAGAACAGAAATGACCATGGTACAGTGCACATGACAGAAATAATTATGGTTTTGTGAGATTCTTTCGTGGGGGACTGGACAGATGGATGGAGAGATTCATGTTTATTCTAGCAATTTTACCAAATACACCTTTTGGCATACTGCCAAATGGCCAAAATATGAAAATCAGTATTTGCCGAAGCCAGAGATGGCTTTACAGAAGGGACTGCTGGGAAACAAGAAGAATTCTGAAATGTTATTGAAAAAATTCGTTACGATTACAATTTTATTATTAAAATTCTGGCAGACCCATTTTAAACGTTTGACATAAAAGGGCAGGAGCCGTAATTCCTTAGCATGACCAACTGCGGCCTGATGAGACTTCTGCAAAACTGAATAAATGCTTTAAAAATTAGGTCTGTGTAAAAGCAAGATCTTCGGGTGCCGGCCTAGCTGTTGCCTGTGAGGATTCTGCCAGAGAGTTGGCAAGCCTGCTCCTCCCTGACAGAAACAGTGAGGTCAAGACGTTCCTCCTCTCACCTTCTGGGCCTGAAGACTTGCTTAATGCTGATGGTGCAACTTCAAGTGAAGCCTATCCCACAAAGGAGACAACGGTTTTCCCCAAATTATTAGCAACTGTCCTCTCTTAAGGCTAATTCTCAATCTACACCTGTACTTTCTAATATTTATATCATCATTTTCAGACACACAGAATTCAGTGCCTCACCATCGTCAGTGTTTGCAATATTTACTCTCCAATAAAAATCAGAAATTGATACTCTCAGTTGACTGAATTTTCATACACAGACCATAAAAGGGGACACCGCCACAGTTACATTTAGAGTATCCACCTGTTTTTCAAAGCAAATATTATGGTAACAAATCCAAATGGTATGCCCTATTTGCCTTACTTACATGGTTAGACAGGAGAGTTACCTGTGCAATCTACAATCCTTGTTCAAGTTCAAGTCTAGGTGTACCAGAACCAACCCTGAAGTGAGGCATTCCCCCATTTGACCAGTTAGCCGAAGCTGACTGGCAGATTTATGAAGAATTTGAGGCTAAGGTGAAGTTCATGGTCGCGCGCACGCGCGCGCGTGTGTGTGTGTGTGTGTGTGTGTGTGTGTACTTTTGTATGTATCAGACCATTAAATAAAGTATATACCTTCCTGAAGAGCAAAGTCAAAAAAAAGTCTGAAAATGATCCCTCTACACTATCTGATCAAATCAAATAAGGGATTTATACAGGACTCTCTAAAGAGTGAGTGATATTCCCTCTACTTTATGGGTTTCAAGATCCAGCTAGCATATAAAAACTACTATTCTCCCAGCTGCTCCAGAGTGTTTGAACCAATATAGGAGTTTTTGAAAAGAAAGGAGAGGAAGGGATGCCTGGGTGGCTCAGTGGGCTAAAGCCTCTGCCTTTGGCTCAGATCATGATCCCAGGGCCCTGGGATCAAGCCCCGCATCGGGCTCTTAGCTCAGCAGAGAGCCTGCTTCCCTTCCTCTCTCTCTGCCTGCCTCTCTGCCTGCCTCTCTGCCTACCTTTGATCTCCGTCTGTCAAATAAATAAATAAAATCTTAAAAAAAGAAAGAAAGAAAGAAAGGAGAGGAAGAGAATTATTTGAACAAGGGAACACCCTGGAAAAATAAGAATTTACCACATACACAGAGTTCTCGTATTTGTCGAAGAGAAAGGACTATCGCTTCTTGATTTATACCCCATGGGTATGAAAAACCCGTCACCCCCTTCAAATATTCTCAGGGCAAATAAAAATATTGCTATTTCTACTAGACATATTTAAATGATTCTATTAAACATGCATGATGAAACAGGATGTTTTCTGCTCAAAACCAAAACAGATTGTGATAACATCCAAGAGTCAAGGCCATCATTTCGACTGCGCGGTAAGAGGAAACAGCTGTGCTCTGTTGGGCCAACACGGGCTCCCCTGGGCTTTGTGGATTCCAACACCCATAAAGGAGGTGGTTAACTCACAACAGGCTTCTGGGTGAACATCTCTATTCATGTCATTCCACAAAAGTACACTGCTCTTGAAGATAAAACCCAGAGGCTATCAGCCTTGCAGAGACAACCATCTTGTGAGCACAGCAATGCCTAAGAGTTTCCAAAGTAAAGGGTAAGTCTCTTCCCTCATACTTCTATTCTTGGAGTAATAAAATCAAATCCAATGAATCCCATTTGCATATATACCTTAAAGGATATAACTAATAAAAAAGAATATGAACATAATATTTCCATCCCTCCTTACACCAATACCACCTCTTCCCCGCTGCCTCCCTCATCCAACCCCACTCCAAGAAAACCACCAAAAAAAACCAAAAAAACTGAAGAATTTGAAACGTGTCTTGATTTCAGCTGCAGGAATGGCACGCTCGTTAAAAACAGTAGCCAGTGTGTTTTCTGACAAGAGGGTTCTGTTTATTAACACTGTGCCTTTCTTATCCATTTTTTCCTTTGCTTATACTTTTTCAGTGCCTTTCAGCAAACGTGGTGACTTTTATGTCTTCAGGAGCCATAACTGCTGGTTATTTTTATTTCTTCTTGTGGTCTAATATAAAAGTCCCAAAGAGCAAAATTTCAAATGACACGCTCATTGTCAACTATGTATGTCTTGACTGGCTAAACATTAGAGAGGGAGCAGTGGCCTGTAAGTCCCTTTTACTCCCAGACAAACTGCTTCCAAAGTCACTCTGAGGAGACCCACGGGAAAGAATGTTAGAAAAATCTTTATTTCAGTCCTCGGAATTTAACTGGAAAAGGCAACACTGGTCACGCCACTTTCTTGCAAAAGGCAAGATGAACCCAAGGGCCGACCCGTGACAGCCAACAATTGGTTACTCTGTGACCCAGGAACTAAGACGGTTTTGCATTTTTTAATGGTTGGGGGCAAGTGGGAGGCTCAAAGAATATTACTATTTGAAGACACATGAAAATTATCTGAAATGTAAATTGCAGTGTCCGTAAATAAAGTTTTATTGGAACAGAGCCTGTATTTGCACACCGTCTATGGCTGTTTTCGCTCTGCAATGCCAGAATTGAATTGTTGCCAACAGAAACCATCTGTGACCCACAAAGCCTAGACTATTTCCCAATTGGACCTTTATCGAAGAAAGTCTGCATTCCCCTCTCCTCTGGTCCCTTTTCCTGTAGGTAACAAGTCAGACTATAGGAGCATCACAGACCACAAGCAGTGTGGTTCTCAGCCCCATCCTATGTGAAATGACTGGTCATCTACACACCCAAGGTTGAAACAGAAGATCCTCTGACACTAAAATCTTTCATCCAAAATGGTATTACCCATCTAAACTCATATTTATGGGACACCTACCATGTGCCAGGCACCACACAAAGTGCTGACTTGCCGCAACTCATTTGATCCTCAAAGTAATCCTGGGCCGAAAATACTTTATGTATGGAGCCCATTTTACAGATGAGAAAACTGAGGTTAGAGAAGTGAAGTAGCTACTCCGGGTCTACACAGCTAAAAAGGGGGGCAGAGATGGGTTTAAACCCAGGCCGTCTGACTCAGAGCTCATGCTCTGAACTCTGGATGTGGCTCAGAGATCTGAGCTTTCGATGCCCACACGCTGGGATTTAGGGAGACAAATCAATGTATATAAAGCACTGAGTGCTGTTCCTGAGAAACTTCCTGTGCCCACAAGTGTTAGCTATTACAAACTGCTACAAATCTTTAGCTAATTTGGGGGGGCTATTCCTTGCGTCTTTATCCCCACTATCAAGGCAGCCATTTACCCAAATCCCATTCCTCTAGATCTGAGAATTTAACATTTACAACACCCCAGCCAAGAAATCTTCATGCTTTTGTTAAGCCAACAAAACATGATGTGTAATATTATACCTTTTAGGGACCATTCAAGGATTCAATGTGAGTTTAAAATTGTCATTTTTGAACCCTACAGCTACTGTCTTTAATCTGCTCAAGCCACCATAACAAAATGTCACAGACTGGGTGGCCTGAACACAACGACATTAATTTCTCACCGTTCTGGAGGCTGAGAAGTCCAACATCAAGATATTACCCACTTCAGTTTCTGGTGAGAACCCTCTTCCCGGCACGCAGACGGCTGCTTGCCCACCGTATGCTCACACGGCCCTTCCTGTGTGCAAGGACACACAGAGAGACTCTCTTACAAAACCACTAACCCCACCACGTGGCCCCACCTTCATGGCCTCCTCTAAACCTAATGCAAAACTCGAGGCCTGTCTCCAGATACCATCACGCTGGGGGTTAGAGCTTCGACACTGGAACTTTGGGGGCACATAAACATTCAGCCCACGTTCAGCACCTATGAATACAGAATTATAGAAAAAACAGAACATGTAAAGGTGTACACATGTTGGACTAGAGGTCCAACAACAGTAATTTAAAAAGGTTTATTGTGATCTTGAAAAATCAGCTTTTCGGGGGGAGGCTCTTGGGGAGTTTGCTTTAGAATCTTTCTTGCCTTCTGCCCCTCTCCCATCCCCAGAGCCCGCACACACAGCCCCCTTCTCTCTCAAAAAACAAACAAACAAACAAACAAAAAAAAACCCCAGCTTTTTGGAAATGTGATTATGCTTTAGTGTTACTTAAAAAAGGCTGGTAGTAATATTACATTTATGATCATCTGTGCAAAACGAAGATATGCATAGAAGAAACAGTCGAAGAAAATATCAAAACGCCAACAATTACTTTGGGTGATACTACCATGAAACACATTTATTTTCTTAATTTTCTCAGTTGGCCATAAAGAATAAGAATTCCATATATTATCAGGAAAACATGTTTTCTTTTAATGCCCTACTGAAACGTAAGTTACATGGTATCTGTACTCTATCCACAGGGTATTTCTTATTTTTTTTATATTTTAAAGGTATTATTTATTTGAGAGAGCATGTGTGTATGGGGAGGGGAGGCAAGGGAGAGAACTCAAACAGATTCCATGCCGAATACGGGGCCAGGTGCGAGGCTTGATCTCACGGCCCTGAGATTGTGACCTGAGCCAAAACCAAGAGTCAGAGGCTTACCCGACTGAGCCACCCAGGCGCCCTAGCAGGGTATTTTTTTATTATGAGTCCTCTTTGTCTCCTTGATCTCACACCACACACACACACACACACACACACACAATCGCTGGGGAGACTAGCAACCACAATGCCAACTGTGCTTAGAGGGGTGAGAATTCAGGTGGAGGGAAGTGTACCGACCGTGGGGAAACTCATAGGTCAGTGCAGGCTGAACCAGAGGCGGCATCCACTTTGTTTCTGGCAGGATAAGAGGAGTTGCCAATAAAGGGGGGCAGGGCAGACCCAGAATAGGGACCCAGAGGGCTGGAGACCAGGACGAGTGGTGGAGGAAACAGTACAGAGTTCCACGTGCCTGAGGCCAGGCGGGAGAAACACCGACTAGGGACATGAGCACAGAAAGGGCACGGGTTTCTCAGATATTTCTGAGACCCACATTAAGAAATATATTGTATATCAGGGCTTAGGAAACACACACACAATGAAACACTGTTTCACAAAAAAATGCTTATCCTTACTTTGAATGATCCCCTCTGAAATTTTCTATTCTTGCTCTATTCTCTTTCCTTCTTTTTTTATTGAGATGCAAGTCATGACAGGGGTGTCTGGATGGTTGAGTCAGTTAAGTATGTGACTCTTGGATTTGGCTCGGGTCTAGGTCATGATCTCAGGGTTGTGAGAGTTGAGTCCCCTCGAAGAACTCTGTGTTCTGTGGAGAGTCTGCTTTTGATTCTCTTCTTCTCCTCTGTCCCTACCCCCTGTGCTCATTTGTGTGCTCGCTCTCTCTCTCCAAAATAAATAAATCCTAAAAAAAAAAAAAAAAAAGATGCTAGTCGTGATAAACTATACAGACTTCATGACCTACCACTGGGTCACCACTCACAGTCTGAAAAAACCAGCAGGCCAGAGCATTTAAATTATGTGTATAACCACTGCCCAGAGACCAAATGGGAATTTATTCAGATTTAGGTATCTGGTACTCATGGTAATAATGAAACACTCTCTGAATACAAAATACTAGAAATGGCCTTGGAAATTATTTTTAATTCAAGAGAATTTTTTTTAATTTGAGCAAATAATAAATGGACAAGCTTAAACTTCAGACTTCATGAACGCCCAATTCACTGGAAAATTACAGTTGTATTTAGGAAATAAAAAGCTGCTTAAAAAAAATGGCCTTGGTCTTAGCCCTCTAATAAAGACTCATGCCAGGAAGACAACAGGATGATAAAAATGTCTCCTTTATTTAAAACAGAATCCCTTTAAAACCTGATGTAGGGACAAAGATATACACTGTATCTAAGAACAAAAAAAGAGAAACTCTCTAGAGACATAGACCCAAGCTTAAACAAGATGCTTACTTGAAGTTTACCTGATAGACACACAGGGGCCAGAGCTGTAGCTAAGGGCATTTTTCTATTTCTACTCAATACGAAGGCTCTCGTATACTAATACAAACTCTGGATGAATGAGAAATATTATCAAACACAGCAGGAAAAACTAAGTAGAGAGCAATGAATAAGCAATAACCTTGAAACTGAGCTCCTCTCATTCAGGAAATGAAAGGATTCAAATTTTCTGCAGCACATACAAGAAACTCTGCCAAAACCCATGTCCCGGGCACCTGGGTGGCTCAGTTGGGTAAGCAACTGCCTTCGGCTCAGGTCATGATCCTGGAATCCGAGGATCCAGTTCCGCATCGGGCTCCCTGCTCCGCGGGGAGTCTGCTTCTCCCTCTGACCCTCCCCCATCTCGTGCTCTCTCATTCTCTCTCTCAGATAAATATATAAAATCTTAAAAAAAAAAAAATCCCAAATTACAACAGAACCCAAACTAGGGAGGAGGTCCAGAGAGGACGTCAATAGGAAACCAACAAGAGGTCTATGACAGTTACTTCTTCATCAGCTACTTACTAGGACAACAACAGCTTTTAAATTGGAAACTATTTCCCTAATTTCAGCCTCTCTCAAGACACACAAGAGGGCCCCTTCACAAGGTTCACTAAGTGTTCCTGAGGGCTGCATTCCAATCGACTGTGAAAGTGCTGAGCCTCACTTGGTGGCCCTGGACACACGCTGGCCAGGACACGCTGGTGGAAGCTCCGCCCACCGCCATCCCAGGGCTGCACGCACGGGGCACCTTGCTGAAGGCGAGGCCCAGGCAGGGGGATAACCCAGGTGATTGACCCATTCTTCCTCCCGACTTGCCTGGGTCCCCAAAGTCGAGACTGTTTATGAGAAGGAGGAGCTAGACAGAGGTCTGGAGGTCTGGGAAGACCCAAAGAGTCCAAGTGACTCCAAAAAAGGCCAGGGGAGAATGTTAAACCCAAAGAAATGCTCAGGTATTTTCCCAAACCAGAATCAGACCTGGGGAGGAGGAAGAAGGATGTGAGAGAATGAACTTGGATTTCCCCTGAAAAGCGGCAAGGCAGGACAAATGAAAAGCTGTGGCTTTCTGGGGTTGTAATTAAAACGGGGTAATTACAGGACCGTTCTTATGAAAATCTCCCTAACCTCTGGGCAGGAGCAGGGACGGCACTCCCCAGGGTCATATACTCATATTCAACAACTAACCTCAGCAGCTCTAAGACCCACAGCACCTTCCACACCCATTCCTGGGGCTGCAACATGCTCCGTGATTTTGTGTGTGTTGTTAACTCTTTTTTCATTAACGGATGTCCAGAAGATCATTTATCATTCTCTGAATGTGGGGTCATCGGTGGGGGGAAGGCAGGGAACTGAGACACTGGAATTTTCCCTAAAATGTCTAGGAATACCTCAGCCCCCTCCCAAACCCTTCAGCCTGAAGAAACATTTGCTGTTTACAATGTGGATGGGATGGCAGTGAAAATCACTTCTGTCCCCGGGGAGAGAAGAGGAAAACTCAATGCTCTCCAGGACAGTAGTTTCCCACCAATATGCAGCGGCTGTGTAAACTGCAGGCTTTCCTAATAATTACTAAGAATTTGCTCTCCTTCAGTTCCCACTGTCCAGTTGTGGAAGTAAGGGTCTTCACTCATCATCTGTTCTAACAAATTGCAATTCTTTGCCTACAGTCTTAAGACATTTGGCAGAAAATGAACATTTGGTTTTTAATTATGAACAGAACTCTTTCTGAGTTCTAAAATTATAGCAATAACATTCATTCCCATCAACACAATGCTACATTCTTAAATTTGTCATTATAACCCTATGAGTATATAAATGTTGTTTTCTTTAAAAAAATAAATTAAAAAAAAAAAAAAAGAGGGGCACCTGGGTGGCACAGTTGGTTAAGCATCCAAATCTTGGTTGCAGCTCTGGGTTGTGAGATCAAACCCCACTTGGGGCTCCTCACCGAGCACAGAGGCTGCCTGGGATTGTCTCTCCCTCTTCCTCTGTCCCTCCCACTCATGCACATAAACTCGTCCTCAATCTCTCTCTCTCAAATTTTTTTTTAAAAAGGCTTCTGGTTTCTGTGTGAGCCCTACATAACTCACAAAGTGATGGGTGGGCTAAGAGAGAAGCTCTGAAACCCTCCTTCCTGGAACGAAATATGAGACTTTCTACCAAGCAAGCTCTGAACTTGAATCCATGGCTTAAAACGGTGACCTCCAAAATGGACAGGAAAAAGATGGGAGAACAATATTTTGCAGAGACTTAATTTCAAAAAACTAGCAGAATATATATATTCTTAGAGCTCAAATCTACAGGCTTGATGTTACTGAGTTATGGTTAACTTTACATGTTTTCCAAACATTAAAAGTCCTCAATGTCCCAAAAGCCGTTCATGAATTATATACATACACACACACACATATACATATACATATGTGTGTGTGTGTGTGTGTGTATATATATATATATATTTTTTTTTTCAATTGTCCCAACTGGAATCTCATGGGACCCATTTCTGTAAGGCCACCCAAGGTAATCTTTCTCTAGGCAACCGAAAAAAAACCAGAAACAACAGACAGAACAAACTCCCCTGTCCTTTGTAGCTAGAGTCTAAGTGAAATCAGAGCGGGTGGGGCGCCTGGGTGGCTCAGTCAGATAACCATCTGACTCCTGATTTTGGCTCAGGTCACGATCACATGGGTCACGATCCTGGGGTCGGGAGATGGAGCCCCACAACAGGCTCAGCATTCAGTGGGGAGTCTACCTGAGATTCTCTTCCTCTGCCTCTGCCCCTCCCCCTGCTCATGCTCTCACTCTCTTTCCCTCTCTCAAATAAATAAAATTAAAAAACAAAACAGAACAGTAGACACAGACCCATATTAGTCTTTCGGTCACAGTACATCAGAAAGGCGCAGATGTGTTGGCCAAAGGTCCATGTGACAGGGAGCACGTATCCAAGAAGGGACAAAGCAGCCAATGACCAGGACTCAGGAGAGACTAAGGAGCAGATTTCCCAGTGCTGCTAAACGCAAAGAGTGCTAGGCCACATGTCAAGACACAGGAGAGACCTGGTACCGAGCAAAAATCAGAAAATGGGCAGGAGCCCACTGTGGAGAATAGAGCTCCTACCAAGCCAGGGTCGAGTGCTGGGCACCCTTCAGAGCCCCAGGACTTAGGTACAGAACTGGTCCTCGAGAGTAGGAAGGCACTGGGCAAGGACAAGAGGCAGCCCTGCCGAGGGGACAGGCTCCCTGAAAGCGGAAGTAGGCGGGCACCCTAAGCAGTGACTCCCACTTCTCAGAGGCCCAGGTCCCAGAGGGCAGCTGCTTGGGTGACTCTGATGAGGAGCCTGAGTGCGGAGGAATCCCTAACATCATCATCATCGTCGTCGTCATTATTAGTATTATTCCCTATTAGTATTATTCCCTATTATTATTATTCCCTAACAGAAAAATGAGGTTGAGAACACCGTCGAGCTTGACGCACCATTCAGAGATGAACCCTGGAGGGACGGGTTTTCTGTTGCAATGCTCCACAGCTAGCTTCCTTACCTAAAAAAAAAACCCCAGCAAGAATACCTTCTGTTCCCTGGGTTACTATCGACAAACTCACACTGACTCATCAAAACAAGAGGCCCAAAGGCAGCCGTAGAATCCTGTAAACCTGCGTAAGCAACATTTTAGAGAACGTCTTCAGATTCTGGTGTTTTCAAGCAAGGAAATCTAAGACTCTCTGGAACCTTCCAAATCTGGAGTCTGAGATACCTGCCAACTGTGGCAAAAGGTGAGAGGGACTTCGCTCAGCCTGGCTGCCCCTAGCACGCTCGGAGACCTAGGACTTGGGAGGCAGGTCCCCGCACGTAATGGATTGGGTCAAGAGGTTTCTAGAAGACAGAGCCTCCCCAGAATACTCTCCAGGAGAAAGTCGTTTCTTTGTCTCATGCAAGTGAGTTGATTTAAGTCTCTCCGCCTTGATGAGGGATTCCCTTAATAGAATCTACAAGTTTCCCAGAATCAAGCAAAACCCCTGGAGTGGAGGGATGCCAGAAAGACTTCCTTGCTGCCTCCAGACCCTTGTAAGGGGCCTGAGACAGACCCTCCAGCAGGAGAGTAAACCAGCTGGTCTCTAAGGCCTTTCTTAATTTAAATTCAGATCACCTCAGGCTCCCTGGAAATCAGGAGCAAGAGACTAGGAAAGGACTCCTGTTCAGCGCATTCTTTGGCCCCAAGAATATTAAATCGGAGTAGTTTATCAAATTCTAAAGGATGCTAATGTGTTTTAAAATCCCACGCCAACCAAAATGCAAATACAAAACGCTCCCCCCAACTCGGACCCCAAGAACAAGTTGAGGAATTTGCCTTGTGACTCTAAAAACTCGACAGCCGCCCAAATATAAGTGGGAAACAACAAGCGAGAATCCATTAGGAGGAAGTGGCCACAGCAGTCCCACCAGTGACTGAAGTGACTTTGAGCTGTGACCCTAACACATGGCTTCCCCCTAAACACCACAGCTATTGTTGATGTCCTGACAAACGGATATGCAGATGCGAACACAGAGGACCCACGGGCCGGCACTCCAAGTCTCGCTTTCTGCGTGGGAAGTACTCCACAAACTGTTAGCACAAGGCAAATGGCTTTCTCTTTAATTCGGAACAAATTTATACAGGTCACAGCTTCCATGGGTGTCCACCCTGTCTCCCTGGCTTCTCTGAGAGAAGCCGAGCCCTATGCAGTCAAGCAAACGAAGAGAAGAGGACATCAAGTGATCTCATTTTGCCCCCAGTGATCTCATTTTGCCTGAGTTCAATGACCGTCTCCCCTCTTTTGCCGACCACACTCCGACACAGCATTCCAGATTCTGCTTAAATTTCCCCTCTTAGATGACACCCTCCCAGCTTCCTCAAACTCTCTGCCTTGGACTGCCCAGCCCCTCAATTGCCATCTCCTAGCCCACGCATCATGAAGTTGCTGTTTAAGGCGTGCTCACACGTTTTTGGTAGGAAGGTCAAGTGGTAAAACCCTTCTTTGGAGAGCATTTTGGAAATGTCTATGAAAACGACCTTGCGGGGCGCCTGGTGGCTCAGTGGGTTAAAGCCTCTGCCTTCGGCTCAGGTCATGATCTCAGGGTCCTGGGATCGAGCCCCGCATCGGGCTCCCTGCTCAGCAGAGAGCCTGCTTCTCCCTCTCTCTCTGCCTGCCTCTGTGCCTACGTGTGATCCCTGTCTGTCAAATAAACAAATAAAATCTTAAAAAAAAAAAAAAAAGAAAGAAGGAAGGAAGAAAAGAAAAAAGAAAGAAAGAAAGAAAGAAAGAAAGAAAGAAAGAAAGAAAGAAAGAAAGAAAGAAAAGAAAGAGAAAGAAAGAAAGAAAACGACATTGCCCATACGCTCTGGTACAACAATCCACTGCCAGGACTTTCCCTCAGGGATTTACTCCCACCCTAGTAAGGAACAAGGTTGTTGTAACCATCTAAACTCTGAAACAATCTAGATGTGCATCAATGGGGATCTGATTAAACAGACGCAATGCACTGTCAAGCCTTGTTCAAAAGCACAAGGGGAGCTCTCTCTGCGCTGTTATCTGCAATGTTGTCCCTAAACTCCTTTAATATACTTGAGTATCTCTTTTTTGGGGGAGGGGGCTTTTTTTTGAAGTTTTTTTTTTTAAGCTTTTCTGAAGTTTTTTTTTTTTTAAAAAAGACTTTATTTTTGCCAGAGAGAGAGACACAGAGAGAGAGAGAGAGCATAAGCAGGCAGAGGGAAGGAGGGAGAAGCAGACCCCCCGTTGAGCACGGAACCTGACAAGGGGTTCGATCCCAGTACCGTGGGATCATGACCTGAGCCAAAGGCTGATTTTTACCCAACTAAGGCACCCATGTGCCCAGCTTTTTTGAAGTATTGACAAATTGATAGAAAATCTTTTTTTAAAAAGATTTTATTTATTTATTTGGCAGAGAGGGCAAGTGCACACAAGCACACAAGCAGGGAGAGCACCAGAGGGAGAGGAAGAAACAGGCTCTCCGCTGAGCAGGGAGTCTGACATGGGGCTCAATCCCAGACCTGAGCCAAAGGCAGACACTTAACCTACTGAGCCACCCAGGCAACCCTAAATGATAAGAAAATCTTGATGTGACAGCTCACATCAGCCCACTGAAAATTGTTGCTCCATCCCTCTCCTGACCTCCCTCTGCCTGTCTCTGTCTCTTTCTCTCATGTATTTTGTCTTCCCCTGAGCATTAAGCAACTGAGTACTACTTTGACAATGGTTTTCACTGGACATGAGGTATGAGGTAAAGGGGATCAGAATATGCCACCCCTCAGTATGTCACTTGGTTTAAGAATTACTTTGACCTGAACTGACCTCTACTGAGAAAAAGCAGACACAGAAGAACTCTCTGCCCTCCCCCCCATTTGCCTAAAAGCAGGGCATAAATTCCCCTTGTGAAGGAGTTCTGCTCCATACAAGAGAACAACTCTTACTATCAGATGGAGATCACACCTAAACGTGTCTGAATAAAGAAACCTTACTAAAATAACCCTTATCTTCCACAGTTTCCCCATATATTTACCTTCCCACAATTAACTGCCTCTAAAAAACAAAACCCCTCTTTCCTTTCGTAACTTTTCCACAATGTATCACTCTTTGTTAAAATGGCCCATAAGCTTCCAAGTCTACCCCTTCTTTGGATTTTCACCTCTTTTCTGCACAGCCCCTATGCAGGTAAACCCGAAAACATCAATTAAACTTGTATGCCTTTTCTTCCTGTTAATCTGATTTTGTGTCAGCCTAATTTGCAGGACCCAGAACCAGAACCTAAGAGGGTAGAGAGGAAAGGTCTTTTTTCCCTCCCTTACACAGGTGTGTCAGAAAAGCTCATGGCACTAGTCAGACTGGAGTCAAGCTGTGCTTGAAATGTTGAAACATAAGAGGGAGGGGACCCCACTATTTCCAGAACTAGTGCTGATGGATACTGCCTGCAGCCTTTGCTGCTTTATAGTGAAGCTTTAAGAGGTACCCAACCATGGACTACCCCACCTTCTTCCAGACAAAGACTTTGTTATGTATCAAGACTTTGTATTTATTTGCCATGAACAAAAAAGTTTAGTTGCTGCAAAGTTATAAGAAAACAAAAGGTTATTCTACTCTCAAAAAGTGTCTAATAGCCTAATACAGGTGCACTGAAAGAGGGGAGTTAAACAACAAAATTGCAAATAATACAATCCCATAAGTTAATGAAGGTGACTGCCCAACGAAAGCTGGTCCAATCTAATGGAGTCTTCATAGATTTCTCTGCCCAAAAAGCACAGCTTGCACTTAAAGCTTGTGTTCCATTCCCAGGTCAAACCAACCACTTCCTAGCTCTGAGACCTTAAGTGGTTTACTTAACCTCACTAAGTCCTACTCCACCCATAAAAACGGGGATATTAGGACCCACCTCATAGGGAAGTTAGAATAATTAAATGAGATGGAGCATATCAAGCACTTTGCACGATACCAGACACTCAGGGCCAAATAAATGTTAAGTATTACTATTACAATCATCACCATCGTTCTGGAATTTCCAAAATGCTTTCCGAACTTTGATGCCACCAGGCATCAGTGGAACATGAAGTTTAAGGACACTACCCATATGTATACTTCCAGCCAATTCCATACTCTCGCCTTTGACTAATTCATTTACTCAGAGGGGCAAAAAATACACAAAAGCTCAGATCATTTTAGAGAAAGCCTTTTTTTCCTCTCAAAAATGTTATATAAGCAGCATATGGGTGACATCTTTGAAGTTTATGATGTTTTTACTGTAAATACAAAAGAACCCCAAATACTGGCATTTGCTTCTTCCAAGTCCCATGAATTTATTTTCCTAAGACACATAAAATATTTATGCTGCTTTACTTCCACCACCAAAATCAATAAGCCATTTGAAAGAATTGGTCAAGGTCAGACCTCTGGCTTCCAACTACAGTGGAGGGTTATCAAACCGGCTTAGAATAAGATGATTCTAGTCCAAATCTCACTCAATATCCTTTGGCCATTTTTACAGGATACAGTTTCAGAATAAAGTCTCTTTTAAAAAGAAGAGTTTTTGTGAGAACACAAGATGCCATCTACACTCTGCCATGGCCTGCGGGTTCACCCTAATTGAACTGCAAGGCTTGGGAGGGTGGCCGACAAGAACCAAAGTGCTTGATGTATAAACCTGAGAGGCCACATTGGTCCCGAAGAAGGAGGAGGGGCCCATGAAGAATGAGCAGAAGACCATGAAACATGACACTTTTTAGCAGGCTGAGCACCTTGGTGGCACATCTAACAATGAGCGGGGAGAGTTTCAATGACAGATCTTGAGTGGCCAAAAATGACCCTATAGAAAGACCTCAGTAGGAGGGGCGCCTGGGTGGCTCAGTGGGTTAAGCGTCTGCCTTCGGCTCGGGTCATGGTCCCAGGGTCCTGGGATGAAGCCCCACATCGGGCCCCCTGCTCGATGCGGTGGTTACTTCTCCCTCTTCCCCACTCATGCTCTCTCACTCTCTCGTTCTCTTGTACTCTCTCTCTTTCTCTCTCTCTCTCAAATAAATGAATAAAATCTTCAAAAAAAAAAAAAAGACATCAGTAGGCAAGGAAAGGTCAAAAACATGACAATTGATTTTTCAAGCAGAGCTTCAGCAACAGTATACCCACTATAGGAAAAAGCCAATCCAATTTCAAAATTGAAACTGAGACTCCATTCTGAAAATAGTTGTTTGTATTTTCTTTTTTTTTAAGATTTCTTTCTTTTTTTTTTTTGACAGACAAAGATCACAAGTAGGCACAGAGAGAAGGGGAAGCAGGCTCCCCGCCGAGCAGAGAGCCTGATGCGGGGCTCGATCCCAGGAACCCAGGATCATGACCTGAGCCGAAGGCAGAGGCTTTAACCCACTGAGCCACCCAGGCGCCCCTGTATTTTCTTTTTTTAATGAAATGGATTTGACAAGGAAAAATAACACCTGAGAGAAAGCAGTGATTATCACTAGATAGTTAGGGATAATATTTATATTTTCATACATTTTTTTCTATAGGTATTTTCTAAATTTCCCATAAAAATATATTACAAGATTTGAAGAAAAGAAGAAAGAAGAAAAAAATATTACTTTTATTTTTAATGACGAGATTTTTCCCTAACAAAATGGGTAAAAGATCAGCCATCCAATTACGGATAGGGGTCAACTTAAGTTATTATCTATTGATACCTAAATCTCCCCCATCAGACTCAATATTTTCATGGACGAGAGCTTATTTTATTGTTCCCAGGAACCACAATGTCTAGCACAAGGCCAAAAACATTAGCTGCATATAACAAGAAATGTTTAGCAAATAAATTTTGGATGTGGCTACAAACCCAAAGTGTGCTATAACCTTAGGAAGGTGCAAAAGAAAACAGTCTCTTTATGGGATATATGCCAATCGTCCCAATAGATACACTACTCTTCCTCATAGTTTAATGTCCCTTGCTACTGAAATCTTCCATTAAGTCCTTTGTCCTCCCCCACCCAGCTCCCCTCCCTTCAGCACAGCCTATGGAATCGAACCATGCTGTTTTGCCGGGGTCTTGCCCTGCAGGAAGCTAGAGGGACCACCACCAGGATGTCCCGCTTGTGTTTCTTACAGAGATGTGCAGTCCCCTCCAACACTTTGAGAGGCCCCATGGGAAGTTTTTTGGATCTCAGTGCCATCAACATATCTCTTCTCTGAGAAAGTAACACATTTTATCGTTACAAAGAGTAGGAATCTTATAATTGATTTTTTTACCTTTATGCAGGAAGCCAAGAGCCAAATCTATAGGCACTCTTCAGAAACCTTGGCGGACCTTAGGACACACATGTCTGTAGGTTAACCTTTCCACTGGTTCCCTCTTATTCTTCCCCCTATATGGCCCTTTCTTTCTTTTTTTTCCTTCTTTCTTAACTCTCATCTGGGATGAGGCTCAGTATAAACAAACCAGGAAATCAAAAATTTAATACAACCCTCAACTCCCAATTCCAAGCAGCTTCAGACACTTTCCACCCATGCGTCTTGCCTGCAGGACAAGAAAGTAAAGCTCACGCTCCTCACGGCTACCAACCCTTTCTGTGCATCTGTGACCACAAGATCTGACCGAGGGCGAGAAGCATTTTCCGTTCCACTTCCACTCACGAGTTCTAAACTACACAAGACCTCACGCAGGAATGGTGCACAGTGATACGAGGCAGAAGAGTATTATGACTAGGAAGGCAGATTCTTTTTTTCTTTTTAAAGATTTTGTTTATTTATTTGACAGAGAGACAGTGAGAGAGAGAGAACACAAGCGTGGGGAGTGGGAGAGGGAGAAGCAGGCAGAGCGGGGTGTCTGTGTGGGGCTAGATCTTAGGACACTGGGATCATCACCTGAACCAAAGGCAGATGCTTATGGACTGAGCCACCCTGGAGCCCCAGGAAAGCAGATTTTTAAATGAGACTACTTGAGTGCTTGCTAAACCTGCCCTGCTCCTCCCTACTGGGCCGCTGACTCTGGGCAAGTGACTTAACCTTTCTGTGCCTTGCCTTAATTTCCCAACCTGTGCAATGGAAACAATAATGGTCCTGACCTCACAGGGTTGTGGTGAGGAGCAAATGAGTTAATATATGTAAAGTGATTACATCAGTGCCGGGCACACAGTAAATGTGGACCAGTACTATAATAGGACAGTTTTGTTTCCAATTAAGCCAGGCCACCCAATGTTTCGAGTCGGACTGAAAGTAATATTTCTCATTGTAAATTCGTAAACTAACAAACCGAATTCTGTGTTGAGCTTGAGCTTGGATCTCATTTATAAATCAATGTGGGGTCAAAGCTGTTTCTAAAACAGGAAGCATTTTCAACCCTTTGCTTTCTGATTTGCTGAAGAGAAGGAGAAAGCAGCGGGTCCAACCGCGAAAATGGTTTCCTGGGTGTGTATCCCTAACTGGTAACAGTAGGATCCTTCAACCAAACCAGGGTACGCACGAGTCATGGACACGCTTGCACACCACAGTCAGTGCCCCTCTAGCCACAGCACGGACATCACTTAAAGTCTGGAGATGAAAAACCTCTTGAACAGCTAACTTCTCGGGACATTCTTTAAAATAAAGTACTTTGTTTAGCCAGCAAAGAACAACTCTGCTTTGTTGGGCGCTTGAGGTCCTGATTTACATCCAAATTGAGAAAGCTGCCACCTCCTACACATGCATTTAAAAAGCAAACCCCTCATCAGATTCCACTTATGAAAATGCACGGAGCCCAATACTAGCCACACCCCATCTCTGCTCACCGCAAGCCAAAGTCCCGGCAACTTCCTTCACACCCAGCCCAACAAAAAAATTTCAGTCCCCGGTGAATGACTGTCAAGTATAGGAGTATGTACTTAATTTTCATAAAAAATGACTTGAAACGGCCGGTGTGTGTTGAAGAAAAAAAAACTAGAAAATTATGAAAGGTGTAGTGCCTGCAACCAAGGTTACTTCGAAGTTTGATGTAAGTGGATACATTTCAGCTCGTATTATACTTAAATTAGGGGAGATTCTAAGGAAACACCCCAAAGTGCATCAAAGCCATTTATCTTCCACGTCCTACGTGTCCCGTAATTACTCACCAAATGAATGCACGAGTTTGTTACAGTATTGAATTGAAATACGTCACTCTCTTTTACATTCTCGAGTCTCCCTATCACAGAAAACATGCTAAGAATAGAATAAAAAATGCACAGACTACCGGCCACGAACAGCGCTTGGAGGGAACTGGTCACCTCGCCCTCTCCACTTTCGCAGGGCGAACTCACTGCGGGAGGCGGAGGCAAAGGACTTGGACTGCACCATAAAGGGACACTCCCGAAGAGCAACAGCCGAGATTACTCTGCCGCAGCCTACATTTTTCTCGCCGCGAGAGCTCGCGCACAGAGTTTTCCAAATGCTTTTCCCAAGATCCCGAGGGCAATTTCATACGCGGCTCCTCTCAAAAGTCCCAAAGGAGACTCGCTCCCCCACCCCACCCTGCAAACGGCGCACTTCCCGTTCGCTCTGGCCGGTCAAGAACTCTAACTTGACACTGCACACACACGGGGAAAAAAAAAAAAAAGAGGAAGTGGCCAAAAGACCATTTCAAGGCATATATATAATTCCCCCCCCCAAGGGAATCAATATCCCCGTCTTCCAGTCAAACTTCAATGGGACGTAACCATCCCACACACTAGAAAGTTGCAGCGAATGACAATATTGCAATATCGAGGGCGACTCCCCTTTCAACATAAAATTAAAAAAAAAAAAATCCTCGAAATCCTCTTGCTATCCAAAACGATCCCTCCCTGCAGCGAACGCAACAAAGCGACCCATCCCGGCGGGTCGGTTCCCGAGAGCGAAGCTGCAGGCCGGGTACGTGCGCGGTCTGCCCTGCCAAGTGGCAGAGGAAGCGCAGGGCACCACGGCGGCCAGGGGACCCGGCGAGCGCCTCCCTTACCTGGTTTGACCGGTTTGGGTGGCGGCTTCGACATCGCGCTTCCTGGAGCGGCTGAGCCTCAAGACCAAGCACGAAAAGCCGGCCGAACGCCCCGCCAGCCGGCACTCCGGGGGCACCAAAGTTTCTTTTTGTCCGGTTCGCAGCGGAGCGCCTTCAAGGATCTGCGCCCACCCTTGGCCGTCGGACGAGCGGACGCAGGCAGAGCCGCTCCGCGCGATGCCCCGCCCCGCCGCGCCGCCGCCCGAGCCTCCCGAGCGCGCGCCCCCGCGACGAGGAAGTGGCCGCCGTCTCGCCGAGCGCTAATTGGCTCTCGGGCTGGCAGCTTCGGCGCGCCGGGAGCGCGGGCGGCGCGCACGGCAGCGCGCGCGGCGGCGATGGCGCCGGCGGAACCAGCCGGAGCCGAGAGAGGGCGCAGCAAGCTCACGCCGGGGCAGGCCCGGCCGCGCGCGCCCCCAACGAGAAAGGGCCGGACCCTGCGGGGGCGCGCCCGTGGGGCCCCGGTCGCCGGAGTCCCGCCCCGCCCCGCCTCGCCCCGCCCCGCCCCGGGCGCTGAAATCCGCCCCGGGCGCTGGAACCCGCACCGCGTCCGGCCTGGGTCGGACGAATCCCCAGGTTGGCGTCTTCTACCGGGGCCGCTTCTGACCCGGTAGGGGCGCTGAGTGGGGGGCTGTGGGCCTCTAGACTAGCGAGCTTCAGGGGTTGTGGCGGGTCGGCGAGAGGCGCAGGTTCGGCCCGCGCTTCTGCCGCTTTGCTGGGGAGGGGTCGAACTGGCGCCCGGTGAGTACCTGCGCGACCCGGCCGCGCGGCGCCGCCTCGCCGAGGCCTGGAGGTGCTCGCGACGTGCGGCTGCGCTGGAGCCTGAACCGGGTTGCGTCTTGCAAGCCTTGGGGGGGACTCTTACCGCGCTAAGCGGGCTGGTGGATGGCCTGCCGAGGAGTATGTGTGCTTTTAACGCCCCGTACCGACCCTGAAAATGGGAGACTCCCTCCAGGAGACGGTGCGGGTTGTGGAGAGAAGTCGCCAGGGTTCGGGGTCAGGTCTTGATCCCTACGGGATGAGGCAGGCTTTTATTCCACCTGTATGAGGGTGCACCGAGTACGACCCGCCTGCCACCTGTTAACTGAACGGCCTGCCAGCTGAGGATGGCTTTACCATTTCAGATGGTTGCAGAGCTATCAGAAGATTTTTGTGGCACGTGGGAGTGATAAGAAATTCTAATTTCGGTGTCCATAAAGTGTTGCGAGAGCACGGCCACGCTTATTTTGCTTATGGCCGCTTTCCTCTTCCCAACACGCTGCCCTCGAAGCCTAAAACGTTGACTCGAACGAGGTATGCCGACCCCTGACCCAGCAGATTGGTCCTCCAAGAGGAGGCGAGGGCCGGAGCGAACCAGAAACGCAGCGCGCCTTCGGTACGAGATAGCACGGTGTTCCGGATCCATTGTATGTCTGAGGGAAGACAAATGAAAAAACCTTTACGTGAAAGTCTCCCTAAAATGAAGGTTGCAAGTTTTTGTTAGGGGTCCGTGAGAGAGAAAAGTGATTCCACGGGGAAGAGGCATGGGTTGAGGGATTCAGAAATTCTAACCGTGGGAGATTTCTGTTTACCAAAAGGGAGCAAAGTTGAAACAATAGTAGGAAAAGACTTGCCTGGTGGGTGGAAGAAGATAATCAAAATACCTGTTGAATAAGGCAAGTGAGTGAGAAGTCCTGAAACACTTCGCTGGTTTAAAAATACCAGGCTGCTCCGTGGAGTCAGGGACAAGCACAACAATTCGGTAGCATGTTGTCATTCCATTTGTGTTAGAGGGCTGCTGGCTTCCTTATCATCTGCTGACTTCCGCACATACCACCCCTGACCGTTTTAAAGTCCAAAACGTACCTTGTTTATTAGAGGAATCCGCATAATAAGCACATACTAGTAGCGAAACAAAGGACTCGGCAACCTCTCTTACTTTCGGTTAAAAAAAGAAATTAAAATATTCGTTTTGGGGTTTGCCCCTGGCGATCTTCGCTTGTTCTCCTGCCACTATGCAAATAACTCTGCTGTGGAGGAAAACTTGGCGCTTATGGGGAGGATAAGGTACATAAACATCCCAAGAGATTGAGGGGGCAGTCTATATTCCAAGTAATCAGATGCCCCGGGTGGATGAGACTGCGAAGTTCTGATGGTTGTCTGTGGAGACGCCCAGTGATTGAGTGTAGTTGATGAGGCTTGTCTTTGCCTCATGGAGTCTGTTGCATGTATTTGGAATCTGACAGCTCCTGGTTGTAAGTTTTTAAGTAAGTGTGATTTTAAAATAGTCCCCTAAGAGGGCAACAGGGGGTGTCATAGCACCAAGTAGTATGGAGGTAGACGATTCCAGTCCCAAATTTGGAGTTCGCCTGATGCTGCCCTATGCATCCGGCAAGGTTTCTGAAATGAATGACTTCTGGGATTTCTAGGCCTGCCCTCACCCCAGCACCTGCCCTGCTTTGGCTTCTCCCAGTTCTCCACCCCTTCCCCCACAATTGTCACCCCTTTAGGGCTAATACACTGTGCCCAGCGTTTACCCAAACCCTGTCTTGGGTAATAGCTCTGTTAGCTAACTAATACAGGACTGAGGGTTCCTGTTTCGGTTAAAAACTTACCTTTGATGGCAGGAATTCCCTCCTGAACCCAAACAATTTTATAAGTAGGTTCTTGATTCTCCCTCAGTCTTCATTTCGGAATTGCTAGCTTCCACCCAAATAACCCCCCTCCAGGATCTTTCCAGTGCCACAACCACATTCGTTATTTGCATGCTATGTAACTGATTCGGTATCCTCCCATGTGTGCACAGATGTGGCACGAAGCAGGGGGACCCTTAGTCCTTGCCTTTCAGTGTGCTCAACCGTTAATAATACATCAATAAAAATGGCATCCATTATACATGAGAGCCTCACAATTAAGCCAGCCCATGTGCAGCATCCTTTCTTTGCTCTTGGCAATAAAGTGCTTTTTAACAGGCTGGAAAGAAGAAAGAAATTAACTCGCTAGGACACAGGTCAGGGATAGGAACTGGGAGGGCCACTGGGGGTCTCCAGCCCAGGAGCCACTCACCCAGGAGGCCCAGCTTAGGTCCCTGATCACCCAACCAGAGCAGTCTGGAATAAAGAGCAGCCTTAGGTCAGGCAACCCTCAGGAACCTCTGATCAGAGGTTCCCTCCAGCTGAGCCCCACCTTTTCACAGAAAGAGGTGAAAATGGTTCATTAGAATATCCATAGGACGGCTGGACTGGACCTCAGGGGCCCTGTGTGAAACTGCCCTCAACCTCCCACCTCCCCAGATCCAGGGGTCAACAAACAATGGCCTGTGCCTAAAATCTGGCCCTCAGCCTGAACGTTTGCAGTCACTTGTCTGATTTGAGAACACTAACTCTGAAATCCAGTAAGAGAAATACTATCCCAATAAGAAAGGAATTCCATTCTTCTCATAAGTAGATGTCTATTACAACCACCACCAACAAAATTGTACTCAAGGGTTACGTTTTGACTTTCGTCAAAAACATTGTGGAAATTTGTTTTCTCTCTGGTTACATAAGTACCTACGTAGTAATTTTCAGTTTGCTTCTGGGCCCACAAAACCTCAATATTTTACTACCTGGCCCTTTTTGGAAAGCGTTGGCCTGCACTGGCCCTGGACTTAGGTTTCTGAATGAGGAAATAGCACCCTTAAAGGGAATTAACTTCCTTTCGGCTCCGGCCAGCAGTGATGTTTTCCCCATTTCAGAAGGGGAGAGAGGCAAGCTCTGTGGGGTTCCCTGGCATTGGGGAAATAAAGGGTCCGTCCCCAGGTGATTGAATCTTGAAACTCTTGAGTTTGAGAGTTCTGAGACACTGTGGTGTGGCCTACTGAGCACATACCCGCTGTTGGATTTAGCCATGGCGCCTAGCGGGGAGAGCGTCTAGCAGAGGGAAGCTGGTACTTTGTAAAGCTCTTCTACCAACTGGCTAATCCAGGTGTAGGGGTTCCCCAGAGATCATGGTCAACTTTCCCCCTCAGCTGACTCTCCTAATGTAGGGCTCTTTCTTTCTTTCTTTAGACATCTCACTGATAAGCATTCGATTTGTTTTCTTTTGTTTTGTCTTTTAATTTTAGGAAGACGTGATTTTCAAAGCTAATTATGAAAACATTTGTCATTGGAATCAGTGGGTGAGTAATTTTGCTACAAACAGCTGGTGGAGATACTGCGGATGTCCCAGGGGTGTTTTGGGGGATGGAGGGTCGGGGTTCCTGAGTCCTCAGGAAGAGAGCAGGCCACTGGATATCAAACAGGGGACCACTGGCTACAGAAATGACAACAGGAGATGAGAGAGTCTCCCCTAAACAGAGACACAGGGCCATCAGTAAGCAAAATCTGCCTGCCCTACCATTTCTTTTCTGGAGTGGACACCAGATACGTTTTATCCTTATTATCCTTATGTCCTGATTGCCCTGGCCTAATTAGTAGTTGTGTGCCCCTCTCCCTCTCAAAAGTGTCCTAAATTATAGGGTCACCCTCCCCGTGGTACCAGAGGTATGCATGCAAATAAGACACCAACAACAGGTCCAAAGGCCCTTGTTTGTTTGGCTGCTTTGTTGTGTTCGTCTTTCTTCTGATTTCTTCTGAGTACCTTCACACTAGGTGTGTGTGGTCCAATGAATGAAATACTTGAAACTGTTAAAAGTAAACATTTGTGATTTGGGGGCGATCACTGTATTGTTGTATTATGTTACTATAGCAAGTAATCAGAGGTCGAAGGGAATGAATCCTGTGTCAGAACTCTGCCTCGTTTTCTCCCATCTAACCAGAACCAGAGTTCTGTTTTACTCTGCCTTGCTTTTCTTGGACAGGCTTTCCCTTCTGCGCTCACTGCCCCATTGTAAATCACGCCCTCGTTTCCTAATTCCAGCCTCCCCCTCTTAGCTTTTCCTAGGTACCTCTCCACCAGTTGAATCTTCTTGCAGAAATGTTTAAGTATTCTCTCACCTACTGAACAATATACAGTGGTTACCAGTTATCTAGAACAAAATCTGAATATCCGGGTGTGTGAAGACCATCCATACATAGTAAAAGAACTGTATTAGCTTCGGTGGCATGGAGGCTGTAGGGAAGGTTTGATCCAGGAGCTCAGTGGTATCACCAAGGACTCCATGACTTTTTGTCTCTTCTTTGTGTCTTCGTAGAGTTGGCTGCACTTTTGGGGCACAAGGGGTTAGCAAAGGTTCTGGGCCCTGCTCTGCAGCCCAAACCAGACCTCAGAAACCAGGATAGAATCTGGGGAGACAGCTACCAGGTCAATGCTAGCATCCAAACCAACTTCCATTCTGCATGTGTAGGAGGAACATTCCCTTCTCCTCCATGTTCCAGGTGTAGAAACCTGCCTCGTGCTTTCTTGCCCCATGCATTAGGTGCTAACCACAATTCCCTAAGAAAGCCTCCCCTTCACTGTCTTTTCCTCAGCAAGGGCCAGGATTTCCTGTTAGGGCTTCACAGAAGCACCTACCACACTCAGCCGCAGTGACCTCTGCTCCTGCCATTATTCCTTCGTCCAGACTCTGTGGAGTCCAGACTCCTTGTGTACTTACCACTTGCTACGCTGTGAAGGGGTCGTTCAGTTAAGACGTCAGGGAATAGCAGGGATCCCAAAGGATTCCAAGATCATTCAAGATCCTCCCGAAAATGGAATGCATGTGTGAAGATGTTCATTTTTCTGGGGAAGGGGCATAAAATCTTCATCAGAGGCTCACAGAATTCTGTGATATTAGAATATGTAAGTTTCATGGGCTTTTGGGGGAAAAAAAAGATCCTTGGGCTTTGGAGTTAGACTTTATATCCCATCCTCATTACTTGCTAGTTGTTACCTTGGGCAAGTTTTATGAGTATATAGTCTTTCAGTCCTTAGTTTCCTCAACTGTAAAATGGTAATATTAATACCTACCTGCTACAGAATGGATTTGCCTCTTAAGTACCTGCAGACAGCCTTTTTAACTTCCCCTGTCATATTCCGAAAACACTTACCCTTCCTGTCTCTTGGCACATAAAAGAACAAATGGACAAGACTTGTGCATTTATGCTATAAGGGAAGAGTTAGTTTTAAGGTGTCACCTGACCAGAATTCCAAGTATAGATCATAGGCTTGAACTTGCGCCATTCTGACTTGTTAAATTCTCATTAAACCCCTCTCCCTGACCTGTACTACCTTCTGTCTGGTCTGTCTCCTCCAAGTCTGTGACACTGGAGTGCTTGCTTCTCATTGTCTCCAGCTAAGTCAGTGAGAAGGGATCTAAGTACGGTTGGTTTGACTATATCATCTGAAAGAGATAAGTCTAGAAAATGACACATTTTCTGGCCAGGTTGTTCAAAAAAGTTAGCCCTGTTTACTCTCTTTTATTTTTTTTTTTTATTATTTATTTATTTGACACACAGAGATCACAAGTAGGCAGAGAGGCAGGCAGAAAGAGAGGGGAAAGCAGGCTCCCTGCTAACAGAGGGCCTGATGCGGGGCTCGATCCCAGGATCCCGAGATCATGACCCTAGCCGAGGGCAGAGGCTTAACCCACTGAGCCACCCAGGCACCCCATACTCTCCCTTTTAAACCAACGTTCAATATCTGAATTCTGGAAACATAGTATGAATTACAGACATTTTTGTTAAAAGGGAGAAATTCTGTACCGGTATTTTCTCAAGGCAAAGGGTAATACCCACCACTTCCCTGTCTTTTCTTAAAAAAAAAAAAAAAAAATTGATTTATTTGTTTGAGGGGGCAGGGGAAGAGAGAGAGAGCTTGAGCAGGGGGAGGGGCAAAAGGAGAGGGAAAAGGAGGAAGCAGACTCCCCACTGAGCTGACAAGCCCGCTGGATCCCAGGACCCTGAGATCAGGACTTGAGCCAAAATCAAGAGTCAGACGCTAAACTGACTGAGTCACCAAGGCACTTCTGTCTTTTCAAGGAGATGGCCCATATCCTATCCAATTGTGTATTCTTAGTTTAAGTGAAAAAGTTTACGAGGCGCCTGGGTGGCTCAGTCAGTTAAGTGGCTACCTTCAGCTCAGGTCATGATCTCAGGGTCCTGGGATTGAAGGCTCCGCCCTCTCCCTCTGCCCTTCTGCCCCTACCCTTCTCCCCCACCTTGGGCTCACTCTCTCTCTCTCAAATAAATAAATAAAATCTTTTTAAAAAATTAATGAAAAAAAGTTTTGAATCAAGTTCCTTGTACTTTATAAGTATGAGGTATTTAGGTAATAATTGAATTACAGCCAGTAAACAGTTTTGATGAATGAATATTTGTTTCTTTTCTAGATTATGAATACATTGCAATCTGTCATCTGGGATTAAGCACAGGTTCCTGCATATAAATGTGCAGTTAAGAGGTTTTTTTGTGCCGCCAACATTCGGTGGCATGATGAAATCTTGATTTAGAGTAATGGTTTTAAATGCACAAAATAAAATACAGAAATACAAAAGAAACCAGTTGTGTTGAAATACAGTTATAAAAATATTTAAAAAAAAACAAATTGTTGCTTTGTGATATGTACATGGTTAACTTATTAAATAACAGTGTCCAGGGGTGGGTCTAAAAACTGCTATCAATTTGAAATAATAGTGAATATCAATCATGCTTCAAGATCTCTGCACCCCCCTACACCAGGATATGAAAATATCTATGATTTCTAGTGGTGATAGAGCCACAGGTGCTGTTACTACTACTGATGTTTGTTACTTATAATTAAAGGGGAAGCTAAAATTCTGTTAGAATGTAATAAACATAAAGATGTAATTTCTTTCCCATTCAAGTTCACAAAGTCCACCAATGGGTCCACAGACCCTTTGAGGCAGCAGCCCCAGGTTAAAAAAAACCTCTGACTGAGCGACTGACTGCAGAACCCCCTCCCAGGTGCCATGCGTGGTTCTGGAAAACTAGATACACAGGGGAGTTAGCCAAGATCCACTGTCACAGTCCAGCCAGGAGAGACAAGTAACTGACTCCATAAGGAGGAAGGGAGCCCCTCAGCGGAGATGGGAATATGTGCTGTTTGGCTTGTCATAAGCGCGTCCTCCCTTTTTCTCCATGGCACACTGAAACAAAATCACAGTGACCACGAGCGGGTGGACAGACTTGCACTAAAACATGCTACTCGTGTTCTCAGTGTTGCTCATGAGCCCTGGGAATCGCTCAGTATAGATGGAACGTTCTTTTGCTTCCCACCCAGTAGCTGTAATTTTAAGTCTTAGTATCACCCAGTGTACTTGCTCAGTACTTAGTGACCTTTCTCCTCCATCCTTTCCAGTTTATTTGTCCTCATTTACCACAGTAGATCTACTCAGGCTTATGCTATTACCACCGTATCTATGAAAGAAATAATTTCTTCTTAGGTATTACATATTTTTTTAAATACCCTTTTTGTAAGATCACTTTAAAATGTTTTAGGGATGCCTGGGTGGATCAGTCAGTTAAGGGTCTGCCTTTAGCTTTGATCATGATCCCCAGGTCCTGGGATTGAGCCCCACATTAGGCTCCTTGCTCCACAGGGAGCCTGCTTCTCCCTCTGGCCTAGGGCTCCCCCTGCTTGTGCATGCATGTGCTTGTGTGTGTGTGTGTGTGTGTGTGTGTGTGCTCTCTGTCTCGCTCTCTCTCTCTGACAAATAAATAAAAATATTTAAAAAAAATAAAAAATAAAATAAGTATTTTATATTAAATGCATCTTCCTTCTTGGTATGTTCAATTTTTTTTTTCTTTTCCTTTTTTTATTCAGGGTGACAAATGGTGGGAAGACAACACTGGCTAAGAATTTGCAGAAACACCTCCCAAACTGCAGTGTCATATCTCAGGATGATTTCTTTAAGGTACCTATAAAGACTTCTTCGATAATTCACTTAATACAACAAAGTTCTAGTAG
Source organism: Martes martes (assembly GCF_963455335.1). NCBI lineage: Eukaryota > Metazoa > Chordata > Mammalia > Carnivora > Mustelidae > Martes > Martes martes. The sequence continues at coordinate 15,853,528 of NC_137900.1, read as the reverse complement.
CAAAATTAATGAAATTACATCCAAAAAGCCTTTGCTGAGTAATAGTTTTTGCAGTGAAGATAGGTTCCATGCAGTAACGTCCCTTATCCACTAGATGGCATTACTTATTGGCGCGGCTCCGATTTTGTCTCCTCCTCCTCCAGAGCACTTAGTAAGTTTCTTGCCCTCTTCATTCTGTAATTGTGTTATTTCAGCAGCGCACAGTTTTGATGGGTGCTTTGCTCTTTTTTCCAGCCACAGTCAGAGATAGAGACAGATACAAACGGATTTTTGCAGTATGATGGTAAGTAGATGAGTTTGTGACCCATTCGCCAATGTTCATTCTCTTTTCCAAACCCGAATACCTTTTCTGTCTATGAAGACAGTCTCAAAAATGTGCTTAAATATATTGCTGTACTTTACGCATACCTTTGTAAAGGTTTCTGGTTTATATCCAGCTATTTAAATAGATGAAACCTTTTCCCCGGTTTTATGTGTAAGACTGAAAACATAGAAACGATACATTTTTCTTCTAAAGCTAGAGCAAGGTAAGTTTGCTGGTACTCCACTTATCCCTGCCTGGGGCACACATAACTAAGGATACTTCCCTCACCCTGTCCCTGTAATCTCCCCTGAAGCAAACTCTAAGCTGCTCCTCTGGGCTTCCCTTCCCAGTGACCCAGGGGCACTGGACAGCTGCTTTCTTCTTTCTGCTGCTCATAAAGGTTAGTGAATGTTTTTGAGATGGATTCACCTCTCTCCCGTGCCCAATCTAACACTGAAGCCAGAAGATTATAAGGTCCACGAGAAGATACTTATTTTGCTACAGAGAATATCATGCTAATAAACTATATTTAATGGTCTTATCGACTTTTATGACGAACAAGATGATCACTGAGTGCTTATGCAAACTGGCAACAGAAACATCTCTCTTAAAAAGCCATAAACTACGTTATTTTTAACTTTGACGACCTTTAAGGGAAAATGTTGTGTAATCAGTTCTTACAGACACTTGATAGTTTTAAGAGAAGCAAAATCCTTGACTCACTGCCTGTTCTTGTGTCTTGAGCTCCAGCCAGAATATATTTTTCTTTTCGTCCCCGTGTCTAACGGCTAGTGAGGACGATTCTTAAAAAGTAAGCGTTAAACAAGGAAAAACTGTTTTCAACAATGGACAAAGAATTATTCGTAGTTCAAATGAGTTCTTATAAGCTGACAAGAAAAACACTAATATTCCAATTGAAAAATGTCCAAGGAGATAAACAAACTATTCATAAAAGCAAAAGTTTATTTGATTAATAAATATTACAATAAAAAGTCAACCTCAGAAGTAGTCAGAGTTGTAAATTACCTTTTTCCCCACTTATCTAATAAACAGATTTTTAAAGCAATGATTATCTAATGATGGCACAGCTATCTAATTATCAAATGATGGCTCAGTAAAACAAAAACTCTCTTAGATGGAAGTATTAATTGACATAACCCTTCTGGAAGGGAGATTGAGCATATATCCCAAAGACCTTAAAATACTCATGCCATGTGTCCAGTATCCCACTTCCAGGAATCTATCCTGGGAAAAAAAATCTGAAATTTTTAGGTAAGTGTACAAATTTAAACTAAATCAAGGTAATGCTGAAACCTTATGATAACCACCATAAGAATAGTTTAAAGATGGGGGCGCCTGGGTGGCTCAGTGGTTTAAAGCCTCTACCTTCGGCTCAGGTCATGATCCCAGGGTCCCCACATCGGGCTCTCTGCCCAGCAGGGAGCCTGCTTCCTTTCCTCTGCCTGCCTCTCTCCTTACTTGTGATCTCTGTCAAATAAATAAATAAAATCTTAAAAAAAAAAAAAAAGAATAGTTTAAAGATGTATAGCTATCAAGTTTATAAACAGATGGAATCATTAAAATGTAGTTGATAAAGACAAAGTCAGAAATAAAAAATGGAGAACTTAAAGAAGTCAAAAAATGATAGAAAAGTAGAAAATGAGATGTAAATGGTAAAGTTAAGCCAAATATATCACTAGCTGTATTAAGTTAAATGAACTAAAGTACTCCAAAGATTGTCAAGTTTATTTAAAAAAAAAAAAAAAGAAAGAAAGAAAGAAAAGCCCAAGTATAAGCACCTTACAAGAGATATATTTAAATATTAGGACAAAGAAAAGTAGACAAGGCTAGAAAAAGATCTGCCATATGAACACCTTCTGAAAGAATCTGGTGTAACTACTAATATGAGACTAAGTAAACACAAAGAGTATCACTAGAGATACTGTTATTAGAGATAAATGGGTTAATTCAACGGGAAGGTAAACGATCTAAAATTCGTGTGCACGTGATAACAACCTCACAATACATTAAGCAAAAACTGACCAAACAAAATGGGGAAATACACAAATCTATAATTATTGTGGGAGATTTTTAGTACAAGTTCTTCAATAACTAATGGAAAAAGCAGACAAAAGTTCTAAGGGTATAGCAAATTTGAACAACACAATTAACAAAGCTAACCGAATTAACATATATAGAACATGTGGCCAGTTAGAGCAGAATACACATTTTTTGTTTTCTTGAAACAGGAACGTTAACTAAAATGGCAGGCATATGCAAGGGCACGGAGCAAGTCCTAGGACATTTCAGTAGATTGAAGTAAAATAGAGATATCCTCTAACTACAGAGAACTGAATTAGAAATCAGTAACAAAAGAGTAAGTAGAAAATTCCTAAGTGTTTGGAAATTAATCAGTACCCTTTTTTTTCCAGAAAAATTTAAACATACACAAAAGTAGGCAGAAAAGTGTAATGAGCTCTCATGAATTTCTCATCCAGCTTTTAAAATGATGCACTCTTGACAATTTATATTTCATCTATGCCCTTACCCACTCTCTCCTTCTATATTTTTTGAAGTAAATTCCAGATGTCATCACATTTCTTCCGAAGCAAAGCACTTCTGTATATCCTGTGGGTTAGAGAATGAATCACGGTGAAAATTAGAAGATACTTTTAATTAAGCAACAATGAAAATATGTTAAAACTAATGGTATTTCTGGATCCAGCTAAGATGGATTGGCCCCATTCCTTTCTCTTGCTCCTCTTATAATTGAAAACCTTGGATGCAGCACAACCAACAAAGGCAGACACGAAGATGAAAAGAAAACAGACTTGAGGAATGATGGGGCTGTGATTCTCTAGGTTTTCTTCTCACCTGTCATATGTCCAGGAAGGGGTGCTAAAGGGGTGTGGAACATGATGTCATCAATAGGTGCAGACAAAAAAATCCCCAAGAAGACTGTTCCCTGTAGTCAAAGGACCGGGAAGAGAGGGGCACACCAAGTAGAAAATCATTTTGATAATATCCAACTTACTGTAGCCAAACACAAAAAGGAAAACCATCCTCCTTTCATGGCGTCAGCAGGGCCAGGTGGGGAGCAAGACTTCTGGACCCATGTGGCACCAACCAGGCAGAGAACCCCTCAGTGATCCTGTCAGTAGAGCCAGACGGCGAACTGAATTTCCACACCCGTCTAGCAGCAGCGACAGAATGAGGCAGTGTGAGGTGGTGCTAGTGGACTCTCCACTCTCCTCACCCAGAGAGCATCAGCTGCTGGCAGTCCCCACCAAGTGAAGCCACACCAACTTTCCACCTGTCTCTTCCTCCTCCCGTGACAACCTCCCCCTCCATGTTGGTGCGGCTCAGCAGGGGGATGACCGTCCACGCCCTCTCGGACCTGCGTACTACAGCTAAGCAGGGTAACTGCCTGTAGAAAAGAAGATAAAATGAGATCCAGAGCCTCACAACGTGGTACCTCAACTATCTAGGACAAGACTGAAAGTCACCAGGCAACTCTCAACTTGAATGAGAAAAGACAATCAACAGACACCAACTCCGTGACAACAGAGATGTTGGAATTATCTGACAAGGATTATAAAAGCAGCATTCATAAAAAGGCTTCCCTGAGTGATGGTGAACATTGCTGAGTCTAGTAAAAAGTTAGAAAACCTCAGTAAAGAAATAGAAGATGTAAAAAAGAACCAAATAGAAATTTTTTAATTGACAACATACAGTTAGCGAAATTTTAAAACTCACCAGAGGGACTCAACAGCAGGATAAATATGATAGAGGAAAGAATCTGTGAAATTTGAGGACAGAACAAAAGAAATTACTCTGTCTGAACAACAGAAAGTAGACTGAAAAAAAGTTAAGAGAAATATGGGACAATAACAAAAGCTGTAACATTTTTATCATTGGACCCTCAGAAGGGAGAAAAGTAAATGGGGACACCTGGGTGGCTCAGTCCATTAAGCATCTGCCTTCAGCTTGGGTCATGATCCCAGGGCTCAGGGATGGAGACCCGCATCAGCCTCCTTGCTCAGTTGGGAGCCTGCTTCTCCCTCTGCCTGCTGCTCCCCCTGCTTCTGCTCTCTCTATCTCTCTGACAAATAAAATCTTAAAAAATAAAAATTAAAAAGAAGTAAATGTGTGTAAAACATTGCAAACTTGGCATAAGACATAAACTTACAAATTCAAGAATCTGACTGATCCCCAAACAGATTAAACAAGACTGACCAAGAAAAAAAAGAGAAGGCACAAGCTAACAGAAGGCACAAGCTAACCAAGAACAAAAAAGGTAATACCACTACAGATCCAACAGACATTGAAAGAGTATATTATGAACAATCAGTGCAACTAAATTAGAAAACTTTAATGAAATTGACAATTTCCTAGAAGAACGCAACTTACCAAAGCTAACACCAGATCAAAGAGAAAATCCTAATAGTCCTATGTCTGCTGAGTAAGTTAATCCATAATTTATAAACTTTCCACTAAAAAGACTCTAAGTCCAGATGGTTCAATATAGTAGTTCTGAAGTAAGGCTCAGAAATTATAATTCTTTTTTTTTAAGATTCTATTTATTTATTTGACAGAGACATAGCAAGAGTGGGAACACAAACGGGGAGTGGGAGGGAGGGAAGCAGGCTTCCTGCTGAGCAAGGAGCCCAATGTGGGGCTTGATCGCAGGACCCTGGGATCAGGTCCTGAGCCGAAGGGCAGATGCTTAACAACTAAGCCACCCAGGCAGCCAGAAATTATAATTCTGGTAAATTCCCAGGTGATAGTAACGCTGCAGGTCTAGGTCCTACACTTTGAGAATTGGTATTTTGCAATAATTTTCTAGAACTATAGTTGTAAGCTCAAAAAGTATGTACATTTTAGAGTTTAGAAAGGACATATTTGTGTCCTTTATAAAATTTTTAATGATTTTTCTCTTATTTACTTATAAGAGCCATATATATATATTAAAGATACTAGCTCTTGGGGTGCCCGAGTGGCTCAGTTGGTTAAGCGCCTGACTCTTGGTTTTGGCTCAGGTCACGATCTCGCAGTCTTGGGATGGAGCCCCACGTCGGGCTCCGCGCTCAGTGCTGAGTCGGCTTCAGATTCTTTCTCCCTCCCCCTCTACTTGCTTGTGCTCTCTGGTTCTCTCTCTCAAATAAATCTTTTTTTTTTTTTTTTAAAGAGAAATTTTTTTAGCTCTTTGTGAAATACATTGTGGATATTTTCCCCAGTGTGTCATTTATCTTTCAAACTAATCTATAGATACTTTGCCATCCAAAAATATTAAACTTTTGTGTAGTCAGGAGGAAACAGACATCATAAGTAAAGCAACATTGGCCATGAGTTTATGATTGTCAAAGCTCGTAATGCGAACATAGGAATTCATTGTACCCTACTCTCTACTTTTATATATATATTTGAAATGGTCCATATTAGAAATGTTTTAAACATACCAATTTGTCTAAAATATTTATTCCATATTTTGAAGGGTAAATAAAATAGTGTTATTCTATATATTTTTAGAGCCCTGGATATACTCATCATAGAAAGCCACATCATAAACCTTTTGTTATATTGACTTCATATTCTTGTCTGTTTGTTTCAAGTGCTTGAAGCGCTTAACATGGAAAAAATGATGTCCGCCATTTCCTGCTGGATGGAAAGCCCAAGACACTCACCGGTATCAACAGACTCTGGAAGCACCGAGGAAATTCCCATATTAATCATTGAAGGCTTCCTTCTCTTTAATTATAAGTAAGCGTCCTCAACCTAATACTGACTCGGAATGAATGGGGGGAAAACCTTGTGAACTAAAGATGCTGTGATTTTAGGCCCCTTGACGCTCTGTGGGACAGAAGCTACTTTCTGACAATTCCTTATGAAGAGTGTAAGAGGAGGAGGAGGTGAGTGTTGAAATCACCTTTGTGGATCCTAATTCAAAAGACAGTTTACATAGGGGTGCAAATTACAGCATAGGGTGTAGGGTCACTAGTATTTGTAACAACACAGTGTAGTGACAGAGGGTAGTGGCTACACTCACGGTGAGCATAGCCTAACGTACAGAGAAGTTGAATCTCTATGCTGTACAATCAAAACTAAAGTGACGTGTGTCAACCATACTTCAATTAAAAATGAAAAATTTTTAAGTAAAAAAATATGTTGATTATGATTTTCCATTCATGAGCCATAACTCTGCTGCAGACACAAAGAACACCAATTAATTGAAAGCTTAACCCAACATAGCAAGTTCTCTGTCATTATTTACACTGACATTTGTCTCTTAATTCTGTACTGAAGGAGGGGGAGATAATTATGAATGATAGTGAATTACAAAAGTAATTAAATCCATTTTGTTGTCTTTGTAACTAGTGTTGCATCTAAAATGTATACCCTTAATTCTGTTTAGAGTTAAGTCTCAGTGATTTTTCCCAGTATCCTGACCATTATTATTTTACTGTTATCAATTGTGCGTTTCTGTCCACATAAAGTGTCCTCTGTGTTTTGATAGTACAAGGGTCTACGAGCCCCCAGATGTCCCAGGGTACTTTGATGGCCACGTGTGGCCCATGTATCTGAAGCACAGACAAGAAATAGAGAACATCACGTGGGAGATTAGTAAGTACCTTTTCTTCCTCCGCAGGAGGCCTTCACGTGTCATTGCTCAAAGTCTGCAGGAGAAAGGATTTTTAGGAGGCATTTTTCTCATGGATTACATTATAAAGGAATGCTTTAAACCAGAATACTCCAGGCCTTTCCACAACTGTTCTGATTTCTGTTTCTCTCTCTAAGGCTCTTGTGAAAGCCTGTCAGCTTCTAGAGGGTCCGTCGTGAAACAGATATTAACTGAATGCCTTCTGTGTACAAGGCACTGCCCTGGTGATGTTGAGGAAAATAAGACAAACCCAGCCACTACTCTTAGGAGCCAACATTCTCTCAGGGAAACAGGCATTAGAGACACTAGCTGCCTGAGCATGTCCTTTCTAGCTATGCTAAGTGCTGTGACACCAAGTTCCAGGGGGACTAGGCGAGGCCCAGCAATCAGGGAAGGCTTCCTTGAGGAAGTCACTTAAACCACACTCTGAGGGGTTTAACTGGACAAAGGGAGGTAGGTTGGGTGGACAGCGGATCACCCCAAACAGTGCACAAAAAGGCCAGGGATAGGTAAGGAATGAATAGCATCTGAAAGAAGGGTTGGTGTATTTTTGGTAGAGAACCAAGAGGAAGAAGTGATGCTGGAGACATAAGGAAGATCTAAACTCTACAAGGCCATAAGCCAGTTAAGGACTTCGGTCGTTATCGTGGGAGAAATGGGAAACCCTCCTCAGAGAGGTTTTAAACAAGGACATGGTAAATAACAAATTATTGAGTTAGTGAGATTCCCCTAGCTATGTGAGTGTGGATGCAGGTGCTTAATAGAACAGAATGAGAGAAGAGATTTGGAGGGTGCCCCTCTCTCCCTCTCCATCCAAACTGCCAATCTGGGGGTGCCTGGCGGCTCAGTCAGTGGAGCATGCAAGTCTCGATCTCAGGGTTATGAGTTCGAGACCCATGTTTGGTGGAGAGATTACTTAAAATGAAACCTTAAAAAAAAAAAAAAATGCTGGGCACCTGAGTGGTTCAGTGGGTTAAAGCCTCTGCCTTCAGCTCAGGTCATAGTCTCAGGGTCCTGGGATCGAGCCCTGCATCAGGCTCTCTGCTCAGCGGGAGCCTGCTTCCTCCTCTCTCTGCCTGTCTCTCTGCCTACTTGTGATCTCTCTCTCTCTGTCAAATAAATAAATAAAATCTTTTAAAAAAAAATGCTGATCTAACCACACCCCCACTTTGCTTAAATACCTACAAACAAAGAGTTCAACTTTTTGGGATAAAATCCAAACAGTCAGACTTAAAGGCCTCTAAAGACTAAGTAAGGCCTAGACAGCCTTGCTCTAAAATCTCATCTCTCTAGTGTCCCTGACTCCCACATTCTAGCCCCTCCAAACTGTGCATCCCTTGCTGAACAAGCAAACTGATCTCTTACCACCAGTTTTCTGATTAAAGTATTCTTTTCGGGGCGCCTGGGTGGCTCAGTGGGTTAAAGCCTCTGCCTTCGGCTCAGGTCATGATCCCAGGGTCCTGGGATCTAGCCCCGCATCGGGCTCTCTGCTCAGCAGGGAGCCTGCTTCCTCCTCTCTCTCTCTCTGCCTGCCTCTCTGCCTCCTTGTGATCTCTGTCTGTCAAATAAATTTTTTTTTAAAAAAGTGTTCTTTTCTTCCATTAACCTATATAACTTATACTTTTTCTCCAAAATTACCTATGCCAGTTTGGGTAAAAATGCATATCTCCTGGGCCTGGAGAACATGGCAGAGCCCAGACCCCTGCATGGTTCTTTCTGCCCACAGGTCCTATCCCCGTGCTTTAATAAAACCACGTTTTGCACCCAAAAAAAAAAAAAAAAAAAAAAAAGCTTCGCAAGGATCCTGATATATAAAGCAGTTGGAGAACCAGGCCCTGGAATGATTCCTCAGGGCTGCTACATACCCAGTGCCATTTAACTCTTTCTTTTTCAAAAAATAATTTCCACACCTGTTAATATGCATTTCCCCCTATTAAACCAATTTTTCTTTACCTGTTATTCCTGACTCTAATCTATTTCTGTCTTTAATGGCTATTAATTTCTTTTTAAGTGTCTAAGGTCCTGTGTTCTTTATTTAAACCTGTGAATATTCTCTTTTTTTGAGGGGGTAGTGGCAGAGCAAGAGGGACAGAGAGAACCTTAAGCAGGCTCCATGCCCAGCACAGAACCCGACGAGGGGCTCAGTCTCAGTACCCTGTAGTCATGACCTGAGCTGAAATCTAGAGTCAGACGGTTAACCGACCGAACCACCCAGGCGCCCCTGAACCTGAATCTGTTAGTATTCTTAAGGGATGTCAGATAGCAGAGTAAGAATCCACGGCTAAGAGGCCCCCTGGCATTTGAACCGCTCTCCTTTCTCCTTCTCAGTTTACCTAGATGGAACCAAATCAGAAGAGGACCTCTTTTCACAAGTGTATGAGGAGCTAAAACGAGAACTAGCAAAGCAAAAGTGTAAGTGTTGTGGACGGTGAAGGAACAGCCCGGAAGAAGCGTTCATTGCACACCCAAGAATGGCTTCCCAGGATGCTCCTGTAGGGGTGGTTGTATCCTTTCACTCGTTGCTTTGAAGACAATTTTGAATCAGAGACTCCGAATGGGTTTGGGGCCTTGATTATTTTGTTTATGAGGCTTTGTCTTTTGTTGTTTTTTTTTAAGGGTGAAAATGCCCACCCAGTGTTACAGCCCTTAACGATGTTTATGTTACATAGTTGAAACTTTCTAGTAGATGGCTGTCATTTCAGTGGGATTGACATTATCCTTTGGGCAGAGTGAAGTTAAAAGGCTAATGACCCCCTTTTTATATGTCTAGAGCTCCCCTTCTGCTTTAGTCCTCTTAAAGATTTCCCATGGACTTACTTTTCCCAGATACCTCAAAAATAAACACAGGATGTTAAAAAAAATATTTAAGGAGAGTTTCTTTAAGGTTTTCATCTTAGATGACCCATTTTTCAAGTACCAGAACCCCTCCTCCATCTGACTTGAGCGGGAAGAAAGTACAGGGTAGCTGTGGCTTCAGGCTCAGCCAGACTGAGCAGCTCAATGCAGCCTTCAAGGCTCTGCCACAATTCCACGTTGCTCTTTGGGTTTCTTCTGGAGGCAGACTCTCTCCACCAACAGATACGATGACGGTTGGCAGCAGACTCTCTCCACCAACAAATACGATGGCTGTTGGCAGCACCAGCCTCCCAGATGCAGCATCCCCAGTAGAGAAAGACAGTTCATCCTTTCTTTAGCTTTCCCAGGAGTTGAAAGATGTCAGAGCTGAGTGTTGGGTTCCAAGGAGCTTGTATATAATTTTCACTACTTTAGCATATGTTTAAGATTCTTTATTTTAAACACTTTTGTAAAAAGCCATTTTGCATTTTAACCCAACGGGGAGATTTTGATTGGTCCTGCTTGGGTCACAGGGCTTGTGCTAACCTAATCACTTTGGCCAGGGAGATGGGATACTCTGATTGGGTAGGACTAGATCACGGACTCATCTTGTCCTTGAACGCCTCTCCTAAGGCCTCCTGTTTAGCCAGAGAAATTCCCCAGAAGGAAAACAGCAGGAGGTAGAAACCAGAAGGAGGTTGGAAAAGCATGCTGGGAGAGCAAAACTAAAGACCCAGCTGCTGTTTTGTTGTGGGGTTTTTTTGTTGTTTTTTTTAAGAGTTTATTTATTTATTTGACAGTGAGAGAGGGAATACAAGCAGGGGGAGTGGGAAGGGGGGAAGCAGGCTTACTACCGAGCAGGGAGCCCAAGGCTCGCTCCCACGCTCCTGGGATCATGACCTGAGCCAAAGGCAGACAGACACTTTAAGACCCGAACCATCCAGGTGCCCACTCCCCCCACCCCCAGCTGCTGTTGTATTCGAACTATTGCAACTAAAAGGGTTTTCACAGTTGACATGTGCAAAATGTAGTCATTCGCTCATTGAAGAGGAGACAGTGTGAGTCCTGAGAAGCAACTCCCCTAAGCCAGATGTAATCATCTCTTAATAAGAATTAGATTTCCTGGGGCACCTGGGTGCCTCAAGTGGGTTAAGCCTCTGCCTTCAGCTCAGGTCGTGATCTCAGAGTACTGGGATCGAGCCCTGCGTCGGAGAGGGAGTGGTCTCTGCTCAGCAGGGAGCCTGCTTCCCCCCTCTATCTGCCTGCCTCTCCGCCTACTTGTGATCTCTCTCTGTGTCAAATAAATAAATAAAATCTTTAAAAAAAATTAGATTTCCCTTGTTCTCAGTAAATTCCTGTGTTAACAAGGGGACTGAGCCCTGCCCGTCCGTGCACTGACCCTACACACTCCTGATTCCACCATCAGCCCTTCGTGTAGCCATTCCCATTTGGAGAAATTTCAGGACCATTTTAAAGTTTCTTGTAAGTGGAGCTTAGAGTCCTTGGCTGATATGCCTGTCCCCCCACCCCACACCCCTGTCGTCTGTTTCTTTGGTGAAACCCAGGGAGGCTCAGGGCACCGACGTGAAGGGCTCTAGAGTGTAGAGTGAGGAGAGTTCAGCCTCTGAGCCAGAGCCACTTTGCTGAGAGTGGCTGCCTCCCTTTCCGACCCTAATGAGATACTTCAGGGTGTTTCAGCTGCTGGACACCCGTGCCTTTCCATCCCTTGATAGTGGCCAGCGCTGAAGTCCAGTTTTAAGTGGCTAAGTCATACTCTGGAGTTGGGCCTTGTGGCCCATCTACCGATAAAGATGAAAGGAGCCTTCTCCAAGTAGCTCAGACCGCAGCTCGTTCCAGATCAAATGCCGGTTTCTCCCATCTGTTCCAAGACCCGAGAACAGCAGGTCTGTTTTGACAGACACTGAAACCCCATGAGGGAGTACATGTCCGTGTGTGGGCGGCAGCCCTCTTTGCTTGCTCACGTCCTAGAGGCCGCTGAGAAGTGTTCACCTGGGCCTTTTCAGGCTCTCTTGCTTGGGTTCTAGATATCAGATGAAGTTAAGTAGGAAAAAAAATCATAACAAATATTAGAAGAGACATAAAATCCAAAGCAAATCTGCTTTTCTTACCTCTTAAGATCTATACCAGCTTTTTTTTCTTCCAGTTGCATAAATAAGTTACAGTGTTATTTATAGTAACCCACCACCTTTCCCAGTTCTCATAACCACGGTACCTTGGCAGTGCTGCCTGGAGGGCTCCTCAGCATGGCCTGGTTTAACCCACGCTCGGGGGCTGAGCGAGCAGGGAGGCCTTTCCTAGGTTTCTACGGAGCACTCTGTAGGCTCCTCAGAACCTCTCCTAAACCTGCTGCACCAACTTCCCATTTTAAGCACATAAAATTGTAATTGTGATCAAGTCACAATAATGGGAGGGAAACAGAGATTGAATTTAATGATTAATGAAACAAAGGACCCAAGAGAGTAAGAACATAAAGTTATATGTTTAATTTAATCCTTACTTAAATTCCGTGTTTGGGGCAAGATTTAATCATTGCCTCTCCTCACAAGGACAAGGCCGTCTAGCTACCAGAACTTTCAGACCCCTTTGGAGAATGTTTATTTTCATGGTGATGGCTTGCTTTCTGGCATGCTGGTTACTTTTTCAAGGGAGGCTGACTCTGCCACATATGCAAGATAGAAGCTGGCAAGTCTTGATGGGAGATTGGCTCCCACATGTAGAGAGGAAAGGGGGCAACAAATGTCTATTACCATCTCATTATAAAAGCATATTCATTATAAACAACTTTTAATATTAAAAAGAAAATAATCACTTGAATCCCCCCCCAATCAGCAATGTTAACATCTTAGTGAGTACACAATCAGCATTTTTGCTGTTCACATCAGCCTCTTAACGTGTTTACGTGGTTAATCGCCATACGCATTTCTTTTTTACAATGTTTTTACACTAGTATTTAATACTTAAAGGAGCTTTATAGAGCTTATTATATAATGAAACTGAGTAAAACTAAACAGCTCTTCCAATTAAAGGAGTCAAGGCCGAGTTCTGTTTTGCTCATTAAAAGTGAGTTGTAAGACTTGGCATTGACATCTCAGTGCAGAAGAAAGAGGTCACATGTCTCATTTCAAATGAAAGGAATAAGAAATTGCAAAATAAAATTTAATAAAAGGTGTGTATTTTTCTCTCAGCATTTTTCTACCTTTATATTTAAAATATAATGTCCAATTAAAAATAATAGTATAATTATCTGATATAATAGCCAGAATTATCATAGGATTTATGACCCATTTCACAGCTGCTAAGTGTTTAGTACCTTTACAAGTTTTTCACATTGGCAAGTAACATGCTATAAAAATATTTACAAATATCATTTGTTTTCTTCTCCTGGAATTATATTAAAAATTTTCAGAAGTGGGGCACCTGGGTGGCTCAGTGAGTTAAAGCCTCTGCCTTCGGCTCAGGTCATGATCCCAGGGTCCTGGGATCGAGCCCCGTATTGGGCTGTCTGCTTAGCAGGGAGCCTGCTTCCTCCTCTCTCTCTCTGCCTGCCTCTCTGCCTATTTGTGATCTCTGTCTGTCAAATAAATAAATAAAAATCTTTAAAAAAAATTTTTTTCAGAAGTAACGCTTGATTAAAGAGTATAATCATATCTATATGTATATACTTCAGAAAATAAATACTACACTAAAAAACTTTGTTTCTCCAACACTAACTCTATGATACGAATGCAATAGGTTTATCGTTGAGCTTCAAACCAAAGTCACCAAAGGTTCAACTAGGCTTCCTTATTTTAAGAAAAAAAGAGTAAAGGTACCCATGCTCTTTCCCCAGATCAAGGAAAATGCTCCAAAACAATAATTCTACTACAACCAGCCACCCTTTGTGATATTCTTCTAATTTTCAAACTATTTCATTCCTTGAAGCCAGCAATTATTACACCAATTGCAAACGATGTTGGATATCTGATACCTTAAGATAGGCTTAAATTTAGTCTAAGGATTCAAAGAATGAGTTCTTTTAGCCTTTATTTAGTTCCTGATGGAAAAGCAGCATTTCTGGCTCCAGAATCCCTATGATCTTAATAGTAGATTAAGATTCACTGTTGATAATGTGAAGATTTAATGCAATGAGATTGGAATTCTCTATTAATTTCTTTCTACTTGTGTTTGTTTCCAAGGCTTGCAAGTAACAACATAAAGATGCAGTGCTCGGAATCCTTCCTGGGATGAATTAGGAAACTCAAAGGAGTATATCTGAGAACCTTAACCAAGATTCAATAAGTGCTTTGGTATGATAACAGCTGCTGGTTCGTTTGTTTGTGTTATCACACGTGGTTTCTCCGACATGTGGAACAGTAAATGGTTATCCACACGCCACCAGACAGGACTTTACCTTCATGAGTTGTTCTTACTCCAAGAAATACGGAGAGATAGCATAGCTCACAATGAGTCAGTCCGTCTGGACCAATGATTGTCAAACTTTTCTGAATGGGACCCAGAGTACAAAATAAGATTCATCACAATCCAGTATTTATGTAATCTCTTGTGCTTGAATGTGGATGTGTGTGTGTGTGTGTGTACACACCTATCAAGTATCACAAAGCATTTACCTTAGATTCAATGCACACTGATATTTTTCTATTTTTAAATTTATTTTAAATATTCTTTACCATCTAATATCAATGCCTATTTCCTACAAATAAAGGCTTTAGTGGGAGTAGCAGTCACATTGAATAGATCAACAATTTACCTCGGGTGTCTTTCTTGTGTGTGTTTTGTTACTGTTTCTTACATGTGTGTAAAACCACTGGATCATTGTGTCACTTGTTTTGATACTTTGTTATAATAGGGAGTGGTTTTTTGTTTGTTTTATTTTGTTTCTGTCAAACCAATGGTCTAAAGTCATAGAAAGCATTTATGGTTACTTAAATATGTAGTACCTTTCACTGAAAGGAACAGACAGAAGATCTGAATTATATAATTTTGGGGGGCCTCTTTCAATGCTGGAATTTAAATATCTACTGTACTGATCAACCTCTTATTTTTTAAGAGATTGCTCCCAATCCTCTCAATCTTTACAAGTAGAAATATATTATTACATTAACGTTAATTGATCTTTACAGACTCACTTGATCAGCTCTCGTTATTTCTGTATTTCTAACTAGCTTGTACTCAGTGGTAATTAAGGAGGGTGTTTTGATCATACACACTAAACAACAAGCAAACAACAACAACAACAAAACAAACCCTGAACCCAAGTGGCACTTCTTCCCCCTAACAGCTGTATGACTCTGATCAAATTATGGAAAGTCTTTACTGCAAACAATTCAAAGTCTCTATTTCCTCTTGGTAAGATGGGGATATCAACAGTACTTAGTATGGGTGTAGCATTGAGTGAGGATCAAGTTCAAAATCCTTAATATGGCCTCCAAGTCACTGCCTGAGCTAGCTTCTCTGTGCCTCTCTATTCTCGTTGCCCGTCACTCAACCCATTGCTGTTCAGTACCGTGACCTCCTCTCCTCAAACTTTCCAGAACCCTTCCTGCCTCGTGGTGGGCACACATGCTGTTTCTGGGGCTCAGATCAAACTTCCACAACCCTCCCCTCCAATCAGCCTGCCCCCCTCCACTCCTCCTTCAGAGTGCCCTGACGTTCCTGCTTCAAGAAGAACTTCCCTCTGTAGATGCTGGCAAAGCCCCCCTCCTTGTCCTTCAGAGCACTCATCACAACTGGAATTACACTACCACTTCCAGAATCGCTCATTTAGCAACAGTCTTTCCAGCTACACAGAAGCTCCGTAAAGGCGGGTCTTGCCTCTGTGACTGAGTCACACACACGTCCCTGCGAACCAGCACAGTGTCTAGCACGTGAGAAGCATCCAAAGAAGTATTGGGTACAAAAGTAAATTCCTATTATACCAAGAATGAATTCACATGCAACCAATATGTTAGTTGAGTAGTAGTAGCTTAAACTTACCGGGATTTTTTTTTTTTTTAACCTAAGAAGAAAGTTCAAGGCAGGCAGTCCAGAGTTTGTACATAGAGTTGTCAGGTTTAGGGGGGGAACCCCCAAAAACACAAGTAGAGGACACAGAGTTAAATTTGAATTTCAGATAAACTATAGTTATTTATAAATAACTGCAGTATAAGTAAGTCCCAAATACTACATATGTAAGACTGTTGTTTCTCTGAAACTCAAATTTAATTGGGTGTCCTGTATTTTATCCGGCACCTCTGCTTTTGCAGCAACTCAAAAATTCAGAAAAAAGGCAAGGTTTTCCATCCTTGGCTTGCGGCCCTATCACTAGGAGGTCACAGGAAGGCACTGAAAGTTCCCAACATATTGTCAGCTATCAAAGCAGAAAGATGGGGGGATGGGGATACAGATAGCCCCATGTCTTCCAACATCCCCCTCCAGTGTCCCTGGCGGACTCCTGCAGATGTCTTTGGAGCCAGGATTGGCTCACATGGCCACTTCTCACTGCAAGGGAGGCGAGACGGAGGCTGTCATGACAGATTTGAACTGATTATGATTCATTGTCTGGGGATGTTGCCACGGGAACAAAATCAAGCCTCTTTTAGCAAGGAAGGAGGAGGGAACAGATGAGCAACCCAAAGTGCCTACCACAACCTTTTCTCTGCCTACCCTCCCTGGCCGTGATTTCATCAAGATTGGATTGCTCTAATCCCAAATTCCAAATTACTGTTCTCAAAACAGTAGGAATTTTTATTTTAAAAAAATTATTTATTTTTTTTTTAATTTTTAATTTTTTAATTTTTTTAAGAATAAAAGTCTAGGGATGCCTGGCTGGCTCAGTCCATTGAATATCTGCCTTCTGCTCAGGTCATGATCCCAGAGTCCTGGGATCGACTCCTGTATTGGGCTCCTTGCTCAGTGGGGAGCCTGCTTCTCCCTCTGCCTGCTGCTCCCCCTGCTTGTTCTCTCGCTCTCTCTCTCTAACAAATAAATAGATTTAAAAAAATCTTAAACAACAACCAAAAAAAGGACTAAAAGTCTAGATGTAATTCTTTAAACATCATTTCCAAGAATTTTCTGAAATATCCTCTCTCCCCGCACCCCTCCCCACCCCCAAGAAGGATGTCCCTGCTGATTGAGGATCATTACACTTGACTTTTCTCCCCATTTCAGCATGCAAAACTAGGTCAGAGAAAGACTCTACCTTGAAGAAGGATATTAAAAATAGAAATAGTCGAATCATTTTAAGAGGCAATAAGTGTCTTTATGCTTACTACTCTCAGTGGGAAATAAATCAGGAATTCAAAATGAAGGCTACCTCCTTTCTGACTTCTGGCTGAGTATTTTCACACTGCAGCTCCTCTTACCCACACAATTGATGAGACGTTATTTCAAAAAGCACAAGCTCTTTATACATTGAAAGGAGCAATCCTGGCTGACATCTCCACTCTCCGTGCATAAGTAGCCTCAATCCTTTTAGGTGACTGTGCTGTAGGAAGGCTTCATCGTACTTAATATGACACAGAGGAGGGAATCACAAAGACTGTCACAGTGGAGGGTAAGATTCAAACCCAAGTTAACCTTTTAAGGCCATGCTCGTGGCAGTACACAGAATCATAAAATGTTGGAGCAGTAACAGCTGGTTCAACCTTCTGTATTTCAGGATGGAAGTTAAAACCGGAGCTGGTGACCTGCCCAGCCCCACGCAGCTAGTTAGTGGCGGGACCGGGGCCAGGCCGCCATCCCCACTCTGCTCAAATACGCGCACACGCACACGCACACGCACACGCACACACACGCACGTATTTTAATTTCAAAGCAAAGAAGGGCAGAAAAGTCATCTGCGAGACTACATCAACTGTTCTCTCTCCTTTGAAGATTGCAAATTGAGGAGCCTGGGAAGACAAGGGCTGAGTCAGGGAAACATGAAACTTTCTTCTCTGGGCTGTCGGAGCCTGGTCAAGGAGGCAAGCCTGCTCACGAGCAGGGGGAAGCTAATGTGTGCTCCGTGCTGCTCTCTGGCTGGCCTGACCCTTGGCTTGAGGCTCTAGCTGCTCCTCCAACCGTCCATCCGTAGTGGAGAGTTAGGGAAGAGCAAGGATATGGAAAAAGTAGAACAGGCGTTGGGCTCCTTTTTTGCAAACACGCAGAAATCGATGGAAATGGCAGTAGCTGGCTCAGGGCTCTAATCAAGGGAGTATGACCTTGAGAACATCAAAGAAATGTTAAGAGAACATCAGAAACAGACTTTCTTACCAAAGCGAGCATATCTGATATGTGCATGCCCACAAGTCCAGAAACACGTTGTCAATGCAAACGTGGAGATAGAATAATGGGTTCCCTGCGAGCTTCCAGATCCCAGAGAAGTTAGGTCATGTTCTTCAAGGTTAAAAACTGAGACTAAAGCTTGGCCAAAGAAATCTGTATTGACTGTTCCCTCCAAACCTGCACAACAAGATCCCGGAACTTATTGTTATACCAGTGGTTTTCAAACCTCAGCATGTACCAAAATCACTTGGACAGCTTGTTAAAACAGAGAAGCAGGTCCCCAACACCCTGTTCAACACATTACTGAGTTTCTGACTCAGTAAGCCTGAGATAAGTTCGTAGAATTTGCCTTTTTTTTCTTTCTTTTTTTTAAAGATTATATTTATTTATTTGACGGAGAGAGAAAGCGAGAGACCACAAGCCAGGGGGAGTGGCAGAAGGAGAGGGAGAAGCAGGCTCCCCAGTGAACAAGAAGCCCAGTGTGAGGCTCTCGATCCTAGGGTCCTGGGAACATGACCCGAGCTGTAGGCAGACGCTTAACTGCTTAACTGACTGAGCCACCCAGGCACCCCTTAGAATTTGCATTTCCAACAATTTCCCGTGTGATGCCAATGGTGCTGACCCAGGGACCACACTCTCAGCATGACTGCTCTACAGAGGACCAACAGCAGCTTGCAGACCCAGAACGGACCCTGCTGGCTGTTACTTGGACACTACCAGCCTGAAAGGATCAGTATTCTGAGCCCCGAAAGATGTTACAGAATCACACATGTGCTAGTTATTGGATTGATCACTCCAGATTCTTCCTTTTGGCCTCATCTGTAAAAATTAATCTGGGCCCTTTACATATTTTTCCCTTCCCAGGTAGAATGATGTTAGGCTTTGTCCATAGCAGGTGCTGGAGAGACACAGCAGAAGAAAAGGATTTTCTCTGGTTCTTGTGGCTTGGCAACTGTAGCCGAGGACCTCTGGGGAGACAGCTCCCTGCAGAGCTGCATTTCCATGGCACCCTAAAGAGGGGGATTCCCGAAATTTCCAGAGGATGGATTTCTAGAGAGTTTGGTTTGCATTGCTAACCAAACTGCTTTCCAGCCATTCGTGAGCCATGGCAGTGCCTTCTCCAACAAGGGTTGGCTCTCATTAGTGACCACAGAAATAATGAGGTTTTGAGAGGTATAGTAACTACCCAAAGTTCCATGGCTCACACTTATTGGAACCAGGTTTGGTACCCAAGCAGGGAGCTCTTGACCATCATACCTTACCTACAAGGCTAGTCCTAGCACTCTGTGATGTGGCTTGCTGGCGCCACTGCACTTGGCCTGCAATCACACCTCCACGGCTCTTGGCCACCCATTTTCTATACTACGAGAGGGCTTCATAGTTCAAAATCCAAAACCAATCGGAAGCCTTCTACCTTTAAAAGCTCTTACGTTCACTGTGTCATATCACAGAAGTCGACACAATAGTCACCTGGCTGAGGAATGCCTGGGATCATGAGCCACGCAATTTAAAACACCATGTTCAACACACCCCTTGAACTTATCTCCATGAGTGAGTTGCGGCTGTCCCTCTCTGGGCACACCCGGCAGGAAATCTGGTGGGACTTGCTCACACTAGTTTTCACTTTTTGTCTGTCTTCCTGTTTTACAAACGGGGAATGTGGTAGAAGGCACAAAGGCATCAGGAATCAATGACATCAGCACTTGGAGCTATTTTGTTTAGATTCATGCTGATCTCCGTGACTTCTCTGTCTGGTCCAATCGTACTAATCAGAGTAGGCAGTACATAGATGCTTATTGGACTCCCTGATTGAACAGTCATTTGCCTGACTCTTAATGTTCTTAGGAGGTAACCTAGCTTTAGGAAAAATACATTCAATGGTAAAAATAGCTATCATCTTGGGTCGCCTCAATGGCTGAGTTGGTTGAGGACTGACTCTTGGTTTCAGCTCAGGTCATGATCTCAGGGGCGTGGGAGCTCAGGTTCTGAGCTCAGTGTGGAGTCTGCTTGTCTCTCTTCCTCTGCTCTTCCCCCACTCACATGCTCACTCTCACTCTATCTATCTCTAATATGAAAGAATAAAATCTTTAAAAAAAATAGCAATCACCTGTAGAGTGCTTACCATACACAGAACTGAGGCTCTATTGCCTAGCTAGTCTACAGAAATAGATTAATTGGATGAGAGAGTTGACATCTATATTAGGTAATCAAAGGTATTATTATTGCTTTGATTGATTGATTGATTGATTGGGGGGAGAGAAAAAAGGGGGGAGGGGCAGAGGGAGGGAGAGAGAATCTTAAGCAGGCTCTACCTCAATGTGGAGCCCACCATGGGGCTCAGTCTCACAACCCTGAGATCATGACCTGAGCCAAAATCAAGAGTCAAATGCTTAACCACCTCTGCCACCCAGGGACCCCTATTATTGCTTTTAGTAAACAACAAATGGCATAGAGAAGTAATGTTTACTTACAGCTGGAAACCTTGACTCAAATCGCAGTTAGGCTTATTTGTAAAGTGTAAGCGCCTTTAGAAAGTTTGAGATCATTAGAAATAGGGATGATGTATACAGCCTGGAAGTCAATTATGTCTCCCAAACACAAGAAACACAAAATGCCTCCCATCGTTCATGTCCAAACCTGTCCTTCCACGTCCATGAATTTGGGGCTGAGCTTAGGACATACTACCCCACTTGACAACAAAGGAAAATGAGGTGCTAATTTGTCCCTTGAGGCCACTGAAGGAGTCTGCATCGGAGCCAGATTTTTAATAAAAATCAAACAAAGGTAGACATTCACAGAGAATTGGATTTATTTCAGTATAAATTATAAACTTGATTTCCTTTCCAACCCCATGTACTTTCTTCCGTCCTCTTTTATTTTTCCTTCTAACAGGCTTGCGATAAAGTGCTCACCAAAGCAAAATGCAAGTCATGCTGAAGGCTCAGTAAGTGTGGGCCTGCTGTGACACGGCTATCTGGCTTTTGGGGAATTCCATGCTTCCAGAGACGAAGACGAGTCAAGGACACAGCGCACGGCGGAAGTGGCCGCCATGGTTGCTCATGCTGACCCGTGAAGCAGCCACATGGAAAGCACGTGGAACTATGAGTAGGAAAACCTAGGTTTTCATTCCAGCTCTGAGGCTTGACCACGGGCATGCCATTTAACTTCTCTGAGCCCGAGGAAGCGAAGCCTCCCTCAAAATTGAAATTCTTAATATCAACCTCATGGCATTTGGTGACAAGGATTAGTGCATCTAAAGCATCCAGTCAAATGCCTGGCAGTAGGTGAGTGTTGACTATTAGTATTAGCTCCATCTTCAGTCCCACCTCTTGTCTCCATCCTACAAACCTAAGGTTGTTCTTAAGATCAAATAAGGTGTAAGAAAAATCGTGTGACAGAATCTATGGGGCTCTGCAAATGTTAAAATGTTATTATGACAGATGAAAGCCAAGGCTAGAGGCAAGTTGCACATAACCCTCGTGTTTTTTTAATTATTATTCTTTCCCCTTCAAGACCTCATTCGAGACACATTTTAATCCTTTTGGCCTATAAAAAATGAATGGAACATATGGTATGTTTGCTCCAGGCCCGAAACTCTGTATTAGGGTCTTCAGCCTTTGAGACAACAGATGATCTGACCTATGAATTCCATCCCCCTTCCCCTCCTCAAAGAAACCTTAATCCCAGCCATAATATTGGATCAAGCTGTTTTTGCCTTGCCCTCTTAGATTACTTGATCTGAGGAAAACCAGCCAACATATGGTGAGAATATTCAAACAGCCCTCTGCAAAAGCCCATGTGGCAAATAGTAGGACTCCCTGCCAATAGCCAGCCCTGGTACTGAGCCATCCCGGAATTGGGGCTTCCAACACCAGTCAAGCCTTTAGGTGACTAAAGCCTGACGGACACCTTGATTTCAACTTGGTGAGAGGCTCTGAGGCAGAACCCACTCCTAACACCCCCATCCGAGTAACTGCACAAGGTCACTGTGTTTCAAGCTGCTACATTTGGGGTGATTGGATAATTTGTTATGCAGCATTAGATCATAATACACCACTCACTCCACATCATCAGCTGAGGGTGATTTGTGTTGCATGTCTGCCACTTTCCTGCCAAAGACATTTTGAATAATTGATCTGAATCACTTGGGATGGGTCCTGGGCATCTGTACTTTTTTTTAAAGCTCTATAGATGAATGTGATGTTGCAGTGAAAAACCTCTATTTTATTGGGAAGTATAAATACTTAATGTGTAATTATAACCCACTAGCTTTGAAAAAAATTTTTTCTTTTATTTAACAGTCAGAGATCGCAAGCAGGCAGAGAGGCAGGCAGAGAGAGAGGAGGAAGCAGGCTCCCTGCTGAGCAGAGAGCCCGATGTGGGGCTCGATCCCAGGACGCTGGGATCATGACCTGAGCCAAAGGCAGAGGCTTTAACCCACTGAGCCACCCAGGTGCCCCAACCCACTAGCTCTGAATCCGCTAAACTGCATTCTTTCCTCTACGATACACTGTACAAATTAGGACTGGCTTTTAAGCTATTGGAAACTCAGGTGGGCAGCCCCATCATTGGGACGATCTGGTGTTCTTCTCCCCTCTGTCTCTAACATAGAAGTGAGCGAGGAAGACTCATCTTCACTACTTTCCTCTTGAATTTCCCTCTTGGCTTCACTGTTTTGACTTAAGAACAAAGCCAGTGTATATGTAGCACTGCTTGGCTTTGGGACAATTTGCAACGGCTCCCATCATGTTCTGTTGCAAACCCTCCTTTGCTCCTGACTCAGACGCACTGACTCTTTCATGGGCTGCTCCACAAATATTTTTCAAGTACATATGAAAATTCTGTTTTACCTGGAGAAAATGACAGTCATGACGAGATGGTGACACTTCTGTCCCGCTCAAACATACACACCAAAGATGCTGAATTTCCTAACGTGAGGCTTGAAAATAAGAGTAAATGCATGGCTGAGCATCTTCTCCTTCCTTCTGTATCTTTTCTCCACAGACATTCAACCAGCCTCTTACAGCACCACACACTAGCAAATTAATATTTTTTAAATCTTAAGAAATCTGAATTAGAAGGGTTTTGGCCACCAGCTGAGAGTGGTGTGAACCATCTCCCTGTTATCCTAATATCCTAGTAATTATCCTCAGTTCCTCTTCTCACTTCACTTATGGAAACAGCTCCTAAATCCTATTAGCTTCACTTCAGAAATCCCATTTTCAGATGTTCATTCCCCACCCCTACAACCAGAGCCTTTGTTCACACCGTCTTCACCCCTAGTCTCTTTACCAGGGCATGGACCACAAGCTCCCTCCTCTCCAACTCATTCTGCACCCAGCTGCCAGAGTAGTCGTTCCAAATTCTAAATTGTATCATGCCACACCCTTGATGGAGAAAGTCTGTGATGTCATGTACCCACTAATATGGTGCACCAGGGAAGGCACATTCACTTCGCTGGTATTCTTGTCAGAGATGCAGAGCCTCAGTCTCGTCGTGAGAAAACACTAGATAAGCTGAGGGACATTCTGTGAAACAAATGGTTAATGTTCTCCCACAGTGTCAAGGTTATGACAGAAAAAGACGAAGGAGCTGTCCCAGACTGGTGAAGACAAAGGAGACCTGATGTTGAAATGTAGTGCCAGATCCTGGACTGGCTTCTGGAACATTAGATAGACATGACCAGAAAACCCGGTGAAGTGCAAATAAATTCCATATTTGATGCTGTTATAGCAGCTTCTTCATTTTGACCATTACGCGAGATGTTGAGTCCAAGAAAGCTGAATGAAGACTATGAAATTGCTCTGCCCTACTCTTGCAACCTTTCTGAAGTCAAAAATTGGGGGCACCTGGGTGGCTCAGTCGGTTAAGCATCTGCCTTCGGCTCGGGTCATGATCTCAGGGTCCTGGGATCGAGTCCCACCCCGGGCTCCTTGCTCAGCCAAGAGCCTGCTTCTCTCTTTGCCTGCTGCTCCCCTGCTTGTGTGCACGCGCGCTCTCTCTCTCTCTCTCTCTCTCTCTGACAAACAGATAAATACAATCTTTTTTTAAAAATGAAGTCTACAATCATTCTGAGGGGTGGGTGGAAAGGAGACAGAGTGGCAGGGAGAGTACCATTGTTTCAAATTCCAATCATCTATATAGGCTTAGTGAAGAGAGACATGGGCTGGGGAGGGGTATCGATGCATGTCTGGCAGGTACCGTGGGGTGAGATGTGAAGTTACAAGAACTCTCACCAGGTCTTGAAATAAATACATTAATTTTAAACCCATTTTTAACATTCACTTTATAAAACTGCTGTGAATATTAAATTTTTAACCCATGCAAATGCTTTACATTGAGCATAGTAATCCGGCACAGCATACATGCTCTGTTAAATATTAACTATTATTTAAAGGCAAAAAGGAAAAAACTAAAATTTGTAACAGTGGAAGGTTCGTGATGAGACATTTGACTATAACTCTGACTACATGCCCCATTAACCCAGTACTCAGTAGTTTTGAAATTATGAACTTGTACTCAGCTTTCTTTCCCCATGCTAGACTTTACTCCTAAGGGGATCCTCACATTCTCTATATTCTATCAACCAAATCATTGAATCTCTCCAGTTTCCTAAAATGGAGGAGAATCCATCCTCTGAGATCTAGTGAGCAGAGAAGGGAACCTGGAAAGGAAGGTGAGTCTCGTTGCTTGAGTGCTGCTCTCAGTCCTCTCCCCCCAAATCATGAGACTGTCTTACCTGTTGCATTGTCATCTTTCCCTTCCCTCTTCTTTTCCTTATGTCTACAGATAATTTGTACCCCTATCAAATAGCTCTAACTACTAAGATTAGATAGATATGCCTTTATTTTTAAAGAGCTGGAAATTATAAATAAGAATTTTAGAATTCATAAATGTTCATGGATATATACATACATAGACCTAGGTATATCTACATATCACATCTTTTTAATCCATTCATCCACTAAAGAACACTTATGTTGTTTTCTTGTCTTAGCTATTATGAACAATACTGTAACAAACCTGTAGATATCTCTTTAATACCCCGTTTTCATTTCCTCTGGGGTGGGAAATTTCAGTTGCTTTAGAGCACCATCGTAAAGTTGCCTATAAAAAAAAAATCCAAAGTACATGTGCAGTGAAAGAATACGCGTTTTCAATCTGAGGGTGAGAAACGAAGACATTGTTACTTACAAGCAGTGCTATCTTACATAAACAAAGCATGAATTAGGGTATCAGCAAGTAAATTTCCAATGAGAGGAAACTAAAATGGTATTCGTGATTGTAGGCAAACAGCACAGCCATCACGTGACATATCATGACTGTTGGACTTCTGACGCTTATTCTATAGTTTTCTATTTTAATGTGGACTTGCACACGGTGGTGGAGGTGGGGTACCATGATTTCCCAGTACTTAGATCTCTAGCAGGTTTTATCCAGCCTGCTGATGGAAATCACAGGGTAAGAGAGCAGGCTTGTGGGGCGGGGGCACTGGAAGGAGGAGAAATCCACTCTCCTTATAAATTTCTCTTAGTGATATCTTGGTAACTTTAGCTACAACCATTGTCATCCTTTTCGATTCTTCTCTTTATTCATCCCCTATATTCAACTCTGCCTTTTTTTCCCCTCTTTGGAATTACGATCTGGATTTACCTTCCTCTTTCCTTCACTATTACTATCTAGCATAAATCTTTATCACATCATTTCAGGATTATTTGAACAGTCTCCTCATCTGGTCTTCCTGATGGCAGTTTATCCTCTGGCTCTTGCCCAATTAATCCTCCCATAATACTACCTTCATCGCTATCATTCTACTGCTTCAGAATCTGAAATGACTCTCTGTCGCCGAGTGACTCACCCAAACTCTTCTGGCTGACTTTGAAAGTTCCTAACAATTTTTTTTTTTTTTTGGAAAGTTCCTAACAATTTTATACCGCTTGCATGACTGCAGTTTACTTCCCTCTGTTTCTTTCTCTGGATTATCATCAGACTGGTCTTTGCTTTCCTTTCCACCTTGCTCATGCTGTTATTCACCCACGACACCAAAGATCTGTATACATTCCCGCCCCAAATTGACTTTATCTTTCGGGAGCATCACCTGGAATTTCCTCTGAGAAACACCAAGGCCATCAAGTCCATAGTTTCGGACGTGTCTGAATCCACAGCCAGCTCGGGGGTGGACGTGTGACCCTGGCTAATCAGAAAACCGCAACCCCTTGGTCACGACCGCTGATTCAATATAGAACACATGAACCAAGTATCCAATGAGACCCCTTCCCAAACCTTTTGTTGGAACATTTAAAAAAGAGTAGTAGTTGGCAAAGCCAAGAAACAGCAACTAACAGATTCCTGAGGATATAGTTTGAGGTTCTAGATCTACCTATGCCTGATCTTTTCAGTAATAAGAAATGATAAATCCTTTCTTCCATTTGGCTTAAGCTAACTTAAATTGGTCTGTGAAGAGCATTCCCACCTCTTTACCTCTTCGAGTTAAATTCATCCTTTGAGATCTAGCTCTCATGTCACTTCTGGACTGTTCCCTTCCCTTAATCCCCATTGCACCTTACCTCATCTACACTACATTAACACTGGATCATCTCCATTGTTCAGTATTTTCTAGTTTTGCTTTCCCGGTGTGCTTAAAAGGTTGGACCAATCATCTCTCTTGTGTTCACAACACTTAAGAACATTTCACATGTAACATGTAGACTGACTGATAAATTCTTGGTTAAATTACTTTGCCCTAGGAAGCCAACAGTCAGAATCTCAAGAGTAAATGAAAAGTGGGCAAAATTGTTGCCAATCAGATCCCTGCTCTGTGGATAATTCTGTTCCCATCTTCCTGATTAAAAACAAATATTGGGGGAGCGAAGGGAATTCGATACCAGTGACTGTGGTATAAAGTTGCACTTTGTATCAACTTCTGAAGCTATCTGTTCAAGCCTTTGGAAGGGCCCAATAACACCTACCTGTTCTAGAATGTGGGTTTCATTTTTATTCAGGGATGGTGAAACCAATAAATCAGGAGATGACCGCCACTGAAAAGACAGTTGGTTACTCGGTCCCCAAGAGGAGGGGGCGCACCACACCATACAGGACCACATGGGGAAGCACAAAGGGTTTCTGCAGATAGAAAGCGCAAAGGGGACAGTCTTTATCATGGTCTCCAAAAGAAAGGCAAAGCAAGAAAGCAAGGAAGAGTGAGCAGGTTCAGGATTGGCTAGTTTGAAAAATTTCAGCGAGCTCTAGGGTATAGGGCCTATCCTAAATTATCTGGTTCCTGGTCCTGGATTGATTAGGGAAGGGGAATATTGGCTTAGTGTGTAAGAGCTTGATAAAGGAGATGGTTGGGGGGATGTGGGTTCTGGATTCATCAGTTTGCATATGAAAGGTTCTCAGGAGTTATTTTCTATCTCTGGAAATTAGCTAGCCCTGGAAGGGCAGTCTAGCCCCAGTCAAGGAGGTCCTGGATGGCAGAGTATCACCAATACAGAAATTAAGAACATATATTTAACACAGTCCCCTCTTTCCCACCCAGGTTCAGAACACATTGAACAATAAGACAAAGGAGAGGCTGATGGTAGACAAAATGCTCCTTCTATTACTGAGAAAGCCTACATTGGAGAATGTGTCTTTTTTTTTTTTTTAAGATTCTATTTATTTATTTGACAAGAGAGAGAGAGATCACAAGTAGGCAGAGAGGCAGGCGGGGGGTGGGGGGGTGGGGGGGTGGAGAATGCTCCCCGCTGAGCAGAGAGCCCGATGTGGGCCTCAATCCCAGGATCCTGAGACCATGACCTGAGCTGAAGGCAGAGGCTTAACCCACTGAGCCACCCAGGCACCCTGGAGAATGCATCTTAACATGAGAGGCAAACAAGACCTCCTTCTACCTCCTCCATCCAGAATTAGTCAGACTTACTCATGTGGTCATAGGCACCATTGGATCAGGACACCTTTACCAACAGACAAGAAATTGTGCTAACTGCAAGCAGACTTACTTCCAAGAGGGGGAAAAAAAAATTAGGTCAGGAGATGAGTCAAGCACACCCAGTTTATTCTTCCCAAATGTATCAATCAGATAAGACAACCCAACTTGCCCAGGCAGAGTGAATAGAAAATAGGGAGTGTCAGTCAGGGGGTACTGCTAGGCTAATGTCCCTTTTCATGGAGGGTCACATCAAGAGTGGGAAAGAAACATTACCTCCCACCAAAAACCAGATTTTTCTAGAGATTTTAGGAAGACAGTGAAATTCTGGCACTTTCGTAACCAAGACTCCAGCTTCGTGTTTCATATTTTAAATCTGGAGTGTCAGCTAGTTGATACTACAGACTGGTTCAATTCCCCGACCTCACACCCCGGGATTAGCAGCACCTGAGTAACTGCTAAGTCTGTAAAACTTGGAGTCAACTTTGGTGTGTGGGAAATACCCTTCTTAGGGCTCAGGGTTGTATTCTGTCTCACTTCCTTCCACTTTTTTGGATAGAAACAGGGAAAGGGCCAACGGGCCCAGACACCTGGAAACTGTCATCCAGTAGACAGGTCAATAAAGAATGACCTATGTTCGAGGCCCCCACGGGCCATAAGATGGTGTGGAAAAAAGGGGAAAACTCCTTATAGCAACATACATCTTTATTCTCAACATTTATTCATCTATAACAGGGGCAAACAAATTGTGTTCCACGGGCTAAATACAGCCTGTCATCCATTTTTTTTTTTTTTAATGAAGATTTATTGGGGCACCTGGATGGTTTGGTTGTTAAGCGTCTGCCTTCAGCTCAGGTCAAGGTCTCAGGGTCCCGGGATCAAGCCCCGCTTCAGGCCTCCTGCTCGGCAGGAAGCCTGCTTCTCCATCTCCCACTCCCCCTGCTTGTGTTCCCTCTTTTGCTGTGTCTCTCTATGTCAGGTAAATAAATAAAATCTTAAAAAAAATAATAAAAAAAAAGTAAAATAAAATAAAAACTAAAGATTTGTTGGAACACAGCAACACCCATCCCTTTACATGTTCTGTGTGGCAGCTTGTGTGCTGTAACAGCAGAGCTGAGGAGTTGGGACAGACTTTATGGCCTGCAAAGCCAAAAATATTTACTATCTGGTTCTCTGTAGAAGTTTGCCAACCTTTGCTCTATATATGTTCATTGAATGTTTCTAGATTTACCTACACGGTCCTGGGAGCAGGGCCAGTCTGTGCCTTAAATGAGCTCACAACCTGCTAGGGATCCAAATAAATATATATATGTATATGTATATGTATATGCATATGTATATACATATATATATTTAAGTCTTTATTTATGTCTTTCATTTTTTATTATTTAAAAAAATTTAAATTTATATTCATAAATCAACATTGGGGAGCCAGATATTTTATTTTTTTAAGATTTTATTTATTTATTACAGATAAGGAGAGAGGCAGGCAGAGAGAGAGAGAGAGAAGCAGGCTCCCTGCCGAGCAGAGAGCCCCATGTGGGACTCGATCCCAGGACCCTGAGATCATGACCTGAACCGAAGGCGGTGGCTTAACCCACTGAGCCACCCAGGCACCCCAGGGGAGCCAGATATTTTAAAAACTACTTACAAAGCAGGGTGAGAAACACAGAACCAGAGGAAGAAGAACTCTGAAATTGTAAAGGAAGGAGTGACTTTTGGGAGTGATCATGAGGGGTGGGAGGTGACTGCTGGGACATGACAGGAAAGGCTGCCTTCCGCCCACTGGGCAAGATGTTATGCTATGCTCAATAACTAGGAATTTATCTGAAGGGTAGTGGAACACCACCGAGGGATTTGAATCAGAAAAGCAACATTATCAATTGACTTTTGGAAAAGAAAATTATTTATTGAAAAAAAAAAAAGAATCACATGAAATCTCTCCATATCTAATACACAGGAGGGAAGTGTGAAGGCTGGCAGATAAGTTAGCAGAGTTGCAATAGACCAATTTTTTTAAACCTAGGCCAAGCCCTGCCCCAAATCATTTTTATGTAAGCCTATTTGTTAGCAAGTAAAGTACATATCAGGGGTTCTTTTGGCATAGAGCATCGAATGCAATAAAGTAAACTGAAGCCAAACATTAATTATATGCACATTTAGTTAGTTATGCTTCTAGCGTGGGTGTATATTAAATCAGCGAGGATTCATTCCTTAGAGAGGTTTTCCGTCATCCCTACTCTACTCTTTCTTTTCCGTTTATACATGAAGATAAAGTTGTTATCAGTTACCCCCTCCACAAACTCCGCACTCCCCATCTCCACCCCACCCTTTATCTTTCTTCTTGATAAGAGATTAGAGACCTGAGTGGTTTAAGATCAGGTATGTGTTTCAGGGTTATGAAGAAGACACTAATTAGTCTAAGCCTGTCAAGTTAATTCTATATCCTTTGCCTATGATTATTTTAGAAATGGGAATGTGACGCACTAATGGGAAGTCTCTGGGAGACTTCCAGGAAAGGTGTACTTACTGAAGAAAAGGGACACGTGTAGGAGGAAACAGACTATCTTCTCTGCTAGATTTGTTGTGTCTGGGAACTGTGGCAACCATTTTGACTGGGAGGGATACGCGGACATACTTTTCAAGCAGAGGGGAGGAAGGCAGGGACTGGGTTGATGATACGGAGGACTCAACCTAGAGCTATCTTAACTTGGAACTTCGTGTTATTTATGGCGGTAAATGTCCTTATGACTGAAGCTTCTTTTAGTTAGGTGTTCTGCTCATTCTGACATAGGCTCCCAGAGAGAAAGATACATATGAGCTTTTGATTTATCAGCAAACGGATTCATAGATACATGTTCTGTGTTGTTTCTAAAGCAGGACTTGTCAAATTTTCATGTGCCTCTGAATGACCTGGGGTCCTTGTTTAAAGGCAGATTCAGATTCAGGAGGTAAAGCCTGAGATACTGCATTTCAGTTCTAAGAAACTTCCAGGAGATGTCGATGATGCTGGTGCAAGGACCATGCTTCTGAGTGGCAAATGTAGGCAACGGGTGCAGCTCATTGAAGGTAGACAAAGGGGAAACCTCCCAGAAACGGATAGACTTTTAAAGGGAGAGCCAGAAGTCATAGTGCAATAGTGATTCCGATCATTCAAATAGAGCAGACCAATATCATGTGTTCTTAATAATTTCAGAAAAGTTGAGGGACACACGGTGGAACAAGGACAGGCTCTTAGAGACTGTCTGGGCAGAGAAGAGAGAAGTAGGTGTCTTTCCTACTTGTGTGAGGTCCCCAGACAAAGTACAAATCCATGCTTCTCATAGAGATTTTCAGATGACTGTATAGGCCTTTGGCCCTGAAAATTCGGTGGCACTTCTATCTTCACCACCGTAGGCAATTTGAATCACTACCACCAACAACAAAATCTGTAAAATAAGTGTAAGGAAGCCCAAACTCTTGATTTTTAACCCCCATGATTACTACTTTGATGCTTTCTTTGGAAGTAATAGTTATATAATTCTTCCCAAATGAGTTTTGGAAGTACATTTGCTTGGCTGGTAGCTTAATCAGACATGAGCAAGCTTATAGGGTAACTGAACCCTAGATTTTCGGATGGGAAAGCTTGGAATAATGTCAATTCAAAGCATCTCTTTAATTTGAAATGTTCCCCAATGGCAGCAACAAAAAAGATTTGGAGTTTGTGGGATGGAAAGATAACTTTGTAAGGATCATTTTAGTGTTCCTGGGAAGAAAGAGTGACCCCTAGCAGTAGATAAGCTATGACACATTTTGTAAACCAACTACCATTTGCAGTTTACACAGAAATCCATCTTACTTCACTTTTTATTAAAAAAAAAAAAAACCACAATTGAAATAGAATTTTCATGCCAAATTTGAGAATAACTGTTGGGAACGTTAAAATAAAATGTGCATACAAATACTACAACTGGCTCTTGGCTCCTAGGATTAACAATATAACAAATCACAAAAAGTACAAGGGAACTATTTTTTTTCAAGATTTTATTTATTTATTTGAAAGACAGAGATCACAAATAGGCAGAGAGGCAGGCAGAGGGAGAGGAAGGGAAGCAGGCTCCCTGCTGAGCAGAGAGCCCAATTCGGGGCTCGATCCCAGGACCCTGAGATCGTGACCTGAGCTGAAGGCAGAGACTTTAGCCCACTGAGCCACCCAGGCGCCCCAAGGAAACTATGTATAGGAGTCATATCTCTAGTTTTACAGGGGAGAGTGTAGGTTACTTTAAGAGTGCTGGTTACTTTAAGACTAAATGATGGTATACTTCGTCTAGATCCAGTTATTAGAACAAAGAACACAAAGGCAGGGGCGCCTGGGTGGCTCAGTGGGTTAAAGCCTCTGCCTTCGGCTCAGGTCATGATCTCAGGGTCCTGGGATCGAGCCCCGCATCGGGCTCTCTGCTCAGCAGGGAGCCTGCTTCCCCCTCTCTCTCTAACTGCCTCTCTGCTTACTTATGATCTCTGTCTGCCAAATAAATAAATAAAATCTTTAAAAAAAGAGAAAAAGAACACAAAAGCAAAACAAGCTAGTTCTAAGATTAAGACTGGACCCATAAAAAGCAGAATAAACAGAGGAAGAATTCCAAGAATAAAAATGATAAATCCTAGAACAAGGATCATGATTACGTGGGAACTCTCTTAGTGAGCCAAGGAAGTCCCAAGTGACCTTTTCCTTTTTCCATAAGATTTTTAGGTCAATAGCAATTTGAGTCTGTGTTGATATAAAATCAAGATATTTCACATAAAGAATAAGAAACCATTTGTCTCCACAAACATATTCCTGGGGCAACCTAGTCTCTCAGCTTCGGTTAGCAACATCTGTCTCTCTTCTTGCCCACTTAAGAGTGTTAAATCTCTGTAAATAATTATTTTCAAGTTAATAAGGTTTTTCCAAAGTAAAGGGACTTCATGAAACTTGTCTAAGGAGAAGCAAGACCAGTTTCACTACAGGCAGTAGACTCGGTGGTTAATAGCTTTCTGGGCCTTGTAGACTTGCTTCCAAATCAGGGCTTTCCCATCCAATAGCTGCGTGTTTGATAGAGTCACTTGAAGTCTTTATAGTGTTCTCAACTGTTTTTGTTTTTTTCTTTTAATTAATTAATTAATTTATTTATTTGAAAGACAGAGATCGCAAGTAGGCAGAGAGGCAGGCAGAGATAGAGGAGGAAGCAGGCTCCCCACGGAGCAGAGAGCCCAATGCGGGACTCGATCCCAGGACCCTGGGATCATGACCTGAGCCGAAGGCAGAGGCTTCAACCCACTGAGCCACCCAAGCGCCCCGTTCTCATCTGTTTTGAAAAAAAAAAAAAAAAAGGATGGGAACACTATTGTACTAAGTTATATGCAATCATATGTGTGCGGTGTTTAACATGGAAACTGGAAGTTATAAATGCATTTATTTATTTCACAAAATGGTTACAGAAAATATTTATGTGCCAGACACTGTACCAAGTGTTGGGGATCTGGGCATGAACAAAACAAATATGCCTCCTACCCTCAAAGAAGTAGGTAAAGAAGCCGATTAAGAGGCAAACCAATATAATAAATAAATATAAACTTCCAACGGAATATCTTCTCATTGTTTAAGTATAATCCTCTATACTTAGGCTTAGTAGACGAGTAGGTCTTCAGATTTCTGAGCCCGTATTTTCAAACGTTGAATCGTTATGAAACGGACTTGAGAATTATGAGGGAGTTACTTCATTGGCACATGAGGACAACTAAGGGAGGCTTTCGTTAACCATTTTACCAAAAGCAGGAAAACAAGTTCGGACTCTTTGTTCAGATAGTAGAGCATGGAGTTTCCTTCTTTCAGTTCGTCCTGTTTATCCACTCTGTATATCAGTGGAAGACCACTTTGGAAATGGTGTTCGGGAATTCATCCTGGATACCAAGGTATTTTAAAAAATAGTTTAATAGGGAAGCCTGGTTGCCTTAGTTGGTTAAGTGTCTCCCTTTGGCTCAGGTCATGATCCCAAGGTCCTGGGATCGAGTCCCACTTGGGGCTACTCACTCAGCCTGCTTCTCCCTCTGCCTGCTGCTCCCTCTGCTTGTGCTCTCTCTCCCTCTGACAAATAAATAAACAAAATCTTAAAAAAAAAAAAACCTGCGGATATAAAACTTGCTGACTGATGGCCCTTTTTTTTTGAAGAAGAAGACTGCTTGAAATCAAAAGATATTGCCTGTTAAATTATTTTTGAATCATAGAAGGATGTTATAAGAACAATTGTCCAGTCTTTACATTTTATAGATCCGGGCAAAGTCCAGGGAGGGTAGTTGCTGTCTCTAAGGTCATACACTTACTCAAGTCAGGTCAACATCATAGCCCACACCTCCTAAGCCAGAGCCGGTGTTTTGACTCCACACTGCACTGTTCTTTGTCACTTGGACCCAGTCAGCCCGCGTTTACAGTGCTGATTAGTGACACACAAATAGTCATTCTGACAGTTACATAGATCAGCTCTCTGAACACCACCTCCCTCCACTTTCCTGCATTCCTTCCTCTACCTTAGGGGTTCGAAAGCTGAAAAACAATCCCGCACTCCTTTGTAACTAAGATTCTAACTTGGAAGGCAGACGTGAGCATGATGTGGTATGGGTGCATATGGGGAAATTTGATCTCAGGGCAGAAGCATTTGGTTTTTTTTTCAGGGTGATTGTAGCCCAGGCTTTGTTATTTGTATTTGGTTCTTAACATTGTAAGTGGTGAATGGTGGGCAGAAGTGGGATTAGTGTCCATCGAAACCCTTGCCCTTGGAACAACAGGTATAGCGCTATATTATTTTTGTACGGTATTCAAGCTGGGTTGCCAGGGTTTTCCTAAAAATTGTGTGTGCCAGCATTTTAATAAATCATTTTCTGCTTCAAATAGCTCAAATGGATTCTGTTGTCTGCAGCTAAGAAATCTGACTCAGGTTGAGTAGCTTCCAAACAGAATCTTAGTGATACAAGTCCTTTAGCAGATTCACAGTTGAGAAGAAAATGGAAATGAAGCACATGAAGTCTGAAGGCCTGAGAATAGACTGATGGTGTACGTCAAGGTCTGAGTCTGACGGGCTGAGAACCAAGAGCTCTGATGTCCAAGGGTGGAAGAGCCTGATTGTTTCAACTCAAGAAAATTCACCCTTCTTCTGGTTTTGTTGTTGTTGTTGTTGTTGTTGTTCTCAGGCCCCCAGAAGATTGGAGGATGCCCACCTGCATTGGTGAGAATGATCTTCTGCACTCCGTCTACTGATTCATATGCTAATCTGTTGTCGAGACACCCAGCAATAATATTTTACCAGCTCAGCTCTCTGGACATCTCTTAACCAGTCAAGTTGATGTTTAAAAATTAGCCGTTACAGGAGTGCAATGTCAGGTAGTGCTAAGTGCTCTGAAGAAAAATAAAAATGGATAAGGGAGCTGGGGTGTACATGAAAAAAAGTAAGACATCTTCTAATAAAAGATAAATTGTGATATGTTCACCCAAGGACTACCTCGTGGTTCTATACAATGTAGATAAAGTTTTGAGACATAGTATTGAGTAAAGGAAGCAAGAAATGGTGCCATGAGAAAACAATCAGCCAAATCCAAAATATGGAATATTCTGCAGGTCAAATGATCTAGCTTCCTAAAAAAAAAAAAAAAGATAAAAATAAAAAGGCAAACAAAGGGCATAATAAGAAGAGAAGAGGGGAAAAAGCAACAACCCACAAGGTGGGGTTCGATAAAACAAGATTACTAAACTGCTGAGAATTGGTGAAATTGGATGAAGGATTACAATAATATAATAGATTGCCTATTTTTTATTATTATTACTTATTTATTTGACAGAGATCACAAGTAGGCAGAGAGGCAGGCAGAGAGACGTGGGGAAGCAGGCTCCCCACTGAGCAGAGGGCTCCATCCCAGAACCCTGAGATCATGACCTGAGTGGAAGGCAGAGGCTTAACCCACTGAGCCACCCAGGGGCCCCAATTGCCTATGCTTTTATCTCTACTTTTTTTCAGTTTGAAAATTCCCATAATTCAAATTTTTAAAAATAAGAAATGTAATTTACTTAGAAACTTCTTCTGGGCTGAAATGTAAAAATGTATCGATAAGAATAAAGTAGAAGTCACAGGTTTATGTGTCATTTTAAAGACTTTTTGTTTTGACATTATTGTGGATCGGTTTACTGTTGAAGAAATAATTCAGACAGATTCCCTATATCGTTCGCTGCAATGGCAATATCCTGCATAAACTATCGCACAATATCTCAATCGGCAAGTTGACATTGACACAATCAATGGCCCTTATTCAATTTCACCAGTTTGGTATGTATTCATTTATGCATATATGGCATGTATATTAGTTTCTATGCAATTCATCAAAGCATACATTTGTGTGATCTCTACAATAGTCAGGATACTGTTCTATCACAAGATTCCCTTTCACAAGGGCGCCTGGGTGGCCCCGTCGGTTAATAGTCAGCCTTCAGCTCAGGTCATGATCCCAGGGTCCTGGGATTGAGCCTTACATGGGGCTCACTGCTCAACAGAGAGCCTGCTTCTCCCTCTCCCTCTGCCTGCTGCTCTGCTTACTAGGGCTCTCTAGCTCTGTGCCAAATAAATGAAACCCTTAAAAAAAAAAAAGTTTCCTTTTCACAGCCACAGACACCACCCTTCCTCCTCCTTATCATCTCCAAACTCTGGCAGCCATTAATCTGTTCTCCATCTCTATAATTTTGTCATTTCAAGATAAAATATATAAATGGAATCATATAGTATCTGTAAGCCTTTGAGATTTTTTTCCCCCAACAACCGTAGTTCTTTTGAGATTCATTTGATTTATTGGGTGTATAAATAAATCTTCCTTTTCTTATTGCCAAGTAAGTATCCTATGGTATGGGTGTGCCCCAGTTTCTTTAACCATTCATCTGCCAAAAGACATTTGAGTTGTTACTAATTTTTGGCCTTAACAAATAAAGCTACCATGAACATTCATGGAAATGAGGTTTTTGTGTGAACCCATTTTTTTTTCATTTCTCTGGGATAAATGTCCAAGTGTGCAATTATTGGGTGTAAGAAACTGCTATACCTTTTTCCACAGTGACTGTTCCATTTTACATTTTCATCAGCAGTCTATGAATATATGAGTGTGTGAGTTGTAACTGTTTAACTAATAGTTTTTCAGAATAACTGAAGGAAGAATGATGGCTTTTTGGTTATTAATTCCTGGAGATTAACTGACCTCTTTCTGATGAAAATGTTTCACCCCTAATTACCCCTTGGTTTGGAGAGATTTCTATAGGAGAAACTCACTGCAAAGAAATGAGGTCAAGGAAATCCTAAAAGTGTTTTAAAACAAGGCTAAAAATTTATCCTAAAGACCTCTGAAAGGAGGAGAAAAAAAAACGAACATCTATTGAGCAGATATAGCAGTCATTTCTCATTCTTTATCTCATTTATTCCTCTTGATGACCCTGTAAGAAGGGTTATATGTCCATTTTAGAAATAATGTAATCAAGGGGCACCTGGGTGGCTCAGTTGGTTAAGCTCATGACTTTGGCTCAGGTCATGATCTCGGGGTCCTGAGACTGCCCACATCAGGCTCCCTGTTCAGTGAAGAGTCGAATTCTCCCTCTCCATCTACCCCTTCCCCTGATGGTGCACTTGCTCTTTCTCAAATAAATAATATCTTTTTTTTCTTTCTTTTAAGAAATAATGTAATCGAGGTCTCAAATTACTTTTCAAACAGTCACAGTTAGCAAACTGGCAAATCGAGACTAAAAAGCTCAGCTTCTAACTGCCTTTAACTCAGTGCAAGAAACATAGGAGGCAGTCAGCACATTTGTTGAAAGGAATGAATGAATAGATAAATGTCAGCTCTGCTGTTTATTTTTTTAAAGATTTTATTAATTTGACAGAGATAGAGAGAGATCACAGGTAGGCAGAGAGGCAGGCAGAGAGAGAAGGGGAAGCAAGCTCCCCACTGAGCAGAGAGCCAGATGTGGGGCTCAATCCCAGGACCCCGAGACCATGATTTGAGCCAAAGGCAGCAGCTTAACCCACTGAGCCACCCAGGCACCCCAGCTCTGCTGTTAATGTATCCCTTGGCAAGACTATTAATTTCTCTGAGTCTGTGTCTTCATTTGTTAAAGGAAGACAGTAATAACACCTCCTTCACAGAGTTGTGAACAAATAAGGTGATACAATAGGGAAAAAAAAAACCAATTTGGAAAATGTAAAATGTTGAACAGCATAATATTCAGTTAGTGTCATAACCAAATACTGACAAAATGCAGGCAGGAGACTTGGCTAGGAAGGTGTAGTGCCAGTAATGTACTCTGTCCCAGGAATCACTTAATTGCTGTTTCCCTAGGTTCCGCATCTGTGAAATCACAACTGAGATTAAGGTTGAGCACCTTAATGACACAGACCCTAAGATTCTTACCAAGTAATGAGGCAGAATCAAGCAAGCCTCTACATAAGAAATTAATCTGAAAATGTTGCACCTGGTTGGGTCAGTTAGTTAAGCATCTGACTCTAGATTTCCGCCTGGGTCCTGATCTCAGGGTTGTGAGATCTAGTCCCTTGTCAGGCTCTGCTCTAATTGTGCAGGCTGCTTGGGATTCTCTATTTCCCTCTGCCTCTATCCCCCCACCCCAGCTCTCTATCTTTCTTTCTCTGTCTCAAAAAGAAAGGTTTGTTATACTTCCCAGGATGATAAAAAGTATTATGCTGATTATAATTATCCATGGCATTTTGGCCTTTATTAGGTCATTTAGACCTATACCAATGCATCAAAAATTATTACATAGATAATTTGTATATTGATGTGTACATGTATATATGAAAACAGTATTGGTAACAGTTAATAACATGAGTCTATATATATAACTTACAAACACACACGGGTCTCTAAGAAAAATCCACTGGATTATTTCTATCCACAGTGGATAGAAAATGCAGAAGAATGGGCAAGAAATCGATACATTGTGTCTGTGTAGGGGATAAAGCTGGCTAGGGAGAAGGGCACAGAAACTTCACATTTGTAACCCTTTGTACTTTCCTTTTGAATTCTGGACCACATATTTCTGCATTACTATTAAAAAAAGGACAAAATTTTTCTAAAAATCTTATATAAAAACGGAACATTAACATAGAATAACCACAGGACTTTTTAAAGCTTTGCCCTTAAATTAATAATTTAAATTATGAAACCACTTCTGTTTCAGTATGATTTTATGTTTTTCTATGGAATTTTTGCTTCCTGGGCATGTTTAACTCTTCTGAATCAAGCAATCTTTTCTTTTAGTACTTTTTTGTAAGACTGATATGCTGAGTGTAGATAAAATTGAATAAAATGAGTTATTTCCTAAGAATAATATTAAATGTGTGTGAGGCACCTGTTTTAACTATGAGGTCAGAGACAAATGAGATAGAAAGTGTATGTAGATGAAGAGGAAGATGTTAAGTCTTGCATTGCTGAGGGCCACCATTAGATGCTACTGGCGCCAGTGTTGAGGCATTGTGGCTCCTGTGCATTTTGGTGGTCTTCCAAAGCGTGGACACGGGGTAGGGTTTGGCTTTAACAACTTCTTCCTCTGCTGCCGTCACCAGTCAGGACGGGATGCGGATTTTCGCAAGCCTCTAAACACTGAAAAGATGATGGTGATTCTCTTCCCTATGTAATTAAAAATGGAAATACATTTAGAAAATAAAGCTTAAATATTCCCACTAGATTTTCTTAAACAAAAATTCCTAATAAATTCATCAAAGCTGAACTTTTTTCCTGTTTTTCCTTGCTTTAGACTTGGCTCCACAATCCAGCACTTTCAGGCTGTTAAATCAACCCACGCGGCTTCCCGCAGGTGCCAGCCCCACCCCAACAGGGATCTCCTCCTTCACTCCTCCCACCTGCCCCTTCGCCCCGCCCACTGGGCGCGTCGTCGTTACGGCAGCGCGCTGTCGCCGAAGCCCGGCAGCA
This sequence comes from Martes martes, assembly GCF_963455335.1. Classification (NCBI taxonomy): domain Eukaryota; kingdom Metazoa; phylum Chordata; class Mammalia; order Carnivora; family Mustelidae; genus Martes; species Martes martes. The sequence continues at coordinate 15,813,559 of NC_137900.1, read as the reverse complement.
AATGAGCGCAGGGCGGCTGCGGCCCTCCGTCGTACCCTCGCAGGCGCATGCGCGCTCGTGCCGGGCGCTCCTGAAGACCTGGCGGAGCCCGGCGCGGATGGAGGCCTGAGGGCGGCGGGGGCGGAGCGCACCGCGAGCTGGGGGCATGTCCGCGGCGGGCGCCGTCTAGAGGAAGGCCGAGCAGCCGCCACCACGCTCTCAGTCGCGGCGAGACGCAAGCGAGCCAGGCCTAGGGCCGCGGCGGCGATGCAGCGACGGCGGCGCCCTCCGCCGCCAGCTTCTCAGCTGCCCGAGGGCTGCGGGGGAGGCGGCGGCGGCCGCAGCGGGAGCGAGGAGGTGGAAGTGCAGTTCTCCGCCGGGCGTTTGGCCTCGGCCGCGGCGGTTTCGGCGGCGGCGGCGGCCGCGCGCAGCACGGAGGAGGAGGAGGAGCGGCTGGAGCGCGAGCACTTCTGGAAGATCATTAATGCCTTCCGCTACTACGGGTAAGAAGCCCGTGGCGGACCCCGGCGCAGCCCATCGAGGTGCCCGCCGGTCGCGGCGGACCCGCCGGAACGGGGGCGCCCGCCGCGCTCGCCCTCGGCCGCCACGCCTCCGGGGCGCGGGGACGGGGCCGCCAGATCTGACCTCCGGGCCCCTGAGTCACCTCGTACCACCTTAGCCCCTCCCGGCCCTGCACAGCCGCGTGTCTGCCGCGCCGTCTGCTGCCCAGCCTCGTGTCTTCCAGCCTCGGGATCAGATTAGCTCTCTTGCCTTCCATCCCTCGTTAAAGGTTTGAGGCCGGTGGGGGTGACCGGAAAAGTGCTGTTAACAATTGCGAATAGAAGATGATGGTGGTAAAATCGGCCGGTGCTGGGCATGATCTTTATGTGTTGTCGATGTCCTCCAAACTGAACACACGGAGAACCCAAGTTCACCTACACGTGGGATGCCGTAGGACGAAATTTCCCAAACTGTTGCCAGTTCTTGTGAGAGCTGCATAAGATTTTCACCCCAACCCCCTTGGCGCTTTGAACGTGCAGGCACATTAGTGGTGAATGATGGCGCTCAATGTCTTTAACTGGTGGGTGAAATTAAGGTCGAAGGTGGTCCGGATGTTCTAAAATTTGCTAATTATTAAAGAGGGAAATGAGAGAAGGCACAGTAAAGAACCCTTTTTTGATCTTTTATTCTGCAAACATGTATCGAATTCTCACTGTGGGCTGGGCACTGTGGTAGGACTTTTAAACTCCCTAACTTTACTTTTCTTCTTTCTAGATAGATGTTTAAATAGCGTAGTCACAACATTATAATTCCAGGATCTGAAAGGGACTTAGATTTTCAGGTAAATAGAGCACTTTTATTCCTGTTAGAATTGAGCCCACCGACGACTATGTTCTGAGTCTGCAGTTGTAAAGAGATAGGACCCGCACAAGTAAAACTGTTCCCTTAGATGGGCTCCTGCTGTGATTTATGCAAACTATCTTTTTTTTTTTTTTTTTAATGACTGTGACCTCTTCAAGGGCAGGGACTGAGCCTTATTTATTTTTGTGTCACCAGTGCTTGGCATATGTTGTTGAAGCTCTATTTTTAACAAATAAGACAAGTAGTAGCAAAGAAATACATTTGTCCTTCCCGGATAGCTTGCGAATTTGTGACAAGTGGGTAGTTTGTTACTATTTTGAATTTGGAAACTTGCTTAATTAAAGCTTAAAGTGATTTAGAATCTCATTGCATTTTTGTAACATGAGTTTTTTGAAGTGCAAAGATCTTGAAATAATTTACTGGCTAAACCCAGGCATAGGAACTAGACTGCATTACCTGTGGAGCCCAAAAGGGAATTAACTAGCGTGGGGATTTTATTTGGTATCAACAGAGACAGGAAGGCAGGCAACCACAGAATTGAATTTGATGCAAGTATTGTGTCTTGAGAATCACACAGGGAGGAGAAACAACTAACACTAGATTTAGATAGCTAGGAGAGGTAGATACAGAAAAATCTGGTACATTTTACTTTTGAAAAATCTAGAAAAGGGTACTGGACTATGTTTGGGAAAGATAGTGGACCCAGATAGTTAAAATGTGTTTCTGTGCTGGCTCTAATATATTAAGACTAATCTAAAATTGATAGTTAAGATTCGATATCAAGTTGGCCCTTGTGTGGGCCAATAGGGACCTTTGACCTGGAAGTAGGGCTCAAGTGTGGCAGTGTAGAGAAGAGTGCTTGTGTGCATATTCTAATGGTTGTGGTATAATTTCCTATACTCTAATCCCTCTTTAGCAGTTTAATATGGGATGGAGGATAATTTCATTTTTTAAAAACAATCCTTTTTATTTGTGTGTATTCTTTATGGAACACTTCCAATACGGGCACCTGGGTGGCTCAGTGGGTTAAGCCTCTGTCTTTGTCTCAGGTCATGATCCCAGGGTCCTGGAATCTAGAGCCCCATATTGGGCTCTCTGCTCATCAGGGAGTCTTCTTCTCCCTCTCTCTTTGCCTGCCTCTCTGCCTACGTACGATATCTCTCTCTCTGTCAAATAAATTTAAAAAAACTTTAAAAAATTTATTAAAAAGAACACTTCCAGTAGACTGAAAATAGTATTAAAAATATGCTTTAAAAAACATCACTGGAAGGACTAGGGATATGGAAAGCATTTTGTAGCAGAAAACACACTGGGTTGTTCCATTGCAACATTTTCTGATCTAGACCTGTGCTGTTCAATACCGTAGTCACTAATCACATCTGGCTAAATTTAAGCTTAAGTTAATCAAAATTTAATAAAATTTAAAATTCATTTCCTCAGTCTTACTAGCCACATTTCAAGTGCTCAGTAGCCACATGTGGCTGGTGTCGGCTTTATTGGACAGGGCAGATGTCAGCCTTTCCATCACTGCAGTAAGTTCTGACGGACAATCCTATTCTAAACCTTTAGCAAGTACTTCTAAATTTTGGAGAGCTTAGTTTCACTGCTAAATGCCTTTTAGTCATTATATAGGGGATTTAGCTTAAAGGTCGCAGGGCAAGAGATGTCTTAATATTTTTTCAATGGCTTCTAATTTTGTGTTGCCTCCGGGTTTTGCTTAGATGACATACTTTGATTAAGGCAAAAATGATTGTAGCATTGTAGCGAATAGTAAAATAAAAAAAAAAAAAAGTTGTCATCCCTAAGATACCAGTCTTGTTATGAATGAAGATACTCACATTAGAATATACTACAGTTGAAAATTAAAGATCTTGTCAGAAACAGCCTACTTTTAGAAATAGCAATTAGGTAAGATTTTAAAAATTGAGACGTAGCGTTCTTTTGTACAGGTGCAGGAACAGGCATATGAAAAGGTGAACAGCTTGCCCAGGCTTATACAACCAAATTGTGGTAGAGTCTGGCCTGAAATCCAAGATAGTTCACTGCATTAGTAAGCAGCAATATTAGTAAGACAATCTTAACTTAATATTTCAATAAATTTTGAAGTGGATTGGGTCAGATTTTCCTTCTGAAAAGATACACTTTCCTGTTTGGAATGCTAGAGTAGTTCAACAGGTGCAAAGTAATGGGTCTATGACCTTGGTTCTTGGCTCAGACCCAGTATCAGACCCACCCTGATGAAAGGAGACAGAGTTGGGGTTCACTGCCAAGACCAGCCTTCTGGAGAGAGCTGAAGGTAGAGATACCCTTGAAATATAGCTGGCCACTCTATTTTCTACCCTTAATCACCAGAGGATATGGCCTCTTGCTGCTGACTGTGTTCAGAACCAAGGAGAGTCTGAAGGTTGTAAAACATTCCTTTAAAGCAGCATTGGGAAATTCTTTAAAGGGCCAAGCAATGAATATCTTAAGGTCAGAGGGCTTGGTGGTCTCTGTTACAAGTATTCAACTCTGCCTCTGTGTGAAAGTAACCGTAGGCAGTATGTGAACAAACGGATATGGCTGCGTTCCAGTAAAAGTCTTTACAAGATGGACCTAGTAGCCAGGGGGACATAGTGTGCCCACCCCTGCCTTAAATTACATTGGTAGTGTAAGCATTTCCAGAATAGTGAAGTTAACCCCATTTAAAATAGTATAATAAAGAGTGGACTCTTGTGTCAGCTTTAGTAAGACCTCACTTATTTCGGGAGACTCACTGTGGATGTATGTTACGGACAGTTTTGTGGACCATTAAAAATTAAGGGTTAGGAGATATGCTGCAACTCGCCCTGTTCTGTGTAGTTACCTCACTTCTGTTGTCAGTAATTGACAGCAGATATGTGTGGGCTCTATGGACCATTCCATAACTTACCTCAGCTACCCGGCAATCATGGAAGTTAAGTAGTCCTCATGGAGAATAAAAAATGGCACCAAGGGGGTATATAACTGAGTATTTATTGATTGTTTTTTGCATAGGCTGAAATCTGGAGATTCCGTTGGGACAAACACAAGACTTTGTATTTTAGAGTTCGTTGAGTGTGGTAGACTTTGGGGACAGTATTCCTAGGGAGCAGGCCTCTTAGGAATCTTTGAGAGACCTAATGAGGGCCTGGGAGAGGTAGTGATTTGTAGAGAGTTTATGAAGTAGAATCAAAAGGATCTGGAGCTTGTGGTTGTGGGGTCTGTGAGAGGAGGCGTTTTAGGATGACTCATTTGTTTCTGACTTGAGTGGACGTATGGTATACCATTCATCAATGTCAGCCATACAGGAAGAAGTGCAGGGGTTTTATTGGGGTGGGGGGTGATCATGTGCTAAGTTCAGTTTGGATATGTTGAATTTTGAGATATGCTGAGAGGAAGGTTATGGGGCATCCAGTGCCCAAGAATACTAGAAATGAAGTACTGTGAGACTTTAACCAGTGGACTCTGAGTTGTAACCCTTCATGACTCTGCTGTTTGCCTAACACATAATGGTCACTTTAAATAGTTCCTTTAGTGTCCTACTCTATTTTATAGGAATGTAAATTGATACGATCCTTCTGAAAATCAGTTCGTATCAAGAACCTTAAAAATATTTACCTTTTTTTCTTAAAAAAAAAAAAAGATTTATTTATTTTAGAGTGAGCGAGGGATGGGGTGGGGTAGGGGAGGTGGGGGAGGTGGGGAAGGTCAGGGGAAGAGGGAAAGGGAGAGAAGCAGACTCCCCACTGAGCTCAGAGCCCACTCCGGGACTCCATCCCACAGCCCATGAAATTATGAGCTGAACTGAAACGAAGAGTCAGACACTTAACTGACTGAGCCACCCAAGCACCCCAATACTTGTCCTTTCTAACTTGGTATTTCTTCCTTTGGGAATTTGTACTGTTTTTGTCTTTCTAAAATATAGACAGATTTGGGACACAGAAAGTTCATATAGACAAGTGAAAGTATCTAGATGCCTAGGGAGAAGTACTAAATAAATTTTGGTTGCACAGATGGGATAATGAACAGTCATTACAGTCATTTGCCCTGTAGTCATTAGGGAAGTTTTTTTCTGATCTGGGAAAATTCTTTGATAAAGATGAAGAATTACAAGTGCTTCTAAAAAGTTGATGTGCATGTGAACCATTTGGAGAGCTTGTGAAAAGGCAGATTGCATTTCAGAGGTCTTAGGTTGGGCCTGAGCTTCTTCATTTCTAGTTATCTCCAAGTGAAGTGCTGTTCTCTGTATCACATTTTGACTAGAGAGGCACTTAAATGGCTTTGTTTTAACAACAGCAAGGAGAAAGAATGCCAAAAAGTTAGAAGTGATTCCCTTTAAAGAGGGATTATTAGTAGCTTTTTTTCCTAGAGTACTTTTAATTCTCTACATTTTTTGTATTTTCATTGTGAACATATTAGTTCATAACTGAGGTGTACCTACCATGTTTGAGCTGTGTTTTATATAGGCCCTGGGCTAAGTGATTTGTGTGCATTATTTTGTTACATTTTCAGTGAAATCCCGTTGGATTGGCAGAAAAATATAATAGTACGTAACCTTGTGGGGTTTTATGGCTATTTTCCAGAGTAATCCATTTTCAGTGACTTAGTGGTGGGCCTGGCTTTTATGTTAGCTTCTCTAATCATCATCAGTGTTGTTGTTATGTATTACCTTGTTTTTTATGTGAGACAGTTGGGACACAGAGAAAGGAAGTAACTTACCAAGGGTCACGCAGCAATAGGTGGCATAACCTGGATTTCAATCCAGATTGACTCCACAGCTCACTATTACACTGTCTGTTTGGGGGACAAAAGCAAACATCAATGTAGCCACTGGCAACTTAATCTTTTCCCATTACCCTGCCATTTCCTCCTCGCCCCTGACCACCACAACCACCACACACAAGCTTCTAAAAACCTGGTCAGGTTATTGCTTCACTCAAGAGCTTCTTCAGAACTTCTTAATTATTATCCAGAAATTAGAGAGTAATTTGGCATAAAAATGAGACAGTTACTTGGGTGAATAGAAAGATTCAGACAACCAAATAAAAAAGTGTTTTTCATTTTCATTTAGTATTTAGTATTGAGAAGAAACACAAACACTTACTCATTTGTTTGTATATATAAAATGCAAAGAATTATACAGTGAATACTCATGCACCTAACACCTGGTATGCAAAAAAATCCTTTCCCCTGAAAGAACATCACTTTCTTTAATTTTCATTTCCTTGCTTTCTTTGTAGTTATTTTTTATGTGTGTTCAGTCCCTGTAATATTATTTTTATATAAGATGGAATTGTACATTGTGTATTTTTCTGCAACTTGCTTTTTTCAACAAATATTTACATTCATGAGTTTTCTCCATATTGTGTATAGTTGTAGTTTATTAATTTAGTAGCATTCCATTATACTGCACTTCATTCATTTTACTGGTGATGAACCACTAGGTTGTTTGCAGATTTCTTGTTTGTTATATATAACAGTGCTAATAAGAAGATAGTTTATGTTTCATGGTGCCCATTTGCAAGAGTTTCTTGAGTATGTGTCTAGGACTGTAATTGCTAGGGAATGTGCATACTAAGCTTTACTGGGTAATGCTAAATTATGTTCCAAAGTGGTTGTACTGGTTTATGCACCTCTCATCAATCAGTATGTATATATATTCAAGTTACTCCATACTTTTGGAATATTTCCTAATTTTTTTCCATATTACCTATAGTCAAGCTTTTAGATTTTGCCCATCTGATTGATGTAAAATGGCAGTCATTACAAGTGTAATAATCAGCTTTTTAAAATGGTGGGTTTTTTTGTTTGTTTTCAGGTTTGGTTTTTTTTTTTAAAGATTTTTAAATTTATTTATTTGACAGACAGAGATCACAAGTAGGCAGAGAGGCAGGCAGAGAGAGAGGAAGGGAAGCAGGCTCCCCGCTGAGCAGAGAGCCCATGCGGGGATGCGAGGCTCGGATCCCAGGGTCCTGGGATCATGACCTGAGCCGAAGGAGGCAGAGGCTTTAACCCACTGGGCCACCCAGGTGCCCCTGTTTTCAGGTTTTGTAAATAGGTAATCTCCAAAGTGACCTTTAGAGTTATTTGGAAACTTCTGGAATGCAAATTGTGAATACTATCATGTAAAATGCTATAGAATTTCAATTTTTCCTCTGTTTGCTACTTTTGTAGTACATAAGATCCTTTGTTTTTTAAAAAAATCATCTTGGTTGGTTCTTAATTTCAAAACACATTTTGTATATTCTAAAGTAATTTCAGAGCAGTGTTCTGTTTGATGGAGAAATTTAAAGTATTCATCTATTTTGCTGAAAATTTTAAGTTTGGAAATGAAAATCATAAAAATAAACTAATTGTACATTAATCCTCTTTATGTTTTCTTTTTCCCTTCTAAATGGTGCAAATGTTTACTTTCTTATAAACTGTCTTTTGTTTGGTTGCTTAGAGAATTTGTAATAAGGTAAAAACATAAAACTTCCTAAGTTGATATCGTTTAAGAAACCAAAAGATTGTAAATCACAGGACAGTATCCCAACATTATAAAGGAATAATTGTACAGAAAGGCAACCTTAAAATAAGATTAGCCCTGGTGAGAATTCTTTTGCCAATTTAAAAAACACCTTTTATGTTTTAGCACCAGTATGCATGAGCGAGTGAACCGAACAGAAAGACAATTTCGATCACTTCCAGATAATCAACAGAAACTACTTCCTCAGTTTCTTCTTCACTTGGACAAGATTCGGAAATGCATTGATCATAATCAAGAAATACTACTGACCATTGTGAATGATTGCATACATATGTTTGAAAATAAAGAATATGGAGAAGATGTATGTGAAAGTTTGTTCTATTTTTATTTTAGGGTTTAATCTCTGCATTTTGAGGTCTTTATCTTTCTGGATTTCATTTTTATATTTTGCATGGGCCATTTGCTCTACTCAGAGAATGTTTTCACTTACATGTTCAAGTATTTGATTAGACTTTTTAGAATAGCATGCCAGAAACTGGATTTGTTCACAGATTTTTTTTTTTCCCTAAAAGTAGTAAGGTAATTGTTGGCATATTGCTGTATGATTCACATTGTGTTCTAACTGTTCTAGCATATAGAGTTAGTGACTTTAACTTTTATAACCAACTTTTTAGCTGTGTAAAATTAATTTCCCTTAAATTCATTTTCAATATCTTGTATTGATACTTATCTTTTACTTTAAGAAGTTATTTTCACTTATAAATCTCAAGGGACTAGCAGTAATAGAGACTGAAGTCCTTTTTTTGTATCCACAGGATGGATACAGTTGGGCCACTCCTGTGTGAGCCTCTCCATGCTGCCCCATCAATGACCTGGAGGGACTTTCTTCTCTCTCTTAGAGAGAGAAGTTGTTCCGTCTCCATAGCAGCTCAGTTCTGGTCCTCTCCTGAGTAAAGACTGCTTAATTATATGGTGGTTTCATGATTAATGGACCTTAAATCTATTGAGGGTAGAAGTGAGACCACCAAACTCTTTTCATGTAGGATCTCAAGCTGCACTTGAACCCTGGTTGAGGTGAGAGGCTAGTGATTTATCCACTAAACCATCCATATAGCCCTGTAGTAGCATGTCTGTTTGATCATATTCAAGACTGATTCCTTGGTCAGAAGCTAATTGATTTCTCTTTTTTTAAACAGGGGAATGGAAAGATTATGCCAGCATCTACATTTGACATGGATAAATTAAAATCTACACTGAAACAGTTTGTGAGAGACTGGAGTGAAACTGGGAAAGCAGAGAGGGAAGCCTGCTACCAACCAATCATTAAAGAAATTTTAAAAAATTTTCCGAAAGAAAGATGGTAAATAGTATCTTATTTTTAACCTGTTTCTTTAAGATATGTAAGCACTCAATTTCTCTGTAAGAAATTCCACAGTCCTGATTCATGTTTATAGTTGCTGCATGCTTGTATTTTTCCACATATGGGTGTGTGGTGTTGTCTGTGTTCGTAGATGCTTTGTGTGAGGTTGTAGTTAATATTTTGAATACTCGATTTAGCACTGAAGGGAAATCACTCCGTCTAGAAATTAATAAGGTTAGATTGAATGTTCATTATCAATTATGTTTTCTTTTATAATTTGCTAATGGCAATGCCAGAAGCTGCACTGCAGACTTTGCACTTTCCTCATTATGACAAACTTGTAAGTAGATAAGGGATCTGTAGCTTAGAGCAGAGATTCTTTTTTGTGCCATGAAAAGCCTCAGCAGTCCGCTTTTCAGAATAGCATTTATAAACGAATCAAGTGAAATGCGTAAATCATTTTATGGAATATTCCTCAGTTTGAGATTATTGATGTTTCTTTCTTTCTTTTTTTTAAAGATTTTATTTAATTATTTGACAGAGAGAGAAATCACACGTAGGCAAAGAGGCAGACAGAGAAAGAGGGGGAAGCAGGGCCCCACTGAGAGAGAGCCCAATGCGGGGCTCCATCCCAGGACCCTCAGATCATGACCCGAGCTGAAGGCAGAAGCTTAACCGACTGAGCCACCCAGGTGCCCCTATCTCATGTTTCTTTATGATTGGATCTGGATTATATGCCCTTTTCAAAATAATACATAATTGATATGTAATTGATCGTTCTTCTCAGGATATCCCATTGAAAGTCATACAGTGTCTGCCTTAGAGTTGTCAGCCATTGATGATTCTTGCATGAACTCGTCTGTCCTGTGCTGAGTATGGAATGGTGCTTTCCTAAATTTATAATTATCAGTCAACATTCTACTGTATCTATAAACTATTACCTGAAAAGACAAATTGTTCCTATTTTATTCAGTGGGTTAATCTGTTACTATTGGTTTTTTATTGTCATTGCTGCCTCAGATTTAGCAAGTGGGAATCCCTTCAAGTTGGCCCCTATGTCCTTTCACGGGGCCCAATTCTTTTTGAGCGCTTCCTTATTTTCTGGCACAATAAGGTATTTCAATCCCATCATGTATCTTCCCTACTTTAGTCCTGGAATTGGATATTTTTCCAAGGACCTGTTTCCTTTAATGTGGAATTGTATGTAGAAACCAAGATCTGGCACTAGGCATGTTCGTTGTTACTAAGGTGTCACAGCTTTTGAGCCTTTGAGGAGGTAGAGAATACACACATAAACACATACTAGAAAGCATTCATTCATACCGATTCCTTCAGTTCCAGTCCAACCCCAAAGGTTTCCTTCTTGGCTTCCCCTGTTCTTTATATCTGTCTGCCTTTTCCCACAGTGAGAGCCTGGCTTCTGACAACATCAATACATTTACTCATTTACTCAGTCCTATAGTACTCACATAATGGTTTCAGAATTGCTGCCTCCATACTGCTATGAGAAACAAACTGCCAGCAGGTGTTTAGGATTTGCTAGCAATTATTTTTTCCCCTAAGTGAAGAGTATTCGCAAAAATATTCTTCACAAGTTACTGACATAAGCTTTGCTTCAGCCCCCTATCCTCAGTGTGGTTGTGTTTTTTATTTGAAATTCAGTATATCGAGGTTTACTTCTGTTTGCTTTCCATTTTTAGGGTTCTGTATTGCCCCCACTCCCTATCCTTGTTCGTTTAAATTTACTTTTTGATTTGTGTGCTATCAGCTATCAACTTGTGATATCCAGAAAAAGTGGTATTCCCTTCCCTGTTCCTTTAGTAGCCATTTCAACACCGTATTCTCAATCCCACATCCCGTGTAGGTAATCAGTATCATTAATTTCTTGTTTATCCTTCTTGTTTTTATTTTTTGTTTCTTTTTTTTTTAAGATTTTTAAAAAAATTTATTTATTTGACAGATAGAGATCACAAGTAGGCAGAGAGGCAGGCAGAGAGAGAGGAGGAAGCAGGCTCCATGCTGAGCAGAGAGCCCACTCGATCCCAGGATCATGGCCACCCAAGCACCCCTATTTTTTGTTTCTTACGTAAGCAGATACAGGTGTTTTCTTCTTAGTTACCTCCTTTTGTTTCATGCACAAAATGCAGTAGCATTCTGTGTATTTTATGTTGCACTTTGCTTTTTTCACTTAGCAATGTGTCTTAGAAATAGCTACATAGCAATTCATGGAGATGCTCCTCAGCCTTTTTTACAGCTGTGAAGTACTTCAGCCAATCTCCTGTATGTGGTTATTTAAGTAGTTGGCAGTATCTTACAGTTATAAATTATGTTACAGTTAATAACCATATGCATGGGTATTTTTGTGCTGTTGGACGTGTATCTGCAGTATAAATTCTTAGACATGGGATTGCTGAGTCTGAAAGGTAAATGCATATGTAGTGTGGTATGTTAGTCACCTATTGCATGCAACAGATTACCACAAACTTAACTGCTTAAAACAGCATACATTTATTATTTCACAGTTTCTTTGGTCAGAAGTCTGGGCATAGCATAATTGCATCCTCCGCATAGGATTTTACAGAGTTGCAAACCAGATGTCTGCTGGGCTGCGTTCTCATCTGGAGGCTTGACTGTGGAAATACCTGTCTCCAAGCTCACTCGTGTTGTTGGCAGACTTGACTTCATTGTGTGTCTGTAGGACTGAGGGCTCTGGCTTTATGTTAACTGCCTTGGAAACCTGCCTCAGCTCCTAGAAGCCAGTTGCCGTTCCTCGTCTTGTGAGCTTTCCCAAAATGGTCACTTCATCAAGCAGGCAAGGAGAGTCTTAGAGCAAGCAGGCTTTCAGGGGAGTCTTCTATAATGTGGAGTCATTGCAGGGGTGGCTGTTGGTTAGAAGCAAGTCCTAGATCCCTATGCACACTAAAGGGAGGGATTATAAAAAGGCGTGGACACTGGTAGGTGGGGGCCACTTTCGGGTCTGTGCCAGTTATTGCCACATATGCCTGTAAGGGTTGTACTGTTTTGCCTTCTTGCCAGCGATTTATGAGAGTGCCTGTTTACTCACAGCTTTGCCAGATATCGTACTACCAAGCTTTTGAACTTTTGCCGATCTGATGGGTGGAGAAACGTATCTTGGCCTACTTCTCATTTGCATTTCTTATTATGAATGAAATTGAATATCTTCATATGTTTAAGGGCCATTTTATACTATGTTTTGAGAACTACGTACATATTCATGTTTTCCCCCTCATTTAAAAATGTTGAGGTGAGGGGTGCCTGGGTGGTTCAGTCATCTGCCTTCAGCTCAGGTCATGATCCAGGGTCCTGGGAGTGAGTCCCGCATTGGGCTCCCTGCTTGGCAGGGAGCCTGCTTCTCCCTCTCCCTGCCACTCCCCCTGCTTGTACAAGCTCACCTGTGTGCGCATGAGCGCGTGCTCGCTCTCTCTGACAAATAATAAAATCTTTAAAAAATACATAAATAAAGTTGAGGTAAAATGCATACAGCAAAAGTGATGGTTTTAAAGTAAACAATTTGATGGTATTTAGTAGATGCACAGTATTGTGTATCCATCATCTCTACAGAGTTTGAAAACATTTGCATGAACCCAGAATAAATCCCATACCCGTTAGGTAGTTATCCTCCATTCTCCTTACCCCACCCCCAACCTCTGTCAGCAGTTTAACTATGAGGTGCCTAGATGTGTTTTACTTTGAGTTTATCCTGCTTGGTGTTTGTTTTACTTTGGAAGGTTTGGGTAGGTAAGTATCACCAAATCAAAAGATTGTTTGCTCTTAATTTTTTTTCTCTTCTGGGACTTGAGTTGCTTGTATATGAAACTGCTTGACAATGTCTCTGAGGTGTCAGATGACTCTTTTCTCATTAACTCTTTATATTTTAGTTTGGATAATTTCTATTGACCTTACTTGAATTTTACTGATTGTTTATTATCCCAGTCTATTGATAAACTCATTGAAAGACTTAACTCTGCTACCAAATTAAAAAAAAAAAAATGTCTAGGGCTTCCATATACACATACATTTCTGTGTGTGTTCTCTCTGTGCTCACATTTCCTATTTGTGCATGTGATCGACCTTTTCTCCTTGATGCTTTAAGGTATTTTTTATGGTTAGTTCCAAATCCCTGTCTGATAATTTCAACGTATGTGCTCTTTGTGGGTCAGTTCTGATGATGGTTTCCTCTCATGTCAGTGGTTACATTTTTGTTCTGGTTGGCATGTCTCATTTTTTGTTGAATGCCAGATGATGTATGTAAAAGAATACAGAAATTGAAGTAAATAAAGGCATTCTCCTTTTGCAAGCTGTGAGCTTGGAGGGGTAAGTGAAACTTGTGTTTTTAATTTTTAATATTATTACATATATTAGTTGCTTCAATCAGTTAAGAAAAAATAGTCTATAAACCTTTCATCTAGAAATGTGGCAGTGTAACAATTGTCACTTTCTAGAAAATGAAGTAGTTTCTAAGTTTTCCTCTGCATCTCACCATTTACTTCTTGTACATTGATTTTAGTATCTTTCCTGTGGTAGACTAATAGAAAGATCTTTGCAATGTTAAGAAACACTCAGACTCTCAGGCATGAAAATATAGTTACTTCTTCAGTAGTAAATGAACTGCTGTGTCCACAGGAAACCTTTGGTGTATTGGAATTATCATCTGCAAAGTATAGGATTTGGGCTCTTGTATCATTTAGCAGGCTTTTAACAGGTAATGGCTGCTAATCCACCTGGTTTGGACCTCTGCATGGGAATGCCATGTAGATTATCTGTAGCTGGGTGCCATGAAAATTATCCACTGTTTTTTAACTTGTGGCCAGTACATTTTTGACGTGCTCTGCTATGGTTACCTGCTGAACACACAGTCAATGGGATAATAGATTCATTATAGACTTGCGATTCCTGTGTCACCTAAAGCTTTCATTATTTTCATTCCATCATTGATGACAATTGTGACACTTCACTGATTTTCTTTCTTTCTTTCTTTCTTTCTTTCTTTCTTTCTTTTTTAAGATTTTATTTATTTGACGGAGAGAGAGAGAGAACACAAGCAGGGGAAGCAGGAGAGGGAGAAGGCGGCTCCTTGCTGAGCAGGGAGCCCAACACGGGGCTCAGTCCCAGGACCCTGGGATCATGACCTGAGCTGAAGGCAGACGCTTAACTGACTGAGGCACCCAAGGGCCTCTCACTGATGATTAATTCTAAAAATAATAATTCTTCAATCTGATTTATAGTGTCCTGAGTCTGAGACCCAGAAATAACCCAGTAAGTGAGTGACATTGAGAGCACAGGTGAAATTATTATTCCAGCCACGTTATCACTCAAAACAAAACAAAACAAAACAAAACAACCAAAAAATGAAAAACCAGTGCTTCCATTGCTTGTTTCTACATGTCCAAATATCTGATGTACAAGATTCAGAAGTAATATGGTAATAATAATTCACTGACTTTTTAAAAAAAGATAAAATTTAGGAAGTTTCTAATGACATGTTTTTCTGGAAAGAAGTTTATTCAGGGGCACCTGGGTGGTTCAGTGGGTTAAAGCCTCTGCTTTCAGCTCGGGTCATAATCTCAGGGTCCTGGGATCGAGCCCACGTTGGGCTCTCTGCTCAGCAGGGAGCCTGCTTCCTCCTCTCTCTCTGCCTGCCTCTCTGCCTACTTGTGATCTCTGTCTGTCAAATAGATAAATAAAATCTTAAAAAAAAAAGTTTATTCATAGGCTTCAAAGCTAGGAGCGTTTCAAATACTTCAGCTACTAGAAATGCTTGAGATATATAGTACTCATTTAAGAAGCTTTTAATTTATATTATTAGTGTCCACAGACTTGTTAATGAATTCTGTGATTCCCAGTTTTATCAGTGAAGCTACAGTATGCTTGGGTTTCCTAATTTCGTATAACACTGACTCTTTTCTTCATGCTTTTTGTTGTCTTTATTATATTTGGATTGAAGATGATTTGTCAGAGATGAAATTGTGTGGTCTTTGTGATCTTTGACCCTTTTTTTTTTTTGCATGTATTGATTCTTTGTTGGATATATGATTTGCAAATATTTTCTCCAGTTATGTAGGTTGTCTTTTCACTTTCTTGATGTCCATTGATGTACAAAATTGTATAATTTTGATGAAGCCCAATTAATCTATTTTTTCTTTTGGTGCTAGTGTTTTTCAAACTAGTGTTTTTCAAATCTGGTGTCATGAAGATTTTCCCCAGTACTTTCTTCTAAGAGTTTTATAGTTTTAATTCTTAAGTTTGTATCTTTGATCCATTTTGAGCTCATTTTGTATGTGGTATATTTTTTTACATACAGATATCTGGTTTTCCCAGCACCATTTGTTAGACTGTCCTTTCCCCATTGAATAGTCTTGGTACTATTGTTGAAAATCAATTGACTATACATGTGAGGGTTTCTTTCTGGGCTCTTTGTTCTATTGGTCTGTACATTGCCCCTTACAGCAATTCCACAGTATTTTAATTTCTGTAGCTTTGTAAGTTTTGAAGTCAAGAAGCATTAGTCCTTCAGTTTATTCTTTTTCAAGATAGTTTTGGCTATTTGACTATACATGTGAGGGTTTCTTTCTGGGCTCTTTGTTCTATTGGTCTGTACATTGCCCCTTACAGCAATTCCACAGTATTTTAATTTCTGTAGCTTTGTAAGTTTTGAAGTCAAGAAGCGTTAGTCCTTCAGTTTATTCTTTTTCAAGATAGTTTTGGCTTTTTCAAGATAGTTTTGGCCCCTTGCAATTCCATATGAATTTCAGAATAAACTTTTTCATTTTTGTGAAAAGGCTATTGCAGTTTTATTAGGCATTATGTTAACTGAGTAGCTTGGTTTGGATAGTATTGATATCTTAACAATGTTAAATCTTCCTGTCCATAATCACAGAATGTCTATTTAGATCTTAAATTTCTTTCACCACTGTTTTGTAGTTTTCAGTGTACAAGTCTTTCTTGGTCAGATTTATTCCTGAAGTATTTAGTTCTTTTAGATGTTACGGTAAACGGAATTGCTCTCTAAATTTCCTTTTGGATTATTCATTGCTGTTGTATAGAAACACATTTTTTAAATGTCTTGATTGTGTAACCCTGCTGCTTTGCTTAATAGCTGGAGGGGCTTTCTTGTGGATTCTTGGCAGTTTTCTACATACAGATTCATAGCATCTGCAGATTGAGATGGTTTACCTCTTCTTTTTCCCTTGAATACGTCTGGCCAGAACTTGTAATACAGTGTTGAGTATCAGTGGTGAAAGGGGGCATCCTTATCATGTTCTGGGTCTTAGAGGGAAAACTTTCGTTTTTTTACCGTTGAGTGTGACGTTAGCTGTAAGTTTTTCTTAAATACCCCTTATCATATTAAGGAATTTGGGGTGCCTGGGTGGCTCAGTCAAGCATCTGCCTTCAGCTCAGGTCATGATCGCAGGGTCCTGGGATCCAGCCCAGCATCATGCTCCCTGCTCAGTGGGAAGCCTGTTTCTTCCTCTCCCAATCCCCTTGCTTGTGTTCCTTCTCTCACTGTGTCTCTCTCTGTCAAATAAATAAAAATCTTAAAAAAAAAAAAAAGAATTTTCCCTCTGTTTCTAGTGTCATGAGCATTTTTATCAAGAAAAGAAAATGTCTTTTCTGTGTCAAGTGAAATGATCATGTTTCTTTCCTTTGTTCGATTAATGTGATATATTACATTGATTGACTTTCTTTTGTTGAACCACCCTTGCATTCCTTGCATAAATTCCTTTCAGTCATGGTGAATAATCCTTTTAATGTGTTGTTGGATTCTATCTGCTAATATTTTGTTGAGGATTTTTACACCTGTATAAAGGGTGTTATTAATCTGTTCTCTTTTTCTTTTGTGAAAATTCTTGTGAATTTTCTTTTCCTGGGATGTTATCTGATTTTAGGATAATGTTGGCCTCATAGAACGAGTTATAGGAAGTGTTCTTTAATTTTTTGGGAGTTTGAGAAGAATTGGTGTTCATTCATCATTAAATATTTAATAGAATTTACCTCTAAAAGCATCTGGTCAGGACTTTTCTTTGTTGGGAGACATCTTTGTCTCTTTAATGATGGGATATTGAGGTGGCAATGTTAAAACATGCTTTTAATTTTTCTTTAGGATATGAAGCCTTCCTCAATAATGCTTCTTTTGAAAACTGTAGGCTTTAGTTGGAGTGAATAGCTAAAAATCACACAGTTTTTAAAGGCTCCCTGTGTTTACTTTAATGAATGCTACGGGTTAGTCTTTTTATCAGTAGTCCTACATTAAATATTCTACAACTATTAGAATTATGATATAATTATTATGAACTTTTATAAATGTTGATATATTGCAGGATATGTTATTATATTGTAGGATGTTACAGTCTTAAAATTTCTAGTTGGTACTCTCTGTCAATGTATATATTCAGTGCTGTGCTCTAAAAATAATAGATAATAGTTGATGAATAGCTTCTGTAAACATAAAGTCTAGGTCTTTCTCAAAATTCAAAATATTTGTTTTTGAAAAGTAGGTTATGAAGTAAGACATTATAATTGGAATGTACAAAAGTTTGCATATATTTGAAGGGCTGAATGCCAAATGCTTATGTTAGCTTTATTTCTACCACTTTCAACATGACTTTGTTCCTATGCATTGAATCATGATCATTGAATCATGTATATTACCATGGTGTCCAAACAGCATAACAATGTCAGCTGTACCAAAGGGCATGCATGCTATTGTTAAAAGTACTTAGTGAACTGACACAGAGTATTGTTTTACTGTTATCTAGCTACTATTTTATTATTATTGTTCCCGACAGATAGAATGTGGACTGGTGAAGAAAGAATTAACTCAATGAATTTAGTAGGTTATTTTATTTTACTTAATTTTTAAAAAAAAATATTTTTACTTATTTATTTGACAAGAGAGCGAGCACAAGCTGGGGGTGCGGCAGAGGGAGAGGGAGAAGCATGCTCCTCGCCAAGCAAGGAGCCCCATGCTGGAGTTAATCCCAAGACCCTGGGATCGTGACCTGAGCTGGAGGCAGATGTGTAATCGACTGAGCCACCCAGCTGCCCCTAGGTTATTTTAAAATAAAAAAAAATTAATTTTTTTGATTAGGTAAAGCATATTACAGTGTTGAAAATTTTTAATATTTTTTTAAAGATTTTATTTATTTATTTGACAGAAAGAGATCACAAGTAGATAGAGAGGCAGGCTCCCTGCTGAGCAGAGAGCGTGATGCGGGGCGCGATCCCAGGACCCTGAGATCATGACCTGAGCTGAAGGCAGAGGCTTAACCTACTGAGCCACCCAGGCACCCCCACAGTGTTGAAAATCTTTAAAACTTCACAAGATTTAAAGTCGCTTTCCTAAAACTGTTACTCGGTCACCCATTTCCCTTCCATGAAAATAATCAATATTATAAGAGTAGATAGGCAGATAAACTTTACATGAAGTGTGCCAAGATATCTGTCAAACTTTTTTGTGTGTGCTATTCTTGGACACAACGGAAAAATTTCATATCTCTTCCTATGTCATTTGTTTTGCTTTTTTAGTTTATACTGGTTTCCTTATAGTTGATAGGATGAGCTATCAAAAACTTTAAAAAAATAAAGCTAATGAAACAGTAAAGTCCGTGTCCAGGTTAAATAATTTTGCCATAAAGAAGTAAACCTCTAGTCCTAAAAAAGGGACGTTAATTACAGCCCTTCAGTATCCAAGTTGATTTTTAGGAAAATCCTGGTCAACTTTGAGTCTCAGATAAGTTTCCAGGATCTTGTTTATGTCACAGTAAAGCATATGAGAATTTGATGTCTTTACACTTGGCTGGATTTGACCCACATTTATGTCAGCTTGTGTTTGTTCTTTTTGAAATTTCAGTGAAGGCCTTTTCTAACTGAGCTGTCTATAAAGGAAAGAATCCTTAAATATGTGTAGAAGTAACTATACCTGTGAGCGTTAAAGTATTTTTTCCTGTGAAAACACACTTGTCTTATCAGTTGGTCCAATTTGTCTCTGTTTAGAGTTTTACTTCATTCTGCTTTTTAGTTTTCTTAAATAGGCTCCATGCCCAGTATGGGGCTTGAACTCAGGATGCTGAGATAGAGAACTGGATGCTATACTGACTGGGCCACCCACACCCATGCGCCCCTACTTAGAGTTTTTAAGTGCCTGAGTTTGCAGGCACAAGTGGCTTTGAAGCCACAGATTGACATCTGTATTGCGGTCTATTGGCTAATTAAGGAAATGCTATATTAATTGTGCTGAATGCCAACCATTTCGGTAGTTACTAGCCTCTGGTCTGTTTTGGTTTAAATAGATTAGGACTGTACTTTAGTGAGCAGCTCATTGAAATTAGCAGTAAAATTTTTCTTGAAGTATGAGCTCGAAGTTTAAACCTTTTTCTCAAATATGAACATACGCACACTAGCTTCTCATTTGATGGCCTGAACAGTATGTATTGAGAGTTTCACTTTTTCAAGTGACTAATCGTGTTATCATTTGAATTTTAAAATTCTGTGCTATAAAGTTTATAGTTTGCTAAGGAAGGAGATTCTTAAGCTTGAGTCCTACCTGAAATGAAATCACAGCATGTAGAACCATATTCTCTTGTGAATCCTGAAAACTGTTGGGACTATATTTTTATATTGTAATTTCATTAACCCACCCCATTTTAGAAGAAAATGAAGTGATACTTTGTGTGTGGGAGAAAAATCAATCGTGTCTTTGCATTTCACTCTAAAACGAAACAGATATACTGTTGGCCAGTTGAATATAGTTCTTTTTTCATATGATTGGACATTAGGAAACTATATGGTAAGCTTTAAAGAAGCATTTTTTGTCTACCTACATTAAAGAATGTAAATCGTAAATTATGAAAGGATTCTCTTAGCTAAAAGAAACCATTTAAAAAGAGAAAATGGAGAAAATGTAGACTGCCAAGTAATGCAAGAATAGAGACCGAAAATTTAGATTTATCCTTCATCCTGAAAGCCCTCTTAGCCCCAAACAAATAGTTATTTCAGATCTTTCAAACAAAATCTTAAGCTCTTAAGGTTCAGGATTTCAAGTGCTTATAAATCTAGAGTAATAACTCAGTGGAAAAATAGTGTAACTAGACAGTTCACAGAAAAAGAAATACCAGATCCTCAGTCTCATAAGAATATGTAAATGTGAAAACCACACTAAGATGCCATTTTTCACTTCTTACATTGCAAAGTTTAAAAGTTATATAACTTAACTAAATGTATGAGGAAACATAGCTTGCTGAAGGAAGAATAAATCAGTAAAATCTTTTCGAAGGCAACTTGGTAATAGCTAACAAAATTTAAATGTGTATCTTTTGATTCTTGGAATTCATTTTGTGGAAGCTTTCTACGATTCCTGCATGTGGAAGATCATTTATGCCAAAGATTTTAACATTATAATAACAAAAGATTGGGAAAAAACCTAAATGTCCTTAATTAGAGGATTTGGAGACTGTATGGTATAGTCATGTAATGGAATATTGATTCAGTCATAAAACAACAGGTAAGGAAGCTCTGTGTACAAATAGGAAAGATGTTCAAGATGCATTAAATCAGGGATAGCCAACTTTTTCTTAAAGGGCCAACCAGCAAATATTTTAGGCTGTCCAGGCAGAGTAGTCTCTGGGTACGACCCTCTGTTGTTGTGGGGCACAGCCATAGACAATTTGTGTATGCGCATGACTATATTCCAGTAAAGCCTTATTTAAAAAATAGGTCCCTGGCCTGTGAGTCATAGAAAAACTTGGTATGTAAACTGTAGCAGAGGTGTGATGTGCTGAAATTATTGAGAAGTGAGTCCAAGTTTTGCCTGGGATATTTGGGGAAAACATCATAGATAAGGTGATAATTTAAACTGAGTTTCTGTGGGTGTATAGGAGTCTAAAGATTAAGGAATTGGTGAGAAGTTGTTTGATAATGGGGGTGCTTTGTTGAGAGTTAATTAAGAGGTAAACTGGGATATTTTTGAAGGGAGTAGGCACTAATGGGATTTCTAACCCATTTTCTACCTTTTTAAGGAATTTATTTATTTATTTATTTGAGAGAGAGCATGATCAGGGTGGAGAGGCAGAGGGAGAGGGAGAAGCAGACTCCCCGTTGAGCAGGGAGCCTGATGTAGGGCTCCATCCCAGACCCCCAGGATCAAGATCTGAGCCAAAGGGAGACACTTAACAGACTGAGCCACCCAGGCAACCCCCAGTCACTACTTTGAATAAAAAATATTTCAACACCTAGCTCTGTTAATCCTTGAAATTTTGCCATACTTACTTCATTCAGGGTTTGGTTTTGTGTGGGGTTTTCTTGATAACTTTTTTAAAAGAAATATTACAGATACAGTTTAAACCGTGCCCTGTAAAACACACTGAGTATATTCTCTTTTTCCAGAGATAACAACTAATACGAAGTTGTTACTCTAACCTTACCTTCCTATAATAACTTCATGTTTATATACCTTTAAACAAAACATTTTATTGTTTTTTATATTTTAAAAATTCATAGAGTGGTTGTGGTATCATTTCACAATTGACTTTTGCTCAGAATTGTGTTTTTACTATTTCCCTGTGTGGATCAGCACTGGTCAACAGAAATATAATGCAAGCCATATATGTTGTTTTAAATTTTCTCATAGTCACATAAAAAGCCACAGGTGAAATTAATAATATACTTTAATAACCCAGTATATCTGAAATACTATTTCAGTATAAAATCAGTATGTGACATTATTAAGAAGGTATTTTACATTCCCTTTTTATACTGAAATCTGTCATCTGTTTTGCACACACATCACATTAGACTAGTCACATTTTACGTGTTCAGTAGCCGTAAGTGGTGAGTGGCTTCTCGTATTGAACAGAGAACTGCTGGGATTTGGATAGAACTGAACACTTGGAGGGCTTGAAAGTGTGCACACGCCGAACTGCCAGGGGGCAGCTGAGTGTCAGTATGTTGACTCAAGAGAGAGTATTTTGTGTGTTGGAACTTGCTAATCTCCATCTGCAATGCAAAAACCCTTCCATGTCCAATAAAAGAAGCCTCTCTCAGGAACATTTCCTGCTGGTAATCTTTGGAGCACAGAACGGTGATACCAGCCCGGCCCACGTTCTCTCGATACACAGGAGCTCCACGTTCTGTCCGTATAGGTGTACTCTCTTCCTTCTTGCTTGTCCGGAATAAAGTGTTGAAATTGTTCCTGCTGTTATCAGGGATGTCACATTTGTAGTAAATACACTGCTTCTCCATATTTGGACCTTAATAACTAGGTAAACTTTTTGCTTACTTATTTTTGCTAAGAATCTCCAGTGGCACCATGGAGCCCCATATTATATGCCTCTGTTCCTAGTTTTCTAAGTTTTAGCCAAGTGTACAGTCCCATCACACTAAAGGTCTATCTGTAGACTTTAATTCCCTTATTTTCCACAGAAATACCTTCATAGAAATGCCCTAGAGTTAACATGCAGTCATAGCAGAAACTGCCTATTAAAATGCTTTAGTTTTATTCACACTATAATTAGAGGGATTTTCCATTATGCTGTTACTGTCCCTCAAAAATGACTTAATGAAGAAAAAAAGTCCAAGAACAAAAACATAGGGAAAAATTCTCTCCATCTTGCTCATTCATTGCTCGAGTTTTTCTTTCTTTTTTTTTTTCAGTTCTGTGGCGTTTGTTTTAATGTGTCTCCTTTTGTATGTCCATAGAAATCCTTTTGTCATAATGTAGGTGATTGATAGATCATAATCTTTGTTAACTCTTACTAATCAAGGGCTTTGATACAGTCTGCCTTCAGCTTGATGACAGCGTTTTAATAGCAGTTGTATACAGCGCTTTCCTCCACAAGGTGGGGGTAGAGAGTTCTCTGGGCCTGTTTGGATGCAGAGAATTTGATGGTGGTAATCATCAAGTTAACTTTCCATAAGTTGACCAAAAAAAATTGTCAGTACCAATATTAACACAACTTTGCCTTAGAGTTAGCATGATTTCAAAATTCTTGTTCTACTCAGCTCATCAGCCATCCAAACATTGTTAGTGATTATATTTTATAGCGATTTAAGTACTCTATGAGTTTACTTCTAAATCCATTTACTCTTGTTGCATTACTTTGCCCTCCCCCTTTTTTAATCTAAGGGGAGCACAGCCACATGCAAAAAATGCATGTTTGATTGGGCAAATGGGAACTGAGAAAAGAAAAGAGGTAATTCTAGGAGAGTACGGGTTTTGGTGGGTCTGATAGGGAGTAGAAGAAGAGAGAGAGGCCCCGGGTGGGGTGCCACAGTGGCAGGTCTGTCATACAAAGGGTGGCTTAGAGTGTGGCCAGCAGCTTTTCAAATTTGAATACTAAAAATATGTATATGCTTTATATACTTGTTAGATAAATGATACAGGTAGGTCTAAACCACATGGGAGGATGTTACCCATTCTCTTCATGAGAAATTTAATCAAGTAAGTCAATTGAAAATTAAAGTGTTCACACACAAACTTTGTAATCTGAAATGAGAAGAAAGCATTTTATATGGCAGGTTGGCATCAGTTTCCTCATATCAAGTGTTAAAGAATGTCTCCTAATCATAATAAGCCTATTTGTCAGAAGTCACTTTTAACAAATTTTGGGTTATGTCTTACTGTATATATAAAATTCAACAATAAAATTAAATAGAATTTGTGAAGATTTTTATTCTAATAACATGTAGTTCAGATGGATGACCTGGGACAAATTCCCATGTTACTGTATTTATAGACTCAATTTTCAAAAGCTCCTTAGTTCTGTTTGGTTCTTCATTTCAGAGTGGGAAATGGTAGGGGTTTACTGTATGGACCGTTAGTAAAAAGCCCTGTTGCTGTTTGGAGCACACCAAACTTAAAGGCCATGTAGTATAAAGATTAAAAAAGAGAATTATACATGGGAAGGTTTGGAAATTGTTTATGATTTATGAATTAAATTTGGAGAATGCAGATAATAGTGAAGATTTTTTTTTAATTGACATGATGACAGCTGATTATACACATTTGCCTTTGGTTTCTATAAGAATACCATTTTGGTTTCCTTAGGATTATATTGATTGGCTGGAATTTCTGAGAAAGTCCCTTGCTTTGCTAAGGCTTTTTAGCCATTTGAAAATGGATGGTGGATCTTACAGTGAAGAGAATTTGTTTCTGTAGTATGATACTAATAAGTGAGAGCAGTTGGGTTGTGAGTCTGTGGTTTGGTGTGATGTACTTGCCATTATTTATGCTCGGTTAGAAGGCAATTCCTCATTTTCCCCTTGCGAATACCTTCTTTCCAAATTCTTTCACCAGCTAAAATATACAGGATCTTAAAGCTATAACTAACCCATTAAAGTCTACACATATTTCATCTATTTAATCACACAAACTTCTGTATTAGTTACAGAATTTAGAAATAACGTTTTGTTTCACTGTCTTATGATAAAATAATTTTGTTCAATCTTTGTGTGTATTGGGTTCCCTTTGGGATAATTTGTCTTCTTGAGATAGTTTTTCAAGTGACAGCTACAATAGGAATATGAGTGTCATCATAAGTCTTTAGATATAAGGCGACTCCTTTTTTCTCCGAAAAGTATTTAGGGCATAAAACCCTCATCTGGTATTTAAACATATGATAATTCCTCCTACCCTTATTTTTCATTTATATTTAGAAGTATTTCTCAGTTTTAAAAAGTCAATTTTGAGTGAGCTTATTCTTACTGAATATCTAAGTTTCTAGTTGTTAATGTGGATTTTGCCTTTTTTTTTTTTCTTTGAGGGGTTGGACATAATTGCCTTATTTCATTTCAGGGATCCTTCTAAAGTAAATATTCTGGTACCTGGTGCTGGACTAGGAAGACTGGCCTGGGAAGTAGCTATGCTAGGTTATGCTTGTCAAGGAAATGAATGGAGTTTTTTTATGCTCTTTTCTTCCAACTTTGTACTCAACAGGTATTTAATTTACTTTTTGCTGGAAATAGTAATTTCTCAGAATCAGATTGACTTACCTATTTTTGAACAATTCTGAATTTGAAGATAAATACATAGTGTTTAATTATGATATGTATCAAAAGTGTTTCTTAAAATCAAGTTGCTTATACAAATTACCACTTTAATTAGTTTTTAGTTAACAGAATGTTGAAATGGGATGAATAAGTGACTTTTTAGAAAACCATGGGACATCCCACAAAACAAATGCTCCCTGTGCAGAATTTCAAGACTTTGGATGATCCAAGAAGGAGTATTTTCTCATTGTTCCTTAAACTTCTTCACCCCTTTGTTTCTTGAGTGGAGTAAGTTCAGTGTAGCAATCATGACTTTTTCCCATAATCAAATTCTGATAGGACGGCCATGTATGCTCATATGACTGAGTTGGAAACATCTCTTAGAATTTCTGTGGCCTCTTTTAGAAAACAGTGGAAAAGAGTTGTTATTTTTAAAGCCAGAAGAGGGGCATTGGAAAAAATAACTAGCTGCCTTATTTAAATAATATGTTGTCCAGTATGGGTTAGGGAATGGTGAGAAGTTCAAATGGAGAGAATTAGAATAGTTGGGTAGCAAACAAAACCCATGCCACTTGTTTGAGAAAAGGTTGGCCTGTTTTTTACTTGAGTTTGAGGTTTGGAAATACAGTTTTAAAAATGTGAATGAACAACACATTTATATTTCTGAATTTACTTTAATTTTTTTTCCTGTCTTTTAATTCACTATTGGTTACTCATCTACATCTGTATGTGCATTTTCAGATAATTGGTTGGGGTATAGTGGTAACACCTTAAGTATTAATGAATTATATAAGTAAATCTTCAATCAGGTTATATTTTAGTATTTAAAGTAGACTTTCTTGGTAAAATATTTAGTTAACACTGAATTTTGTGCTCATATTTTGCAGATGTTCTGAAATTAATAAATATAAGCTTTATCCCTGGATCCATCAGTTTAGCAATAACCGGAGGTCAGCTGATCAGATTCGACCCATCTTTTTCCCTGATGTTGATCCCCACAGTCTTCCTCCTGGTTCTAATTTTTCTATGACAGCAGGAGATTTTCAGGAGATCTACTCAGAATGCAGTAAGTCCAAAACAAGCATTTAAAAGTTTTTGTTCTTTAGTCTAAATTTAATGAGCGGATTTTATACTAAATCAAAGTATTGGTCATTCATTGACAAGTTAGGATATTTTCAAAGTCCTGTATAAGGAAATGATGGGAAATACAAAGTATAAGATCCCACCATTTAGAAATATAGACCCTGCTGGGTCTATTAATATAAGACAACATGTAAAAAAAAGTTCATGAGTAATGAATACAGTAAAAGCAAAGGTAGATTAGTGTGGGAAAGGAGACTTTTGTAGAGAGAAGGCTGTGACTTCAAGAATAGGGAGGCAGGGGCGCCTGGGTGGCTCAGTCGGTTAAGTGTCTGCCTTTGACTCAGGTCACTCTTCCGTGATCCTGGGATCAAGTCCCGCATTGGGCCCCCTGCTCAGCTGAGAGCCTGTTTCTCCCTCTGCTGTTTTTCTTGCTTGTGTGCACTCACTCTCTTCTCTCTGTCAAATAAATAAAAATGTAAAAAAAAAAAAAAAAAGGAAGGCAGAGGTAGGAAGATATAAATGAATAAGGTAATCAGGGATGGTGGGACAGCCTGACTGGGAGGGAAAGAGAGGTTGGTTTGCTAGTTTAATGGGAGATACGGCTAGAAAAGGTAGGTTGGTTCTAGATTATGGAAAACCTTTACAATCAGGCTATCAAGTTGGGACTTCACCTTGAAAAACTGTTGAAGTTTCAGCTAGCATTAGAGAAAGAGAGATGGTAATGGAGAGAGGGGTGGTCGGGGAGTGGATTGGCGGTAAAAGGAAGAAGAAAAATAGTATCCTGAGAGGTCAGCAAGATCATTCATTCAACAGATATTTATTGGAGCACCTAAGTTCCAGGTATGTTCTAGGCATGGGAAAGAGCAGTGAACAAAGCAAAGCTCCCGGTCACAGGGAATCTGTTCCAATAGGGAGAGAGGGGCACTAACAAATTTAGTAATGTAAGGAGGAGTACTGAGGCAGGGTAACGGGGGTGCAGAGTGACTGGGGAGAAGCTGCTGTTTATAGAGTTACCAGGGAAGGCTCCCTAAGCAGATTTCAAAAAAAAATGTTGAGCAGAGTACCTCAAAAAAGTGAAGAGGCAAACCATTAGCTATTTGGGGAGAGATGTTGCAGACAGAAGCAGTGGCGAGGGCAGGTGAATTTAGGGTGGGGAGGGTGCTTGTTCTGCTGAAGGAAAAGCAAGGGTCCACTTTGGCTGGGGTGAAATGAGCAGTGGTGCAGTGGGAGATCAGATTGGGGAGGATTTGGTGAGGCTGACTTTGATTATACTCAGAGAAGTGGGAAGCCATTGGAGGGACTTGAGCAGGGGAGTAATGAGATAGTCAAGCTTTTGTTTCTTTTTCCCTGAACTCTGACATTGAAAACCTGTATTCCAAAGGTAGAAAGAGAGAGATGGAAAATGTTAGGTGCTGGGGATAGGCCAGAGAGCGAGTTCTCAAGAGAGAGGTGACATAATGGAAGACATCACTTAGGCAAGTACAGGTGACCTTGTTCTGCAGCAGGGCTTGTGAGAGCAGATGATGAAGGTCATCCTCGGTGGGATCAGTGCCTTCACGGCGCTGAGATTTGTAGAATCCAGCCTCTGACCCTGTGCCCAGTCACGGCCTCCACGGGGCACTGACAGCCTCGTTCCCCTGTTCCACAGGTGATTATCTGAAGTACTGGTGAATAGTTTAAGTATTTTTATGCCATTTTTTCTCACTTGGCAACAAGTGTATATGGCCTTTCTGAAACTTGCCAGAATTGGTGGTTAACAGTGGCTTAAATCAGTTTAAAATTCAAATGACAATTACTTCATCTTAACCCATTTGAAATGGACGCTAGACATTGAGTAGATTTACAAACAAAACTCTTACAAATACATTTGGTAAAGATACCTAGTTATATAGGCTATCAAAATGGTTTCCAAGTTGATTATCAAATTATTAGTAAAAACTTTATGAACTGCAAGGCATCTTGTAAATGATTGTTGGGTTACCCTAACTTCAGTGTTGACTGGAAGAGTTTAGCTTCTGTATTCTTCTGGTTAAATGAAATATTCATAATCTGTAAGAGGTCACATTTGTAGAAGTAATTAAAAGAAAAGGCAACCTAACATAATGAATGTAGTAATGTGGTTTTCCTTGAATAGATACCTGGGACTGTATTGCTACCTGTTTCTTCATAGACACAGCTCACAATGTCATTGATTATATTGATACAATTTGGAAAATACTCAAGCCAGGTGGAATTTGGATAAATCTAGGTAAGTTCCTCAGTGCTTATTAGAATCTTATACGTGAACCTGAGTACTTATTGCTGTTCTCTGTTTGGTAACTTTACAGTACCAAATATTCATAAAGGTTATAGTTATGTTGTATAATTTCCTTTAGACTGTATCCCAGTTAGTGTGGAGTCCTCTGAAAGCAGTGCAAGCCCCAAGAGATAACAGGTTTGAGTCCGTGGCCTTCAGAATGGGTCTAGTCTTATTGTTGGGTTCTGTCATGTGCTCTTTTTTGAATGGCTGGGTTTCACCACAGATTTTGCCATTAGGACTAAGACCAAAGATAGAAGTAGGTCTTTTCAAACTTCTCTTTAGAATTTCATGGGACAAATGAGAGTGGCTATAAAATGCAACTGTAATATGAAAGTTAACCCATACCTTAGGTCCTCTTTCGAAGGAGTCACTTATTTAAATTTCTCTAAAAATTTCCCAAGGAATGTTTGAAACATGATACATATAACCCTTGAACAGTGTGGGCCTTAGGGTTGCTGACCCCTTGCACAATCAGAAATCTGCATATAACTTTTGACTCCCCAGAAACTTAACTACAGATAGCCTTCTCTTGGCCAGAAGCCTACTGATAACATAAACAATTAGTGTGCATTTTGTCTACTACAAATAGACTGTCTACAGTAGACTGTACTGTAGACTATACTATATATATACTATACTGTAGACTGTCTACAGTATTATATACCATATATACTGTGTGCATATCTATACTGTGTATATTGTATAGTGTATTCTTAAAGTAAGCTAGAGAAAAGAATATTATTAAGAAAATCACAAGAAAGAGAAATTACATTGACAGTAGTATGCTGTGTTTATCAACAAAACAAAACGTGTAGAAGTGGACCTGTGTAGTTTGAACCTGTGATGTTCAAGGTCAACTGCATTACCACTGCGGGGGAGCAAGTACCTTATTGAATCATAAAACAACCCTAGGTTGAAATGGTATTTCTACTGTTTCATAGTTGGAGAGTCTGATCTTGCTGTAAGTAACTAGCAGTGGGGTCCCACAGCTTACATGTATAGCAGAGACAGCCTCACAGCCCAGAACCAACCGCTTGAATGCCTAACCAGCTAGTTCTGCAGGCTCATCCTGGGCCTAACAGTTCTTGTTAGTTATGTGATTAATATTTCTGACCCTGGTTACTGAGTTAGGGGAAGGTTTCGTATATTTTCAAAGTGTTAACTTTCATAGAAACTTTTCTCTTTGAGCTTTTATCTTAATTGGCTTATTAATATTTTATTAAGTTATATAATAACAGTAATTATAACTGCCCAGAACAAATAAAATTGGCTCCTCATAAGCACACTGTTTGATAAGAGCAGACATGCTGGGCTGCACTGTGATCCGTCTCAGGCTTCAGAGGTAATAGGGCACTTGGATCGGGGGGAAGGTCAGTTAGGAGAGCTTCTACTCTTCATACCACAGAGTTCCGAAACAATTCGGAGCATTGGAATAATGGAGATGCATAGACCTTAAAAGTAGTTATTCGGGAGGTCAGTACTTTCCAAATCAAATTCTTCACATGTGTAAGCTGAGGTTACAAAATGATGATGATCTCAGAGTGGATTTTCCCTCACTCCTGGTGTGCTCTGGGCATCTGTTCGGAAGAGCGTTCTCACTCTTCATGCCGTGTCCTCGTCCTTTACGACACGTGACTCCCAGCGCGGCTCCTCCTGCTCTTTCATTTCCCAGTCTGCATCTCTGGGCCAGGTATCGGTTACGTTCCAAGCCACTGTGTGCCAACTGGGATACTGCGACATCCAGGAAAACCCCTTGTCTTTTCGGACCCATCATGGATGCAGACTCCCCCAGGCAGAAGCCTGCGCGCGCTCCTTTACCCCTCTTCTTCCTCGCCGTCTGCACGCAGTCACTCCGCAAGGTGCATCTCCTAAAACTTCTCTGTAGGTCTTGAATCTTCTGTGCGAGGGTTCCTCAGCTCTGGCACCATTGGCATTCGGGGCTGGATGGTTCTTCATGTGGAGGCTGTGGAGAGGGAGGGTTGCCTGCGGCCGGTGCGGGTGGGGGGGACGTGGTGAGCGGCATCCCTGGCTTCTGCTGGCTTCACTGCAGCAGGACCTCCTCGGGTGTGAGGACGGGAATGCAGAATCCGCCCAGCTGAGAACCACTGTTCAGCTCGGCTCGTTGCTTAGTTCAGGCCCTCATCCCTGCTTGCCCGGTTACTGCAGCAGTTCCGGTGGGGGAGCCCCACCTTCAGGTTGTCTCCAGTCTTCTGCGCCTCGTTTAGTCGTCCGTATGCTGCCACCAGGGGGATCCTCCCAACACCTGAATCCGTGCCTGTCACACTCCCTACGTACAGCCCTAGCTTTTGAGATGCCCAGAACTCTTCAGGATTGGGCAAAATGCCCTTTGTGGTCTTCGTGTCTGAGCTTCGTTATTTCTGTTCTGTACCACCCCAGCCCTGCCCAGAGATGCCCGCCCTCAGACCCAGAAAGCCCTTTCTCTTCCCTCTCTTGTCATGTTGCCTCTTTCCTAGGTGCTCTGAACACTCAGCGGAGGTGATCCTTTCAGGTTGGAGTACATGTTTGTTGTATTCTTCTTTTATGTTCTCGCACCATCCGTGAGCATTTAACACAACACGGTGTGGCCCCCGATACATTTTGTTTTCACTGGTGGTCGTGAGCTCAGTGAGGGCCGGGAGCTGACTGGCTCTTTACCTCCCGCAGAGCCCGACAGCCAGCGGCTCTTCAGTGACTGGTGTGTGTGTGAGTTACTGTTTCAAAATTGGAAAGCGGGGGAGATGTGATGTTAAGATGCCACAGAAGGTTGGCTGCCAGGAGACAGGACAGAGTGGCATTTCTGTCAGTAAATTCATAACATTCCCATGGTTTTGGCATCAGTCCTGTGGGCCTGGAAAAATAATTTTATCTGGAAGCTGAGAGTGCATCAACCCCTGGGGGACGATTTCACCCTAACCGTGCTGATGTAAGGCCGGATCGTCAACACATTCATAGAAAATGAGAACGGGTCCCTGTCAGCCGTAGCGGAATACTAAGAATCTACATTGGAAGTTAAATTACAGTGAAGGTGTTGTCTATGTTCTATAAAATCACAAGTGGGAATATTATTAATTTAAAAAATCTCTTTAAGGGGATCTGAAGTACTCTAATATTCCTCAGGTTAGGGAAAGCTAGTGAGAGTGAGCTTTTTAAGGAAACTGTTTGCATGTGTCCTTTGGGAAAGTCTGTTAGCAAAACGTAGAAGAGTGCCTGTGCATCCTGTTCCTCAGTTTTTCATGGTGACATATGTGTAATTTATGGTGAAAACTGCGTGTGGGTGTACATATGTGTGAGCTGGTGCGTTTGTAGTCCAGCAGTGGAGGGCAGGCAATTAGCAGACGAAATCTAATTTCGTCTGGAAGAATAAACAGGTTAAAGTACTAAAAAGAAAGACTCGCAGTCTTTTCCTTCCTATGAAGTAGAAAAAACCCAGTTCTTCCCTACTGTGTATTTCTTCCCCGTGTGTCTCCTTTATTCCTCATATAGTAAAACACTCATACTCTGACACGTCTGGTCACCATATGTAAGTTTTCCCATCACAAGAGTTCTCTGTGACACCAGCTGGGTGCCCCCCACTTTAACTCCCGATACGGTCTACCTGGAGATAGTGTGAGATACCACAGGGGAAGGGGTCAGTCTCACAGGACCCTCTCCCCCATTTCCCACAACTTCAGCCGCTAGTCCAAAATTGTCACTTGTGCTTCCGACCTACTGTAGATCTATCTATGGGCTGCAGATTGGAGGTTCCAGCGAGCCCCTCTTCGGGTGTGATTGCTAGAGTGGCTCATGGGACTTAGCGAAACACGTAGGTTGGCAATTTTATTAAAGGAGTGAAGGATCCAGAGGAACATCCAGATGGAAGAGAAGCGTAGGGCAGACTATCTGGGAAAGGGTGTGGAGCTTCCATGCTCTGTCCCGGGGTTGCCACTCTCCCAGCACCTGCACATGTTCATCCCGGTAGCTCTCTGGACTCTGTGCTCTTGGGATTTAATGGAGGCTTGATCAGCCATTCCATTTTTAAGCTCTTCTCCCTTCTCAAGACATTAGTGGGGTGGGGCTGAAAATCCAGCCTTCTAATCATGGGTTGGTGTTTTTGGTGACCAGCCCTCACTGAGAGTTGTCTCATTAGAACCAAAGATGCTTCTGTCACTCACGAATTATGAGTTTCAGGAGCCCTGTGTCAGGGACCAGAGTCACAGGCCTAATATTTGAACAAAAGATGCTCCTAGTGTTCTTATCACTTAGGAAATTATGAGGGTTTCAGGAGCTTTTTGCCAGAAACCAGTGTGTATATTTTCTATCATCTTGCAAGTACCAAAGCAGATCTTTATAAAGTGTAAGGAGTCTTATCAAATTTTAAAGCATTATAAAGCTGAATGTTTTTTGAAACATGAGAGGTTTCCTGTGAAAGGTAGATAACTGACACATTATCTCCTTTACACACTGAGACCTTGTTGCAGTGGTTGTAAAAATAGAAAAAGGGTCTAAAACAATGACAGAGAATGGCAAGGAGGTCATCAGGAGACAACAAAATGTAACCTTTTTTCAGATGGGGTAGCTGGATAAGTTTTGCAAAACACCCAGTGTGAACAACCAGTTGACCTGCAGTAACCCTGGAAAATGACCAGCTATATGGAGGATCTGGAATAATCCTGGAATAGGAGTGACTATATGGGGAAAAAGAGAAGTTGAAGATCTACGTATGGGGGCCTGTGAACCCCTATAACCAGGGAACCAAGTTCCAGTCCATGCTCAGGCAAAGACCAGAAGTTTAATTTACTGGAAAAAGTGAATGGGAAAGAATAAAATTTATGAAGGCATGACCTAGTAGAGAGTGAGGGTGAGATGTAGGACAGAAAAGGATATTGGTTAAGTCAGCTTTGGAAAACGAGCAGGCAGTAACCACTCCCCGCCCGTGCCCCCGCCCCGACCTGCCCCTGCAATAACTCCTTGCCCAGCCTGTAAAATTTTTTGCTAAGGTTTGAGTGCCAGCTCTTTTGTTTTGAACAATTGCAAGCCATGTTTCTTTAAGTGGGCATTTCAAGATAGCTACTACAAGCTTTCTTCTAGTTACTGTGTACTGTATATTTTTCTGTATTTTAAACCCTTTCTCTTTGTTTTAGATGTATCTTGGGAACAGCATAGTTACATTTTGTTACCCAATCTAAGAGTCTCTGTCTCTTAACTGGAATTTTTAGAACCTTAATGGTTTAAGTTAACTTGTCCCAGATTTGGCACATAGGGCCCCCTTCCCCTGTGTCCATTTGACATCGCCTCCTTTCTGGCATCACCACTGTTCCAGGCTTTTCTTGTATTCTCTCTGCCAGGCCCTGAGAGTAGCCACCCTACCCCACCCCCCCCAAAGGATCCCTGGTTCTTTTTAATAGAGAATAGTACGTAGAAACATTAGGTTGATTGGACTTGTAGAAGGCTGAAATACGCACAAAGATGTTTGTCGAAGTACCATTTGTAATAGACTGTAAAAAATACTCAACTGTAGGGACGCCTGGGTGGCTCAGTTGGTTGAGCAGCTGCCTTCGGCTCAGGTCATGATCCCAGCGTCCTGGGATCGAGTCCCACATCGGGCTCCTTGCTTGGTGGGGAGCCTGCTTCTCCCTCTGCCTCTGCCTGTGCTTGCTTACTCTCCTTCTCTCTCTCTGACAAATAAATAAATAAAAAATCTTTAAAAAAAAAAAAAAAGAGAAAAAAAAATACTCAACTGTAATGGTTCTCTTTGGGTGGTAAAATTAGAGCTACGTAACTGTACATTCACTGCTCTGCTGGGCATTGTGGTGGACTCACAAGAAACTGAAGACGTGTGCCTTTACTCATGTAGCTTGTAATCTGGTTAAAAAGTGTGGATTACATGAAAAATAATCACTGAGCAAAGCCATACTACATTACATGAATTTTAAAGTAGGCTATATTAAGAGAGTGAGCAGTAGGGCTGGAAACTTGGCTGGATTATATTAAAACTTGCTTTCAGCAAGGTTTGGGAGCATGGCTAAAGCTTGCATTGGGCAGTTGGAGCTCTCTAGGTGGAACACAACATGTCGAGAGGTACAATATGACCTGAGTATGTAAGAATCCCTCGGGTGTTTAGATCTAAGAAGACAGTAATGCTGCAGGCTCTTAAAATAATGGAGCAGGAACATCACATATTTTAGAGCTGGATGGACTGCTCTGGGGCTCTTCGTGTTTATAACAGGGCTTCAAAGGCTTCGGGATGGTCTAGGACACAGCAATGCTCAGTAAATGGTAGCTACTGTCATTTTTGCTAGTCCTAATAAAACTAACCGGAAGTTAAGCTTGACGGAATAGTTTGATGGTGAACCATTGTTTTCTCCTGAAAAGAGTTCTAACATACATATTCATAGTCATTTTTCCTAGTGGTTTATGTAGGGTAAAAAAAGAGGAGAGGAAGAAAAAACGTTTTAACGCTTAGTAAGTGTGTTCCACAGAGTGATGAGCCTTTTGGGAGGAGAAACTGTCCTGTCGTTACTCTTAATTCCTGTGATTAGCACATTGTATGAGGGGAAGGGGACGTGAGATGGGCACTGGACTTTTAGTTAAGCCAATGAAAGGAAAAGAGAAGATTGTTTAGATTAATCCTAAAGTAACTCTTGAATGATAGTGTGGCCTGGACGAGGCCGATGATGGACTGGGCAGAATGTGAGAGATTGAAAGCCTGGAGACTCTGGTTGGCATCGGATGATAGTTCTTGGATACATGGAATGAGAGAATAGTAAAGGGGGAATGTCATTTTAAAGAGCTGTGGTTGCTGTCACTTACTGAATGCCTTCTCTGTGCCGAGTGTACTGGGTGTTGCGGAGCTAGGGACCGGTCCACAGGCCCACAGTCAGTGAGTGTTAGAGCTGGGATGTGAGTCGTGCACTTAAAGAGCCAGATCTGGTGTCACGTCTTCCTTCCAGGAAGCCTTGCCTATAACTTCCCACCATGTGCATGCACTCTCTTAAACCTAGGCTAGCTTGAAGACCCTTCTGTTTTCACATGATATGCAGTCTGCAGCTGCAGTTGTGTATTTACTTAAGGAATTATAATTACAGTATACTTCCGGAATTTAGGGACTTCACATTTTCTAATCCAGGTGCTCCCTCAATAACCTCGGAGTTACAGGCGTAGGGCTCATATGTGGGGAATCACAGTGCAGCCCTGGTATACCACAGGGACTCCCTCCCCACCAGTATAGGCCCAGCACTCAAATGGGCCAAAGTTTCAGGGGTTTGGACACATGCCCTTGGCAGATGTAAGGGTTCTGTTCTCCTTTTTGTTTGTTTCACCTACTACCCATCTTATAATTCAATTTGGAGTTCTACCACAGCCACTAGTGCATGTTTATA
Organism: Martes martes; assembly: GCF_963455335.1. Lineage (NCBI taxonomy): Eukaryota > Metazoa > Chordata > Mammalia > Carnivora > Mustelidae > Martes > Martes martes. The sequence continues at coordinate 15,777,647 of NC_137900.1, read as the reverse complement.
TTTAAGTAATTCATTCATAATATCTTTAAACCATAGGTCCCCTACTGTACCACTTTGAAAATTTGGCAAATGAACTTTCCATAGAATTGAGCTATGAAGATATAAAAAATGTCGTTCTGCAGTATGGATTCCAGGTGGAGGTAAGGATGGAATGAGGTTTCACTTCCAACGCTTTTAGGAATGGGAGTATCATGACAGTTCCTGACTTGACTTCTTAATTGTTCTCTCATCCACAAAGTGAAAATAATAGTTAGCTTTTAGAATTATTAGGATTTGGCATGTGTGTAGGGAAATGGAAAACTGTAATCCCTGTTGTCATCCGTCAACTCTCAGTACATGGCAGCTTCCTGTTCTCAGCAGGGTCGGCCCTCCTAGACGGGCAGATACCAAACCCATGAGCGTCTGGAGGAGCAGGTGGAGCGGGGAGGGCAGTGACGGGGATCACTGTGTGTACTTCTGTAGTGTTCAGTCTTTTTTATCATGTGATTATAAGGTTTTATGATACCTTGACTTGTGTTTTAGTTGTATGTTTATTTAAAAGCATTTCATTCCTTAAAAAAATAAACAACAGATTTGTTCTTAAAAATGAAGAGAAGCAATGTAACAGAGTCATGGAGAGCTCCAGCTCTTACTACTGGTGTGACCATGAGCAATCTGTTTTTTGTAAAGTGCGGTTACTAATAATGCCAATCTTAAGGGGGTATGTATACGTAAGAAGTCGATTAATAGAGTACGTTTGCAGTGGTATCTGTCACAAATACTGTTTGTATTATCCTCATGGTCGTCATCATCATTATGATTATTGTTTGCATTCCAGGTGGAAAAAGAATCTGTCTTGTCAACATATACTGTGAATGATCTCTCCATGATGAAATACTACTATGAATGTGTCTTGTTTGTGGTCCGTAAACCACAGTAACGTTCTCAAGTGGTATCAGCAGGAAAAGAGTTTGATAAGAGCAAATCCTGAAATAAACAACTCAAAATCAACTATCCCAATGACAGGACACGACCTCAAATCAGTGGTGCCTTCTTATTCCTAACAAAATTTAGAAATAGCGTCTATTTTCTTAATACGTCTATCGCTTTTTCAGAAATATACTATGCCATGCATATTTGTACTACAGAAGTAAAAATGGAGGAAATGTCTTCAAGTATACATTTTCCCTGAAGCCCAGAATTGTCTTTCAGTAGAGAAAACTTTATCTCCAGTGGTCTTCATGAAGCTGTCTGTTGCAAGTCTGCCATATTAATGACTACTAGTATCGAAGTCCCCCCCAAATCTTTGTTTTGTGTGCATTGCACATATTCTTTTTAGAAGAGTCTGAGGATCCTCTGTCACATTCAGCATCTGGAATTGGGACTTCTGTTTGCCTTGGACCTAAGCAATCCATTCATAAAATGTGTGTGTGTCCTTTTAATCACTCAAATTATTTTTTTTCTAGCTCAGCTGAATTTAGAGAAGCATCAACCATTTCATTTTTATGAAATGCTGAATTTAATAAGATCACAGGCCAGTAAAATGCATTTAAGCATTCAAGTAACTGAGAGTCTTTGGGGCATACTAACCTGAACATTATTTGAAAGCGTACTCATCATGAATCACTCTGAAATGTATGAGATCTGAACACTCTTAAGTGAGGCGCAATAGCCTTTATTCAAGGTACTGCTCAGAAAATGGGGAAATAATAAAATCTCCCATTTGAAATGTATGATTTTAAACTAGAAGTGAATACAGTTTGTCAGTGAATGTTTACAATAATGTCTTTTCTTTAAATTACCTGGATCACAAAAGCAAGCACTTTTTTTTTTTCAATAAACTGTCATGATGGTATTACCGTGGGGAAATTCTGAATATGAAATTCAGGGATAACTTACTGCCCGTGGTCTGTGTCTTCAGTATTGTAAGCAGCAGCCATTCATGTAATTTTAGATTAACACCAATTTTGTTCCCTGATAGCTGGAGTTAAAATAGTATATGCTGCTTTAAATTTCTACCTCTAGCAGATCTTTTCTATTGGAGGGAGTTTTCCTTTATATATATTTTTTATGTTTATTATTTTGTTTCTAGTAGCTTGGAAAGCAGAGATGACTGATGTTGTAACCTTTTCTTGGGAAAAGGAAGTACTCTTGGGTATTTTCACAGGTGATTATGATGGCATTAAATGACCTCTGTGGCAATTTGAATTAGATAGACTTAATCTCAATAATGTGCTGTAGGATTAATGTCATGTTCTAATAGGAAAACTTACTCGTGAATCTTTAGTCCTTTTTTGTTAGGTTGGAGGAGTCCACGCAATTTGGCATCTTATTAGTAGGGGCTTTTCCGTGGACAGTGAGGGAGCTCTTGTGGCCTTTGCTCCTGTTATGCAGTAAAGGGCTCTGTGAAGTTTATTTGACTTGCTAAATTCTGGAGGCCTTAGCCTCTTGAGTTAAAAAAAAAAACAACCCAAAAACTATTTCTCTTTTTTGTGTCTCCCCCTACCCCCAATACTTGGCAGATTTTCAGTTATTAGAATTTTCGTTAACTACCACATGAATGAATTTTCAGTTAATTGGTAGGGGGAAAAATCCAGATTTGTTTTTGTTTGTTTCAGGGGGAAAAAAAAAGTTTAAAAGGATCCTAAGTATTTAAAAAATCCACTGAAAAGAAAGGAATGCATGCTATTTTTGAGTAATGTAGAAAGGCTTTTTATTCACTGACTGGTATTCACTTTTTTACTTGTATCAGAACAAACGATCTTGTTTTTCCCATAGAGGCAAAAATATGTTGGTAGCAAGGACTCGGCTTTATTACTTAAAATTTTGGCTATCAGGTTTTATTCTTTAATAATATTACTTCTATTTCTAAATTACAGCTTAGCTTTTAGTTGATTCTGAAATCAGTTATTTCGTTTGTTTTTAACTTCTCCTATCATGATGACGTTTTTTCAAATATTCTATATAAATCTGCATCACTTTTTTTCTCATTGCTTTTGTGTTAATATATTCAAAACTTGAAAATTGTGGTATCAGTCAATAATAGAAGTGTCACTGGAGGATTTAATTTTCTATTTTTTAATGTGTAGTCCTAGCTACTAAAGTATGTAAGCCTTAAAATTTTTTGTTCTAATTCCTTATATTAGCTCGATACACAAATATTTTCATTTTCATAAAGCAGGAGGAGATAGGTCATTGTGCTTGCTCCCCCCCCTTTTTTCCATATTCTGAAGCGGTGCAGGTTAGGGTATTTTAATCAAGTGAGCAAGATGGGAAATGTAAAATATAAAGAGAAGCTGTATAAATCACAGTATAAAATTATGAAGTTTGGGAACTGTAAAATGTACTGTATTTATATGTAATTCTCATTCTAAAAGTTGCCACAAAGGCTGAATTGGAAGCTTCATGTCTGCATGAAATTTCCTATATTTTTAATGTGTATGATGGACTTAATTTTTCTTGAATATTAAAGTCTGCCAATTGCTACGAAACAGTATTTGCTTGGTTGTTTCCATTTAAGTCAGTAGTTAACTGTAGAAGTGGGAATTTGAATTCTTAATCCTTAGATGAGCTTATTCTTATATGCTTCTAGAAAGTCAATAATAAGAGTATTTGGTCTTTGAGTATGTTAGGCCTTAATACTATTTAATCTTGGTCTTTGGTTTTGTTAAATAACAGAAAATAAATCTAAAGGACACCAGTACAAGAGAGGTCCAGGACCAGCCATTAGTAGCAGAACCGATGGACTTGGCGCTTACTCTGGGTTTGTTCCCTGAACTGTTGTTTGCGATCTCAGGCAAGATGCTCTAAGTGTGTTGCCTCATCTGTAAGAGGATTGATACCACTTACTTCAGAGGGTTTCAGGCGGTCATGTGCTGCTGTGTGCGGTATCCTATGTGAAAGCACCTGGTAGATAGACAATGTAATTTCACTCTGTGTTGACTGCTGTATAGTGATAGAAAAAGATGAAGATAAGTCCCAGGACATTAGTTTTAATGTTATGGTGGAAAAAAAAAAAAAAAAAACCGTTTCAGTGGAATCCTGGGGGGATTCAAAGATAACAGGTATGTATGTATCGATTCTTGAATATTAAAGTTTGCTGGGAATTGTAAAGAAATTAAAATGATAGGTAACAGGAGAGAAGGCACAGGCAAAACTTAATGGAGGGTTACTCCCACTTGTAGAAACATGCTAGTACTTGCCTCTTAAAGAGTTGGATTATTTCTCTTGGATACACAGAAGCAAAATCATCCAGCCAGCCAAAATCATGTGCATTTTCAGTCAACTTGCCTTTCAAAATGATGAACATTTTCCATGCCACTGATAGTGTTTTGGAATAACTTTGCATCCATTCTCTGGCCAGTACTAGGTTTTGCTAAACTTGTCATTTTGGGCAGTATGACAGGAAAAAGTATCTAATTTTAATATTCATTTCTTTAACTATTACAGAAGTTGAACTATTTATTTAAGTGTAATGCCCAAAGAAAGGTATCTTTAATCTGCCAGTCTAGGTTTTCAGCTGGTATACCAGACAGGTCATTGGCAACAATCCAAAAGTTCATAAAACTGTATCAAGCTCCACCAACAGAGGACTGGCCAGTCTCCTAGCACTGCTTTAAGTTCTAGCTACTGATAGGAAGGACCTGCTTCTGGATTTACCTGGCCGGCACTGAGGCCTGAGTGGCTACAGCCCATTGGACCCTGCTAGGTTTCAACGTAGCCAACCAGGGATTTGGGCCCAGGAGTTAGTTCAACTAATGTCTGTGAGTCAGGAGTCCCATCGAACCAACGGCTTTGCTTTAGGTGGCAGAGAGGGGCATTAAGTTTACCTCCAAAGGAATAGCTGCCATTTTCTCATAGCACCAAAAAGCTGCTAGGGCGAGGCCAGCTACACCCTTGAATATGCTATTTGTTTTGACTTGGAGGGCTTGTTGGGTCCTTTTCACCTTGGTAGTCATCAGGTTCAAATTGACTCACCTCCAAATGAGAACATCAAACCCAACGAGGCATTCAGTCTCAAAAGCTCAGTAGCAGATTAATAACTTCCTTCTTTTGTACAAAGGTGTCTTTGGTGATTGTCTGGGATTTGATTCTGTTGTAGTACCTGGCTATGCCTGTGAGAATTTAGGCAGCCAGTAAGTCTTTGAAGCTGTGGTTTCTCTCTCCTGGAGTTCAGTATTAATTCTGCTGGACCACCCAGGAAGGGACAGCCTTTGACCGTGACCCTTAAGTGGAAGGAAACGTGCAGGCGAATAATACATCAGATCCATGATACATGTACTGAACTGGCCCAAAGAGCCTCAGTGAGAGGTTATTTTTGAGGTGTCTGACTCCTTAGGAAAAACAACTGTGATTTTTCTTTTTTTTTTTCAGGCCTGAACCTAGGTCATTACAAAGGTTTTACCTGGCAGGTTCATGGAACAAAGCTGGCCTCGCTGGACCAGACTTGCTGCACTGCAGTCTCTAGTGGGACTTGCAGTCGAAAATGCAGGCTCCTATGCACAGCGGCAGCCCTGGCCCAGTGCCTCTCAGCAGCTTTGGGATAAGCCTTCCTCAGGTCCCTCTGCTGACACCCGCTAATCGGAGGAGGGAAAGGGGAAAACTTGGAAACCACATTTCTATACTCCCACTCAGTACTTTACCCACTCCTAGGTTCTCCTCCTCTTCCACCCCATCCCCCAGGTCTGCAAGCTTGCAGGAGCCTGTCTGGACTTCCTTTAGCAATGAAACCACTACCATGTCCGTGCAGACTCCGCTGACTCCTGACTGGTGTGCTGTCCCAGGATGAAAATGGAGCAGAAGCTCCCTGTGGTTTGTCTGGTTCAGCTTCTTGCTTGTACTATTGAAGCGATCAGAGGTTTGACTGTGAGTTTCGTCTTGGCTTCTTGTATTCACCTGCTTAGTTAGCCACCAGCTCTCCCTGGCTCAGATGAGCCACTAACAATTTTTCACACCTTCCTTCCCATCACAAGCCCTGTCCATACTATCAGTTCAATTCAAGTGTCTTTTCCCCCTATAGGATCACAGAACCAAGAAGTTTAGCACGTGCATTAGGGGCTACAACACAGCAGCCAGGAGACCAAGTTGCCTCCAGCTGGGAGGCAAGTCCACGGAGACAGTGGGGGGAAATGGTGGGAGGGAAGCCTGATTTTCTCCATTGACCTGACTCCAGAGTTAATGCCCGAGCAGGCTGCTGCTTCCTCCCCTGTGTGCTTCCAGCATCCAATGCATGCCCAGCCCCTAGGGCCCTTTACTTGGTGCTCAAGCACATGCCACTGTACTGTCCAGCCCGGTCTTCTAGCTTTGGCCATCCCGGCACCCAGAGCCCCAACTTTGCTGCCAGCCACTTTTGGCTGTGGCAAGACTTTGCACTGATAGGCAAGGCTTCTTCCTCACTTTCGAGGGGCCACCTACACTCAGTTCAACCAAATGGCCGTCTGTTTTCAGGTCCTCTGTATTGAATAGCAGATTCCTCATTGCTGACTTTAATCTCAGTTGAGGACTCTGTCAGCAGATGCAGCCTTATTGCCTCTGGCTGGGGCCACAGGGCTTGCTACTCTGTGGTGATAACATCCCTATCTCTTCCTGCCGGGAAGAGTGAGCAAATTTGGGTGCCATTTGGGTGACTTATCTCAAACCCACCTGTAGCCGTTCATCACTAACAGAACCCAAGGGCCTCATTACTTTCCTGCCATATTAACCATGTAGGTAAGAGCATATGCTGCTGTATCCCAGGTTTCTCATATTCCTGAACTGGCCTGTAGGACCTAGTCCTTCCAAATCTGGAATGCCAAGTCTGTCAGCATCCCAGATTTGTCAGCAAAACTGTGGAGTCTGGGGCTTGGTCCTACCTTTTTGACGAGTGAGTGACTTAGCCTATTAGTTTCATGCACGCTGCCGGAAGACAGGAGAAGTTACACAAAAGTAGAGGGTTCCTGTGTGCCCTCCAGCTTTCACCCCAAAGTAACATTTCACGTAACTATAAGACAGTAATCAAAACCATGAAATGGACATTGGCGTGATTCTGTTACTGAACTGTAGACCTTGAAGCATGCCAGTTTTTGCAAGCACTTATTAAAAAATCCTACTTTTCAACTTTCCGATTTATTTCTAAAATGGGTTTCTTATTGATAGTATGTACCTAGGTCTTGCCTTTTTATTCATTCTGATTGTCTTTTTTTGTCTTGTAATTGGGTATTTAAACCGTTTACATTTTAAAGTAATTATTGACATGGGTGAATTTAAACCTACCATTTTGCCAGTTTTCTACTTGTTCCATTTCTTCTTTTTTCCTCCTTTGTCATTTATTTCTGGACTTATTTTCTTGATTTCATCTCCACTACTGGCTTATGAGTTACAGCTCTTTACAAAAAGAAGTTTCAGTGGTTTCCTTAGGGCTTCCAATATACATTGTTATTCACAGTCCACCTTCAAAGTATTATACCACTGAATATATAGTTGTAAGTATTACCACTCTTAAAATATACTTCCAACTCCTTTCTTCCAGCATTCATGCTATTGTCACACATTTTACTTCAATGTGCATAATAAACCCCAGAATACATGGTTACTATTTATGCTTTAACTGAATTCTTTTGTAGCAATAAAAACAGAAATATTTTACTTATCTTCATTTTTATAGTTTCTGGTGTGTGCTGCTTTAAAGATCTCTCTACAGATTCTCTTTTTTTAAGATTTTATTTATTTATTTGACAGAGACAGAGATCACAAGTAGGCAGAGAGAGAGAGAGGGAAGCAGGCTCCCCGCTGAGCAGACAGCCCGATGTGGGACTTGATCTCAGGACCCTGAGATCATGACCTGAGCTGAAGGCAGAGGCTTTAACCCATTAAGCCACCCAGGTGCCCCTCTACAGATTCTCTTGATAACTTCTCCCTTCAGTATAGCCTCATTCCTCTCCCTCCTGAAGTGTGGACTGCAGTGGCTCACTTCTAATGAAGAGACGGAGGTAGAAACGTGTGACTTACATGAGCCCCCCTCAGCAGCAGCTATCCTGGATATATTGTAAGCCAGGAGGCCTTCTGGCCTCCTGACCTGCTCCAAGGCTTTCTCTTGATCACCCAATGGAAGGCTATGAGAAAAACCAAATCTTGTGAGTGCAAACATCCCCTGTGTCTGAGACTTTTCCAAACTGAGAATGGTAACCCACAATTGCCAAGAATGTAAAAATTTTTGCAAGTCATGAAGGACTTCCATTCTTCAGTCGGATCACTTGGCATTAAGGGAGACAACAATACATGTCATGAGGACATTCCAAATAACCCCATGGAGAGTTCCACGTGGTGAAGAAAGAAGGCCTTCTCCAAACAGTTACATGTGTAGAATGAGCTTGAAAGTGGGTCTCCCGGCTCTAGTCAAGACTTCGATGAAGCCCCAACCAACATCTCAACTGCAACCAGGTGAGCAACTCTGGTCAGCAACCCTAAATGACCCAGCTAAGCTGATGTTGAATTCCTGACCCACAGGTTGAGGAAATGGGTCAGGTTTATTGTTGTAAGCCATAGAGTTTTGGGGTAATTTGTGACAAGACACTCTTCACTTTTCGTATGGTTCCAGGTTTCCATCTGTTAGACATACTTGCACCTGAAAAACTTCCCTTAACTTTTCTCATTGCAGGTCTGCTGACAATCTCTTAGATTTTGTCTGAAAAATCCTTTATCTCAAGTTTTATTTTGTAAAAGATTTGCTGAGTACAGAATTCTAGGTTGACCTTTATTCTTTATAGACCACCATTGTTTAGATGAGTACGCTGCTGTCATTCTTATTTTTGTCTCTCTGAGTGGGTTTCTCTTTAAACTGGCTGCTACAGTTTTCAGCAGTTGGATTGTCTATGCGTGTGTGTTTTGGTTTGCTTTTTAAATTTACCCTGTTTGTTTTATCTGTGTGGTTGATGTTACTATTTCTGAAAAATCTTATCTCTTCAATTATTCCTTCTGCCCTACTCCCTTTTTCTGGGACTTCTATTGCATGTCCATTAAATGGCTTGTTCTTGTCCCACAATTCCTGGATGCTCTGTTCAGGTGTTTGTTTTTTTTATTTTTTTTTTAGTTTTTACTTTTTATTTTCTTCTTTATGTTTCCTGTTTATGTTTCCTTATATTCATGTTCCTTGAATCTTTCCTCATCTGTGTCCATTCTAATAATGAGCCTGTTAAGAATTTTTATGTTGTGCTTTTTATTTCAAGCATTTCCACTTAACCTTATAATTATATAAATTATATAAGTAATTTATAATATCTAATTCTCTGCTGACATTCCCTGTGCATCAATGCATGTTGTTCACCATTTCCACCATATCCTTTAATATGTTACAGGAGTTTGATTGATAAAGACTGATAACCCCAATATCCTGCTCAGCTCTGAGACTAGTTCTATTAATTGCTTCATTTTTTCATGTTTTGTTTGTTTTCTCCTGTTGCTTTTTTCCTGAGTCTTCCGGTATTGAATTTGATCTGTTGTGTAGAAAAATAACAAAAAACAAACTGAGATAAACAGTATTTATGCCCAGGTATAAATATGTGCCTGATAGGCTGATATGGTAGGCTGAGTCAATCTTGCAAGAAGGTGAGCTGGGTTTGCATTTTATCAGCAAGCAGTGCATCACTGGCTTCAACCTCTGCTGGCAGTAACTTGTTTTTACCTTGTGCTTAGAGTAGAGGACAGGATGCCAGACGGTTTTTCCCAGTGTTGTTGTACCCTCTCCAGCATTCAGCTGTGTCTGCATGCCTGTGCCACAGGGAATTTTTGCTACGTGCTCCTACCTCCACCCCAGGGGTAGACTACCATTCCTTGTGAGTCTGTGCTAGGTTCATGGTAGGGAAAATGGGAATTCTTGTTGTCTTAGTGTAGCCCCAGTCTTAGGCAGCCTCTGTCACCTGGGCCTCATAAGTGGGTTTTTCTCAACATTCCCATCCTCTTCCCCATGTATTTATAGTTGGTTTTGAGCAAGAATGTCCTGATTTTTGCTTTTATTTTTCCTCTAAGGATCTTTACCATTGTCCTGGGGATAAGAGGTTTTCCTACCCCTCCTTAAGGCAGAGGGGGTTTGCTTCCACTGCTCCCTAAAAAGAAACACTGTCTGTCCCTTCCAGTCGCCTGCTTTACCCCAAGTCTTTGTCTTGAGCAATGGAAGGCCATGAAAAAAAAAATCTTAGAGAAGTGCAAACATCCTTTGTGTAAGAGACTCCCAACTATTCCAAACTGAGTTGCTAATCCACAACTGCCAAAATGGAAAAATTTCTGCAGATTTCTTAGCTTATAAAACAGCCACTTGTGACACAAAACTCCTACATCAAAGTCAAAGGAGAATTTATAACTCACAGCAATAGCATTAGCCCAAGTATTAATTTTGCCCAGTACCCTGAGACCCAAATCTCACAGAATGACACAAGATAGTGCTAGGTGACACTTGGCACAAGCATTGGGTTGTATTACAGAAGAATCTTGAGCTTTGGAAATCTTACTCTCTCACGATGGGGAAGCAGTAAGTGTGACTGACTTTGCCCTAGGAGAAGATACTATGCTAGATGGTAAATAAACCTACCCTTTGTTCCAGGAGACAGTCTCTGTCTTCCAAGCAAGAATCTGCATTGTGTCAGGAATAAGGCTTGATCAAAGATCAGAAGTTACTTCTTTTCCCACCAGAGCTTACACAGCAGAGGAAAGATGTCAAACAAGTAATTACAAAACAACAACCGACAACAAGTAATTAGCTAATTGTAAGAACTGAGGTCACCGTCATAAGGGACAGGTACAGGGTACTCTGAGCAGTAGGGAAATGCTGACTTAAGAGAAGACTTTCCTAAAGAAATGATTATTTGAGCTGAGACCTAAAAGAAGAAAAGAACCTATCAAATACACGTCCAGGTACAATCAAGAATCTGGATTATATATTTCAAGTGTTTCTGCTACAATCACCATTTCCTTGTACCTTAATTAGTACAAAGAGGAAAACTGGTATTTTACCAGTCTGTAAGGAAATTTACACAATTTTCTTTATACTGGTTGAGTTCTTATAGAATAAGATCAGGTATGTCATATAGTCAGTGGTCTGAACATTACAAGGTTGATGAATTTCCTTTTGTATATTATATATATTAATACGTAGCATATAATATACTCATATGTAATGAATTAATACGATTTCCTACAACAAACAAGGAAGCAGGCATATCTCAAAGTTAAAAGTTATACAACAATGTAACCTTGAAGTCAAAGTAAAAGGCATTTCCTGCTTTGAGTCAAGATGGAATAATGGACCATACCCTCTCGCCTAAAACAACCAAAAACCCGGATACAATATATAAAACAACTGCCAACAGAGGACAGTGATCAGTGAGAGACAGGAAACATGGTGAGCCCTACTCACTGCTTTGAGTCTCCGGATATAGTCTTAGGAGGGGGAAACCTGGGCTAAGCCTGGCAGTGTGCCTGAACTGAGGATGTGATGTGATGTGATGTTGACTGTCTGGGGAAACCAAGGCAGCTAGAGTTTGCAGGACAGAGTACCTGAGAGGAGGGAATTACCCACAGAGAGCACTCTGGAGACCAGAGCAGAGCCCCCTCCCACCTCCGAACACTGATCTACAGAGTACTGATGAAGGCATGTGCGTGAAGTAACTTCCTAAGGACAGAGCAAGAAGGACCAACAAGGTAAACCTGTAATACCTGGTATCCAATAAAAAATTGCCATGTATGCGACAGAACAAAACACCCTTAGAGATTAATCAATGGAAACCAACCCAGAACCGATAAAGATGTTAGAGTCAGGCGAGGACATTAAAACATGAGTGTAACTGTTCCGTGTGTTCAGAAGGCTATACAGAGATGCACAGAAGACTTACACTGAACTTCTGGAGATAGTAAGCACATTGTCTGGGATGAAAAATACAGCCTATGAGATTAACAGCAGAAAAGGCGTGAGAAAAGAAAAGGTTTGTGAGCTTCAAATCACAGCAATAGAAACTAGCAAAAACACTATGGGAAAAAAGGCCACACTGGCTTTTCTGCTGTCCCAAGCTCAAGCCAGATGTGTTCTTTCTTTAGCACATTTGCACTCATTACCTCCGCCTACAATCAGTCACCATAAATGCTCAACTCACCCCTGATTTTCTTCAGGTCCCTATTCAAAAGTCTCCTTATCTGAGAAAAACCCTTCTTGACCACCTAAGGTAACCTCACCCATCCTTCCTCTGCTCTGTTCTTCTTCAGCACCTGACAGATGTACTTGTTTCCTGTCTATCTCCCTCAATATAAGCTTCACTTGGGGAGTCATGAAACGGATTTTTGTTTTGTTTGCTGTGGTAACTCTAGAATTTTCCCTGGTCCAGAGCAAATGCTATTTTCCAAATAGTGAGGGAGGACGAGGTTGTGAAGGGGGACAGTTATACTTCTGATATGAGTACCTGGTTGGATAAATGATGGGATACATGGGGGGACACAAGATTGGACTAGGAGATGCTTGTGAAACATCCGAACGAAAATGACGAACAGTCATTCATTCAACAAATAGGTACCGAGCACCCGATACATGCCAGGCACTGTTCTAGGTGCTCGAGTATATCCCAAGTGAAGAAAAAAAAAAATGAAGAACCCTACCCTCAAGGAGCTTACTTCCTAGAGAAGGGCACAGTAAGAATAATAAGTAAGTGAGTCATGTAATAGATTGGAAAGTGATATGTGCTATAGGCAAACAAATAAATAAATCAGGCAACATGAATCTCAAGAGTCCTGGGCAGCACTGAGTGAGTTGAAATTTTAAATAGGGTCGTCAGGGCTGGATTCATTGAGAAGTTGGCAAGGGTCTCATGCTCTGGGGTGAGGCTTATCTATTAAGCAGTAATACCTGCCATGGAGTTCCGAGGATTACATGAGATATGGAAAACGTCTGGCAAGTACATAGTTGCTAAAAAAAAGTTTTTAAACCATTCCCCACCCTAAACTGCTGTAGAGCTTTAATCAGTCTGAAACAGGCACATTTCAAGATAAGCAGAACGTTAGTGAGTGCGCATCCCTTCTTTACCAGGAAGACATGAAAAGTTTCCTTCTTTGTTGCTTTTCTATTAGTAATGATGAGTTCTGAGTCATTATCCATAAGAAGTGCTGGGAAAAGAAATCAGAGAGTTGCTTAGACAAAATTATAGGACAGGAAGAAAATCCCGTTGGGTCAATATAAAAGTGCACCCGGACGGGGGGAGGGTGGGAGTGAAGGGCTGCAGGATTTCTGCTTTACATGAAGCGGAACAGTGTTAACTTGAAGTCAGCTGTGGAAAGTTAAAGATGTATATTGCAATCCTTGGAGCAATCACTGAAAATTTCATACAAACAGGTATTTAATTTAATGGATTAAATTAAAATTAAATTCAAAGCAATTCTGAATTAATCCAAAGGAGGTCTGGAAAGGGGGTACGGAGTCAAAAAAGAAAAGGAACAGACAGAAAATAAATAGTAGAAGACTAGACCTACATCCAGTCATCTCAATAATTTCTATCAACTGTTAAAGCACTAAACATTCCAATTAAAATACAGAAACGGGGGTGCCTGGGTGGCTCAGTGGGTTAAGCCTCTGCCTTCGGCTCAGGTCATGATCTCAGGGTCCTGGGATCGAGCCCCACATCGGGCTCTCTGCTCGGCAGGGAGCCTGCTTCTCTCTCTCTTTGCCTGCCTCTCTGCCTACTTGTGATCTCTCTCTCTGTCAAATAAATAAATAAAATCTTTTAAAAAAATAAAATACAGAAACTGTCGTAATGTCAGAAAAGCAAAATCCATCTATATATGTTGTTTCCAAGAGAAACATTAAATATAAGGAGACAGATAAACTGAAAGTAAATGGATGGAAAAAAAAAAAAAAGATGTACTGTGCAAATAAATGGTAAGCACAAGAGGGCTGGAACTGCTATCAAAGACGACTTCAAAATTTAAGAGCATTACCAGAGATAAAAAGGGATATTTCATAAGAACAAAGGGTTAATATATCTCACACATAATATATTTGTGCCTAATAATGGAGCTTCAAAATACACAGACGAAATCTGAGAACTAAAAAGAAAAACAGAAAAATCTACTGTCCTAATTGGATATTTTAACACCTATTTCTTAGCAATTCATGGAACATTTAGATTAAAAAAATCCCCCTCCAAACAAGAAACCCCAAATCTATAAAGACATATAATATCTGAGAAACACTACCAACCACCTTGACCTAAGTGACATTGATAAAATACTACGCCAAATACATGCAGGATATTATGTTCTTTCCAAGAACACGTTACATATACCACGATAATTCGCAGGCTGGATCATAAAATAAATCTCAATAAGTTTAAAAGGATGAAAATCACGCAGATAATGAATTAAATGAGAAAGGAATTAAACTAGCAATCAAGAAGAAAAATATCTAGGAAAACCTCTGATACTTGCAAAGTTAACACAAATAATCTATAGGTCAAACTAGGAATCAGGAAATGCAATGTACAGCACAGGGAATAGTCAATAATTTTGTAATGACTTTGGTGACAGATGGTAACCATACTTATCATGGGAATCATTTCATTATGTAAAAATATCAAATCACTATAATGTATACCTGAAAATAGGATATATCACGTCAATTAGACTTCAATTAAAAAAAAATCAACAAGTATGCTCACTGCACATGATGCAAAAATCTGAAAAAAATCTGAAAAAAACAAAACAAAACAAAAAAACAACCCTCAAATGTTTATCAATAGAGTAGGTTCATATGATGGAATATCATAGTCAACATAAGTGAATGAAAATTACATGCACAAAAATATAAAATAAGGAAAATAGGAAAGAAAGAACTCAATATTTTAAGTAGACAAAAGATTTGAACATTTTACAAAGAAGAGATACAGACTGAGCCCAGGTGGCTCAGTCGGTTAAGCACCTGCCTTTAGCTCGGGTCATGACCCCAGGGTCCTGGGATAGAGTCCCACATCAGGCTCCCTGCTCAGTAGGGAGTCTGCTTCTCCTTCTACCCTTCTCCCTTCTCATGATCTCTCTCTCTCTCACCTTCTCTCACAAATAAATTGTTTAAAAAAAAAAAAAGAGATACAGATAGCAAATAAACTATCATTAGTCAACATCATTAGTCATTAGGGAAATGTAAATTAAAATCATAATAAGATACATGAGGACTAAAAATAGAGTCTGACCATACCAATTGTTGGAGAGCATGTGTAGGAAATGGAGCTCTCATACACTGCTGATGGGAAAGTAAAATGGTATAACCACAATTGGCAATTTGCTAGAAAGTTAAGGACACCTACCACATGGTCCAGCCATTCTACTCCTAGGTATGTACCCAAGAGAAAAGAAATCTTATGTCCATAAGAAGCCTTACACACAAATGTTCTCAGCAGCTTGATCTGTATAGTCCCAAACTGGAAGCAACCTACATGTCCATTAACAGGTGAATGGAGAAACAAATTGGGATACAGCCACTCTCAGAAGTACTGAGTAATAAAAAGGAATGAATATGTGATAACATGAATGAATCTCAAAATAATTGTGCTGAAGAAGCCAAATAAGAACACTATACACCGTGATTCCATTTACATAAAACTCTAGAAAATGCAAATTAATCTATAATGACAGAAAGTAAAGCAGTGGTTAAATTCCCCTGGAAGGAACCAGGGGAGGAGAAAGGAATCACAAAAGGGCAAATGGACTTCTGGGGGTGATGGAAATGTGTATTTTCTTAATTGTGGCTACGGTTTCATAGGAATACACATATGTCAAAATTCAGCAAAGTACACACTTTAAATACATGCATTTTATTTTATGTCAATTAGGGCTCCATGAAGTGTTAAAAAACAAACAAACCCAGCAACACCAAAAATGTTATTTAGGAGCACAAACACAAATGAGAAAATTACAAAGTAACGCAAAGGGATGGTTAATTCAAAATTCAAAACAGCAATTACCTAGAGTGGAGGAAAGGGAGAAAGGCACCTGTAGGAGAAGTACATAAGGACCTTGTCATGTTCTGGCCCAAGTAATATTCTATATATAAAACTAGGTGCTGGGCATCTTACTATCATTCCTTTGTGTTTTATACATATGATGTATTTCACAGTTTAGAAAAACAGAGTCCGTGGTGAGGACCACAGAGGAGTGGACCTCTCTATTGGCTAACCCCGACTTTTATCATTTTGGGGAAGGACACCCTCAAAACCTTTCAAATAAAAGGTCTTTCATATCTGATCTGTGTGATCTGCTCTTTGAGATTGATAGGTTATCAATTTCAAAGAAGAAGAAATGGAAAGATTGAGCAGATTATATTTCTGTGCCTATTAAGTAAGTTGTTGCCTATGTTCTCACAACCTTGGCATGGGGTAAATAATATAGGTTAATATACCAGTAATACCTGGTAATGTACCAGTAATACCTGGTAATAATATACCAGTTGGAATAGTTATCTTCCTTGCACTATCTCTGCAAGATCATGTAGCTCTCTTCCTCATTTTTGTTTACTTGGTTCTATCTTTACCAACCATCAAAATACAAGCTATAGTAAATTCACGGCTCTCACCCCCCTCACTTCGCTTGACAACAAATTCAGCTGTAAGGAAGGTCTTGGGATCTCACTTCAGATCATCCCACCGAGTAAGAAGAACTCTGTGTGCTTCCCACGTAATTTAAGAGCCAAACAAGTTTAGGTTTCAATGGGAAAAGAAAAGGCTTGGCTCCGGGATGAGCTATTTTGGATGAGTTGCACATGTCCTCTGCAACTTCATCAGTGAATTTTTATTCAAAAAGATCTTCGAAGAATGTGGTGCCAATCCACGACAGTCACTGCAAAACATACCCTTGGCTGGATTTTGTTTTCCTTGGGTTTTGCGTGTTGGCTTTAGCGGCTTCCCTCAGTCCCCACCCCTGCAGAGCAGTCCGCCTGAAAGGATCATTTAATGTGGCGCCAGTGCCTCTCAACACTAGTTTGCTGAGAGTCTGTACCTCCTGGAGGTGATTTCAACCTCCTGAAAGCGTCCCTGAGGCCACTGACTCCAAAGGACTATTAACAAATGCATCCTGAAGGTCTTAAACCTACTCGGCTTCCCCAAGCTCGGGATTTGCATAGCCCCTCCCCGCCCTTGGGGAAACAAGGTCACGCCCTCGGGGGAACCATGCCACTGGGCCTTTAATAAAGCGGCAGCCGCCTTCCCGCCTCCCCCCGGGGCGCGCACTTCCGGCCGCGGGGGCGTTCGGAAGCGCGCCCCGCCAGTCTCCACCAACCAGCGGCTCCGCCTGGTCGGCGCGAGTACGCGCGCGCACACTTGTGCGCAGGTTCGAATCTCCGCCGCTTCGCGGTAGCTCCCCAACGTCCGGCAGTACTTCGAGTGCAGGGAGGGCAGCGCGCGGGGCTGCGCCGGGCCCAGCCACCCCGCCCCCTCCGCCCGCCCCACCTGCCCCGCGCCCCCTCGTCCCGGGCTGGTCCTCGCCCGCCCTCGCGCGCCCCGCCCTCGCCCTCCGCGGGCAGAGTTATCCGCGCTCGGCCTCCCGCGCCTGGCGGGCTCCGCCCGAGGCTCCGGGGCCCATGGCCAAGCGGCGTGCGGCCGAGCCGCTGACGTTCCACGTGCCTTGGAAGCGGCTTCTGCTCTGCGACTTTCCCGAGGAGCCGCCGCCGCCCCCGCCGCCGCTCTGGATCCCGCCGCCGGGGGCCTCCCATCCCGGGCAGCCCGTCGGCGTCCCGGAGCTGCCCCGAAAGCGCAAAATCGACGCGGGGGCTATGACTGAGCCTTCAGCTTCGCCCAGCAAGCGTCGCGACGGCCGGGACAGCAGCGTTCCGGGCGGCGTGCAGCGTGAGGGCCGAGGCCTGGAGACGGGCGAGCCGCCGCTGCAGCAGCCTCCGGTGCGGCCCCGCGGGCCAGGGGAGGAGCCCCGGGGCGCCCGGCCCCCGAGGGGCGGTGGCGACGACGGGGCGGGGCGCACAGAGCCCCGGCAGGGAGACTGGGGGGCAGCACCGCGCCAGGTAGGGGCCGGGGGCTGGCTGACCTTTCCAGAGGGCGGGCGGCTTGAGGGGACGGGGGTCACCCTTAACGCAGCCCCTGCGCGCCCCGGGAGGGAACACTTCTTGAGTCGTGTTCTTCAAGAAGTCCCAGAAGGCGAAAAGCCGGGGTCCCTGCTGCAGGAAGGACTCGGACTCCCGGGCTGCACAGGAAGGGCCCCAGAGCCCTTGACCTCATGCTTGGCAGCTTTGGGGACTCTCCCCTAAACCTGCCAAGCATGAGGTAAAGCACCCGAAAGCACCTGGGTAAATGAGGGGCTGAGGTAGACGTGGGCTTGCACCGGCCGTGCCTGTCCTGTATAAGAGGAAAGCGGGAGTGTGGGTCACGACAGACTCGAGCTTTCTGGAGACTTAACCGGGAACCGCGATAGGTCTGCTCAACGACGAACGGAGAAAGGTGCAGCGCACCTTCCTTGGCTTAACGGTGATTTCTTCTACAATTCGTGATAGATTTCTTTCTAAGGAGAGTGACCAATGTGGTGGCCATCAGTTGGACGGCCTGTAGGCATGGTAAGCAGTTTGGTAGAGAGGAAGGACCCCCCCCGCCCCCCTGTTTAGGAAAAGGCATTTTAATAACTCACAGTGTTAGATCGGATCCTGTGAAAAAGGATTATTGTTGAAAATTAATTTCGATCCTAAAGTAAAGCGTATATACTGGGATCATATATAAGAGTGTAAGAGTCACTATGTTTTGGGGAAGCGGGCCTGCCCCATCTCTGCACCTAAGATCTGATTTGTCTAGATCTGCGCTCTTCAATATGGCCTCCGCTAACTGTGTGGGACAACTGAAAACTTGAAATGTGACTAGTCCAAAGGGAGGTGTCCTTTAAGTGTAAAATACACTCTAGATTTCAAAGATCTCAAAAATTTTTATATTGATTACCCATTGGAAGAACTTGGAGATACTGGGTTGAGTAAAATGGATGAAAATTTACCTGTTGTACCTTTTTTAGTGTGGCCACTAGAAAAATTTTAAAGTATGTTTGTGGCTGGCATTAGTAATATTTGTTGGACAGGTTTGGTCAAGACTTAGGAATTAAAGCTGGTTTTTGGCAGTTCTGGGTTGACTTACCAGAAGCTTTGGCAATAGAAAGACCAAATGTAGGGCTCAGTTCACCAAACTCTTCAAGCATTACATCGTGGGATCCAGCTCACATTTTTCCATTGTTTTAAGTATATTACGGAGAATTTACCAAATGCCTTGCTAGACTAAAAGTGAATTAAGGTTCCTTTGGCAGGACTTCTTGGTGAAAAACCCAATAAAATGAGAATTTGCCTTGCTAGACTAAAAGTGAATTAAGGTTCCTTTGGCAGGACTTCTTGGTGAAAAACCCAATAAAATGAGAATTTGATAGGAAAGAGCTTTTTCTGTGGTTGTGAGAAATTGCCTTTGGACAGTAAACGATGAGCATTTCTGGATGAAATTCTAAATTGTAAACATTTCCACCCCCAGTTGTCTTGGAATTTAGAAAACATGAGGGGTTTTTTAAGACTTCGGATTGCTTTTAGATGTTCAAAATCTGCTTACTTAAAACCAAATGATAGCCCTTATGTTTTGAAAACAGAATAATTAGAATTTATAGTTATATTTGTATGTTGCTAATGGCAAACCTTAAAAAAAAAAAAACAGAATCATAGTCATCCAGACCTATTTGATATGGAGATAACTACTGTGCACTTTGAAAACTTTTCCTCTTCAGACCATTTTGGTACCCCACCCATAAATAGGCTTGTCTTTTCTACCAGAACATACTGACTGCAGTATGCCACAGATTGATAAGAGGAAAATATGGAAATTGTAGGTAGGCAAGGAAGGAGAATTTTTTTAGTGGGCTGGCAAAAACACCTTACAATCTTTCAGACACACCAATATCTTTCACAGCAGTGACTGCATTTGGCAGATCTCTGCTTCCTAGTCACTGTAGGCCCATGGCAAGGACTAAGCTTGGCCATAGGCATACCTTCTTCACGAAGACAGTCCCTCCTCTTTTCTTTTGGCAAAAGTCCAGGAATCCTTACGTTTCTTCCTTTTGTTGGTTTTGTTCATGAACTTCTTGTCTTCTGCAAATTTAAGAGAGGAACATATTTTCTCCAGCTCCCTTCTTTCCTGCCTCCAAAGATGGAGGTTTTTGGTTTTAAGAGATTTACAGTGAATTAACAAGATACAGGGTATGATGAAAACATGGAGAAGCTAAAAAGGCTTTTCAATTCATGCAGTAAATGTCTCTCCCTGGTTCCTGGCACTCAGAATAGTCCCTACCCTCACCCTTGGGATCTCATTTCGGAAAAGTTTCTCAAGTATGTCTTTCTAATTGAGGATTCAGTTGAGGCAGAGTAATGATACCTTTTTTCTGTCCTAGAACCTCAGAATATTTTTTGAGTTGTCTCAGATGGTTTTTTGTTGTTGTTGGCTTTTTTCTGTTTTTGTTTTGTTTTGGTGTTTTTAACCAGAGAACTGAACTAAAACCAGGTATTACTTAATTAAATATTTATGTTTTCTCATGATGGTGTCACTTTATGCAGATTCATTACTCTGTGCTGGCCCTGTTAGCTTAGCTATTTTTAATGGAAAGTAAGCAGAAATGTGTTTTTTTTTTTTTTTCTATTCCTAAGAAGAAAATAATGAATGATTCATAGGTTTCTTGGGATATAATATCTAGCAGTATTGAGCAATTACAGTACTAATCCTGAATTTCAAAGAGTCTTGGGGGGGGCACTAGGTGGCTCAGTTGGTTAAGCATCAGACTCTTGATTTTGGCTCAGGGTTGTAAGATCAAGGCCCAAATTGGGTTCTGTGCTGGGCATGAAGCCTGCTTTAGATTCTCTCTCCCCTTCTCCTGCATCCCCCCATCCATAAATATAAATCACATCCATAAATATAAATAAATAAATAAATTATTATTATTACTATTTTTTTAAAAGAGCCCTGCGTTTTACCAGTGAGGAAACAGACTTAGATCAAGGTCAGAGTTAGTGGGTGGTGGAGTTATCACACAAACCCAGGTCTATCTGGTGGCAAAGTTTGTGCTCTTAGCTACTAGGTTACACTGATGTCATTAAATGATCTTTTCTGGGCTCATGTTTAAAGTAGGTAATTTGAACAGTAGATTTTTCCCCAAAGTTGGAGATCTTGACCCTTGTTTTTAACCCTGTTTGCCTATCAAAATTAATTTTGGAGGGGGGCATCATTTGGATTATTACATTTTTTTTATCCCATTATAAAGAAATTCCAAAGACACTCTTAATTCTCTAAGCCTTAGTGTCTAAGGCACTCAGTGTACTTCCTACTGAGATTTCCTAATAGGCTTGTGCAGTTTAGTAAAGTGACTGGCGACGTGTGGCTATTGAGCATTGAAATGTGGCCAGTCTGAATAGTGCTGAAAGTGTAAAATATTTGCCAGATTGTGAAAACTTAGTATGACAAAAATAATGTAAAATATCTCATTAATTTTTAAAAATATTGACTGCTTGTTGAAATGATAATATTTTGCATATATCAGGTCAAATAAAATATTGTTAAGAATAATTCCATCTCTTTTTTACTTTTTAAAATTATATACGTGGCTTTCATTATTTCTGTTGGATGGTGGTGTGTCAGCAAGTATGAGCCTAAAGTGAAAACACAACTGAGTAGTATAGGTATATACATATTCATCTGGGT
Source organism: Martes martes (assembly GCF_963455335.1). Lineage (NCBI taxonomy): Eukaryota > Metazoa > Chordata > Mammalia > Carnivora > Mustelidae > Martes > Martes martes. The sequence continues at coordinate 15,755,961 of NC_137900.1, read as the reverse complement.
AGGGTGTTAACGTTCAAACTGGTGACCTTGGAATCCTGTATATAATTCCAGTGCTGCTTCCTTGCACAAAGTATTTTGGGGTTGCTTTTGAAATTCTTTGCCAGTTTTGAATTTCATTGGGACATCAGCTTCACTTCATAATAACTTGAAACGATATTATAGCCATTCAGAGGAAGCTGTTGAATTTTAAAAGGGCCTGTACTCACTTGCATTTTTCAGTGTTAGTATACTGATTTGAAAGTCTTGCTGTGTACCAAATCTTATATCTTTAATAAAATAATCAGTTTAAGATTTTCTTGCTATTTAGCATGTTTATAACCTAAAAGTTTTTTGGCAAGGTGTCAAAATACTTTATCTTATATGAAGTCAGCCCCTTAAATTAAATACCGAACCTCAGGGGAAAGACCAAAAATAAGTTTTAAGGTATGTGTGTATTTCTTAAATAAATTGTTTTCCTCACTGAAAGGTTTAAAAACAAAAATTAAAAAAAAAAACCAGACCCATTTTCCAATGTTTTCCTTGGTTGAAAAATAGAAGAAAATTATCAAGAAGAGAAGCTCTTGGAAGAAATGCTTTTAAAATAAACTACTAACAAAATATTTTCACAAATCCATGAATATGAAAATGCACAGATTTGACTGAGTCCATGAAGCACTTTGATTAGGCAGAATTTAAAGGTGTCTTTGTTGACGATGCAAAATAAAAGACCACAAAATCTCAAGTGAGTTTGCTTTTAAAACAAGAAAATTTTTTGCCTAAAAAAAAAAAAAAGTAACTTTCTATAAACTGTTGATATACTTTCATCTTTCTTTTTTTCCTAAAGCTCAATGAAGAATTTTGGCAGTATAACTCCTTCCAGTATTGGAGGAATCCTTTACCACCTATTGATCTGGCAGACATCGAAGATGTAATTGAAGATAACCTGCCAGAAGCAACACTTCCAGGCAAGAATGAAGTGGTTGAGATTGACATGGAGTCCTGACAGAAGGAGTTGAAGAACAGGTTTTTCTGAATTTGAGGAGACATCTCTTAAACGAATTCACGTATTCTTAAGGAGAAAAGTTATTTTCCATACTTGATGTGATACCATTCCCAAACCTGAGAAATGAGGAAAAGTTGTTTGAAAAATAAATACCTACAGTCACTACTGAAACTCCCAAGGGGGTCTGTTAAGGGTATAGTACAGTTACAGGGGAAGTATTTTATATATGTACTCTTAAAGAAAAATTTATGTTTAGACTTGAAATTTGAACATACTGATCTTGTAAAAAGGAATTCTGACAGTTTTCAAAGTAAGTGGAGAACAGAAATAATTCCTCTTCTCTGTACCAAAAAGTTAATTTGTGGTACATGAAATGAATATTGTTTTATAATAACTATTATTAATAAAATGCTTTCTAGTACATTGTATTGCCTCTTCTTAGTTGAACAGATAGCCAACTTAAACATCTATGCAAACTTAAAATGTGGGGGATTCTTAAAGGTGGTATAGTTTTAAAAGAACTTTCTAAATGTAAAGTAGTGAAAATTTCCATTTGGGCAGCATGTTTGCATAGCTTCCAGTGTTTGATACTTGTTTAACTCTCCTTTGGGGAATCATAAATGGTTAAAGAACAATGAGGAGCAAATAGGTGTTGCCCCCCGCCCTTTTCCTAGGTAAGAAGAAAGAAATTTAGTTGTATTTTTTAATTTCTTGATTTTGAATTGTTTTGAGGGCATGGTTTTTATTGCTTATTACTTGAGACTTGTTCTCAACACAGAAAACACTTCAGAAATCCTTTCCTGAGCCCCACTGGAGAGATTCCCATTTAATTGAGATGGGCCTTAGGTATAGCTATTTTTTAAAACACCAGTCCTCCTTTTCCCCAGTCCTAATGCGTGGACAACTTTGAGAACCACTAGACTAATGGTAGTTTTTCCTGTTTAAAGGAGATAACTCATTTGAGATGAAGCAACTCCTCTTAATTAGCTTTGTTTTTATTTTGTTCTTTCAGTGGCTTTGTTACAAGTGAGTTATTGTGTTACTGTTAAAAAAATAAAGTAAGCAGTTTGTGTTTGAGTTGAATATCAATGATTAAGTTAATTAACTTTTGTACTACGTCTAGAGTGTTGGATTTGTAATTGAGTAACTTGTCCCCGTATACTTTTTTGTTGTTAATGACAGTAGATCCAAAATTGAGAAAGGGTGATAAATGCCAGTGGGGGGGGGGGAGGGGGACAATGTTGTGTATATACCTGTAGGAATTAAGTATGGGTTGACATTAATGAGAATATTCTAGAACAGAAGACATGTACTGTGGTTAAGAATTAAGGCTTTGGTGTCAGACATGATTCAAAGGTTTGTACTGCCACTTTCTACCTGTGTAACATTAAGCAAGTTATTTTTCATCTTTGAGCCCCAGGTTCCTTAACTGTAATATGAGAAACAATAAATAGTATCTACCTCAGAGAGGCTATGTTGATTGTTAAGCAGTGTACCAAGTACTTTACCTGCATCTTGTTTAATTCTCATAATAACCTTATTGTAGGTTAAAAAAAATAGAATAAACGTGCTTTTTGTAGTTATACTTACACTTTAAGTTGCCACTAGAAATTTCAGGATAAGAATTGGAATTGAAATATCAAGGATGGCAAGCAAGTGGGGGAAGCAGTTAAATTGCTGTGGAACGAAAAAACAGTAAACCTTCTTCCCCCTTCTGTTTGACCTGAGGGTAGGAAAGGGTCCGTTTTTGTTCAGTGCTCTTCCTACTGACTAGAACAGTGCCTGTCACATAGTAGATAGTCAATAAAAATTGCATGAGCAAATTAATGAGTATTCTTCTCTATTGATGGGAAGGTAATGGCAACCATTTTCTAGGAACATATCACAAAGCTAGGCATTTTACCAAAGATGTGTATACAAAAGATGTGTCACAGAGATCAAATAATAAAACATTGGAAATAGTAAAACACTGGAAACGATAATGTAAAAACTAAGATATATCTACCTATCTACCTATTGAACTATAGGAGGTGGTCATTAAATTTCATAGGATGCTACATTGCAGGTGAGTGAATAGGAGACTGAAAGAGTAGCTCAGTTGGGTTCCTGGCTGGCTCAGTTGGTAGAGCTATGCAACTCTTGATCTCAGGGTTGTGAGTTCAAGCCCCACCATCAGTATTAAAACTTACTTGAAAAAACAAAACAAAACTCAATTTTTTGAGCATTATGTGTCAAATAGCATACAAAACTGTAAGGTAAAGATTCAGGGAAAATATTTGCTATCAGTATGTTGAAGGCTGAACATTTTTATATAGATGTGTGTATAGTTTAATGTAAACATTTAAATTTTAATATGTAGAATATGAATATGTAAAGATGTATACATACATGTTTGTGTGTGTGTGTATATATATATATATACACAGAGATAGTGATTTGATATAATTCCATCCTTTTAGAAAAAATAGTAAGTAAACCTCAAGATAATTCAGCAAAATTATTTGGTGGATAAATTAAGATGGAAACTTAAAAGAATTTTTTTAAAGTTGTATACACTTCACCAGATTCCCTAATATAGCATCTTCCATTAGCACAGTACAGTTATGGAAATGAGAAAATTAATGTTCATGTATTTCTATAATGCTGTTATGAGGACATGGAAAGAGTGACTTCAGGCAAGTCTTAAGGAATATGTCAAAAAATATACAAATACTAGACTTTTCAGATTTTACCACCATCTCACTAACATCCTTTTTCTGGCCCAAGATTCAATCCAGGGTCACAATTTATTTTTTAGCTGTAGTATCTCTTCAATCTCCTTTAAATCAGTTCCTCAGAATTTACCTTTCATGACCTTAGTACTTTTTGCAGAGTACTGATCAGTTATTTCATAGGGTAGCCCTGGATTTTGGTTTGTCTGATGTTTCTCAGAATTACACAATTTTGGTGAGAACTCCGTAGAAGTGGTGTATCCTCAATGCATCACCCCAGAAGGCACTGGATATCAACTTGTCTTGTCACTGATGACTATAAATTGATTACTTGGTTAACATGATGTTGGCCAGGTTTCTCTGTTATAAAGTTAATATTTTCTCCTACATAATAATTATCCTCTGGAAGACACTTTGAGACTATGTAGATATCCCATTTCTCATCATATTCTGTCCATGAATTTTAGGATACATTGATTCTTACATGAAATATTTATTGCTCTGGCATATGTCAAATGGTAACTTGCTATTTCCATTATCCGTCCTACATCTATTAATTGGAATTCTGTAAAGCATCACCTTTCCTTTCAGCCCCATTTTTTCTTAGTGATTTATAGCAGTATAGATTAACAGGCATATATTTTATTATATGAATTATAACATGTTGCCGTCATTATTTTGTTGTACAAATTATCGCAACAGATCTAGCCACTTGGGAGGTCCTCTGGTTTGGTTCTTGTGCCCTTCCTCTTTTTCTAACATGTTATTTATTGTGAATACTGGTTAACATTGGCAATGCACTTTTGCATTTACAAGGTTAATGGATGAAAATTGTGCCACATGTGCAATGCTGTGATTTTCACTGAACAATTTGAACCTTGGCATCCTCTTCAGAGAATGGGGACACTAATAACCACCTCAGAGGAACAAACTGGGGATGAAATGATGTGATGGTTATGCAGAACCCATAGTGGGCACTAAGTATATATATCTCTTCCTTACAGTACTTGAAAATGCACATTTTTGCCATCTTGCTGATACATAGGTAGATAGACTATTAGTGATCTCTGACAATACCTGAAACTGAGGCAAATGTTAAGACTACTTTTAAAGAATTTTAACAATTACCTGGAGTCCACAGACATAAATGGCAGTGTTCTAGCAATTTCTATTTATTGGTTGCTGTATCTTGTCTTTTTGATACAACCCTGTGGTAGAAAGAATTCTAAAATGGGCCCCAAGATTGCCAGAGCACGGTGTATCATCCAGTCATTTGATCAAACACTGATTAAGATACTACTGTGAGAAATTCTGCAGATGTCATTAAAGTCCCAAGCCAGTTGATCATAAGATGAAATGATCCGTATGGGTATGACTTAATCACATGACTCCTTTAAATATGGTGGGGAGCTCAGAGACAGAAGAAGTTGGTGCAAAATGTGAAAGGGATTCAATATAAAAGCAATTCTGACTTTGAAGATGAAGGGAACCATGTGACAACCTGAGAACAGCCTCCAAGGCTGAGAGTGAGCCCTGGCAGCCAACCAGCAAGGAAACAGGGACCTCAGTCCTACAACCTCAAGGATGTGAATTTAGCCAACATGAATGAATATGGGAATGGATTCTTCCCTGGAGCCTTCAGAGAGGAACACAGCCTGGCTGGCACCTTGATTTCATCTTTTTGGCACTCTTGCCTGGCAAGTGGGACTTCTGACCTCCTGGACTAAACTGACGTGTACGTGTGTGTGTGTGTGTGTGTGTGTGTGTGTGTGTGTTAAGCTGCTAAATTTGTGGTAATTTGTTATGCAGCATTAGAAAACTTACATGGACTCTATCATTTTTATGACTTCCATACCTTTTCACGCAGATGTTTTGGCACAAACATTTCTCTTGTAATATCTCCACTCTAGTCTTGGAATCATTTCTCCAAACAGCCCTGGTTCTTTTACTGAGAATGGTACTTAGAAATGAAGATCCGGGTGCAAGATCTTCTCATTGTACTCAGTATCACTGCTTCAAGATCCTCTCAGTTGACAGAGCTACAAGATATATGTGTATACAACTATATGTATTTCTTCATCTATCAGTATACTTGTATCTATATCTGTATATATACTTAAAAAAAGAGCTCATACCAATACTTCCAATCCAGTACCACAGTGTTCATTACAAATGCCCTTATTTTTAATTCCTTTGAAAATTAGACCTCATTTCCTTCCTTCCTTCCTTCCTTCCTTCCTTCCTTCCTTCCTTCCTTCCTTCCTTCCTTTATTTCCTCAGTCCTCAAATACACATAACACAGTTTAGAAACTGCTAACCTATACTACTATTCCAAACAGGCTTGCTATTGGAGTAGAATATCTGTACATACTTCTTTTGTGTTTAGCCTTTGGATATTCAATTAACATTGTTTTCTAAAGTTAGTTTGGTTCTTTCTTTTCCATCCTTCTCTTCAGAGTGGTTATGTTATTGTAATACAGTTGGGTTCATTTGTTTCTGTTTTTATATCAGTTTTGACTCCCCACATATATTTTTTTAAGTCTGTAAAACATTCACATGATTCTGTGTGCCAGAACGATACAAAAATGTATAATCAGAGATGTGTCACTCACCCTAACTCTTCTCCCCCATTTTCATTCCTCTGTTTTTCCTACTCTGTTCCCCTTACTCCTCCATAAATAAACAATTTTATTAGTTTCTGGTTTGTTCTACTGTTTTTCTTTTGGTCTAATAGGCAAATACATATATAATTTCTTTATATATTTATAACTCATACAAATTTATAATAAAACTATAATTCTAATAACTGGGTAATAGACATAGAAAAATAGTTTACAAAAGAAAAAGTATACATGAGCATAAAAAATAAACATTTCTGCTTAATTGTGATCTCAAATTTTAAACAAAAATCTATTTTTCTATATAAATTGGCAAAAGTTGCACATAACACTTTATTTTTAGTAAAGCCTTTCTGAAAAGCAGCTTGGTAATATGCCTTAAGAGCCTTATCATAATCTTTGAACTAGTTTTCTTTCTGTATCTAAAAATATATCTTAAATAATCAGAAAGGTAGATGCAAATTTACACGTCACTGTAATAGTAAAATATTAGAAATAAAAAATAGCTTGAGAGAATTGATGGCTAATTGAAATACGCATGCTAGACTATAATGCGCTCATAAGTTGGTGTTATTAAGAGTTTCAGTGACACAGGAAAGTCCTCAAAAATATTAGGACTTTCAGAGCTGATCAAACTCTCTCCCACTAATTACAACTAAAAGCCCATCTAAAATACACTCTTGGTCACGGAAAACTAAATGGAGACATTACTGGATAGAGAATGGAAGTCCAACTTAGCAAAGCAACTCATATGGGGTAAAGTTTTATGGTTTTGTTTTTCACTCTCCCAGCTTTGAACCAAGAGTGACCACCCAGTAGAACTGCAGTGGCCAGCATGGACCGCCTAAACTCTGAGAGAAACCCATCTTTTTGGCTAGAAGACTTGGAAAGGGAGCTCCTTTGAGCAAGAGTGCGAGAATTCTGGGGATGAGAAATCTGGGTAAGTGATCCTATAATTCTCTATATAAACTGGTACTAGTTACTAGTCCTGAGCTCTTTTCTTTTTTCTTTTTTTTTTTAAAGTAGTTTCCAACTGAGTTACCTGGGCTCCCCAATCCCGGGTTCATTCTTGAGATTTTATTTATTTATTTGACAGAGAGAGACACAGTGAGATAGGGAATGCAAGCAGGCAAGTAGGGGGAGTGGGAAGCAGTCTTCTGGTAGAGCAGGGAGCCCAACATGGAGCTCGATCCCAGGACCTGGGATCATGACCTGAGCCAAAGCCAGACACTTAATGACTGAGCCACCCAGGCATCCCGAGCTCATTCTTTTTTTTATTTTTAAATTTTTTTTATTATTATTACTTTTTGAGATTTTATTTATTTATTTGACAGACAGAGAACACAAGTAGGCAGAGAGGCAGGCAGAGAGAGAGGAGGAAGCAGGCTCCCTGCTGAGCAGAGAGCCTGATGCGGGGCTCAATCCCAGGACGCTGAGATCATGACCTGAGCCGAAAGCAGAGGCTTTAACCCACTGAGCCACCCAGGCGCCCCCCGAGCTCATTCTTGATGGACATATGCATAGACCAGATTGAGAGCCATGTGGCAAAGAATTTGAGAACTAAAATAAAATATAAACCTATGCTCAAATCCCTTACTAATGTCTGAGTGATGCATGCATGGGACAGACCAAAACTATATAGCCAAGAGTTTGAAAACTTGGGCCTTAAAACCATGCCCATGGAAGAAGAGACTATTTATGGTACAAAACTAAGGTTTGAGTAGAAAAAAAAAATCAATATCATCTAGAAGGTTTTAACAAGACCCATAGTCTCAAAGTAATATTCAGGACACAATCCAAAATACTTGACATTGAAAGAATTTTTAAAAAATGTGGCTGGTTTTAAAGGGAAAGACAATAGTCAACATGCAAACCAGGAAAATGTGACCAGTTTTCAAAGACAATTAATAGATGTCAATTCCAGGATGACCCAAATATTAGAATTACTCCAAAATTTATTTTATTTTATTTTTAAAAATATTTTATTTATTTGACACAGAGAGAGAGAGAGATCCCATGTAGGCAGAGAGGCAGGCAGAGAGAAGGGGGAAGCAGGCTCCCTGCTAGCAGAGAGCCCGATGTGGGGCTCGATCCCAGGACCCTGAGATCATGACCTGAGCCGAAGGCAGAGGCTTAGCCCACTGAGCCACCCAGGTGCCCCTTATTTTATTTTATTTTTAAAGATTCTATTTAGTTATTTGTCAGAGAGAGAGAGAGAGCGCTCAAGCACAGGGGAGCTGCAGGTAGAGGGAGAAGCAGGCTCTCCACTGAGCAAGGAGCCCAATGTGGAACTTGATCCCAGGACCCTGGAATCATGACCTGAGCCAAAGGCAGATGCTTAACTGAGCCAACCAGGCATTCCAAAATTACTCCAAATTTTAAAGCAGCTTTCAAAACTGTGCTCCATAAAGAAAATGAACTGAATGAAACCATAAAATTTCTCAAAAGAGAACTATAAACAATAAGAAAAGAAACAAACGAAAGTTTTAGAAGAGAAAAATACAAAACCTGAAAGAAAAGATAGTAAATGTGCTAAGTAGCAGAATAGAGATGACAGACGAAAGAATCAGTGAATGGGAAGATAGATCAGTAGAGATTCTCCAATCTAAAAAAAGGAGAAAATTAAAAATGAACAGAGCCTCTGCAACATATGAATGTGTATATATCTGTGTCACTGGAGTCCCAGATATTATGAACAAGTTTATTCCTATATATCTGACAACTTAGATGAAGTGAACAAATTTTTCAAAAGCATAAATTACCAAGATCATTAAAAAAGAAACAGATAATCAGAATAGTTTTTTATCTGTTAAAGAAATTGAACTCCTAGTTAAAAACCTTCCAAAAGTAAACCTCCAGACTTACATGTTTTCACTGGAGAATTCTACCAGATTTTTAAGCAAGAAATAATGTAATCTCTTGGAGATTATATTGCGAGGAAAAGAGAACCCTTTTCAATTCATTTTATGAGGTCAGCATTACCCTGATACCACAACCAGATGAATATATTACAAGAAAAACGTACAGATCAATACCTTTTATGAACACAAACACAAAAATTCTCAAGAAAATATTGACATACCCAACAATATATTCAAAGGATAATATAGAGGAAGATGGTGACAGATTAGGAGGACCCTAGGCTCTCTTCGTCATATGAACACAACTACATAACTATCAACTCATCCAAAATACCTCAGAAATTGACCTGAACACTGACACAACCCCAGAAATTGACCTGAAGATTGAAAGAACAGACTCCACAACTAAAAGAGAGGAGGTGAGGTAGGAAGAATACCAAAGAAGGTAAGAAATGCAGAGATGTAGTTTCAGGGAGAAAAGGATCACAGCTGCTGCAGAGGGGAGGGAGCCGTCGTTATGGAAAAGGACTAGAGAGAAGAGTAGAAGGGAATGCACAAGGAAAACATGTCCCAGAATCCGCTGGCTGAATTTCTAAAAATGAGAGGGCTGCATTTTATGAGTTCTTGGAACCAGTGGGGCTTAAAGCCTGAAGTTTTAAAGGGTAGAGGGTTTGGCTGGAATACAGCCCAGAGGGCGCTGTACCTATTCCTGGAGAGAAGACAGACAACCCGAGGGCAGACAGTGTGGCAAGAGTGATCTAAAGAACACCTGGGGCACACACACTCTTTTCCAAGTGCATCCCTGAGAGCAGCATTCACGGAGATGCCTCTCTGGGAATCAAGGAGCTTGCCAACACCATTTCCTCTCCTGCCCCTCAGCGTAAACACAGAGTCACCTGCAGGAAGCAGCATAGCACCAACACTGGTTACTTAACTTGTTTACACCAAGGCCCACCATCCTACACATTGGTGGAAGAGCCCTTCTCAGTCATGCTTGCTTTAGTCCTAGCACAGCAGACTCCTCCCCGAGAAGACCAGCACAAACCACTGCCCACACCACATTTCTCAACCAGAGAGTTCTTCATGGCCTCAGTTCTGGTGAGGTGACATCCGGTCTTATTTCACAAACAGACCACAGCATACCTAGTTAAAACTCATCACATTCAAGCAAGGATCAAACACTGCCCACAGCAGGCAAGGAGAACCTTTGCACATGACTGGCCTGAAGGATAGAACAGCCAAAACACAGTAGCAGAGTGCACACAGCACACACCAAATACACTTCCTGAAGCTCCAGTCCCTGGGCACTACATGATGTCCTCATAAAGCCATTACTGCAGGAGCAAGAGACGTAACTGGCTTTTCTAACACAGAGAAGAAGGTAGAAACTTAGAGAAAATGCCGAAATGGAGGAGTTTATCCCAAATGAATAATAAGTCAAAAGAAAGTCAGAGTAGACTTTAAAACAACAAAGGGGACTATGTAGTCATAAAGGGGATAATCCAACAAAAAGATAAAACAACTACAAATATTTATACCCCCAACATGGGAGCACCCAAATATATAAAACAATAACAAACATGAACTAATTGATGATAATATAATAATAATAGAGGACTTTTAACATCCTACTTACATCAATGGACAAATTATCTAAATAGAAAATAAACAAGGAAACAATGGCTTTGAATGACACACTGAACCAGATAACGTATATTCAGAGCATTCCATCCTAAAACAGCAGAATACACATTCTTTTCAAATGCACATGGAACATTCTGCAGAATAGATTACATATTAGGTCACAAAACAGGCCTCAACAAATACAAAAAGATTGAAATCATACCATGCACCTTTTCTGACCACAATGCTATAGAACTAGAACTGGAAGCAACCACAAGAAAAAATCTGGAAAGGCCACACACACTTGGAGGTAGCACAACATGCTTCTAAACAATGAATGGGTCTACCAGGAAATCAAAGAATTTTTTAAAAAAATACATGGAAACACATGAAAATGAAAACAGATGTCCAAAACTTTTGAGGTGCACCAGAAGCGGTTTTAAGAGGGAAGTGTATAGCAATATGGGCCTACCTCAAGAAATAAGAAAAATCTCAAACAACCTAACCTTACACCTACAGGAGCTAGAAAAGAACAACAAACGAAGCTGCAGCCAGCAGAAGGAAGGAAATAGTGAAGACTTGAGCAGAAATACTGATATAGAAACTAAAACAAAACAAAAACAGTAGAAAAGACCAATGAAACCAGGAGCTGGTTCTTCAAAAAAAATTAATAAAATTGATAAACCTCTAGACAGACTTGCCAAAAAGAAAAGAGAAAGGACCCAAGTAAATAAAATCATAAATAAGAAGAACACAAAGAAATCCACATCAAGACACATTATAATTAAATTGTCAAAGTTAAAGACAAGGAGAAAATATTAAAACTAGCAAAAAGAAAAGAAAAAAATACTTATTACATCCAAGGCAACCCCCATAAGACCATGAGCAGATTTTTCAGCAACAACCTTGTAGGCCTGAAGGGAGTGGTATGACATACTCAAAGTGCTGAAGGAAAAAACTTCAACCAAAAATATTCTACCTAGTGAAGTTATCATTCAGAAGGGGAGGAGAGATACAGAATTTTCCAGACAAGCAAAAGCTAAAGGAGCTCATCACCACTAAACTGGCCTTATAATAACTGTTAAAGAGACTTTTTTTTTTTTTAAAGATTTTATTTATTTATTTGACAGAGATCACAAGTAGGCAGAGAGGCAGGCAGAGAGAGAGGAGGAAGCAGACTCCCTGCTGAGCAGAGAGCCCGACGCGGGGCTCGATCCCAGGACCCTGAGATCATGACCTGAGCCGAAAGCAGAGGCTTTAACCCACTGAGCCACCCAGGCGCCCCTAAAGAGACTTTTTTAAACTAAAAAGAAAGGGCACTAATTTGTAACAATAACACGTATGAAAGAATGAAATTCACTTGTTAAATATATAAGTAAAGATAGAGTTGCTTAGTCACTTATAAAGCTACAATGAAGGTTACAAAATAAAAGTACTAAAAGCTATGATTATAATAATTAAGGTATACACAAGATAAAAAGATGTAAAATGTGACATTAAAAACACAATATGTGGTGGGGGAATAATAATGTTGAGTTTTCCAGTGGAAACAAACTTAAGTTATTATCAGCTTAAAATAGACTGCTAGAGATGTAAGTTGTTATATAGAAGTCAAAAACCTAAAGTAAATACACAAAAGATAAAGAAAAAGAAATATAAGCATACCACTGAAGTATGTCATCAAACCACAAAAGAAGAAAGCAAGAAAAGACAAGACTATAGAGGAACTACAAAAACAGCCAGAAAGTAATTAACCTAATGGTGAGTTTAGTCCATTTACATTTAAAGTCATTATTGATATATAAGTGCATGCCTATCAATAATGACTTTAAATGTAAATGGACTCAATTCTACAATCAAAAGGTATAAAATGGCTGAATAGATGTAAGAACGGAACCCTTCTCTGTGTGGCCTAGAAGACAGTCACTTTTGATATAAGGACACACACAGACTAAAAGTGAAGGGATGGAAAAAGTTATTCCATGCAAATGGAAACCAAAAGAAAGCTGGAGTAGCTATACTTATATCAGAAAAAATAGACTTCAAAACAAAGATTGTAATAAGAGACAAAGAAGGATATTACATAATGATAAAGAGTCAATCCAACAAGAAAATATAACATTTGTAAATATTTCTGTACCTAGCCCTGGAACACCTACTATGTAAAACAAATATTAACAGACCCAGCAAGAGAAATAGAGAGCAATACAATAATAGTAGAGAATTTCAATATCCTACTTATGTCAGTGGATAGATTATTCAAACAGAAAACCAATATGGAAACATTGGCCATAAATGACCCATTGGACCAGATGGGCTTGACAGATATTTATAGAACATTTTACCCCAAAACAACAGAATACACATTTTTCTCAAGTACTCATGGAGCTGTTCCCAAGATAGATCATATGTTAGGCCACAAAATAAATCTTAATACATTTTAGAGGACTGAAATCATATCAAGCATTTTGTTCTGACCATAATGGTATGAAACTAGAAATTAATTACATGAATAAAATTGGAAAATACACAAATTTGTGGTGATTGAACAACAGGATACTGAATAACCAATGGGTCATTGAAGAAATCAAAGGAGATATCAAAAAATAATTTCAGGTAAAAGAAAATAGAAATGTAACACACCAAAATTTATGGGAGGCAGCAAAAGCAGTTTTAAGAGGGGAGTTCATAGTAATAAATGCGCACTCAAGAAACAAAAAAAAGGTCTTAAATAATCTAACTTTATGCCTCAAGAAACTAGATAAAAAGAACAAATGAAGCTCAACATTAGTAGGAGGAAGGAAATAACAGATTAGAGCAGAAATAAATGAAATAGATTTAAAAGACAACAGAAAAGATCAATGAAGCTAAGAGCCAGTTCTTTGAAAAGATAAATCTTTGACAAACCATTGGCTAGACTCACCAAGAAAAAGAGGGAGGGGGCTCAAATAAATAAAATCAGAAATGAAAGATGTTACAACTGATACCACAGAATACAAAGAATCCTAGGAGACTAGTAGGAACAATTATATGCCAACAAATTAAATAACTTAAAAGAAATAGATAAATTTCTGCAAACATATACCCTACCAAGACTGAATAATGATGAAACAGAAAATCTGAATAAATTATTAGCAAGGAGGTTGAATCAGTAATTAAAAGCCTCCCAAAAAATAAAAGTCCAGGACCAAACGACTTCACAGGTGGATTCTACCAAACTTTCAAAGAAGAATTAAGGCCAATCCTTCTCAAATTCTTCTCAAACACAGATTAGGACGGAGCTCTTTCAAATTCATTTTACAAGGCCGGCATTAACCTAATATGAAAGCCAGACAAGGGTGCCACAAGAGAAGAAAATTACAGGCCAAAATCCCTGATGAATGTGGATGGGAAAATCCTCAACAAAATATTAGCAAACCAAATTTAAAAAATACATTAAAAGAATCATACACCATGATGAAGTGGATTTATTCCAGGAATGCAAAGATGGTTCAACGTCCACAAATCAGTCAATGCCATACATCACCACCAAACATACAATTATCTGAATAGTTGCAGTAAAAGCATTTGGCAAAATTCAATAACCATTTATGATAAAAACTCTAAACAAAGTGGGTATAAGAGGGAATGTACCTCAGCATAATAAAGCTAACATCATACTCAGTGGTGAAAAGCTGAAAGCTTGTTGTTAGAGTTCAGGAACAATACAAGACATCCCATTGCTAACAGATGAAAAGATACTCTATGTTCAAGATCGAAAGAGTTAATATTGTTAAAATGTCCAAACTTGGGGCACCTGGTTGGCTCAGTCAGTTAAATATCTGCCTTTAGCTCGGGTCATGATCTCAGGATCCTTGGATGGAGCCCCACATTGGGCTGGCTCCCTGCTTGCCAGGGATCTGCTTTTCTTTCTCCCTCTGCCCCTTTCCCCTGCATATGCTCTCTCTCACTCTCTGTCTCATGAATAAATAAAATCTTAAAAAAAATAAATACAGCAAAACTCTGAAAAGCAATCTACAGATTCAATGTAAAAATAAATGAGACTACATCAAACTAAAACCTTTCTGCACAGGAAAGAAAACCATCTAAAAAATGAAAAGCAACCTATTGATTGTAAGAAAATATTTACAAATCATATATCTGATAAGGGGTTATTAGCCAAAATATATAAATAACTCAAACAATTTAATGGCAAAAAACAGTTCAATAAAAAATTGGGCAGTTCTGCTCTTACACGGTTGATGAGAATGCAAACTGGTGCAGCCCTCTGGAACACAGTATGGAGATTCCTCAAAAAGTTAAAAATAGAACTATCCTAGACCCAGAAATTGCACTACTAGATATTAACCCAAAGAAGGTAAATACTCATTCAAAGGGGCACATGCACCCTGATGTTTATAGCAGCATTATCTATGATAGCCAAATTATGGAAGGAGTCCAAATGTCCATCAACTGATGAATGGATAAAGATGTGGTATAATATTACAGAATGTGTGGAATTTAAGAAATAAAACAGATAAACATAGGGGAAGGAGGAAAAAGAAAGGTAAGCAAGCCATAAGAGACTCTCAACTATAGAGAACAAACTGAAGGTTGATGGAGGGCAAGTGAGTGGGGGGGCACGGTGGGCTATATGGGTGATGGGTATTTATTAAGGAAGGCACTTGGGTGAGCACTGGGTGTGATATGTAAGTGAAGAATCACTGAATTCTACTCCTGAAATCAGTACTACGCTATATGTTAAGTAACTAGAATTTAAACAAAAACTTGAAACTAACTAACTAACTAAATAATAAAAATCAGGCAGATCTGAATAGACATTTTTCCAAAGAAGACATATGTTGGCCAACAGGTGCATGAAAAGAGGCTCTGCAATATTAATCATCAAGAAATAACAATTGTTAGCAAGGGTGTGGAGAAAGAGAAACACCTGTGCACTGTTGGTGGCAATGTAAATTGGTGCAACCACAAAGGGTTCCTTTATTTAGAGGTTTCTCTAAATATTAAAACTAGAACTACATATGACCCAGTTATTCCACTTCTGTGTATTTATCCAAACAAAACAAAAAAACTAACTTGAAAAGATATATGCACCTCCATGTTAATTTTCACCATTATTTATCAATAACCAAGACATGGAAATAATCTATCTCCATCCGTGGTTGAATGAATAAAGAAGCTGTGGTATATCTATATATATACAACAGAATATTATCCAGCCACAAAAAAGAATGAAATCTTGCCATTTGCAACAACATAGATAGCCCTAGTAAGAATTATGCTGAGTGAAGTAAGTCAGACAAATCAGAAAAAAATAATCACTGCATGATCTTTCTTACATTTTGAATCTATAAATTAAATAAATGATAAATTAATAAACCAAGCTCACAGATACAGATTGGTGATTGCCAGGTGTGGTGAGTGAGGGGTGGAA
Source organism: Martes martes (assembly GCF_963455335.1). Taxonomy (NCBI): domain Eukaryota; kingdom Metazoa; phylum Chordata; class Mammalia; order Carnivora; family Mustelidae; genus Martes; species Martes martes. The sequence goes on along the minus strand of NC_137900.1, from coordinate 15,739,732 downwards.
GAAACAGGGAAAAAATAAACTGATAGTTATGTACAGATAGGGAGCCATGTATTACACTGCTATGTTTGCCTGCAAGACTTCACAGGTGCCTATTTAACAATGGACATACAGTAATCAAATGGTGTCTGTAAAGCTCAGGGTTGGAATGACATTAGACTTTGTTGGACACACCTACAATTTCACACCTGTTGGCTTACAAGCTCGAGTTAGAAAACCTATCATGTTAATAAAAATAAAAATACTGTTTTCAAATTTTAATAAGCATTACAGAGTTATGTAATAATGCCCTTTGTAATTCTAATAATTGCCACCTTTCTTCTAGAGGGTAAGCCAACATATTTTAAAGAGGTAATTAAAAAATATAGAGCCACTTTTATGGAGAGCAATACTATTTAAAATACACCAAGTGCTCAAAAGATTCATTAAATCTTAGAAATACTCAAATAAAATATTCAGCATCATTCTAACTTAGACTAAAAACCAAAAGACAAACAAAAATAAGAATTAGTTTAATATGAGGACAAAAGAATAATGTTTATATCTATTCAACTTACTTTAGTAGATCAGAGAGGAGTATCTATCTTATTGTTTTATATACTATCCTTTTATTTTTTCAAGTTTTTATTTGAATTCCAGTTAGTCAACATGCAGCGTAATATTAGTTTCAGCTGTACCATATAGTGTTTCAACACTTTCATACGACTGACAGTGCTCATCACAACAAGTGCTCTCCCTAATCCCCACCACCTGCTTCCCCCGTCCTTCACCCACCTTCCCTCTGGTAACCATCCGTTTGCTCTCTCTAGTTGTCTTAACTTCTCTGCTGTTTCTTGGTTTGCTGCTCTCTCTCTCTTCTTATCCTCCTTTGCTCATTTGTTTTTTAAGTTCTGCATTATGAGTGAAATCATATGGTATTTGTCATTCTCTGTCTTATTTTGCTTAGCATAATACTCATAGCACCATCCATGTTGTTGCATATGGCAAAATTTCATTCTTTATTATGTTTGAGTACTATCCCATTGCATGTGTATGTGTGCGCACACGCGTGTGTGTGTATGCATATAGACATATATATCTTTGCATATATGGTCCAGTTTCATTCTTCTGCATTTAGTGTTCAGTTTTCCCAACACCATTTGTTGAAGAGACTGTCTTTTTCCCGTTGGATATCTTCTCCTTCTTTGTCAAAGATTAATTGACCATATAGTCATGGGTTTATTTCTGGGGTTTGTATTCTGTTCTATTGACCTACGTGTCTATTTTTGTGCCAGTGCCATACTGTTTTGATAACCACAACTTTGTAATACAACATGAAGTCGGGAATTGTGATGCCTTCAGGTTTGCCTTTTTCTTTTTCAAGCTTGCTTTGACTTTTCCGGGTCTTTTGTCATTTCATAAACTTTAGGATTGTTTGTTCTAGCTCTGAGAAAAAATGCTGTTGGAATTTTGATAGGGATTGCATTAAATGTGTAGATTGCTTTGGGTAGCAGAGCATTTTAAGAATATTTGTTCTTAAAAAAAAAAGAATATTTGTTCTCCTTCCAATCCATATGCATGGAATGTCTTTTCATTTCTTTCTGTCATCTCCAATTTCTTTCATCAATATTTTAGAGTTTCCAGAGTACAAGTCTTTCACATCTTCGGTTAGGTTTATTCCTAGGCATCTTATTGGTGTTGGTGCAATTGTAAATGGGACTGATTCCTTAATTTCTCTTTCTGCTGCTTCATTATAGATTTCTAGAAATTCATCAGATTTCTGTGTGTTGATTTTGTATTCTGTAAATTTACTGAATTCTTTTATCAGTTCTAGCAGTTTTTTTGGTGGAGTCTTTCAGGTCTTCTGTATAGAGTATCATGTCACCTGCAGACAGTGGAAGTTTCACTTCTTCTTTGCTGATTCAGATGCCTTTGATTTCTTTTTTCATTGTTTGAGTGCTGTGGCTAGGACATCCAGTACTATGCTCAATAACTGGCGAGAGTGGATATCCCTGTCTTGTTCCTGATAGTTAAGGAAAAGCTCTCAGTTTTTTTCCACTGAGAATGATATTAGTTATGGAGTTTTCATATGTGACCTTTATTATGTTGAGGTATGTTTACTCTCAGCCTACTTGGTTGAGTTTTTCTCATGAATATATGTTGTACTTTGTCAAATGCTTTTTTTTTTTTTTTGCATCTTTTGAAATGATCCTATGGTTCTTATCCTTTCTTTTATTAATGTGATGTATCACATTGCTTGATTTGCAAATACTGAATTACCCTGGCAACCCAGGAATAAATCCCACTTGATCGTGGCGAGTGATTTTTTAAATGTATTGTCGGATTTGGTTTGCTAGTATTTCATTGAGAATTTTTACACCCGGATTCATCAGGGATATTAGCCTGTTGTCCTCTTTTTAAATGGAGTCTTTATTTGGTTTTGCTGTCAGGGTAATGCTGGCCACATAAAATGAATTCAGATGTTTACCTTTCATTTCTATTTTTTTGATTAGTTTGAGAAGAGTGGATATTAATTCTTCTTTAAATGTTTGGTAGAATTTGCCTGTGAAGCAATCTGGCCCCGAACTTTTGTTCGTTGGGAATTTTGCATTGTTAAAGTTCTCACTATGTTCCATTCTTCTCCCAAGTTCACTGAGCATCTTTATGAACATTCCTTTGAATGGTAAATTACTTATCTCCATTTCATTAAGCTTTTTTTTTTCCTGAGGTTTTATCTTGATTTTTCATTTAGGACGTATTTCTCTGTTTCCTCATTTTGCCTTAGTCTGTTTGGTTTCTATATAGCAGATGAAACAGCCACCTGTCCCAGTCTTGAAGGAGTGGCCTTGTATAGGACATGAGCCTTATTGTTCAACCCTACCTCGGCTCTTGCTTGTCTCTCAAACCTTTGTACTCATTCAAGCAGCCTATTATATTTTTAATAGCTCCCACTTGTTCAGGATGTGCCAAGACCTGTCAGTGTTCCATTCCAGCTGACTGAAAGCCAGATCCTCGGGCATCAGCTTTTAAAACTGTGCAACTATATTCAGTCCTATGGGACCATAAACATAAACCCCATTGGTCACCAGGGCTGGGTGATCTGGAGGTGTCCATTGTGCAGCAGTCACAAAAATCGGGGCTCCAAATGAGTGTGAAAGCCCCTTTCTGGGAGATTCTTGAAAACTGAAACAAGGCAGAAGGAGAGCACCAAAGTGGCACCCACAGCCTGCATTCCTGGAGAGCAGCTCCATTAGCCATTAAATGTCTGCCATACCGGAAATGTGCTCCTCAGACCAAAGCTCCAGGGCAAGTAAAGGAGCTTTCTTCATAGAAAAATTGGGGGTTGTACCTCAGCCTGCTATCTGGGTAGTACCTTGGGAGCAGTAGTCTGCAAGGAGCCATCTTTCCAATTGCCAACGTTCTGTGAGACCTAGGACTGCAAGCACTCATGGCCACCACAATTAGGCGATCAAGAGTTGTCCCCTGGGTGGCAGCCATGAAAACCAGTGTCGCAGACAGATACGTGTAAAGCTGCCCTTCAGGAGACAGTGGTGGTCCTCAGCGTGTCAGCAGGTGAGTGTGAATATCGTACCTGCCCTCTGAGGTCTCTGGAAAGGATTCCAGTCAGCCCCAAGATGTATATTTAGTTAAATTAAAGTCCTTTTCCTAAAGACAACCACGGTTAATATTTTAGCTTGTTTTTTAATCTATAGTTCTATTTATATATTTGAATTCTTTATTTCTTTAGTTAATCAGAGTAATAGACAGGCCTAAATATATATCATATATATATATTTTTTCCAAATTCACATTGTTATTAAAATACTCTTGAATTGTTTTAACAGGTTTTTCTTTTGTAAACTTTCTGTGAACTCAAAATTCCCAAATACTAAAAAATATAAATGCTTTCACTTTATTAAAAAGGAACATAGTCATACATATTTAAATAATAAATTAAATAAAAGGAGAATATAAAAAAATGTCAACATTATCACTTAGGGAAGTAATATTTGATAACATTGAGAATCCATTTAGCACCCCTTAATGGATAGGAGAGTGGCTAGTTGGAAATACAGGGTGGACAGAAGAAAGATAGAAGTAGTTTTCATAAACTTGCATCATAAAAGGAATTACAGGGAGTTCTAATTGAATTTAATAGAAGACGTTGAAGTAAACTGGAAGAAATAGCTAAACCTCAGATAAACATTTCTTCATCATTAAATTTTTTAGCTAGTAAAGATTATCAGAGGGGCTCCTGGGTGGCTAAGTTGGTTGAACGTCTGCCTTAGGCTCAGGTCATGATTCCCAGGCTCCTGGGATAGATCGCCACTTCGAAGGTGGGCTCTCTGCTCAGTGGGGAGCTTACTTCTCCTTCTCCCTCTGCCTGCTTGTGTTTTCTTTCTCTCTGTCCAAAACAAAACAAAACAAAACAAAACAAAACAAAACACATTATCTGAAGTTAAAAAGGAAAGACACGAAGAATATACATGACCTAGATGCTCTAATTTAGATTCCACTGATAGATTTCCATGATTAAAATACAAGGAAGTTAACATTCTTTTTTTTTTTAAATTAACATATATGTATTATTTGCCCCAGGGGTACAGGTCTGTGAATCGTCAGGCTTACACATTTCACAACACTCATATAGCACATACCCTCCCTAATGTCCATAACCCAACCACCCTCTCCATACTCCCATCCCCCCGAATGTGAAATTAAGAGTCTCTTATGGTTTATTCTCCCTCCCAATCCCATCTTGTTTCATTTTTTCCTTCCCTAACCCCCAAACGCCCCACTTTGCCTCTCAAATTCCTCATATCAGGGAGATCATATGACAATTGTCTTTCTCTGATTGACTTATTTCACTCAGCGTAATACTCTCTAGTTCCATCCACATTGTTGCAAATGGCAAGATTTCATTTCTTTTGATGGCTGCATAGTATTCCATCACATTCATTCATATATGTATATATATCTCACATCTTCTTTATCCACTCATCTGTTGATGGCCATCTTGGTTCTTTACATAGTTTGGCTGCTGTGGACATTGCTGCTATAAACATTCGGGTGCACGTGCCCCTTCAGATCACTACATTTGCATCTGTAGGGTAAATACCGAGTGGGTCATAGGATAGCTCTATTTTCAACATTTTAAGGAACCTCCATGCTGTTTTCCGGAGTGGCTGCCCCAACTTGCATTCCTACCAACAGTGTAGGAGGGTTCCCCTTTCTCTGCATCCTCACCAACAGCTGTCCTTTCCTCACTTGTCAATTTTAGCCATTCTGACTGGTGTGAGGTGGTATCTCACTGTGGTTTTGATTTGTATTTCCCTGATGCCAAGTGATGTGGAGTACTTTTGCTTGTGTCTATTGGCCATTTGGATGTCTTCTTTGCAGAAATGTCTCTTCATGTCCTCTGCCCATTTCTTGATTGTATTATTTGTTCTTTGGGTGTTGAGTTTGATAAGTTCTTCATAGATTTTGGATACTAGTTCTTTATCTGATATGTTGTTTGCAAATATCTTCTCCCATTCTGTCAGTTGTCTTTTGGTTTTGTTGACTGCTTCCTTTGCTGTGCAAAAGCTTTCAATCTTGATGAAGTCCCAATAGTTCATTTTTGCCCTTGCTTCCCTTGCCTTTGGCAATGTTTCTAGGACGACGTTGTAGCAGCTGAGGCTGAAGAGGTTGCTGCCTGTGTTCTCCTCAAGGGTTTGGATGGATTCCTTTCTCACATTGTGGTCTTCCATCCATTTTGGGTGTGGTGTAAGGAAATGGTCCAGTTTCATTTTTCTGCATGTGGCTGTCCAATTTTCCCAACGCCATTTGTTGAAGAGACTGTCTTTTTTCCATTGGATGTTCTTTCCTGCTTTGTCAAAGATTAGTTGACCATACAGTTGAGGTTCTATTTCTGGGCTCTCTATTCTGTTCCATTGATCTATGTGTCTGTTTTTGTGCCAGTACCATACTGTCTTGATGATGACCACTTTGTAATAGAACTTGAAGTCTGGAATTGTGATGCCACCAACCTTGGCTTTCTTTTTCAACGTTCCTCTGCTATTCGAGGTCTTTTCTGGTTCCATAAAAATTTTAGGATTATTTGTTCCATTTCTTTGAAAAAAAATGATGGTATTTTGATAGGGATTGCATTAAACATGTAGATTGCTTTAGGTAGCATACACATTTTCACAATATTTGTTTTTCCAATTCATGAGCATGGAAAATTTTTCCATTTCTTTGTGTCTTTCTCAATTTCTTTCATGAGTACTTTATAGTTTTCTGAGTACAGATTCTTTGCCTCTTTGGTTAGGTTTATTCCTATGTATATTATGGTTTTGGGTGTAATTATAAATGGGATCAACTCCTTAATTTCTCTTTCTTCTGTCTTGTTGTTGGTATATAGAAATGTAACTGATTTCTGAGCACTGATTTTATATCCTGACACTTTACAGAATTCCTGTACAAGTTCTAGCAGATTTGGAGTGGAGTCTTTTGGGTTTTCCGCATAAAGTATCAGATCATCTGCAAAGACTGATAGTTTGACTTCTTCTTTAACAGTTTGGATGCCTTTAATTTCTTTTTGTTGTATGATTGCTGAAGCTAGGACTTTTAGTACTATGATGAATAGCAGTGGTGATAGTGGACATCTCTGCCGTGTTCCTGACCTTAGGGGAAAAGCTCTCAGTTTTTCTCCATTGAGAATGATATTCACTGTGGGGTTTTCATAGATGGCTTTGATTATATTGAGGTATGTACCTTCTATCCCTACCCTTTGAAGAGTTTTGATCAAGAAAGGATGCTGTACTTTGTCAAATGCTTTTTCAGCATCTATAAAGAGTATCATATGGTTCTTGTTCTTTCTTTTATTAATGTATTGTATCATTGATTGATTCACGGATGTTGAACCAACCTTGCAGCCCAGGAATAAATCCCACTTGGTCGTGGTGAATAATCCTTTTAATGTACTGTTGGATCCTATTGGCTAGTATATTTGTGAGAATTTTTGCATGTGTGTTCACAAGGATATTGGTCTGTAATTCTCTTTTTTGATGGGGTCTTTGTCTAGTTTTGGGATCAAGGTAATGCTGGCCTCATAAAATGAGTTTGGAAGTTTTCCGCCATATCTATTTTTTGGAAAAGTTTTGGGAGAATAGGTATTAATTCTTCTTTAAATATTTGGTAGAAATCCCCTGGGAAGCCGTCTGGCCCTGGGCTCTTGTTTGTTGGGAGATTTTTGGTGACTGCTTCAATCTCCTTACTGGTTATGGGTCTGTTCAGGTATTCTATCTCTTCCTGGTTCGGTTGTGGTAGTTTATATGTCTCTAGGAATGCATCCATTTCTTCCAGATTGTTAAATTTGCTGGCTTATAGTTGCTCATAACATGTTCTTATAATTGTTTGTATTTCTTTGGTGGTGGTGTGATCTCTTCTCTTTCATTCATGATTTTATTTTTTGGGGTCCTTTCTCTTTTCTTTTTTGTAAGTCTGGCCAGGGGTTTATCAATCTTACTAGTTCTTTCAAAAAACCAGCTCCTAGTTTTGTTGATTTGTTCTATTGTTTTTTTTTGGTTTCTCTTTCATTGATTTCTGCTCTGATCTTTATGATTTCTCTTCTCCTGCTGGGTATAGGCTTTCTTTGCTGCTTTCTCCAACTCCTTTAGGTGTAGGGTTAGGTTGCATACTTGAGACCTTTCTTGTTTCTTGAGAAAGGCTTGTATCACTATATACTTTCCTCTCAGGACTGCCTTTGCTGTGTCCCACTGTGTTTGTGTTTTGAACCATTGTGTTTTCATTATCATTTGTTTCCATGAATTTTTTAAATTCTTCTTTAATTTCCTGGTTGACCCATTCATTCTTTAGTAGGATGCTCTTTAGCCTCCATGTATTTGAGTTCTTTCCAAATTTCCTCTTGTGATTGAGTTCTAGCTTTGGAGTGTTGTGGTGTGAAAATATGCAGGGAATGATCCCAATCTTTTGGTACCAGTTGACACCTGATCTGTGACCCAGGATGTGATCTATTCTGGAGAATGTTCCATGTGCACTAGAGAAGAATGGGTATTCTGTTGCTTTGGGATGGAATGTTCTGAATATATCTCTTTTGTCCATTTGGTCTAGTGACTCATTTAAGGCCTTTATTTCCTTGTTGATCTTTTGCTTTGATGATCTGTCCATTTCAGTGAGGGAGGTATTAAAGTCCCCTACTATTGTATTATTGTTGAGGTGTTTCTTTGATTTTGATATTAATTGGTTTATATAGTTGGCTGCTCCCATGTTAGGGGCATAGATATTTACAATTATTAGATCTTCTTGTTGAACAGACCCTCTGAGTATGATATAGTGTCCTTCCTCATCTCTTATTATAGTCTTTGGCTTAAAATCTAATTTATCTGATATAAGGATTGCCACCCCAGCTTTCTTTTGATGCCCACTAGCATGGTAAATGGTTTTTCACCCCCTCACTTTAAATCTGCAGATGTCTTTGGGTCTAAAATGAGTTTCTTGTAGATAGCATATTGATGGGTTTTGTTTTTTTTATCCATTCTGATACTCTGTGTCTTTTGATTGGGGCATTTAGCCCATTTACATTCAGGGTAACTATTGAAAGATATGAATTTAGTGCCATTGTATTGCCTGTAAGGTGATGGTTACTGTATATTGTCTCTGTTCCTTTCTGGTCTACTACTTTTTAGGCTCTCTCTTTACTTAGAGGACCCCTTTCAATATTTCCTGTAGGGCTGGTTTGGTGTTTGCAAATATTTTAAATTTTTGTTTGTCCTGAAAGATTTTTATCTCTCCTTCTGTTTTCAATGATAGCCTAGCTGGATATGGTGTTCTTGGCTGCATGTTTTTCTCGTTTAGTGCTCTGAATATATCATGCTAGGTCTTTCTGGATTTCCAGGTCTCTGTGGATAATTCTGCTGCCAATCTAATATTTTTACCATTGTATGTTACAGACTTCTTGTCCCGAGCTGCTTTCAGGATTTTCTCTTTGTCACTAAGACTAGTAAGTTTTACTATTAGATGATGGGGTGTGGACCTATTTGTATTGATTTTGAGGGGGGGTTTCTGTGCCTCCTGGATTTTGATGCTTGTTCCCTTTGTCATATTAGGGAAATTCTCTACTGTAATTTGCTCCAATATACCTTCGGCCCCCCTCTCTCTTTCTTCTTCTTCTGGAATCCCAATTTTTCTAATATTGTTTCATCTTATGGTATCACTTATCTCTCATATTCTCCCCTGTGGTCCAGTAGTTGTTTGTCTCTCTTTTGCTCAGCTTCTTTATTCTCTGTCATTTGTTCTTTTATATCACTAATTCTCTCTTCTGCCTTATTTATCCTATGAGTAAGAGCCTCCATTTTTTATTATACCTCTTTAATAGCTTTCTTGATTTCAGCTTGTCTAGATTTTAGTTCTTTTATTTCTCTAGAAAGGGGTTTTATTTCTCCAGACAGGATTTCTCTAATATCTTCCATGCCTTTTTCAAGCCCAGCTAGCACCTTGATGATCATCATTCTGAACTCTAGATCTGACATATTACCAGTGGCCATATTGATCAGGTCCCTAGGCTTCAGTACTGCCTCTTGTTGTTTTTTTTGTGGTGAGTTTTTCCACCTTGTCATTTTATCCAGATAAGAATGTATGAATGAACTAAAAAAAAAAAAAATATGAACGAGAGAGTAAAATACTAAAATTTTGGCAAAGACCCCAGAAAAATGTATGCTAACCAAATCAGAAGAGACCCCAAATCAGGGGGAGAAGAAAGGGGGTAAAAAGAAATGAGGAAAAACAAAAACAAACAAACAAACAAACAAACAAAAAAAATATATATATATATATTAGACTGGTGAATAGAACAGAGCCACCCACTTGATTTTAGAAGTATTTTGATCATTTAGAAGAAACTACCTCCCAAAATTTTAAAGAAAGCAAAACTTATATATATACAAAAATAAGGGTAAACACGATGAAGGGATGGAATATGATTGTAAAGATGAAAATTTACAAAAAATTCTAAATATGTAATTGATAAAATAAGTTGGGTGGAAAAAGAAAGCAAAAGTGAAGAGAATTTGCTCAGGCTGGAGACTGAAACAGATCCTGTGGTAGATTTAGGGTATATTTTGATCTATTAGAAGAAATTGTATCTCAAAAATTTTTAGAAGGAAAAACCCTATATATACAAGAAATAAAGTTAGATACTATGAAGGATAAAATATGAGTATAATAATGAAGGTTCAAAACTTTTTTTTTTTTTAAAGAAAGGTATTGTTAAGATAAACTAGTTATAAAATGTTGAAAGAGGAAAGAGGAAAAGTTAAAAAAAATAGAATAAGAATAAAATAAAATTAAAAAAATTTAATTAACTTTGCAAGACTAAAGAATCATGGGGAGAAAGCCATGAATTCCATACTTTGATTTCCCCTCCTCTGGAATTCCACTGTTCTCCTTGATCAGTGAGCTTGGTCTTGTCTGGATGTTCTTGCTGATCTTCTGGGGGAAATACCTGTTGAAGTGATTCTCAGATGTCTTTGCCCGAGGTGGAATTGTGCTGCTCTTGCCAAGGGCCAGGCTAAGTGATCTGCTCAGGCTCGCTCTTGGGAGCTTTTATTCCCTGAACACTTTCTGTAGAGCTCTGGAGGACGGGAATGAAAATGGCAGCCTCCCAGTATCTGCCGGGAGGAGCCAAGAGCTCGGAGCCCCACTCCTCAGTGCACCGTCTGAGAAAAGCAGTCAATCCCTCCCTTCTCCCTGGTCTCTGGCCTCACTCTGAGCTCACTCAGCCTCTGACCCAGTGTTTCTGTCTCTGGCACCCACCCCATTTGGAGTTTCCAAACCCAGCAGATTCCTGCCTCCAGAGGAGGAAGGTGAGTCTCCTTGGATCTGCCACTTGTGGGGCCCCTGCTCAAAGAGCAGTATGCGACTGTGCCACAGATCACAGTTTAAGGTAACCCAAGCTGAGAGCTCACTCCTTGACTCTGTCTCTATAGTTGGCTTCCCCACTCTGATACCTGCGAGCTCTGCTATACTCAGATACCCCTGATCCTTCCGTGACCCCGTGGGACCTGAGGCCACACTGTCCCCAGGAGGGCTCCACCCCTACTTAGCCTCTGGAGTGATGTCCCTCAGTGGAGCAGACTTCTAAAAGTTCAGGTTTTGTGCTCCGTTGCTCCACTGCCTGCTGGGAGCTGGCCCCTCCCCCTGTAGTCTATCTTCCCGTCACTTTGGATTCACTTCTCCACACATCCTACCTTTCAGAAAGTTGTTGATTTTCTGTTTCTAGAATTGTTGCTCTTCTTCTATTCGATCTCCTGTTGGGTTTGTAGGTGTTTGGAATGGTTTGATAACTATCTAGATGAACTCCTGCGACCTGATGTCATCTCATTCTGCTACTCCTCCGCCATCTTGACTCTCAAATTCCGGAAGTTAACATTCTTATATTTTTTCCTGTTTCCTTTCTCTTTCTTTTTGCTACTTATATTATTTTTACTTTATCAAATAAAAACATTTACTTTTCCTCTGTAATCATAATTTCCATATTTATTTATTTTTAGTTCTTCATGTAAGTGCATTAAATACTTGACTTTTTTTTTAAATCACATCCCATCCATCCTAGAGGATTAAAAAATAAATTCATCTCTTGGTTGGCTGATTTTACTGCTGTATAGTTTTTTAAAGTTCATTTTAGTATGTGTTGCTTGCTTGTTCAAGAGTGCATATGCCCTAGTCTTATATTTCTATTAGACCTTGGCTAGTATACATTTTTTAGTTAAATGATCTTTCCTGTAGAACAGACACTACAGATATTGTTACCTTATGGTATTTATGGGTGCTCTAATTCTTTACCAAAAGTTTCTCCTTTTATTTTTTATTCTCTAGAATTCATAATTGAGGAATATTTTGAAGAAGAGTGCTCAGTCCCATATTTCTTCAGCTCTTGCTTGGTGGACATTGTATTCCTCTTGCCTTCACATGTGAACAAAAGTTGACTGGGAATAATATTCTTGACCTAACATTTTCCCTCTCAGAACCTTTGAGGCATTATTCTAAGTGAAACACAAATTTAAAAAAAAAAAAAAAACTACTTAAAAGTGATAAATACCATGTTGAACAACAACAACAAAAGGGTTGAAGCATTCTTTAGTAAAATAAAAAATGATGTAAAAAGGTACAATATCATCATTATTATTCACCATTGTTTTGGCATTCCTACAAATACAGTTGATCCTTGAACAATGCAGGGGTTAGAGTTGCCTACATCCATGCAGGCAAAAATCTGTGTGTACTTTTTAGCTCCACAAAAACTTAACTACTGATAGCCTACTGTTGACCAGAAACCTAACTGATAACATAAAAAGTTGATTAACATATTTTGTATGTTGTGTGTATTATGCACTGTTTTCTTCTAATAAAGCAAGCTAGAGAAAAGAAATGTTACTGAGAAAATCACAAGGAAGATAAAATACATTTACAGTGCTCTACTATATTTATCGAATAAAAACTTGCATGTAAGTGGACCCACATAGTTCAAACCCATGTTGTTCAAGGGTCAACTGTACAACGAAAATGAAATAAAAGTAGTGAATTATGGAATCATTTTCTAGAGAAATTAAGAGCAATGCAGAATGTCCATCATCACTATTTTAAAATTTTCTAGAGGTTTCAACTCTTCCTACTGATTATTTTGTTTTATAGCTCCATATCCCTGAAGAATATGCTTTTCTTACTATTTCTTGGATAGCTTTAGGTATTATGTTTTGTTGCTTCACATGGAAGGTAAATATTCAACTCTCTTTTTTTTTTTTTTTTTAAGATTTTATTTATTTATTTGACAGACAGATCACAAGTAGGCAGAGAGGCAGGCAGAGGAGAAGGGAGGAAGCAGGCTCCCTGCTGAGCAGAGAGCCCGATGCGGGGCTCGATCCCAGGACGCTGGGATCATGACCTGAGCCGAAGGCAGCGGCTTTAACCCACTGAGCCACCCAGGCGCCCCAACTCTCTTTTTTACCAACACCCGCTCACATACACACTCACTTCCCCATATAGATGTATTATATATAAGCTTGGTTAGTTCAGTGTTCAGAACTTATAGTGTCATGACTAAGTAAGTGCTATTCGCAGATGAGTTATGCAGTATACTATGATTACTATTCCTCATCTTCAGAGAAAAGGAAAAGATAAAAGGAAAAGCCAGAAAAAGACTTTTCTTTTCCTGAAATTAATAATTGCTTTTTCTTGCTTATTCAGTTTTTTAAAATGTATTTACTAGTATTTTAAGCCCAAACTCTCCCCAAATTTGCAATTTATTTTCAATATGTCCTAGGAATTTTATTACCTACAACTTATTGAAACAAATTTCCCTGCATTTTCCAGACCTGCTCAAGTAGGCCTCATTGAACCTGCCTACAGTTCTCTTCTTGGCTCCCCTTTTACCGCTATACTGTGGATTCTCTTCACTTTTCCTTGTACTGGATTTCATTCCCTGAATACCATGCTTTTTTTTTTTTTAAATTTTATTTATTTCTTTGACAGAGAAAGAGACAGCAAGAAAGGGAATACAAACAGGGGGAATGGGAGAGGGAGAAGCAGGCTTCCCACTGAGCAAGGAGCCTGACACAGGGCTGGATGACCTGAGCCAAAGACAGATGCTTAAGCAACTGAGCCACCCATCCTTTCCTTTTTTTTTTTTTTAAAAGATTTTATTTATTTATTTGACAGAGAGAGAGAGAGATCACAAGTAGGCGGAGAGGCAGGCAGAGAGAGGGAGAAGCAGACTCCTGGCTGAGCAGAGAGCCTGATGCGGGGCTCGATCCCAGGACCCTGGGATCATGACCTGAGCCGAAGGCAGAGGCTTTAACCCACTGAGCCACCCAGGCGCCCCCACCCATCCTTTCCTAATCTTGATTTATGCCTTTGTTTTTATAGAGCCAGTCTCCCAGTAGCCTCTTAGGATGGGGAGCATGGGGAAAGAATATTGGGATCTTGGATACCTAAAAATGTCTTTATTTGATCTTACATTTTATAGTGTAGCTGGATTTATTATTTTAGACTGGAAATAATTTTCCCTCAAAATTCTGAAGTCATTGGACTAGTCTTCTAGCTCCCAATATTGCTGTTGAGATATTTAATGATCTTCTGATTCTTCAGTTTTTGTATGATGTTTTTCTCTTGAAAGCTTATAGGGGCTTTTATTTGTTACCACTTTTCTAGAATTTCATAATAGTTTGACTCTCTTTTCATCCTTTGGTTTAGATGTTCAATAGGCTCATTCAATCTGGAAATTTAGATTCTTGTATTCTAGGAAAAGGTTTTGAATTTGTTATTTGATAATGTCCTTGACTTTGTTTTTTCTCTTCTATCTTGACTTCTTGGCTGGGTCTCCTAATATTCTTAGTTTTTCCAGCCATTTTTTCACATCATTGTCTTTCCATCCTACTTTCTGTAAGATTTTTTTCAACTTTATCATCTAAACATCCTGTTAATTTTTTTTATTTCTGGTACCAGACTTTTAATTATTAGAGTTTTTGTTCACAGAATTCTCCCTTTAAAAAAAATCCTGTTCTTTTCTCTCTCTCTCTCTCTCTCTCTTTCTCTTTCTTTCTTTCTTTCTTTGATAGAGAGAGCACAAGCAAGGGGAGTGGCAGGCAGAGGGGGAGGGAGAAGCAGTCTCCTGCTGAACAGGCAACCTGATGCAGGACTCCATCCCAGGACCCTGGGATCATGGTCCCAGCTGAAGGCAGTTGCTTAACCAACTGAGCAACCCAGGTGCCCCCCCAAATAATCCTATTCTTATTCATGGACATAAAATATTCCTAATTCTCTAAGGATAGGAATGATTTCGTTTTTTGTTTTTTGTTTTTGTTTTTGTCTTTTCTAGAAAGGTGGGACAGACAAATAGTTGAGTTTTTTGAAAAATGTGTTCTCCCTACTTTGTCTTGTTTACCCCTTGGCTAATTTGCTTATATTTAAGTTTTGCATACTAAAAAAAACTATTGAGAATTCTGTGCATGTATGAGCTTTCTTAACTGGGATCTTTCTCACAGAGTGGTCTGGCAAGACCTTATTTGGGGTAACTCCTATTTTTAGGTCTTTTCTTCCAACTAGTCAGAATTCCTATAGAAGAATCTTTTAACCTCCTTTCTGGAGGGGAAAGTCCTGACTGAGTGCATTCTGATCATCAAGAGAAAAGAAAATTGAGGTCTAGACATTTATTACATAAAATTTCAATTAGTTTTTCTACCCTCAATTGTGCTTAGTGTTTCCTAGTCTAACCATTTTCTCTTTTTTAAAGGAAATATTTTAATTGACATATAACATACAAACAGAAAGTACAACCACATTGCATATATATCAATGAATTCTTACACAGGGAACACACGTGTGTAAGCAGCACCTAGATCAAGATGTAAAACATAATCAGCACCTCAGATGACTACCTTGTGCATCTTCCCAGCCATTCCCCTCCACTACCAAAGGCAATTAACATTCTGACTTCTGTCCTTCTAGATTAGTTTTTCCCTGTTGTTAAACACACACACACACACACACACACACACACACACACACACACACAGAAATATATGGAATTTCCTTTTTGTTGGCTTCCTTTACTCAACATTCTGTTATTAAGATTTTTTAAAAAAGATTTTATTTATTTATTTGAGAGAGAGAATGAGAGAGTGAGCATGAGAGGGGGAAGGTCAGAAGGAGAAGCAGACCCCCTGCCAACCAGGGAGCCCGATGCAGGACTGGATCCTGTGACTCCAGGATCATGACCTAAGCTGACGGCTGTTGCTCAACCAACTGAGCCACCCAGGTGCCCCCATTATGTTACTGAGATTTATCCATATTATCACATGTAGCTATTGAGAATTTATAATATCCTATGGAGCTATTTAGAATTTTACTATTGAAAGACAACTGAGTTAGGGTCAAAGAAGTATGGTTCTATATTTCAGTTACTGTGTTTTTTAATTTTAACTTTTTGAGGAATAATTGACAATCATAATTGTATAATTATATTTAACAGATTTTTTAAAAGACTTTACTTATTTATTTGACAGAGAGAGAGAGATCACAAGTAGGCAGAGAGGCAGGCAGAGAGAGGGAGAAGCAGAATCCCGGCTGAGCAGAGAGCCCAATGCGGGGCTCGATCCCCAGACCCTGAGACCGTGACCTGAGCGGAAGGCAGAGGCCCAACCCACTGAGCCACTCGGGTGCCCCTGTATAATTATATTTAAACTATGTAACATGGTGTTTTGATATCTGTGTCTATAGTAGAATGATTACTAATATCTAGATAATTAACATATTTGTCACCTGACACAGTTAATGTAGAGAACTCTTTTTTGTAGTGAGAATGCTTCAGCTCTACCCTCAGCCACTTTTAAGTATACAGTATTGTATTATTAACTATAGTCACCACCAAGCTGTGAATTAGATCTTCAGAACTTTTTCTTATAACTGAAAATTTGTTCCCTTTGACTTTCCCCTCCCCTTATCCCTGGCAACCACTATTCTATTCTCTGTATTTAAGAAATCAGTCAAGCAATGTGTCAAATGCTTTATGTATGTGATCTTACATATTCATAATAATCCTAGAGTTAGGTCTTTTATCCCTTCATTCATTCCTTTATTCATTCCTCATTCAATTAACAAATAATTTTTACCTATTATATACCAGGCACTGGTATATGGTAGGTGTTGGGACATCAGCCAAAAGAAAGAGACATATATCTATGAATAGTTAACCAAAACAGCCAAGAATCTGTACTTGTCGGGAGCTTACATTTTATAAGCAAAATATTTGATATATTAGATATGGATAAATGTTGCTGAGAAAAATAAAACAAGGAAGGGGATGTGAGGAGCTGATGATGAAGGAGGGATGTTTATATATATATATATATATATATATACATATATATATATATATATATTTTTTTTTTTTTTTTTGAGAGAGAGAGAGAGAGAGAGCACGAGCACACCAGTGAGGAGCGAAGGGGGACTTGGAGGGAGAGAGAGAATCCCAACAGACTCCACACCCAGCACAGCACCGGACACCGGGCTCTATCTCAGGACCCTGAGATCATGATCTGAGCTGAAATCAAGAGTCAGATGCTTAACTGACTGTGCCACCCATGTGCCCTGGCAGGTTCGCAATTTTAAATAGTGGGTGAAGGAAGATACCACTGATAAAATGAGCTTTGAGTCCAAGCTTAAATGAAGTGAGGGAGTAAGCCATGCAACTCTCTGGAGGAAGAGCATTCTGGGCGGAAGAAAAGGCAAGAGTAAAAGCCTACAAGAGGAAGCTTTTCGGTGTTCTGAAAACAAGGAGGGCGGTGTGGCTAGGAGAGTGTAAGGAGCTACAGTCATGCAGGCAAAGGCTGGGTCAGATCTTGCAGAAAACTAACTGTAAGGGCTTTCTTTTTGCCTAAGTGAGACAAAGGCATTGGGGTCTTTGATCAGAGGAGGGACGTGATTGTACCTACATATTAACAAAGTCATTCTGTCTGTTTTATTGAATGGGGCA
The DNA here is from genome assembly GCF_963455335.1 of Martes martes. Taxonomy (NCBI): domain Eukaryota; kingdom Metazoa; phylum Chordata; class Mammalia; order Carnivora; family Mustelidae; genus Martes; species Martes martes. The sequence goes on along the minus strand of NC_137900.1, from coordinate 15,722,226 downwards.
AGAGTAAGGGCAGGGCGGCCTGTTATTAGCTATTAGTCTCCCCATTTGGCAGGTGAGGAGAATGAAGCTTAGACATGACCCAGGTCATAAACTCAACACAAGCAGAGCTGCACCATCCACATCACCTGGGACCTAGAAAGGCAGACTCTCAGGCCCTACCCCAGACCCGCTGAATCCCAGTCTGCATTTTAGGAAGAGCCTCAAGTGATTCCCCTGCACATTAAAGTTTGAAAAGCTTTGGTAAACCTCTAAGAGATGACTGTTGTTGAAGCTCATTGATCAGGGAGGAGTACTATGGAAGTGATGTTCTAATGAAATGTTACTTGGTAGCAAATAAATAGAGAAGAGAGCGGGATACCAACCAGAAGGAAAGATAATACCACAAAGTGTGGGGCTGAATGGCTGAAGTAAGATAAAAACAATAGGAATGAAAAATAATTTTTAACAAGGAATGGAGGGAGGTGTTTTTTAAAGAAGGAAAAAGCCCATAAACTTAGGCAATGACTACATATACTAGTGTGTGGGAAGGGACCCTGGGAGAGAGAGTTAGATAAAACATGGCACTGAATTTTCAAACCTTGGTAAGAGAGTAACTAGACCACTCCTGGAAAAAGAAAAGTAAGAACGGGGATTGAGAAGATGAGGTAAAAGCAAGTTTCAAATTGCTGAACTGAACTTAGTGGTGGTTGTAAATGTCCAGCAGATAGTCAGGAATCTCTGGACGGAGAACACTTGGCGTTGAAGTACTAGCTTTGGAGTCATTCGCCTGGAGGTGCCCATTGAAGCAACAGGAGTGCTTGAGATACTGGGGGAGAAGACAGAAGACTGTGGCCACATACCTAGGACCTGCACCCCTTATAGAAAGGGCAGGAGACAGAGGAAGGGCAGTCAGAGAGGGAGGAAGAGAGTGTAACATCTCTAAAACCAAGGGCAGGGAGAGTTTCTATTTATTTACATTCCATGGAGGTCAGGAGAACTAAAAAAGATGGAGATTCCTAAAAGTCAAGTCAATCCGTTGGTGTATTTTAAAGAATAATTTCACAGGGATGAAAGCCAGAGGCTTATAGAGAGGGTGGATGGTCAGGAAACATAATCTTCACCCTCAGAGATGTCTCAGTTACCAGAAAGGTAGACAGGATAACCCCATTAGGTAATTATCTGAGAAGATGCACTTATTGACAACTGCACATTTATATAGGTCTGATTCATATTAGGTTTTTTTGTAACCCATCAACGTATTATAAAGATATATGTATGGTGTATATATGTATGGTATATATGTTTGGTATATATGTATGGTGCTGGGATTTGCAAAGCTCTAAATGGAAGTCAAACTTCAGACAGGATATATTTCTCTTTGGCCTTCTCAAAAAACCTGATTAGAATTTTTTTGGTCACATTTTATCTGATCAGTGCACAATTTTACTATGGCTCTCATTGTTTTAGTTGCTGGTTACTTAGTGTAAGAGTTGTGTTTTTGTGTGTTGTTTGTTTACATTGTTTGTTTTAGCTGTCTCTGCTGCTTATCAAGGGTTACTCTGACAGTGACTCCTTTGTTATGCAGCGCTGATGGCTCAGTGAAACAATCAGCCCTGTGTAAATGGACCATCACATGACCAAGAACTATAGCTTCATGGGGCCCAAGGTCAGTCAGTGATGCCAAGTCAAAAGAATGCTTTAAGAGATGCCCTTGCAGTAAAAATCCCTCATGTCTCACTCATGGGTTACATTCTATCAGGATCATAATCATAATAGATTTTATTTACTCTAAATAAATATCGGACAGCATTCTATTCAATGGCTTCTTAAAGATTAAATATGCCCAAATACATCTTAAAGATGTGGCTGAAAATATGAAAAATGTCAATATGAAGAATATGAAAATATTAAAAAGCATGAATATTAAAGTGTTTACAATTCCACTTTTTTCAAAGAAGCCATAAAAGTGTTTATTGTTGTCTCTAGCTCCATGCGGTGGTGATGGCTCCGGACTGGCTCGTCTCATGCTTATACTTGAAGGGCTGTGTGTGTGTGCAGGTGAACTGCTTGTGGACTCTTGGAGAAGACATCAGGTCGGCAGCAAGTGTAGTATTTCTTCAGAAGTGAAGAAATAAAGGTTTACACTAAATGAGATTAAACAGAAGTTAAAGATATAATCCCGTAAGGAAAATTAGGGAGTCCTGGTATACTTCTTTCCAAGTCACACTACTCTGACTTTAAGAGGATTTGGTCTGTGAAATGGGAATAATTATCCTGTCCATCCTGTAGTGTTGTTGTGAAGAATAAATGAGAAAAATGAAAATCAAGCAGACACAGTGTTTAATAGGTGCTTGAGAAAGGATGGTGGTTATGGTCCTCCCACATGTTCTCTCCTCCAAAGCATTTGTTGGGGAAGAATTAGATTTGCTTTCCCTCCTGTGGAAGGACTTTGGGGCAGGGTGGAAGTTGGTAAACCTATGGAATCTTTCTAGAAAGGGAGCCAAGGCTGTAGGAGAAGGAAAGGTCCCTGCCTCCTCCCGCTGCCGCGTTCCCACAGAGACGGGTGGGTTATCCAGTGGTGGCGGCGTGGATGGGACAGTGTGTATTCTTTCCGTCAGAGACATTCCCTGCTTGAGTTGGGTTGCCAGCTCCAGGCCTTCATTCTCTATCCTGGTATTCTGCCTTCCCTGTTTCTTTTCTTTTCTTTTTTTTTTTAAGATTTTATTTATTTGACAGGCAGAGATCACAAGCAGGCAGAGAGGCAGGCAGAGAGAGAGAGAGGAGGAAGCAGGCTCCCTGCTGAGCAGAGAGCCGGATGCGGGGCTCGACCCCAGGACCCTGGGATCATGACCTGAGCCGAAGGCAGAGGCTTTAACCCACTGAGCCACCCAGGCGCCCCTTCCCTGTTTCTTTTGAACCTCGATGGGATTCCTTCTCTCGGGTCAAATGCCAGCTATGCAGAGTTCATTTCTTTGGGACTTCTCTGCGACCAGCACCAGCCCTCCCCCGGCGGGGGGTGGTGAGATGGAATCAATCAGCACTCAGGTAGCACCCCCGCATAGGCTTACGGCTGGTATTAGGGTTATTGCCGCCATTGACAAATTCAAGCATGAAAAGAGAGAAATGTGATTTGACACGTATAGATAATGTGGGTTTCAGGCACTTGCATTTTGTTATCATCTGTGTCTTAATTACTTTGTAACACCGCACACACACACATGTATATGGCTATCATTAACCGACTCTGACTCAGTTGAATCTGCACCATGATCGTCTGTTCATTTGTGTTTATTATGCTATAATGATAGTGACCTTATAATATTTATAATAAAAAACAAAGGTAACGATATTGTATGCTCCTCAAAATAGTTAATATTTTGTTTTACCATAATATGGAGATAATATAATCCTTCCCTGAAAATCTCACTCCACCTCTAGAGTCTACTTGACAAGCCCCCACCCCTGGAGACTGTATTTCTTTCCTCCTTTCCCCCATTCCCCCCCCTTTTTTTGAGACTACATATTTTTAATACTTCTCTGTGGTGGTGGTTCTTGCCCGTTTATGTGTGTGTCATTGACACCTTAAGTTAGGCATCTGATGGCCCCTAACACCCTTGTTCCCAGGAAAAAATACATGTAATCATAAATTTTACATACAATTCCGGGTTCAGAGGAACTTTGGTTCCCTTAAAATCTATATTAAGAACCTCAGTTCTGGAAGATTTGGAATTTTTTTTTTCATAGGGACAACAGAATAATAACGGCAAATGAGTATTAGGTGCTTACTATGTGCCAGGCACTGTTAAAACAACAAACAAGGAAGGTGACTTAAACCTTGCGCGTGCACGCATGTGTGTGCACGCACGCATAGCATTTTTCTCCAACTCCCAGCTGTTTGTTGTGGCCCAACAAAAGGAAATGAGGGGTAGCAGTAAAGACTTTAAAGTGCTCATCATTTTAGGCACACGGAGTATGTGAGATTCGTTTAGGGAACTTGCTAAATTTCAGAGACAGCAATATATGGGTGCAGAGGGAGAAACTCACTGAATTTATTTGGTATGGTTTTACAGCATTGAAACAGTTCCCGCTTGCTATCTCGGGTGGAGGGAGGGAGGGTGTGGGAGGGCGGCCTGGTGATGCAACTGAGTTCCTAAAATGAGCTTGGCAATTCGTGGAAAATACCTCAGGAGGGGTGATAAGAACTCTGAGTCATCAATTTACTTCCAAGTCAGCAATCTAAGGCTATGAGGAAAATGAAGTTTATAGCATAATAAACACAACCCACAGCTAGCTCTCAAGTTCCCTATTCAGCACTATGTTTAAGACCCAGTTTTGGCTTTCCTCAGACATTCGACAGGAAATGCATAATCTACTTCGCCCTGTTGGTGGAGTGGAATTCCACCTAAAAGAAACCATGTGTTTGCAGATACTGTATCAGGCTCCCGATCACAAGATAGCTGCACCATTTATCTAAATAAATCTCGGCCGTTTCTTTCTCAAATCTGGGTGAGATTTCTCTCCCCCACGCCTGCTTCTTCTAGAAGCATTTATGAAGGACTGATCTCATAGTAGTGGCTCTTTGAGGCAACCATCTAAAGGAAAAGAACATTCCGTCGATGACATGTGCACGTGTTCACTAGTTCTTCCTCATCTTTCCGTGCCCCTGGTTTCCAGAAAGGCGAGAAATGGCAGTTCAAAAAGGCACTGAAGTCTTTTGTTTGTTGTTTTTTTGTTGTTGTTTTAAGATTTTATTTATTTGACAGACAGAGATCACAAGTAGGCAGAGAGGCAGGCAGAGAGAGAGAGGGAAGCAGGCTCCCTGCTGAGCAGAGAGCCCGATGCGGGGGCTCAAGCCCAGGACCCTGGGATCATGACCCGAGCCGAAGGCAGAGGCTTAACCCACTGAGCCCCCAGGTGCCCCAGCGCTGAAGTTTTTAGACTCAAGCATGGTGAGGAAGAAAACAAGGTTGAGGGAACCCAGAGACCCTGCTAACGTTTCCGATAAAACTTAGGAATTTTAAGAAAAAGGATCTAAATGACAGCCCATTTTTCAAGGTGGGGCACCGAAATGAAAAGCAAAAGCAAGCCTTCTTATACTTCAGTGAAAATAACCACTAACAGAGTTGGCTGAGGTTCTAAATCCATTTTTATTTTATATAACTTAATGCCAAAGTCGAACTCAGTACGCTGATCAGCTGCTCAGGGCAGCACGCTCAAGTGCAAATGCTTAGCGTTGATGAGGTTCCCTCGGCCTGGGGAGCTCCAGCAGAGTGATGACGACAGGAGTGTTAATCATTGCCCTGGCCAGGCAATCTTAGTCACAAGTTCCTGCTGAAAGTGAAATCACCCCCTCTGGTTTAAAAACGGCTAAAAACATTTTACTCCGTTCACGTTGCCATTTCTCCCTTTCGGGTTAAGCACATGGAAATTTGTTCAGCAATTCTTTTTACAGCACCATTTCCATTAGTTGCTCCCACAAGCTGGAGTTTATCTGATTGCGCGGTGGATGGAAACTTCAGGATAAAATTCAATGGCCAAAGGCTGAGTGAAGTTTACCCTGGCTGTGGTTATGAAGAGGGTAAGTGAATGAACCTCTTTGTTGCTCTTGTGTTTATTTTCTCTTACACGAGATTTTACATGCCATAAAATGCAAAAGGCATACTCTTGCAATTACAGTTAACCATTGAGATTTGCTTGATGACTGTTTTTACGTGATCACAGGCCAAAACCAAGAAATTAAAACACACAATTAAGCATGCATGCCAAACAAAATTGCTTCAGTTTCCTCTTGACAAAAATATTTTTATTAATTAAACAGCCTGTTTAGTTAATTGAACTGTTAGCGAAATGTCTTTCTGCATTGATGGAAGGTTGAACTGTTCAGTAAACAGATTTCTTCAAGGCCTAGAACAGTCCTGGGCGCAAAGAAGATTTTGTGGAAATAGCTAATGATTATTTCTCTCTCTCTCTCTCTCTTTTTTTTTACTCTGCACTACATTAATGGGTTGTAGAAGGTATTTTCCAGTCACTTGCATAAAATCTTATGTACTTGATACATCAGTGATGAATGAAAAAGGAAGTAGAAAATAAGGCTTGTATTTAAAAATAATTTAACATCTTTCACACTATGATTCGAACTATGATTCTGTTTTTGAGAACACTTCTGAGTGTTCAAAAATTACTGCCATTACACATGTTTTACAACATTGCCCGTCATTGTGAAAACCTGGAAACAACCAGATAAATGTTCATAAACAGGAGGATGACGAAATACACTGGAATACTATGTAACCATAAAAAGAATGAAGAGAATCTGTATTTATTAACATGAAACCAGCCCAGATTGTATTGCTAAGTTAAAAAAAACAAGTTTCTAAAAAATAAGGCGTTAGTAAGTATAGCATATTTCCTTCTTCTTCTTCTTCTGCTTCTTCTCGTTTTTTGTAAAAACAAGTACCACTATCTACGTATACAAGTCTGTAGTAATATTCACCAAACCAGGGCACCTGGGTGGCTCAGTGGGTTAAAGCCTCTGCCTTTGGCTCAGGTCATGATCCCCAGGGTCCTGGGATCGAGGCCTGCATCAGGCTCTCTGTTCAGCAGGGAGCCTGCTTCCCTTCCTCTCTCTCTGCCTGCCTCTCTGCCTACTTGTGATCTCTGTCTGTCAAATAAATAAATAAAATCTTAAAAAAAAAAAATTCACCAAACCATTCACAGTGGCTACTTTTGGGGTGCTGAATACAAAAGTTTTCTATCTATTCTTAGTCATTAGAATGCAAGTAGTAGGGATATTGTTTTATTTAGTGCTAAAACCTCAGTGTATATAAATAATTGTGTCTGGTACATAATAGGTATGCAATAAATAGTGTTGACTGAATGAATGCATGAATGAAGAGACTGCTATAATATTTAAATTGTTGAGACTTGACATGGGTAATTTGTAAGGAAATAAACTCACAAAATACCTTAATTTTTAAGTATAAAAAGTGATTTAGAACAACTTCCAAAGCCTCTAATACTTCTTTCCCATTTTTTGCAATACTTTCCCTCATTTTCCTAGTTAATTTTGGTTCAAAGGAAAAGAAAATATTGTAGTGCCTATGCTCACCTAAGGTCTTCTGCTGAGGCTTACTTTGGGTTTGATGTCTGCCCTCAGAAATCTGTGCATCTCACATCCCAGATTACTCTTTATCTTCTTATGCACATGCCATCCTTCCAATTCGATTGGAAAGCTTAAAGATACAGACCCTGTCTGACAATCTTTTCTGTCCTCAATACTTAGCACAGGGCCACCCTCATAGTAGGGGAATAGTTTTGTTTCCGGGTATTCTTTCCAGAAACATCTGTGAGGTTCTTAGCGGTGGAGAACTACTGGAATCCCTCCTCATAAGCCAAGCATTGCATACAATAGGGCCCCAGTGCGTGTTTATTGAATGAATCACTGGCACTTGATTCTGGCACGTAATCTCTGCATACACAGGTGATTAGATTTGGTTTTGAGGGGGTGGGAGGAGGCTGTATCAGTTTGGGATTGTTTCCATTGCCTATAACAGAACACCTGACTTAACTGGCAGAAGCAGAAGAGGAAGGGAATTTATTGGTGCCCATGGCAGTTTATTAGTGCAGCTTTAGAAATAGCTACCCACTGTGACTCAAAATGACATCTCTGTCTCTCTCTTACTCTGTTCTCAGGCAGACTTTCTCTTTGAGCTTATAAAATAGCTGCCCAAATCTCTTCAAACCATATCTTTTGATTGCAACCCAGCGGAAAACGTGTCTTTTGTTTCAGCAGCCCTGCCTAGAAAATGAAATCAGGACACTCAGTAAACCAACACTGAGTGTAGCCAGGAGACTTCCCATGCACTGGTTTCATGAGCTTTGAGGGAGAGGGGGAAAGCCTCAAGCAGGCCAGGTGGACTGAGGGGACAGCTGGAGCCCGGAGGAAAAGTCAAGGCTGTTGCCATTGGAAAGGGGAATGGATGTCTGATAGTTGAATGGCAAAGGTCAAATGCCAAGAAGGATGACTATGTATCATTCTTTTCTTTAACACTCTCCCTGAATTTATACATATATGAGTAAGTAACCTATACAAGAACCAATCAACTCTAGCTCTGTAAAGATGCGCATATCGGCACTAACTGTTACAAAGGTGGCAGATGGAAGATGGAAGGAGGGGCTATCTGAATTGATTAAAGCCAGAATTGCAGTGTAGAGCAATGACTCTCAAATTTGTTCCATACCGAAATTATCTGGGGATCATTCTAATGCTCATGCCACTCTTTATAACCATTATCAGAATATCTAGTGTCAGGACCCAAGCTTCAGTACTTTCAAGCTCCCGAGTAAATTGTACTGTAGCCAAATTTGAGAATCGGTGGTCAAGAGAGATGGTTTTAGAGGTACCAGAAAGTGTGCTTTGAATGTAGTAGATCCTCAATAAATAATCCAATAATGGGGTTTACAGGCAGAAAAGAACATGACTGAGCACAGCAAGGGCTATTTGTGAACTGGTTACAGTGTGTAGACATCACATTCATTTCTCAACATATATCTTTCCCCTCATAGTCCGGATTAAAAAATATATGCCTCTATTTACAGTGAGGAACTAGAGGTTCAAACAGATAAAACTTAACAAAAGGCCAACCAATGAATAAAATAGGTCCATTGGGCCCCAAATTTCATATTCTCTCGCAACGCTCCACAGACATGGGTTTAAAGGTGAAGTCAGATGTTGGATGTAGCAATTAAATTTATCTGACTGAAGAATAGAGTATATGAAGGCAGTCCTGGAAAATTGAGAAAGGTGACATTATCTGCAGCATAGATTGGCAACCTAGGGCCCATGGGCCAAATCCAGTCCACAGCTGCCTTCATAAACCAAATCTTATGGGGACACAACCATGAGCACTGTTTACATATTGTCTACAGCTGCTTTTGTGCTATGCTAGCAGAGCTGAGAGTCATAACAGATACCATATGGCTTGCAGAGCCTAATGTATTTACTGCCTAGCACTTTGTAGAAGAAGTCTGCTGACCTGTTGCCTAGAGTTTACATTTTTGTGTAATCAGCAGTTCTGGGAAGGGATGAGATTGCCATTATCCATTCAGGACTGATAATAACTCTTAGTGTTATATGAGTAGGATTCTCCAAGCATCCACTCATTCATTCAATCAGTTAACATTTCCTCTCTTGAGCATTTACAAAGTGTCAAGCACTCCTAACTCATAGTCTATGAGGCAGGTAAAACAGCTGAAATACAGTGCAATAAATTCTACAGTGAAAAATAGGGTACTGAGGTATGATAACTTTTCTCTCTGTGTCTAGGCTACATGAGGACAGGCTTTGGTTCTGTTTTACTTATCATTGTGCACTCAGCTTCTAGCAGAGTGCCCAGCAGGCAGCAGTAGGGGATCCGTAGACATTTGATGAATGAACTAATGAATGGATCAGTTAATATGATCAAGGTAACCATAGGATGCTAGGAGAACATACATAACCCAAACTCTGAGAGGATGAGTTCAGGTTATGAAGCTGAAGTAGAAAAAGTAAAGGGGTTGGGGAGCAGCAAAGAGAGCAAAGTGGTAGGAGTTCAGTGGTCTCACCTTGGCCGTCCACCACAAAGTCTACCACTCTGGGACTGGATGGAAAGAGAACTGCGAGCCTGAGCAGTATTTGGTGGGAGATTTGATGTGACAAGTGAAATAGACAACTCTGTCCGGTTTTGACTCAAATACCTCCAGAAGCTTCCTGCTGTCTACAGGATAAGATCAAGTCCTCCAGAACTTGTTTGCTGCTAATTCAGTTTTATCGCTCTTACTTTCTTATGTCAGTTCCCAGTGTCTAGTTTGATGCTTTCTGATTGCGTTTCATTTGGTCTTAACTGTGCTTTGTAGAAAGATACGGTTCCCCCTTAGGATGTCTCTTCCCCTCTCTCTAGTCTATACTGCTCATCCTATAAGGCCCAACACAACTATGGCACTTCAGGCAGATTTTCTTCCCACCCACCCTGAGCCTCGCTGACACCTCGCTCGTGGCATCTGTGGATTCCATCACACATCGACACCCACCACTCACTCTCAGATTTAGTAATCGGGACTGCCTTGGGCTGCTTTGTGCCATTTCATGTGCTAACGCTTTGCAGGAAGGTTCCTTAGAATGTGGGTTCCCAGAAAGAGGGAGCAGGAGAGGCTTCCCTCATACTCTCTTAGTACCCAGAACAATATGTACATAATATATGAGTAGACACTTAAATACTTACTGAACAAATACACAAATGAGTCAGATGATAAAAAGTCATGAGGTTGGAAATGCTGCCAAAAAAGGGAACTCAGAGAATGGAAAATAATTAGAGGAGATGCTTATAAGATAGGTATTTGTAATTAGAGGTATTCGCAAAAAGTCTAGGTTTTGAGGGCAAATATTTAAGTTTATTTAAAAAAAATTTTTGGTAGAAATTCAGATGTGGAGAAATGAGTTAATTGACTTTTCAGTTTAGGGCAATTAATCATCATTGATCTGTGTAAGGTACTGCCCTTCTTTTTTATGTATTCATTTGTTTATTTACACATGTATGTATTTTCCTTACTGTCCTCTTTACCTATTGCCTTTCCCCTTCACTACCACAGGAATGGCTCTAATGTGATTGATGTGTATCCTGTTTTTGTGTCTGTTTATGAAAACTTCCTTTTATTTGTTTTTTAACATGTATTTAAAACATTTATATATGGGGTGATATCTTATGAATCTCAACCTGCTTCTTACCTTTTTAATGAAGCATTGGGTGTTAAAGATCTATACATATTGCTGTAGTTAGACCTATCGTTTCTGTTGCTACATCATACTTCATGAAGTGAATTTTACACCTCCAGTGATGGAAACCAGCACTGCCTCCAACCTCTGTTACTATACATTTTAATGAACATCCTTGTATTGTTCCCTCCTAGACCTAGTGTGAGAATTTATTTGGAAAAAATCTCCAGGAATGGCACTGCTGGATCACAGGGCAAATGTCTGTTTAATTTGACTAAGGAGGACCAGATTCCCCTGCAGAGTGGTGGCGCTAGTTTATGCCCATGTCCCCTCCCTGCCCCATAACAGAGTTTCTATAAACTATAACCCTACTAATACTTAGTGTTACCAGCTTTCTAATTTTTGTTATTCTAACAGTTAAAAATTGATATTTCATTGTTGTTTTAATTAGTGTTACTGTGTTTATGAAAGAGTTTCAAAATCTTGCTTGACTCAGTTTCTTTGAGTTTTTTTCCCCATAAATTACCTGTTTGTAAATATTTCTCCATATTTTCCCCAAGGGAATTCTTATCTTTGTTGTTGTTGTTAATTTATAATTAAGTGCTTATTAAGTCATTTTTTTCAACCAAGAAAATTAACTTAAACTGTAGCATTGAATCACTTTGCTGAATACCCCTTACTTAACTTGATAACTTTATTGTTATTAAACATTATTTCTGATTTTGAGGAGATAGCAGTGGCTGTATACTTGTTAGATCTTCCTAAATCCCCACATATAAAATACATGGTAAAAATTAAAACGCATGAACAACATTTGCTGCAAAACTAAGTTGACTTCAGTCTCTCTTTTGGCATGTAAGGAGATTAGAAGTTGCTACTCCTGATGCCACAATAAGAAAGTAGCTGAACAAGCTGAAAGTTAACAGCTGCTCTTTGAAGAAATGTCACTACTTCTGAAACTGAAATGCAAAGAGAAAAAAGGAATGAAAAAGAAACAGATATCCGGTTCTCTGAGACAAGTGCAAAATGTTTAACATATGTGTAATGGGAGAAGTGGGAAGGGTACACAGAAATATTTGAAGCAGTAATGACTGGGAATTTTCCAAAATTTGTAACAAACACCAAACCACAGATCCAGGAACTCAGAGAACACCAGGCAAGATAAATACCAAACTAAGTGACAAGTAAGCACTGGGAAACCCCAAATACAAATGAGTGAAGAGAATTGCCAATAACCAGACTGAATATTATCATTATCTATGCAGAAGATAGCAAAGGGAGGCAATGGGGTGGCAGGTAGAATAAGAATAGGAGAAACTCAAAGGAGCCAAAAGATATTCACTGAAAAGTATGGTATGTTAATCAGATGAGCAGATAAAACCAGGAGGGGTTTGCCTACACTAGGGAGAGGCGGTGAGTGGCCTTGTCGTAAAACGCAGAGACTTTTGAACTCTCAAAATGGACCCTCTATAGTTTCTTTCCAGGAGGGTCCAAATAGGAGAAAAACTACTGGGAATGAAACCAAAATTGAGCAAGAGGAGAAACCAGAGAAAGAAGAAAGTGAAGATCCCAATAAAAGTTGGAAGTTGGGGGTGGAGTCAAGAAATCTCAGAGTTACCATATTTCTGTACACTACATGGAAACCATAAGAGAGGGAGCTCTGTGAAGATTTAAAAACTGTCCTAACTTTTCCTCCTTCTAAAATGTCAGGAAAATTCATTTTACATAAAATGAGCAATAGCAAAGTATTGAGTTAAAATCTCACACAAAATTGCTGTTAAGAAATAGAGAGAATGAGAGTCACAATAACATCCCTAGACAATGAAAGCGTATCAGAAAATATGATTAAAAAATAGATAAAAACTGTAATGATTTCAAAACACACTAACAGGCAATAAGGAAATAATACAAACCATGAGAGAGGAATATAAATCAGAAATAGAAAAATTCAGAAATGAGGCAACAGGACTTAAGAAAGAATAAATCAACAAAAAAATTTTAATGACTAGAAGATATAAGAGAGTACACAAACACAGCAAATAATGTCTTTAAGAAATAGAAGAATAGGAGAAAAAAATAGAAAAAGGAGGAAAAAAGGAACGAGGAAAACAGAATTTGAGGGGGATAGAGAACAAATATTGAAGATAGAGATGATTCGATGCATGGTTCATAGGAGTTGCTGAAGAAGAAACCCTAAGTAGGAGAACAGAACAAATATTAAAAAGTATAATTTTAAAGATTTCCTGAAACTAAAAAAAAAAAAAAATTGAAATCTGTACTGAAATAACACAGTGTTATCTGAGGGCATTGATATAGAATAACGATGACCCAGTCTTATTCTGGTAAAACTGATGAACTTAAAGGGAAAAAAAAAAAAAAACATAGAACAACCTTTGGTCATCAAGGAAAAAAAATACCATGTGAGGTACAAGAGAAAGAAAATCATATTATCATCAGACAGTTTAACAGCAATAATCTATGCCAGAAGATAAGGCAATAACATATTTCTGATACTCAATGAAAGCACCTGTGAGCTGAAGATTTTATACCCAACAAAACTGGCCTTCAAGTATGAAGTGCATAAGCTGTTAGCAACATGCCAAGGACTCAGAGAATATTGTTTTCATGAGCTTTTCCTGAGTAACCTACTAAAGAACAACTTAACCAAAATGATGTGAGAGACATCATCATGAGTACTGGTGGTGGCATTAATTATACTGTGTGACTACTTGTAGAATTAATAATGAATGAGCTTTAAAAAGGGAAAGTGTACAGTATGTAATAGCTATGCGATCTGAGAATGGAGACACAGCACAACTATGGAAAAGGGAGAGAATTATGGTGGCGTGGACAAATTTTTTTTCAGAAATCAAAATCATCAGTGATAGTATTGGAATTGGACTGCTGTGTTTGCGTGGGATAAAGTAATGAAAAATTAATGGGTATTTTATTTTATTGACTCTGTCCTTGAGAAGCAAGATTCTTTGTGTAGTTGAACAGAATACAGATTTAATATAAAGGAAATTAAATTTTAAAAAAGTTTAACCTGAATTTCAATTGTAAGTATGAACTAACAAGATATTTTATTTCTCTACTGAGAAATTCTAGAAATAATGACCAACCAAGCTCCTGTGGTATCCAGACTATGGTCTTCCTCAAGTGAACCAGGACTTCTTAAAGAAATAGTTCATTCTAGTTTTGGAGCTATTAAAATGAAAGACTATTAGAATATCTTAAATAACTCAAGAGGCAATGAGAAGAGGCCCTCACTGACCAGAAATGGGACAGATTGAGTAGATTGAGTTTCAATAATGGTAAGAATGGCAGTGGATTGCAAATTGGTTATCTGGTGCTGTGTAACAACTCTTCCGAAGCCTTGCTTAAAGCCAGATGCATAATATCACACAGTTTCTCAGAGTCTGGAGTCCCAGAGCAGCTTAACATCCTTACCTCTGTCCCAGAGTCTCTAATGGGATTGCAGTTAGGCCGTTCACTGTACCTTCCTTTGCATTTGGGCATGGAAATGCACACCAGAAGATCACTCCTGTGGCTCTTGGCAGGATGCTCCTCCTCTTCACTGCGTTGGCCTCTCCGTAGGGCTGCTTACAATATGACTTGCCTCTGAGTGCAGAGAAACAGTGAGAGCAATGCAGTGAGTGAGCACCGAGGACGGAAGCTGCCGTCGTTTACAGCCTGATCTCAGAAGTGACACACCATCACTTCTGTTGTAGTGCATGGGCTACACAGACCAAACCCCCTCCTTTGGGTAGGGGACTGTGCAAGATGTGAAGGCCAGGAGGCAAAGAGCATTAGGGGCCCTCTTGGACTCTGGCTTCTACAGTATGAAACCCATCAGATATGTTTAAATCCAGGAGTTCACAATAATGTTCAAAAACCAAAAACCTAGTTGGTCTCTTGAGGATGACAGCCAGCCATATGTTATCTTGAGAACTGGGAAAATGAAAGAATCAAGCTTTCCTATACGAACTGTAACTAGAGTGTTGAGCAAACAGAGTAGATGAGTGAAGGATTCTTTTGTAAAATTATTTCAGCTGGCTCAGTGGCTTAAGCCTCTGCCTTCGGCTCAGGTCATGATCTCAGGGTCCTGGGATTGAGCCCTGCATCAGGCTCTCTGCTCAGCCGGGAGCCTGCTTCCCCCTCTCTCTCTGCCTGCTGCTCTGCTTACTTGTGATCTCTTTGTGTCAAATAAAATTTTTAAAAAATCTTTAAAAAAATGATTTCAGCTAAAGAAATGAAATGATAGGGTTGAAATTTTACACATTATTACAACCCCCCAGTAAATGAATGAATGTGGGCAGTGAACGTGAAATGCCGCTGACCATGAAGAACAAAGAAAACCAGACGTATGTGCCATCTGATGAAAGACCACATGACCACCTCGACCTTGCGGAAGGGACTGAAGCTGAGTCCGGCCAGGCCTGTGGATTCATTCGTCAATCTGCCGTGGAAGCAATAGGAGGAACACGTTGAACTGTACTGCGAGTGTGTCAGCAGCACGCTCCGGACGAGGAAATCTCTACTGGCCAAGCGGCCTGGGTTATTCAACAGAAAAAGTGCAAGGAAAGAAAGGCATGGAGGGGAAATACAAGCAACAATTTTTTTAAAAAAGATTTTTGTTTATTTGTTTGACACAGAGAGAGAGATCACAAGTAGGCAGAGAGGCAGGCAGAGAGAGAAGGGGAAGCAGGCTCCCTGCTGAGCAGAGAGCCCGATGTGGGACTTGATCCCAGGACTCTGGGATCATGACCTGAGCTGAAGGCAAGAGGCTTAACCCACTGAGCCACCCCGGCGCCCCACAAGCAACAATTTTTTAAAAATGGGCAAGACTACAGCAGCTAGGAATGCATTCTTGGTTGATAAAATTAGATAGAAATGCACGGAAGTTATCAAAGCCAGGACAGTGGAAGAAGGAAGGGGATTACTATGTAAGTCAAGACAGTGGTTGCTTTGGGGCGGGGGACAGGACTGTGATGAAGGTAGGGCTCGTGGAGAGGCTTCTGGGTGGCTGGCAAACTTTTATGTCTTGACCCAGTCGGTACCTATCAGAGCATTTACCTCATAATCACTCACTAATGTATTAATTTGTTTTATGCTATGTCCTTTATCTGTGTTTTATCTTATGATAAAAAGATTTTTAAAAATTTATGAAGATAATGTGTGATCATGGTAAAATATTCAAATAGTGAAAAGATCTATAAAGTGAAAAGTTGTTCTCCTTCCCAACCTCAGTCCTTGATTTTCTTTTCCCCCAGAGGTAGCCACTGTCACCTGCTTCTTGTCTATCTATCCAGAGAGATCTCATGCATATAAAATCTCATACACACATACATGCTTGTTATATATGTATATATGTGTGTGTGTGTATATGAACATGTGTAATATATATAATTCCCTCTCTCATTTTAAAAGCATAAATGGGGGGACACCTGGGTGGCTCAGTGGGTTAAAGCCTCTGCCTTTGGCTCAGGTCATGATCTCAGGGTCCTGGGATCAAGCCCCACATCGGGCTTTCTGCTCAGCAAGGAGCCTGCTTCCCCCACTCCCTCTCTCTGCCTGCCTCTCTGCCTACTTGTGATCTGTCTGTCAAATAAATAAATAAAATCTTTTTTTTAAAAAAAGCATAAATGGTAGAAGTAGAAGGCCACGCACGTGTTCTGATCTTTATTTTACTAAATATTTTGTAGACTGTTCTCTATCCCCTAGGGTCAAATTAGATAAAACTGATAACGTCAGTCCCTCTTCCCAGGCTGCAACCAATATATTTTGACCTGTAAATAGAGTTTAAATAAGCAGGTACCTTTTCTAAGAATGTACTTTATGTACTTTATATTGTGTTCCTAGTTTCTCAATGTGGAGCTACTAGTCATATTGATTTTGAAGGTATACCTTTTTCGTAAATCTTAAAATGCACATGTCCTTTTTTTTTTTTTTTTTTTTTTTTAAACTCAAGGTTTCGGGTTAAACAAACCTGCTCACCCTTTGATAGACAAGATAACCCCAAGGGAAGGGTGGTGGATTCTAGAGTTAGCAAAGTGCTCCTTCAGCATTTCCCTGAATGAACTCAGAGGTATTTTATGGCAGGTGTCAAAACAACCCACGTGTGACTAACCTTTGTGCTTCTCAGTTGATAACCACCTGTTTGTGGTGGTAAGTAGATTTAGAACAGACAGACATGCCTTTAAACTCTAATCTTGGGCTAGTAAATATTTTCTGGGCATCAGATTGTATTCCTAAAAAACAAAAAAAACCTTGGTGAGTTATTTTAACTATATTTCTGTTTCCTTTAATATTTTTTTCTTTTTCAGTCACCTAGGTAATATCTGTTGTGTACTTATCATGCACTTAGCACTGGGCAGCATCCCCGTATACCAAGGAAGGAGGTATGAAGACAGAACTTATGGTCTTGCTCGGGATTTGCGATACACACATATTTGAAACAGCTAGTGAACAGGAGAGTATCGTACACATCTGTGTGTTTGTCTCGGTGGAGGCAAGCACGTGTTAATACATGTAACACACATAGAAGTATACATGTATGCCAAGCGGTGTGGCATGGATGATTAGAAAGCAGGCGAGAGTTTGGGAATTATGTGAAGCGACGGTAAGCCAAAGCAGCTGGAAGGGGGTGTGAATCTGGTTGTTGGGCAAGACTCTGCGTGGAAAGCTCTGGAACCGAGCTTTTCTTTTTCTTCTGAAATGATTATAGATTCATGGGCAGTAGCAAGAGTGGCACAAAGAAGACCCAGGGACCCTTTGCTGAGCTTCCCCTAATCGTAACAGCCTACATATAACTATAGTACAATATCAGATCTGGCATGTGGACTGTGGGACAATCTATACGTCCTTTCCAAGTTCACATGCATATACTCCTGTGGAACTGAGCTTTGATAAGTGAAGTTCGAAAGACAAAGGAGAGGAATGAGGAAAAACGCGAATAAGCAAAGCTCACAGGGCAGTTGCTTTCCAGAAACGTCCTCTTTCTCTTTCCTTCCAACTTGTAGGCATCCCACAGAATCCTATGTCCATTAATCACACCTCCTTCCCCACCAGGGTTCGCTTGCTACCTCCTCTTCACAAATGTTACCCAAGCACGATGTGTTCTTATTCCAGGGGTCCGAACACAGGCTGTCTCCCTTCCAGAAATCATTCGCTCTGTGAGGTCGTTTGTTGGGAAGTGGTCCGGAGCCCAGAACTAATTTTCCCATGGATTCAGAGGTGCCTAGGTGATGGGTCCCCCGGCCTCTCTCCAGGCCTGTGTAACTCAGAACATAACTACGCGCCCTTCAGAGCCCTACCTGTCATTGCCGTCCACGGTGGCAGTGTGGGGCTTCTGGGAGTTAGGGAGAAGGATTCTCTGCCCTGTCAGATGGACTCCTGTCTTAACACATCCCATTCTATTGCTAAATGCCACCGTGTACAGTGGGTAATGTTAAAGGGAAAAAACCCTTTTATTGACTTTTTTAATCACACCAAATAAAATCTTTTGTAATTCAAGTACCAACCCACTTAGCCATCAGTTCCGTAAGAGATAGGAAGTGCGAGACAGGGAGCTGATGAGGAGAACTAGGCAGAGAGATACTGAAAAGAGAGCTTCTAGAAGGAAACTCTGAGAGAAGGAATTACCAGGGATTCATTCTTCGTATTCTCTCTTTCTGTCCCCCTTGTATCTTCCTGAACCCTCCAAATCCTCTACAACGAAGCCTTACTGCCTTTATAATCAGAAAAATCGGAGTGCTTCTGGGGTAAAAGGTGCACGCAGGTTTGCGACGCAGTTTCTAGCACGGCTGGGAGATGAGGGGACCCTGGGCAGTGTGCTCCTTAAGGCAGAGGTGAGGCCCTTTCCAGCTCCAGCAGCTTCCAGTAGGAGCTCCGAGCGCACCCAGCACGTACATGATTCAGAACATCAGAGGAGAGGTGTCTACGCAGAGAAAGAACAGAGGCCGCCCTCTCTTTGGTTTTCCTGATGAAATGTGAAGCCACCATCGGCACCTGTGGACAGAATCCTACCAGAGTCAAAAAAGGAAGCCAGTTCTTTGTGGGTCACAAGTCCTTTAAACCCTTCACATCGTCATTCCAGAAGAAGCTACTCTGGAAACCTTGCGCTTCCGTTAAGGCAGTGACAAACGCCCTGGTCTTTCAGTTCTTGAACGGGACCTTCTAGCCCTAAGTGTTCATGCTCAGCCAGGGGAAAAGAAGGGCGGGTCCAGACACCCTCTGGGTCATAGCCACCCGAAGAGCTTTCGTTTTCTTGGGTGGTCCTGTTACTGATTTGGTCCCATGCTCATGACTAGAGATCCTTTTCTATATTATCTGTATTTTAATTTTCTTTTTGCTTTCAAATTTTCAATTTTTTATTTAAATTCTAATTAACATAAAGTGCTACACTGTTTTCTGTGGGTGCACTCCTTAATGCACCTAGATCACCTACCTAACCCACCCCCCACCCACCTCCCTCCATCAGCACTCTGTTGGTTTTCTATCATTAGGAGTCCTGGAGGGGACGTTTAAGTCTATAAATACTTATGTCAGTCCCTTTTTATTTTATTTTATTTTATTTATTTGAGAGGGAGAGAGTATGTGTAAGCGAGAGCACAAGGGAAGGGGGCCGACTCCCCTGATCCCAGGTTGCCAGGATCATGGCCTGAGCCCAAGACAGACAATCAATTGAGCCACCCAGGTACCCCTGTCAGTCCCTTTCCATATAGTTTACAGCCCACAGGAAAGTATGTGTCTTCTAATCTCTGCTCATTTTACTGATGAGGTACATTATATGCGGTAATCTTACTCTCCTTTTGTGTTTTTTAATTTCCATTATGCTAGTACAACTTCATAAAACATTTTATTGAAATATGATACTCACCCTTGCGCAAGTCTGGTTTCTCTCTGTAGATACAGTCATGCTGGTCTAAGCATACTAATGCCATAAAAAGTTAAATGTTTCACTTGCTTTGTTCTTCATACTTTTTTAGTGAGAATTCCTGAACTGCATAAAATATACTCAGCAATTTACATCTGTGTCCTGATGACTTTTAAAGTAAGAGAGGGTAGTTTGGAGCAAGCATGATACTTTACTAAAGAGTTATAGGTAATAAAGCTCTTATTTACACTTAGTTGGGTTGAGTAAGCATTTCTTGCACACTGGGCCATGTAAAGGCTCGGTGATACAAAGAGAAAGAAGTGGTTCCTATCTTTACAAGGTACAACAATATAGTCAAAACAAAAAGTGGTGAAAGCTGTTGAATGAATATCCCTTTTGTCATTGCACCAAGGGGGGGTCTGTAATATTCAGAGGCCAAAGCGATTGGGAAGAACCTCTTGGCTGAAGGGAAGGGGTGTGTAGGAAGGCCTGTGGGGTGTAGGTAGAATGAGTACATAAACATGGACCCTTTTGAGAATAAAAAAGGGTGCTATTCATATTTATGCTTGTGTAAGAGGTATTATCTGGGTCTCTTTTAGGGCAACAAGGAGTTATGGTGCCCCCCATTAAAAGGTCAGATTTAGGGAGAATCGTCATGAATCCAAATGGTGGAAAAGTGTATTAGTTTGCATGGCTGCCATAAATGGATGGCCTGCAGGATGGAAATTTTATTGTCTTGTGGTTCTGGAAGTCAGAAGCTGAAAACTGAGGTGTCAGCAGCGTTGGTCCTTCTGAGAGCTGTGAGGGAAGGGTCTATTCCAGGTCCCTCTCCTTGGCCGGTCGGAGGTTGTCTTCTCCCTGTGTCTTCACATCATCTCCCCACTCTGCACGTCTATGCACGTGTCCACATTTTCCCTTTTCATAGGGACGCCAGTCATACCGGGTTAGAGTCCAATTTAACGGCCTTGTTTTAACTTGTCACCTCCGTAAAATCCTGTCTCCAAGTAATGTTACATTCTGAGGTACTGGGGGTTAGGATGCCAACATACCTTTCTGCGAGGGTTACAATTTCAACGAATAACAGGAAGGATGGTAGAAAATTGGCGAGAGCACCACGGTGTAGAGAAGTTAACATCTGGATAGTTGGTGGGCACTTAGCTTCCTGGTACATACCATGATCAGGAGGCAAATCTAGGTTTTGGGTTTTTTTTTTAAATTTTTAATTTATTTTTTATTTTTATTTATTTTATTTTTTTAAAGATTTTATTTATTTATTTGACAGACAGATCACAAGTAGGCAGAGAGGCAGGCAGAGAGAGAAGGGAGGAAGCAGGCTCCCTGCTGAGCAGAGAGCCCGATGCGGGGCTCGATCCCAGGACCCTGGGATCATGACCTGAGCCGAAGGCAGAGGCTTTAACCCACTGAGCCACCCAGGCGCCCCTATTTTTTATTTTTTTTAAAGATTTTATTTATTTACTTGACAGACAGAGGTCACAAGTAGGCAGAGAGGCACGCAGAGAGAGAGAGGGGGAAGCACGCTCCCCGCTGAGCAGAGAGCCGGATGCAGGACTTGATCCCAGGACCCTGAGATCATGACCCGAGCTGAAGGCAAAGGCTTAACCCACTGAGCCACCCAGGCACCCCAAATCTAGGTTTTAATAAGTTGGAGGGGAGGGAATAAACAAAATGAAGGATCATGAGAGAGATAGAGACTTTTACTTTGGGGAATTATTTGTGCTCTAAGAGTCTTCTTTCCGGCTAGGCAATAAAGATTGGATGCTGGTGATGGAGGGATCCTTAAGTGACAGTTGACTAGAGCATACTGAGCCGTGGGGTGCCATATCTGGGAGGTACAACAAACAGGCTGGCCACATTTTAGCACAGTAATTGATAATTCTCTGCTGTGAGATCTGATTTCATTTACTAATGAAATTAAAGCTATTTTACCCTTCTCCTGGTCTCCACAGGGACTTTATGGTTCACAGAATAATGAATATGATGAGTTCTGAGCTCTGTGGAGGAACCATCTTGAGTTAGTTCAAAGTGTGGAAAAAAACTGAGGAAAACAATGAGAAAAGAAACTGAGTTATGTATTGCTTTAGAACAAGTTAACCCCCAAATTTAGTAGCTTCAGATAACATTGGTTGATTATGCCACAGGATTCTGAGGGTTGTCTGCGTACTTCTGAGGGCTGGCGTCTCCATGTGGGCTAGCGTAGTGTTACATGAGGGGAAGGCCGAAAATGCAGGGCCACTTGAGGCCTAGACTCAGGAACTTTGGCACTTGGGCCATAGTTTGTTGGCCACAAGTTTGGTTCAGATTTAGGGCTGTGGAGAAGAGACTGGGCCTCTTCATGGGGCATGGGGAGGCTATTGCAAAGTCCCATTCCGGAGGTGTGTGCTGGGATGGGAGGCGTTTGTTGTCATTGAACAAAGTATAGTATCCACTATGTTTGTATGAAAGAAGCTGAAGAAGATGGTATCTACCCGCCAGCCTGGCAACTCGTTACAGGCGCTCAATTTTAAGACCCTTCTTTCCTTCTCTTTAAGAATCATTCAACATCGAACATGAAGGTACCGTCCTAGTGGAGCTTAGGTTTGGTGTCACTGTCTGTAAGGCACCCTTGAAAGAGTACCCATAGCTGCCTAAAGCTACCAAAGCAGGCTTTGCAGAACAACCTTGTGTGGCAGGATGTCCAGTTAAATTCACATTTCAGATAAGCAATGAATAATTTTTTAATAGAAATGTGCCTTCCCTTGTTAGCTGCTTGGCATATATTCTTCTAGAACTTTCCTGTGAATATTCCAACCTACACATATAAATCTTAAAAAAATGAAATGATATTTGCTTTGACTAGTTGCTGTTTTCCCTTTCCCTATCTGTGTACCTTTAGATCTAAGTCATTCTTCTGAAAGCCACGTGTGCTGCACGGCCCGCGCACACCAGAGTTGACTTATGTCAACGTTCACTGATGGCCGTGTGCATTATTAGCGATTCCTCTCCATTACAGAAAGTGCTACTACACGTATCCTTACTGACATATCTTAGTGTATTTCTGATGTACGAAGTCCTAGGATTGGCACTGTGATGAGAAAGGGCATGCCTTGAATCTGGAATGTTAAAATGCCTTCCAAAGGGTATTGTTTTAAACTGTCACCAAAAGTATGTGAAAGTTCCAATACTTCCACTTGCCAGCCATCACTGTTTTAACCTTTGCTTACATAACAGGAGGAATAATCCATTTTCATAGCAAATAGAGAACTTAATTGGAAGCAGATTCCCTTTAGAAGCACTGAATAGGGGAGAAATTTATTCAGTAAGCTGAAGAAAATAGATCACTTCCTTTCAAAAGAAGATTTGGTTTGTAGCTGTTTGGGCACATAAATGCATGAAATTCAAACTCAACCCCTTGGGTTGAATAGGGAAGTCTAAAAACAGAAACAGTTACACAGGAATCGACTGGGAGGGCTGAATGGCATCCCTCATTGCTGGTGATACACCCTCACTGGACTTCTTCAGTAAATTACCCAGACCTTTAAACTTTCCCCACTGTGGAACCCACTCTAGCTTACCATATTTGCCACCACCCCCTTCAGAATACCATGCATTTGTTCTGTTTTCTTTATGCCTCAGAAAGGAAAGGGGTGACTGACCACCCAGGGTGAGCTCCACAAACCAAAGATGATAACAAGCCCTGATGCCCTGGGGTCAGAGTTTCCCCGTGGTGCTCTTTATTCTTCTTGGTGCAAAGGAACAGAGCTTTTTTTTTTTTTTTTTTTTTTTTTTTCTCATTTTCCCTGCTGCACTGTCCACAGGGGATGGGAAGTATTACTGTGTAGAAATCCCAACAACCCTCACTCCTGTCCAAAGAAACCCAATCAAAACCAAGTCCAAGCTGAAACAAATTTCTTCAAGAGAAGAATGCATATATATATATATATATATATATATATATATATAACAACTGCCCCTTAGTGGGCTCCAGTTACTGGGACTCGTTAAGATCTTGACACATTAAAAAATAGTGTCATACCCATTTTTTTTCTGCTGAAAAATCAGCTGTTCCTTTCCATTTTGAAATCATTAGACTGACTTTAAAAGTTGGAACAGTATCTTAAAACCACATTGGGTCTGGAAACAAACGTTTACAACGCCCAGGATAAAAAGGGAGGTCCAACAGAGAAGACAACACAGGATTTAAGAGTGGGAAGAGGAAGAAAGGGATAAGGGAGTGCAACGAATGAGAAAATATAGCCCTGTTTCTATTGACGAGGGTTACCAATGGCGCCCCAGGTACTGTTTCATTTTTTATTGTTCCTCCTCCTACAAACTCAAACTCCTTGCAGACTGGACAATGTCTTATTCATCTTTGTTTTCCCAGCACCCAGCGGGATACCTGACAAACAGTCTGTGTTCAGGAAATATTTTTTGGCCTGAGTCAAGTCACACTAGATTACTAATGACCATTCTAAAGTTTAAATTTCAGAGCTAGTTTTTGGGCATAAGTATGTTTGTGGCCATAAGACTTCTATAGATGAAAGCCTTTAAATCGATTGAGGCACCTGTGAAAGATGCACATTCCTGGGCCCTACCCCAGAGATTCCAATACCAGTGGTCTGGGAGGGGTGGGTGGGACCTTGGGAATCTGTGGTTTTAACAGATTCCTCAGGTGCTGCTGATAACAGCTTGGGAACCCGGGGCAGCTTGTCGACAAGCACAGCAGATGCCATAAGCCCTGGGATGGCCGTGGTATATCCTGGAATGGCTCTGGTAGTTTGGACTTTGTGCCTTGCAGCTTGATCAGAAAAGAGCATGTGATCATAGTAACATGTACATTTACTAAAGACATTAAACTAGAAGTTAGTGATCCCAGTGCACCAAGATCTTAAGAATCTTGGGTCTTAAATGGCCAGTCTTCTTAGTGGGTCTGCAGATTTCTTAGAGCTCCCAGTGTCTAGCACTGTGAGAGACCTAATAGGCCGGAGGGGCTTCTGAACCTGTTAACGCCCTATAGATCATTACCATTTTGAAGGACGTGGGTCAAGGAAAGAGTGAATGCGTTAATAGGAAAACAAAATGTGACGGCACATAGGAGATGTTCAAGTTTTCTAAAAAGTGTTGGTTAAAACCACGCTGAGAAATGGGGGGAAACCTGTTAACCATGTCTGCAAATGTGAGCTCACTGGGCAGAAACTCAGAATGGAGTAAAAGGGTAGATGCCCCCAATCTGAAGTCAGTCATCTGGGATAAATGGCGAGCATTGTTAATTACAGCACGAGTTAATTACAACTAGCATTGTAATTACGAGTGAGCATCACCTGCCAACATACCAGATCCACCCAGATCTGACCCAACCTAAATCGAGTCACTGACCAACCTAAATCGAGGCTGCCTAGCTAGAAGAACGCACCGAAAACAACAGAAATCAGGAAAGCATTTGGATGGTAGTTTATGGATCCCTTTTGTTCAGTGGAACCTCTGAGGAAGGTGGGCTTTTTCGCTGTCATTCCCACCGCATAGATAAGTAAACTCAGGCGCTGACGGGGTCCCTTGACACACCCAGTAACTCCCAGATAGTACAGTGGGGCTGTAAGGCCAACTCTTTCATGCCCTCCCCCACTACGGGGACTCAACAGGAACAATACAATACCACAGATAGGTCTGGTACTGAACATTCTTTTTGGCCCTCACTTTGATTTAGGTCAGGTTAGAAATACACCTCCTTCCTACACAGGAGGTAAACGAGGAGGCGAAAGCGTATCTTGACAATTCCACGGGCCGTAAAAGGCAGCGTGTGGAGGTGGAGCCCAGATCAGACTCCCCAGGTCAGAAGCTCAGATGAGGCTTTGCTAGCGGGCCTGCCCGTCAAGGATGAAAGCCCGACCAGCTGTGGAGCGCTTACAGGTGGGTAGGGCGGCCCGGGCCGGCGGGGCAAAAGGGCTTTAGGCCCTTTACCTGATCTGCACCCAGGGCCCTAGGCGGCTGTGGGTGGGGCCAGTCGCGCAAGTATCTAAGTGGTATCTAGAATAGCTAGGACTTACGAAACACCTGCCTTCCCGTCCTCAGGTCCCCACCTGCAGCTGATTATCATCTCTGAGGTTTCGGCTAACGCAGGGCACCCACTAAAGGGGCAGGTCCCGCAGTCCCCGTTCCAGGAGCTGGAATGGGGCCAGCGCGGAGGTGGTGTCACAGCGGAAACCTAACGGGGCCCGGGGTTCAGCTTGGCGCGGTGGGGACAGGGCTCTGGAGAGGAGGCAGCTCTCCGGTTCCGCTCGGGGCCGGCGGCGGAGGAGACCGGACGTGGCGTGAGCCGGCCGCAGGGAGGAGAAAAAGCGCAGCCCCGAGCGGCAGCGGCCCGTCTGGCGGGAGGGGAGCGGGACGAGCCGGGCGCGGCGGTTCCCCGGAGGCCGCGGGAGAAGCGTCCAGCCGGCGGTGTGCGCCCGGCGCCGGAGTCCCGGAGCGATGAGAGTGCTGGTCAAGGTAAACTCCGGCCCCCCACCGGCCGCTCATCCCTCACCTCGCGCCGCCGGGGCTCGAGCCTCGGGACTCGCAGCCTCCGGACCCGCGGACGGGCTCCCCTCCACTCGTGGCCCGGAGCGCCATTGGAAGTTCTGGGGGCTTGGAGAGGGAGGGCGCCCCGGGACGCTGGGGACTAGGGAGAGGAGCGGAGACCCGGGTCATGCCTTTGTCTCACAAGGCAAGTGAACCTCACCAGGGCTATCACTTAGCTAATCTGGAGGGGCTCGCACGGTGTGTGAACACATGACGTTCGTGGGGCGCCCTGCATTTCCCGTGTCTCAGCACCGACTGGTTACGAGCACGGTCTTCGGAGCCAGAGCACCTGAGCGAGCACACCCGCTCCACCACCGACTATGATCTTGAGCAAGTTACTTAATCGATGTAATTCTTCCTGATCTGGAAAGCGGGATAGTATTTATAATTTGAAGATTAAATCAGATGCTGTATATGCCGGACACTTAGAAAATGATGCCTAACACACTTAGCGGGGTGCGAAAGTTTGTCATGGTTAACACCTCATCTTGGCAATAACCCCATGAGGTCTATCATCGCCCCTCCCTTCAGCCCACCCCACTGGTTTCCAGGTGAGGAAAATGAAGCCGAAGGAGGAAAATGAAGCAAACCCAGGGCAGTGCTTTAAAACACTGAGAATGTGAGTATTCTGTCGCTCATAGGATTTTGATCATTTGTTCCTAGAGAGAAGGAGGGTCACCCTAACTGCCAAAGTGGGAGCTGAATTTTTTAGTTTTTTTTCCCCTGGTGTGTGAATTTTTCTGTGAATTTTTCGTCTGCTTTGGATTCTATCACCGCTGGTAAAGCATTCAATATCTGATTAGACTAACACCCGGGTTTGACTGTGAAGAGTCTGGACGTTTCTTCTCTTCCTACCCCTACCAGCCCCTATCTTCTAGGGATTATAAATCATTTCCGATGGGACTCAGCAGGAGCCTCCTTTTGGGGGCCCAAATTAAGGACTAGTTCTCTGGTATTAAGCTTGCCTTTATAGACAAGGGTATGAATAGCACTTTGAGTTGATTGTACCCTGGAAGAGAAGGAAAAGACCCCATACTGCACACTGGTGATTCACCACAAATTTGGGTCTTATCTTGACTATTTGAAATTTTCTATTATGGCTCATGTTTTTGGCAGGACATCTATGCCAAAACTCTCAAGGACCTGAAATATGTCACTGGATTTTTTGATCATAGGTGTTGAGGATAGGCTGATGAGCCAGTCTGAGAGTGACTTTCATTACACTTCTGCAGAATCATCCAGTGTTGGAACTCCCAAATGTCCATGCGCCCTGTATCTGTTATCTCTTTGTGTCCCATCAGAAATCTACGTGGCAATTATTTCCTATTAAGAGTCTCATGCTCTACCAACTGAGCTAGCCAGGCACAACTATTTCCTAATTAAAAAAAAAAAATGTTAGGTAAGATATTCCAAAGTGGGTCTCAGTTGTGGCTTTTTTTTTTTTAACTTCTTAGTTTTATTGAAGTTATATATATGCATAGTTCAGAGTCAAATAATTCCATAAAGTTTGTTGCTAAAAACAGCAGAACCCTCCATCATTTCCTGCTTTTCTGAAACCGCAATTATGTTCATCTCTTTTAGCTTGTTGATACTTGTTCATGCCTCTAGATAATACCTATGTGGCTCCTTCTTGATTTTTCAGGTGTAGTCATTGGAATACTTTCCAGATGGAATATAAGGATTTAGATTTCTTTTGCATTCCTGCATCTACCATTCACGTGGCCCTTCCTGTTCCTAACATCTACAGAATACAGCTGTCCATAATTTTTAGTTAATATTTAGTCTGGTCAACATTATTATGCCTTCCTACACACACACACACACACACACACACACACACACACACACACACAGTATTAAAAGCCGAATTAGGTAATATATGATTACTTCCCCTTTCTAACTTTAGATTTCCCCCAGAGTTGTCCTTGTGTGTTTCCAGAATTTTCTATGGCGTTTTCACTGATACAACTAACAAGTTCTTTGCCAGTTGCCATCTTCTCTCAAGATGATCTCGTGTAATAGCTGCTTTAACCAACTTTATCTTGAGTACAGCTTTCTGACTTGCTCTGCCTGTCTAGACCTTTCCAGTATTGATGTTGGATGCACAAATGTGGATTCCCTTTTCCTCTGTTATGCTGGTTCTTGTTTCTTATATCCCGTGTCTTTGTGATTTTTTTTTTTCCCCCATCATTTTGGTGGAGCCCTTTTTCCTGTAGCTCTCTGAGAAAGGGTACGTGTCAGGTACATTGAATTGGTGTATTGCTATGACAAATTATCCTCTCAGATTTTTTTCCCTTAAAATTCTGCTAATAATGCAAAAATAATTTCTTGTGGTAAATCTGTCAACTGTTAATAGAAATTCAAACAGGAAGTTCCCTTTCTATCTCTCATCCTTATCTCTCTCTCCAGTCCAGAGGTATTCAAACTGTTGGATTTGAAGTATTCAATCACTCTTTGGATTCATTCAGTCAACAGATATTTATGAATTTATAAGTGCCAACTGTCTGCTAAGAGGGGAGTGGTGTGCTGCTTCTCGATGCCGGACCTGAGCTTTACTGCTGCTTTGGTTAGCTGCTTTTTCTTCTCTTGGAATACCAACCTCACACAATCCAGGGTCTCTCTGTCTGTCTCTTTCCCTTTCTCAGTATAAAATCATGACCGTTATAAATTGAACTGCATAGCTGTGTGTCACTAGAGCAACAACATCACAGAAATAGATTTTCTGAATGGATAAACACAATGTGGTGTGTTTACACGCGCGCACACACACACGCACACACAGTGGAATACTTAGCCTTAAAGAGGAAAGAAATTCTGACATATGATACAACATGGATGAACCTTGAAGATGTTCTGCTAAGTAAAAGAGGCACTCATCAAAAGACAAATATTGTATGATTTCACTTATATGAGGTATATAAAGTAGTCCAATTCATAGAAAGGAAAAGTAGAATGATGGTCGTCAGAGGCTGGGAGAGAGGGAAATGAGGTGTTATTTAATGGGTGTAGAGTTTGTGTTGCAGGATGAAAAGTTTTGGAGATTGGTTGCACAAATATGTGAATATACTTAACAATACTAACCTGGACACTTAAAAATAGTTAAGATGGGGGGCACCTGGGTGGCTCTGTCGGTTAAGCATCTGCGTTTGGCTCTGGTCACAATCCTGGGGTCCCAGGATCAAGTCCCGCTTTGGAATCCTTGTTTAGAGGGGAGTCTGCTTCTTCCTCTGCCTGCTGCTCCCCCTGGCTTGTGTTCTCTCTCTGACAAATAAATAAATAAAATCTTAAAACATAGTAAAGAAGGCAAATTCTATATTATGTGCATTTTACCACAATTAAATGAAAACAAAAACCCAGAAGTTTTCACACAAACTCCGTAATGGGATGCATCCTGTAATTTGATGAGGGTGATTGAATCTGCTTGCGGCTGGGTTCAGCTACTTCCCGGAGTCCATGGTTTCTAGGGTATGCGGAATGTGTAGCAGTGGATCACACTGGAACTTTCTTTTGATGCACTTAGCACCAGGACGTTTGGCAGGTCACCTTGTTGGGGTGGACTAATGCTGCTTTCTCTTTCTTCCATGGGATTTCCATATCTCTGGGGAAGAGGCCCTCAGTTATTTTTAGTGCTGATAAACTCTGAGACTGTTGGAGTGCTGTGACCAGTTATGCAACTGGGAGCAGCGAGAAGTGGTAGTTTTGTTTGGCTTAGGAATTACATTCTTTTTCTGAGTTTGTAAGCATGTGCCTCTTGAGAGCCTCCTAATCCATTTCAACTGGAAATGAAGAGGTTTTCTTGGTAGCACCGGCAGGTGCCTTCCCCGCACTTTCACTATCTGTGTTTGCTCTACAGCCCTCTGTGGAGTGACCCTGTGCTCTGGTTCTTCAAATGTCCAGGCCTGGATAACCGCCAGGTATCCCAGGATTGCAATGGTGCTGTGTGTCTTGGCTGCAGAAGTCAGCCTGGTGGATTTGGCTGTGCCCTGTTCTACCTTTCTGTAAACTATGTATGGCTGTCACACGGAATTTTCTTCCAGGGACACCGGAGTGTCTCAGTCTGTTAAGCGTCCTACTCTTGGTTTTGGCTCAGGTCATGATCTCCAGGTTGTGAGATCAGGCTCTGCTTGGGATTCTCTTTCTCCCTCTCCCTTCCCATTCCCCCCCCCCCCCCCAGGAAAAGAATTTTCTTCCTGGCAAACTCAAAGCCCAGTGGGATGAATGACGATGGGCAACCAAAGTTCTCTGTTCACTTTGCTGGTGGTGGATTCAGAGTTTCTTACAATGGTCATTTTTGACATGAGCAAACCACCTGGTCCAGGGGTGGAAACATCCCTGTCTGAGACTTCTGCTTCTGTGTAGGTGTGTGGGGTAACCTTGGAGAAAATACCCTTTCTTGGTGTTTTATTCCCCTGCCATGTGTGCAAGATCAACAATCTTTTTATCTTTCCTAGTATAGGAATGTGCTGGGATATGGGCCAGGAGGGCCCCCTTAAACTGCCCGTACCAGCGAAAGGGTCAGGGCTAGGCAAAAGTTTCCTTGTGATTAGATCATAGAGCCTGATAAGAACACACCATTTTGGAATGTCTGGCATGCTCTTTATCACTGATTTTCCTTACCTGTAATCAAAAAAAGGGGCAGAATGTGGTAATTAAGTCTCTAGAAGCATCAGCAGCAAGGTGAGAAGAGTAATAAAAGGAATAGTTGGAAAGCAGTAGTTTTACTGCTGGCTTCATGCCCTTTTGCCTTAGGGAAGCTACCTCAGTTTCCTTAACTATAAAGCAAATAGCCACCTTTCACTGGCCACCTCCTTCTAAGAGCTCCTAATGCGTTTTGAGGCGGAAATTCCTTTGAAAATCCAATGAGAGCAATAGATCCAGGAGCTCAAGAACCAGGCCTGCTGTGGACTCAGGTTTACTGGTCATTATAAGCCCCGACAAAACATGGCGGCCCACAGTTGGCCCCAGCTGACTATTGCCAAGTTGAAATGCAAGCCAAGTACTGCCAGATTCTGTGCCCCCCTTCCTTTTTATAGAAAATGCAGATTGAAAGATTCTTTCTTGAATGTGAAACCTCTTGGTTTTTTACATTTCAGTAGTTGCTTCAGAAGATTTTTTTTTTTTAAATTTTATTCATCCATCCGACACAGAGAGAGATCACAAGTAGGCAGAGAGGCAGGCAGAGAGAGAGGGGGAAGCAGGCTTCCCTCTGAGCAGGGAGTCCCACGCAGGACTCCATCCCAGGACCCTGGGATCATGACCTGAGCCACCCAGGTGCCCCATGCTTAATTTACAAATTAAACTTTATCATAGGTATGTGTGCCCAGGAAAAAAATATAGCATACATAGTATTGAATACTACCTGCTCTTTCTAGCATCCACTGGGAGTCTTGGAATGTATCCGCCATGGATTAGGGGGACTATTGTGGTTTTCTGTGATGGGTCAGTCTTTTTCTTTGCCTGTGCTTCTCCCCACTTAAAAATTTTTGAGATGTAATTCAGATATCCCATAATCCACCTATTTGTTTATTTATTTTTAGGTAGTCTTCACACCCAGTGTGGGTCTTGAACTCACGACCCTGAGATAAGGAGTCACATGCTCTACCAACTGAGCCATCTAGGCACCCCTAATTCACCTAGTTAAAGTATACAATTTAGTGGCTTTTAGTATATTCACAGAATCATCCATCTATCACTACAGTCCGTTTTATAACATCTGTCATCTCTAAAAGAAGCCCCATACCCCTTAGCTGTCAACTCTTTGTCTGTCTATCCCCACCAGCCCTAGGCAACCACTGATCTACCTTCTGCCACTATAGATCTTTCTCTTCGGGGCATCGTATATAGATGGCCACTTACAAGAAGTTTTCCTTTTTATCTGTTTCTTTCATTTATCTTAAGGTTTTCAGAGTTCAACCATGTAGGATTTTTTTGTATTGCTGCATAATATTCCATATCACATTTTATTTGTCCATTAGTTGATGGACATTTGGGTTGTTTGTGATCTTTGGCTATTACGAATAATGTTTCTGTGGACATTTGTGTACAGGGTTTTGTATGGACATACATTTTCACTTCTCTTAGGTAGGTACCCGGAAGTGGAGTTAGTAATTCTATGTTTAGCCTTTTGAGAAACTGCCAGACTGTTTCCCAGAGAGATTGTACATGAACAGTATATATGATAGTTTCAGTTTCTCCCCATCCCTTATATGATCTTACTTGTTGAGTATAGTATTCCTAGTGGGTGTGAAGAGGTGTCTCATTGTGGTTTAGGTTTGCATTTCCCTCATGAGTAATGATGTCGAGGATATTCATGTGTTTATTAGCCATTTGTCTATTGTCTTTGGAGAACTGTTGGTTCAGATCCTTAGTGTGGCCCTTATGTTTGACCCAGCTCTTGAGATTTTCTCCTGAGAAACACACATTTCACATCCACACAAGAGGGGATATGTTCTTTTTATTATTTTAATTTTAATTTAATTAACAAAAGGGAATATGTCCTAAGATCCCCCAATGAATACCTGAAACTGTGACCTACATACTGTTTTTTCCTATACGTACACACTTATGGTGTGTACACACTATAGTAAGATAGTAAGGAGATGACTGTCTGTAGCAAATAATAAACAATTATAACAATATACTGTAATAAAAGTCGTGTGAATGTGGTCTCTTGCAAAATATCTTCTCTTACCGTCCTCACCCTTCCTGTAATGATGTGAGACTAGGTGAGATGAAGGATATCGGCATCGTGATGTAGCATCAGGTTACTATTGATCTTTTGATGATTTGTTACACTGGGGTTGACAGCAGGTAACTGAAACCGTGGACAAGGGAGGACCGCTGTACACAATTTTCAGGGGTTCATGACCCTCTTGATATTTCTCTGTGAGTCTGAGGATACTCACAGAAAACCTGCTGTATAGCAGGGATTTTTCTGGGCATTTCACATGCTTGATCTTATTCATATTATCTACAAGGGACCTCATGGGAGTCATGTGAGGATCAAATGTTCAGGAAAGTGATTTGTAAACCATAAAACAGTGTACAGCTTCAGGGGTTGCTATAGGTGCAAGCTCTGTAGGTAAGTGATAGTGAACTGAAACTGGTAAGGGCATGGATGGAGTCGGGCGGTCATGTTTGAATCCTAGGTCGCTTTTATGAGCCATTGTGTTTTGGGGCAGTTCAACTTCCCCGATTCTGTTTTCATTTGTAAAATGGAGTTAGTAACTGACCTACTTCCCACATCTTCTTCGGCAGTTAACATAATAAAGTACTTTGTGTTGTGCAGGTGGGTACACAGAAAGTGCTGCATACGTGGTTACCATGCTGCCTTGGACTGTTTGTGTCTCCCAAAATGTGTATGTTGAAGTCCTGATCTATGCGGTGGTATTTGGAGGTGGAGGCTTTGGGAGGTAATTAGGTCTTGAGGGTGGAGCCCTCACGACAGGGATGGATGCCCTTATAAGAAGACACATGGGAGCGATGATCTGTCTGTCGTGTGAAAATACAGTGAGAAGGCAACCACTGCAAACCATGAAGATGGCTTGCACCAGAACTTGACCGTCTGGGCGCCCTGATTTGGGACTTCTGTTCTCTGGAACTGAAAGAAATAAATGTCTGTAGTATAAAGCACTGGTGTATGGTATTCTATGGTTTGTAGAAGCCCAAACTGACTAAGCCAGCTGCTATTAATACTATCTTGCAGAATGAACTAGGCATATTGTAGTAGAGCAGGTTGGTCTTTGAATATGGAAATATCTTCCTTCTTTCTGGAAAAAATAGGTGTCCTCCATGGATCTTTAAAAGAGCCAAGAAGTTTTTGTAAATCAAATCTTAGAATCTTAGGAAAGAGAATTTTACTCCCCTAAGAATGTAAGCCCATAGTGTACTTCATAGATCCTTGTCCTAGCTCAGATAATCCTCTCCAAATTTGTCACTACTGTTAGTGTCTGCTTAGAAGTGATGTAAAAAAAAAAAAAAAAACACCAAAGCCACACCCTGCCCACTGCTTCCCCATAATCTTTGTCCTTACCTGGCCTAGAGGAACTCAGGATTCCAGGCAATTTTGCTCTGTGACAGGAAGGTTAAGCAAGTAGGCATTGTTGTATTAATACAGAGAGGCATGTCCAAAATCTTAATTTAAACTTTCTAAAATTTGTTAGAGTTTTTAGGCCAGCAAACTAGGAGAGAATGGTGAATCAGCCTGAGACTTTGTAGAGTGGATCTTTGCTCTTGAATGTAATAAAGAGACAAACCATTCAGGCTCTTATTTTTGTGTCTTGCACTTATAGCCACTGCCCTTCAGAGGGAAACCACATTCTTGAAAAGCAACTCTTAGGGTAGACATTTTTCAGACAGAAATTGTATCTCTCTGGCTGGTTTTTGGATTCAGCAAATATGGAGTGTGATAGGCGATAGGTAAGCCCTCTGAGGTCCAATCTGGAGTCATCTTGATGTCAGAATCTATCTTCCAGTTTAGCTAAAGGGAGAAGGTCTGTAGGCTTCAGTCTACCAGAGAGTTCCTGAGAGTTACTGGGATTCCAATGTCTTCGGAGTTTTGTTCTCAGACCTACAGAGTGAGTGAGTGAGTGTGTGTGTGTGTCTTGGATTTTAGTAAAGAAAAAATTTTCATGACACTTGTTAAAGATGGTAAGGAAGATTTTCTTCAAGAGGGTCTGCTGCAATGGGGGTTTTGAAGTGAGAGACGGGGCTCCACTCCGAGTACAACAACAAGTGGAGATGGATAGTGGGGGAGCGAGGTGGGGGTCAGTGAGTGGAAAATTGCTAGAGAAAAGATCAAAGCCAGAAGGATTCTTGCTAAACCAACTCAACAGGATTCTTGCTGAAGGTAGGCCAGGGTGATCAGATACCAAGGGTGGGGGATTTTCACTAACTGACCCAGCAGATTCTCGCTAACACTGCATTAGCAGAGTCAACCACAAGGCCCAAGGTTACAGCCTAGTCAGAAAAAGGACTCAACTCAGAAAGAGCCGGAACCAAGTTTGGTCAGGGAGAGAGTCTTGGTCGGTTTGAGACATGAGGTGGCTAAGGCAGACTGTTCCTCTTTACGTAATACAATCATGAAATACTGTGAGCATTTGAGTGACACAGTCTTAAAAGAGAAAAGCTGCTTTTCTTTTGTTTAATCCCTCTCTTATAATTGCCTTTTTGGGTCATTTCAAGGTCCTTCCCTTACGGATATAATATTTCTTCCCGTTTTACAACAGCAGAAGAAATCCAGAAGAGACATCCTAATGACTAAAACTCCGTGAAAAGGAAAAGCTGTTTTGTAGTTTGGCTCCTCGGTGACAAAGAATGAGAAAGGCATGGCGTGGTAGTTATCTTCCCTTTTCCTTCCTGAATTGCACCGAAAGAACAGTCAGTTTCTAAACAACATTGGAATTTTGAAAATCAAGTGTAACAGCCAGAAAGAGTTGGGAAACTTCATCCTAGCGAATAGCATTTCTCATCTGCCAGCCCCAATTATTAGTTCTTGGCATCCCACTGACAGACTCGTGATTCTCAACTTCCAGGACCACACCCATCTTATTAAAACATCATTTTTCTTACGGAATACTAGTGGAATTAGTTATTCTGGATGAGAATTCTTTTCTTCTGAAGAAAACAAAAACAAACCCTATTGGTAGGCTACCTTAAATCTTTTAGCTTAAATTAAGATAAAAATCTTAAAGGTTTCTGTCCTTTAAATCAACTTAAACATCTCAAAGATTTTTTTTTAAGAAGTAAGCTGAAAATCTTGAAGATAAACATCTTAACATTAAGATGTAAGAATTAGGGGAGGGAACATTCTGAACTGAGAGCTGGCAGAAATCTCTTGGAAAAGAGTCTGCCAAAATTGTACCCTGTGCAAACAAGTGTGTATACCCTCATAGATGATCATTGGTCGAATACATTTAGGGGACCAATGGATAATAATGGATTTCTTTCTTCTGGAGAGTACACTATTTGCATGTGTTTATAAAGCCACAAAACATTTTCTTTTCATCCATTGCAATACCTTTGTTCTCTAGGATGGGTATACTTAAACTCTGGTAAAGTGTTCGAATGTGTACCCAGAACTCAGGTAGGCATTGGGGATACTACAATCAACAAGACACTTCCCCGTGTTCTGGGGGTTAGAGTGTAGTCAGTCTAAATGGGTCAGGTTGTGCAGTGCCTGGGGGCAAACACTGAACGCTCAGGGGCACAGGGAAGGGGATCCTGATTCAGAGAGTTTCTATGAAGGTTTTCATGTTGTCTCTCTTGCTGGCAAAAGGGGAGGAGTGGAGAATGTCCTTAGCAGAGAACAGCGTGGAAGGAGCGGGAGGCGAATGCGGAGAATTCGAAGTTGTTTATTATATTTAGAATGTAGAGGTTGAAGTAGGGAGAGGCAAGAGATGAGGGGAGAGAGGGAGCAGCTCAGATGTGGTGGTCAGTGGGCTATACACATGGTGAAAGACTTTTAAACATTCCTGATGACCTTGGGAGAACCACTGAAAGGTTTTAGGTGAGAATGACATGTTTACCGTTTAACTTTAAGAAGGCTGTAGGCTTGGGACGCCTGGGTTAGGCGTCTGCCTTTGGCTCAGGTCCTGATCCGAGGGTTCTGGGATCGAGTCCCATATGAGGCTGCCCCTGCTCTGTGGGGAGTCTTCTCCCTCTCCCTCTGCCTGCCACTCCCCCTGCTTGTACTCTTGCTTGCTTGCTCTCCCAGGCTCCCTCTCTGGCAAATAAAGAGGTAAAATCTTAAAAAAAAAAACAAAAACAAAAAACAAAAAACACCTCAAAACCCCTATAGGCTTTACTGCAGAGAATGGATCCGAGAAGGGAAATCTGGAGGCAGAAAGACGGAAGGGAGGCCATCTAACCAAGAATTCACGGTGACTTTAGGATCCTGGCGATATAAATGCAGAGGTGGGCTGATGCAAGAGATATTTAAGAAATTGATATTAAGAAATAGAATCGGTTGGGGCACCTGGGTGGCTCAGTGGGTTAAAGCCTCTGCCTTCGGCTCAGGTCATGATCTCAGGGTCCTGGGATCGAGCCCCGCATCGGGCTCTCTGCTCAGCAGGGAGCCTGCTTCCTCCTCTCTCTCTGCCTACTTGTGATCTCTCTCTCTGTCAAATAAATAAATAAATAATTAAAAAAAAAAAAAAAAGAAATAGAATCGGGGCACCTGGGTGGCTCAGTGGGTTAAGCCTCTGCCTTCAGCTCAGGTCATGATCTCAGGGTCCTGGGATCGAGCCCCGCATCGGGCTCTCTGCTCAGTGGGGAGACTGCTTCCCCCCTCTCTCTGCCTGCTGCTCTGCCTGCTTGTGATCTCTCTCTCCCTCTGTTAAAAAAAGTAAAATCTTAAAAAAAAAAAAAAGGAAATAGAATCAATAGGTCGTGATGGTTGACTGGGAAGTAAGGATGGGGAGGAATGAACGATGATGCTCTGGTTTCCCACTTCGACACCTCAATATACGTCGAGCACTTGGGGAAGGCAGGTGGGGGATAAGTTTGGGTGGGGGAAACAAGGGATACAGACGTGGACAGGTTACTTTGAAGTAGCATAATCCTTTGTTCCTTTTTAAACCTGGTGAGGTCACTAAGATGGGTTTTGTATATCCCGCTGCCAAATTGCATACCATGAATGGACTGCCATAGTCAACAGGTGACAAAAACACCCCCCCCACCCCTGCCCCATACTCGACCTCCTCCTCCTGTTCTTTCTCTGCTGTAACCCATGACTTCTCAAAGATGTGACTTCCATAGATAACAATCAGCAAACCAGTACACTCTTCACTGAAGTCCTTTGAAGTCTTCTGGTCATCAGTTGTCTCGCTGCTATTCCAATTTTCACATATTTTCAAAGTTCTCTCAGAAATACTTTATAACTTCTGAACATTAAAGCCATTTTGGATGCTTGAGATTCTTCTTCCTCGGGCAAGTACATTTTTTGGTATTTTATTTTATTTTACAACTATTTTTAAATTGAAGGAATCTGGTCCCTTCAAATTTTTATTTGGAAGAAAGTTGAATATTAATAATGAAAAATACTGTATACAGTGTCTCCTCAGTGTATACACAGAGTATATTCTCTAACGTTTTCTCTAGTTTCTCTAATATTCTTTACAGTGTAGTCTCTAACATTTAAGAGTTGTTAGTAACTCAAACCTTTTGCTTATAAATTGGCACACCTTCAATGGAGGGAAATGTGGCAGTATTTGAATTCACTCAGACATTTTACTGGTAGGTTTTTATCCGATAGATACACATGTACGTGAAAGCTATGGTGTACGGATTTTCGCTAAATAAATTATGGGACTTCCATACAAAGGGATACTGGTCAGCCCCCCAAAGAATGAAGGAACTGAATGTGTATAAATATATAAGAATGTCCAAATTATTAGTGAAGAAAAAGCAAGGTGCAGAACAATGTGTATAATATACCTCTATGTAAAAAAAAGTATTTTTTGGTATATGCTTACAAATGCATAGATTATCTTTGGAAGAACACATAACAAAGTGTAACAGGTTCCTTTGGGGACGGGAAATGGGACGTCTGGAAGACAGGGGTAGGAGGAAGAGCTCATTTCTCCCTGTATCATCTACTAGACCTTGTCGATTCTATACCACTTTCAAAGTTATCTATTAAAAAAATTTTTTTGCTGAGTCCTGGCTTTCATGTTCCACAAGTGATAGAGTGAAGGCTTACAATACAAGGACCAACACTATAGTAAATCTTGTTTGTTCTTTGCTATGTGGCAGTTAGGCACACAGTTGTAAAAGGTTTACCTGAAGGGATTACAATTAATTCCTTTAAAAAATAAAAGTGCCTATTTCTAGGTGCATCTAAAGGAATGCTCATGAGAATTTACAGCTGGACAGGTGTACGTTTGTCTGACAACCTCTGGGGTCAATCACCCAGGAAAAGAAAAACATTTCTCGAGTTTGCTGATAGAGATTTCCAACAGGCTGGCAAAGAAACCACATTTACTGTATACCTTGCCCTGGCGGTCCAACCGCCCAGTGATCTCCAGTTACATTTGCTCTTATACTTTACCCTGAATTCCTATTTGCTTGGTGTGGGTGTCTGCAGACCCAGAGAGGAACACATTTTTAGGTTAGTGTATTGGGGACATCCTTGGAATATTGCATGGCAGTTTGCTCTGAAGCCCATCCAGTGGGATCCTACTGATGTTCCCCGTCTATCTTAACTTGGGTGGATCCTCTGTTGAGAGAGTATCCCTATGCTTTGTGATCCGTTGAACGTATGGTGTATAGCGTGTTGTGCTGTTGTACTGTGAAGGGCTAGTAATGAAAAGGGAAAGTACCATTGCACAGGCTTATCTCCTACCTCCCATCTTCTCCCTTGGTAAGAGAGGCAAAGGAGAATGCTGAGGTTTGCAGCCTTCAGGGTGACATGGGCTGACTTCTGATCCATACATACGTAATAGGGTCTTGGGCAAAACTAAAAGAAGGAAACGTTTGTCATCCTCTCCTTGCCTCTATCAAGAGAGGAAGCATTTTCTTCCAGGTTGAGCCTTCCTCCTCTGCTGTTCATACCTTTTTTTCGCCTAACCCCTACCCCCACCCCCAGAAGTCTCTAAAGTCATTTCATTCTCTCTTGTATTTTCTCTCTTTATTGACTTCTCTCTTACCTACAAACAAGGTCTAGGCCTTCTCAACGTAATATAAGGGTTCTTTCAACTTTGCCTCTTAAACATCTTGCAGAAGAGCTCCAGAATTGGTGTTTGGTAGAACCTGCCCCTCCTCCATTAAGAGGTAGTAATAATTGTACCCGTCCCACAGTCGTGAATATTACTGTACCTAAAGCACATAAAGCACTTAGCATAGCCTTTGGCAGTTACAAAAGGCTTACACACTTGATGGCTTTTGCTTTATATTGTTGAGTTAGTGGCTTTTCTTAGTATTGTTTTCCCAAGGGTATATTACACTAGCTGCCTCCTGTTTTGCAACCTATTTCCTTTTTTAAAAATAGTTTATTTTATGTTTTTATTCTTTTTTTAAAAGTAGGCTTCACACCCAGCGTGGAGCCCAACGTGGGGCTTGAACTCATAACCCTGAGATCAAGACCTGAGATCAAGAGATTGAGTCGGACGCTTAAGCAACTGAGCCACTCATGTACCCCCTGCAACCTATTTCCTAAATCTCTCTCAATCTGCTCAGTGATCGTGGCCAAAATTGCCATTCTTCTTTCTTTCTTTGATTTTATTTATTTGGCAGAGAGAGAGAGAGAGAGAGAGAGAGAGAACAAGCAGGGGGAATGAGAGGGAGAAGCAGGCTCCCTGCTCGTGGTGCCCGATCCCCGGACCCTGAGACCATGACCCTAGCCAAAGGCAGACACCCAACCGATTGAGCCACCCAGGTGCCTCTCTCCTTATTTTCTTGTCAGTATTAAACTTCTTAGCTTTTCTTTGAAACATCCTACTTTCATAATCACATTTTAAAAAAATTTTTTATTTAAGAGAGAAACTTGCTCTGTTCTCTACTTCAGGTATCATGTCACCATCCTATTTGTAACTCTTTGTTCGTTATCCCCTGAACTCTTCTGCACCCCATGTTTAGCTGTTTCCAAAAGTTCGTGGCTCTTTCATCTTCTCTGTTCTCTGCTCCCCAGTGACCTCATGGCTTTTACCAGAAGTGTTCTCTGGATTCTCCTCCAGGCTGGAATTTGTGCATTTCTAACCCCCGTGGCATTCTATCACCACCTCCCAAAACCTTTGTCACCTTTCAGGGACTTTCCCGAGTCTCTTGTCCTCCTTGAAGCCTTCCCAGATACCTGCAGACAGAGGGATTTCTGCTTCCAAGGAGCCCCACATATATTTTTCTCCATTGGGTTGGTCTTTGGGACACAGTCTTACTTGTTTTTATTAGTATAATATATGTTGCGGTGACCTCTTTGGGATGGAGAATTTGGTAGGCACTGAAGTCAGCCATAAGGTCAGAAATGAATGCAGTTATCAAAATATCTTTGAAAAGTATCTCCATTGCTCATAAAGTATCGTATGTGAAGATTTGATCTCTAATTGATTTCTCTATGTTGAAAAAAAATAAAGATAAAAACTTTGTGAATCCTAATTTTTTTCATGAAAAGTATATATGTTAACTAATAGGTAAATAGATTTATTACTGTAATTTAAAATGAACAATGAGTAAATATCTTAAGTCCCAGTTCTAAATTCTGGTACATAAAGGTTGGTAGATATACTCCTAAAAATGAAAGCTTTTTGGAGGTCCTTGATAATGAATATGAAGGGGTTCCAAGCTCCAAAAGTTGAGAACTGATGCTCTTGGGAATTGTGTACTTCTGAACTTAAAATGGCACTGAAGTTGATCACACTTACTTTTTATTTATTTATTTGTTTATTTGACAGAGAGAGAGATCACAAGTAGGCAGAGAGTCAGGCAGAGAGAGAGGGGGAAGCAGGCTCCCCACTCAGCAGGGATGCTGAGGCAGATGCGGGGCTCGATCCCAGGACCCCGAGATCATGACCTGAGCTGAAGGCAGCAGCTTAATCCACTGAGCCCCCCACTAGGCGCCCCTAGTTTTTTTTTTTCTTTCTTCACATGTTTCTTTTACCTCTTACTCCTTTAGCAAAAATTTTAAATCCGACCGAATTAAATGTGTGGTACGTGTCTCTACTGAATTTCAGGAAGTGAAATCCTATGGCAATGTTCTTTACATATATAAACCTTACTATGGATGATCTAAATAAAGTTGCCTTTAACCTGTAATTCCAAATAAAGGAGTTCTTGTCCCATAGTATGGGAGGTTTCCTAAAAGTCAATTACTTAAAAGGATAACTTCACTAATAACGACACTTGTAAAAGAGTATAACTTCACCCCAAGAAAAGCCTTTTAGACTATGTAGCTCACTCAGATGAAGTTCTAGTCAAGTTTTGGGTAATTTAACAGGATATTTGGAGCATAATTTAAGACCATCTGTG
Organism: Martes martes; assembly: GCF_963455335.1. Taxonomy (NCBI): domain Eukaryota; kingdom Metazoa; phylum Chordata; class Mammalia; order Carnivora; family Mustelidae; genus Martes; species Martes martes. The sequence goes on along the minus strand of NC_137900.1, from coordinate 15,680,110 downwards.
TACATGGGTGACAAGTTCATGGATATTTTGCTACTTGGAAATTGGAGAACACTGATTGTGTTAGAGAATTCCTTTTTCTTTGGTGCCCTGGTTCTCGGTCACACCGCTTCGAAGAGGTAGACCAGATGAAGAGTGGTGGGCAGCAAAACAAAGGTTATTGAGCGATAGGCCCAAAGCTCCTGGAGAGGGAGGGGACCTGAGAAGGTTGCCACCGTAGTTTCTAAGTATAGGGGGTTTTATGGGCTTCTTGTCAGGCTGCTTTAATTTGATGAACCTTCCATGAACCTGTCACCCAATCAGGTTTTTATCGTGTACATGTCGTGTTCCCGTCATGTGGGAAAGAGGAGAGGCCTCCTTCTAGGTTGATGTAAAATCCTTTCAAGGATGGTTTCCTCTTAGGGCAGGAGCCCTTGTCCCTGGCTGCCTTTCTTCCAATTATCCTTCATTAATTGCATCTAATTTGAAAATCTTAACAGATTAGAGTAGTTATGTAACAAATAGGCCCGACATTCAGTTAAATTCTGTATGTTGCTATCCAGGGACAGCTGTAAAGAATACTCATAAATGAACTTCTATTTCCTTTCCCTTTTTAACAAAATGATTTAACATGATCGGAGATTATAAACATTTTATTTGCATGTTTTATTCCCCAGGGGACTGGATAAAGCTGAAGCCTGTGTGACAACAGAGGAAAGGATGTCCTAATTGTGTTAGTGCTGACATAATGGGGACTTTCACCAGTTTGGGAAGGGGCAGGTTTGAGTAAGACATCAGTTTCGTTTGAACCTTTATGATATGCTCTATTTGGCTGGTCACTGTTGAGTTCTTCCGATTCCCCATTAGGCCCTGTGGAGAATTCATAAATGCTTTACTCATGTGCTTATGAGTTTATATAACGTAGATGTTCATTCTGAAGTTCTAAATGCCTTTGCTCAACAAGACAGGAAATGAAAATGTCAGCTAAAGAGGAGAACTGGCATTTTAGGAGGTTTTGAGTTATTTAATTGACATTCCATTTTTAATGATGTTATCAAAAACAAAAAAACAATCATTACCTGCGAAAGTAGTGCTCACTTTTTTCTACCTCAAAAGAAGAAAACATGTAAGATTATTTTTTATGAAGTCTGCCTAAATGCTGCCTGCTGGAAAGAGTATTTACTGAAAGTGAGATCAACTTGTGGCAGTGTTAGTGAACCAGATCCTTGGGTTTAGGTTATTTTAAGTTTGCCCGAGACCGATTAAATCTTGGATCAAGTGAGTCGGGTGAACTATCCCTGTAGGACGTGGACAGAACCTTACAGGAGACCCTGAGCGGACTCTTTCGGTGGTTGGACTTGCTTTGCCCTGAAGCTGTTCCCCTGAGCCAAGAGATGGCACAAGTCGGTCCACCTGTGACTCGGTTTGAAGAGGCCCTTGCTCCAGAGGAGAAGCCGTATAGTGGAGACACCAGATGTCCATCTGGAGTCTGAAAACACTGCTTCTCTGCTTGGTCTATTTTGGTGCCTCCCTGCGTATTGTAGATTCAAGATAACTAATCCAACACTCTATCCTAACGTAGATTATGATAACTTTAAGAGAAAAACAACTGTTGTGCAATTAAGCATTGTTCATGCTATGATATGTAGAAGGTAGTGTGGGGGAACATTAAAAGGGGAGTAAGTAGTCCGCTTCACTTGGAAAAGTATTTGTTACACATTAGATTTTTTTTTAAGTACAAAAGAATTTTAAAAAAGAAAACAAATGACCTATAATCTGTGTGCCCCTTCACCCCCAATCACCTAGGCCTCTGGATGTTAAAAAAGCAATTCATGCATAGTTGTAGGATTTTTTTTTAATTAAGGAATACCTCTAAAACTATGCCTTCTCAGAGATTCCCCTGAGAGAGAATCTCTTCTCTGGAAGACCTGAAATGCCACAGTGTAGAAAACTTTCAGGGAGAGGAAGGTTTTGTTTTGGACATTTCTGTGCTGTTGGCTACCCTTACCTCAGGCCTGGGATTGTAAGTAAAATCTGATTATGTTGTAGGGTGAGCCACACACTGAGCCTGAGACCCACCGTTTCCCTTTTTTGTCTTCTGCCTTTCCCTCCTCCGAATAATAATGACAATCAACAAGCACCTCCCCTCACTCTGCGGTGTGTTGTGTGTGTGTGCGCGCGTGCGTATACACGTATACATACAAATATCTATCTATATAATGTATATACATTATATGTAAATAAATATATATAAATATATATAATGTGTATACACTATATATATAATATATAATATATATATATATATATATATATAAACACCCAGCTTTGTAGGCTGCTGTGATGGCAGCAGAAATGGCATAATCTCCACTGTCAACCACTATCCATGACAGTTTTCTGCTCCAAGTGGTGGAAGCCAGCCCACTGGGCATTTGCCCTCAATAGATTTGGGCTGTTGAATTCAAACCAACAAACATTTGGTTTCTAGTCACTCTCTGTTGTCCTAAACATGGGAGCCTCTTCTACATGTGCTTTAGAATATATTGAAAAGGCTATCACAATGAGGTAGAGGGGGGAAAAAAGTAAGATTCAAAATTGGGATTGTCTGAAACTCTTTCAAATTCAGCCTGCTTTTCTTTTCCTGTAGTATTGAGATAAGATCCGAGAGTTGCGGGAGCAGAGTTTCCATGTTCTTATTATGGCTCAGGCTTCCTGTTTACACCTTTGAAGGGAAAATTGTATTCATGGATTCCTGAAGTTCTAGTCTAGGTGTGTTCATTTTGTTGTTCATTCAGTAATGATTGGGCTGGGCCCTGGGGCAGCAGAAGTGACTGGCACCGGGCCTGTGGGCGCTGGAGTCCCGTGGGGAAAGTGGACCTGCAGAAGTCATTCATTTCTAGTATGAGAGGTCCCAGGAGGAGGATTTGGAGGTCAGGAAGTATTTTTTAGGGAAAAAAAAATACATCAAAGTTAAGTTCCCTGGCCACCCACCCAAAACTAATTTTTTTCTTTTTGATATACTAATAATAATAGCTAAGCTTTACGGCCTTAGTAAGTCCCAGGGAGAATTCTAAGCCTTTAATTTATCTATTCCTTTCAACAGAACTATGAGGTATTATTATTGCTATTATCTTCATTTTTAATATATAAGCAAACAGGCATGAAGAAATTAGTTTGCTCAGATAGTCCTACCGGATGTCTGGTCTTGTAAAGAAATGAATGACAGCACAGCCTGCTTAATTTGTGTCCTATTTTAGAGACCCTTTTTGAGCTTTTAATTTTTTTTTATTTTTACGTAATTTTTATTTATTTATTTGACAGAGCACAAGCAGGCAGAGTATCAGGTAGAGGGAGGGGGAGAAGTAGGTTCCCAGTGAGTAGAGAGCCTGATGTGGGCCTCCATCCCATTCAGACCATGATCTGAGCTGAAGGCAGCCACTTAACCAACTGAGCTACCCAGGCGCCCCTGGAGCTCTCTCTCTTTTTTTTTTTTTTTTCCCCTGGAGCTCTTTTTTAATAGTTAATTTGTGTACATGCAGTTTAATGATCTCAATTCATTATCTGTTTCCTTCTTTGTATTCCAAGTTCCATCAAAGCCAACATCTTGTCTTACCTGCCATAGTATTCCCCGCGTGCAGCCTGGCCCATCCAGTATATTAGTCAAATGAATTCAGCATGAAGAACATAATAATTCCCCTGTCACTCTTTTTCTCAGTCCCTATTTTTTTGCAAAAGTTAGGGACTTAATTAATGTTTGCAGAATGAATAAATGAAATTGTTAGTTTTTGAAGAGGAGACAGGGCTTACCAATTCCAAAAGATTGTGTCATTTTCTTATTATAATAAGTAGATTTTGAGTTTACTTGGTTTAGTTCATTCCAACTTCTGTGACTCAGAATTTTTCCAAGTTTGTATGTTTTCAGTGCTTTCCCAATTTAGCAAATGTCTTTTAAAAAACTGCTGACTATGCAAAAGGGTTAAGAGATAGAATGATTTTAAGATAAACTGAGTTTGATTTGGGAAGTTTTCCTTGTTATGTTCAAAATGCACAGGAACCACTCAGTCAGTGCCCGCCCCCCGCCTTTTTGCTTAGCAAAATTCTGATTCTGTTTATATACAGTTCTATTCAGTAGTCAACACTTATATTTAAGGTTGGTGAATATTGAACAAAATCTATGAGTTTCATATTAAAGTATACAGAGGATTCCATAAATGCCTCATTTATAATTGTGGGAGAAGAAAAACTTTGCTCTTTTAGGTTTGATGGCTGGGTCTGTGAAATAAACAAAAGATACACAAGTTTATTAATTTTTAATATTGTGGTCATGACAACATCCCAGAAAAACAGAAGTAAATGCCCCAAAGATGATGATATTTGGGAATTTATATACTGTCTTAATAGGGGAAGGGTTGGGAGATGTAGGCAATTTAGAAGAGAGTAAATGATTTTTAGAAAAGGTGAAGGGGATACAATAGTTAGTGACCAGGTTTGTCTGGGTGCGGTATTGACTTCTCCTCCCTTCTCTTGAGATAAGAGTCAATCCTTTGGGGCTGACAAAACTCCCAGGGATTTATGACAGTTGAGATCCTCTTGGAAGATCTGTCTTTAGGCAGATAAAGAGAGTTCAGAGGAAGCCTCTCACTGCGTTTGCTGTTTTTCAAGTGCCTACAGCTCAAAATCACCTCTACGCCAAAGCAGCATGTTATAGGGCAGAGCATGTCCTGAACATCTGGCACCTGAGGACGGTGTGATAAGGAGGTGGCACAGCTGGGACACAGATGGATTTGTAACCCCTTGTCTGGTGCCGGGCATTCCCTGGGACTGTAGGACGAGAACAGGTGTCCTAGGTGGGGACTGCCCTGCCATGGAGCTTGAGAAGGCCCCCTTGCAGATTCCCGTGCACCAGCCTTTCGCCACTGCTGTAACACCTGTGTTTAAAAGTTGTATCTGTATTTATATTTTTATACCATACAGAGCTAAAATATTTTCATATTATAAGAAGGCCAAGCTCATCCATTGGTTGGGTGTATTGTGGGTCAAGTCTCCTCTGCTTCTGGACTTCTGCTTATGGAAGAGCTTGGCTATGACTTGTATGTAGTGTTGTAGAGTGGGAGAGAGACTTTATTAAGAGGATGAGTAAGGACCAGTGTCACCTGGATTCAGGAAGGGTCGGGGTGGTGCAGATTAAAGCAGCACAGTCTGTGGTAAGCCATGCTTACAGAATGTGTATCAGGTTGTCTATCCAATTAGGAGGTAAACTGAGGCAAACTGTAATGACGAGAAATTGAATTTATTCCAGAGGAGTGAAAGAATTACAATTCAGGAAGACTCTGGGGCAAGCTACATGTGAGTCCATTGAAGGCTTGGGGTGGTTTATATTTACCCGCGAGGAGTGTGAAGAGGGGAAAGTCCAGCTAGGGTCCAGGCTGTAAGTTCCCTGGCTTGAGGATGGAGAGAGATTCTTGGCAAATGTTCGCTGGTCAGGAGGTAAGTCTCAGTCTTCTGGAAATAAGGCATTTACTGGAAATCAGTGTCTCGGTTTTTAAGTTCTCTTCTGCTGAGAGTACACGTGTGAGAGTCTACTTTTCATATCCTCCAGGTCCTAGTTTTAGAGGAAATCCTTTCACAGAATCTTACTGAGGTTCCAGCTTCCAAGACATCTTAACCAAAGTGGGACTTTATATGTGAGAATTTTGAAATTTGAGAGCTTGAAATTCACTCTGTAGGACTATGGCACAAGATTTTCGAGTGACTTTTAGCAGAATTAAGGGAATGCTTCAGTTTTAACATGACTTCCTTCCTAGAGTTTTGTGCATTTATGGACATTTTGATGAAAATGAGATTATGGATGTATTAGTTTTGTGAATGTTTTGTGTTCACATTTAGTTCATTTGTGTCTATGTTGTCTGTGATAGAAGCCAATAAATGCTTAGCCTATTTGGGGTTGATCTTGGCATTTTAATTCATCTTGATGATATTTGAATATATCTTGTCTACCTGCACTACTATGGTTACATTGCTTTCTCACTTAATTATAATGTAAAAATAACTACACTTTTTCTTTAGTCCCAGAAATCCTGGATTGAAGGAGTGTTCAACAAGAGGGAATGTAACAAAATCATACCTAGCTCAAAAGACCCTCACAGGTACACTTTTTAATTGTATTTTTTCATTTTAAAACAACACTATTTCGAGGGACTGTTGGGGGAAACAGTCCCCAATGAATTGTCTAGAGGATTTAATCATACCTCTGAAGTTAGCATTTATTTATTTTTAATCAATATTTATTTTTTTGTCTTTATAAAAATAATACGTGATTATTATAGACAAACTGGTACTATCAGGGACCTTGTCAGTTTTGTACCTGACTGCAAGCCCAGAGCCTATGACAGTGCCCACTGTGTGGAAGGCTCCTGATAGACATCTGTTTAATGACTTAATGAAGTATAAAGAAGAAAAAATTGATCATAATGACATCACTGTGATGGAGCCACTGTTAATTTTGTGGTGAATTTCATTTCTTTAATGCTCCTGTTTCTCTTAGTGGAAGAATAGAAATTAGGGAGTATTATGCTACATGAAATAAGTCAGAGAAAGACAAATACCATATGATTTCATTCTCGTGTGGAATTTAAGAAACAAAGCAAATGAGCAAAGGGGGGGGGGGAAGAAACCAAGAAACAGATTCTTCATTATAGCGAACAAATTGGTGGTTACCAGAGGGGAGGTGGGTGGGGGCATGGGTTAAATAGGTGAAGGGGAATAAGATGCTCTTATCAGGATGAGGACTGAGTACTGTATAGAATTGTTGGATCACTATATTGTGCACCTAAAACTAACATGACACTCTGTGTTAACTATACTGTAATTAAAATTTAAAAACTTAATTAAAAAAGGAATTAGGGAAATATCTAGTGCTATATCCATTCCACCATTCCATTCCCCACAACTTCTGAATATTGAATATCCAAAATATTGTGAATATGCCTTATCCCCAACTCAAGCATTTATGGAAAATTGTGACAACAGTGACAGTTTGGGATATCTTAGGGCACTGTGTTCAGATTATGCGGACAATTCCACGTTTCCAGTAAAATCTTTTTGTTTGAGCAGATAGTGGACAGCAGAATAGAATGACTTGAGTTTGACCGCTCTGAGTTGTTGAGAACCCTTTGGAAGCTCTACTTGTAGAACAAAGTTCAATATAGCAGCCAGTGAAAGATAGGAGAATAAAGGGCTATGGAAAATTCCCCAGGGTAATTGGGTTCCTGAAATTAAGATTGGGTGGCATTGCCCTTGGAGAGTAGAAATTAAAAGGAAGGGAAAAATAGAAGAGCAGTATTTTAATTAGGGAGACCACTATTTTTAGGCTCCTTTTAGCATTTGACCTTTTATTCATTTAAAGTTTAGAAATCACAGTTGTATGCTTATCAAGGGTAGCATGGTGAGGTCACTGAAATTCTGGTTCTTTGGGGATGACTGAAACACTGTTCCTTGCTTTTGTTAAATATTGACTAGCCCCTAGCCCCACCCTCACTGAATTACCTGGGGTTTGTAAGCCCCAGGATTGGAAGTTCTCATTTTACCCCCTAATAAAATGTTTACAGAATGGCAGAGTAAACTAATTTTTTCCCCTTCATCTTTTACGGTATCTTGTAATGTGATGGTGGTTACAATGGAAGGCAGACCGAGCTCACGCAGTCCTTCTGCTTCTGTAATGGAATCATAATTATAATCATCTTCATAATCTCGAACATCATGAAATGTGATAACCTATAGGCCATTAGTCCACAGACTCAAGAAGAATATTGACGATCATAATTTCATATTATGGAATGGTCCAAGATCTGTATTTTATGGAAAAAAGTGGTCTCTATGTGATTGTGAAAAAAAATTATTGGATGATTACGGATCTTGCTATGCCATTCTTTTTCTTAGATCCCAGTAAGAATCTCAAAATTGTAGCTTTTATGAATTTTTCTTCTTGATGGTGCAGAAGAAAAAGGTGGTAGTTTGTGATTTCAAATTTAGATAAAAGTTGATCTTTTATCAGTTGTTTTTATGGTTCCTAATAAGAAACAGATATGATAGATTTGATTACAATGCCTTTTTCCTTCTTATTTTGAAATTGTTGTTGAAGTGAAGCTTCTGAGAAAAGATAGTCCCGAAAGGCTAGGGCGGGAAGAAATGAAAGGCCTAAGTATTTGTTTCTGAATAACGTAGGATAACCCTGATTCTTTGAATGCTGTCCTTTCTTGCATTGTTTTAGCTAGTATTCTCTTCTAGTTAAAACCTCTTTATACCTAAAATACGACCTTTGATGATCACGATGATCCCCTAACTTCAGAGGGTTCTTTTGAATCAAAAAGAAAGATGGATAAGGATAATACTTATAATCATACCAACTGTCTTTTGATTTGATAGTGTTTTATGGTTTTAAAATAGTATATATATTATAACTAATATATAATATATATTTAATACATAAATAGTATACCATTATATATTAAATATGATTATATGTCTATATATTATATATTTATAAATATATAAACATTTTTTTTTAAAATTCTCAGAATTCTCAAGAATTCTGTTACCTTCATAGTGTAATGAAAATAACAGCCACCAATAGTATATATACTGCAATGCACCACTGTAAGATACATTACACACATCATCTCAGGTAATCCTCTTAATAACCTTACAGGCCAGATACTACTTCCAAATGTGGAAACCAGTGCTTAGAGAAATTGTTAAATACATGGGATTTCAATCCAGGTATTTAGGTTCCAAATTTAGCATTCCATTAATTAGGTCATGGTTGCTGCAGTGTAATTTGGAAAACAACATATGGGACTATTTGGGGAGTGACATAGGAAGTACTCAGCAAACCCTGATTTTTAGACCAGGGAAAACAACGGGTATTTATGGTACAAGCATTGAATATACTTTCAGATATATCATTAACCTAACAGAGGTTTTGTGTTTTTAATTTAGATGTACTGCAGGATGCCAGGTCTGCCAGAATTTAATCAGGTAAGACTTAGATAAATAGGATTTCTTTTAATATTTAGGCACTCTGTTTAAAACTTATTGAAACAGCTTTCTTACAACTTGAACGGACTCAATGAAAGGACTTTATTGGTGTATCCTATTTACCTTGCCAAAGGAAGGTTTTTGTTTGTTTGTTTGTTTAGATTTTATTTATTTGAGATCGAGAGCATGAGCTAGGGGGGTGGGGCAGAGGAAGAGGGAGAAAAAAGCAGGCTCTCCCCACCCCCCACCCCGAGCGGGGATACTTACTTGGGGCTCAGGGCTCAATCAGGATCCCAGGACCCTGGGATCATGACCTGAGCCGGAGGCAGACACTTAACTGACTGAGCTGCCCAGGTGCCCCTCCAAGGGAAGTTTAAAAAAGAGAGATGTGGGAATTTTTTGAAGGACGGTGATTATTTGAATGCAGTAGATCGATTACTTAAATTACTGAGACATGTAAAGGGCAAGGGCCTTTGGCAAGAGCTTCTACCAATTGAAATACTCATAAAGCATTGCATTTTCATTTGCTTATGTTATATTTTGTTTATTTGAGAGAGAGTGTGAGCGGTGGAGATGGGGGCGGGGCGGAGGGGCAGAGGCAGAGGGAGAGGGACAGAGCATGTCGCAGGCTCCACACTCAGTGCGGACGGAGTCTGAAGCGGGGCTCTATCTCACAACTCTGAGACCACGACCTGAGCCAACATCAACAGTCAGACACCACTGGGCCACCTGGGTGCCCCTACTTCCTATTTGGGTAATGAAGATGGTTCGTTCCTGTAGAGCACTGTATTTGACCTATGGTTGTGAGTGATGTGTGCTCATACCAAGCTCTATTTCTGACACCAGTTTTGACGTGTGTGTGTTTTTTTCCAACACACCACCAGGTAATTAACTAGATTCTGCCATCATCTACATGGAGATAGCATCAGTTCCCATGGGTTAAGAGCCTAGTCATACTAGACTACCCTTCCTCCCCCCTATCAGGTGCCAGTCACAAGTCCACGTTATCACCTGTGCGTCTGACTGATAGGCTAGAGTTCAGAGGTTCCTAAGAACTCTTCTGTTGGTTCAATTAGTGTGCTAGCAAGGCTCCCAGATTTCAGAGAAACATTTGCTTACATTTACCAGTTTCTCAAAAAGATGTTGTAAAGGATAAACAGCCAGATGGAAGAGATACATAGGGCCAGCTATGTGCGAAGGGGCTCAGAACTTCTGTGCTCTTTCTCAGCAAGCCACTCTTCTAGCACACCCTCCCCCCCCCACCCCCGTTCACCAACCTGAAGTCTCCGAATGCCATCCTTTTGGGGTTTTATGGAGGCTTCATTATGTAGGTGGGATTGGCTGAGTCATTGGCCATTGATGGTTGATTCTGGTTGAATCATTGGTCATTCGTGGTTGATTCAACCTCCAGCATCTTTATCTTTCTTAGCAGTTAGGAGATCTCAAGGGTTTTGGGGCTCTGTGCCAGAAACGCGGGGCAAAGACCAAGTCTATGTTTATTATAAATCATAATATCACACAACCTAATGGACAAAAATAACTCCAGCAGAATACAAATGTTAGTGGTGATTTGCATTTTAAACTACATGTTAGTAGCTGGTTTTACATTTCTCTTTTGTAAATGGAAGAAAATGAAAATTTCCTTAATTTTGATCATAGTTCACCTTATGGAATGGCTCAATGTTAAATTTATGTTTGTAAAAGAAAAAATCTGGAATCCCAAGTTTGGCAAATCATGGGGAAAGGGAAACACCATCATCCACAGATGGAGGAGGAGAGGAAGGATAAGGTTGCTGGGTGTATTGGTCTGTTCAGGCTGCCATATTAGACTACCACAGACTGGGTGGTTTAAACAATAAAAGTTTTATCTCAGAGCTGTGTAAGTCTAAGATCAACGTGCCATCAGAGTTGGTTTCTGATGAGGCCTCTCTTCTCATTCCGCAGGAAGCTACTTTCTTGCTGTGTCTTCACATGGCCTTTCCTCTGTACCCTGACAGAGCTCTTGTGTCTCCTTCTCTTTTAGAGACACTATCCCTATCAGGTTAGAGTCCCACCTCCAAGACCTCATTTCAACTATTACTGCCTTGTAGGCTCTGTCTCCAAATACAGGCACACCAGGGATTAGGACTTCAACATAAAAAATTTGGGGGGACTCAATTCAGTTCCTCACACTGAATGAAGCGTTTCCATTTGACTAACCTCTTTTACCTTTCCTCCAATTATTTTTTATTTTTATTTTTTAGTAATTATTTAAAATTTGCTAAAATTGAAAGCAAGTATAAGACTATATTGAAAAGAAGTGAAAAGGCTACATTTACTCCTTTTGCTTCCTACTTTATTCTCCAGAACATTTCCCGGGCAACATTTTCCCAACTTTGCAATCTTCAGAGGTAACGAATATGAATGATACTAGAAAAATATCTATTTCACACTATCCAGAAATTAAAAGTTGTTGAAACTTATCATTTTTGAACGTAGCTAAGACCTTTTTTCATGTGGAGGGTGAAATGTCCCGGGGTCAGTTACTAAGCAGTCTGTCCTAGCCGTTTCTGGTGTCATTTCTGTTATACAACAAATTCCCATATGTTTGTGGCTCTGTTTCTAAGCTTTTTTCTTTTAGTGCCATTGATCTACTTCTCCTGTTCCTGGTAAATGCAACTCTGCTTCATTATTATAGTTTTGTAATGTATCTTAATATCTGACAGGGCGAGTCCTCTACACTTTATTTTTTTTTTTAATATCAGTTTACTCTTTTAGACAACTTGCACATCCATACAAATATTAGAATCGCTTTGTCAGATTCCCTGAAAAATTCTTTTAAGATTTTGATGGGTGTTTTATAGAATTTATAAAAATAATTTGGGAAGGAGTTGGCATTTGGCACCTTTACAAAGTTGATTTTCAAGGGAAGCTTTTAGTTAGTGATGTATAATTTGGAACTTCTGAAAGTTTTAATTCTAAAAGGGTGGACATGGAAGCTTTAAAAAAAAATTAGGGGTAATTGGTTTCTTCTATGGGGTCATCATGCCATAATTTAATGACCTGGTAAAAACGGGAATGAAACTATATTGATTCAAGTGAAATGGATTAGGCTCGAAAAATACCTAGAGCAAAGTGGGTTCAAACGGAGAATGGTCCTTTGCAAGGTCAGTGACTTACTTTTCCAGGTGTGAATTACGGTTGCCCGCAGACATTCATGTTCTGTTCAGAAAAACCCATAGTGAAGTGAATCACTCAGCTTATGAATAGATGTTTTTCCATTTTGAAGACTACCGCTCATGCCGGAAGATAAGCAGGTGATACATTTCTCTCTGAGCAGATTCTGATTACGTGTGTTCTGTAAATTTGAGATTATTCCTCCGGCCTTTGAGTCAGGGGCCCCTCCCTCCACATACAACTCTGAAATGGTCCTCTGACTTCTTGTTGTCATCCTGTTTCCTTGCTTAGTTGAATCCCATAATTTGTACACGTTTTTATGTTGCTTTTCACACATACACACACAAAAAAGCCTGAATCACGTAAAAAGCTGAGTAAACTCTTTACATATAATAGATACATGAAAGTTCTACATGCTCAAATTTTAATTTTTCTTCCCGATTTTTTAAATTAACAAAACAGGAGAAGCTTATCATCCTGTCACCAATATGATTATTATTATAGTTTGTTAGTTTTTACATAGTTCTAGTTTCAAAGAGATTTAACCTTCTAATTTGCTTCATTTTGTTACACAATAGAAATTATGGCCATGTATCTGAAATAATTTTTAAAACTTTATTTGCAGGAACATTTATTAAATATTCCTTTATAATTATATCACCTATATTATTTAATTTATATTTATAGTCAAGCCTCATACATGGCTATTTTCTTGTGGTAGCTCTCTGTTTATATATTTCTCTGAAGTTGAATGTTTTTCAGCATTAATGTTCTTTCCTTTTGATGTACATATTATGTTTTACATGAAAACATTTTCTGACTCTCCTTAAGTATTGCATGTTAGAGATTTTTAGTTTTTTTCTTAACAGCCTTGTTGAGATATAATTGATATGAAATAAACTGCACATATTTAAAATGTACAATTTTTTTTTTTTTTTTACCATCTTAACCCTTTTAAGTGTATAGCTCAGTGGTGTTAAGTATATTTCCGTTGTCGTGCAACAGATCTTTAGAACTTTTTCATCTTGCAAAACAGAAATTCTGTGTCCATTAAACAATAACTCCCTGTTGGCTGCTCCTTCCAGTCCCTGGCCACCACCATTCTACTGTCTGTCTCTGTGGATTTGACTACTCTAGGTACCTCAAATAAGTGGAATCATACAACACTTGTTTTATGACTGACTCATTTCATTTAGCATAATGTCTTCAAGATTTATCCCTACTGTAGCGTATCACAGGATTCCTCCCTTTTTAAGACTGAATAATATTCCATTATATGTATACGCCATATTTTGTTTATTCATTCATCTGTCAACAGACACTTGCTATTACAAATAATGCTTTATAATACTTACATGAACATGGATGTGCACAAGATTTTTAGCATTTTTTTAAAGCATTCGCTAGATGATTTTAAGGTGCAGCTAAGGGAGAGAACCGCTGAGAGGGTTTCAAAACTCAGAAGATAATTAGTGATATAAATCTAACCTAAATCTTAATGTGAGGTTTTAAAAAAATTGTCATATATGCCATCTGTATATTACCTTAGGAAAGTGTAGAAACATTACATCTATTTGCTGTTTTAACGTTGTCTGTGTTCTACTCTGAAACTGGTTTTCATCCCATATTTAAGGTGTTACTGTGGGCGACTGATTGGAGACCACCAGGGGATAGATTATTCCTGGGCCATCTCAGCTGCCAACGGTAATGAAAATGAACAATGGTCTGTTGAAAAGCATACGACAAAAAGCCCTACAGACACATTTGGCACTATTAATTTTCAAGATGGAGAGCACACCCACCACTCCAAGGTTCGCTAATAACTCACATTATTTTTGCTTGTTTTTAACAGAGGATGACCTCCAAATATTTCTGCAAATCTTCTCTCCAAGTGTAGATGATCAGATGACTGAGTTTTATTGCAAAAATGATCTGTGTTATTGACCTCTTCGCAAAAATGACCTGACCCTTCTCTTTCCTTTCTGTCTGAGGGACATGGGACCTTTCCCGGGTGTGGTGTGACAAGCTTTATATTTAACTCATTTTTAGCAAGCTTATGCCTTCTCTATGGAGAATGGCTTAAAGCTCTTGAGACAGTTGCAAAAGGGCTGTCCTTTTGTTAAGGAATGGAGGAAAGTCACTGCCAAAGGCATGGTTTTAGCTGAAGCATGGCCATAGCAATCACCAGTACCTTGTGGCTGTTTGTGCCTGCGATGTCCTTGTGATGATTGTCCATAGGCTTTCCAGGCCAGTCTTGCTCCTGTCCCTAATAAGATAATTTTGCATGTAATTTGCATAATACCTGTGGGTCAGCTATCAGGTGTTTTTTTCTTGAGCTTATTAATCACCTGCTGTTTTTTCGGGGGCAGATTTCCCTGGGGAACCTGTGAAGGGGGGGTGGGGGGGTGGTGGTCACCCCAGGAAAGCTTAGAATCAGCTGTACCCTGGAGTGTGACCATCAGTTGGATGGATTTGAAACAACAGTTCTTAAGAATGCAATCATAATCAACTTTTGTAATATGGTAATCTACACTTCCAGTTTTTAATTCTCTGCGTTTAGCTTTGTGTGTTGATGTTCTCTTTAGTTGGTGAGAAAACGGTCCTTATTTTCCTCTGTAATCTTTTTTGGAAGCTGACTCTCACAGAACTCTGTATGTAATTTTCCCCTTAAGTTTTTGTCTTCCTCCTTTTGCTTCTATGTTTATTCATGATTGCCTTCATTTCCTCATTTTTTTCATCCACTTGACAAAGATTTATTAGGTGCTCGTAGTTTGCTATGCCCCAAAGAGCTTATGTTCCATGTCCTAACTGCTTGCAGTCTAGTGAGGGAAATAGGAGGTAAATATACAATTACCCTGGGTAATTATAGGGTGTGTATGGGGGTGCTCTGGTTGGGAATATAGGGCTCTTTGGGAAAATGGAATGCGTAACTCCCGGTTTTCTGAGGCAGTGTGTGTGTGTGTGTCAAGGAAGCCATCGGGAAGTAGGGACAGCTAAGCTGAGATCAGAAGGATGAGTGAGGTGTTCGATGTCAGCTGAGTTAGAGGGCTAAGAACACTCTGGGCTTAGGGGAAGGCCAAGGGAGAATATGGTGCATACTGGAGAACTGAAAATGTGGTTCAACGGATCTCCTGATCACTCCTAGGTTTTATGCTTAGCATTAGATCCTGAGTACCTGAATGCATTTTACTCGATCTCTCAGAAGAGAAGAAGCTACCTTCTATATGGAAGCCCAGAATTGTACTTCTTGCTCTCTCTGAGAAGCAGGAAAGCTGCGAGAGCTGGTTATTCATTTCCCACCCCTGCATTGTCCTTCCCAGCTTTATCCCTACCACCTCATTCCACAAATGATTTGAGGAAAATCTATGTCTGAGTTAGTTATAAAGGAGGGGGTGGGGGCAAGAAAGTCATTAACCTTTAGCACCATCTTCGGTTGGCCTTTGGAAGAAAAGACTAGTGCTGATAATTTAGTTAATCAAGGTTGTTTATCTGAAATCTCAAGCAGGAATATCTGCTAGGACTAAAAGGACTTTTAAATGAAAGAAAGGCACCTGGGAGAGAGTTGAGCTCAGTGGACACACGTCAGAGCTGTCTCCTCTGCCCTTATTCAGGATCTGGAGCAGCACAAACCATTTCTCAAAGGTCGACTTGTATTTTTTCCTACTGCTTGAATATGTACTAAAGCCATGGCAACTCATTTTCCCCACTTACAAATTGAATCCTGATTATCCTTAGGTTCTATTATATTCTGTGATGGCTGTACCAACTCGATGTTCAGTCCAACATGTTAATAAAGGGATTATGTTTTAAGAATTTCAAAGGTAAATAGGCGCTTGTTTTAAGTCACTAGTACGTTCTGGAAGATAGGTGATAATTCTATTTGCCTATGTATGAAGGTCTCTACCTGTGGTTCTTTATGGTATAGTTTCCTAATTCATGGTTTACTGTCCTTGTACCTGTAAATCTGACTTGGTCTTGTTAGCTTATGCTTAAGGATGGCACACTCCTCTCAGTATGATTTTAAGTCTGTATGTGGCTGCGTCTGTTGGGAAAAGAGAGTCAGCCATACACCGTGGTCTTGGGCAAAACACAAAATGATTCTGGTCTTACCTGCTGATTCGGATTTCTCTGATCTTTTCTTTGGGTTGCACTGACTAGTCAAAAATATGACTCTTGTGAAAAGTACTTATTTTGGAAGAAAGACATTTTCAGAGGGATAGTCCTATATAAAGGGAATGGTTAGAATTTAAATTTATAGTAAATATACATGCTCCTGGATCATAATTTGATTTAAATTATGGAAATATATGAAATACTCGAGTATATTAGAAGTCATAGTGATGTGTTTTTGGAATATAGGTGAGGTTCGGTGGGGTGAGGTCCAGAGCCGACCACCAAGAAAGAATTCTTGAGCCATCTTTGGTGCAAAATGGTGGTTTATTAAAGTGCAGCAACAGGACCCTGTGGGCAGAAAGAACTGAGGCATTGGGGTCCTGAGGTGTGGCTGATTATATACACTCGGGAGTTGGGGTCATAAAGAAAAGGGAGGTTTCAAATGCAGAAGAGGACCTACAAGACAGTGGAGGCCTTCCCATTGTCAAGTTAAGGTTGTTTCCCCTCTAGCAATGTATTAGTATTACGATAGTTGGGAGATCCCTGGAAGAATGTCACACACATCCCACACAGGGGTGGGGGTGGGGTTCAGCTTGTGCTTTGTCTTCAGCTAGCCTCCTGCTCCCTCATCAATAGCATGTTTGAAAAACCCCACTTCACCTATTTCTAAAAGCTTTTTTTTTTTTTTAAATGGGTTTCCTGGAGTAGTGGTTTTTGCCAGTCTGAAGCACTTCTGCCTCATCTCAGACCTTCTAGAGAACATTGGTGGGCCAACCCTGAGAGTCAGAGGAAGCCTTCCTACGGTGACTTGCAATTCCCAGAAGGAACTTACAGGGGGTGTGGGATCCTTTCAAAGTAAATGTTTCCATTATACAAAGATGAACTTTTAAAGAAATCTCAGACACTTCCTTTTAATTTTTGGCCATTTCAGTGGCCCTGCTGTGTGCTCATTGTTACTGGCATGTAGTTTTTCCTATTTTATGTACATGTGTCTGTGCATATTTTCCAGTATATTAGGACTTCTTATGATACAAAGTCGGATCATCTGTTACATTTAATGTTGAAAGAGTGGAAGATGGAACTGCCAAAGCTGGTGATCTCGGTCCACGGGGGCATCCAGAACTTCAAGATGCCCTCCAAACTTAAAGAGATCTTCAGCCATGGTTTGGTCAAAGCTGCAGAGACAACAGGAGCGTGGATAATAACAGAAGGCATTAATACTGGTAAAGTGCATTCCCTGCTTCGCTATTTAAAAAAAAAAAAAAAAAATTCCCTCTTTCTAACTAAATCTGGTCGTTTGGCCCCTAGTCTCTGCTCTGCAGTGCTCCCAGGAGACATGGCGGCATGGGCGAGAAGGACAAAAAGCGTAATGACTAGGAAAAAACACAGAACAGTCATAGGCCTTTCCTGGAATGCAATTTTGCCATTGTTAAAGTATGCTATTTGAACACAACTTTGGGTTAACTTCTGGCAAAGAGAACAGTCTTTTCATGAACTTAGACCATGGTAAAGTTAGAAAGGATGCAGAATCCTTACAAGTATGGAGTGTGTGGGCTGGGGTGTCAAGTTCAACAGCAAAAATACAACTGAGTAAATCTGAAGAACAATTGGCTTAATTATTAAGCAGTTTATGAATTAAGCAGCGACGTATTCAAGTACAGAGATGCTCACAGGTTTAAGAAATGGAAGGTTTTTATAGGAAGGGGAGTGGGGCAAGGGAGTTATTAGCAAAAGAAAAGGAAGGATTGTTACAAGGAAGGTCATCTTCAAGGGGAATGGCAGGGGGTCTAATCAGTCATGCGCATTACATCATCTTCCTTCATTGGGCGGGGCAGGATGGGATGAGGAGAGTTCTTGTGACAGATTACCTCATTGGTACTGATCAGAAATTTCAGAATGAACGGTTAAGACTACATTTCTGGGGGTGGCTGGAACTGCAATTAGGTTAGGTTAGATTAGGTATTAAGCCCCAGTTTGATAACTTTGCATAAGTGATTCCATTTTGGCCCCATGGTGTCCCCGCTATTTTTTTAATATATATTTTTTAAGATTTTATTCATTTATTTGACAGATCACAAGTAGGCAGACAGGCAGGCAGAGAGAGAGGAAGGGAAGCAGGCTCCCTGCCGAGCAGAGAGCTCGATGTGGGGCTCGATTCCAGGACCGCGGGATCACGACCTGAGCCGAAGGCAGAGGCTTTAACCCACTGAGCCACCCAGGCGCCCCCATGGTGTCCCTTTTTAAGAACACAGTCTTTATTTTACCTGCTGCTTTTGTGTGTGTGTGTGTGTGTGTGTGTGTTAACATTTTAAGTTAGGACTGATTAAGGAACACAAATACAGTAGGGAGAAGACTGTTAAAGTAGTTCATATAAACAAAAGAAATGAGAAATGGGACATACTTGGAGCTTTCTTAAACAATAATTGGGATCTGACCCCATTCAACCACAACTCCTTGGGGCCTGACTGCTCAGGGAGGGACAGCAGCAGCAGCAGCAGGATCACCTGGGAGCAGGCTGGGAATGCAGGTCTCAGATGCCTTCCCAGACCAGCAGGACCAGGATCTGCATGTTGACAACACCCCCAGATGATTGTTATGCACATTTCAGTTTGAGAAGTGTTGCTTACCAGCTTCTGCCTGTTCTTGAGCTGCTTCTCAACTGTTGTTGAACATTATCTAGCATGAATGTTTGACATTTAATTGAATGTTAGAAGACTTATGTATAAAGCATTTGGATAGATGCTGTGGATGAAAGATGAGTAAGATACCAGTCCTGGGGTTAGTGATAAGGTGGACTGTGATAAGAATGAGCAACTAAGCACCATCAGTGCTGGCTGTGTCATAGTTGAGGTACAAAGCACGTGTTGGGAATACAAGGAAGAGGAAGACACATTCTGGTCCTCCTGAGGGCACCCAAGAAGGCATGGAGAAGGATATAACACTTGACGTTGGCCTTGAGGGAAGGGTAGGAAGGATCCTCCTAGACAGAGGTGGCGACTCAAGGCCAGGCACACAGCTGGACGTGAAGGCACAGGTAGAAAGACTGCAGGTTGGATGTGCCATGTGGCAGAAGATAGGGACTGAGCCAGACGGGGTGCCCTGCTGAGGTTTTATTCTCTGTGTAGCAGGGGGCCTCAAAGGAATTTGGACAGGAGAATGGGTAGGAGATGATACAGTCAGACCTGGTTTTATAGAGAGTCTCAGTAGACAGTATGTACTAGGCCCACATGTGGGATGCTGAAGTACATCCAACCAGCCCCTCTGTGCCGGTAGCCCAGGCCAGACCACGGGAGTCCCGATCTCTACTGCCATGGATGGCGGCACAGCTGATGCTGTTACATGCTGGTGCTCCTGATCCCCGATTCTAGAAAATGACTGTGGGAAAAGTGCAAAAAATAGGGTGAGTTGGAAGATGGCAGAGAGAGGGAAATGATTAGGCGCTGTGCATCAGATGGTTGCGGTAGATAGAGTTGGGGTGTGTGTGTGTGTCTGTGCTAATGACACATACAGGATCCGCACTATAGATAACAAGGGTCAGTGGTGCAGTGCAGTGTTGTCATTAAAAGGCAGATGGAGCCCATCTCGAAGCCACATACTGCATGATTCTAACAATATGACATCATGGAAAAGGCAAAACGGGAGACAGTGAAAAGATCAGTGGTTGCCAGGGCTGGTGGCAGGGGGATCAATACGTGGAACACAGAGGACTTTTAGGGTCATGAATCTGTTCTGTTTGATTGACAACGACAGGTATAGATCATTATATATTTGTTCAAACCTGTGGAATCTACAGCACCCATCCCAACATAAACTGTGGTCTTTGGGGGATAAGGATGTGTCAGTGTGGGTTCATCCGCTGTAACAAATGTACCATGCTGGAGGGGGTGGTGTATAGATTAGGGGTACAAGGGAAGTCTGTACTACTGGCTCAGTTTTATGTGAGCCTGAGCCTAAAATTGTTTTAGAAATAATGTCGGTTTAAAAAAGAAAAGTCAGATATCCTGGATTGGAATCCAGGCTCTACAAATTACCAGCTCTACAACGTTGGGCAAATTATTTAACTTCTTTATGACTCAATTCTTGCCTATAAAATAGATTAAAGTTTCTACTTAAAGTGTAAATACCTGTGAAACACCTTAAAAAAAAAAAAACACCTGGTGCATTGTAAGTGTTTGATCAATGCTGGCTATTATTATTATTGTTGGTATTAATTCCGGAAGGTCAAATATGAATGCATTAGTTCTGGAATATTTATGCCTATAAAGCTATTAACTTAATTTGCTTCCATGAAGCAAGGGCCATATCTGCAGGATGTTTCGCTGTGACAATCGAGAAGGTTAGAGGAAAAAAAAAAATATTTAGAACATTCATGTTCGCGTCACAGGACTTTCTGGTCAGTCAAAAATAGGGGCAGGACTGAGGTTGTAAGCAAAAATTGCCCAAAGGGAGAGGAAAATTGTTTAGGTAAAGAGGTGAGTGATAGGAGAAAGAGGTGTTCAAAGAGAGTACAGGAAGCCAGGATATCAGAAATTCATTTCACTGCCCCAGCGACTTTCCCTGAGAATGGTCCTTTGCATATACCCATGCCCATTTGTCGCTTTCCAGCAGTCACACCAGTGTTTTGCATGATTTGCATGTTAAAGTTTGACCTCTGTTGTTCATAGGTGTGTCCAAACATGTTGGGGATGCCCTGAGAGCCCATTCCTTCCAGTCCTTGAGAAAAATCTGGACAGTTGGAATCCCTCCTTGGGGCGTCATTGAGAACCAGAGAGATCTTATTGGAAAAGACGTAAGTGGACATCCCGTTCACAACAAAAGGCAACGAATGTGTATCTAACTGCCAACTCAGCGCTATACCTGGGTTTCTAAAAGGCATCTCAATGTAGTATACTCCAAACCAACTTTTGTCTTCCTACTCTCCCTATCTTAGAAAATGATGATCTTATCCTTGTAGTTATTCAAGCCAAAAACCTTGGACTAATCCTGGAATGATCTCTGTCTCAATACCTCAGACCTAATCCATCAGTAAATTATCTCAGCTTCACTTTAAATATAAAATATATCTGGAATCTGACCTCTTTTCATTACCCCCACTGTTACCGAGCAGGTCCAAACCACCATTATCTGTCCCCTGGGTCATTGTAGTAATAAGCCTTCTTTTCTCTTGTCCTTCTCACTTCTTGTCATCTAATCTCAATATAGTAGCCAAAATGATTCTTCTAAAATATAAATCAGATTGTGCTATTCCCCTATGAAAGACCCTTCAATGGCTCCTGTCTTGTTGAGAGTAATAGTCGAGTTTCTTGTAGTGGTGTGTGTCTGATAAAACAAGGACCGTTCGTGAACTGACCCTTCTCTTTCTTTATCTTGTAATACTATCTGCTTTATTCATTCCTGTGTATCGGTTCTTTGATCTTGTTTTTTTTTTTTTTCCAATAAGGAACAGACTTGTCTAAGTCTGTGTATAAGAATAGTGTATATTTTTGATGAAAATTATAGGTATTACCAAAGGTATGAAGAAGAAAGATAACCACTATTAATATCTTGGTGTATAGAATTTTTTCTACATATGTGTATGTATGAATAATAAAAAAAATTTATATAAAAAAAGTAGTAACAGAAACCCACCAATGTAAATCTGTTTTTTTATTTTTATTTGTTTTGTGAATTATTCTTTGGATTAACTATTTAACAGTTACTTCTCTATGTCAATTACCATAGACATGTGTATGGTTTAACTTCCATTTTGGAAAATTTAACACACATTAAGGAGTAGAGAAATTAAAATAATGAAATCCTATGTACCCATCTCCCAGCTTCAGCAGTTATGAGATTAGAGACAATTTTGTCTCATCTCTCCCTTTATCTATTTCCCACCTCTTCACTCCAATATTTTGAAGCAAATTCCAGACATCACATAATATCTCTGGTAAGTATTTTAACCAGTATTTCTAATTTAGCAATAAATTTACCAATACTTTGCTATTTCTAAATACCAATAAGTAGATATTTCTGAAATACATGGACAATTAAAAATATATAACCACATTGTCTAAATTTTCATACCTAAAAAATATATATAACCTAAATATAAAATAAATGTATAAATATAAAATAAAATATATATATATATAACCTAAAATATATAACCACATTGCCTAAATTTTCATACCTAAAAAATTAAAAATTAATTCCTAAACATCAACAAATAGCCGGTCTATTTTCAGTGTTGTGATTGTGTTTAATTCTTTTTTAAAAAGATTTATTTATTTGAGGGAGTGAGAGATGGAGAAAGAGAGAGAGCACAAGTAAGGAGGGAGGGGCAGAGGGAGCAGTAGAGTCCGTGCTGAGCAGGGAGCCCGTCACCTGGGTTGATCCCAACACCTGAGCTGAAGGCAGATGTTTAACCGACTGAGCCACCCAGGTGCCCTAGTCATTTGATTTCATTATCCAGAAAAGTTTCCTGTATTGTGATGGGTTGAGGTGTCTCTTGAGTCACTTTCAGTCTTTTTTTTTATTGTTGTTAGAGAAGGAGAGGAAGAGGAGCTGAGGAGAGAGGGAATCCCAAGCAGGCTCCATGCCTAGCGTGAAGCCTGATGCAGGGCTGATCTCACAACCCTGAGATCATGATCTGAGCTGAAATCAAGAGTTGGATTTCAGCTGGCTGAGCCACCCAGGTGCCTCAAAGTCATTTTTAACCTATGGATTGTCCCTCCTTCTCTCTCTCTCTCTTTTTTTTTTTTTTTTTTTGGTGCAGTTTATTTGTTAAAGAACTAGGTCATTTTTCCTGAAGAATTTCCCATAGTTTGCATTTTACAAATTTAGCCTGTTATAGTAGGGTTTAATATATTTAATATAGTAGGGTTTAATATATTAATATATTTTATATATATATTTAAAATATATATTTTAATATATAAACATATTTAATATATTAAATATATAAGATATTAATATATTTAATATATTAAATATATTGGTTTAATATAATAATATATTAATATAATATATTTAATATATTTAATATACATAGTAGGGTTTAATATATATATTTATATAGTAGGGTTTAATATATTTATATATTAAAATATATAATATATTTAATATATTTCTCTGTCTCTTGTTTTTCCTATAAATTGGTAGTTTGATCCAGAGGTATGATCAAATACAAGTTATTCTATGCGAGTTTATGCCATAAGAGATGGGTCCTTTCCTTGTAACTTATGATCGTCTTTCTTTTTATGATGTCCTTGCGTAGATTCATGATCTCAACTGAGTTGCAAATGCTGATATTTAATTATAGTGTTCTTTATTTATTAGCTAAACACTATAAAGAGAAACATTTTCTCATCAACGATTTGGTTTACCTTGTGGTACAGTTGTATGGGAAAAGGCAGAATGCTTGATTCTTTATCTTCCAGTTTTCAAAGCAATGATTCATTATCTCTCATTCTTCAAGGTGAACAGTGAGATTTTTTTGGTTCATGAATTGAAACATACCGAATATTAAATATGTTTCAATTCATCTATTCTAGTTATTACTCTCAATTATGCTCGAACTATCCCATTTTGGCTAGTGGAAACTTTTCAAGTTGTCTCCTGAGTCCTCTTAACACGATTCTAGTTGTTTTTCATGGCTTCCTTGTGTTTTAGTATAAAAAAAAGTTTCAGGCTAATGGTGCATATTTTTTTGCTCCTTAAGAATGGCTGGTTGCTTTTATTGGGAAATTATATTCTGGGGTCAGAGTCAAGGTCCTTCTCTGACCTTCCCTCATATCTTCCCTCTCTTCCAGGTAGTGTGCCTGTACCAGACTCTGGGCAACCCCCTCAGCAAGCTCACCACACTCAACAGCATGCATTCCCACTTCATCTTGTCCGATGATGGGACTGTGGGCAAGTATGGAAATGAGATGAAGCTCAGGAGGAACCTGGAAAAGTACCTGTCTCTGCAGAAAATACACAGTCGTGAGTACCAGAGAGGCTCAGCCACCAGGGCCTGGCTTGGGGGTGCTATGGAGAGAGGCATTCCTTTGTCATCCGTACAGAGTAGAGAGGTCCAAGCTCCTCCCTGCCTTAAATTAACATACGTGAACCCATAGCCAGAAGGAAGCAGGAACGTGGAATTGTGGGTGACAGGAGAGAGAGGAAGAAGTCTTGGGGGACGGCACAGTCAGGAGAGGTTTTCTGGAACAGTGGAGACTTTAGCATAGCCTCCAGTTGTCCATAGGGCGGGATGGGTGGAGGATGGTTGTGTGTGTGGTGGGGAAGGTATTGACATCAGGATGGGAATGACTGAAGAGCAGGAAGGAGACTGGCCTGGGAAGAGTGCAGGTATGAGTTGGACCATCAGGGAAGATGGCATTTCACATATGGTGGCATGCCCCAGATAGGAAAGCATTAAAACCAGACAGGGCTTTTAGAAATTGGACCTATGAAGGTTTCAGTGTTGTGTGCTGCTTCCACGATGCTTCGAGATGGCCATTTTGGTTGTGTTTAAAAAAAACAAAAGTCAGTTGAGTAAATTGAAAGATCTTACTAGCCTTCTTCAGTGATTCATCAGTTGGGCCGCATCCCATCTGGCAGGTGGAGAGGAATTCCAAGGAGCAGGGCAGAGTGGAAGACTTTTATAGGCAGAAGGAGGTGTGGCAAGGGAGTTCTTCTAACAAGGAGTGGATTGTTTTGGGCAAGGTCACCTTCCTTTGGGGGAAGGTGGGGTGGGCGTGGGGGTCCTACCGGGCAGATGACCTCACTAGTGCCAACCAGATAATTCCAGATGGACTGGTTAAAGGTTACATTCCTGGGAGAGGTTGCAACTGCAATTAAGTTGAGTATTATGTCTTGGTTTGCTGATGTGGAGCTTAGCACAAGTGACTCTATTTTGGACCTATTGTCTCTCTTTTAATAGTAGTATCTGTAGGAGGGAGAAGGGGGGAGAGGGCCAGAATCAGCAAACATCTTTGGGTGGAGAGGTGGAAAGGTAGGTGCTGCCTGAGAAATGGAGACTTCTTGTTCAAGGCAGCAGAAAGTGGGCTTCTGCCTCTATCCATGAGTTAAATCTTCCACAAAATCTCCCCACTGTTGGGGCAGAAGACCAGGGAGCCAAGGCCCTAGGGAGGCTCAAGTCCTCTTTGGTCTTGGACTTTGGCCTTAAATGCTGAATGTCCTTTGAGTTTTTAACCTTGATCTTTTTGAGGCAGCGGAATGTAGGAGGTCAGATAGATCAAAGCTGTGTCATCTACTATCTATGATCTTGGCCAAGGGAGTTCCCATCTGTTAAATAGTGTTCTTAATATAAAAGGGAGGGAACTGTCTGCCTTTTGTTGTGAGAATTAATTGAGATAATGTATGCTTGCTGTTCCTGCAATAGTGTTGGTTGCATAGTACGCCCTCAATAAATGTCTGTTTCTTTCTTTCCTTTTATCCTCCTTTAATATGGGTGTAATCTTGTTTGCGGTGGTGGGGTGGGGATGGGGGGGTAGTTGTGGGAGGGACCCTGGGAATTGTTGCCAGTCACTTAGAGCTTAGTGTTAATGAAGGTAGGAGGCTCATTTAGGTAAGCAAAGGGGAGAGGGGATCAGGCATGTGGTCCTCTGTGGAGTGGGTGTGGGTCCGGGGAAAGGAGAGCCACAGAGCAGAGAAGAGGAGGTGAGAGACTGGCCTGAAGAAGAGTGTCTGCAGGAAGGCTCCCTCGGGGTCTGGACTCTCAATTACCTGAAATGTCCTGTTGCCTCTGTTGACCCATGCCCACCACCGAAATTGCTTAGGGGTTTCGTACAGCGTCATGATGTGTGCCCCCAGAGAGCAAAGTCTTGTCTTTCTTATTCCCTGCTGATTCTCCATTTGTGCATACAACCTGAAGCTTCCACATAGCATCAAGTAACATTTCTACTTTCAAAGATCTTGAAACTTGGGACTTATTTGGAGAGTTTTACTTTGTGTGTAAAAGAATGTGTAGTCCATTCCGGTGGATTGGTAACAATTATTTTTCTAAGGAGAACCAATAGGAAGGAGCAAAAACAGTTAAAAGACACCTACATGCACACACATAGGAAAGGAAGAAAGGAAGGAGAGAGAAGAAGGAGGAGGAGGAGGAGAAGAAAGGAAGGAAAGAAAAGCCCCCAACAGACCCAAAATTCTTATATATCAAAGCTGGTCTTCATGCCCACCATGCTCACTAGGGAGGCTTTCCACCATATTTGTACTGTTTAAAAAGGATTTATTTGGATGGAAAAGACTCAAATATTTTGTTGATTTCTTTCATTTCTTTTCAGCTGGACTTCTTGGAGTCCCTGGAAAACCCTTGGTACTGGCCAAGAGTACTTACAAAAAAAAGACCCCCCAAACCCTGACATCGTAGAGTTGCTATAGGAATTCCTGGGTTTCGCCATTTGAAATGTGGCCATTGTCAGTTCCTAAGCCCCTGAGGATAGAAAGCATAGAATCAGGTGCCTCTGTATCTCTTCGCAATCCAACTCTCAGTGGGGGAGAGTGCTTTCCTGGGATGTCCATCCTAGGAGCTTTTAATCTGGAGCCATGATATCATATTCCTGCCTAATCCTGGGGTCCAAGGGTAGAGGGAGCTCCCTAGTAAGATTTTTCAGCAAGAACTTGACATTTTTTTTTCTTTTTTTTTAAACAAATTTAATTAGTAGCATCAGTAAGATCCTTCTTGTAGAAAACAATCACAAATATTTTTAGTTTTGTGGGAATTAGTTATCGCTTCTAGAAAGACATACCTAATAGAAATTGAATTCCCTCTTTACCCTTATTCTTTTGTGATGATAAAAGTGCTATATACTCTCATATTCTGGTAAAGCAAAGACAGCACATAGTAGAAGGAAGGGTTTTCCATAATTTCACAAAAAAACCCTAACCATTGTCAACTTTTTCATATATATGCTTTCAGAAATTTTCTACACACCCACAAAGCAATATTTTTTTTAAATGAACACTAGGTTTGTATAATATCCATGCTTCTTTTGTAGTCTTCCCCTCCGCATGGATACATTTCCACATCAGCAAGCGTAGTTTAAAACATTTTTAATGGCTGTGTAGTATTTCGTTACATAGGGTATAAGAGATTCTCTTACAAAAGTTTTTTCCATCCATGTCAATAATTTATGATTAATGGAATATTTATTTGAATTTTCTTCTAGTACTTTTTTGTGTTAAGTATCATTTTCTTCATCTCATTTAGCTTTTATAAGACTGTATTATTAGAGGAATCCCATGACTATCAATTGATAGATCTTAGATTCACTTTTTAGTGACAGGGAGAAAATAATGAGGTAGAAGTATACGGAAGAGGAAAAGAAGTAGAATCTCAGAGCAATTAAGCAGACTGAATTCTGCGTTTGGACACCTGCTAAGGCACCTCCCTTACCCCCAGCTCCCTCCCCCGCCAGACATTTGTGGAGTCCAGGACAGGGTACACAGGAAAGCCCACATACTCTATGTCAGAATATTTAAAAGCTTTAAATCAAGCTAACAAACTGTATGATGTTTTATCCTTTTACATTTGTCCATATAGCTGGAAGGCCAGGTCTGAGTTCAGCAACTTGGAAATTTGGGAGTTCTGAGCCAGAGCCGGGACTGTCTCCCCAGCCTCCATACAGCCTGCTCTCTGCTTCTCTTTCTGCCCTTGGCTCCATCCCTCTGTGCCAAGGGCTTCACACACATGCTTACCTGCACACTGCAGCCTATATGTCCAAGCTCTCCCCACCTCTCCCCTGTGCCCCAGAGTCATGGGCAGGTATGTCCTGTGGGAGGACGTATCTGGAGCAGAGGCTCTGGCAGCCCCTAAAAGCAGGAATTTGGGGGTCTAGGGCACTCTGGTAAATAGGGAAGAGGGCATAGGCTTCCCTCGAACGTTGGTCCTGTAGACTCTTCACTGTGAGGGGAGGGGCGTGGCTAGAGGAGGGCCTGTTAAACTTGGGGCCCAGGATAACATCCTCTGATGCCCAGGTGTGAGTGTGATATTGCCTGCTGATTTTTCTGCTATTGAAAAATAAAAAATAATGATTTAAATATATCGATGCATGTGCTGTGTAGAAGTTAAATAAGTCTATAGAATAAAGTCCCTTTTGAATGTTTCTCCAAATCCTTCCCTCCCTTCTCCATTATTAAGTTTGATGTGTACACTTCCAGAGTTTTCTGGTTTTATATATATATTATATATATATAATGCAGATATGTATATATATACAAATATGTATATTTATATACATATATACACAATGGGTATATGGATATATAAAAATGTATATATGTATGTATATATATAATAAGTGCATATGTAAATGTATATATGGATATGTATATATAATAAACATACATTTATACACACATATACGCTTATACATATTGTATAAGTATACACAGAAATATATATAATGCAAACATTTATAAATATATATTCATGTATGTGGGTTTAAAAATATAAAATACTATATTTAATATATATATATTATATATATATATAAATATATACTATATATTTCATTCTGTAACATTTTTTCACCTAGTATCTTTTCTTTAAAAGAGTTACCCATCCCATCTTGTTCTTAGAAAGAATCATTCTTAGAAGTTGATTAAATTGGCAAAAGGTTGATCATTTTTGGAGGTGAGTGATAGCTACATTGGAATCCATTATATCATTCTGGTTTTTTCTTTTTTTAAAGACATGTTTGAAGTTTTCCACAATGAAAAATAGAGATTTCTTGAAGACTACTTAAAAAAAATTTTTTTTTAATTAGTGAAAACATTTAGCTACCTTTTTAACGGGGAAAAGCTTGAAGATGCCCTCACCATATTTCTGCAACTTTATGGAAAGTGCAAGCTTCTGGCTTGGTCTTGAACTAGGGAAGCCTGAGTGAGTCAAGGAAGGAAGAAGGTGAGTGCAGGTAGCAGGTATCTGGAGTGACTGAGGGTAGCAGGTATCTGGAGTGACTGAAAGACTTGTGTCCAGGAAAGCAAAACTGATGATTGGCCAGCGTAAGGTTTCTCTGTAACACTTTTGTTATTATTTATCCTCTGAAATAGGTTCAAGACAAGGTGTGCCCGTGGTGGGGCTGGTGGTGGAAGGAGGTCCCAACGTCATCCTCGCCGTGTGGGAGACCGTGAGGGACAAAGATCCCGTGGTGGTGTGTGACGGCACGGGCAGGGCCGCCGACCTCCTGGCCTTCACCCACAAACACCTAGCCGATGAAGGGTGAGTTATTGACTCCTCGGCTGTCAAACCACAGTAACTATTTATTCGTCCATTTTGGTTCCTGAAGCTCTGTGTTTGGGTGGGCCACATATCCCGGAGGGGACAGAGATAAGACTGGAATTAATTTTTCAGTGATTTTTATATGTATGGATTAATGCCCAAATGCTCTTCACTGATACAAGTTGCTGTTTCTTTCGCTGAAGAATGGCCTGCTTCTCTCAGGGGCTCTTGAACCTTGCGGTGGGTCGGGGTGGGGGGTGAGGGAGCACTTCCACAGGGGAGTGAGGGAGGGGGTGTTCCTGCAGGTGCTCCATAAAGTTGAAAAAACCCTGCAGGGAGTGAGACCAGTGTGGGCCCCAGATCACCTTTTAGGTTCATTTGTCATTAGTAAGAACAGAGGAACTGGGGAAATCAGCTTCCCGGCATTAAAATATGTTCTTTTTATTTAAGGTTTTAATTCTTTAAAAAAGAAAGAAAGAAAGATTTTATTTATTTATTTATTTATTTGAGAGAGAAAGGAAGAGAGAGAGAGAGAGAGAGAGAGAGAGTACGGGCAGGGGTGAAGGAGAAGCAGACTCCCTGCTGGGCAGGGAGCCCCATGTGGGACTTGATCCCAGGAGCTTGGGATCATGACTTGAGCTGAAAGTAGATGCTTAACCGCCTGAGCCACCCAGGTGCCCTAAGGTTTTAATTTTTTAGCCTTTTCAAATGAAAAAAAAATTTTTTTCTAGCTATCCCTATATCTAGTGTGGTATTTCCAATTTCAAAAGTGTGGTCTTTTTCCTGTGTAAGTAAATATAATGCCTATGAACTAAAATATCGACCCCACCAATTTACTTAAGTATACATGTATTGGAACTCTGTCAGCTCAGGAACCTTGCCCCAGAGTGCATTCTTTCCAGGATCATGGCAGATCTGTCCTTGCTCGCTTTCAAATTCACCCTCCCCTGGTACCTTCCTTCCCTCTACTTCCTGCCCACTTGCTCTCAGAGCAGAAGTGTCCATGGAAAGCTTCTCATTCAGAGGGGACCCACAGGTGCTCCTGCCCTGAAGTTACTGGCTTATTCCCTTCTCTGCATTGTGCCAAGTCGTGACCTTTTCTCTCTCTCCCAGGGCCCTGCGTCCTCAGGTGAAGGAGGAGATCATCTGCATGATTCAGAACACTTTCAACTTTAGTCATAAACAGTCCAAGCACCTTTTTCAAATTCTAATGGAGTGTATGGTGCACAGAGATTCTGTGAGTATGAAGAGTTGATAACTCAAACGACTTTAAAACTGATAATTTGCATCGATCATAATATCTGTTTCCACAACTTTTAAAAATAAGGACTTTTAAATTTTTAATTAATTTTTTAAAATTATTTTTATTAACATATAATGTATTATTTGTCCCAGGGTTACAGGTCTGGGAATCGTCAGGCTTACACATTTCACAGCACTCACCATAGCACATACCCTCCCAATGTCCATAAACCAGCCACCCTATCCCTCCCCCTCATCCCCCCAGCAACCCTCAGTTTCCTGAGATTAAGAGTCTCTTATGGTTTGTCTCCCTCCCGCTCCCATCTTGTTTCATTTTTTCCTTCCCTACCCCCCACAACCCCTCTGTCCTGCCTCTCAAATTCCTCATATCAGGGAGATCATATAACTGTCTTGCTCTGATTGACTTATTTCACTCAGCATAATACCCTCTAGTTCCATCCACATCATTGCAAATGGCATGATTTCATTTCTTTTGATGGCCCCATAGTATTCCATTGTATATATATACCACATCTTCTCTATCCAGTCATCTGTTGATGGACATCTAGGTTCTTTCCATAGTTTGGCTATTGTGGACATTGCTACTGTAAACATTCAGGTACGCGTGCCACTTCGGATCACTACATTTGTATCTGTAGGATAAATACCCAGTAATGTGATTGCTGGGTCTTAGGGTAGTTCTACTTCTAACTTTTTGAGGAACCTCCATACTGTTTTCCAGAGCGGCTGCACCAGCTTGCATTCCCACCAACAGTGTAGGAGGGTTCCCCTTTCTCTGCATCCTCACCAACACCTATTGTTTCCTGACTTGTTAATTTTAGCTATTCTGACTGGTATGGGGTGGTATCTCACTGTGATTTTGATTTGTATTTCCCTGATGCCGGGTGACGTTGAGCACTTTTTCATGTGTCTGTTGGCCATCTAGATGTCTTCTTTGCAGAAATGTCTGTTCATGTCCTCTGCCCATTTCTTGATTGGATTATTTGTTCTTTGAGTGTTGAGTTTGATAAGTTCTTTATAGATTTTGGATACTAGTCCTTTATCTGATATGTTGTTTGCAAATGTCTTCTCCCATTCTGTCAGTTGTCTTTTGGTTTTGTTGGCTGTTTCCTTTGCTGTGCAAAAGCTTTCAATCTTGATGAAGTCCCAATAGTTCCTTTTTTCCCTTGTTTCCCTTGCCTTTGGCAATGTTTCTAGGAAGAAGTTGTAGCAGCTGAGGCAGAAGAGGTTGCTGCCTGTGTTCTCCTCAAGGGTTTGGATGGATTCCTTTCTCACATTGTGGTCTTTCATCCATTTTGGGTCTATTTTTGTGTGTGGTGTAAGGAAATGGTCCGGTTTCATTTTTCTGCATGTGGCTGTCCAATTTTCCCAACACCATTTGTTGAAGAGACTGTCTTTTTGCCATTGGATGTTCTTTCCTGCTTTGTCAAAGATTAGTTAACCGTAGAGTTGAGGATCTATTTCTGGGCTCTCTATTCTGTTCCATCGATCTATGTGTCTGTTTTTGTGCTAATCCCATACTGTCTTGATGATGACAGCTTTGTAATAGAGCTTGAAGTCTGTAATTGTGATGCCACCAACTTTGGCTTTCTTTCTCAACATTCCTCTGGCTATTCAGGGACTTTTCTGGTTCCATATAAATTTTAGGATTGTTTGTTCCATTTCTTTTGAAAAAAATTGATGGTATTTTGATATGGATTACCTCAAACATGTAGATTGCTTTAAGTAGCATAGATATTTTCACAATATTTGTTCTTCTATTCCATGAGCATGGAATGTTTCTTTGTGTCTTCCTCAATTTCTTTAATGAGTACTTTATAGTTTTCTGAGTACAGATTCTTTGCCTCTTTGGTTAGGTTTATTCCTAGGTATCTTATGGTTTTGGGTGCAATGGTAAATGGGATCAACTCCTTAATTTCTCTTTCTTCTGTCTTTCTGTGGATGTATAGAAATGCAACTGATTTCTGAGCATTGATTTTATATCCTGATACTTTATTGAATTCCTGTATGAGTTCTAGAAGTTTTGGAGTGGAGTCTTTGGGTTTTCCACATTAAATATCATATCATCTGCAAAGAGTGAGAGTTTGACTTCTTCTTTGCTGATTTTGGTGCCTTTTATATCTTTTTGTTGTCTCATTGCTGAGGCTAGGACTTCTAGTACTATGCTGAATAGCAGCAGTGGTAGTGGATATCTCTGCCGTGTTCCTGACCTTGGGGGAAAGCTCTCAGTTTTTCCCCAATGAGAACGATATTTGCTGTGGGATTTTCATAGATGGCTTTGATGATATTGAGGTACCCTCTGTCCCTACACTTTGAAGAGTTTTGATCAAGAAAGGATGCTGTACTTTGTCAAATGCTTTTTTAGCATCTATTAAGAGTGTCATATGGGTTTTTGTTTTTGTTTTTCAAAGATTTTATTTATTCATTTAAAAGAGAGGGAGAGTACCAGCAGGCAGAGTGGGAGGGAGAAGCAGGCTCCCTGCTGAGCCAGGAGCCAGATGTGGAACTCGATCCCAGGACCCTGGGCTGAAGGCAGCCGCTTAACGAACTGAACCACCCAGGCATCCCAAGAGTATCATATGGTTCTTGATCTTTCTTTTATTAATGTATTGTATCACATTGATTGGTTTGCGGATGTTGAACCAACCTTGCAGCCCAGAAACGTATCCCACTTGGTCGTGGTGAATAATCCTTTTAATGTACTGTTGGATCCTATTGACTAGTATTTTGGTGAGAATTTTTGCATTCATGTTCATCAAGGACATTGATCTATAGTTCTCCTTTTTATTTTTTATTTTTTATTTATTTTAAATTTATTCGACAGAGAGAGATCACAAGTAGGCAGAGAGGCAGGCGGAGAGAGAGAGAGAGAGAGAGAGAGAGGGAGGAGGAAGCAGGCTCCCTGCTGAGCAGAGAGCGTGATGTGGGACTCCATCCCAGGACCTTGAGATCATGACCTGAGCCGAAGGCAGAGGCTTAACCCACTGAGCCACCCAGGTGCCCTGTAATTCTCCTTTTTAAATGGGGTCTTTATCTGGTTTTGGGATCAAGGTAATGCTGGCCTCATAAAATGAGTTTGGAAGTTTCCCTTCCATTTCTATTTTTTGGAACAGTTTCGGGAGAATACGTATTAATTCTTCTTTAAATGTTTGGTAGAATTCCCCTGGGAAGCCGTCTGGCCGTGGGATCTTGTTTGTTGGGAGATTTTTGATGACTGCTTCAATCTCCTTACTGCTTACGGGTCTATTCAGGTTTTCTATTTCTTCCTGGTTCAGTTTTGGTAGTACATCTCTAGGATTGCATCCATTTCTTCCAGATCGTCAAATTTGCTGGCATATGGTTGATCATAATATGTTCTTATTATTGTTTGTATTCTTTGGTGTTTGTTGTGATTTCTCCTCTTTCATTCATGATTTTATTTATTTGAGTCCTTTCTCTTTTCTTTTTGATAAGTCTGGCCAGGGGTTTATCAATCTTATTAATTCTTTCAAAGAACCAGCTCCTAATTTTTTTTATTTGTTTACTGTTCTTTCGGTTTGTATTTCATTGATTTCTGCTTGGATCTTTATGATTTCTCTTCTCCTGCTGAGTTTAGGCTTTCTTTGCTCTTCTTTTTCCAGCTCTTTTTGGTGTAGGGTTAGGTTGCGTACTTGAGACCATTCTTGTTTCTTGAGAAAGGCTTGTATCGCTATATACTTTCCTCTCAAGACCACCTCTGCTGTGTCCCAAAGATTTTGAACAGTTTTGTTTTCATTTTTATTTGTTTCCATGAATTTTTTTCAATTCTTCTTTAATTTTCTGGTTGACCCATTCATTCTTTAGTAGATGCTCTTTAGCCTCCATGAATTTGAGTTCTTTCCAACTTCCTCTTGTGATTGAGTTCTAGCTTCAGAGCATTGTGGTCTGAAAATATGCAGGGAATGATCCCAGTCTTTTGGTACCAGTTGACACCTGATTTGTGACCCAGGATAGATTCTGGAGAAGTTTCCATGTGCACTAGAGAAGAATGCGTATTCTGTTGCTTTGGGATGGAATGTTCTGACTATATCTCTGATGTCCATCTGGTCCAGTGCGTCATTTAAGGCCTTTATTTCCTTGCTGATCTTTTGCTTAGATGATCTGTCCATTTCAGTGAGGGGAGTGTTAAAGTCCTCTATTATTATTGTATTATTGTCAATGTGTTTCTTTGATTTTGTTATTAATTGGTTTATATAATGGGCTGCTCCCTTGTTATGGACATAGATACTTAAAATTTTTAGGTCTTCTTGTTGGACAGACCCTTTGAGTATGATATAGTGTCCTTCCTCATCTCTTATTATAGTCTTTTGGCATAAAATCTAATTTATCTGATAGAAGAATTGCCACCCCAACTTTGTTTTGATGTCCATTAGCATGGTAAATTGCTTTCCACCCCCTCACTTTAAATCTGGAAGTGTCTTTGGGTCTAAAATGAGTTTCTTGTAAACAGCGTATCGATGGATCTTGTTTTTTTATCCATTCTGACACCCTGTGTCTTTTGATTGGGGCATTTACATTTAGGGTAACTATTGAAAGATATTAATTTAGTGCCCTTGTATTGCCTCTAAGCTGACTTTTACTATATATTGTCTCTGTTCCTCTCTGATATGTTACTTTTAGGCTCTCTTTCTGCTTAGAGGACCCCTTTCAATATTTCCTGTAGGACTGATGTGGTGTTTGCAAGTTCTTTTAGTTTTTGTTTGTCCTGGAAGATTTTTATCTCTCCTTGTATTTTCAGTGACAGCCTAACTGGATATAGTAGTCTTGGCTGCATATTTTTCTTGTTTAGTGCTCTGAATATATCATGGCAGTCCTCAGTCCTTTCTGGCCTGCCAGGTCTCTGTGGATAAGTCTGCTCTCAATCTACTATTTGTACCATTGTATGTTACAGATTTCTTGTCCTGAGCTGCTTTCAGGATTTTCTCTTTGTCACTAAGACTTGTAAGTTTAAGTATGAGATGATGGGGTGTGGACCTATTTTTATTGATTTTGAGGGTGGTTCTCTGTGACTCCTGGATTTTGATACTTGTTCCCTTTTTCATATTAGGCTAATTCTCTATTATAATTTGCTCCAATATACCTTCTGCCCTTCTCGCTCTTTCTTTTTCTAGGTTCCCAATTATTCTAATACTGTTTCATCTTATGGTATCACTTATCTCTCACATTCTCCCCTGTGGTCCAGTAGTTGTTTGTCTCTCTTTTGCTCAGCTTCTTTATTCTCCATCATTTGGCTTTATATAACACTAATTCTCTCTTCTCTCATTTATTGTAGCAGTAAGAGCCTCCATTTTTGATTGCACCTCTTTATTAGCTTTTTTAAATTTCACCTTGGTTAGATTTTAATTCTTTTATTTCTTCAGAAAAAGATTCTCTAATATTTTCCATGCCTTTTTTGAGCCCAGATAGCACCGTGATAATCGTCATTCTGAACTCTAGTTCTAACATTACTAATATCTGTATTGATTAGGTCCCTAGCCATCAGTACTGCCTCTTGTTCTTTTCTTTCTTTTTTTTTTTTTGTGGTGAGTTTTTCTGCCTTGCCATTTTATCCAGATAAGAATACATGAATGAGAGAATAAAATACTAAAAGGTTGGCAAAGACCCCGGGAAGATATACACTAACCAAATCAGAAGAGATCTGAAACGAGAGGGAGATAAAAGGGGAAAAAATATATATATTAGAGTGGCAAATAGATGTATTCCGGTCTCTTAGAAGAAACTACCTCCCAAAATTTTAAAGAAAGAAAAAAAAATGTGTGTGTGTGTGTGTGTGTATATATATATATATATATACACACACACACACACACACACACATATATATAAATATTTATACATACATATTTATACATATACATACATATAAAAATAAGGGTTAACACAATGAAGGGATAGAATATGATTGTAAAGATGAAAATTTAAAAAGATTCTAAGAAAGAAATTGATATAAGTTGGTTGGAAAAAGAAGAAAAAAAAGGAGAGAATGTGATCAGTCTGGAGCTAGATTTAGGGTATATTTCGATCTGTTAGAAGAAATTGTATGCCAGCATTTTAAAGAAAAAGAACTTATATGTATACAAAAAAAAAAGATTAAATACAATGAAGGGATAAAATATGACTATAACAATTAAAATTTTAAAATATGTTTTTAAAAGGTATTGATAATAGTTAAAAAAAACATTAAAAGAGGAAAGAGGAAAAGTTAAAAGGAAATAGAATAAGAAAAAAATTTTTTAAATTTAACTTAGCAGGACTAAAAGACCATGGGAAAAAAGCCATGAATTCTGTGTGTTGCTTTCCCCTAGCTCTGGATTTCCACAGTCCTCGTTGATTGGTGAACTTGGTCATGGCTGGATGTTCTTGCTGATCTTTTGGGAGAGGGGCCTGTTGCAGTGATTCTCAAATGTCTTTGCCCGAGATGGAATGGCACCACCCTTGCCAGGGGCCGGGCTCAGTAATCTGCTTGAGTTCGCTCTCAGGAGCTTTTGTTCCCTGAATGCCTTCCATAGAGCTTTGGAGGACGGGAATGAAGATGGCAACCTCCCAGTCCCTGGCCTGGAAGAGCCGAGTGCTCAGGGCCCTCTTCCTCAGTGTGCCCTCAGAGAAAAGGAGTCAGTCCCTCCTGTCTCTGGCCATGCTCTGTGCTCACCCGGCCTGTGACGGAGCATTTCTATCTCTGGCGCACGGCCCTGTTTGAAGGCTCCAAACCCAGCAGATTCCTGCT
Organism: Martes martes; assembly: GCF_963455335.1. NCBI lineage: Eukaryota > Metazoa > Chordata > Mammalia > Carnivora > Mustelidae > Martes > Martes martes. The sequence continues at coordinate 15,642,614 of NC_137900.1, read as the reverse complement.
GCATGCTCGCATGCCACTTCTCCTGGTGGAGGATGGAGGGCGGGTCTCTCTGGATCTGCCACTTGTGGGGTCCTTGCTCGAAGAGCAGTGGCTGGACTGTGCCTCGGATCACGGCTTAAAGTAACCCTGAGCTGAGAACCCACTCCTTGGCTCTGTCTCTGTAGCTGGCTTCCCCATTGCAATACCTGGGAGCTCTGCCAAACTCAGACACCCCTGGTCTTTCTGTGACCCTGCAGGTCCTGAGACCACACTGTCCCCATGAGGGCTCCACCCACGCTTATCCACTGAAGCAACATCCCTCAGTGGAGTGGATTTCTAAAAGTTCTGATTTTGTGCTCCACTGTTCCACTGCTTGCCAGGAGCCAGCCCTCCCCCCATGGTTTATCCTCCTGTCACTTCACATTCACTTCTCCACATGTCCTACCTTCTAGAAAGTGGTAGATTTTCTGTTCCTAGAATTGCTGCTCTTCTATCTCCTGTTGAGTTTGTAGGTGTTCGGAATGGTTTGATAACTATCTAGCTGAACTCCTGGGACCTAATGCTATTTCAGTCTCCTACTCCTCCACCATCTTGCTTCCTCCTAAAAATAAGGAGTTTAAAAAAAAAAAAATTTATAGTTTCAAGTAATCTCTACACCAACATGGGACTTGAACTCATGACCCCAAGGTCAAGAGTCTTGAGGTCAAGATCAATGCTCTTCCACCTGAGCCAACCAGGTGCCCCCCCCCCAATAAGGAGTTTTTAATTTTAATTTGATTGTATATAACTCTGTAGAAGTTTGACCTTGAGTTGACTAAACTTGGCTTTTTATTCCCTCCTGTGACCACCTCCCCAAAATGCGTCAAATTCCAGACTGCAGTTAGGAAAACAACAACAACAACAAAATTCAGGATACCAGTAATTACAGAAAAATGACCATATTTAGTGACGATCACACCTAAACATTGTCAGAGGGTAAAAGAACAGCTCCATGTGAAGTCCCGTGTGCTGGATTAGGTGACTGCATCAGAACACCCAAGTACATCCTGCAGGAGATCTTTGGGGATGCAGTGAACAATGGGAAGTGTGAGATTATACTCTGGGACAGAAAATGGAGGCTGCAAACTGGGGGCTGTGAACATAATGTAGATTCAGGAAAAGATTTTAGGTTTTTAGGGTACTTTGATCAAAATTTTGATCAATGACTTGGATGAGATGAAGCCAACAATTCTGGTAAATATACCAATATGTCATGATTCATAGCAATCTTTCCAGATTTCAAAGGCTAGACCCCATCATTCAAGATTTTGGTAATACTTAACCACCTGGCCTCAAAAAACATAAACAAGCACAAAAATAAACAAATGAACCAGTTCAGGCTTGAGAAAGCATGGCTAAACATAGTGATAAACACTTAGTTTCAGTTGACCCAATAACAACAAAAATAACAGCCAGTCTACAGTTAACAACTTTTTTCAAATATATTTTTTTCACCTTGAAGTGGCCCCATGAGTGAGTTCAGTATGGCAGTAATTGTTCATTCCAGTTTCAGAGATGCCAAAGCTGCAGCCTAGAGGATTTAAGTGATTTGCCCCAAGTCATGAAGTTACAGAATGGTCAAACAGATACATGGGCTAAAAGTTGAAATCCTGTATATGGTCTACTACATTTGATACTTCCCACAGAAATCAATAAGAAACGGACATCTTAAAGAGATCACCCTTCTATTTTTCTCCCCATCATCAAAGAGTAATGAAGGGTATAATGATCAAGAGGGGACTAGAGTAGGTGCAGAAGGGTTTGCACATCTAAGGAATTAGGTCCTCAGCTCCTGCATAATTGAGAATTGATTTTATTCATGCACATAGTGGGGTGGTTAGTTGGAGGGAACCAATACCTGAATTGTGGCAGCATAGTTTTTCTACCTTTATGGGACCTTGGAGATTATTGAGTGGGTTCTTCTTACCTTGTGGATAAGAAATCTGAGATTCAGTGGCCTTAAGATGTTTCCCTCAGACTGGCTAGTTAGTGGAATATCTGGGCTTGCCAGACATGGCTCTTTGTCTTGAATAGTTCCCTTTACTGTGTAAAACATATTTTTACTTAAACAGATACATTCATTAACATTCATTAACAACAGGCAAACTTTTTTTTCTTTTTATTTATTTATTTGAGGAGGGGTGGGCAGAGGGAGAGAGAATCGTGAGCAGACTCTGCGCTGAACATAGAGCCCCACACAGGGCTTGATCTTAGACCCTGAGATCGTTACCTGAGCCAAAACCAAGAGTCAGGCACTCAACCAATCAATCGAGCCACCAGGCACTTTTACAGTCATAAACAAAAGCCTTATTTGTCTTACAAAAATTATTATCTTACAAAAATTAGTATCTTTGCAGGAGGCAGGAGGCAGTATGCACTTCACAATGCGTACATTTTGAAGACTGTCCTGCTTGTTCTACTTGTTCATTGGGCACATTGTAATTGCCTCACTTGTCTTATGATGAATCCTTGAAGACTGATCCCTTATTAGCAAGCAAAAATCTTAGTCTCTGAGTTATGGTGAGCAGAAGGATGTCCTATGGTATCTCTTCAAAAGGAATGATTTTTTTTCTTTTTTATTAGGAATTGACACTGAGTTTCTTTTCATTCTAGCCTGCACATGGTAAATTCAGGGTAGTAATGTGTCACCATGTGTTTCCTGTATTCCATGTAAGAAATCCCATGGATTTCTTGAGGGTTTTTTCCCCCCCGCTGAGTGTTCACAATTCTTCATTACCCTATTTTAAAGGTTTTCTGTAAAGTAAAAAGGGAGAGTAATTAAGAATATTAAGTCTCAACTTTCTCAGCTCATTAGCTGTAGAGCACATTTTGTGGGGACTTTTTGAAAACATTTCTTTACTAGTTCCCAAAATGTATGGCTTCCTATTTTTCAACTGTTACAGATTACCATATTTGATGCCGATTCCGAGGAGTCTCAAGATCTTGATTTAGCAATCCTAACAGCTCTGCTCAAGGGTGAGTATCTGAAGAGGGTTACATCTCTTCCACATTTCCTCTTTTCACGTTCCATGGAACTTGTTTTTTTTGTGTGTGTTGATATTTTAAATTAAATATATGATCCCTTCTTTTAAACTAGGCACAACTTTAACAGCATCAGAACAATTAAATCTGGCAATGGCTTGGGACAGAATGGACATTGCCAAGAAACACATCCTGATTTATGGACAACATTGGAAGGTAGAGTGAAGATGAAGTTATTTGGGAAAAATATTTTGTGTTGGCTTGTTGGGGGCAGGTAGCTCAAAAGAAAAGAAATTGGAGGAGAGATAGATTGGTTTGGGAGGGGTGTGGAGGTAGCTTCTCTGTAGCTGGGTGCCCACAGATACCTGAGACATTTCTCTCATCAACTTTGCCTCCCTAAAGTCATTTTTTTCCCCTTAGGCTCTGCAGCCTAATTGAAACTGGCAAATGAAGTTGGGAGAAGGACAGAATGGAATGATATTTTATTTATTTATTTATATGGCTGTATTTTTATATTGTTATTTAAAACTTGAAGCTCTTCTTATTTTTGCATTAAAGTGTGATATGTACTCACAACAGAAATAAGTGAAAACAGAAGAGCAGAAAGAAGAAAGTTACTTACAGTGGTAATGATAATCACTATTAACGTTCCATTTTTAAAAATTGCAATTGTGACTATACCCCAGGTATAATACATGCATATTAGTTAAAACATCTAATGGTACTAAAAGGCTACTAAAATAACAGTAGTTCCCTGCCCTGCTAATTATAAGAGTAAAGTATTTTTGACATTTTTGGATTGTATTGACATTTATAAATCTCCATAGTTTTAAATAGCAAGTCATATTGCTGTTTTCTGATTCATTCATTTTAGAGTCCTCTCAACATTTCTGTCTGTGGTCCTGTCCTCACTGCTACAATCTGGACTGGTTGCCTGCTGTTCCTGATTTTGGGCTGTCATCCTGAGATCTACCGGCATCATATTGGAGATTCCCTTTGCCTCTCTCCTGTGTTAGAAACCCCGCTTTCTTTATCCCGTGTCATCTTCTTCCCTGGTTTACTCCTTTATTTTAATGGGGTGCATCCTTTAGTAGCTTTCTGAGAAAGGAAACATGAAAATAAACATTTTGAGAACTTACATGTTTGGATATATTTCAATTAAAGATCAGAACTAATTTGCCTGAAGAATTTTGAATGGTTAGCTGCTAGCATTCAAGATTTCTGATTTTTTGTTTGGACCATTTTTTTTTTTTTTCCCTTCTCTGGAAATTCAAACAAATATCTTTCCAGTGTTTTGAGATTTCACGATGCTGTGTGCTATTATGAGTCTTTATATCCATTATGCTGGGCACATGCTTTCCGCTTAGGAATTATGGGTTTCCATGCTAGGAAATTACCTTCCTGTTTGCTCTGTTCTCTTTCTGGAATTCATAGCATTTAAATGTTGGATCTAAGGACTGCTCCGCTAATCTTATCTTTTTCCTTTTATCTTCCGTATTTTTCTTTTGTTGATTTCTTCAGCTTTAATTTTCATGCCTTATATGGAGCTTTTGGTTTCTGGTAGCATACTATTAATTTCTATGAGCAAAATTTTTTTTAAAGCATCCTGAATGTAATATCTTATTTCACTGAGGATATTTAATGATAGTTCTTTCGAAGTTTTCTTCTTCTTGCATTGTCTGAGTCTTACTGATCAATGTTTTGTGGTGTGTTTATTCTGGACTTTTTATTTAAGAGTAGAGGAGAGAAAGCTCTTTAGAAATTCGAAGCCTATAGGTAAGACTTAACTGTAGGTTTGAGCTTCACAGAGAAGTGATGTGGCCTCCATTTGTTGGGGGGACCTGAGATGACAGCATAGTCCTGCCTTTTCTCTTAGTCCCTTTACTGAAAAGAATCCTCTAATCCCATACCTGGATAAGGTAAAACCTTGCTGCTAGTGTTAATGGAAGTCAAATGGGGGGAGATGAATGGGAAGGTTTCAACATTAGGGATTCAGTATGTATACATTTTTTTCATCCTGGAGCTGCCAGAATTCTGTGGCATAGATTTGTTTGGTTCTCCGCTTTTTCTAGTTTGTTTCTGGGACTTTCATCTTTTGGTTTTCTGGGGGACAGTTAAGTCAATTACCACTTGACCGTCTGCTTTCCAACTTCCAGAATGTGACACTCTGGACCCCCTTGTTTTTGTGGATTCATTTCTTTTAAAAAATCCTTTAATGATAATTTTACTGAAATTTTAGGTCAGAGTAGAAGTAAATGAGTGTATTTAATTTCCTGTATATGTTTAGAAACTGGGTATAGTCTAAATATAAACATGCCAAGTTAAAAGAATAAGAAAAGAAACCTTGAATTTTTTTTAGAATGTGGGAAGCAATGAGATCTTTACAATTGTCAGTCTCTGGCACAAGAACGGATTTACTTCTGCAAGTATCTTTTATGCCTTCAAGTTCACTTTTTATTATTTCTTCCATCAGGTCCTGAACATTTCTTAGTAAGACTATATTTTATGGTTGTTACTTTCTTAATTATCTCTCTTATTTATTTCTACCTTCTGAAGGCTGGTGCACTGGAACAAGCAATGTTAGATGCCTTAGTGATGGATCGAGTGGATTTTGTGAAGCTCTTAATAGAATATGGAGTGAATCTCCATCGCTTTCTTACCATCCCCCGACTGGAGGAGCTCTATAACACAGTGAGTATTGGAACATTCCATCAGTCGCCTCCCTTAAGATTCATTTATTAATTAGCATAATATTTAGCTTAAGCTAAATATTGAATGTTCAAGTCTCCTTGAATATTGACATACAAAGATTGTTTAGAGACAGATTTCTCAACCAGAGGACAAACATTCTTACCAAATCCATTTTATCCTATGGTCATTTCTGCGTTTCTTATTTTAATTAATTACACAGAGTAGAAACAAACCAAGTTAAGAAAACACAACAGGAAGACCACAATTAAAGCCAGTGATGTAAATAAGAACAAATTGCTTTTATTGAATTGTTGGAAGCATCTCAACCTACAGCCACTGTTAAAATTCTATTCCTGCAACTTTCCTATGAAGACCCTTTATTGAAACCAGACCAGCTTACTCATTATAAAAGCACTAATTGCTCAAGCCAAGTGCCCTTCTTGCAATGTCCTTCCTTGTTCTTTGAATCTTATCCTTTCTTTAAAGCCCTCTTCAAGCTTTTTTTGAATACTCCAGTTTACAGTGATCTATTTTTATGGTACAGTTTTTTTTTTTTCAACTCTTTTCAAGCACACATCTTTGTAATTATTTTTTCATGTAAGTCCCCCCTCTCTTCAATTAGACTCTAAAAACTTACATTCTTCATTGCCTCCCTCAAAAGCTGAATTGAACATAGAGTGTTCAGTAAGTAATTGTTGATGGAATGTAATTGTGTGATGGGGTTTGTAATGGTGTCGTTTATATATGATAAAGGATAGTTATGAGTTAAAACTTATTTTGTCTCTTAAAAAAATGAAGTTGATAAAGTTTTTACTACCTACATGTGTGCGCACACACACACACACACACACACACACACACATTTAACGTCTTATTTTGAAAAATATTTCTATCTAATTATATCTTCTCCTAGAAATAACATAATTAATTGAGGTAAACCTTATTACTAAAGATGTTGAAGAAAATTTTCAGTATTCTGGGTTGTTTATGCATTCTGAAATAAAATATATTCCCCCTAGCATATGGTAATTAAAAGGAATAAATTTTTCTTTCCTTATTATAGAAACAAGGACCCACTAATATGCTCTTGCATCATCTTGTCCGAGATGTAAAACAGGTAACCTAATTATGAATGTGTGCAAATTTCTTTGTGTATTGTTTTAGCTCTGTGATTGAGGTGTTGCCAGATTTTGCTTTATAAAATGTCGACTTGGATTTTCTAGTGAGTTACCTACCTTCTTTGCCTAGGAGTCTGAGCCATTTCATCACCAAACCATACTAAGTTTTTTTACTTGTAATTTATTTTATATTTTTAAAGATTTGATCCACCAAGTAAGTGGCATTAACTAATAATTATTTTCTCTTATAAAATATGAATCAGGGACATATAAAACTTTCAATCAGAACTTAACCTCAACATGATACGACAGTATTTCCAAAGATAATAATACTTGATGAAAATAAAGACATTTCCTTGACCTGTCATGTTAATTAGAGGACTGATATGTGATTTTCATTGTTTTTTGTTATTGTTTTGACTATGAGTGATGGATTGGGGCCCTACCTCCTTTTGTGAGTCTGAGCATTGTTTTAGGGAGCCAGGATGAGTCCTACTACTCGGTACCCTTGCTCATATTTTGCTCATGGTGCTTTCACTGAACTTTGAGTTAAATCGGACAAAATCAAATCATCTTCTATTAATTACTAAACCTTTAACAGTCTCTTATGCTTTAATTGCTTCTCTTTTAATCACTGAGAACTTCTATTCACATCTGCAGAAAACTAGAAGAGATGTTTTTTGTCCCCATGATTAAACTCCATCCATGGGACACTTTAAAAGTACTCGCCCGGGGCGCCTGGGTAGCTCAGTTGGTTAAGCAGTTGCCTTCGGCTCAGGTCATGATCCCAGCGTCCTGGGATGGAGTCCCACATCGGGCTCCTTGATCAGCAGGGAGCCTGCTTCTCCGTCTGCCTCTGCCTGCCACTCTGTCTGCCTGTGCTTGCTCTCTCTCTCTCTCTCTCTCTCTCTGACAGATAAATAAATAAATAAATATTTAAAAAAAAAAAAAAGTACTTGCCCATTTCTTGGAAGTGTCATATCTTGATGGAGAGAGTGTGGGCATTCTGGCTGTGTTGACTTGGTGGGAGAGCCAGAGTAAAAGGCCCACAGAGGAAGACATTTAGTTGGCAAATTAGAAGTAAGCAAAAGTATCCCTGCTGATGTAAATTTAGTTTGCATGATTTATGCTAGATCAAGGTTATTTTCCTTAGATTATTTCCTTGAACTTTGATTCCTTTACAGTAAACTGAAGAAAAAGGAATAGAATAGGTTAAATATTCTTTTAACTAGTAGCAACTAAGAGCATTAGTTTTGGTATTCCTTGAAAAAAGTAAATTATGCATGTATTTGCATTTATTCTTGTATGAATCAATGTGATAACCTTAATAGGTGAAGGGGTAGATTAAGAGGTATAAACTCCCAGTTAGACAATAAAGAAGTCATGGGGATGTAATGGGTAGCATAAGGAATATAGTCAATAGTATTGTAATAACTTTGTATGGCAACAGATAGTAACTAGACTTATCATGGGGATCATTTCATAATGTATAAAAATATTAAATCACTATGATATACACCTGAAAGTAATAGGATATTGTATGTCAGTTATATCTTAATGAAAAAATGTACTGTGAATGGTAGTTGAGAAGTAACGGTTATGAAGAGGTAGTAAGGCAGGTTTTTAAGTGGTCAGTTACCTTCATTTAGACTAAGACTCACATACTTAGAAATCTGCTACTCAGCTCTCTAACCAACCATAACATTTGTTTTGGCACAACCTCATATTTTGATCTTATTTTGTTCTGTCATTCTATGTCCCTTATTTCTGTTTGTTCTTCTTCCTTCCGTATTCTCATTTTGTGTATGATGTAGTCAACACACTGCAAAGTGCTATAGCCATTTCAATAGAGAGATGGAAGTTCTAGGCCAATGTTAATTTTGAATCACTTATATTCAGTATATTGAAGGGGAGGAAGAAATTTTCCTCAGTCTGTGGTTCTTCCAGCTAACCTAAGAATTAAATTTTACATGAGATAGATTAACAGGAGAAAAAGATCACAGAGTTTTATTATGTGTACATTGAGGCCCAATGATGAAATTGAGACCTCAAGAAATGACCACGGCGGGGGATTTTTATACTTTTCAGACAAAGAGACAATAAATCTGTGAAGAATTGACAAGAGAAAGAAAACTTAACATTGGAGCTTCAATTAGTAAGGAATTCTAAACAGAATTTCAATTGGGGTAGTAAATTAGTAAAAAGTAACGAGGGTCACTTATACAGCCTTCTCTGCTCTAAATTTCCCGTCTCTGGTGATAAGGATGTCTCTTTACCTCCTGGGACAGGGATGGTACCATTCACATGGGGGAGTTATTTCCTGCTTTTGGGGAACAGAGGAGGATCTGAGTGTCCTTCTTGTATGGGCTCTCAAGTAACTTTTATTTAAAATAATCAGTATATTAGAATGGCACATTTTGGCAATATCCTCCAATGATTTTACTTCTGTTGTAATAGTTATATAATTTCCAGTTAAAAACAATCTTTTATACTATATTTAAGTGTGTTTTAGTATAAAGTGTATGTATGCATGGGAGAAAGAAAAAAGAGCATTGAATGAGCAGATATAAGCATGCACTTGATACCTGTGAAATTAAAAACACATTAAGACTAGGTTTTTTTTCCTCCCCCTGAACAAGAAGACTGTATCAGTGGTTGGTCACATGAATCGGTCAGTTTGTAAAGATGCTTGAAAAGTATGAGTCCGCCTCTTTGCAGATGATGGGGTTATGTTCTAACAGATGGCAAAGGAGACACAGAACGGGAACTGAAAGTTACAACGCGTTACATGGTTTTGTTTCAGCATGCCCTTCTCTCAGGCTACAGAATAACACTAATTGACATTGGATTGGTAATTGAGCACCTCATCGGTGGAGCATATCGCAGCAGCTACACGAGAAAAAGTTTCAGAGCCCTCTACAACAACCTCTACAGAAAACACAAGGTACCACAATTGATAAGTACCCTTGTAAACTATGGGATAAGTAGGAGTTAGACTTTTAGAAAAGTGGCTTAGGAAGTTCAGATGGGAATAGCTTCTAAAATGGACGTATATATTTTTTGACATTCACTGAGTCTCTGCCACATGTAAATTACAGCGCTGGCTTAGGATGAGCATGAAGACCAGGAGTTCAGAAACTCTCAGGAGACAGATTTATGAATAAATCATATTCATTATAAAATGAATAAATAAAATAAATGAAAAAAATAAAATAAGTGAATAAATAAAAAAGAAATCTTATTATAAAATCGTATTCATTCTATTTATAAATAAAATCTTATTCATTATAAAGATTTATGTATAACTAGCCTTCACACAGAACAGGATACAGCGTGTGCTGTATTGACATAGAAGTAATGTCTTGAGAAATATTTGAGGGAGAGAGGACCAGTTCTTTTCTTTCCTTTTGAAAATGTAGAAGACAAAAGCCTAATGGGCTTCCATCTACAAACTCATACTAGTCCATAACCTGGAGACGACACACTTAGGACAGGTGTGTAGCGGTTATGTTGGAAAATGCCTGCAGAAAGTGCTATGTAAAAATACACATCATACATATTTTATTTTCCATCAAGATTTTGAAAGTCTAGGAATGTTAAGTCAGAGTTGCTCCCTGGTTGATTAGCAGAGAAAACATCGCTTGTTTCTGAAGAAAGCCTTTCTTCTTAAAGGATAATGGAAGTGTTAGAAAGCGGAGTTTGGGGCATTTGGGGTTGAGAGAAGAGCAGAAGCAGTGAAAGGCACAGTGCCCTGGATGTGCAGTGACAAGGGGGCCTTTGTTGCCAGCAATGGGCTAGAAGGTTGTGAAGGCTAAGACTGGAAAGGTGGTTTCGGATCACAGAAGAGTCCAGGGTATCAAGCCACTTTCGACCTTTATTTATAAAGAATCAGGTGATGTGAAAGCCTAAGTTGTCTTTAAGAAATAAAAGAACAGAACAAAAGAAACTCGAATCTCACAGAGAAAATGATGTTTGTCAAGATTTCAGAGGCATAGAGATGCACGTGAGGTATCAGCTCCTTCACTAAAACCAAATATATCTTGCTGCGCGGTCTACTGTGACAGGTGTGAGGACAGACTGCGCCCTTGGTGTAGCCCAGTGGGGAGTTGGCTAGGCAAGTACCCGTCGTGCTTTTTTTTTTCTTTTGAAATGGTGTGAAATTACTATTCATTTCTCTGACTGTTTTCTAGTGAAGGAGTAGAGTTTATTAGTGAAGTCTTGTAGTAAGTTAGGTCATAGCAGTTACAAATACATGGTTTGGAGTCAGAAGGATTTGGGATGGAGTATTAGTTTTGCTCATTGGTAGTTATGAAGTCTTGAGTAGAAGCTTAACCTCTCTGTGTGTCACATTCCTTATCTATAAAATGGGGATAACAATATCTCATAAATTTATCAAAAGGATTAAATAAAATTATACCTGGAAAACCTACACTCCTAGTACAAAGAGGGTACAATATAACTGTTAATAATAGTCATTACGATCACTCCTGATGATGCTATTAATTCTGTATTACAACAATCATAATAATTTGAGTATGACTTTTTAGAAGCCAGGACCTATCACTTCTTTGTGTAATTTATATCCATAAAATGCAAATGAAAATAAATGCATAAATACAGGAGCTTGGGCATCACGGAGGTGGCTTCCAGGCGCCACATTTGCTGTTGAGCCCGTGGGGTCACGCAGCCCAGGGGATCCCCAGGGAGGCCCTCAGCTGCTGGGTTCAGAAAGGGACCAGGCCTCAGGTGTGCCGCAGGCCGTGCTACCATGAGGCAGTGCGCGAGGCGGGAAGAGTGCTATGAGAAGTACTCCGCTAACCTTTCTGTGTCTCTGGATCGTGTGCCTTCAGAAATTTTGCCGAAGATCTTTTCCCACTTGGATGCTGGAACCCTGCTGCATACTGGATGCATGACTAGGCGCTTTTATCTTCTGGCCAATGACCATTTTAATTGGATCACAGTCTCTTCAACTGCCTTTTCACCTTAAAGATCTAATTGGAAGGTTGCTTCAGCAGAGAAGACCGCTGTATCTATGATCGGTCGAGGGTAAAGAAGCTGGGTATTGGAAGAAAGAATCTGTTAGAAAACAAAGAGCTTTTGCAAAAGCCACGCTAGCTCAGATTCTCCAGCTGGTCAACCCTTCCGCAGGCCGTGCAGTTCAAACCAAAGAAGCCCTCAGAATATCTGGTTCAGGTTGGGTAATTATGGTGAAAGAAAAAAGTGAAAAAGAATCCATCATGGAGGGCATTGATCTCTCCATAAATGATTCTTCAGTGACGATTATGTGGTATGGCCAGAACTGGCCATAGCTAGCCACGTTGTCAACCTTAGATTTGTGTGCTATGACACCAGTTTTTATGGACCAGTCTAAAACCCCCTCCAAAAATGGACCTCAGTGGCATTGTTGAATTGCAAAACACAACCTGAGTAACTTGGCTGGATCCACCATGATTGGCCGGGACAGACTCCTTAGGATCTTCTGCTTACACCCAGGCCTCCTGGTGGGGCTGTGGAAGGAGGAGGAAGAACGAGCTTTTGTTACAGCAAATCTTCATTTCCATCACTTTGTGGAAAAGAGCACATTAGGCTCAGCCACTCTCCCCTTTGAGCTACCTCCTCATACCCTCCTTGTGGATGACAACCCAGAGTATGGACTGCGTGGCCACCAACTCCGTGCTGATTTGCATGGCGGTGGAATGTTCTACCTGCGCGGCACATTTCTCCATCTCTTTACCAAGACAGGATACATTGAAAATAGATATGTGAAGCTTGTTGTTGTAAGTTTTAAAAATAACACAGAAAACTACCTCTTACTGGAAAAGATGGCCTCTCTTGGAGAACTGATTTTTTCAAAGGCTGTGTAAAGAGTTGTTCTGTATGGCCATAATAACTCTGTGGGATGAATATGGGAAACCCTTTTGGTGTTTCAGTTCCCTGGTTTGTATGAGATTTCTGGGTCCTCTGATGGTCCTAATTTCTTGGGACAGACTTACTATGTTGACTATGTGGACACAGAAGGAAAAAATGCTCATGATGTGGATTAAAGAGACAGAATACTTCGTTGTCAGCCTGGTCCTTTTCCTGAGGGTAGCAAAAATAAGCCACTGCTTTGGGACAACATATTAAAGGTGGCAAATGATTGTTGCTGTTTGTTTATTTTGGACTAATCAGTTTTGTTCTTGGTGTTGGAAGTTGAAATAAAGCGGTAGTCTGTTTGATGCCTTCTTATTTTGAAAAGTAAATAAATAAAGTATATCAAAGCCTATGATATCATCCGTTTTATATTAGCCCCTTTAAGAATACTTCTTTTATTTTCTCATTGATGAAAGCTTCATGCTGATAAGCAATAAATTATGTTGTTATTGGGCCTAATCCCTGGAGTTCCAGTGGTGATGCATAACATCTGGAGAAGTTCCATAACTTTCTAACTTAACCTTGGAGTTGTTTGTGAATGGGAACTTTTTCTTATCAGAACTGTGATTCTTTATTGCCTATTCTGAACTTGTTCCAGGTATAGGAAATCCATTGATTTTTAATGGAATTTCCACATAGAGAAGGAATGCAGATATATAATAGGGAACAAGAGAGTATGTTCTCTAGGATGTTAGGAAATAACAGTGTGCTTATTAAGGAGATCACGAGAGGCTTTTGTTCGGCGAGTAATTAAATACTAATCATGGGCTAGAGACAGAACCTTGGGACACTTGGTAGGACACAGTATTATATTTTGTTTTCATTACTGTCTGGAAATGAAATGTTCATTGTTACCATAATAATCTTTTTTTTTCCTTTTTGTTTTATTTTAAAAATAAAATAACACCTGCCAGCGAGTGACCAGTTTTGGTCAAAGCCTTTCCCAGCCCCCTCTTCACCGAAGACGCCCGTCAGGAAATAGAAAAGAATCTGCAGAAAACACACTGCATTCCCAGTTCATTAGAACTGCCCAGCCTTACAAATTCAAGGTACCACTTACTTCTTTTTAGATGTGAAAATAACATTGTTCTTGCAGGCTAGACCATTTCTTCAATTTAAAGTTGGAGAAAAGAGCTACAAACAGGTCAGTTAGAAGTACCCTAAACAGATGTGTGCAGGTCAGCAGTGTAACAACAAGGGAGTAATGTGAACAATGTCGTTAATCCACCTCTCCCCATATTACCTCAGTCCCACTTTCCTCTGGGGATGAATGCGTTTGCTCAGGAGTTTCTATATAAATGATACCCATGTTGGCTGAAAGAGGTTTGCTTTCCATAGTTCCTAGGATGAAAGGATATTTTATAAAATTATCCTTGATCACCAGCAATGAATAAAAATTTCCTTTTATTTATAGAAATAGAGGAAACGTATAATTTTCTCTTATCCCCTTTTATTAAAAGGATTATCGGATCCTATTACTTACCAGGCACTATGTTGGGTGCTTGGTTGAATTTGGGATGCTGGTGGGGGGAGAAGGTATAATGATGATGGAGAAATGACCCCCCCTCCCCAAAGTAATAACCATGTTGCCATATGATGAATATTGAAATAGAAATACATACATAGTGACATAGAAGAACATAGTTGAGATGAGCTGTAAAGGGTTAGTTTACATGGTGGAGAACAGTATTGTGTTATTACATATGACTATGCCTAGAGGAATGTAATTGGAATAAAGGAAAGGAAACTTAAAGCCAATCAGTCATAGTTTAGATGAGCTGTAAAGGGTTAGTTTACATGGTGGAGAACAGTATTGTGTTATTACATATGACTATGCCTAGAGGAATGTAATTGGAATAAAGGAAAGGAAACTTAAAGCCAATCAGTCTGGATGCATTTTGGCGATGCTAGTGACATTTTTCTAAGGGAAAGATAATTTATTTATAAAGCGAGGTTAGAACTTTTTTCTTTTCTTTTTTTTTTTTTTTTAATACTTCTCATCTACCCAATATGTTATTTCAACCCATTTCCTTAAGACATTGAAAATTCTCATGTAGTTATTGGGTCTATCCCAAAGGTGTAGTGTTTTAAGTTGTGCTGAATGAACACAAGGTATCTCAGCTTGAGGACCCTGGATCTATCAGACACAACAAGAAATCACCAAAAAGGCCAAAATTTTGGCTTCTGGTTTATAAAGTTGTATTGTTATTTCCATCTCTTTTCTGAGATTTAAAAAATATTCTTAGGATACCGGGTATGTTTCATTAGGTCAAATACCATGCAAACGACTCTTTGAGAACCTGTTCCTATTTTATTTTCCAACAGGAAAAGTCTGTAGTCCTTCATAAATCAAGGAGGAAGTCAAAAGAAGAACAAAACATATCAGATGACCCTGAGTCTACCGGCTTTATTTACCCTTACAATGACCTGCTGGTTTGGGCTGTGCTAATGAAAAGACAGAAGATGGCCATGTTCTTCTGGCAGCATGGAGAGGAGGCCACGGTCAAGGCAGTGATTGCCTATAAACTCTACCGAGCCATGGCCCATGAAGCTAAGGAGAGCAACATGATGGATGATGCCTCAGAAGAGCTGAAAAATTACTCAAAGTAGGAGTTCTCTCTTCACTTCATGCTAAACTTCGACAGTTCTTAGAATGGTTAGACACTTTTATCTCCCTTGCCTTAGAACTTGTAAGATGCGTGGACTCGCTGCCAGCATTTCCTGGGCTGTCCTACAAATAGGGGTCTTTAGGTATTTCAAGGAGCTTGTGGAATAAAGGGAAGAGAGGTAGCCCTCCAGGCAGGAGACCTGGCTTCAGTCCTCATACAGCTATTTACTAATTGGGCAACTCAGCTGGCCAGATTTGGGGACTCTAGTTTCCTCACAACAAAGGTTCACTTAATGATTTTGAAAGTCCCTTCCAACTCTCAAACTCTTTGATGCTAAGCTATATGAAAACTTGTTTACTTTTAGTACCTCTCAGGCAGGAAAATAAATAAATATGTTACGTACCAAAGAACTGGAGCTTGATGGCAAAAGATAGAAAAATTGGAAAACTTTTTGAAAACTCAAGCATTGTAATAGAGAAGCGGAGCAAGAGTGCATAGAAACTCATGTATAATTGTGAATTTAAAAGTCCTAGAGAATAAGTGTCTATCTACTTTTTAGAGAAAACAACCTCCCAGGAAGTATCTCCATGTCTAGCTTGTTACTTAAGTCATCTATGTATTTTCTAGATTTAAAATTAAAATTAAAATTAAAAAAAAAGGTGGCCCCACGATTTCCCTTAATTCCTTATTCAGTATTGAACAGTCTTTTCTGTCAAAAAATTCTCTACTTGGTCTTGTCAGGGAGGCCCAAACCAAGCTATATGTAGCCTGTTTTGTGGTGTGGAGAGGCTTCTCCCCATGGGTAGATAGCTCAGCCACTCCTGGTGTAAACCAAATTCCGTATGCTGCAGTGTAAACCCTCCTGCAAAGGGAGAACATCCATTTCCTGAGCAGCAACCACTTTGAAATGGCTTCTGTAGTCTGAGGCGTATGTTGTTGTTCATTCATTCTTTTGTATTGCTCTTTGCCGAGGCTCATAGCTAATCTTTTTAAGTGTTTCTGGGACTCTGACCTGCAGTTTTTTTTTGTTTTTGTTTTTGTTTTTGCCGCTCACCGCTGTGTCATCACAGACAGTTCGGCCAGCTCGCCCTGGATGTGCTGGAGAAGGCCTTCAAGCAGAATGAAAGAATGGCCATGAAACTGTTGACCTACGAACTCAAGAACTGGAGCAATTCTACCTGTCTGAAGCTGGCCGCGTCTGGAAGATTGCGGCCCTTTGTTTCGCATACTTGCACCCAAATGCTGCTGACAGACATGTGGACGGGGCGCCTGAAGATGCGGAAGAACTCTTGGTTAAAGGTACACCGACTTACAGAGAACAAACCGGTGGTTGCCAGAGGAGAGGAGGTTGGGGGCTGGGCAAAATGGCTGAAGAGAGTGGGAGACACAGGCTTCCAGTGATGGAATGAATACATCACGGGGATGAAAGGTAGAGTGTAGGGAATAGTCAGTCAGTGGTACCGGGATAGTGTTGTGTGGAGACCAATGGTAGCTACAATGGCGGTGAACACAGTGTAACCTATAGATGTGTCAAATCACTGTTCTGTAGGCCCTGTGTGTCAACTGTACTTCAATTTTTTAAAAAAAGGGTATTATTTACTTGCTTTCTAGAGTTTAACATTTATTTACCCTGAAGGTCTGTACTCTTGAGTTCATTTTTCCCTTGTTCTACAAGACTCCATTCAGGAAAACCAGGTAGTATCTTTGGTTCTCACAGATGAGCTGGGTTCTTCCTGGTGGAATCCTGACAACGACGTCATCTCCCACCGCCACAGTTACTTTTTAAGAAATGGGGCTGATTACACCAGCTCTGTCTGTCAAAAGGCATTCTCTTGTGCAGGTGATTAGAAGTTAAAAGCAGATAAAAGCATCTACAAGATTTCATTCTTGGTACACTCTATGATCTCCGATAATTATAACAGAAGTAAATGAGCCTTTTTAGTGAAAAATATTTCAGCTTAAGAGCATTAATCAATAATATACTAAATAAAATTAGCAATTTCTGGTCTGTTCACCCAGTGTGATGTTTGAGGGAATAGATGCTCCTTTTGTTAAAGCTGCCCTGAAACACCTATTTCCAGAGTCTTCTATCCATTACAGTTTGGCCTCACCTCTCATCTTGAATTATCAAGAGTAATTTAGTTAACTACCAAAGACATTTAACTTTTGACATCACACCTAAGCCTAAAGCTTTAGGTTATGGTCAAGCTTCTGAAGTACATATGCTTATAAAACTGAATAAAAGGGGAGAAAGCATGAGCATTAAAAGCATTGTAAGACTATGTATTTTAATTGTAGTCTTCCTACAATTCTTAAAAATAGAATGACTTAAATTTTTTTTCTTGGACACACTATAGAAAACACAAAGGAATAAGACATACTATACAAAATATATAGAAGAACTTGCCCATTTGAAATCCAGTAATGAAATTACAAAAATAAGAGAAATGTGAATCAGCAATTATTTCACATAAATTCCTCTTTAAAAAATACTGAAGAGGGAAGCCTAGGTAGCTCATTCGTTAAGTGTCTGCCTTCTGCACAGGTCGTGATCCCAGAGTCTTGGGATCGAGTCCCGCATCAGGCTCCTTGCTCAGCAGGAAGCCTGCTTCTCCCTCCCCAACTCCCCCTGCTTGTGCTCACTCTCTCGCTGTGTCTCTCTCTGTCAAAAAAATAAATAAAATCTTAGGGAAAAAAAAAAACAACGGAAGAAATAAGTTATTTCCAGAAAAATTTCTCCTTTGGTCTATTTTGATTTCAGCCTTGAAAGTGATGAAACAGAGAAGTGCATGGGTCCACCTCAAGCTCCAGCATCCCTGACAATGACTCTTCTTCAATGTGTAGAGAACAAGATGGCATGTAGGTGGCTGCAAGTGTGAGCAGTAATTTCCCCCACAACTGTTTCCTGTACAGCTGTGGGGGAAATTATACACCATTTTGCTCCTCGTATACCATATGTCAATAAGGATATCTAAATGAAGCAAGACTGAATATTTTGCCCCAAAAAACAGTGAGTGGGCAAAGAAGGCTGAATTAGCTACTTAAAATCTCTGAGCTGCTGGACATTGCTCTCCATGCCTAGATCCTAATTCATCAGTGCTGGACTTAGAGGAGTTTTTAGGAACATGTTTGCCAGGAATTGTTAAGATACCCTGGTTAGATTAATTCCAAGTGGATAAAGACATGAGGAAGACCTTATTGGGTCGTGGTGGAAGAGAAAAATCACTTAAGTATGTTTAGTGAGATAGGCTCCAACAGATCCCCTGGGAAGGGGATACTGATGTCAGTGAACACTGTTTCGTGAGCCGGTTGTTCTGAGATGGACAAAGGCAACAGAATGTGGAGCCTTTTCAGGGAGAGGGTTAGGAAGTAATGTGACATTATCAGTGTGTCTGGTAACTGTGGTGTTTCCAGACCTAGAAGCCTGCAGGTGTGTTGGGTTCTACATCGGAAGAGAAAGCTTATACTTGCACACAAACAAAAAACCTTGTCAGAACTGGCTTGTCCCGAAAAACTTCGCAGGAGATCAGGCTTTAAAACAAAACAAAAGGTCATTTCCGCAATGAAAGTTGACAAAGATAAGACTTCAGTTTATTTCCTCATGTATGGTGGACAGTTAGGGTGAATCTTGTTTTTGTTCAGAATCCCAGAATACTAAGGCCTAATTTAGCTTGAAAGAGGTAATATGCAACAAGTTGATTTTTATAACATTTAGTCGATCTCCTTAACTGTTTACTCTGAAGGGCCATACAGGTTGAACATAAATATTCCTTTGAATAGCCTATAAATTCATGAATGATAGTAATAGAATGAAAAATTACAGATCTATACCTTCCTTGGGTTTTACTGGCAAAGAAAATAAATATTTTTATTTAAGTTAAGGATCAGTTAAACATCTGCCTTTGGCTCAGGTCATGATCCCAGTGTCCTGGGATCGAGACCTGCATCCGGCTTCCTGTTCAGCAGTGAATCTGCTTCTCCCTCTGCGCACCCCCCCTCCCCTGCTTGTGGACACACACACACACATTTTCTCTCTCTCACAGAAATAAATAAATAAAATCTTAAAAAAAATAAGTATTTGCGTAGGCTGTGAGATAAATTTAACAAAGTGACAGTATGTTTTTATATTCTTCATTTTATAATATAAATAAGCTTTAATGTATTTTATGGGATAATAATTACTTAATTGCTTTAAAGAATTATGAAATAATCTGCTCATGTTCTTTGAAAAATAATACTTCTCACTGCACTGCCCCTGGGGATAAATAATAACTGGTATACATATTTTTAAACCTTTAAATGTATATATGTTTATGAACATATCTTTTCTAATTTTTGATTTTCTTTTTGTACAATAATGGTATCAAACTATATATTATTATATAACTTGCTTTTATTCATTTAACAATATAACTTGGATATCTTCATTACACTGAGAAGTGGTATTTATCTTTTTAAAGATTGCATAATATTCCACTGTTATGTTGTCCCTCACCAGCTAGCCCTCTATATCGATAGCTGTGTAGGTTAACAGATGTTTTTGCTATTACACATAACTCTGCAGTGGACTTCCCTATACACATGTGCTTGCATTTATGACTTCCTGGGTGAGACACTGCTAGATTTGGAATTGAGTCAAAAAATATCTACAGAATCAGGGTATCAACTGATGTAGGGATAGGCCTGGTGTTTTATATACATCAAAATCTTCATTTGGTGATTGGACTACTACTTGTGCCTTGTTTTATAATCTCTCCTACTTATCTTGCTTTATTTTCTTTTAAAGATCATCATAAGTATTCTTTTTCCACCCACCATTTTGTCGTTGGAATTTAAAAGCAGAGCAGAGATGTCACATGTTCCCCAGTCTCAGGACTTCCAGTTTGCGTGGTATTACGGCGACCAGAACCCCAGTGCGAAAGAAAGTGCTTCTATGGTTAGTACAGTATCCTAATGAATGTGGTTTTCATGGTATTGACTGCACCCAAACACACACATGCACAAAGGTTGTTTAATAAACAATGTGTTTAGTGGTCTTAATCATATTATCTATGATCGGGTATAGCATGTATGATACATCTAATTTACCCCCATATATGACTAAGCAAAATATCCTGTTCTTTGGGAAAGAACATCTTTATTATATCTTGGCAGGCGCTTAACTTTTTATTTTCCTCTGTAACTAGTAGAATAAATAGTTACTATTTCTCTAAAGGAACAATGAAGAGGAGTGCCTCACTGGCTCAGTTGGTTAAGTGTCAGACTCTTGATTTCGATTCAGGTCATGACCCCAGCCTATGAGATCAGCCCTGCATCAGGCTCCACACTGAGTGTGGTGCCTATTTAAGATTCTCTGTCCCTCAGCCCCTCCCCCACTTCTCTCCCTTTCTTAAAAAAAAAAAAAAAAAAAGAAAGAAAGTTATAATGAAGAATGCCTCATATCCTTCAGGTTTCGGTTTTGCATTACCTTCATTGTCCCACTCCACAATTTTTTTTTCATTTATTATATCCAGTGACCAAATAATTTTTCTTGAGTTCTTGGGTGTATATGTTTTCCTGAGTAATTTGAACTAATTCTCTTGCAACCTTTCTTCTCTGAGAGTCTCCAGGATGCTGTCTGTGCATGTATTTTTTGTGTTTTATTTCTCAGCTTAGATCATTACTTATAAACTTATTAGTGTAAGTACAGTGACTGTCTTCCTTGGCATTCAATACTTGAATGAGGCATCTTTCTCTAGCATATTGTTGGATATGCTTTTGCACTTGTGAAGTATTTGTTACAATATTTAAAAATGCACTCAGTAAGTATTGGGGCACCTGGATGGCTCAGTGGGTTAAGCTTCTGCCTTCGGCTCAGGTCATGATCTCAGGGTCCTGGGATCGAGCCCCAAATCGGGCTCTCTGCTCAGTGGGGAACCTGCTTCCCTCTCTCTCTCTCTGCCTGCTGCTCTGCCTACTTGTGATCTCTCTCTCTCTGTCAAATAAATAAAAGCTTTAAAAAATGCACTCAATAGGTATTAAATGAAAAATAAGTAATTGTAGGTAATCATAATTAGTTTGTCTGGCTGACATCTGTTGTGATGGGGTGAGGATCCATTCTGATTGGTTAATGCCTCTACCAGATCAGTCGTTAAATATTTTGACTATTGTGCCTGCCTGGGGATTCCTCTCCTTTACCCTCCCCTGCTTCCTTCCATCCTCACTTTACTAAGCCTGATGGTTCTATCTGGGGTTCTCAGAATAGAAGAGATGACAGGTATATTTTAACCTTTGTGAAATGTGTGAGCAATTGTCTTACAAAGCTGGACAATCAAGTTGTTATAATTATGATTGTACTGGCTTAATGATCTGGTTAATAAGCTTAGACCACTTCAAAATTTCTTTAAGGAAGGATAAGAAATGTAGTGTTGACTTAACATCTTTAGAAATAAAATGAAATCTTTATATGAGATATATTGTTTGATCTTGCTTATTTATGTGTTCATATTTAGTTAGTTTGTTGAAATGAAAAATGGAGAGGGTTGCTTATCTGCCTACCTGTCTATGAACAAATATGTAAATATATTGGCAGTTGGTAGCAAATAGTGTTTGCAAGTGGATGTAACTTCACTTTTGGCACCTATAAGGTTCACGGAAAGATAAACTCTCGCGAACACTTAAGTCCTTGTAGATGGCTGGAACATTCCCCTAAGTAGTTGTTCTTAAAGGGAAACTTGTAGAGAATGAAG
Source organism: Martes martes (assembly GCF_963455335.1). Taxonomy (NCBI): domain Eukaryota; kingdom Metazoa; phylum Chordata; class Mammalia; order Carnivora; family Mustelidae; genus Martes; species Martes martes. The sequence continues at coordinate 15,620,555 of NC_137900.1, read as the reverse complement.
TCCTTCCTTAAATGGCAATTAACATGCTCTTAACGTTAAAAAATGTAGTAAGTTCTCACAGGTTCCTGAAAAATTAAACTTTGGCTGTAGTGTAGTGGTCCTTTTTATGACGTTGCCCATCTGGATGGCTGGGACATGGCCATATTGATTTATTAATTCATTGACTATTTAATGGCCACCACCCATGTGCCAGACAAGATTCAATGTTCTGGAACACTGCAGTAACTAAGGCAGACGTGACCCTTGCCACCACAGAGGTTATAACCAGAGAGAATATCCACAATACCTCAGCATTATTCAATTTAAAACTTTTATTAAAAGGTGCCCCAAACCTGCTCTGTTATGAATGGATTATAATCACAACAACAATGTTCTTTTGCCTTTGAATTTAACCAGAGCAGTAGTTTTTGATTACCTGCTCTGTTTGGAACGTTGCTAAGCAGAGAGTATGGGTGGCATCGACATTCGATGAGATGTGGAAGATTTCACAATCCTGGTTAAAGATGATATGCGCGATTAGTTGAGGAACGCGATTTGTGTTACATATTTTGGGAGCAAAATGAAGACCGGTGAGATGGAGATGTTCTTTGAGTGGGTCTTGGTGCTGTGGTCATCGTGGGTGGTAATGAATATAATGAAGGCACCACTGGTAACTGGAGAAGGAAGGCCATTCTCCTGAAGCTGGATAGAGTCAACTTCTGCATCTGCCTCATGAGGCTTTATAAAAGTCCTTGCCGAAGCCTCTACAGGCAAAAGAACCTTGCTGTGCAAACTTTCAGTCTCGCTAGCTGCTAGCCCTTTGAAAATATGACTTTTGATGACTTGAGCTTTCTCAGGAACAGATTACAGCAAGATGGCAGAATGGCTTAACTAGGGGAAGAAGAAGATTCTTCTCACATGGGGTCATCGAGGATTACAGACTGGTGGCAGCTTCATGCACGAGGTGGTGAAGCTGGGGCTTGACGATGTGTGGAAATAGCATTTCCTTGGGGAGACAGACAGTAAGTAGGGGTACAGAGGTAGGAAATGCAAGGCATGTGTTAAACACTGTAAGTTCTATGGTTTGGCTCGAGTCTAGGTTGTAGTAGATATGGGACAAGGAGGGACTATTTGCAGGTATGGCTGGGAAGGTAGATTGAGGCTAGATCATGGAGACTCCTGTATGCTATGAAGGAATGTGGTGTTTTTTCCATAGGTAATGGAGATCCAGGGATGCACATGACAAGAGTAGCAGGATGATCTGACCATTAGGAGAATTATTCTGTCTCCAGTGAATAGGATGACGTAGCAGGAAGATAGGCTGAAAGCAGGGAGAGCATCAGCTGATAAAACCGTCCAAATGAGAAGGATTAAGGGCTTTGACCAGAGTTAGTAGCAATGGGCATAGAGAGGAGAAGAGAGCTCTAAAGTGAAGAATCAGGTAACGTTTGAACGCGGGGCATGGATGAAATGGAGATAGCAAATATGACCGAGAGGCTGATGGTTAAAACAAGGCCATCTTGAAGGGATACGGGGGTGATTGGAATAGGAGCAGCTTTGGAAGGAGAAAGACAAGTTTAATCTTAGACATGTTGATAAACCACAGTGCAAAAATATTTTCTAAAGTTGAACAATAAGCTCTTTTATCAGAACGTCATTAAGTGGGAATGACGATAGTGATAACAATGGAAAATAGATATGAATTGCAGTAGAGTTGATTGTTGTAGTTGTAATTTTATTCTGTGTGCCTGCTGATCAGATTCCTGTTAGAGAAAGAGGAGAGGGAGAGGATAGGGAGAGGGGAGAAGGATAGGGGAGAGGAAGGCAGAGAGGAGGGAAGGGAGAGAGAAAGAAAGAGAGTTTGATTGATTATATTGAGATTTGAGTAGAATAAAAGCTAGTTAAGTGAAATATTTCTGTTTACCTTCTAAGGTGGGGTGAGGAGGAGGATGTTCTGAATCTGAATTTATATTACATTGTCTTCATCATGGTAGTTGGTGTCTTGGAGTTCAGCTGAGAGAGAAGCTCAGTCAGGACTTTATAATCCATACCAAACTGTCAAGGGTAAATACTACCTAATGAGAAACTCCTAGAAAAAAAAAAAAAAGAGAAGTTATTTAAACATAGTCATCACTGAAATTGCTTTCTGGGGTCTTTTTGAAGTGCTACTGATGTCATTAAAATCACAGTAAACGATGACTTTTCTCCTTGGCTGTAAGCTATTTTAAGTCTAGGCAGGTTCAAACCTGTCCAGAACCGGGTCATTTCCTACACCTTTAGGTCACAGTGCCAATTTCACTGCCCAAAATGAAGTGAATGACAGCAGTCAGTCAAGCCATCCCTATGCCTGAAGTCCCCCAAATTCCATTTGATCAGTGTTAATGGACAATTCAAGCAAAACTTGATTTATTTCTTGGCATGTAAAATCTTACCAGTCTTGTAGGTATGACACTAGAGGGACATCTTTTGTGGATAGGTCGAAGAAATGGACTCGTCTAAGCAGCATCAGAGAACATTCCTGTCTTTTCATTTAATATTTTTTTAAATCACACAAGTAGTGCATTTCCTGTTTAAAAATTAGAACCACACAGAGCTCTATAAAGTAGGGTGACATCTCTTTTGCTTCTCTTTTACCATCCCTAAATTCCCTCTTCTCAAAAGCAGCTGGGCTACAGGTGATTTTTTTTTTTTTCTTTTCAGTTCTTACCCCCCCGCCCCACCGCTTTATAAAAGGCTCTTCTCTGTGCACACCCATAGGGCATCATGCAGCCACTTGTCTGCCACAGAGATGCTTACTGCTCATCACAGACAAGGGTTAACTTCTTTGAACTGACACACACACACCCCTAGCAGAATGTGTATACAATGCAAATACTTGCATATAGTCTCAGGAGGTTTGAGGAACTCCGGAAGCTCCAAGAGTCCATGAACTTCAGGCAAAAGCACCTCTGCTATCAAAGCTAAAATTCTAAAAGTCATGCTGTGCCCGACTTTCCTGGGAATTGGAAACTGTATCACTGATGGGTGTCCGTTTTGTCCTCCTCTATTACGGAGATGATTGTATTATCTGTTAATGATTTCATGGGGGTTTTATGATACTTTTAGGTTCTAAAATACCAATAAAGGAGACTAAGCGGAACAGGAATGGGGACCATTTTTAAATCCTTGGAACTATCCTTAGTTTGACTAGGTTTGATTATTGGAGACTTAGCTTGCATTTCAGAGAAGCCTGTGCTCCCTACCCCAAAGTCAAAGGTTTATACAGTACACATAGTTTTCTTTCTTCTAAGACTAAGATTCTAATTTGGCAGGTGGGTGCCCAGTTAATTCCTAATATATTTCTTATCTTCCTATAGATTATATATTTTGGATATTTGCAAACGTTAGTTCTTTACTTAAGGCTCTAACAATAAATATTTATTTATTTTGCAGAAAGACTATGATTTGGAAAGAGGCCCCGATGAGAAACCAGATGAAAATCAGCACTTTGATTTAAAGAACGATCCCCAAAGCCTTCCATGGACCAGGAAGATCTATGAGTTCTACAGTGCTCCAATTGTCAAGTTCTGGTTTTATACGGTTGGTCTCAGTGTAGCAATTAAATATAGTCTTCATGCTGGCCAGTAGTCAATGCTGATTTTGGCAATGATATGCCTGGTTTTGTCAACTGTGAGAAAATGTAGAAATTCAATGAGAAAAACAAACAAACAAACCCGAAAATGAAAAAGGGGTTAGCAAAGAAGATTGGAGGGAGGTAAGGAAAGGTTAGAGCCGATCTCTCCCACTATGGGAATAAAAGAACAAGCATTTTCTTCTTTCCTGAGTGCTTCCTGTTAGCTCTGCTGGGACTGAGTGCTTAAAACTTTGTGGAACAGCGGCGCCTGGGTGGCTCAGTGGATTAAAGCCTCTGCCTTTGGCTCAGGTCATGATCCCAGGGTCCTGGGATTGAGCCCTGCATCGGGCTCTCTGCTTACCAGGGAGCCTGCTTCTTCCTCTCTCTCTCTCTCTCTGCCTACTGGTGATCTCTGTCTGTCAAATAAAACAAAACAAAACAAAACAAAACAAAACAAAAAACCTTTGTGGAACAACCAGTTAATGAAAGTGGTTGTAGAATTAAATGGTGGGGGTGGATTCTTTTCTCATCTTGCAAAGATATCAGCAGTTGAATTGATTTTTCTGTTTGTTAGAAACAATGTGTAATATAGACAGAAAAGATGCAAAGTGTTTGCTTTTTGTCTTCAATCTTCAATAACATAGAATTGTAAATATATAGGGGACAATAAAATTTTATTTTATTTTATCCTCTGACACCCTCCCCCCATCTTTTGGAGGACAATAAAATTGTAGAAGTTAAATTTATGAACAAATACTATATCTAATATTGATTATAGTGATACAGAGAAATCATTAACAGCACTTTAAATGTGATAAGTGCTTTTCACATTTATTTAAGAGCATTTTTCTAATGCTTATATATACTTTAAATTGCTCATGGCCAAGACTGTATTTCTTTTCTTTTTTTTTTTTTTAAAGATTTTATTTATTTATTTGACAGATAGAGATCGCAAGTAGGCAGAGAGGCAGGCAGAGAGAGCAGAGGAAGCAGGCTCCCCGCTAAGCAGAGAGCCCAATGTGGGGCTCGATCCCAGAACTCCCGGATCATGACCTGAGCCGAAGGCAGAGGCCTTAACCCACTGAGCCACCCAGGTGCCCCCAAGACTGTATTTCTAAAACATTTGAAGTGTGAATATAAAAAGACATTTATCTAAATGTGTTGTATTTCAAAATATTTACTCGCCCATCCAAACATTTGTTGCATATATTTACTAAATACATACATAGCTCTGTTTTCAAAAATCAAATATTCCTTCAAACGATGAAGTTTCACCATTTTTTTTTTTATATTTTTATTTTTTTT